>NC_044401.1:11295000-12627500 GCF_006542625.1 Nomascus leucogenys
TTTCTTGATTCTGAAGGTGTTCACACAGATACCCAGAGTGGATCCAGTGAAGGGACTAAGCAGCAAGGTCCTTGGACTCACAATTGATGGAGAAACCATTCTGGTCCTGGGGCAGTGGGTGAGGTGAGAGAAGTGATTATCCCAGCTCAGGGGCTGAAAAAAGTAGAAACTCTTCCAACACCTTTAGTGTTGCTGGAAATGTGGAACATACTCTTCAGTTTCTTTCCTTTTAATAAAAGCTAAAATGCTTCGTAGGCATTGTGTTCAATATATTTGAAAAGACAGCTATTTTCTTCCTTCCTGACTGTCTAAAAGAATTTTCACATGTTGCTCAAACAGAATAGGGAAGTACGTTGGGCACAATAATACAAGTGTTTCTCATTTTTAATTAATTAATTAATATTGAAAAACTAACAAGGGAGGACTGAAGTAAACAGAAGTTGGATATTCAGTGAAAGGGAATCCTCAGTGACTCACACCACATAAACACAATAAAAATCTTGAGCAGTAGCAGCCCAGATACTCATCAAAAACAACGGAAGAAAAATCTGAAAGCAGTATCATTTTGACATTATAAAAAAAGTTTCTCAGGTAGAATTGGCAGCCTTGGACTAAAAGGCATTGAATTAATGTTCCCAGATCTTAGCTTGTATTCATTTATCTTAGAAAATAACAGAATTAAGAAAAAAAAAACTTTACTTTTCTGAAATATTTCCTTATGCATTCTCTTCTCTAGATACCATTTCACATACTACCACCCTTTAATTCATTTGTATATTGACAGTCCTTAACATCTTCACTTGGTATATACCTTGTGCCATTATTTAATTAAAGCATAATTATAGGATATTGACATAATAAAACATTCAAATGAGTGGGCCATTTATTTCCAAATGTAAAGCATTTGGACTCAGCTGTGCAAGGGAAAGCAATCTCTTTCAATGAAAACACCACAGGCTTGGGGAATAATAGTTATCTTCAGAAATGACATAAACACATTGACTTTGAAAGGTCAGGAATATTTAGTCTCTCTCATTTACAGAAGGACAGAAATTTCTGATTATAAAGATAATTTAAATGTGCTTTGTTGACTTAAATAACAAGATAGTCAAGATTTTTTATATCTTTCAGAAATGACAAGACAGGCAATACAGAAGCAGGCAATAAAATTATGAAGCTAGAAGTGTTCTGTTGCAAACACTGGGTTAGCAGTCAGCACATATGTACTAGCAATCGAGGATGTCTATATGTCTATATAGATATAGATATAGATAAATATAGATATAGACATATTTATAGATATATACACACACTAAACTAATCTTCTCTGTTTATATACAAATTTTTGTGTCAGAAGCAGTTTCCAACACATTGGAATGGATAATTGTTGGAGTGACATCCTTGAATAAGACAGAGGAATCCATGGTCAACATCATTCAGTATAAGAGAATATCTAAGTGGAAAATTTATCTAGAATAATATTTACAGTTGATAACAGAAAGGAAGCCAGAGTATGTAGGTACAGATGCTGGTAGGAGGGTAGATGTGGCAGTGGGCATACCATGTCTTGAATTTTCTCAACAAGGTGGAAAGCAAGGACACATCTGACAGAAAGAGAACTATTTGACCTCAATGCGTAAAGCAATGCTTTTGGTTTTACTTTTATTCCCACTCCAGTTCCATACTAAGTTTATTGCTAGATATGTTGTTTTTTTTCTCATCCACACCAGTTAAAATCCCTTTAAAAAATCTTCCTAAATGACTAAATGCATTTGCTGTTCTGGTAGTAAATATCCTCATAGGGAACTACAGCAACAGAGAAGCCAAAGCAATATTGGAATTCAGCCATAAACGTCAGGAAACCCTCTAAACTTTCTGACTCTGCATTCTTTTCAAAAGTGGCAACTTTCAACAGTGGGTGAACACTGGGGTGCCTGGCAATAATTGTTCAAGGTGAACAGAACAAAGAAGGCAGGAAAACAACATTGCGGAGGCACTGTTGCTCAACAGGACATGCCTCTTCAAAAAAGTCCTTCTCTCTCTTTTTGTTTTCCCAGTGTTGGTCAAGTTGGCAGAAGTACCAAAATAACATTATAACCTGAGATAGGCCCTGTGCTGCTTCATTTATTTACACTATTAGCAGCATAGAATTTAACTCTTCTGACCCCAGATGTAACTGCAGCCACCAATAGAAAATGATTCTATTTTAGCATTGCTCAGGAAGTGAGGCTACAGATAGACATTCAAATACATTTCAGAAACAAATATAGCACTGTTTCCTCTGAAATAAATTAAATGAAAATTAGTTTTTGCCTTGTTTCTGTAAAGCTTCCATGTTACTGGGTACTTTGAAGTAACAGTGGAAATATTCAACCTCAATTTAAGAAAAAAAATATGTTTTCTGGGTTTCAAAACAGCCTTTGTGCTAAGAGCAAAACCGAAAGATGACTGCTTGTATGTTCTTTCTTTTTCTAATTTCTAATTTTCTTTAAGATTTTTAAAGAAAGATTATTGTCTCTGGCCCAATACTCACTGCAAAACACTATTGTGTTCCATGTTCTGCTAACAATTGGGTCAAAGGAGAGAAATAACATGTATCTTCATCACTGACAGCTATAAAGAAGCAAAATTTATCTGTTAAATCCCACTCTATCATAATACCTCCATATATTTGCATATTCTTAGATGACTGGTCTAATGGGAAGTACTCTAATTGCATCACTATTCATTTTTAACCAGCTTTTTAGCTTAATCATTGCATATAGATGTGTATGATTGAACATAAAATATAATTAAGTATTCAATGCATAATTATTAATAAAAAGGAAAGTAGAACTTGACTTATACTGGCCCATTACTTATCTTTAACTTTACACTATTGGTATTTTTTTAAAGTTCAAATATGTAATTTTCAGTTTCAGGTAAAGATTAAAAGAAATTTTACACCACATGAGATGAGTCAAAAGGAGAAAAACACTTACATTTACTTATGAATCATCAATGACCTTTCAAAAAATGTGTTTTTAAACATCTATACTGATACTTTTGTGGCTAAGCCACAATTGAGGAGGAATAAAGTGTCTGAATTAACCTAATCTGTAATTTGAAGAATTATAAGAATTTCATGTAAATGTTAATGTCTATTTCTGCCATTTGGATAAATTTGCCGTTATTTCAATGTGCTACATCAATTCATGACTCTGGGATACACCAGGAATTGTGTGTGTAAATGTGAGTCTGTGTGTGCATATTTCTATGTGGATTCTAAAATGTGGATTAGAACTCTTCACTATAAATCTTGTGGAATACATAACTTGTCATTTCTTGGATTGCCTTCAATTACCATAAATGTTCATTTATTCTTTTTATTTTTTAGATAAACTTCTGATTTTTTTCTTTTACAGACAGTGTCTGAGGCAGTGTCTAACTTTGGTGAATATCTTATGCATGTTAGAGTACATAATTGCGAAATGACTTAATCCAACTCCCTTGATAGTATCCTATGCATTGCTTCTAAATGTCCTTAGCAAAATAATAAACAAGTTTTTTTGTAGTACATTGTAATTTCTCACAATAATTATTTTATTGCCCTTCTATGTTTAGCAATTTTTTCTTATTTAAATTGTTTTTCTCCACAAACAATTAACCTCTTCTCTAACTCTTTTTGCCCCTGAATTCATTTATGGAAAGCATAATGTGTGTTCATTTTCATTTCTTGATCATCTCTCTTCCCATTTTTTTCATGTAAAGCTTGTTCTCTTGTTCATTTTTTAAATATAAATTCTCTTGCCTTATGTTTCTTGTCTCTGGTTCTAAGTTATACAGAGAAGAAGGGAAGGAGAGAGGAGAACCGCTTTCTTTTTCACTCATTCAACTGCCAAGGCACTATTCTTGTTTTTTTTTTTTTAATATTCATTGTGTAATTTGACTTATATAACTAATATATGGAGTATACAGTATAGTTCCCATTTCCTGGATTGAAAAAAATTGAATTATGAAAAGATAATTCATCCAAGTTACATGTACTTGTATATGTATATTTATACATATACAAGTATAAGTGCATGTAATAAGTGGACAAAATAGAATTGACTTGTCAAAGTTCATTCATCTCACTTCATCACTCTCCTATCATTATCACTAGAAAGAATTTGGTCATAATCCACTTGACCTAGGTATTTCCATTCCCAACAGGGCCTCCCTTGCTGGTGTTCCTGTTTAGCATTCCTGGGACCTCCTCTTCCAGACATTACTGCTGCCAGATAATTGAGGCTTGGAACCTCCAGGTGTCAGAGAGTGATGCACTTTTGAAACCCTCCAGGTGATAAAAATCAGGTGTGTTTGATCTGTGACAAAGAAATGTTCCTCTTCATTTTATCATTTTACTTTTCCAAATCGATACCCAAACAGTGTCACTCATGCCTTAATATTGCCATAGAAGTTTTCTTTTAGCAAAACTTTTCTTCAAACAATTAAGGGTAAACATAAACTCATAGATATTTGGGCTTGGCAACAAATCTGAGTGACCATTGCCACATTAAAAACTAAGATTCTATATGGGTCATATTTGTTCTCTTCTCTTACAATGTATATTCTTTTTATATTCTTTTTTATTTTTATTATACTTTAAGTTCTGGGGTACATGTGCAGAATGTGCAGGTTTGTTACATAGGTATACATGTGCCATGGTGGTCTGCTGCACCCATCAACCTGTCATCTACATTAGGTATTTCTCCTAATGTTATCCCTCCCCTAGCCCCCTATCCCCTGACAAGCCCTGGTGTGTGATTGTCCCCTCCCTATGTCTGTGTGTTCTCATTGTTCAACTCCCACTTATGATTGAGAAGACGCAGTGTTTGGCTTTTTGTTCTTGTGTTAGTTTTCTGAGAATGATGGTTTCTAGTGTCATCCATGTCCCTGCAAAGGACATGAACTCATCCTTTTTTATGGCTGCATAGTATTCCATGGCATATATGTGCCACATTTTCTTTATCCAGTATATCATTAATGAGCATTTGGGTTGGATCCAAGTCTTTGCTATTGTGAACACTGCTGCAATAAACATACATGTGCATGTGTCTTTATAGTAGAATGATTTATAATACTTTGGGTATATACACAGTAATGGGATTGCTGGGTTAAACAGTATTGCTAGTTCTAGATCTTTGAGGAATCGCCACACTGTCTTCCACAATGGTTGAACTAATTTACACACCCACCAACAGTGTAAAAGTGTTCCTACTTCTCCACATCCTCCCTAGCATCTGTTGTTTCCTGACTTTTTAATGATCACCCTTCTAATTGGCATGATAAGGTATCTCATTGTGGCTTTGATTTGCATTTCTCTAATGACCAGTGATGATGAGCATTTTTTCGTATGTTTGTTGGCTGCATAAATTTCTTCTTTTGAGAAGTGTCTGTTCATATCCTCTGCCAACTTTTTGATGAGGTTGTTTATTTTTTTCTTGTAAATTTGTTTAAGTTCTTTGTAGATTCTGGATATTAGCCCTTTGTCAGATTGATAGATTGCAAAAAATTTTCTCCCATTCTGTAGGTTGCCTGTTCACTCTGATGTTAGTTTCTTTTGCTGTGCAGAAGCTCTTTAATTTAATCAGATCCCATTTGTCTATTTTGGCTTTTGTTGCCATTGCTTTTGCTGTTTTAGTCATGAAGTCTTTGCCCATGCCTATTTCCTGAATAGTATTGCCTAGGATTTCTTCTAGGCCTTTTTTGTCTCCTTTGATCTTTGTTGGTTTAAAGTCTGTTTTATCAGAGACTAGGATTGCAACCCTTGCTTTTTTTTTACTTTCCATTTGCTTAATGAATATTCCTCCATCCCTTTATTTTGAGCCTGTGTGTGTCTTTGCACGTGAGATGGGTCTGCTGAATACAGCTCACCAATGGGTCTTGACTCTTTCCAATTTGCCAGTCTGTGTCTTTTAAATGAGGGCACTTAGCCCATTTACATTTAAGGTTAATATTGTTATATGTAAATTTGATCCTGTCATTATGATGCTAGCTGGTTATTTTTGTCCATTAGTTGATGCAGTTTCTTCATAGTCTCGATGGTCTTTACAATTTGGTATGTTTCTGCAGTGGCTGGTACCAGCTGTTCCTTTTCATGCTTAGTGCTTCCTTTAGGAGCTCTTGTAGGGCAGGCCTGGTGGCAACAAAATCTCTCAGCATTTCCTTGTCTGTAAAGGATTTTATTTTTCCTTCGCTTATGAAGCTTAGTTTGGCTGAATATAAAGTTCTAGGTTGAAATTCTTTTCTTTAAGAATGTTGAGTATTGGCCCCCACTCTCTTCTGGCTTGTAGGGTTTCTACTGAGAGATCTGCTGTTAGTCTGACGAGCTTCCCTTTGTGGGTAACCCGACCTTTCTCTCTGCTGCCCTTAACATTTTTTCCTTCATTTCAACCTTGGTGAATGTGAGGATTATGTGTCTTGAGATTGTTCTTCTCAAAGAGTATCTTTGTGGTGTTCTCCTCTTACAGTGTATTTTCTAACAGTCTAACAGATTCCTCAGTCTCCATGTAAATATGCTTCAGGTAAGACATGTATCTCGTATCTGTCACTTACAATAAAAATTATTAATGATAACTTATTACATAATGTTCTATGATAGTTGCAGTTTTAAATTATAAAGTTGGGAAATATAATTATTAGCTATGATGAATCTCTAGTAGATCTAGAACCAGGTTTCAGGTTTCTGAAACTTTTTTTTTAAGATCCATAGACCAAAAGCAACTCAGGAATAAATCGCGGCTCATTCTGTGTGGGAAATCCCTAGATAGGCTCCTTCCCTCTGAGACAGAAATCTGCCAGGATCTTATTATTTCTTCAGGAAATAATAAGTATAAAGAAATCAAATAAATTGTAAAAGAGAGTTAGGAAGGTCACTTATATACCAGAAACCATAAGTATCAGGTAGTATATTTTGTTTTTGTTTAAATTAAGTCATTGATTCCAATCTCTGACAACTCCGTAGCTGATTTATCTATGTCCTAATCAAAGAGCAATTAAATCATCTTGTGCAGTAAATTATCATTAGTTAATTATACATCATATGGTTGTCTTTATGGGTTCAACTTTAAGAACTGTTAGTATAATTGATAAAACAATCTTTAATATCAAATATGCAAAAATAGATGGAACAATTGCTAGGCTAAAAGATCATAGGAGTTAAAGATAGCCAAATACACCTGTACTTAAAGAAAGGCATTGTGACACTTGTTTTTTTTTTTTTTGGTGTCTCAAAAGCCATAATTCACATAATCTCACACTGCTTTTCCACAACACTTCTCCCACAAGTTCTCTGCAAGGAAAGACTAAGCCTTTATATTCTATTTACAGACCACAGGTCATCAGCACACAGCTTTTCCTTTCATCTGAAACCAATACACTTCAGTATATACGGGGCACTCAGCATGAGAGATGGAAGGGATTGACAGCGTTGTACCTCTGTGTGTGCTCATAGAACCAAAAATGTGTTGCTGTTTTGAGTTTGGGAGACATTTCTCATACATTTTAAAGTAACTTTTCAGGTAGTATCTTGTGAAATAAGTGTCCTAGAAAATGTCTCAGCATATCTACCTTTAAGACTATCGGAACTAGTTGTGACTACTTGGAGAATAAATGCTGGGATATTGGAATTAATTAATGAAGGAAGAGGATAAGGAGATTGCTAACCTCTTGATGTATGCTTCAGAGGGTAGTGTGGATGTGGGGGCTGAGGTAACTCACCCAGAAGCTGGAAAGAATCAAGGTGCTTTGGCTTCATCTTGGTAGAATTTAAGAAAAATAATAATATTGAGTGGGGCTCTGTGATGTGAAGGCATTATTCATATACCCTAATTCTTAGGTATGGAGAAACTTTCATAAATTTATTAACATTTTCATTAATAATTTTATTTATTTCTTTATTCATCCATTTTTACTTTGAGCTCATTGACTAAGTTACAAAACAAATCATATAGTTGCTCAAGTTAAAAACCTGTGTGCCATTTCTTATTTCTCCCTTTCTTTCTGTCCTCCCCTACATTAAGTTTCCTAATTTCTGTATCTACAGTCCATATAAAATTCTGTTTGTGTTTCTCCATTCCCACTGGCATTATCTTCATCCACACCCCATCACTTCTTAACTGTAATACTACAGTATCCCCTTCACTAGTCTTCTTGCCTCCTTGTAAAATAATCAGTCTGATTGCTCTGCAGGAAACAGATTCTAAAAAAAAAAAAAATTAGGTTATATCCATTTCCCCTTTAAACCTTCTGGCCCACATGGTGCTTTAGTAAACATATTCTATGGCCTTTAAGATTATGCATGATCTATATCACAGCTATGTTTTAAATCTCCTTTAGAAATTTTCACTAGCTAGACTATTCTTATCGTTCAAGTCTGACTTCAAACATCACCATCGTCTCTAGGAAACTTTGATCATCACCCCAGCCTGCAATAGCCTCCCATTCTCAGCTTCTTTCATCATATCTCTTTGTTTATATATTTCCTTCTGATTTTTAATCGCCATCTTCCAACAGCTTGTCACTTTTATGTGCTTGTTGTTTTTCTCTCTGAAAGTAGAAACTCTTTTCTTGCTCATATCATATTCCAAAAGTGACCTAAACACAATTCTAGATATGATAAGTATGTATTATATACATATTGTTGATTGAATGTTTTTGCTGAGTGTTTCAAATTCTTGAATTTTTTGAGAGACATTTAGAAGACTAAAATGTTATCGTTCATTTGGGAGACTAATCAAAGTGTATAAGCCTGCTAAGAAGAACACCCTTTGCCTCTTCAATATGAGCAATACTTGGGTTAGTGTAAAAAGAGATGAAACCGTGTCTAACCCCAGTAACTATACTTGTTTATTTTTGATTGATAAGAGTAGCAAAGACAGTAGCAACTGCATCTTGACATATTACAGTGTGAATATAGAGTGCTACATACGATGGAAGAGGTGAAAGATAATCACCTTCCAAGAGAAATCATGAACAACCAGGACCCTACCAGGGAAAGATACGCCCAGGAGCTCATAATAATGCTACTAAATGGGGAATTACAGGAAAAGGCATTTCATCACCTTGTGATCTAAGGAAGTGAGAGTTATACTTGAGCATAATTTATTCAAATAATAGTTATTTAGAATCCATGTTTTATTTATTATTATACCCCTTAGAGTGAGAGCATAAAGTAAAGGATGTAATTTTGCCTGTGTTACAATTTGTAGAGAAGAGACTATGTAACATGTCAATAGAAAGGTTTATTTCAGACAAAAGTAAATCTCTGATAATTTTTTACATATTTATATACCTTTGAAGATTAAAGTAAGATTTGTACACATCTGGTTGGAGCCTAAATTTTTATATAAGTCTTCCTGGTATTGTCTTAAATTATAAGCCTCAGTAGGACAGATGTACATATACATATATCTTATAAATAATTTTCAATTAGAATCAAAGGACAATCATTATTACCAACTGTAAAGTGAAAAGCAGACATCTTATTTCAAACTAATAAAGCAAGATACTGCTTTTCAAGATTTAATGTACAATACATCACCTAGGGATCTTATTAAAATGCAGATTCATTAGGTATGAAGTGGGGCCTGAGATTCTGAATTTCTTACAAGGTCAAATATGCTACATTCTGCTGTCCAGGACCATGCCAGCGCATGATATTTGGGTTACTGACTCTGATTTTAAAACTGGGAATTTACAAAGTGGTATTTTCCTTTTTGCCAATATGGATTAATAAATTGGTAAATCTTACTGAAAATGTGTTAAGAAAGAAGAGAATATAAAACGAATGAATGGGTGGGTCCACTCTTAATGAGAGAGCTACTTTCCATCATGAGAAAAAATGGCTATAAGTTAGCTTGTAACCAGAAAATAAATTCCTTTGAAAAATTCACCTTGTGAATTATTTGAGTGATTTCCCTGTAGATCTCCTACTTGAATTTCAATTTTGATGCAGAAACTTGGGTCAGCATTCAAGACACAGAAAGCTCAGTAATGTATCAAGCAACCTGAGCTATCATAATTCTCACTGAATAGCTGCTTGCACCTGTAGAACAGAAACTTATTAGGAACAGTCATTTCTCTCACAAGTTTGTGCATGTTGACATTCAGCTTTCCCACTAAACGGGTTTTGTTAAGAGATCCTTCTAGAATGCCAAATCTCCTGTGAAAATTGTGACAATGTAGGACAGGATAAGTATTACTGCAATAGAGGAAAATAAACTTCTGGTGAAGTTGGCTAGCATTTAACCCTAAGGGAACTCAGGGTATTCTGTTTTTATGAAGTTATAGGGGGTCAGCTTCTCTGTCCAGGATGAATAACTGTCATCTGTTGAACTGAAATATACAAAAATGTATATTCCTTGGATTTGGTGATCTATTTATTTTATTTCAGAAGTCATAAGTATACTTTGGCTGTTACTGAAGAAGTATCCTCACAGTGGAAAATTAATGTGGCTTAAAACACAATTTCAGAAGAGATTTCTATGTTTTG
Organism: Nomascus leucogenys; assembly: GCF_006542625.1. Lineage (NCBI taxonomy): Eukaryota > Metazoa > Chordata > Mammalia > Primates > Hylobatidae > Nomascus > Nomascus leucogenys. The sequence goes on from NC_044401.1 coordinate 11,305,517, forward strand.
TTTCTGCCTCACTCTGACATGATCAGATTCATCCTTAGAGAGAAAAACGTGACAACACTAGAGATCCTGAGTGAAATCAGCCTCTTAGTTAAAAAATATATTTTTTTTTTAATCAAGGGCCATGTTTTCTATGTCCTCTAGGACCATTCTTCTGCTCTTGCAACTTTTCATTTACTGATTTAATAATGTTATTGGGGAACAAAAGTGCACAAAGGTGTTGCCTGTGAACTCACAAGTGCTATCACAGTTTGAAGGCTTTAAAAATGCTTACAAAGGTTTTCGACTTGTAAGCTTACAAGTTTTTACTTATACAGAATCTTTCAGAACAACGGCAAGAATTCTGAGCAGAGAATCCATATACTTGCATCTCATTTATTATGTCATTTTATTATTTGATAAGAGGAAATTTATGAGGAAATTCTACTCTCCAAATTGCTATCCTGAAGAGTATTTTCAGATTTCCCTCTTATCTGGTAAAGGCTATTTCTCAAAGCTCAAAAGTAGTGCATATATTATCTTTCTTTTCTTTTTCCAACAAACAAAAAGGATTCTTTCTACTTAGAAGTGACTAAAAAATTACTTATGCCTTCCTTCCAATAACTTAAAAAGTTTCTACATATTAATAATTTATCAAAGACTCATAAAATAATAAAATGATAAAAGTAATAATCAACTAATATTATTAATAGAAGGATTTATCTTTGGCATTAGGGGCCAAAGGTAATTAATTGTGCAAGATTGCAGAAATAAATCATTGACAGTGTCGAGGCAAAAAAGGATGTCTTGCTCATAAAAGGTTTCAAAAATATTTATTGCATAGATTAGTTTTGAACTTACTTGAGCCCAAATTCATGTCCTAATGGACTTGTTGTTGTTGTTAATTCATCTGACTCTTACTTAGGAAGGATTTTATTTCCTGGATGTCATTGGAGCCTCAATGTAGAAGATTCTAAGCCTCAGGCTATGTCTCATAGAGACTTTTCTTTTAAAAAGCCTTTTCTTCCATGTATACTTTCATCTTAATCCATGGATTTATATAGATTTAATGGAATTGGACATTTTCCCACAATTTCTCCCATCTGGTTGTGGCAAGTTAGGATTGCTAGGTCATAATGGATTGAATGTGACTTTTTAAAAAATTATATGTTAATACCAAAGTGCCTTGTCTTGAGAGGATATAGTCAATGGCTCGTTCTTAGTGAAAACAATTACTGTAAATTTGTATGTGAGTTTTATTATTGATTATGTAGATTTAACTGGTAGTATTTCTAAAGTACAATTCAATTGATTGATTAAATTCAATCCATTACTTGTTTTGAGATTCTTTTCTATTTAGGATTAATTTGTATCATTAAAATATTAAGATTAAAGCATTTGTTTAAAAAGGTTGTCAGTATTTCAAAATAATACAAAATTAATACTAGCAAATTACTTATTGCTTTGTTTACTAAACCAGAGAATATACACTTTGATCCAAATGTAATATGCCATAGAGGAATAGAAAAACAGACACATCAATTTCAGTAAAAACTTTACCACTAATCAACTTATAAATTATTAAATTATTTTTTGCTTTTTTAATTTTAAATTAAGTTTATCATTACTAACATGTTCCAAAAATAGTGCAGAATTCCTGTATATCCCTCAGTCAACCTTTCCAAATGTAAACATCATATATACAATTATGAAAGCCAGCAAATTAATATTGGTACAATATTATTAACTACACTGCAGATTTTATTCAAATTTTACGGGTTTTTTCACTATTTTTTATTACTATGTTTTTCCATGTGTTCTTTTCTGCTCAAGAATCATATCTTAGACGCCATATAACATCTAGCTGTTACTTTTTTTTGCACTCCTCCAATATGTGATTTTGCTCTTTCCTTTTCTTTCATGACTTTGACACTTTTGAAGAGTACTCATAGTTATTTTCTACATGTCTCTCAATTTGGGTTTTTCTAATGTTTTCTCATAATTAAAATCAGACTATAAATATTTTTGCCAAAAAATCCCATAGAAATGATATGAGGTCTTTTTTGATGTCTATAGATTATGCTTATTAAAAGGACAGTCTCTGGAATCATATTGTCTTCACTCAAATATCAGCTCTGACACTTACAAGCTGTGTAAACCTGGAAAATTTACCCTATCTAAGTAAAATACCTCATTTAAAAAAATGGCCATCATAATTATATTGATTTCAACATGTTTTTGTAAGGACTAAATGGGATAATGTACTTAAAGTTCTTAGTTTTGTCATATCAAACAAATGTACTTAAAGTTCTTAGTTTTGTCATATCACACAGTAAGTGTTAAGACAAAAAGTTAAGTATCAGTGATAATCCATAGTAATAATTGTGGAAGGCGAAATCTACTGATATATGCTAAAATTCCTGGCATAAACTGAGAAGAAACAAAATATTTGTGTAGTCTCAAAGGATCCTCCCCAGAAAATTGTGTTTGTTACAAATAGAAAGATAACCATTCAGTGAAATAACCTGGCAGATGCCAAATTAACCTGGCAATCAATCTGTCTGTGAAACTTTTTGAGTACTATTTATTTCGTTGTGAAAACAAAGTAAATTGAAATAAAGATATCTTATATACCTTCTGTTATTTTGTTCTACTTTGCTTTTATTCTTGTATTGTTAAAATAGGTCTTCTCTCTAAAAGAAAATGGCATTAAAAGAAAGACACATTTTAACACTTCCTTGGGGTGGAGACAATACCTTATTATTCTACTGCTGTGCTTAACACCATAGACAGTGTTTTCTGGAAAGAAATATAAACTGATTTTTTTAAGGAAATCAACTTTTGAGAAAACAAATCCAGGGGGGCGTTCCTAGATGGCCGAATAGGAACAGCTCTGGTCTGCAGCTCCCAGCATGATTGATGCAGAAGACGGGTGATTTCTGCATTTCCAACTGAGGTACCTGGTTCTTCTAAATGGGACTGGTTGGATAGTGGGTGCAGCCCATGGAGGGTGAGCTGAAGCAGGGCGGGGCGTTGCCTTACCCAGGAAGCGCAAGGGCTTGGGGGATTTCCCTTTCCTAGCCAAGGGAAGCCGTGACAGACTACCTGGAAAAACGGGGCACTCCTGCCCTAATACTGTGCTTTTCCCAGGTCTTAACAACCGACAGACACAGTGATTCTCTCCTGTACCTGACTTGGGGGCCCCACACCCACGGAGCCTTGCTCACTGCTAGTGCAGCAGTCTAAGATCGATCTGTGAAGCAGCAGCCTGGCTTGGGGAGGGGCATCTGCCATTGCTGAGGCTTGAGTAGGTAAAAAAAGCAGCCAGGAAGCTCGAACTGGGTGGAGCCTACCGCAGCCCAACAAGGACTACTGCCTCTAGACTCCACCTCTGTGGGCAGGGCATAGCTGAACAAAAGGCAGCAGACAATTTCTGCAGATTTAAATGACCCTGTCTGACAGATCTGAAGAGGGTAGCGGGTCTCCCAGCACAGTGTTTGAGCTCTGAGAACAGACAGACTGCCTCCTCAAGTGGGTCCCTGACCCCCATGTAGCCTAAGTGGGAGACACCTCCCATTAGGGACTGACAGACACCTCATATAGGTGGCTGCCCCTCTGGGATGAAGCTTCCAGAGGAAGGATCAGGCAGCAATATTTGCTGTTCTGCAGCCTCTGCTGGTGATACCCAGGCAAACAGGGTCTGGAGTGTAACTCCAGCAAACTCCAACAGACCTGCAGCTGAGGGACCTGACTGTTAGAATGAAAACTAACAAACAGAAAGGAGTAGCATCAACATCAACAAAAAACCCCATCTGTAGGTCACCAACATCAAAGACCAAAGGTAGATAAAACCACAAAAATGGGGAGGAACCAGAGCAGAAAAGCTGAAAATTCTAAAAATCAGAGCACCTCTCCTCTTTTCTTCCAAAGGATAGCAGCTCCTCGCCAGCAATGGAACAAAGCTGGATGGAGAATGAGTTTGATGAGTTGACAGAAGTAGGCTTCAGAAGGTCGGTAATAACAAACTTCTCCAAGCTAAAGGAGGATGTTCAAACCCATCGCAATGAAGCTAAAAACCTTGAAAAAAGATTAGACCAATGGCTAACTAGAATAAACAGTGGAGAGAAGAACTTAAATGACCTGACGGAGCTAAAAACCATAGCACGAGAACTTCGTGATGCATGCACAAGCTTCAATAGCCAATTCAATCAAGTGGAAGAAAGGATAACAGTGATTGAAGATCAAATTAATGAAATAAAGTGAGAAGACAAAGAGAAAAAAGAGTAAAAAGAAATGAACAAAGCCTCCAAGAAATATGGAACTATGTGAAAAGACCAAATCTAAGTTTGATTGGTGTACCTGAAAGTGATGGGGAGAATGGAACCAAGTTTGAAAACACTCTTCAGGATATTACGAAGGAGGATTTCCCCAACCTAGCAAGGCAGGCCAACATTCAAATTTGTGAAATACAGAGAACACCACAAAGATACTCCTTGAGAAGAGCAACCACAAGACACGTAATTGTCAGTTTCACCAAGGCTGAAATAAAGGAAAAAGTGTTAAGGGCAGCCAGAGAGAAAGGTCGAGTTACCCACAAAGGGAAGCCCATCAGACTAACAGTGGATCTCTCGGCAGAAACCCTACAAGCCAGAAGAGAGTGGGGGCCAACATTCAACATTCTTAAAGAAAATAATTTTCAACACAGAATTTCATATCCAGCCAAACTAAGCTTCATAAGTAAAGGAGAAATAAAATCCTTTACAGACAAGGAAATGCTGAGAGATTTTGTCACCACCAGCCCTGCCTTACAAGAGCTCCTGAAGGAAGCACTAAACATGGAAAGAAACAACCAGTACCAGCCACTGCAAAAGCATGCCAAATTGTAAAGACCATCGATGCTATGAAAAAACTGCACCAATTAACGGGCAAAAAAAAACAGCTAACATCATAATGACAGGATCAAATTCACACATAACAATATTAACCTTAAATGTAAATGGACTAAATGCCCCAATTAAAAGACACAGACTGGCAAATTGGATAAAGAGTCAAGACCCATGGGTGTGTTGTATTCAGGAGACCCATATCACATGCAGAGACACACATAGGCTCAAAATAAAGGGTTGAAGGAAGATCTACCAAGCAAATGGAAAGCAAAAAAAAGCAGGGGTTGCAATCCTAGTCTCTGATAAAACAGACTTTAAACCAATAAAGATCAAAAGAGACAAAGAAGGCCATTACATAATGGTAAAGGGATCAATTCAACAAGAAGAGCTAACTGTCCTAAATACATAAGCACCCAAAACAGAAGCACTCAGATTCATAAAGCAAGTTCTTAGAGACCTACAAAGAGACTTAGACCCCCACACAATAATAACGGGAGACTGTAACACCCCACTGTCAATATTAGACAGATCAACAAGACAGAAGGTTAACAAGAATATCCAGGACCTGAACTCAGCTCTGCAACAAACAGACCTAATAGACATCTACAGAACCCTCCACCCCAAATCAACAGAATATACATTCTTCTCAGCACCATACCACACTTATTCAAAATTGACTACATAATTGGAAGTAAAGCACTCCTCAGCAAATGTAAAAGAACAGAAATCACAACAAACTGTCTCTCAGACCACAGTGCAATCAAATTAGAACCCAGGATTAAGAAACTCACTCAAAACCACACAACTACATGGAAACTGAACAACTTGCTCCTGAATGACTACTGGGTAAATAACAAACTAAAGATTTTCTTTGAAACCAATGAGAACAAAGACACAACATACCAGAATCTCTCGGACACATTTAAAGCAGTTGTAGAGGGAAATTTATAGCACTAAATACCCACAAGAGAAAGCAGGAAAGATCTAAAATTGACACCCTAACATCACAATTAAAAGAACTAGAGGAGCAAGAGCAAACACATTCAAAAGCTAGCAGAAGACAATAACTAAGATCAGAGCAGAACTGAAAGAGATAGAGACACAAAAAACCCTTCAAACAATCCATGAATCCAGGAGCTGGTTTTTTGAAAAGATCAACAAAATTGATAGACCACTACCAAGACTAATAAAGAAGAAAAGAGAGAAGAATCAAATAGATGCAATAAAAATGATAATGGAGATATCCCCACTGATCCCACAGAAATACAAACTACCATCAGAGAATACTATAAACATCTCTACACAAATAAACTAGAAAATCTAGAAGAAATGGACAAATTCCTGGACCCATACACCCTCCCAAGACTAAACCAGGAAGCAGCTGAATCTCTGAATAGACCAATAACAGTCTCTGAAATTGAGGCAATAATTCAAAGCCTACCAACCAAAAAAAGTAAAGGACCAGATGGATTCACAGCTGAATTCTATCAGAGGTACAAAGAGGAGCTGGTAGCATCCCTTCTGAAACTATTCCAATCAGTAGAAAAAGAGGGAATCCTCCCTAACTCATTTTATGAGGCCAGCATCATCCTGATACCAAAGCCTGGCAGAGACACAACAAAAAAAGAGAATTTTAGACCAATATCCCTGAAGATCATTGATGCAAAAATCCTCAATAAAATACTGGCAAACCAAATCCAGCAGCACATCAAAAAGCTTATCCACCACAATCAAGTCAGATTCCTCCCTGGCATGCAAGGCTGGTTCAACATATGCAAATCAACAACAGTAATCCATCACATAAACAGAACCAACAACAAAAACCCATGATTATTTCAATAGATGCAGAAAAGTCCTTTAACAAAATTCAAAAGCTCTTCATGCTAAAAACTCTCAATAAACTAGGTATTGATGGAACGTATCTCAAAATAGTAAGAGCTATATATGACAAACCCACAACCAATATCATACTGAATGGGCAAAAACTGGAAACATTCCCTTTGAAAACTGGCACAAGACAAGGATGCCATCTTTCACTACTCCTATTCAACAGAGTATTAGAAATTCTGGCCAGGGCAGTCAGGCAAGAGAAAGAAATAAAGGGTATTCAATTTGGAAAAGAGGAAGTCAAATTGTCCCTGTTTGCAGATGGCATGATTGTATATTTAGAAAACCCCATCATCTCAGCCCAAAATCTTCTTAAGCTGATTAGCAACTTCAGCAAAGTCTCAGGATACAAAATCAATGTGCAAAAATCATAAGCATTCCTATACACCATTAACAGACAAACAGAGCCAAATCATGAGTGAACTCCCATTCACAATTGCTACAAAGAGAATAAAATACCTGGGACTCCAACTTACAAGGGATGTGAAGGACCTCTTCAAGGAGAACTACAAACCACTGCTCAATGAAGTAAAAGAGGGCACAAACAAATGGTAGAATATTCCATGCTCATGGATAGGAAGAATCAATATCGTGCAAATGGCCATATTGCCCAAAGTAATTTATAGATTCAATGCCATCCCCATCAAGCTACCAATGACTTTCTTCACAGAATTGGAAAAATCTACTTTAAAATTCATATGGAACCAAAAAAGAGCCCGCATTGCCAAGACAATCCTAAGCAAAAAAGTAACCAAAACAGCATGGTACAGGTACCAAAACAGATATATAGACCAATGGAACAGAACAGAGCCCTCAGAAATAATACCACACATCTACAACCATCTGATATTTGACAAACCTGACAAATCCAAGACATGGGGAAAGGATTCCCTATTTAATACACGGTGCTGGGAAAACTGGCCAGCCATTTGTAGAAAGCTGAAACTGGATCCCTTCCTTACATCTTATACAAAAATTAATTCAAGATGCATTAAAGACTTAAATGTTAGGCCTAAAACCATAAAAACCCTAGAAGAAAACCTAGGCAATACCATTCAGGCCATAGGCATGGGTAAGGACTTCATGACTAAAACATCAAAAGCAATGGCAACAAAAGCCAAAATAGACAAATGGGATCTAATTAAACTAAAGAGCTTCTGCAGGGCAAAAGAAACTACCATCAAAGTGAACAGGAAACCTACAGAATGGGAGAAAATTTTTACAATCTACCCATCTGACAAAGGGCTAATATCCAGAAACTACAAAGAACTCAAACAAATTTACAAGAAAAAAGCAACCCCATCAAAAAGTGGACAAAGGATATGAACAGACACTTCTCAAAAGAAGACATCTATGCAGCCAACAGACACATGAACCAATGTTCATCATCACCGGTCATCAGAGAAATGCAAATCAAAACCACAATGAGATACTATCTCATGCCAGTTAGAATGGCAATCATTAAAAAGTCAGGAAACAACAGGTGCTGGAGAGGATGTGGAGAAATAGGAATGCTTTCACACTGTTGGTGGGAGTGTAAATTAGTTTAACCATTGTGGAAGACGGTGTGGTGATTCCTTAAGGATCTAGAACTATAATTACCATTTGACCCAGCCATCCCATTACTGGGTATATACCCAAAGGATTATAAATCATGCTACTGTAAAGATACACGCACATGTATGTTTATTGCGGCACTATTCACAATAGCAAAGACTTGGAACCAACCCAAACGTCCATCAACCATAGACTAGATTAAGGAAATGTGGCATATATACACCATGGAATACTATGCAGCCATAAAAAAGGATGAGTTCACATCCTTTCGGGGGACATGGATGAAGCTGGAAACCATCATTCTGAGCAAACTAACACAAGGACAGAAAACCAAACACCACATGTTCTCACTCATAGGTGGGAATTGAGATCACCTGGACACAGGGCAGGGAACATCACACACTGGGGCCTGTCAGGGGATGGGGAGCTGGGGGAGGGATAGCATTAGGAGAAATACCTAATGTAAATGATGAGTTGATGGGTGCAGCAAACCAACATGGCATAGGTATTCCTATGTATCAAACTTGCACATTGTGCACATGTACCCTAGATCTTAAATTATAATAAAAAAAGAAAACAAATCCAGAGATTTTAGGAGTCATGCCATAAAATAAAGTTAACTAATTTCATCTAAACCATAGCTTGATTGTGTATCTCTCCTCTTTCAACAGACTATATAATGATAGGCTTCTTCTGAAAATTTGCTGTGTACAACTATTTTCATTTTTATATGGATTTCTTGGCTACTGTCAATTTTGTTTTAAATCACTTAATTCAGCACATTTAAAATGATTATTTACTATTTATCTCACCAAATAACTAAAAATCAAAACAATTGAACTCATGGACATAGACAGTAGAAGAATAGTTACCAGAGGCTGGGAAGGGTAATAAGGGGATGTGGAGGAGGTGGGGATGGTTAATGGCTACAAAAAAAAAAAAAAAAAAAAAAAAAGAATGAATAAGACCTACTATTCGATAGCACAGTAGGGTGACTATAGTCAATAATAACCTAATTATACATTTAAAAAAAAACTAAGAGTGTAATTGGATTGTTAGTAACTCAAAGGATAAATGCTTGAGGGGATGGATACCATTCTCCATGATGTGTTTATTTCACATTCCATGCCTGTATTAAAACATTTCACGTAACCCATAAATGTATACACCTACTAAGTACCCACAAAAATTTTTTTAAAAATAAAAATTAAAAGTCTTTTAGAGACAGATATTGATATTCTTAGTGTTTCGTTAGTTAAGAGTTGTCAATATCTAACAATAATTGAACACACAATAACGCCTATAATTATTTTTGGAATATCTGAAAGTCCTAGTAGAAATCCAAGAATCCCCAAACATCTGTGTTTTAATTTAAGAGGGTAAATATTGTATTTTTAGTGAAGGCGAGTTCCAAACACCTGCAAAAGATTCTAGGAAACTGTGAGCTATTTCTGAAGCTATTTCTGAGCTATGTGTTCCTGCCATTCTCATAGCATTCTTTCCTTTCTCTCTTCTTTCTAGTTGTATTTAAAGCAATATTACAAAATAATTATAGTGCAAAAAGTTCAATTGTAGAGCTAAGCAGAAAACACTTTAAGAACATTTTTAAAACGAACTACTATATATGAAACCTTGAACTGACTGCCACTGCAGGAATATTAAGGGGACAGAAGCTGTAACAGGGATTCAGGAATCTCTTTTATGGAATTCTTTGTTGGAACTCCTAAAATAATGCTAATATTTTTGGGTGTGGCAAACTTTTAGCATCCATATACAGGACTGATTACAGCAAAAAACCTTACAGCCAATCTTTACCTATGCTGCATGTGTGTTATCTAATAATCATAATCTGATTATGTAACCAGATTAAAAAGTACATTTATCTTGGCTTAACTACAAAAGTCAATTGTGGCCAGGTGTGATGACTCACGCCTATAATCCCAACACTTTGGGAGGCCAAGCGGGGTGGATCGCTTGAGGCCAGGAGTTCAAGACCAGCTGGCCAACATGGTGAAACCCCGTCTCTACTAAAAATACCAAAAATTAGCTGAGTCTGTTGGCGTGTGCCTGTAATCCCAGCTACTTGGGAGGCTGAAGCAGGAGAATCGCTTGAACCTGGAGGCGGGAGGTTGCAGTGAGCCAAGATCGTGTCACTGCACTCCAGCCTGGGTGACAGAGCAAGACTGTCTCAAAAGAAAAAAAAAAAAAGTGAATTGCCTGTTTATTAACAGTATTGATAGTTTTATATTTTAATGCTTACTCTGTGACATGACAAAACTGGGGCCGGGCGCGGTGACTCACACCTGTAATCCCAGCACTTTGGGAGGCTGAGATGGCCAGATCACGAGGTCAGGAGATCGAGACCATCCTGGCTAACACGGTGAAACCCAGTCTCTACTAAAAATACAAAAAATTAGCCGGGTGTGGTGGCACGCGCCTGTAGTCCCAGCTACTTGGGAGACTGAGGCAGGAGAAATCGCTTGAACCTGGGAGGCAGAGGTTGCAGTGAGCCTAGATCACACCACTGCACTCCAGCCTGGGCGACAGAGCAAGACTGCGTCTAAAAAAAGAAAAATTGATACTCTTAAGTATATTATTTCACATAATTCTCACAACACACATTGAATTGAATATCATTATTGTAGTCATATTTTTAAATGAAGTATTTTACCTAGAGAGGCAGAGTAAATTTCCCAGAGTTGCACAACTCACATGGGAAATTTACTCTGCTTCTGGAAAGTGTAACTGGGAAATTGTAACTGTTTGAGTGTCAGAACTGATACTTGAGTGGAGACAGTGGGACTCCAAAGACTGTCCTTTTACCAATCATAACCTACAGACAATTTTTATTCACCAAGAAGACAAGTGGACTTATGATAAGTTCAATCATCAGTACCCAATCTCACGAGTTTCTGAGTAAACCAGATTCATAATGTTTTATTTTGGGACACAAAAATCAAGCATTTTTGTAGGGTTCTTCAGGCAAAAATGGTAAGAAGCAATGTGATAAATGCAGAACATAATTTGTAAGAAATAAAGAGGAGAAATAAATTTGTATTAGGGAATTCAAAAGTCAAAACCTCTCTTTAGTGTTTTTGACCAACTTTCTGTTATTTAAACTGTCAAAAAACAGGCTGGTCAGGATTTGTTCTCTGCAATCTTAGGAACTGAGATCAGAGAACATCATTAACTTTCATGATAATAGATGGAGGAACATTCAATTTTAGCACTTGTATATGATGTGCGTCTAAAAGCATGAATTTACACTGTGTTTCTTAGTCATATACTTAAGTATTATCTTGACATTTTCTCTTGCCCAGAACTCAGAGATATAAATTAACACATGCTCAGTATTAATTTGCTACCATTGCCCTGCTCAGAGTTGAGTGCAGGGCTTCTTATTTCTTCTTATTTGGGGATGTGTTTCCATTATTTGCATACATCACCTGTATTAGTGGGAAAGGCATAGCTTTGACTTTTCCAAAGTAGATGAACAGCTGCTTTGAAAAGATAATTTAAGATTCATGACACATTTAAACCCCAGGCTTTTTACTTGGTCCTGAAAGTTGAAAGGGCTTTATATTTGCAAAAACTATTTTTTTAGGAATCCATCGAAATTGTCCAATATTCTGTGCCCTTACATCAGATACAGAGGCAGCAATATTAAAACTTTATTTTTAAAAACTTGGTTGGGAGCTATGGCTCACACCTATAATCCCAGCACTTTGGGAGGCCAAGTGGGGCAGATCACTTGAGTCCAGGAGTTCAGGACTAGCCTGGGCAGCATGGCAAAACCCTGTCTCCACTAGAAATGCAAAAATTAGCCACGCATGGTGGCACAGGCCTGTAATCCCAGATACTTGGGAGGCTGAGATATGAAAATCACTTGAACCCGGGAGGCGGAGGTTGCAGTGAGCTGAGATCACACCACTGCACTCCAGACTGGGCAACAGAGAGAGACTCTCTCTCAAAAATAATAATAACAGAACTTTCCTTTAAAAGGTTAAAGGAGCCAGGGCAGTGGCTCATACCTGTAATTCCAGCACTTAAAAAAAAATACATAAATTAGCTGCTCATGGTGGTGCTCACCTGTAGTCTCAGCTACTCAGGAGGTAGAGGTGGGAGGGATTCTTGAGCCCAGGAGGGTAAGAATGCAGTGAGCCGTGATGACGCCACTGCACTCCAGACTCAGTGACAGAGTGAGACTCTGTCTCAAAAAAGAAAGAAAAAAAAACTTGAGGAAATAAATTGATTTAAAACACAGTAAGTAATGGTTGTCATAGTTACGAATGATTACTATACTTCTTGTAGCTCCTGTCAAATCTAAAATCTAAATCCGTAGAACATTGCTGTAATGTTCTATCGTATGGCTACATTAAGCCTACAGGTTTCCCTCACATTTGTGTCTAAGTCATTACACATTTATTTATTACCTACTCGATAATTTTGCCATGCTGTAATAAGAAAGATAAGTGACATAAAGTATCTGCCTGCACAAACCTTACAATCTGGTAATGGTGATAAATAATAAGATAGGTTCACCAACTACAAAGCAAATAGGCAAGTGGCTTATGATAAATGCGAATAAAGAACAATCTAGATATGAAGAAAGCAAAAGAGAGATCGGCAGAGACAGAGAGAGAAAAAATAAAATTGGAGGAGCAATAAGAAGCTTCCTGAATGAAGGGGTGCGTGTGATAGATTTTAAGGGGTTTTGGCAAGTAAGAAAGAAAGGAAAGCACGCATTCTAGAGAGCAGGAAGGGAAGGAACGAAAGTGAGGAAGTACAGAACATTCAGGTCCTTTGCAGCGTGGTGCACATAGAAGCTGTATATGATAAAGTAATGAAGATAATAGTAAGAATTTATAGGACTTGATAGCTGATAGTGTAGAAGGAAAAATTAAAGATAATTTATGGTTTCAAATGAACATGCTGGTCACATTATTTAATGAAAGAAGTAACAGAGGATAATGCACTGATTTTAGGAGCAGAAAAATAATATACGTTTTTATTAAAATGTTGGGGTAAAAGTACCCACTAGAACATTCAGGCTTTTGAATTGTCATTTGAACCTTAAAAAAGAGCAGAGAAAAGTACAAAAATTGGAGTTAAAAGGTTTGATTTTAAATCCTGGATTTTCTCCTAAGCTGTATGACCTTAGGTTTGCCACACACTATGAGCACCATTTTATTCACTATTTTTTTTATTTTTTTATTTTCATAGGTTATTGGGGAATAGGTGGTGTTTGTTTACATAAGTAAGTTCCTTAGTGGTGACTTGTGAGATTTTGGCACACCCATCACCGGAGCAGTATACACTGACACTATTTGTTGTCTTTTATCCCTCACCCCCTTCCCTCTCTTCTCCCTAAGTCCCCAAAATCCATTGTCATTTTTGTGCGTTTGCATCCTCATAGCTTATCTCCCACTTATGAGTGAGAACATACAATGTTTGGTTTTCTATTCCTGAGTTACTTCACTTAGAATAATAGTCTCCAATCTCATCCAGGTCGCTGAGAATGCCATTAATTCATTTCTTTATATAGCTGAGTAGTATTCCATCATATACATATCGCACAGTTTCTTTATCCACTTGTTGATTAATGGGCATTTGGGTTGGTTCCACGTTTTTGCAATTGTGAATTGTGTTGCTATAAACATGCACATGCAAGTATCTTTGGTGTATAATGACTTATTTTCCTCTCGGTAGATACCCAGTAGTGTGATTGCTAGATCAAATAGTAGTTCTACTTTTCATTCTTAAAGGAATCTGCACACTGTTTTCCATAGTAGTTGTACTAGTTTACCTTCCCACCAGCAGTGTAGAAGTGTTCCCTGTTCACCAAATCCACATCAACATCTACTAATTTTTTTAATTTTTTGATTATGGACATTCATGCAAGAGTAAGGTGGTATCACATTGTGGTTTTGATTTGCATTTCTCTGATCATTAGTGATGTTGAACGTTTTTTGATATGTTTGTTGGCGATTTGTATGTCTTCTTTTGATAATTGTCTCTTCATGTCCTTAGCCCACTTTTTGATGGGATTGTTTGTTTGTTTTGTTGATTCATTTGAGTTTGTTGTAGATCCTGGAGATGTTAAGAATAGGTATCTTTTCTGTAGGGGCTGTTCTTGTGGTTAAAAAAAACACTAGTGAAAGATTTCACAGTTCATAAAACTCAACAAATCCAAGATGTCCTTGTTGATATCTTCATAAAAGTATCAGTTGAAGTTATTACTAAAGGAGAAAGACTAGAAGAGACCTGAAGAGGGGTTAAAAGAATTACTATGTTTGATAAATATATTAGAAAAAGAAAATTGTGACCATCATATGAAATTTTTTTTGTTGGTACATGTTTTAACAATTTTATTAAACATACGGATACTATACAATATATTGCTTGACTTTTCTTGTTTATGAACTTCTTTAAAAGGGTAACATATTTTATACAGTCTTCTAAGACTTATGTTATTTACCACATATTATGATTATAAGATTCATCTATGATGTAATATTTAATTATAGATTATTTTTATTACTGTATGATATTCTATTTTATGAAAAGTCCACAATATATTTACCTTCCTACTGTTTATAGATGTTTTTGTTGTTTCCAGTTTTTTGCTATTATAAACATGAACAATGACACAGTGGACTTGTTTTTGTTATGCCTTCCAGGACACATGTGCAAGAATTTCTCTCGGGCATACATCTAAGAATATTATGTATCTTGGAATGTTCTACTTTATAAAACAACACCAAATCATTTTCGAAGGTGGTTGCATTATTTTCCACTATTACAAGCAATGTGTAAAAGATCCATTTCCTATCCAAAACTTATTTTTATCAGAATACTTATTAAATTTATTGGTGAGTAGTGGAGATGGTATCTCATTGTGTTCTTTAATGGCATTTTATCAATTACTAGTGATGTTGGCTTCTTTTTCGTGAGTTTATTAGTTATACATACATATATCTTTTGTTATAAGTCTATTCATATTTTTGCACATTTTTATTGTTAATTTTCAATGTCATTTTAATTTATAGGCTCTTTGTATATATACTCGATTATAGTGCTTTGCTGGCTGTAAGAATTGCAAATAATTTCTCACATTCTCTATACTCTCTTTAAAGTGCTTATGAGAAAAATGTTCTTAATTTTTACGTCATCTGATTTTTAAATTTTTTTAAGTTCTGCTTTTGACATCTCTTACAAAATATTCTTCTCTGACTCAATGTCAGAAAGACATGTATTATATTTTCTTCTAAAAGTAGCTTTTGCCTTTGAAAGTTCTTGTGGTTACTTTTCAAAGTTCTTAAGTTTTCAAAGTTCTTAATCCATAGAAAGCTGATTTTTGTGTATCATGTGAGGTAGAATCTCTTTCTCATTTTAAAAATAATAACCTTAGGCTGGGCGTGGTGGCTCACACCTGTAATCCCAGCACTTTGGGAGGCCAAGGTAGGCAGATCACAAGGTCAGGAGATCGAGACCATCCTGTCTAACACAGTGAAACCCCGTCTCTACTAAAAATACAAAAAATTAGCCGGGTGTGTTGGCGGGCGCCTGTAGTCCCAGCTACTCGGGAGGCTGAGGCAGGAGAATGGCGTGAACCCGGGAGGCGGAGCTTGCAGTGAGCCGAGATCGCGCCACTGCACTCCAGCCTGGGGCACAGAGCAAGACTCCGTCTCAAAAAAAAAAAAAAAAAAAAAAAAAAAAAAAAAAATACAAAAAATTAGCTGAGCGTGGTGGCACGCGCCTGTAATCCCAGCTATTCGGGAGGCTGTGGCAGGAGAATAGCTTGAACCCAAGAGGCAGAGGTTGCAGTGAGCTGAGATCACGCCACTGCACTCCAGCCTGGGCAACAGAGCAAGACTCTGTCTCAAGAAAAAAATAAAAATAAATAACCTTAAATCTTTTTTCTTTTTTCAGTGATTTGTCTAGGTGCCTTAGTTACATGTCAACATTCTATTTAAGTATGAGTATTTTCTTGCCTTTCCATTGTGCTCCTGTAATTGATTTTGTCCTCTCCCTACAAAAATATCATATTGTCTTAGATAAAATGTGATATGTAGGGAAACTTCTCCCACCTTATTTTATTAATTAGCACATATGAACCTATTTTACACCAGGTATTGTTCTAAGCCCTTTTCAAATGTTGACGCATTTAATGCTATAAACAATCTTATAAGGTAGGTACTTTTATTTCTCTAGTTTTACAGAAGAGGAAACTGTATCATAGAGAGGTTAAGTAACATTTCCATGGTTACACAGCAAGTCATGTAGATAGGACTGTAAACCATTCAGTCTGGCTCTAGTGTCCAGTATTGCCATTACTATGCTATACTGTGTCTTTGTCTCCAAAGGTGTTTTGTCTATGTTTTGTATTTTGCTTTCATATAAATTTATAATTTGTATGAATTATGAATGCTTATATTTATAATTTATAATCATCTTATCAAGTGCTAAGAACAATCTTTTCATGATTCTTACTGAAGTTCCGTTACATATATACAATGATTCAGGAATAATAAACACTTCAGTATTTCTGCTGCAAAAATATTCCTAGATATATTACTGGGATAAATGGGATAAGTAAAGACTATGTATTGCTTCTTTTTACTTGAGATCCAGTTTTGCTGCCAAATGAGTTTTTGTGCCAAACTGATGAAAAATCTTTCTATTTAGATTCTTTAGACTTTTTGGAATTGTGGAATGTATTATTACCATTTAATAAGTGAGAAAACAAGGCCTCAGGGGTTAAATAAGCAAACGTAGTCTGCATTCTTAGTTGATGATAAACTGCCTGTAATTTGCCTTAGGTTTTCTTAAGAAATATCTTCATATGGATTTTTAAGCTTCAAAATAAGAATATAGGATTTTTATTTGGATCTTGTTCTCTGATGATTCCAGGTCTTTGCCTAATTTACCTTGCTCACTAACCTTTCTCTAATTGATAATCTGTTCTTTTTTATTCATCCATATCCAAGCCTAATCTGCCCGTTAGTCTCTTTCAAAATAACACAGTTGATTAGAAATTAATGAAAATTAATTTCTGTAAGCCTGTGCCCATTCACCAGTTTTATCCACCTGTAATTCAAATTCTAGATTTCGTAATTTAAAGACTTGTTTAAGATATAGCTTGCCTTTAATCTGTCAATATTTTTAAGTAAGCGATTTTTTTCATTTTGAAATTCCTTTTTATCGTATTCTCTCATTTCCTCACTTTTAATTGATTACACTGTGTCAAGTAATTAAAATATTGTTTCCTTTTTAAAGTGATAACTTATTTTTCCATTAAGGTGAGCTGATTCTGTACCCTACGTGAGAAAATGAGTGCTACCCTTATTTATTGTCCTTGCACCCATTTGTATTTAAAGCTTCACTTAGACCTCAATGAGGAACTCAGTGCCTATATTTCAAATACCTATATTTAAGGTAATGTTCATTTGTCTGGTGACTGGTACATAGTAGGTACTCAGTAAATGCTTGATAAGTGCATTTATAAATGAACAAGATAGAATCGTCTTAAAATTTTGATGTCAACTTCCAAATTGAAGTTGAATTTTATAATAGCACAGGATTACCTGTTAAAGATCTCAGGAAAAAGTAACAAACTAAAACACTTGTTCTCCTGCTACAGACTGAAGTATAAGTACTGAGTCTCTCATTTAGGTGTAAGTGAAGCTCTAAGTACAAATGGCTGCAAAGGCAAAAATAATGATGAACTCTCCATAATACAGTTGATTTGAGTATCTTAAAGTGTTTAATTTTGAAGCCGCTTAGCATTCATCCATATGACATTCTATAACTTTTATTGTTAATGCTTGAATTTAATTATAACTCCACTATATGTTCTTGTTTATATTTTCTTGTATATTAACAATAAATTTATGTCCCTCAGACTCATACTCACTGAAGGGTTATAAACTATTCAGCTCATCTCAGACAAGCAGTTTCCAAACCACATTCTATTTGGGAAGTGGATTCCAGGGCCCTATATCTGACCTACTGTAATTTCTATAAGGGGCCTGAGATTCTATACTTACTATAAATTTCACTATCATGACAAGAGAAAATTGAGGAGAAAATGTTTTTTGAAGATTCATATTCACAGTACTAGTGGATACTTTTGCTGACAGAGCAGAATCTTTCTAGGAACACATGACACTCACTCCCCATCTGTTGTCTCTTGACATTGTTTAAACATCAGTGTCAGAATGAACAGAATTAACCATTCTCATCTCACTCCTTCATTTGTTATGAAATCACAAGCCTGTAGGTATCCACACAGAGGGAAGTTCCAGTCTCACGATGACATCATTACCTGTATGTGGCTCCTAGTGACCCAGCTATGTAACAGGATGCTATGGGAGTCAGCCACAGGGCCTCTCTTCTCTCAAACTGAGCACATTGTCTGGCCTAGCAATGGCACAACTCATTGCAAAGCAGAGTAAATTGCATGCCTCTTTCACAATACCTTTTCCCTTTGTCCGATTTTTTTATTAGAGCCCAGAACCATTTTTCCACCTTGGGAACACACTTTAAAAATTGGTAGAAGCCAAAGAGAAAATGATTAAAATGATAGGCATTTTCTTTATACCCTTTCTTTTTAGGCTAGATCTTTTTCTTAAAGCACCTATATCAATTGTTGAAAGGAATATCTTTTTTATGCCATCGAACTGTGTATACTGCTTGAACATAATCTCAAAGATAATCTCTCAGTGAGCTAAAACAGATATTCACATTATAGAATTGAGGTATTTAGAATTACTTGATCTATAGTAGTCAGATATGGGTTTATATCATTCATATGTTCGATCTATTGAATTCTAAGTACATTCTTAACAACAACATATCACATTCAATTCCAGGCATTTTTAAATTTATTATCAACATGAATAATCATAATAACTCTGTACATGTGCATGCTGGAGTAGGCAAGGAAAATGGGTATAATTACATCTGTTTTTCGATTGAGTACACTAAAGTTCAGGAAAGGCTAATGACTTCCTTAAAGTCATTCCAATGGGAAGAAACTCATCATTTTAATCCTGATTTCCACACTCCAAGTCTATAACCTCCTCCTCCATTTTCTAATTTTCTTCTTATTGTGATGTTGACAATAAAGAATTACACATGAATTTGTCTTTACCTTTCTAAAATGCATAATTCTGGTGTTTATCAATTAAAGAAATGCATTTCCTTAGCTATTGGCTGTATGCATTTTTCTGTGAACTCAGGTGTTAACATTTGGACTATTGTTAGTCTTTTCCCTATCCTTTGCTCCACATTGTGGCAAAGCCCCAAAGTTTGAGTCAGTAACTTAAAAATATGATGTCAGTGACATGGAAAAAGGAATAAAAAGAAGTTGGACTGAAAAAAATAAATTCAGTCATTGCTTTAAAAACTCATCATTTTAAAAGCAGGAATTCTGGCCCCCTAATATAAAACTAAGTAAAAATTTAGATTTTAATTATAGACTTCTGCAAAGTTCACTTTTTGTGTTAAACCAATAGGAAGCAGCTTTTTATAGATACAAATTTATTCGCTTTCCTTAACATTCCAAACTGAACAATAACTTTCATGATGTTTTTGTTATTAAAAGAAGTTCCCTTTTTAGCTCCTGCTGCAATAAATAAGGTAAAGCTTCAATTAAATTGAAAGTTATAGAAGAATCTAAACCTCCTGGGCTTAGGGCTCAAGGTATTTCACTTACTGTGAATAGTAAGTAGTAAAGCGACTCCAGGAATAAACAGAGAACGGGTAACTATAGAACCCAGAACAACAACGTTTCCATTTGTCTTGACCAAGTAATTGGTGTATAAGAGTTCGGGAGTCTTCTGAAGAGGTATCACTCCCAGCTCTCCTACAAATCAGTGTATGACCTTTTCAAAGACACGCTTTCTTCTGGGCCTTGTTTTTTTGTTCATCTATAAAGTGAACATTCATCTAGATAAACTGAAAAGTTCCTTGTAGCATTACTATTTTAAGATTTCAAATATTTAATATTATGGAAGCTGGATGGAAACATTCAAACTCAGATGTGAAGCCTTGTAGAAATTTATTTATCCTACCGAGTAGGGTTGATGTTTCAGATAAGGGGATATTTGTCAGATTCTAGGCATAATTTCACCTTGATTAAATGTTTTTGGTGCTTCAAATCATGTTACTCATCCAGCCTAATTGTCCGATTTGAGGTTTCATTTTGTTCTTTTAGAAAGGTGTATCATGGTGCTGTTTCAAAGGTTGGTTTTTAAAACAACACAAATTTTCTTAGTTAATATACTCATTATTGAGCAACAACATATTTTTGAAAGTTCAGTACCTAGTATAACATGATTAATCCATAAAAAATATTTGGTAAGATAGATAACACAAAACATGATTTTAGAGGTTGATGAGAACTATAATATATGGGTATCTATTAATTACTATAACTTGGTGATTATTCATGCTAGACATAGTATGATACCTTGATAAATATTGTTGCATACTGTTCTCACCCTCCTGAAAGTCAGTGATGCTTACAGCTTCCTTTGAGATTTCAACTATTCGCAGCCTAAGAATAAGATGAGAAGGTTATGGAGTGGAGACTACACATAAAGAGAGTATCTTTGAAATTTCTTTCAATATTAAAGTCAGATTTTTTTTTTGGATCACCATTCTTTTTGAAGTTATGTTCCTGCCATGGGTAATGGAAAGAATACAGTTCTAGATATTGCACTTGGGTTCAATCTAGGATCTCTGCCAAATTGTTATGTATCACACATGTCATTTAGACACTCTAAAATTTAGTTTCCTCATCTGTAAATTGGGTGATTTTATAATCAGCCCAAAGGAATTTCTTTCCCAGATTTTTAAACATAGGTTTCTGTGAACCTAAACTAAAAAAATCTAATTTTACAGCTGATAATTACTATCCAGCAGCCAACTCTGAATTGCTTCCTTAATAATTACAAAAATATATTTATGAATAATATTTCAGATGGTAAAAAATATAGACATGATATCCCTATCAATAAGGCTTTTGGAAAACAGAATTGAATGTACATTATTATATATTTATGATATGTGAAAGAAATTGTTATTAGATGATTTATATTCTTCATGCCTAAGAGTTGAACTCAAAGAGACAACAGAAACTAAATCATGCTGATTACCTGCATGTGATATAGGGGAATCTGATGCCTCATCTCTCTTGTTTACATAAATGCTAGAGCATTTTCCAGTATGTGATATGTATAATCATAAGTGCTATGTAAATGCACTG
This sequence comes from Nomascus leucogenys, assembly GCF_006542625.1. Classification (NCBI taxonomy): domain Eukaryota; kingdom Metazoa; phylum Chordata; class Mammalia; order Primates; family Hylobatidae; genus Nomascus; species Nomascus leucogenys. Next base: position 11,327,096 of record NC_044401.1, read on the forward strand.
ATATTATTTTGATAATCAAACAATGGTGTGTGTGCATGTATGCATGTACACTATGCATATTGTTTCTGTGTGTGTTTGTGCACACACACACCCAACACTTGCGCATGTGTGTCAGGATGGATAAAGCAATGAGAAAAGAAATTAACGAATGGAAGAAGTCTAAATTAGCATAGAATTCTAATTGACTGTGTTAAAGTTGCTTATCTTTTAAAAGATAAGTTGTGTATTGTATAAAAGGCTCGTTATTTAATAATCTGCACTTGAATTTACATCTTTTGAGCAGTGGAAAATAATACATCACGATCCATATGCAAAAGAAAATGCATAATGTGAAAATTTTATGTTGTGCTATAGAAAAAAGGGAAAAAATAAGTTATTGGGACAATGTAAGAGGTGACCGAATAATTGACTTATCGTCTAAAACAACTTACATATCAGCGTATAGGGCACATATTCAGAGGAAATCCACAAATCAGACTTGGTCTGACAAGGAAAACAAACAAACATAAAATCTGTGATCAAATGCAAAAGCCTGGGCTTTGCTAGAATAAAGAAGTGAGAATAAAGAAGCTCTTTAGTTATAGACGGAATTATAATAGATGTAAACTGCATCACTGCAACAAACATTATTGTTGCAAATACAGGAATTAAAACACTTAAATGTAGTATAAAAGCAATATTTATAGTTCCCTTTCAAGGGCAGGCAGTTAGCCAAGTTAGAGAATATATTTACAACTTGTGAAATAGTCTGCCTAGAGAAAACAGTTCTGTTCTGATGCTGTGTTTTCCTGAATGCAGTTCCTCCAAGCAGCATCAGCATCACCTGGGAACTTCTTAGAAATGCAAATTCTTGGGCCTCACCCCAGACCAACTGAATCAGAAAATCTGGAGGAAGGCCCACCTTCCAGGTGGTTCTCAGGCATCCAAAAGTTTGAGAAGCATTAGCTTAGTAATATAGTAGAAAAATGGGTAGGAATTCTATTCTGTCATCATAAAGCCACTATAAATTGGATTTCATGCTTACATTTCCTTTTTCCTTTTTCTTTTTTTTTTTTTTTTTTTTCTGAGATGTAGCCTCACTCCGTTGCCTAGGCTGGAGTGCTGTGGTGCAATCTCAGCTCACTGTAACCTCGCCTCCCAGGTTCAAGTGATTCTCATACCTCAGCCTCCTAAGTAGCTGGGACTACAGGAGCCCACCACCACGCCCGGCTACTTTCTGCATTTTCTTTAGTAGAGACGGGGTTTCACCATCTTGGCCAGGCTGGTCTTGTACTCCTGACCTCAGGTTATCTGCCCGCCTTGGCCTCTCAAAGTGCTGGGATTACAGGTGTGAGCCACCATGCCCAGCCCATGTTTACACATCTTAATAACACTTAACAGATTCTACTGAGATTGCTAGACACAGATAATTTTTAGATTATTATTATTTATGATCGTATAAAATAACTAAGACACCAGACGATTAAGAAGCTCTTTGTTGATAAATAATTATCAATAGTTCTGTGAAATGAAACATGTGCAGATGATCTCCTACCACATACCATGTATCTTGCCCTGTTTGTAGCCAAACACCCTGTTCCACAACTTTGCTGTGTAAATTTTATTAAGCTGAATGGAAATTAAAGAGGAGAGTGAAGTTGGGTCTCTCCAAATTTATTTCTTCTGCTACATAAACTGAAAGTTAAGCAATCTTAAGCTTCTTTCAAACTCTTTGTTGTGTGTCTAGCTATAGTAACACTGAATGGAAACAATTAAACCAAAAACCTTGCGGGAGAAATTAGAAAAAGATATTATCAATTTCAGTGTGACAGTCGAATTTCTCATAAAATTCTTATCAATCTATATTACCTTCACTATTCATGACTAATGTTAAGAAATATTATCATCGATCGGGGTGGAGCCAAGATGGCCGAATAGGAACAGCTCCAGTCTACAGCTCCCAGCCTGAGTGACACAGAAGACGGGTGATTTCTGCATTTCTGCTTGAGGTACCGGTTTCATCTCACTAGGGGGTGCCAAACAGTGGGTGCAGGACAGCTGGTGCAGCGCACTATGCACGAGCCAAAGCAGGGCAAGGCATTGACTCACTCGGGAAGCGCAAGGGGTCAGAGAGTTCCCTTTCCTAGTCAAAGAAAGGGGTAACAGACGGCACCTGGAAAATCGGGTCAGTCCCATCCTAATACTGTGCTTTTCCAACGGGCCTGGAAAACGGCACACCAGGAGATTGTGTCCCACACCTGGCTCGGAGGGTCCTATGCCCACGGAGTCTCGCTGATTGCTAGCACAGCAGTCTGAGATCAAGCTGCAAGGCGGCAGCGAGGCTGGGGGAGGGGCGCCCGCCATTGCCCAGGCTTGCTTAGGTAAACAAAGCAGCCAGGAAGCTCGAACCGGGTGGAGCCCACCACAGCTCAAGGAGGCCTGTCTGCCTCTGTAGACTCCACCTCTGGGGGCAGGGCAGAGACAAATAAAAATTCAGCAGGAACCTCTGCAGACTTAAATGTCCCTGTCTGACTGACAGCTTTGAAGAGAGTAGTGGTTCTCCCAGCATGCAGCTGGAGATCTGAGAACAGACAGACTGCCTCCTAAAGTGGGTCCCTAAACCCCGAGCAGCCTAACTGGGAGGCACCCCCCAGTAAGGACAGACTGACACCTCACTCGGCCGGGTACTCCTCTGAGACAAAACTTCCAGAGGAACTATCAGACAGCTGAATTTGTGGTCTCATGAAAATCCGCTGTTCTGCAGCCACCGCTGCTGACACCCAGCCAAACAGGGTCTGGAGTGGACCTCTAGTAAACTCCAACAGACCTGCAGCTGAGGGTCCTGTCTGGTAGAAGGAAAACTAACAAACAGAAAGGACATCCACACCAAATACCCATCTGTACATCACCATCATCAAAGACCAAAAGTAGATAAAACCACAAAGATGGGGAAAAAACAGAGAAGAAAAACTGGAAACTCTAAAAAGCAGAACACCTCTCCTCCTCCAAAGGAACGCAGTTCCTCACCAGCAACGGAACAAAGCTGGATGGAGGATGACTTTGACGAGTTGAGAGAAGAAGGCTTCAGACGATCAAACTACTCTGAGCTACGGGAGGAAATTCAAAACAATAGCAAAGAAGTTAAAAACTTTGAAAAAAAATTAGATGAATGGATAACTAGAATAACCAATGGAGAGAAGGGCTTAAAGGAGCTGATGGAGCTGAAAGCCAAGTATCGAGAACTACTCGAAGATTGCAGAAGCCTCAGTAGCCGATGCGATCAACTGGAAGAAAGGGTATCAGCAATGGAAGATGAAATGAACGAAATGAAGCAAGAAGGGAAGCTTAGAGAAAAAAGAATAAAAAGGAACGAATAAAGCCTCCAAGAAATTTGGGACTATGTGAAAAGACCAAACCTACGTCTGATTGGTGTACCTGAAGATGACGGGGAGAATGGAACCAAGTTGGAAAATACTCTGCAAGATATTATCCAGGAGAACTTCCCCAATCTAGCAAGGAAGGCCAACATTCAGATTCAGGAAATACAGAGAACGCCACAAAGATACTCCTCGAGAAGAGCAACTCCCAGACACATAATTGTCAGATTCACCGAAGTTGAAATGAAGGAAAAAATGTTAAGGGCAGCCAGAGAGAAAGGTCGGGTTACACACAAAGGGAAGCCCATCAGACTAACAGCTGATCTCTCTGCAGAAACTCTACAAGCCAGAAGAGAGTGGGGGCCGATATTCAACATTCTTAAAGAAAAGAATTTTCAACCCAGAATTTCATATCCAGCCAAACTAAGCTTCATAAGTGAAGGAGAAATAAAATACTTTACAGACAAGCAAACGCTGAGTGATTTTGTCACCACCAGGCCTGCCCTAAAAGAGCTCCTGAAGGAAGCACTAAACATGGAAAGGAACAACCGGTACCAGCCACTGCAAAAACATGCCAAATTGTAAAGACCATCGAGGCTAGGAAGAAACTGCATCAACTAACGAGCAAAATAACCAACTAACATCATAATGACAGGATCAGATTCACACATAAAAATATTAACTTAAAATGTAAATGGGCTAAATCTTCCAATTAAAAGACACAGACTGGCAAACTGGATAAGGAGTCAAGACCCATCAGTGTGCTGTATTCAGGAAACCCATCTCACGTGCAGAGACACACATAGACTCAAAATAAAGGGATGGAGGAAGATCTGTCAAGCAAATGGAAAACAAAAAAAGGCAGGGGTTGCAATCCTAGTCTCTGATAAACTAGACTTTAAACCAACAAAGATCAAACGAGACAAAGAAGGCCATTACATAATGGTAAAGGGATCAATTCAACAAGAAGAGCTAACTATCCTAAATATATATGCACCCAACAAAGGAGCACCCAGATTCATAAAGCAAGTCCTGAGTGACCTACAAAGGGACTTAAACTCCCACACAATAATAATGGGAGATTTTAACACCCCACTGTCAACATTAGACAGATCAATGAGACAGAAAGTTAACAAGGATATCCAGGAATTGAACTCAGCTCTGCACAAAGTGGACCTAATAGACATCTACAGAACTCTCCACCCCAAATCAACAGAATATACATTTTTTTCAGCACCACACCACACCTATTCCAAAATTGACCACATAGTTGGAAGTAAAGCTCTCCTCAGCAAATGTAAAAGAACAGAAATTATAACAAACTGTCTCTCAGACCACAGTGCAATCAAACTAGAACTCAGGATTAAGAAACTCACTCAAAACCGCTCAACTACATGGAAACTGAACAACCTGCTCCTGAATGACTATTGGGTACATAATGAAATGAAGGCAGAAATAAAGATGTTCTTTGAAACCAACGAGAACAAAGACACAACATACCAGAATCTCTGGGACACATTCAAAGCAGTGTGTAGAGGGAAATTTATAGCACTAAATGCCCACAAGAGAAAGCAGGAAAGATCCAAAATTGACACCCTAACATCACAATTAAAAGAACTTTAAGCAAGAGCAAACACATTCAAAAGCTAGCAGAAGGCTAGAAATAACTAAAATCAGAGCAGAACTGAAGGAAATAGACACACAAAAAACCCTTCAAAAAATTAATGAATCCAGGAGCTGGTTTTTTGAAAAGATCAACAAAATTGATAGACTGCTAGCAAGACTAATAAAGAAGAAAAGAGAGAAGAATCAAATAGATGAAATAAAAAATGAAAAAGGGTATATTACCACCGATCGCACAGAAATACAATCTACCATCAGAGAATACTACAAACACCTCTATGCAAATAAACTAGAAAATCTACAAGAAATGGATAAATTCCTCGACAAATACACCCTCCCAAGACTAAACCAGGAAGAAGTTGAATCTCTGAATAGACCAATAATAGGCTCTGAAATTGTGGCAATAATCAATAGCTTACCAACCAAAAAGAGTCCAGGACCTGATGGATTCACAGCCGAATTCTACCAGAGGTACAAGGAGGAACTGGTACCATTCCTTCTGAAACTATTCCAATTGATAGAAAAAGAGGGAATCCTCCCTAACACACTTTATGAGGCCAGCATCGTCCTGATACCAAAGCCGGGCAGAGACATAACCAAAAAAAGGAATTTCAGACCAATATCCTTGATGAACATTGATGCAAAAATCCTCAATAAAATACTGGCAAACTGAATCTAGCAGCACATCAAAAAGCTTATACACCATGATCAAGTGGGCTTCATCCCTGGGATGCAAGGCTGGTTCAACATACGCAAATCAATAAATGTAATCCAGCATATAAACAGAACCAAAGACAAAAACCACATGATTATCTCAATAGATGCAGAAAAGGCCTTTGACAAAATTCAACAACCCTTCATGCTAAAAACTCTCAATAAATTAGGCATTGATGGGACATATCTCAAAATAATAAGAGCTATCTATGACACACCCACAGCCAATATCATACTGAATGGGCAAAAACTGGAAGCATCCCCTTTGAAAACTGGCACAAGACAGGGATGCCCTCTCTCACCACTCCTATTCAACATAGTGCTGGAAGTTCTGGCCAGGGCAATCAGGCAGGAGAAGGAAATAAAGGGTATTCAATTAGGAAAAGAGGAAGTCAAATTGTCCCTGTTTGCAGATGACATGATTGTATATCCAGAAAACCCCATCATCTCAGCCCAAAATCTCCTTAAGCTGATTAGCAACTTCAGCAAAGTCTCAGGATACATAATCAACGTACAAAAATCACAAGCATTCTTGTACACCAATCACAGACAAACAGAGTGCCAAGTCATGAGTGAACTCCCATTCACAATTGCTTCAAAGAGAATAAAATACCTAGGAATCCAACTTACAAGGGATGTGAAGGACCTCTTCAAGGAGAACTACAAACCACTGCTCAATGAAATAAAAGAGGATACAAACAAATGGAAGAACATTCCATGCTCATGGGTTGGAAGAATCAATATCGTGAAAATGGTCATACTGCCCAAGGTAATTTATAGATTCAATGCCATCCCCATCAAGCTACCAATGACTTTCTTCACAGAATTGGAAAAAACTACTTTAAAGTTCATATGGAACCAAAAAAGAGCCCGCATCACCAAGTCAATCCTAAGCCAAAAGAACAAAGCTGAAGGCATCAAGCTACCTAACTTCAAACTATACTACAAGGCTACAGTAACCAAAACAGCATGGTACTGGTACCACAACAGAGACATAGATCAATGGAACAGAACAGAGCCCTCAGAAATGATGCTGCATATCTACAACTATCTGATCTTTGAAAAACCTGACAAAAAGAAGAAATGGGGAAAGGATTCCCTATTTAATAAATGGTGCTGGGAAAACTGGCTAGCCATATGTAGAAAGCTGAAACTGGATCCCTTCCTTACACCTTATACAAAAATTAATTCAAGATGGATTAAAGACTTAAATGTTAGACCTAAAACCATTAAAATCCTACAAGAAAACCTAGGCAATACCATTCAGGACATAGGCGTGGGCGAGGACTTCATGTCTAAAACACCAAAAGCAATGGCAACAAAAGCCAAAATTGACAAATGGGATCTAATTAAACTAAAGAACTTCTGCACAGCAAAAGAAACTACCATCAGAATGAACAGGCAACCTACAGAATGGGAGAACATTTTTGCAACCTACTCATCTGACAAAGGGCTAATATCCAGAATCTACAATGAACTCAAACAAATTTACAAGAAAAATACAAACAACCCCATCAAAAAGTGGGCAAAGGACATGAACAGACACTTCTCAAAAGAAGACATTTATGCAGCCAAAAAACACATGAAAAAATGCTCATCATCACTGGCCATCAGAGAAATGCAAATCAAAACCACAGTGAGATACCATCTCACACCAGTTAGAATGGCCATCATTAAAAAATCAGGAAACAACAGGTGCTGGAGAGCATGTGGAGAAATAGGAACACTTTTACACTGTTGGTGCGACTGTAAACTAGTTCAACCATTGTGGAAGTCAGTGTGGCGATTCCTCAGGGATCTCGAACTAGAAATACCATTTGACCCAGCCATCCCATTACTGGGTATATACCCAAAGGACTATAAATCATGCTGCTATAAAGACACATGCACACGTATGTTTATTGCGGCACTATTCACAATAGCAAAGAGTTGGAACCAACCCATATGTCCAACAACAATAGACTGGATTAAGAAAATGTGGCACATATACACCATGGAATACTATGGAGCCATAAAAAATGATGAGTTCATGTCCTTTGTAGGGACATGGATGAAACTGGAAACCATCATTCTCAGTAAACTATCGCAAGGACAAAAAACCAAACACCGCATGTTCTCACTCATAGGTGGGAATTGAACAATGAGAACTCATGGACACAGGAAGGGGAACATCACGCTCCAGGGACTGTTGTGGGGTGGGGGGAGGGGGGAGGGACAGCATTAGGAGATATACCTAATGCTAAATGACGAGTTAATGGGTGCAGGAAATCAACATGGCACATGGATACATATGTAACAAACCTGCACATTGTGCACATATACCCTAAAACCTAAAGTATAATAATAAAAAAATAAAAATAAAATAAGAAAATTAAAAAAAATAAAAAAAGAAGGCAAGACAGTAGAAAGAAAATGAATGTAAAAAAAAAAAGAAAAAAAAGCTGAACCTAAAAAAGAAAAAAAACACACATAGTATAGAACAAACCCTGTATCTATAATCAAAGTAAATAAATAAACTAAAATTGTCAATTTAAAATATATCAGACCTTATTAAAACAAAATTCAGTCATATTCCATATGCAAGGTACACATAAAACATAAGGACAAAGAGAGATGAAAAATAAATTAAATAAGGAGAAATATCTAGATTAAACTTAAGCTCATTTAGCCATACAGAATCCTTATGGTTTCTTATGGTTATGACAAAAATGCATAACTAGAGATGAAGAACATCATTACATAAAGAGGTATGATCTTTCTAAATTCATAAATACCTAACATATCCTATATGTATTATAATAAAATTAAAATAAATATGAGAGAAGGATAGACACAAACTTCTGGATAGTGATCAATTCCAAAATGAAAGGTGAGGCAGTAGCAACGTTTGCACCACCATTGAAGGAAAGCGGTGGTACCTCAGGTTTTATTACTAACCTTTAAAAACTGAACATATATGTTACATATACTCTTTTTACATATGATAGTTCATAAAAATATAATCAATAGTATTCCATTCTATGAAAAATTTTGAAGGTATGAGCAATAGTTATTAACGCGTGTTAAAATGGTAGAATTTTTGTCCTATTTTACATGTAGCTTGAAAATAGTTTCACCCTCCTCTTTACTCCACACATATTATAAAAACAATATAAGCTAAACACTAGGTTTTGGAATATAATTGAGTGGTCTCTATTATTAAATACTTTTAAAGGACTTTAGAACATCAGAATAAATTTTGCTATTAAGTTGTTTGGAAATTAGAATTTATGTCACACAGCTATAAAAACTAGAAAACAAAGGAGATAAAGAATTTCCAAAAGCAGAAATTACATCCCAAAGTTTAATAATCCCCACAATTTGAGTTATAAATTTTCTGGTATAATGAATATCAACCTAGCCTTTTATCCTCACTTAAGTTTTAAATTCCCTTTACAAATAGTTCAGAATCACACCATTCTAATTTGGACTTGGAATATAGGACAGTGAATGCAGACATGATTATTTCAGAGTAAAAACTGAAAATAAAAAGAAACTGAGTATTGAAGTACAACTATTTAATTTTAATTTTAATCATTAATATTTTCACTTGTTCAAAGCATTTACATAGAGATACAGAATCTTCACTATGGCATTTTCTTCTTTTCAGTGGATGGCAAAAGGCTCTTTGAAGTACATTTTGCCTGAGATATATGATCACTTGTATTTTAATACTGAGTACATTTCTATTCAACTCCAAATACTTAGACTTGATAGGTTATGTATTCACATTGCTTCCACTGAAAAGACTAGGGAAGTATCCAGAAGATTCTAAGAACCTATAGCTAAAAATAAACAGTCTCTTATGGGAGTAAGTAGCTTTCCACTGTACATTACTGAATTCCTTATTTAATTGAATCTTACATGGATTAGATATTGGATTAGCATAACTAAAATAAGGGTTAAACGTGGTGCTATATTACTATCTGGAATGTAGTTTAAGCATTTTCTATTTAGGATTTCTCCTTTTGTACTTACTTATCTGTCAGATGTGTGGACTGTGATCTCGGTTCTGAGTTCAGTGCAGTAAAATCTTCTAAAGGATAAAAAATAGAGAGTTCAAACAGAGCAGTATAAATTATACTATGGCCTCTCCGTAATTATGCTATAATTCTGTTGGAGAAAGCAATTATTTTGCAAGCCCTATATTCGGACACTTGCTTTAAACTTCCTGAAAAAAGGGAAAACCATTCCTTTTAGCTGAGATTATTTTGTTCTTTGCATGTGTTCAAAAATGACTAATATTTCCTGTTCATTTTTTAAAAAGAGAGAACACATTATACACACATAAACACATGTGCATAGACAAACATGTATCTTTATGCGCTGAGAATCTTCTTAAATACACTTTAGTCTTGTCATTTTTATTTATAAAGGATAGGTTTTATCAGCTTACTGACTCTGAAAAGGGATCTCAAGCATTCTAACCGTGCTTCAAGATAAATGTGTGAGGGTTAGTAGAGCTCTTGCTTTGTTTGAGAAAAGATTCATGACTGCATAGTACAAGTCAATCTCATTGTGGATAAAAATAATTGCTTTATATTTACCCACTGAATTACCTTAGCCCAGAATCAATTCACATACCTTCTCACTTGTGACAGAAACACCAAAGAATCCTAACGGGCCAAAACATCCTAATAATATAAGTAGTGAGAATCTGTAGTCATACTGTGATAATTATATGTAACTTTCAAATATATGGGTCAAGGAAACTAAATAGTAACTTGGGTGCTACTAACCAGAACATAGGGCCAAGTATTTGTTTATTGATCTGCCAGAACTTTCCTTTCTTGGTGAATGTGCTGATTAACATTAGAAGACCAATAAAATTCCTATTTTACATCTGAGGTAAGCTCTGTTCTTTTCAGAGACTGAGGGATGGCCTGTGTCATCTCTGAAGATCTTTTTTCAATTTGATAAGTCCGTAGAGCATCTATAATTCTCCAAGGTTATATTTGTAAAATGTTATCGGTTATGAGGCTTCAACTGCAAGGGGTCCTATCCATTGGCCAACTCATGCTGTAAATAATAATAATAATAATTGATGAATTGGAGCTTTATATTATATAGCAGCAGTGCCACTTTCCCAGATCTAGATTCATGGATGTCATTCTGATAGCTGATTTTGTTCATTTCCCCAGACACTCTCCACAGCCAACTACAAAGAAGTAGTGACTGTCCTAATTCGACAGAATGGTAAAATACAGCAACATACCAAAACTACTTTAAAAAAAAAGTGGACATTTAAAAAAAATCTTTATCTTTCATAAGAATTAACATATAGCAGCAGGCCATCAAACTTACTAAACTGGGAAAGAAATCTTGTCAACTACTTAAGAAGAGTAAGCATCTATGAATAGAAGAGGGAGCAGGGGACTCAGACCTGGTGAGACCTGGCTGCTTTACCTAAGGAAAGCTATAGGGGTTTCCTGAACCTTGTTCTTACTTATTTATACAATTAGGTAATAAGGTCAGGTAGGGTGGATCACGCCTGTAATTCCAGCACTTTGGGAGGCCGAGGTGTACGGATCACTTGACGTCAGGAGTTCGAGACCAGCCTGACCAACATAGTGAAACCCCATCTCTACTAAAAAAAAAAAAAATACAAAAATTAGCCGGGTGTGGTGGCGGTGCCTGTAATCCCAGCTACTCAGGAGGCTGAGGCAGGAGAATCACTTGAACCTCAGAGGCAGAGGTTGCAGTGAGATTGCGCCACTGCACTCCAGCCTGGGCAACAGAGCTAAACTCCATCTCAAAAAAAAAAAAAAAAAAAAAAATGGTAATAATACCTAGGACTGAATGAGGAAAATAAATGAGATAATGTATATAAATCAAGGAAATAGTAGACTCTTGATAAAACGGTGCCTTTTTTGACAACAAAGATAAAGAATTTGGTTTTATAAGAATGAATGAAAAAGAATAATAAAATATGAGAGAAGCTTAATGTTGGAAGCCTTTTAGTTATGATTACTGAAGAAAAGTGCCCCCCTCTTCCGAAAGCCTTTTAAGTTTAAAAGGAAAAAATTATGGAGGCAGGCCATAATTCTAAATATATATTAGATGAAAATGAAAATAAAATAAAAATGACACAAATTGGCTCCAGTGTGGGGGAGGAGTGGAATTAAACTTGCAGATAAAAGGAAGCAGAATTTGGAGCAAGTTATTTTCCCAGAAGAACTAGAAGATAACCCCAATTCAAATTAATTTCCTAAACATAGACACAGATGTTTTTGCATAATTTCCATAACTTCACCTCATATATTGGTTTCTACTAACAAGGAAATGGAATTAATCCTGTAGCTACTTATGGAAGTATATCTCTTTCTTCTCACTTGTGTTTTACATTTCAAGGTAGGCAGTTAAGAAATTAGGACAAAGAGCTGAGTGTGATGAATGCAGATGTGAGTATGTGAGATTCAAATAGATACACTTAAGACACTGAGGAAATGTACAAAATGAAATCTACAACTACAAGTATCACTTGAAATAATTCTTGTCTTGATCAAGATGCACTTTGCAATTCAGTTGGACAATCAAGAAAGAATGATGCATACAGTACACCCAGTGGCTCATGATTAGGCCTGGTGTAATTCTCAGGAGTGGAATTAACAATACAACAATACGGAAGAATACCACTGTCTATTAGAAGATACTTCCTCCACAAAGAGGACAGCTGTAGCTTTAAAAGCCAATATGATACCTAGGAACTTACAGGTTTTGTAGGGGGTACTAACAGCTAGTGCCATGAAGAGAATACAATTCTTAAAATATTAGGGACATGAAAATTGCCCAGGAATTTTTTTGTGAAATTAATGACAGTAAAATTTAATACTAACATATATGAGAAAATTTACTTATTCACAAGTAAATACAACTTCTCTTTCTGATTGAGACGAACTCCAGAAACTCATCTACAAGTGGAAAAATTAGCATGTTTTTAATTTGTTAAAGAACATCAATTATTCTGACTCTGAATATTTGAATTGAATTTGAGTTTATTCATTCATTTACTCATTTATTCAACAAACTTTGATTGAGTTCCTATCACATGTCAGCATTTTAAAAAATGCTAGCAGGAAAAATAAAGAGACAGGTTATGTTCAGTTTTCATTAGGATTAAGCAAGAAACCAACTAACAGTCCAACCAACTACCTAGCAGAATATCACTTTAATACTTTTATTTCAAATTATAGGCCCACTTTTCTGCTAGCTATGTTAAAATGACATGATAAGCTAGGTATGATATTTAATTTTTATTTATTAGCATGTAAAATATATAAAATATGTAAAATTTATTAGAAAATACATATAATACCTGATGTAACAGGTACTAAAATAGCCACAGTACTGAGTTTAGTCATCAGATCACATAGTATCAGAGATTTGTTATTTAATAATTATATTTTGAGAACAGCCCAACTCAAAAATGTAAAGAAAAATGGCATAGTTACCTTCTGCGTGTGAAAAGCAACAGTAATGCCCTATTGTGGATGTAAGATATCATTAGATTTGAGGAACTTCGGTGCAAACTTAAGAATTTGGCACCCAGTTTTGGAGAACAGGTATATAAACAAAGCATGAAAATATTACACAGTACGTTTTACAAAAAAAAAATGAGTGAGTTGTGTGGACAATAATTGCTAAATAGATTCCAACTGACAGAGTCCATGAAGAGGTAAAAATACTAGTTTACCCTGATATGGCTTGGCTCTGTGTCCCCACTGGAATCACTTTTAATTGTAATAATCCCCTTGTTCATGGGAGGGACTGGTGGGAGGTAATTGAATCATGGGGGCAAGTTTTCCCCATGCTGTTCTCATGATAGTGAATAAGTCTCATGAGATCTGATGGTTTTATAAAGGGAGTTGCCCTGCACACACCCTCTTTCCTGCCACCATATAAGATGTGTCTTTGCTCTTCCCTCACCATCCGCCATCATTATGAGGCTTCCCCAGCCATGTGGAACTGAGTCCATTAAACCTCTTTCTTTATAAATTACCCAGTCTTGGGTATGTCTTTATTAGCAGCATGAGAACAAACTAATACAAAGCAGTAATACCCTATTCTGGATGTGACACATCACCATATTTGAGGAACTTTGGTGCAAACTTAACAGTTTGGCAACCAGTTTTGGAGAACAGGTACGTAAACAAATCATGACAATATTAGACAGTACATTTAAAAAATAAAAGGAGTTGTGTGGAAAATAATTGCTAAACAGATTCCAATTAACAGAGTTCATGAAGAGGTAAATATACTAGTTTACCCTAAAAAATTCAAGTACTGAACTTGTAATCATAGAAAGGCATTTGAATAAAAATTAAAAATTAAATATAACAAATGAAATTACTATAAGCCTCTAAAGATTTCAGGTAGTGACTAGTACTGTTAAGAAAGAGAAGAAAAAGAAAAAATAAACAGAGACATTTTTGTGAGTGTGTGCTAGGGTAAAGAAATATGGAGTAGAAATAGAGACAGTATTGAAATAAATGGGTTTGGTTTTAAAATTAGAGAAATTGAGACACCTGCAAGGAGTTAGAAATATGAATATAACTTGCAGTGAAAATAGGGTTCAAAATAAATAGTAAGTCATAAGAGATATAAAATGTAGGATGTTTTAGAAGAGTATGCTAATATTTTATAATATGATATCCATCATCAGGGACCAAAAGTAGAAAAAGCCAGCAAGTTTTACTGAAGAAAAGAGGGCTAGAATAGTTCGGTTTTTCAGGGAGTTGTAGAACAAATCATTAAGAAGGAAGGAAGTCGATGGCAGTGGATAACTGTTACCAATGGGATTAAAGGTCATGAAAACTTCTAGGATAGTTTAAGTTGGTCCCTGACAGAAACAAAAATATGTGCATAATTCTGGTCATTTATGGCACTTTAAGTCAGTTTATATAAATGATTAAAATAAAACGGCATGTATACATCTACATTAGCACAGTCTTTGGTATGTACATACATTATCTTTCCAGGAATCTTAGGGGCAGAGACAGAAAATGAGACAGACAACCACTACCAAAATCTTGTGCATCTTACTAACCAGAATGTTTCAGAACCCTGCACATCTGCACATCTGCACATCTCCAGTATATGTTGTATAAGCCCGATCAGAAAAATTGGCCCAGCTCACCTGAAACTTCACTTAGATAAGAGTAAGAATAGATTGTTGCTGGTAGGAGACAGAAAAGGGGGTGTTCTTTCATCATAGACCTCCACATTTGGTGAGATGTAGCTCTGAACCATATTCTCTGTAACAAGGGCGAAAGCTAGCCCCTGTCCTTTCTTCTGTGACTAGTGAGAAAAAATGAAGTCAAGAGATGTCTTGTATTGATAGATTCTACAGAAACACAGAGAGAATAAACACCTATTGGGCACTGTTTTACATTTATCAGCTGCTAAACCTGGGTTGCCTCATTGCAGTACCATACTCTAAGATAACTAAGGATGGATGAGGAAATTGAGCTTAGAGAGGTTACATGAAACACCCAAGAGAAACAGTCAAAGGCAGAGCTGGAATTCAAACCCAATTATCTATGTCTTACTAAACATACATCTTTTCACAGCCTTATCTCTGTGGTCTGAATTTCTGAGCCCTTTCTAGGTACAAGCTAAAAGAAGTAGCAATCCTCCAAAAAAAAAAAAAAAATGGAAAGGGGGGAAGGGAGTAACTTTACAGTGGAGAAACCTGGCAAGTACTATCTTAGCCAAGTGACCAAGGTTAGCATTATTAGTGTTTAGTCAGTATACCTATAAACCAATGTGGAGAAAGGAGACCTCTTAACTACTATTGGTGGGGATGTAAATTAGTATAAACATTATGGTCAACAGCACTGAGGCTCCTCAAAGAAATAAAAGTAGAACTATCATATGATCCAGCAATCCTACTACTGGGTTTTTATCCAAAAGAAATAAAATCAATATGTTGAAGAGACATCTGCAATCCCACTATTATAGCACCATTCACAATAGCCAAGATAAGGAACCAACCTAAGTGTCCACCAATGGATAAATGGATAAAATATTGTTGTATATATACAGAATGGAATGCTATTCAGCCATAAAGAAGGAGGAAATCCTGTCATTTGTGACAACATGAATGAACCTGAAGGACATTATGTTAAGTGAAATAAGCTAGGCAAAGGCAAATTACCCATTATCTCACCCTTATTTGGAATATAAAACAATTGGGTTTCATAAAAGTAGGGGGTAGAATAGTATTTACCAGAGTCTTGTAAAGGTAGCAGAGAGAGGAGATGGAGAGAAGCTGATCAACAAACACTATGTTACAATGTCCTTATTCCTTATACAGAAGGAGTAAGTTCTGGCATTCTAATGCAGAGTAGGGTGACTGTGGTTAACTATAATGTATTCTACATTTCAAAATAACAAAAAGATCAGATTTTGAGTGTTCTTATCACATATAAATGGTGAATGTTCCCATATATATACACAATGTGCAAATAAATCAGGGTAATTAGCCAAGGGTAATTAGATTTTGAACATATATGAAAATGGAGACACAAATTTTGTCACTGAGATAGTCAAAAGTTGCTCCCTGATAGCAAAAGACAAGCAATCCAGTAGCTAGCTAGATACCCCTGATCAATAGGCCAATTACCCTGATTTGATTATTTATACATTGTATACATTTATGGAAACATCACACTATAACCCATAAATATGTACAATTATGTGTCAATTAAAAATGGAATAAAAAAAGCTAAGCCTAGTGCCCAGAGATGGCCATAGCTAATGTTTCAGTTATTATTTGCAACAATTTTATATGTAACAAAGTGTGAATACTTAAAAATTGACTGCCCTGATCTGCCACATCACATGCAATTTTGAAAACATTTACCCAACCATTCGCAAATGACAGCTAAGAATTTATAGATTTTTGAAACATAATTTTAGACATTCCCAGTGTTTTAATTTGTTGTAGATCATAATGCTATTTCTAACGTTTATTCCTATTACAAGTCACACTCATGGAACCAAACTAGGTGTCCATTATTGGATGAATGGATAAAGAAAATGTGATACAAATATCACATTTTCAGTATACATATATATATATATGTGTGTGTGCATGTGTGTTTGTGTGTACGTATATATGTGTGTGTATATATATATACACACACACACACAGCCATAAAATTCAGCCATTAAAAAAGAAAGAAATCCATGTTGTCATTTGTGTCAACATAGATGAAGCTGAAGGATATTGGGTTCAGCGAAATAAGTCAAGCACAGAAAGGCAAATACTGCATGATCTAACTTATATGTGGAATCTAAGAAAGTTGATCTCACGGAGAGAATGACCATCAGAGGCTGGTGTGATTAGGGGAGGGAGGAGATGGAGAGCTGTTGGTCAAAGAATACAAAATTACAGTTAGGCAGAATGAATAAATTTCATGAGATCTCTCGTACCTCAAGATGACTATAGTTAGTGATGATATATTGAATTATTGAGAAATGTAAAGAGAGTGAATGTTACGTGCTAGCACCAAAAAATGATAACTGTGTGAGGTTCTGCATGTGTTAATTAGCTAGATTTAGCCATTCACAATGTAGATACACTTCAAAACATCATGTTGTACATGATTAAAAAAACAAGTTATCTGTCAATATAAAAATAAAATATAAAAATGCAAGGAAAAATTAAGGAGATAGAAAATACAGAAAAAACAAACTACACTCATATATTTAAAAAAGTAAAGAAATAGCGATGAAAGATTAGCTATTTGTAAACTGGAGTGCTTATCTATTTCCTTTCTTAGACTATTTCTTTAGACTATTTAAGCTTTTTTTTAGAACTTGTTTAGCTGTATTATTTCCTTTCATTTTTAAAAATTCATAGTCCTTATCACATATTATTATACTCAGCGAGATAAAATTATCTTTTCTAAGCACAGGCTAGAATAGCTGCATAAATGATAGACTTTGTGAATTCCGAGGAGTTACGAGAAGAAATAACAACCCTTACTGCCTTCACTAGGGGGTTTCTAGTATCATGCTAGACACCTATAACTGCCTACATATAAATCCACCTGAAGGAAAGCACTTAGGGATAGATAAGAAAACTCACATGATACCTCAGTCATCTGACGATAAAGGGGCAAGAAACTTGCAAGTGACTTGTTACAATTGAAAATTCTCCCCAGGTGAATTAAAAACTCAGATTTGAAATCCATGTCTTCATAAAGCCAAGGGTAATTATATTTTGAACATATATGTAAATGAAGACACAAATTTTGTTACTGAGATAGCTAAAATTTGCTTCCTGATAGCGAAAGACAAGCAATCCAGTAGCTAGCTAGAAACCTCTGATTAATTGGCCAAGCATATTATAAGGCAATGGAGCAATGGTATCCAGGGATCAATGTTATCACTCACAAGGTGCTCAATCCATCCCACTTGGGAGGATTAGAGCTTACTCAACAATTTGGCACCATGCCAGAGTTTTATGCTGAAGCAAAAATAGCATTGTATAAATGGGATATAACAAATTTCTGGTCACTGAAACTTTAGCGTTTTGGACAAGCCAAGTGAGTTAGATAGCATTCTATGTCTTTTCTTTCCCTCCCTCTCTCCCTTCTTTCTTCCTTCCTTTCTTCTTTCTTTCCTTATTTATTTTTACTATTTTTACAACTTATATTTGAAGTTATTGCTTTTAGAACTATACAAGTGACTAGTCTCACTCTCATTGTCTTGCTCTGGATTCTGAACAGGTTGAATTAGTACCAAAAATATGAAAGTCTTGAGCTCTATTACTAAGGTGACACATTCTGTTTTAAAATAATCAAAGAGAACTATTTTATTTATTTATTTATTTATTTATTTATTTTATTTATTTTTTTTTGAGACAGAGTCTCACTCTGGTGCCCAGGATGGAGTGCAGTGGCATGATCTCTGCTCACTGCAACCTCCGCCTCCCGGGTTCAAGCAATTCTCCTGCCTCAGCCTCTTGCGTAGCTGGGATTACTGGCGCCTGCCACCATGTCCAGGTAATTTTTGTATTTTTAGTAGAGACAGGGTTTCACCATGTTGGTCAGGCTGGTCTCAAACTCCTGACCTCAGATGGCCCACCTGCCTCGGCCTCCCAAAGTGCTGGGATTACAGGCGTGAGCCACCTCGCCCAGCCTCAAAGAAATCTATTTAAGGCCAGAGAGCATTAATAGATTTACAACTCTAATTGACTTAGCCTGCCATACATGACCATGAACTTCCTCTTCAGATACAATGACATAGTAAGAAATAACGAAGACATTACCTGAAAATGGAAATTAAAGGGCCTGCACTTCTGAGTGGTCTGAGCTTTGTGATTCTTTTCAGGTCAATTCATTTGGTAGCTATAGTTTAAATGAAATTTTTAATATCTGTTAGATGAGCCAAAATTACATCTAAATTTATCTCTGAAATTCTGGTTTAATAAAAGTGTTACTATTTCAGTTTCAAAGTGTTTCTATTGTTTCCTGGGCCTAAATTTATAGATCCTATAATTTTTTCTTTTTCACTTTGTCAAATTATATTTCACCCATTTTCTGCTTTCAAATAACAAATTTGATTATTATTCTAGAAAATATTTTAGCTTTTAATTTTACATTTTTCATAACCAATACTTAAGATAATTTATTAAAATAATCATTTAAGGATGTAAAGAAGTTAGGAATAGTTTTGTATTTAGCATACAATAAAAAAGTTGACAGAAAAAGCAAAAATAACACAGAAGTAAACAAAACATGCTTGACAGATCACTGCTTAAGAAAACAACAATGGAAACTCTTGCTCATTAGTCCCTGAGTTCCTGGGTAGAATTTTTTTGTTGGTCTATGATGGAGAAAGAGAACCCTGAGATTTGTATTAATATAACACTTTTATTGAGATACAATTTACATAGCATACATCTCACCCGTTTAAAGTATACACTTCAATGTTTTTTAACATGTTTCATGTGGTTATGCAACCATAACCACAATCAATTTTAGAAAACTTTCTTCACTCCAAAAGGAAACTCTGTACTGCTTCACAGTCTCTCCCTGTTTCCCTCCAAACCTCTAGTCCTAAGCCACAGGGAATCTACTTTCTGTCTCTATAGATCTGTGTATTCTGGACATGTCATATACTAAGTATGTGGAATTACACAATATGTGGTATTTTGTGACTAGCATCTTTCATTTGGCAAAATGTTTTCAAAGTTAGTCTATATGTAGGATCTTTAAGTCTTCATTATTTATGTTGCTTAATAATATTCCATTGTATAGATATACCACATTTTATTTATTCATTCATCAGTTGATAGACATTTAGATTTTTCTACTTTTGGCTATTATTAATAATGCTTCTATAAGTATTTGTGTCAAGTTTTCTACGAACATATATTTTATTTATTTGGGGTATAGGCCATAAGAGAGGAATTGCTGGTTCATAAGGCAACTGTATGTATAATCTTTTGAGAAACTGTCAAGTTATTTTCTAAAATGGTGGCACTGCTTTACATTCCATACCAGTAGTGTTTGAGGGTTCCAAATTCTGTAACTACATCCCTATCAATACTTACCATCTGTTATTTTCAAATTATAGCCATTCTAGTGCATGTGATGTGGTATTCCATTGTAGTTTTGAGGTTTCTCATTGTGGCTTTGATTTGCATTTTCCTAATGGTTAATGATGTTGAACATCTTTTCATGTGCTTATTAGCCATTTGTATATATTCTTGGGAGAACTATTTTTGTACGTTGTTTAAATTTAATGTAGTCTATTCCTGTAGTTATTTTGAAATATATTCAATAAATTATCGATAAAGATAGCCACCCCAGTGTGCTACTGACTAGATCTTATTTCTACTAACTGTATTTTTGTACCCATTAACCAACCTCTCTTTATCACCCTCTCCCCATTATCCTTCCTAGCCTCTAGTAACCATCATTCTACTCTCTAATTCTATGAGATCAGTGTTTTTAGCTCCCACATGTGAGAACATGCAGTATTTGTCTTTCTGTGCCTGGCTTATGTATTTGATGTTATTGTAATTGCAATTATTTTCTTAATTTCATTTTCAGATTATTTTCTGCTAGTGTATAGAAATGTAATTTATTTTTATGTCTTGACCTTGAACCGTGTAACATTGCTGAATGGCTGTTTTTTTAGTTCCAATAAATTTTGTGTTTATATGGATTCCTAAAGAATTTTCTGCATACAAGATCCTGTCATCTGCAAATAGCAATCGTTTAATTCCTTCTTCCCAATCGAGATGACTTTGATTTCATTTTCTTGCCTAATTGCCCTGGCTAGAACCTCCGGTAAAATGTTTAATAGAGTAGTTAGAATGAACATCCTGTCTATGTACTGATCTTAAGAAGAAAGCATTTGGTCTTTCACGATTAAGTAGGATGTTATAATAGCTGTGGGTTTTTCATGGATGACCCTTATCTGTTTAAGGTAGTTCTCTTCTGTTACTAGTTTGATGACAGCTTTTATCATGAAGGGGTACTGAATTTTGTCAAATGCTGTTTCTGAGCTGATTGAAATAATCTTGTGGTTTTTTCTTTATTCTATTAATATGATGTAGTACATTAATTCATTTTAAGGTGTTAAACTAACCCCTGAGTTTTTTTTTATATATATATGTAGCAGAACACAAGTAAATCTGGGATAATTAGTCCAGGGATTCAAACAGTGGTACATGAAACACATATTTACTAAAACCTGCCTCTTTGGAGAAAATCTTAGAATATTTTAAGAGTTAATCACAGAAACCCAATTTATAATTTATGTAATATAATGTTATAGAAGGCACATAATTAATATTTAAGCTGTTTAGGTAGGAAACCAATTTTTAATATATTAAATTAGCAATTTCAAGCAACTAACAGATTTCTGTGTATCTATTGCAGTGAGTATTCCTAACCAATTAACTGAATGTTTTAAGGTTTGTCCATATGAATAAATAACAATCAAGTTGACTGAGGAAAATAAAATACTTGAGTAACACCATGTTTCTGGATACTGAGAAAATACTAATTATTTCCAAAGTTAATTGTAAATTGAAAGCAATAGCATTCTAAACACGGAATATTTAGGAAACAAGCTAAGATAGTGCCAAATCTCACCTAAACCAAGTAAGGAGATTTTTTAAAATTGAAAAATAGTAACAATTGAAAATTAACATTAGCATACATGAACCATCTTCCAGAGCTTTGGAAAGTCAAACAGTGTGGTATTCGTGCTGGGAAAAAATTGTAATATAATAGAATACATGAAAAGACAATAATTTAGTATAAACAAGGTTTATTTTAAGTGAACTAAAAATATGATGAATTGTATTGAAATATTTCATTAAGAATTGGCGGAAAAACTAGTACAATTCTTACCTCATACCCCACACCAAAATTATTAAAAGTTGATTAAGTTGGATAAAATTTTAAATAACATCTAAAAACAATAGACTTTGTTAAAAGAATCACTACATGTATTTTTGTTGTGGAGGCAGATAATTGTCAAGTATATGAAGTAAAATGGGATATGTGGTTTTTCTTCCTAATCACCATCATATCTGGCATTGATTAATAAATCTAATTTCCAAAATAAAAAAACAACCAAAATTCAGGATGCCCTTCCCAGCCATATATTCTCCCTCCCAAGGTGACACTATTCACTTTCTTCTCTCCATAAACCTAATTCCTTCTATTGAAAAAAAAAAAAAAAAGTTTCTCCAGTCAAAGCAAATGTTGCCTTTACTATTAAGGCCCTTGGTGGCTCATACCTTGCATTTTCTCTTAGTTAGTCTGCCTGTCACTTTAGTTCATGTAGCAAAATGATTTATTACTCTGTGCTCTAAGCCAATGCTTTATAAACTTTGCAATTTTGGATCTTGTTAAAATGCAAATCTTGATGCATACATCTAGATAGGCCCTAAGATTCTGTCTTTCTTACAAATTTTTGGGTGATGCTAATGCAGCTGATGTATGGACCACACTTTCAGTAGCAAGGCTCTATTTTATTTACAAATCCATTTTCTTACCATTGCCTCCTTGGCTGTAAAGCAGGATGCTAACATGCTACTTCCTTATTTAGAGATTTCACACTCATATTAACTGATTTTATTAGGAGATCAAAATATGACTATCCAAGAACATCATATTTCTTCATAATCAAATGAGTTAATGAATGTGAAAATATTTTATAAACTGAAAGATATTATAAATATAGCTTATTTTAAATGTTGACACATATTAAGTAACATAATTACTTATAAATATAAAAGTAAAGTAAGGTTGGCTGTGTCCAACTGATACAGGTTTCATTTACTCTAACGTATAGAATTGATATTAAAACTTAGAGGCTAGATTCTACTCATCTCCTGTATTAGTCTGCTTTGGCTGCCATAACAGAATACCACAGACTGAGTAACTTAAAAAACAGAAATTTATCTTCTCATATTCTGATAGCTGGAAGTCTAGTATCAAAATGCCTGCAGAGTTGATTTCCAGTGAGGCCTCTCTTCCTGATTTGCAGAGAGCCACCTTCTCTCCCTGTCCTCACATGGCTTTTCTACTGTGCACGCACTCCTGATGTTTCTTTCTCTTCTCTTGTGGACATCAGCCCTACTGGATTGAGGCCTCACCCCTTATGATCTAATTTTAACTTAATTATCCCCTTAAATCCCCTATCTCAAAATACTGTCACACTGAGGGTTAGGTCTTCAGCATATGAATTTTAAGAAAACACAATTCAGTCCTTAACAGTTGCCCTTACCAAAGGTTAAAGATATTATCTTATCTATCTATTCAAATCATATTGATAACTGACTCATGCTTTTTTTATTCTAATTTTGAGGCCAAATACAAATGGAATGGTACCCATAGCAGTATGATTCTGGTGTACAAATGAAACATAAAGAAAAAATATATTTTGTTTCTTTTTTCTCTCAGCAGTTTTCCCTTTCTCCAATTGCATAAATTATCCTAACCTACCCTCCTTTAATTGGATAACCAGCTAATAGTTATTTAGTAATTTATAGCATCTACATGCTACAACCACTATAATTTTGAATCCTGTCCTTAGACATAGCTAGCCCTCTTTGAAAAGGAGCATAACCCTTTACAAAGAACGAATCATTTTAAAGAACGTTAAACAAAGTGTAGGAAGATTGTTAAGCAAATGATAGAATACTCTACAATTACAATTTTTCTTAATTATACACTGCCCTGACACTCAATAGAAAATGCAGATGAACCATTTAATGCATTTATAAATAAGATCAAATCTGATCCCATTAAATATGCCAGTGGTACTTGCTATTAACTCTTTGCTTAGGTCTCGTTTTTTTCCTCACCTTTGGCTGAATTTTATTGAAACAGACATACCAGTTTCAGGCTTTTAATCCTGTAAAGTAATCAAAATAAAAGCAATTTAAAACATCTTTGAAATGATCATTTGTAAACTGCAAGCCTAACTTGATGTTATCAGAGTCAGGTTATTAGAGTTTTGCTTCAAGGTGATAACCTTTTCTAACACAGAGTTCATATACAATCATTTGTGCATTCTTATTCATTAACTAAAACCACGGGAGGCACTGGTCTGATTAAAAGACCAGTGCATTGTCATAGAAAGAGACAAATCCAAATTATAACTGATTTTTTTTTCGTTACTATCTCCCTTAAAGAGTCTGAAGATGGCCATGCGGGGATATTGTGCTGGTTCTCTGTTGTCTGAGGGTTATGACAGTTTGAAAGGAAGGACAAGGCCAGGATGATCTCTACTGAAGTGTAAACACACATAAACATGCTGTGCACATGCACACACACATACACACACACACACACACACACCCCACATAGACACACACATTCCTTGGGGAAGAACTTTTACAATCCTTGATCTTTCATTTTAAATTAACTTTATATACATTGTATAGCTCAATTCCAAAATGTTGTTTTCCTTAAGATGAATTTGTTCTCTCAGCTAGCATATTCCTATTTTTAAATAAATTCATTAAAGGTATAATTTCAAGAAATCTACATTTGGAAAGAAATTCACTTTTGTTTACAAAAACTCTTCATGAATGCTAAGCAGAAAGGTGAAGTTACATTGCTATTCTAAACACATTGTTTGAAGAATTAATTACATTTATCTCTGTGTATTTCTGAAAACATGAATTAATGAAAAGAAAACATAAAGGTCTCATCTTTGGTCTTTTATATGACATCTTAGTAAGTTAGGCTGAAAATTTTACCTCTTTTCTCTTTTTTTTTTTTTTTTGAGATGGAGTTTTGCTCTTGTTGCCCAGGCTGGAGTGCAATGGTGCAATCTTGGCTCATCGCAACCTCCACCTCCCGGGTTCAAGCAATTCTCCTGCCTCAGCCTCCCGAGTACCTGGGATTACAGGCATGTGCCACCACGCCCAGCTAATTTTGTATTTTTAGTAGAGACGGGGTTTCTCCATGTTGGTCAGGCTGGTTTCAAACTCCCGACCTCAGGTGATCCACCTGCCTCAGACCCCCAAAGTTATGGGATTACAGGCATGAGCCACCGTGCCCAGCCACCTCTTTCCTCTTTTCTACTGCTTACTGTTAATATACAATTAAATTAAAAATTAGTCCTAATCAAAACTGAAAAGTTCTGCTCAGTAGAACATACCCTCAAAAAATAAACAGAAAAACTGTAAATTGGAAGAAAATATGCATGGCATAAATATCTGACAAAACTTGGTTTTCAGAATACACAAAAATTATCTGTGACTCAATAATAAAAAATATAGGGGGTGGAGTCAAGATGGCCGAATAGGAACAGCTCCGGTCTCCAGCTCTCAGCCTGAGTGACACAGAAGATGGGTGACTTCTGCATTTCTGCTTGAGGTACCAGTTTCATCTCACTAGGGAGTGCCAAACAGTGGGTGCAGGACAGTCGGTGAAGCGCACTGTGCACGAGCCGAAGCAGGGCGAGGCATTGCCTCACTCGGGAAGCACAAGGGGTCAGGGAGTTCCCTTTCCTAGTCAAAGAAAGGGGTAACAGACGGCACCTGGAATATCGGGTCAGTCCCACCCTAATACTGCGCTTTTCCAACCGGCCTGGAAAATGGCACACTAGGAGATTGTGTCCCGCACCTGGCTCAGAGGGTCCTATGCCCACGGAGTCTCCCTGATTCCTAGCACAGCAGTCTGAGATCAAGCTGCAAGGCGGCAGCGAGGCTGTGGGAGGGGCGCCCTCCATTGCCCAGGCTTGCTTAGGTAAACAAAGCAGCCAGGAAGCTCGAACTGGGTGGAGCCCACCACAGCTCAAGGAGGCCTGCCTGCCTCTGTAGGCTCCACCTCTGGGGGCAGGGCACAGACAAACAAAAACTCAGCAAGAAACTCCACAGACTTAAATGTCCCTGTCTGACTGACAGCTTTAAAGAGAGTAGTGGTTCTCCCAGCACGCAGCTGGAGATCTGAGAACGGACAGACTGCCTCCTAAAGTGGGTCCCTCACCCCTGAGCAGCCTAACTGGGAGGCACCCCCCCAGTAGGGACAGACTGACACCTCACTCGGCCAGGTACTCCTCTGAGACAAAACTTCCAGAGGAACTATCAGACAGCTGAATTTGTGGTCTCACGAAAATCCGCTGTTCTGCAGCCACCGCTGCTGACACCCAGCCAAACAGGGTCTGGAGTGGACCTCTAGTAAACTCCAACAGACCTGCAGCTGAGGGTCCCGTCTGGTAGAAGGAAAACTAACAAACAGAAAGGACATCCACACCAAAAACCCATCTGTACATCACCATCATCAAAGACCAAAACTAGATAAAACCACAAAGATGGGGAAAAAGCAGAGCAGAAAAACTGGAAACTCTAAAAAGCAGAGCACCTCTCCTCCTCCAAAGAAACGCAGTTCCTCACCAGCAACGGAACAAAGCTGGATGGAGGATGACTTTGACGAGTTGAGAGAAGAAGGCTTCAGACGATCAAACTACTCCGAGCTATGGGAGGAAATTCAAAACAATAGCAAAGAAGTTAAAAACTTTGAAAAAAAATTAGAAGAATGGATAACTAGAATAACCAATGGAGAGAAGGGCTTAAAGGAGCTGATGGAGCTGAAAGCCAAGTTTCGAGAACAATGCGAAGATTGCAGAAGCCTCAGTAGCAGATGCGATCAACTGGAAGAAAGGGTATCGCTGATGGAAGATGAAATGAATGAAATGAAGCGAGAAGGGAAGTTTACAGAATAAAGAATAAAAAGAAATGAACAAAACCTCCAAGAAATTTGGGACTATGTGAAAAGACCAAACCTACGTCTGATTGGTGTACCAGAAAATGACGGGGAGAATGGAACAGAGTTGGAAAACACTCTGCAAGATATTATCCAGGAGAACTTCCCCAATCTAGCAAGGCAGGCCAACATTCAGATTCAGGAAATACAGAGAACGCCACAAAGATACTCCTCGAGAAGAGCAACTCCAAGACACATAATTGTCAGATTCACCGAAGTTGAAATGAAGGAAAAAATGTTAAGGGCAGCCAGAGAGAAAGGTCGGGTTACACACAAAGGGAAGCCCATCAGACTAACAGCTGATCTCTCAGCAGAAACTCTACAAGCCAGAAGAGAGTGGGGGCTAATATTCAACATTCTTAAAGAAAAGAATTTTCAACCCAGAATTTCATATCCCACCAAACTAAGCTTCATAAGTGAAGGAGAAATAAAATACTTTACAGACAAGCAAATGCTGAGTGATTTTGTCACCACCAGGCCTGCCCTAAAAGAGCTCCTGAAGGAAGCACTAAACATGGAAAGGAACAACCGGTACCAGCCACTGCAAAAACATGCCAAATTGTAAAGACCATCGAGGCTAGGAAGAAACTGCAACAACTAAAGAGCAAAATAACCAACTAACATCATAATGACAGGATCAGATTCACACATAACAATATTAACGTTAAATGTAAATGGGCTAAATGCTCCAATTAAAAGACACAGACTGGCAAACTGGATAAGCAGTCAAGACCCATCAGTGTGCTGTATTCAGGAAACCCATCTCATGTGCAGAGACACACATAGACTCAAAATAAAGGGATGGAGGAAGATCTGTCAAGCAAATGGAAAACAAAAAAGGCAGGGGTTGCAATCCTAGTCTCTGATAAACTAGACTTTAAACCAACAAAGATCAAATGAGACAAAGAAGGCCATTACATAATGGTAAAGGGATCAATTCAACAAGAAGAGCTAACTATCCTAAATATATATGCACCCAACAAAGGAGCACCCAGATTCATAAAGCAAGTCCTGAGTGACCTACAAAGGGACTTAAACTCCCACACAATAATAGTGGGAGATTTTAACACCCCACTGTCAACATTAGACAGATCAATGAGACAGAAAGTTAACAAGGATATCCAGGAATTGAACTCAGCTCTGCACAAAGTTGACCTAATAGACATCTACAGAACCCTCCACCCCAAATCAACAGAATATACATTTTTTTCAGCACCACGCCACACCTATTCCAAAATTGATCACATAGTTGGAAGTAAAGCTCTCCTCAGCAAATGTAAAAGAACAGAAATTATAACAAACTGTCTCTCAGACCACAGTGCAATCAAACTAGAACTCAGGATTAAGAAACTCACTCAAAACTGCTCAACTACATGGAAACTGAACAACCTGCTCCTGAATGACTATTGGGTACATAATGAAATGAAGGCAGAAATAAAGATGTTCTTTGAAACCAACGAGAACAAAGACACAACATACCAGAATCTCTGGGACATGTTCAAAGCAGTGTGTCGAGGGAAATTTATAGCACTAAATGCCCACAAGAGAAAGCAGGAAAGATCCAAAATTGACACCCTAACATCACAATTAAAAGAACTAGAAAAGCAAGAGCAAACACATTCAAAAGCTAGCAGAAGGCTAGAAATAACTAAAATCAGAGCAGAACTGAAGGAAATAGAGACACAAAAAACCCTTCAAAAAATTAATGAATCCAGGAGCTGGTTTTCTGAAAAGATCAACAAAATTGAGAGACCACTAGCAAGACTAATAAAGAGGAAAAGAGAGAAGAATCAAATAGATGCAATAAAAAATGAAAAAGGGGATATCACCACTGATCCCACAGAAATACAATCTACCATCAGAGAATACTACAAACACCTCTATGCAAATAAACTAGAAAATCTACAAGAAATGGATAAATTCCTCGACAAATACATCCTCCCAAGACTAAACCAGGAAGAAGTTGAATCTCTGAATAGACCAATAACAGGTTCTGAAATTGTGGCAATAATCAATAGCTTACCAACCAAAAAGAGTCCAGGACCTGATGGATTCACAGCCGAATTCTACCAGAGGTACAAGGAGGAACTGGTACCATTCCTTCTGAAAATATTCCAAACGATAGAAAAAGAGGGAATCCTCCCTAACACATTTTATGAAGCCAGCATCGTCCTGACACCAAAGCCTGGCAGAGACGTCACCAAAAAAGAGAATTTCAGACCAATATCCTTGATGAACATTGATGCAAAAATCCTCAGTAAAATACTGGCAAACCAAATCCAGCAGCACATCAAAAAGCTTATCCACCATAATCAAGTGGGCTTCATCCCTGGGATGCAAGGCTGGTTCAACATACTCAAATCAATAAATGTAATCCAGCATATAAACAGAACCAAAGACAAAAACCACATGATTATCTCAACAGATGCAGAAAAGGCCTTTGACAAAATTCAACAACCCTTCATGCTAAAAACTCTCAATAAATTAGGTATTGATGGGACGTATCGCAAAATAATAGGAGCTATCTATGACACACCCACAGCCAATATCATAGTGAATGGGCAAAAACTGGAAGCAGTCCCTCTGAAAACTGGCACAAGACAGGGATGCCCTCTCTCACCGCTCCTGTTCAACATAGTGCTGGAAGTTCTGGCCAGAGCAATCAGGCAGGAGAAGGAAATAAAGGGTATTCAATTAGGAAAAGAGGAAGTCAAATTGTCCCTGTTTGCAGATGACGTGATTGTATATCTAGAAAACCCCATCGTCTCAGCCCAAAATCTCCTTAAGCTGATTAGCAACTTCAGCAAAGTCTCAGGATACAAAATCAATGTACAAAAATCACAAGCATTCTTGTACACCAATCACAGACATACAGACAGCCAAATCATGAGTGAACTGCCATTCACAATTGCTTCAAAGAGAATAAAATACCTAGGAATCCAACTTACAAGGGATGTGAAGGACCTCTTCAAGGAGAACTACAAACCACTGCTCAATGAAATAAAAGAGGATACAAACAAATGGAAGAACATTCCATGCTCATGGGTTGGAAGAATCAATATCGTGAAAATGGCCATACTGCCCAAGGTAATTTATAGATTCAATGCCATCCCCATCAAGCTACCAATGACTTTCTTCACAGAATTGGAAAAAACTACTTTAAAGTTCATATGGAACCAAAAAAGAGCCCGCATCGCCAAGTCAATCCTAAGCCAAAAGAACAAGGCTGGAGGCATCACGCTACCTGACTTCAAACTATACTACAAGGCTACAGTAACCAAAACAGCATGGTACTGGTACCACAACAGAGACATAGATCAATGGAACAGAACAGAGCCCTCAGAAATGATGCCGCATAGCTACAACTATCTTATCTTTGACAAACGTGACAAAAACAAGCAATGGGGAAAGGATTCCCTATTTAATAAATGGTGCTGGGAAAACTGGCTAGCCATATGTAGAAAGCTGAAACTGGATCCCTTCCTTACACCTTATACAAAAATTAATTCTAGATGGATTAAAGACTTAAATGTTAGACCTAAAACCATTAAAATCCTACAAGAAAACCTAGGCAATACCATTCAGGACATAGGCGTGGGCGAGGACTTCATGTCTAAAACACCAAAAGCAATGGCAACAAAAGCCAAAATTGACAAATGGGATCTAATTAAACTAAAGAGCTTCTGCACAGCAAAAGAAACTACCATCAGAGTGAACAGGCAACCTACAGAATGGGAGAAAATTTTTGCAACCTACTCATCTGACAAAGGGCTAATATCCAGAATCTACAATGAACTCAAACAAATTTACAAGAAAAAAACAAACAACCCCATCAAAAAGTGGGCAGAGGACATGAACAGACACTTCTCAAAAGAAGACATTTATGCAGCCAAAAAACACATGAAGAAATGCTCATCACTGGCCATCAGAGAAATGCAAATCAAAACCACAGTGAGATACCATGTCACACCAGTTAGAATGGCCATCATTAAAAAATCAGGAAACAACAGGTGCTGGAGAAGATGTAGAGAAATAGGAACACTTTTACACTGTTGGTGGGACTGTAAACTAGTTCAACCATTGTGGAAGTCAATGTGGCAATTCCTCAGGGATCTAGAACTAGAAATACCATTTGACCCAGCCATCCCATTACTGGGTATATACCCAAAGGACTATAAATCATGCTGCTATAAAGACACTTGCACATGTATGTTTATTGTGGCACTATTCACAATAGCAAAGACTTGGAACCAACCCAAATGTCCAACAATGATAGACTGGATTAAGAAAATGTGGCACATATACACCATGGAATACTATGCAGCCATAAAAAATGATGAGTTCATGTCCTTTGTAGGAACATGGATGAAACTGGAAACCTTCATTCTCAGTAAACTATCGCAAGGACAAAAAACCAAACACCGCATGTTCTCACTCATAGGTGGGAATTGAACAATGAGAACTCATGGACACAGGAAGGGGAACATCACACTCCGGGGACTGTTGTGGGGTTGGGGGAGAGGGGAGGGACAGCATTAGGAGATATGCCTAATGTTAAATGACGAGTTAATGGGTGCAGGAAATCAACATGGCACATGGATAGATATGTAACAAACCTGCACATTGTGCACATGTACCCTAAAACCTAAAGTATAATAATAAAAATAAATGGACAAAACACTTGAATAGACTTCACAAAACAATATATAAAAAGGCCAATAAGTACACAATAAAGTGCTTAATATTCATCTCAGGGAAATGCAAATTAAAACCACGATTAGATATCGTCCATCAAAACGGCTAAAATGAAAAATAATTGCAACACCAAATGTTAGTGAGGATGTGGAGTAAACAGAACTGTCATACATTGCTCATGCAAGAGGACATAGTGCAACCACTTTCAAAATGGTTAGGCTATTTCTTTAAAAGTTGAATATGTAATTTCCCTGGGACCCAGCAATTATCCTCACAGATATTTATCTGAAAAAATATTAAAAATGGATTTTTTAAAAAGGTATTGCACAAAAATGTTTATATCAGCATTGTTCACATTACCAGATGTCCATAAAGAGAAGTCTTGACTGTGATAAAATCATACAATGAAATGCTACTTAGCAATAAAAAAAATGAACTAGTGATATTTGGATAAATTTTTAAAAATATTTTGGTGAGTGAAATAATTCAGATTCAAAAAAGTACAGAAGAAAATCGTGCATATGTGTGTGAAATTTACAAAAGCCCACACAATTTTGAGGAGAGAT
Organism: Nomascus leucogenys; assembly: GCF_006542625.1. NCBI lineage: Eukaryota > Metazoa > Chordata > Mammalia > Primates > Hylobatidae > Nomascus > Nomascus leucogenys. Next base: position 11,359,343 of record NC_044401.1, read on the forward strand.
AATATAAAACCCCTTACCACTTGATGGAAGCATGGCAACATCAAATTGTAAGAGCATATTGGATAGGATTCACACACACACACACACACACACACACACACACAGACACACAGAGAGAGAGAGAGAGAGAGAGAGCAGTCTTTGAAAAAACAATCTGCTATGGGTATCACATAAGCCACAAATTCCTTAGGATCAATTTTATGAGTTTCATTTCCTCTAAGTCTGTCTCCACATAAGAACATGGGACACTCAAAAGGGAAATAAATGACCACGGGAAGTGCAGGACATCTAAAGGGTAGAATAGCATGAAAGATAAACTTCATCTGCTTTTTGCCCGTCTTCCCAGAGCCCTCAGACCATGGGCAAACTTTAAATCATCTTTTCGTCTCTATTCACCTCCCATTTAGAGTCTATAAAGAGAAGGCATGGGATGAAGGGAGAGGATAAAAGCAAGATGGAAAACTTAAAAAGTTATTTAGGCTAAGTATTATAATTAATGAGTTCAACATGGTTGTAGATATAGAAGATTAGCATATAAAAATTATTTACCACCCATAGAAACAAATAGACTTTTAAATTATAATAAAATACCTAGATATAAGAGCAATAAAAAATCAAATATCTATGACAAAAGTATATAATATACCCTTTGGAGGAAAATTTGAAACATTATTGAAAAACATTAAAAGATTAAATAGAAAAATAGGCAGATGGATAGGAAGATTCAATATTATAATTGCCATTCTCCTAATATTGGTCTATGAATGTAATTCAATTCCCATCAAAATACCAATAGAGTTTGTAAAGAAACTGGATAAGTTGACTTTTAATATTTGTATAGAACAAAAAAAGGAATAGCTAAGATACTCATTTTTTAAAAATCCAATAACTTGCTTTATGAAATATTGTTTTTGTTTTCTACTGCTGTATAGCAAACAATTTTAAAATTCAGTGGCTTAAAACAACAATTTTAAGTAATCTTATGATTTTTATGGGTCAAGAATTTGAGCAGGACCTGGCTAATATATCAGTAAATTTCAAATCAGAGAAGTGGACTTAGCAGGAAATTATTACAAAGATTTACTTATTACAAGCAATTTGGCTTATGCAATTTTGAGGGCTAAGCCCAAAGTTTATACCAACAGGAAACCAGGAAGGGAAGATCATATGCATAGGCTGAAGCTGCTATCCACAGGGTGAACAAATTGACATATCAGGAAACCATCACAGCTGTGTTATTTTTTTTTTTTTTTCTGACTGAATGTGGTGTCAACTGGGATCACTCCGTGGTACCCAGCTAGATGTTAATTGTTCTGGAGGATCCAAGACAGCTTCAATCAAATATGTATTACCTTAGCAGGAACAGCCAGCAACGTGGATTTAGCTGGCTCCTTCTCCCCCTGCATGTAGTTGTTAAGGTCTCACCATCTGGCCACTCCAGCAGGGAACCTAGATGTCTTTCTTGGTGACATAGGGATCCCTCAGATCACACTGGAAACTGTCAGGTACCCGAAGGTCTAGTTCTGGAGTCATATTCCATTGGTCAAAACGGTTACAGAGCGGCACAATTTTTAATGGTAGGAAACATATTCTTCCATCTGATGGAAATATGTAAAAAAAAATTGCTGTCCCTTTTAATCTGTCACAGATAGCCAGACTTGTTATAAAAGCATATAACTAAAAAGAATGAAGTATTTGCATAGGGATAGAAAGCAAATAAAAGAAAAGAAAGTCCAGAAACACACACACACACACACACACACACACACACACACACACACACACAGCTTGATGTGAAACAGAGAGAGAGCACTGCAGATCATTAGGCAAGAGATGCACTAAACAATAAACAGTACTGGATAATGATGTAACAGCTGAAATTGGATCTCTACTTCAAACCACACAAAAAAATCAATTCCAGATGGATTAAAGACTTAAATGTAAAATAAGAAACTTTTAGAAAGCTTTTAGAAATTGTACAGGAGCAAGATATCTTTATAAACTATGAAGAGAGGAGGTGGAGCCAAGATGGCCGAATAGGAACAGCTCCGGTCTCCAGCTCCCAGCCCCAGCGACACAGAAGACGGGTGATTTCTGCATTTCTGCTTGAGGTACCGGTTTCATCTCACTAGGGAGTGCCTAACAGTGGGTGCAGGACAGTCGGTGAAGCGCACTGTGCACGAGCCGAAGCAGGGCGAGGCATTGCCTCACTCGGGAAGCACAAGGGGTCAGGGAGTTCCCTTTCCTAGTCAAAGAAAGGGGAAGCAGACGGCACCTGGAATATCGGGTCAGTCCCATCCTAATACTGCGCTTTTCCAACGGGCCTGGAAAACGGCACACTAGGAGATTGTGTCCCGCACCTGGCTCGGAGGGTCCTATGCCCACGGAGTCTCGCTAATTGCTAGCACAGCAGTCTGAGATCAAGCTGCGAGGCGGCAGCGAGGCTGGGGGAGGGGCGCCCGCCATTGCCCAGGCTTGCTTAGGTAAACAAAGCAGCCAGGAAGCTCGAACTGGGTGGAGGCCACCACAGCTCAAGGAGGCCTGCCTGCCTCTGTAGGCTCCACCTCTGGGGGCAGGGCACAGACAAACAAAAACTCTGCAAGAACTTCCACAGACTTAAATGTCCCTGTCTGACTGACAGCTTTGAAGAGAGTAGTGGTTCTCCCAGCACGCAGCTGGAGATCTGAGAACGGACAGACTGCCTCCTAAAGTGGGTCCCTCACCCCTGAGCAGCCTAACTGGGAGGCACCCCCCCAGTAGGGACAGACTGACACCTCATTCAACCCGGTACTTCTCTGAGACAAAACTTTCAGAGGAACTATCAGACAGCTGAATTTGTGGTCTCAGGAAAATCCGCTGTTCTGCAGCCACCGCTGCTGACACCCAGCCAAACAGGGTCTGGAGTGCACCTCTAGTAAACTCCAACAGACCTGCAGCTGAGGGTCCTGTCTGGTAGAAGGAAAACTAACAAACAGAAAGGACATCCACACCAAAAACCCATCTGTACATCACCATCATCAAAGACAAAAGTAGATAAAACCACAAAGATGGGGAAAAAACAGACCAAAAAAACTGGAAACTCTAAAAAACAGAGCACCTCTCCTCCTCCAAAGGAACGCAGTTCCTCACCAGCAACGGAACAAAGCTGGATGGAGGATGACTTTGATGAGTTGAGAGAAGAAGGCTTCAGACGATCAAACTACTCTGAGCTACGAGAGGAAATTCAAAACAACAGCAAAGAAGTTAAAAACTTTGAAAAAAAATTAGAAGAAAGGATAACTAGAATAACCAATGGAGAGAAGGGCTTAAAGGAGCTGATGGAGCTGAAAGCCAAGTTTCGAGAACTACGCGAAGATTGCAGAAGCCTCAGTAGCAGATGCGATCAACTGGAAGAAAGGGTATCGCTGATGGAAGATGAAATGAATGAAATGAAGAGAGAAGGGAAGTTTAGAGAAAAAAGGATAAAAAGAAATGAACAAAACCTCCAAGAAATTTGGGACTATGTGAAAAGACCAAACCTACGTCTGATTGGTGTACCTGAAAATGATGGGGAGAATGGAACAGAGTTGGAAAACACCCTGCAAGATATTATCCAGGAGAACTTCCCCAATCTAGCAAGGCAGGCCAGCATTCAGATTCAGGAAATACAGAGAATGCCACAAAGATACTCCTCGAGAAGGGCAACTCCAAGACACATTATTGTCAGATTCACCAAAGTTGAAATGAAGGAAAAAATGTTAAGGGCAGCCAGAGAGAAAGGTCGGGTTACACACAAAGGGAAGCCCATCAGACTAACAGCTGATCTCTCAGCAGAAACTCTACAAGCCAGAAGAGAGTGGGGGCCGATATTCAACATTCTTAAAGAAAAGAATTTTCAACCCAGAATCTCCTATCCCGCCAAACTAAGCTTCATAAGTGAAGGAGAAATAAAACACTTTACAGACAAGCAAACACTGAGTGATTTTGTCACCACCAGGCCTGCCCTAAAAGAGCTCCTGAAGGAAGCACTAAACATGGAAAGGAACAACCGGTACCAGCCACTGCAAAAACATGCCAAATTGTAAAGACCATCGAGACTAGGAAGAAACTATAGCAACTAACGAGCAAAATAACCAACTAACATCATAATGACAGGATCAGATTCACACATAACAATATTAACGTTAAATGTAAATGGGCTAAATGCTCCAATCAAAAGACACAGACTGGCAAACTGGATAAGGAGTCAGGACCCATCAGTGTGCTGTATTCAGGAAACCCATCTCACGTGCAGAGACACACATAGACTCAAAATAAAGGGATGGAGGAAGATCTATCAAGCAACTGGAAAACAAAAAAAGGCAGGGGTTGCAATCCTAGTCTCTGATAAAATAGACTTTAAACCAACAAAGATCAAAAGAGACAAAGAAGGCCATTACATAATGGTAAAGGGATCAATTCAACAAGAAGAGCTAACTATCCTAAATATATATGCACCCAACACAGGAGCACCCAGATTCATAAAGCAAGTCCTGAGTGACCTACAAAGGGACTTAAACTCCCACACAATAATAATGGGAGATTTTAACACCCCACTGTCAACATTAGACAGATCAATGAGACAGAAAGTTAACAAGGATATCCAGGAATTGAACTCAGCTCTACATAAAGTGGACCTAATAGACATCTACAGAACTCTCCACCCCAAGTCAACAGAATATACATTTTTTTCAGCACCACACCACACCTATTCCAAAACTCACCACATAGTTGGAAGTAAAGCTCTCCTCAGCAAATGTAAAAGAACAGAAATTATAACAAACTGTCTCTCAGACCACAGTGCAATCAAACTAGAACTCAGGATTAAGAAACTCACTCAAAACCGCTCTACTACATGGAAACTGAACAAACTGCTCCTGAATGACTATTGGGTACATAATGAAATGAAGGCAGAAATAAAGATGTTCTTTGAAACCAACGAGAACAAAGACACAACATACCAGAATCTCTGGGACACATTCAAAGCAGTGTGTAGAGTGAAATTTATAGCACTAAATGCCCACAAGAGAAAGCAGGAAAGATCCAAAATTGACTCCCTAACATCACAATTAAAAGAACTAGAAAAGCAAGAGCAAACACATTCAAAAGCTAGCAGAAGGCTAGAAATAACTAAAATCAGAGCAGAACTGAAGGAAATAGAGACACAAAAAACCCTTCAAAAAATTAATGAATCCAGGAGCTGGTTTTTTGAAAAGATCAACAAAATTGATGGACCGCTAGCAAGACTAATAAAGAAGAAAAGAGAGAAGAATCAAATAGATGCAATAAAAAACTAAAAAGGGGATATCACCACCGATCCCACAGAAATACAATCTACCATCAGAGAATACTACAAACACCTCTATGCAAATAAACTAGAAAATCTAGAAGAAATGGGTAAATTCCTCGACAAATACACCCTCCCAAGACTAAACCAGAAGGAAGTTGAATCTCTGAATAGACCAATAACAGGTTCTGAAATTGTGGCAATAATCAATAGCTTACCAACCAAAAAGAGTCCAGGACCTGATGGATTCACAGCTGAATTCTACCAGAGGTACAAGGAGGAACTGGTACCATTCCTTCTGAAACTATTCCAATCGATAGAAAAAGAGGGAATCCTCCCTAACACATTTTATGAAGCCAGCATCGTCCTGATACCAAAACCTGGCAGAGACATAACCAAAAAAGAGAATTTCAGACCAATATCCTTGATGAACATTGATGCAAAAATCCTCAATAAAATACTGGCAAACCGAATCCAGCAGCACATCAAAAAGCTTATCCACCATGATCAAGTGGGCTTCATCCCTGGGATGCAAGGCTGGTTCAACATACGCAAATCAATAAATGTAATCCAGCATATAAACAGAACCAAAGACAAAAACCACATGATTATCTCAATAGATGCAGAAAAGGCCTTTGACAAAATTCAACAACCCTTCATGCTAAAAACTCTCAATAAATTAGGTATTGATGGGACGTATCTCAAAATAATAAGAGCTATCTACGACAAACCCACAGCCAATATCATACTGAATGGGCAAAACTGGAAGCATTCCCTCTGAAAACTGGCACAAGACAGGGATGCCCTCTCTCACCGCTCCTATTCAACATAGTGCTGGAAGTTCTGGCCAGAGCAATCAGGCAGGAGAAGGAAATAAAAGGTATTCAATTAGGAAAAGAGGAAGTCAAATTGTCCCTGTTTGCAGATGACATGATTGTATATCTAGAAAACCCCATTGTCTCAGCCCAAAATCTCCTTAAGCTGATTAGCAACTTCAGCAAAGTCTCAGGATACAAAATCAATGTACAAAAATCACAAGCATTCTTGTACACCAATCACAGACAAACAGAGAGCCAAATCATGAGTGAACTCCCATTCACAATTGCTTCAAAGAGAATAAAATACCTAGGAATCCAACTTACAAGGGATGTGAAGGACCTCTTCAAGGAGAACTACAAACCACTGCTCAATGAAATAAAAGAGGATACAAACAAATGGAAGAACATTCCATGCTCATGGGTTGGAAGAATCAATATCGTGAAAATGGCCATACTGCCCAAGGTAATTTATAGATTCAATGCCATCCCCATCAAGCTACCAATGACTTTCTTCACAGAATTGGAAAAAACTACTTTAAAGTTCATATGGAACCAAAAAAGAGCCCGCATCGCCAAGTCAATCCTAAGCCAAAAGAACAAAGCTGGAGGCATCACGCTACCTGACTTTAAACTATACTACAAGGCTACAGTAACCAAAACAGCATGGTACTGGTACCACAACAGAGACATAGATCAATGGAACAGAACAGAGCCCTCAGAAATGATGCCGCATAGCTACAACTATCTGATCTTTGACAAACCTGACAAAAACAAGAAATGGGGAAAGGATTCCCTATTTAATAAATGGTGCTGGGAAAACTGGCTAGCCATATGTAGAAAGCTGCAACTGGATCCCTTCCTTACACCTTATACAAAAATTAATTCAAGATGGATTAAAGACTTATATGTTAGACCTAAAACCATTAAAATCCTACAAGAAAACCTAGGCAATACCATTCAGGACATAGGCATGGGCAATGACTTCATGTCTAAAACACCAAAAGCAATGGCAACAAAAGCCAAAATCGACAAATGGGATCTCATTAAACTAAAGAGCTTCTGCACAGCAAAAGAAACTATCATCAGAATGAACAGGCAACCTACAGAATGGGAGAAAATTTTTGCAACCTACTCATCTGACAAAGGGCTAATATCCAGAATCTACAATGAACTCAAACAAATTCACAAGAAAAAAACAAACAACCCCATCAAAAAGTGGGCAGAGGACATGAACAGACACTTCTCAAAAGAAGACATTTATGCAGCCAGAAAACACATGAAGAAATGCTCATCATCACTGGCCATCAGAGAAATGCAAATCAAAACCACAGTGAGATACCATCTCACACCAGTTAGAATGGCCATCATTAAAAAATCAGGAAACAACAGGTGCTGGAGAGGATGTGGAGAAATAGGAACACTTTTACACTGTTGGTGGGACTGTAAGCTAGTTCAACCATTGTGGAAGTCAGTGTGGCGATTCCTCAGGGATCTCGAACTAGAAATACCATTTGACCCAGCCATCCCATTACTGGGTATATACCCAAAGGACTATAAATCATGCTGCTATAAAGACACATGCACACGTATGTTTATTGCGGCACTTTTCACAATAGCAAAGAGTTGGAACCAACCCAAATGTCCAACAACGATAGACTGGATTAAGAAAATGTGGCACATATACACCATGGAATACTATGCAGCCATAAAAAATGATGAGTTCGTGTCCTTTGTAGGGACATGGATGAAACTGGAAAACATCATTCTCAGTAAACTATCGCAAGGACAAAAAACCAAACACCGCATGTTCTCTCTCATAGGTGGGAATTGAACAATGAGAACTCATGGACACAGGAAGGGGAACATCACACTCCGGGGACTGTTGTGGGGTGGGGGTAGGGGGGAGGGACAGCATTAGGAGATACACCTAATGCTAAATGACGAGTTAATGGGTGCAGGAAATCAACATGGCACATGGATACATATGTAACAAACCTGCACATTGTGCACATGTACCCTAAAACCCTAAAGTATAATAAAAAAAAAATAAATAAATAAATAAAATAAAATAAAATAAAATAAATAAACTATGAATAGAAAAGATTTTTTAACTGAAAACAAAAAGTTCTAATCATTAAAGAAAAAAAGCAAAGATCAATTAGATTGCATTACATTGAGAACTCTGTTCATCAAAAGATTCCATTTAAAAAAAAACTGAAAAGACTAATCAAAAACTAAGAAAAGATATTTGCAACATATACAACAAATGTATTATTAAAATCCAGAAAAAACGTTCTACAAAACAATAATGAAAAGGCAAATGAAATTGTCTAAGACTGTGTCTGAACTGAATATTTTGCATAATTTCAAAGAATTAAAGTTAAAAGTGTTTAATTCTGATGTCAGCATTAAATCTTTGAGGAAATGGTACATATATTGGAAGTAAAAACTTTGGTTTATAGTTTTGAACTGTTTATTACTCATAGGAGAAACATTCTCCTGCATTTAACCTCCCAAACACCATTGGACACCTAAAAACCTTATTTTTTTACTTCATAATAAATATATTGTTTGTAACTTGTCAACCACTTTTCTTATTTGTTCATTTTATTCCTATGGGAAGAGAAAGTGGATTCTACTATATACAATATGCACTTAGCAGTAACCATTTTAACACTTTATGTAAACTCAGCACTTTTCTGGTAGCCTAATAATTTATCTTACTCTGAATTTCCACTGAATCCTGTTTCATTTCAGTAGCAGGTGATAGTCATCCAAGAACCAGGAACAAACAGAAAAATAACAGCCCCAACCATCTCAAGAGATGCATTTCCAAATAAAGTTTTACTTTATGTTTGGTAATTATTTTTGAAATGGCTTTAACCAATTGTATGCTAACAGTTGTTATGATAACTAAATCCAAAAAAAAAAAAATTAACACTTGAGAGTCTTAAAGGCATAGCAAATTTTTAAATCAAATTTATATACATATTTAAACATTATTTATTTATATATATTTATATATTATTTTTTGTTGCAACACGTAAGAGGGTGTCAAATATAGAGAATATAAGTACAACTATATATTGCATTAGGATAAAATTCTGTGGAAGAAGTGAAATGGAAACATGAGTTTAGGAGAAAATATACAAAATTTCTGGTTTAGAAAATACCTTTTTTCTGCATTTTATAAGTAACTGATCATGAGTAAAAGATTATGATGTTATTTGAATTCCACTGTATCCATATAAATGAGTTATATTACAGCATTAATTTAAAATGTCAATATATAAACATACCACAAATTATATCATTTGCAATCACTTAACAGTTGATTGCAAATTAAATATCAACTTTAAAATGTGTTAAGAATCTCACAGATTTTCAAAATTCTGGGACATATGAGCAAAATGTTGAAAATTACATATATTATAGGAAGCACATGTACATTTAGGAATCACATACAATATTTTTGATTTTTCTTTTCTTTCAACAACCAAGACAAGAATTTATTGAGTACACATTACTAATTATACACCTTTCTAGGTTAAAAAATAAAAAGAATACAAACACTCCTGCCTGAGTGGAGTTTATACTTTAGGAGCATATTTATAAATAAATAAATGCTGTTATAACAACATAGTAATGGCCAACATGAATGTATACGTACATTTGTACATACAATGGTAGCCAACTCAACTATTCACCCACAGGACAGTGAACAATCACTTTATGCATATTTTGCAATGATAAAAGTGAATATACTTTTTACCTTTGTAAACCAAAGGTAATAATTTAGGTAAATAATCACTTTCAGTATGATAGAAGTTTTATAAAGCTAACAAAAAGCAAAATAAAACAAATATTACTTACAAAAACATAAATATGTAGTAAAACTATTTTTTAAATGTATAATGGCTACCCCTTCCCGAAGACAGGATAAAGGAATAACAAACAAAAGTAGCTTTTGCAATAGAGGTCCAGTTCTTGTCCTTAGGTTCTTCAGATTGGATGGTGAGCTCATGGGTGTGTATCATACTTTCATGCCCCCTCCTCTAACTATATCATATATTACATCAAATATCAATAAAGACAGAAATAAATATGATTAAGCTTCCTCACGTTTATTTGCAACTACAGTATTCAGAAACTGAGAGGCAAAGTAGATTGATGATCTTCAAAGAAGAATCATAGCACTGCTGCCTGAACTCAAGCTCTGCTGTCCGATGTGTTTCCCATTCTGACAGTTGTTCACTCATCCACTCTTTTATTTGACATGAACTGATTGGCACTCTATGATGGACACTAGACTTAGTGTTGAAATAATCATTCCTAACCTCTTTTCAAGTCCATGAAAATTTTCTGAAACCCTGATGGTTTTTTCAGACTGTCCCTGAGGACTACTTGCCCATGCCAGGTTGTCCTTTATTTTGCCTCTATTTTAGTAAAACAAGCTGATAAGTAAGTGGAGGCTCATTTTTAGTTTAAATACTACTTATTGCTACAAAATTAAGTCATTCAGGAAATTGCTACTCCTTCTAAGAAGAATCCTTTCTATGAATCTGTGTTATTGCCCCCAACAGTCCAATATGTAGCCTGAACTACACTTTATTTGCATCTCCCAGCTCATTTGAAAATATGTTTGAAACAGATAAAGTTTTGGAATTTAATCACTGTTGAATAAACTACAAGACAAAATTGAGTAATATTCCTCTTTTTCAGATAGTATATAAATACCTTTTCTTCCTTAGCACATGTAACATTTTGATTAGTAAATTGATGCTTATTAAGCAGATGTGTTTGATCATTAAAATACTTACATAAGCAAAAAGAAATCTAATTGTGACACTTTTCATCGTTTCAGATTTTTTACAGAAGACCATAAAAGCAAAAAAATATATATGACTTATCTTTCATATTTTCAATGACAGTCATAATTTCAAATATTCTTTCCCTATAAGTTCATGTTTGTCTAAAAATATGTGCTAATTTTTGAATGTTAAAATGTGCTCTATAGCTTCCTTACCACTGCCTTCTTACCCCTTTCCTTTCCCATTTTGATCTAACACTGTGAAAAGGCTACAAACAAAGGGAAACTTCAGCATGTTCCAGAATATTTTTTACCAAATTAAGACTCATTCCACAGGAGTCATATTTTTATATTTGGAACTTTTATAATGTACACATTAATTTTTATACAATAGAAGTACTATTCTTTTAGCATAGAAATGTTAAAATACAAGAGAAGAGTTTTAGGTTTGGAAAAAAAGACAGCTATTAGTGAACTCATCCACTGAGAGAGATCATCCTTCCATTATCAACAATATTATTTAGTTTCTTGTAATAAAGAGTTTCTTGATTCCAGTAATTACTGCTTATCTGAGACAATATTCTTGAATGAGAAAAAGAACAGTCATGTAAATAAAAATCAGTTGCAAATTTCCTGGTATCACTGTGTAGCAATCACTCCAATAACAATCTTATTATTAAGACACAGAGTAAGAACAGAAGCTAAATTGCTATCCTTCATTATCCTTCACAATAGAAATACTAGGATGATTTTAATTAATGGATTTGCTGAGAGTTATTTATGAATATTATCACCAGTCTAGTCTTTACATATATAATATACATTACATGCTTTCTTGTGACATATCCCTATAAATGATAATTACATTTCTCAGCAGAAAATGTGGAAAGAATTTAATATCATAGTTGTAGTAAGAATATTCTGCCCATGACAGGATTTAGGAATAAGTAAACGGCACAGTAAGAATTACCTTCAAATGAGAAAGAGAAGAGAGAGAGACTTGTTTAAAGCAGTTTCATAACTTAAGTACAATATTTATTTTTGTTCCCAATTTTCTTTCTTTGCTGAGAAAAGTAAGCAGACAAACAAACTTGAGATGACCAATAGAGAAGAAACAGTCTTCAGTTTCCTCTCTTTTGCTTTCAGAAGGGTGGGGGAGTCCAAAGAAAGGAAGAAAATTATTAATGTTGAAAACTTGTTCTTTCTTCTTTTTGATAATAGCCAATCTAATAAGTGTGAGGTAATATGTTATTGTGATTGTAATTTGCATGATCTGATAATTAGAAATGTTGAACATCTTTTCATATATTTATTGGCCATTTGTATGTCTTCTTTTGAGAATGTCTATTCAAGCCCTTTGTGTACAATTAATAGGGTCTTTTTCTGTTATTAAGTAATTTGAGTTCCTCATATATTTTCAATATTAGCCCCTGATCCAGTGAATTATTTGCAAATATTTTTTCCCAATTTGTAGACTGCCTTTTCACTGTATTAATTGTTTCCTTTGCCGTACAGAAGCATTTTAGTTTGATGCAGTCCCATTTGGTGTTGTAAACTAGTAGCCATATTGAAAAACAGTAAGGAAGTTCTTCAAAAAACTAAAAGTAGTATTAACATATGATACAGCAATCCCACTATTGGGTATATACCCAAAAAAGTTGAAAACAGTATGCCAAAGAGATATCTACACTCCCATGTTCATTGCAGCATTATTCACTATAACCGAGATGAGGAAAAATCTGAAATGTCCATCAATGGATGAATTGATTTTGAAAATGTTGTATAGACACAATAGAATACTATTCTGCTTTTAAATACAGCAGACTCTCAACACTGATGAACCTAGAGGACATAATTTTAAGTGAAATAAGCCACACATGGAAAGACAAATACTGTGTAATGTCACTTATATGTGGAAATTTAAAAAGCCAAACTCTTAGAAGCAGAGAGTAAAATGGTAGTTACAAGAGGCTGGGGCATGTGCTGAAGGGAAAGTGGACGGGGAAAAGGGAGACGTTGGTCAATGGGTACAAAATTACAGTTTGATAAGAAGAATAAGTTCTGGTGTTCTGTTGCACATCAAGGTGACTATGGTTAATAATAATGTATTGTATATTTCAAAACAGCTAAAAGAGAGGATTTTAAATGTTCTTACCACAAAGAAATAGTAAATTTTTGAAGTAATATATATGCTAATTTCCCTTATTAGATCATTCTACAATGCATACATATATCAAAATTAGCATTGTACTCCATAGCACATACAATTATAATTTGTCAGAAAAACTAAAACTTTTAAAAAAAAGTAAACACATCAATATTAACAGAGAAGGAGATTTCCACACCTGAAAATAGCTATTATAATATCATATAATACGAATAGAATGTTCAAATCAAGAAATAAAACTGGTGAACCTCTGGAGTTTTGCTTTGATTTTTTTGTTTTGTTTGTGTGCAACGCTCTTTATCTTTGTTTCTTTGTATAATGAGTCTGAGTGACAACCATGCAGAGGAGAAGACTAAGAAAGTGAGAGATGATCATTTCCTAAGAATAGTGAAAGGGCCGTGGATTTTTTTGTGAGAAGAAGAATTAGGACATGTGCCAGCCATAGTCAAGTTGCTGTAGTGAGAGTTTCCAATTGCTTTATGTGCCAGCAATTCATTTCCTCGATAATTACTTACTGAGTACCTATCTATACGAAGCACTCTGCTAATCACCAGACAGGAGTTGGAGCTTTTTTCTCTTGGGTCTTGCATGGATAAGGTGTGATCATTTTATAATCACTTCTCTTCTTAGGGAAAGAGTTTCTCAATAGCAAGTCTTCATAAATAATACCCAGTGATGAGTGGAGTTGATATATCTTATTACAGAAAGATGTGGAAAGTCAAGTAGCAAGTTTCTCTAGTATAAGCAGAGAAAGACAGCTAAGAGGTCAGAGATGTTGAATCAAAGTGTTTTTTTCTATTTATTTTAGGAGAGGATGCTGTGAGCAATTATATTATGGGAGGAAAGAAATCTAGATAAGAACAAGAAAGCAGTTCCTTACATCTATGGGGATTAAAAGCCAACTACTGCTATTCACTCATTGTTCTGACATTTAGAACCAGAATCTCTTACCAAGGATACTTTTCTTTGGTTATGCTTTTAGAATGATCTCTAATCATTTCTGAGTTTTGCTTTCTCTTAACAACGAAATTAATTAAAATAGCAATAATATATGTAATAATAACAAATGCGTTAACTATAATTTATTAAACATCCTCTATGTTACAGGAATTGGTTTATTTGTACTTTTTTGAGGTAAGCAACCCTCTGAGGTAACAATTTCCTTCATTTTTACAAATAAAAAAATTAAACTTCAGAGATGTGAGCTGCTTTTACTGAAAGTCACATAGATAGTTTTTGAGTCTTGCTGTGCCATTTACTAAGTCTCTGCTGAGGCCAAAACTTTTGATCTTTTCAAAGTAGTCAGACAAAAAATACAATCATTTATATCGAGCTGGGGAGGAGGGAGCAGAATTTGCTTGTAAGTGCATTAAAAAGTAACACTGCCTGTCTTTGAGAAGGAAAAGTGGGATGGTGCTAAGACAATCTAAGGGAAAGGACTTTCAGTCCATGCTCACCAAGTTTTAGAGGCGTATTGGAAGGTTGGTGGATTGACAAGGTAATGGTAGTTCTCATGACAGAATGAAAACACTATGACAGAAATGATGGTGAAGAGAAAACATGTCAGCACCTAGCCTCCACCTCCAGCCTGTGCAATTTCTTTCTAGAAAATTACTTTCTGCTAAAACCTTGAATTTGTTTTTTATTTTAGTATTGGAGGTGATATATTTATTGATGTTTATTCAAAAGAGAAAATAGTGTTCTATAATAATCCTGATCTAGTCTAAAAGGGAGTGTGTTATAACAAACATTTCTCAGCAAGTTATAAATACAATTTTCTAACAATTAAAACTGTTTATAGGTGGGGTACCTTCAAATACTCAACTCCTTATTAATGTACTCAAATTAAAATAAGAAGAAATCTGATAGCTAAGCAAAAACTAAAACTGATACCACCACCAAATGCTGACAAAGTTTAAGTGGAACTTACATACTCACAGATGATTGCATGCTCACAAGGATAAATTGGTTCAACCACTTTAAAAAGTAAAGTTGGCAAATGCATCAAGAACCATACAAATTGTTCCTAGACTTTTACTTAGTAATACTACTTCTAAAATTTTTTCTTTTGAAATTACAATATTTCCATGTCGACTGTGAAAAATATATTTTTTAAGGATATGTAGTTGAACCTATAGAATCTTATCACAAATTTTATATTCATACTAAAATAAAAATATAATTAAATCCCAATAAATGAAAAGAATATCAACAGTATTTCATAACATAGTATGAAAGACCAGTTTTTACTATTTTAAAAGCAAGTTTATTCACAATTTAATAGGTACTGTGTTTAGCACTGACCTGATAATATTCTCATGTTTTCTAATTATATTAATTGTAGCTCAGTTAACAACAAATTAACTTCCAAAACCATAATATTTTCACTAGGATCCCAAATGTCAATAACTTTTATATTATTTCTAACTATATTACCCTCTCTATCCTATTGCCAGGCATTAACACATTTTCACACATCTAACTTTTGAAAATATGCTTACAAATTATCTTTTAATTTCACACTCATTCATACAAATGCAGCTACTTATTTAAAATTTCAAAACTTTGAATATTATGTAATAATATACACTATGTGACATTAAAGCACCAAATATGAACATAAATTTCAAGGATTAAAAAATGCACATACACACACAGGTACACACACACACACACACACACAGTTGGCCCTTCATATCCATGGGTTTCACATACACAGATTCAAACAACCATAGAATCTATGACCCAACTGGACCATTGAGTCATCAGCCTTTGTTGGGATAAGACTTTCACTCAAGGATAAGCATGGTAAGAAATGGTGTTTTTAACTTTTTAAGAACAGGATCCTCTCTTATTTTGTATACTATTGCTGATTGTGTTGGCCAGCTTTGAAAAAATTTTGTCTAATATTGGAAGTTTACTTCTAAATTCCGAAGTGCCACAGAAAGAATGGACTATTGTGAAACATGAGCTTTAGCTAATTACCACATAGCAACATACTGTTAAGTGAGAAAGCAGAAAAGAAAGCTGTATACATACCACAATAGCAACAAAGTAAATCATACCTATGAAACAAAGTCTAGAAGGAAATAAATACAAACTATAAAAGCAATGATGGGGCATTGGCATCATAAGTGAGTGGTTTTTCTTCTGTTTTCCAAAGCTTTCTTCTAAGAAGAATATAGCTGGACCTTCTCTTTATATCCAGTGTGAGTCTCCCTTTTAAATAAGTGTGTTTAGGTCATTTGCATTTAATGTGATTATTGATTTCCTTATGTTTAAATCTATCAGCTTATAATTGGTTTTTTATATCTCTCATCTGCTCTTTGTTCCCTTTTTTCTTTTTCTGCCTTTTGAATTTACTGATCATATTCAATAACTCCATTATCTCTCCTTTATTGGGTTATTAGTTATAACTTTTGCATTTAGTGCTTGCTTTCAGATACATAATTTACATCTTTTACTTGTATGTAACAGCCTATCTCCAAGAGATGTAATACCATTTCAGATCCAATATAACAAACTAACAAGAGTATTCTTCCATCTCCTTACTTTAGTACTAATGTCATACATTTTATTTCTTCATATGGCTTAAACCTCACAAAACACTGTTATTAATTTTGTTGCAAGAAAAACTTATCTTTTAGAAAGCTTTAAATAATAGACAAAAATAATATTACCCATAGAATCATCATATAGGTAATATGGGACAGTTAGCTGGACAAACATTGCTGAAGTATGATTCCATCTATATAGAATCTAAGACCTAGGAAACCTTGTTGTTCATACACTTGCATCTAAAATTTCCACTTCAGAAAGCAAATGCCAAAATACAAAGCAATATGTTTATATAAATGTAAATACATAATGTATATATAATATATATTATAATGTGTAATATAATATAATGTGTATATAATATGTGTATATAATATTTATACATGTGTGTTTATATATACACACATTTATATTTATAAATGTGTATATAATATATATGTGTGTATATATATAAACATATTGCTTTGTATTTTATATTTATATGTGTATGTACATATATAAACATACACATATATATTGTTCATATATCATAAAGAAGATGAGTGGTGAAACTTTGTTTTTTGCTTCTATTTGAAATTAGCCTTACTGGACTTATATTAATTTTATGACATAATAAAAATTAATATAATATACCTTTGGTTCAAAAACAATTAAAAATAATGATTTTAAGTTTATGGAAAGTATAAAAGTGTTTAGGGTATAAAAAATAAGTGGAAAGAGGAAGAATAAAAATACGTTATATGGTCATAATTACTATTACGTTAAAAATTAAAAGCAATCTTTAAGAAATTCTGTTATATTCAAAATCAGGCAGTATCACTTTACAGAGCTGCTGCAGACAGAGAGGAAGTGGAGTGGGGCGGGACACTAGATTAAACAAAAAACATGACTCATTTTTCAAATACCTCAAATCCTAAAGAGGAAATTATTTCTCCTGACATAAAATATCTAAAATGTTCCCTTTTGCCCCTGCTGCACACATACACAAAATACTAATTGAGAAGAAAATAAAATGGCAACAGGCAGGGAGCACTGAAGTTAGAAGAGAGCTATAGAATTAAGTGGATAAGTAGGCATTCTTAGGCCGTACAGCATCCTACAAAATGTAGTCAAGGGAGTGCAGTTTAATTAATTGAATAGAGACTTATCTGAGTAAACTTCAATTATACAGTGTTCAATGACTAAGAATAAAACCTTAAAATATTATTTCTAATAAACATTGGCTGGGCATGGTGGCTCACACCTGTAATCCCAGCACTTTGGAAGGAAGGCAGAGGTGGGCAGATAACTTAAGGTCAGGAGTTTGAGACCAGCCTGGCCAACAGGGTGAAACTCTGTCTCTGCTGAAAATACAGAAATTAGCCAGGCGTGGTGGTACGTGCCTGTGATCCTAGCTGCTTGGGAGACTAAGGTAAGAGAATCACTTGAACCCGCGAGGCAGAGGTTGCAGTGAGCTGAGATCACACCACTGCACTCCAGCCTGAGTGACAGAGTGAGACTCCATTAAGGAAGGAAGGAAGGAAGGAAGGAAGGAAGGAAGGGAGGGAGGGAGGGAGGGAAAAGAAAGAAAGAAAGAAAGAAAGAAAGAAAGAAAGAAAGAAAGAAAGAAAGAAAGAAAGAAAGAAAGAAAGAAAGAGAGAAAAGAAAGAAGAAAGAAAGAAAGAAAGAAAGAAAGAAAGAAAGAAAGAAAGAAAGAAAGAAAGAAAGAAAGAAAGAAAGAAAGGAAGGAAAGAAAGGGGAAAAAAGTTAACATCACAGCATAAACCAGCATGATAAACAAATGATGGGAAGCATATCAAGGAGGTTCAGTAAAATTTGAAGGAATTCAGGATGAGTTGTAACAGTGATTACTTTCTTAGAGACAGGTCATGAGTTATTTCTATCTGTTTTCAGGTAGTGAGAACTAGAAGTTTATAGCAGACTCTTTTATGTATTATTCAAAGTTTATAAGGTGTGTTGTACTAATGTAATCTTCATAATAATATGGGATCTGTTCATACATGGAATCATCCCTGGATCTGTGTTCAGTTATTTGCAATAAATTCATTTGCTGTTTTTAAAGTCCATGTTAAAGTAGCCTTTCACGTTAGTTTAGAAAGTTACTTTCTTTCCAGACCAAAATGGGATCCATGAAAACAAGAACAAGAACGTGTTGCATCCATGAAAACAAGAACAGTGGCACAAAACAGGTAAGTTTTTTTTATGGAACGTTGCTTTAACAAGATTAATTTCTGTTAAATATAACAAAAAATAGGATACAGTCCAAAATGTGAACAGGACTTGTCTTTGAAAGATGAGCTTTTGAATGTTTTTAATCCTAATATTTATGGTTCCCCAAATATTTGTAATAGTTAAGTTTGATATGAAAAATAACATCTTTGAAAGTTGCACACTTCCCAAACCTAATAAGGAGATTATATGGGATATCTTTAAACTTTATCTTGGTGTCTAGGAGCCATCCTTGTGAATCTCAGTCCACCTTCTCTGGAAGATCGGCCCTTCTGTTAGGATAACTGAAATGTGTAAGACACCATTTATACGTTTACAGACATCCCCTAGGATGCTGTGAGTTTTCTATCTTCTTCCTCAGTTATAGCTGAGATGACCCATGTGGCAACTTCTGGTGTTATCTTCTAATTTGGTATTTGGTATATGATGTACCATCAATTGAAAGTCAATTGACAATGACTACTAGAGCTAGTCAATCTTCTTAAAGCAACTTATTTTTTACATAACTCTAATTCATTAATATTTTCACTGAGGTATGTGAATATATACATATGTATTTCCAGAAAACTATTTTTCCAGAGCTAAGGTCTCTCCCTCTCTCTCCCTCCCTCTCTCTCTCTTCCCCTCCCTCCTTCCCTCTCTCTTCCTCTTGCCCTCTCTCCCTCCTTTCTCCTTTTTTTTTTTTTGAGACGGAGTTTTGCTCTGTCGCCCAGGCTGGAGTGCAGTGGTGTGATCTCGGCTCACTGCAGCCTCTGCCTCCCGGGTTCCAGCAATTCTCCTGCCTCAGTCTCCTGGGTAGCTGGGATTACACGCATACACCACCGCGCCCAGCTAATTTTTGTATTTTTAGTAGAGATGGAGTTTCACCATGTCGGCCAGTCTGGTCTCGAACTCCTGACCTCAGGTGATCCACCTGCCTCTGCCTCTCAAAAGTTCTGGGATCACAGGCATGAGCCACTGCACCCGGCCTTCTCTCTCTTTTCTACCTCCTTCCTTACTCTACCTCTCTTCATATTTTCTTTCCTTCTTAATTGAGAGAACAGTTCTGACTGCAGAAAGAAAAAGCTTATGTTTGTCTGAAACAAAAGAGAAATGTTATTCTAATTACCTTAAAGTATCAATATTCCTTTACCCTACTCCTGACTGATGAACCATAACTACGGGACACAGCATTTCAGACACTCACATCCAAGAGCCTATCTATGAATTTGGGGTAGCGAACAATACAAGGTTTGTAGCATTTTTTTCCTAAATGTATTGGCCAGTTGTTCTCACTGTGCTGGGAATCCTGAGAAGCAGTATTTTGTTTGTTTTTTGTTGTTGTTGTTGTTTTTTGTTTTTCATTTTTTCTCTGCCAGTGTGCTGACCTGCTGGTAGGTACTGAAGACCAATATCAATTCATAGGAACTGACATTTAGTTCAAGGGCCTTTCAGAGTTCAGAAGCATTTAGAAAAGCATCAGTGAAAGCAACTTACATACCTACCCTTATTGGAGCTACAGTCCCTACTAGCTCAGAGGTGCTGAATACTTCCTAGTGAATTGTCTTCCCCATTCATCGATGATTGGTTAACTCAGATTCTCCCTTTTTTTCCATCTTCCATTCATTTAATCATTAAGGCAGAGTACTGGGCTTTGGGGGCATTTTCTTTTTAATTATAAAACTATTGTCTCCAAAAAAATGATCAAAATACTGAAAATTGAAAATCAAAATGATAAACGTTCACTAAGCACATACAAAAAAATTATTAATGTTAATTGCATTTTAGTGCATTTTTCTGGCATTGTTTTGTCTCTTATTTTTCCTTCTTTTAACTTTAATGTTCTCAGAATTTATAAGCACACATGATTGCATTTTCTCATAGCACTTCTTTTACATAGAATAACATGTGATTAAGAGAAAGAATGGTAGTATTGTGTTTTAGTTCTCAACAGGAGGTATATCAGAATGACTAGGAAGATTTTTCAAAAACATTCTTTCTCACACAAAGATATGCTTTGATGGAAACGGAACAGGGGAAGGAGAGGGTGTGATTGGTGCCTGTGCCTTCTGACTGAAATTCCCAAGTGACTCATACCCTCCCTCATAACTCAGGAGTGTGACTAAAAGAGACTCAACCTCTGAATGAGGAAACCTAGGTTTTAGTCAGATCCCCAGCATTCTTTATATATTTATTCATTCAACTAATACCAAGTGAGTGTTTTCTTGGCCCGCACTGGCCTAGGCTCTACGCCTCAAGTGTTAAAGAAGACAGACAAGTTCTCTGACCTCTTGGAGCTTAAAGTTTAGTTGATGTGACAAGCATTGAACAGATAACCATCTTAACATTAATTTAATTTCGGAATAACATTTTCTTTACCCAGTGTGCTCTGAAAACCTTAGCTATGTGACCCTGGGGAGTTAACCTAACCTCTATGCCTCAGTTCCAGCATCTGCAAGATGGCATAATTCAGACTTGACAAATGACCTTACTAGACACATGGTAGAAAGATAAAAAAAAATAGTTGTAAGTGTGGTGTGAAAAATATAATGTGTTAAATAGATATCATGATTGCCATCAGTTAGATTAAAAAATATACACACACACAAATAATCCATATCTTCCCTTCTAGTTAACATATATATTCTGGTGACACCATCATCAAAATGAAGGAAGATATGATATATCCAACTAGCTTCAGTGATTTCCTCAGTAGATGTGGAATAAGTTAAAGTAATTGTTAGTTGATGACTGGGTACAAACTTTTCTGCTTATCTACCACCGTTAACAAACTACACCAAACTACAGTGGCTTAATAGAGGTTAAGAATTCAGAAAGGACTCATCTGAGAGATTCTTATCTTCACAGAAGACTGTAACATCAATTGCAGTCACTCAATGATATTCAGGTGGTGGCTGGGCTAGTGCGGGTTGCGGGGTGAGGAGAGGAAGGGAATGTCTCGGCCTGGCAGCTTGCAAGGAGAGCTGGATGACCAGACTCAGTGGGCCCTTTTCCCCTCCACAGAGCCACAGGCGCTTTTTATGTGGTCACCATGTTTTGCTTCTCACATGGAAGATCAGGGCTCCAAGAGTGAGAGTCCCAAGAAACAAAGTAGCAATTGCCGGTATATTAAAGCTTGGGCCTGGAAATAAGCATTGTTTCCCTTCCACTGTATTATATCAAAGCAAATCCACCCAAATTCAAGGGAAGGAAAAATCAATCTCATTTCTCTATAGGAGGAATGTCTAATAATTTGCAGGCATCTTTAATCTGCTATGCAAATACTGGTAAACATCAACTATCGCTTAATTCTTTTCTCCACTGGCCTCAGCCCCCATTCATCCATCTTTGTTTCCACAACATGTACAGTGTCAAGTAAACTCCTCATTTTATATAAGATTTATAACAAAGAAAGGAAATAGGGGGAAAAATTATTCCCTGCAGGCCCCTCTTAAAGAAGTGACTGAAGAGAGAAACTTGCAACAACACCCTAAACCAACCAGTGTTAGTACATTCAACCCACAAGCTTGGGGAAGGAGTAAGAGTGTCGCTTGTGTTGAACTTCTCTCTTTCCTCTATTGGGAATAAAATATCATTTTGTTTTTCATCTGATAATTTATTAACAAAGAGAAAAACAAAAAATAAAGCCCTAAGTGCCTCCTCTCTGATGTTCAGGTCCTGACAGTTAAATAGATTTCTAACAGTGTGCTTGTAATGATCAAATGGCAAGTGAACTTAGAGGTCTTAAGGAGTTAATTATGACAGAATTTAAACTGTAGTATATTTTTACTTTCTGTATAAGATGTACCGAAAATTATACTTTATTCTAAAGGAAAAAAACACGGCATAAAAAAAAGAGCATCTGGAGTCAGATACGCCTTAGTTTGAGAAGCATCCCTGACACATAGGAAGGGTAAGACTAGCAATATCACAGCTGAGTTTCCATTTCTTCAACACCATTGTTGCTGAAGAAATCAGGTGTGAAATATGTCTATATAAGGACTAACATAGTAGATTTCCAAGAAATATTTGCCAAAGAAATGAATAAAATCCACATCATCAAAGTAACCATCCGAAAAGTAAGATTTGATTCAGAAAGGGATGACCTCTAAGAAAACCAAAGAGGCGAAGTAACATTTATTAAATACCAACTATGAGCTAGGCATTGTGCAAGTTACTGAGGATAAAGACGAAAACACAGACTTTCCTCTCAGAGAAAAGCATGCAACTTAGGAGCTAAATGCAAGGAAGAAAACAATGTTTTTTAGAAATGCAGAGTGTGAGCATACAGCCTGTGGGTCCCAGAGGGGAACAGGCGAGCTGGGCCTTGGGTGAATTTTTAATAATGAGTAGGGATAAATCAAGTAAAAAACAAAGGGCAATGGGGAGAGGCAGGCACAAAAATTATTATGGAAAAAGGCAAATGAGCTTTAGATTAGATCTGAGAAGTAGGGGGAAACAGGCCAGGCATGGTGGCTCACGCCTGTAATCCCAGCACTTTGGGAGGCTGAGGCAGGCAGATTGCTTGAGGCCAGGAGTTCGAGACCAGTATGGCCAACGTGGTGAAACCCATCTCTACTAAAATTACAAAAACTAACTGGGCGTGTACTGCATGCCTGTAATTCCGACTACTCGGGAGGCTGAGGCATGAGAATTGCTTGAACCCAGGAGGCGGAGGTTGAAGTGAGCCGAGATCACACCACTGCACTCCAGCCTGGGCAACAGAGTGAGACTCTGTCAAAAAAAAAAAGTTGGGGGGGGAACAATCAAGTAGGTCTGTTTCCTTTTTAACCTGGCAAGCAGCCCAGTTCCAAGCACATAGTAGGTACTCACAAACTCATTAAAGGCAAGGCACGAAAGGAGAATGTGGGGTACATGATGAGTTTTGTACTCTATTCTAATGACTTCAGATGTTATGCTGAAACCCACAGGGATGTGTTAAATGATTTCAAGTAAGAGCAATGAGATCATATTTCTCTTTCCCAACCATTCATCTCACAATACTCTGGGAAGAGAATTGGAGGAGATCTATAAACATATAGGTGGAGAAATGGTTAAGCACGTATTAATGTAATCTACCTCTGGAGGGTTGCAAAACTTTTACAAAAATTAAGGCAGGTGTAATGCTCTCTGACTGTTTCACCTGAATCAGAGACTCTCAGGCTCCCTTTCATAGCTGCCTTGAGTGTGAAATTTAGACACAGGCCAAAATACCAGTCAACTCACAGTATATTTCTATTGACCAGCCTGGGTGCTTTCTTGACTAATAAAACTCTTTCCTGATGAAATGACAATTTAGCTCCTGAGCAAGTCTTTGCTGTAAGAATATGTGTGAAGCACAGACCAATAGAAAATGTCTTGTTTTGTGGGGCCTATTTTTTTCCCATGTCTTTTCAGCTTCTTTTTGGATTTTGCTCTAGGCCCTGAATATCGGTAACCTCTCACACTCAAAAGTTCAATCAAAGAAAACACTAGTTTGTACATGATTCACATTATGGCAAAATGGCATTATCTGCTTGAGGCTGTAAGATGGTAGATGAAAGGTGGATTGAACATCAAGCCACTAGTATATCTGTCTGGCTGTCAGACAGAAAAGGGCAAGTGGTCAGTTGGATGAAATGACTTACAAGCCTCCCTTACAAAGTCAAATATGTATCTAAGGATGGTCAGAAAATAAGCACAACCCATACAGCCTTACTTCTGTTGTTCACTCACTCGATTTACATTCATTCATACATACAATATCTCTTGAGAATCTATTTTACCACAGGCCCTAAGCTGGATGTGAGAAGTGAAAGGGTGAGCTAGATACAGACAGGCCCTGTTTTTGACTCACTGCCTCAAGGCAATTTAAAGTTAAGCCAAATTTCCCATGGTTTCTGAGATGTAGTCTAATTAGTTCCATTCCCACACTTGGTTTGTGCCCTCATTCTCAGGATAAATATTTCTATCCTTCAAGGATTTACTCTTAATCTATCTCTTCTATAAACCGTCCTTATTATTCTGACTCCAAATAATTTCTTTGTCTTACAGCTGTTTGACAAATGTTAGCCCCCAATCATGTAATGTGCCACTCCATGACTGACTAATTACCTGAAAGAATAAATACAGATACAGATATGCTGATATATAGATATCACAGAATAACATGTGGTTTTCCAAGCTTTCATTTGCAACACAAATAAAGATGAGTATTTACAATTGATAATGTATTTGAAACACCTTCAGCAGGACTGAACAACTAGTTCATATGAACTTCACCAAAGATGACCTAAAAGTGATTGTTTTATCCTTCAGGTCAGAATCCATTTAGGAGAGATGACTAGACATGTTCCATGTTCAATAGGAAGATAATATTCGTGCCTGAATGTGACAAGTGACATTTTTCAACTGTGAATCTTTAAAAGTTGGCATATAAAGAAATGAAGAAAAGAAAAGAAATTCTACTGCTTATCATCCTCTAAAGAACACATAAATCTGTCACAGAGGAGAGCAACAGAATTGTTCTCTACCCTCCAGCTGAAATATTTCAGAAACAGGAGATTAAAATTTATTAGATCCTCAGTACTATGCCTGGGAGATAGTGTTCTGTGGATTTTATGAACAATTTGCCAGCAGAGTCAGGTTTAGGGAAGAGTCTCAAAACTTTATCCTTCATTATTATCAGTAAACTACTAAACACAAAACAGGAAGTAAAGGCAAATAGGACATGAAAGTCTCAATAAATATTGAGACTTTTACAGGGTTAAAATGTTTACTTCCTCAGCTCTCCATCCACTATTTGAAACTCCCACCCCCCACAAAATCTACAAAAGATTTCTTCACTTCTTCACTTATACTTCACGGGGTAAGATTTTCAAATTCTTTTATATCCAAATATCAAAGGAATTGCTTTATTTCTACATTGCACTGTCACATAAACACTCAAAAGGAAAAAAGAGAGCTATTTTCCTTTAAGTACCTAATTCCTCCCAGTCCATTAATAGTTGAGCAGGGCACATGTTTGATTGTTATCAAAAGGTCAGATATTATGGAGGCATATTATGATGTATATGCTTGTAAACATTTTCATTTAATCCAAACATTTGTAATCACAAAAAATGCTTTTGTCCACAACTATTAATTAGTTCAACTATTTTGTAACCTGTCTCTGAAAAACAGTCCAAATTATTATCATTTCTAACTACAACTCAAGGAAATTTTATGTTCTACGTCACACAACCAAAAAACTTTCTAATTTTGACCTTATTTAGAAATAAAAGTTTATTTTAAATTATAAATTAAACATAAGAAGTACTTAAGACTGTTTATAAGGTATGTCAGTAACTATAATACAATAGTGTTAGTGTCCTTATAAGAAGAGACATCAGAGAGCTTGCTCTCTCTCTCCCTCTCCTTTCACAGACCAAGGAAAGGTCACATAAGGACATAGTAAGAAGGCGGCCATATGCAAACCAGGAAGAGAGCCCTTAACTAAATCAAATCAGCTGAAACCCTGATCTTGGACTTCTAGCCTCCAGAAGTGTGAGAAAATAAATTTGTTTTTTAAGTCACCTAGTCTGTGGTATTTTTTTATGGCAGCTCAAGCAGACTATGACAGGCCCTGTAGTTCCTTTATTCCAGTGAAGTGACAGCAGCCCTTGGGGATTGATACAGTATTGAAAGACTAATTCCTCCAGAAACTGGAAGAGTGCTAACAGCTGTCACCTCTCAGACCTCTCAAAAAAATTGCCTTTGACTGGAGGAATCTGCCTCAACTAGGGTTCTCGTTCCTTCCTAGGGTAGCTCTCATTCTGGCCACAACATGGGCTAAGTAATTTGACCCCCACTTCAGAGCAACCTGTGATGTTTGCTAAAACCTTCACTGAGGCTGCATTGGCATTGAACTTCCCTCAGCAAATTCTGCCTCTTTTCCATCTCTTCCACACGTATTGATTATAAAAGCATGTCACAATAAACTTATTTTTCTAGACTTACCTTCATGTCAGCATCTGCTTTCTAGAGAAGCCAATCTACAGCTCCACCTCATCAGAATTACTTTTAATTTTTTTTGTATAGTTTAAAGCGGATTTCCAAAAAATGTAATAAACACAGCCTGATCCAAAGGATGAGAAGGAAAACCTTGAAAATTTTACTGAGCACCTGTAATGTGCCTGCATTCTAGTTTATGGTTCTTTCGTATGTGTTATCAATTCTTTCCTTCCTGATGTTTATAGTACCAACATATTCATATCATTCTCCAGGAACACCATCAAATTAAAATACACTCATTGCTAACAAATTTTAGATAATGAAAAGAAAACAATGCTCATTTTAAACAGAAAACTGGTTTATAATGCCTTCGAGAAAGCTGACTGTGCGATGCCTATTCTTGTGTCCCCTGCTTTGCTCATTCACTCGCTTTCTTCTTATTCTTTACTACATTACAGTCTTTGCCAACCTCCCTTCAATGCTCAAGTCTCAAATTCTTTATGAAATATCTGTCCACTCCTATTCCCTTTATCTGTAGAGTTTGTGCATGCTAATCAATTAACTCACTGAAAGCTTTTGAGTTCTATAGTTTATATCTCCAAAGGTCTCACAAGCTTTTTAGAGACAGAGAGTATGTATTGTCGTCCTTTAAATCCCTTAATGAGCCCAGTGCCTCACACCTCACCTACTGGAAAAAGAGACAAAGACAGATATGAAACTCTCCTTTGCAGTTTTTCAAAGAAAATCAGAGATAATCTTTTCATGAAAAATGTCTAAATTATCTTCTACCTGAAGAACAGGGGAAGCATTTCAACTCATAATTACACAGATAAATAATCAATATCAATACCCTTCATCTATATTAATATTGAAGAGTGAGGTTTAGAGGTAAATGGTAATACTCAAGCATTACTTAGATATTCTACAGGTTAAACATAAATGGATATAGTAAATAAAGATGGGCTGGTTTAATTTTTGGTATTAATTCAATAAATAATTATTACACACTCACAATATTCTAGAAATTAGGGATATGAAACTCATTTCTCTCTAATCAAAGCAACATCTTTTTTTTTTTACTAGTTCCAGTGAACAAGTAAGAACAGGCAACCCACACAGCATTGGCCAACCAGCCTGATGAAAGGAAGGCACATTTTCAAAAGTCACAGATTCAAATCCATCAAAAAAATTCTCAGAGTATTAGTTCATAGAACATATTTTTTAAAAAAACTTACACCATTTATTAAGCATTTACTATGTAGGAAGTACTGTCATGTGCTTTACGTATATTGCCTCATTTAGTCCTTAATAAAAACCTATAATTGTGCATTTTGCAAAGGAAGAATTTGAGAATCTAAAAGTTTATCAGACAGCTTGAATAATTTTCCCAATATTACATTAAGGTGTTGTCTGATTCCCAAAACTCTGCTCTTAACTATTACACTGCACTGCACTCAGGAAATGAATGTTGATGCTATTTTTCTACCACAGGTCAATAAAAACAACTGTCAGAGAGACCTCGTTTGGCTGCTAAAGTTTTTCTATTAGATATTCCTTGTTTCTGTCTTTATGAGGTGTAATATACTCACTATTTTAATTTTCTTTTTTGCCTATGATAACAATTACAACTTTAGTTAACTAAAAAGTTTATTCAAATAACTCTGGTGGAACTTAAAAATAAAACTTTAATGTGTCTTTTTCTACATCTGACTCCTTTTTCCTTCTGGCCACCTTATTTCATAGATATCAAGTATTCTTTTTTTTTTTTTTTTTTTTTTAGATGGAGTCTTACTCTGTCGCCAGGGCTGGAGTGCAGTGACGCTATCTCGGCTCAATGCAACCTCTGCCTCTCGGGTTCAAGCGATTCTCCTGCCTCAGCCTCCCAAGTAGCTGGGATTACAGGCACCCACCACTACGCACAGCTAATTTTTTGTATTTTTAGTAGAGACGGGGTTTTACCATGTTGGCCAGGCTGGTCTCGAACTCCTGATCTAGTGATTTGAGTGCCTCGGCCTTCCAAAGTGCTGGGATTACAGGCGTGAGACACTGTGCCTGGCCAATATCAAGTATTCTCTTTACAAAGCATTGAAAATGACATTTTACCCTAGGAGTTTTACATACTATGAAGAGTTTGGAAGGCAAAATGTAAGAAAGTATTTTTTTGTCCATCTTAAAATACAGTAAACATTGACCCCCACTTGTTTATGTATTATATTAGGAACTATCTCCAAAATTTGACTTTACTCTTACTGAACCACGTTTACCATACGTGGTGTGTAAACGAAAATGTACTAGCATCACTGTTTTAAATGTAAATAAGACTATATGAAATCTTTACTTTATATGGTGTTTTGTAAAAGACTTAAAAAAATCTCCTGACTTTCCCCTTAAAATATTTACTGAGACAAAAGATAACCAGAATTTAAAATAGCACTGGAAATTAAGCAGAAATACATCTATTGCTGACATTCACTGGAAATCCCCTAAATATATATGTAAACATTGACCCATCGGTGTTATGCTCAGCATTATGAAAGCAAGAACCACGATCACCATTCATCTCTTCCTACTGAGCCCAAATGCTCAGTAAGGCAACAGCTGCACAAATTAGAAGACTGATGAAAATAAGCAGCCATCCATGATATGTGTGAGAACTCTGACTGTCCCCTGGAGTCAGTCTGATATACCTATACTCATCAATGAATGCCTGTTTCTAGCCAGAAAAAGATAGCAAGTTCCTGAAAATGATTTGGGAGGAAATAGTGGGGGGCTGGCAGTGCTATATAAAAACTCAGGAAAAAACTTGGAAAAAGAGAGCAAAAAGAGAAAGAAAAGTAAAAGAGGGAAACTCAGGAAGACTATTGGAAATAGCCATCTTCTGGCACTTCATCTATTAATACAAGGAGTTCAAACACTTCATAGTGGAAAGAACTTGAAGATCCCACCACAGCCCAGCAAAATGGGCTGAGCAGAAAAGGCTGTTGAGAACTGCCCAAATAAGCATAGTATTGTAGAATTTAGGAGAGATCTTAAACAACAGTATACACAGTGCAGCTAACTAAATATAGAAGAACCAGTACGATGGCCTCAAAAAATTCTGCAGAACAAGAGAAAGTGAATATTTTTAGTATTATACTATAAGTCAGAATTAGAGATCACTTATGAACTCCAGAAACCAGACACATTTTTAAAATATTTTGGTGCTCAACAGGATGTATGAAAACATGAGTTTTTTTGCCATTAAAAGTAATGGCAAAAACTGCAATTACTTTTGCAGCAACCTAATACTTTGAAAAGATAACACAGTCGGAAGAAAAGGGAGGTGGCTTATATTGTTATAGTCTGAGGTACTGGCAGTAAAATGCAGAAATGATACTGAAGAAAATAAAAATTGTTATTAACCTACAGTGAAAAATAGGGTCCTTGTAGTGCAGAAGGAGTCATAGTAACAGACTCTCTTGGGCAAAGTAAGGAAATCCAGGTGCTGAAGGTAAACTTAAACCATCAGGTAATTTCCCAAAGCCTTTGAGATCCTCAGCTATTGGGAGCACCAGATGCAAAGGAAGGTGGGGTGGGTTGAGGTCTGAAAAGACTAAGATTAGTTAGATGACTGTAAACATGGGAGTTGGAACACCCAGATCCTCTCCTACATGCCTGTAGCGAGAAGATTATTTCTCACATACATCTGCACTGGCAGGAGAATAGTCGGCTATCCTCAGGAAGGCTCTGGACTTTGTAACAGCACAGCGGAGAGCAGGAGAGAGTATGTGAATGAAAAATACGGTGAGGTATGCATACTTTTCTCCATTTTCTTTTCTCTGTTTTCTGTCCTTCTCCTTGCCTCACTCAGGATTCCAGCAACTGAGTATAAGGATCCTCCTCTCTCTGCACCCTACCACAAAAAGCTGGAAAAAAGAGATTCTTGGGTGTAAATCTATAACCTCCCAAAAAAAAAAGTGTTCCTATTGTGCCATTTTGTAGGTCCTTCAATTAAAAGGCTGACTCTCTTCCCAATCACTATGGTGTTCATGAATCCACCAACCAACAGGCCCACTCTCCCCATAGAGATTTGACTTCTAATGAGCTTTTTGGTGCCTCTTGAATATGAACAGACTATGAATGGAAAGATCAACAATTATTTAACAACTGTTTCAATGTAAAAAGGAGAAACCAAAAGACCCAACTCAAAACTGGAACAAAAAATATTTTTTAAGGAAAAAAAGCTAAGAAAATATAGAGAGAAGAAGAAAGCTGATGGAAATCAAATATATGTATGTATATGTATGAATAGAGGATTAAGATAGCAGATAGGACGCAGGACTAACTTGCAGCTCCTGCTTGGAAGGATGGAGCAGTGTGTGGAAACCCACATCATGAACTTTTAGTCTCAGAATTACCTCAGGAACAGCTCCAGCAAAACAGCAGATTGGAGATGGGAGCCAACCAGGGCTGCATTGGAGGTTGAAATAGCAAAGAGTAGACACCTTTTTAGACAGGTGTTCTTCAGCACCACTGACAACACAGTTTCGACAATATTTTATGACAGTGGATGATGACAGTTCTACAACAGATGCCTCTCAACTAGGAACCTGTGCAGACTATATTGGAGGAAGTCATTATGTTATACAGCCTCATGATGATACTGAGGAGAGCATGAGTGATCAAGAAGACACAAATGGTTCAAAAGTAAGTTTCAGAGAACAAGATATGTATCTTCCAATAACAAACGTGGCTAGGATAATGAAAAATGCCATACCTCAAACAGGAAAGATTGCAAAAGATGCCAAAGAATGTGTCCAAGAATGTGTAAGTGAGCTCATCAGCTTTATAACATCTGAAGCAAGTGAAAGGTGCCATCGAGAGAAACAGAAAACAATCAATGGAGAAGATACTCTTTTTGCCATGTGTATTAGTCTGTTTTCATGCTGCTGATAAAGGTATACCCAAGACTGGGAAGAAAAAGATTTACTTGGACGTATAGTTACACATGGCTGGGGAGCCTTCAGAATCATGGTGGGAGGCAAAAGGCACTTCTTACGTGAGAGAAAATGAGGAAGAAGCAAAAGCAGAAACCCCTGATAAACCCATCAGATCTCACGAGACTTATTCACTATCATGAGAACAGCACAGGAAAGACCAGCCCCCATGATTCAATTACAAGTCCCTCCCACAACACGTGGAAATTCTAGGAGATACAATTCAAGTTGAGATTTGGTGGGGACATAGCCAAACCATATCACCATGTCTACCTTAGGCCTAGACAGTTATGTGAAACCTCTGAAATTATACCTTCAAAATTTCAGAGAGGCTATGAAAGGAGAAAAGGGAGTTAGTGGAGCAGTCACAGCTACAGGTGGACTAAGTGAAGAGCTTACAGAGGAGGCATTTACTAACCAGTTACCAGCTGGCTTAATAACCACAAATGGTCAACAACAAAATGTTATGGTTTACACAACAGATTTCTGGTGTTCAACAAATTCAGTTTACATGATCTGAAGAAATGATGGAATGAAGGGTATAGAGAAATGAGTCTGTATGATTCTAGAACAGAGACATCAGAAGAAAATGACTGGTGAAAAGATGTATCTTTGTATATTAAATAGCTGTAATGTAGCTTCCTGATGCTTCACTAACTGAGGTGTTAATTCTGACTTGAGAATATTTTCCATCAATGATTTTAAAGAAAAATTTGGATTTTAAAGGTATTAAAAATGTATATATTTTTTATTATTATTTTTTTTGAGACAGAGTCTCACTCTGTCACCCAGGCTAGAGTGCAGTGGCACCATCTCGGTTCACTGCAAGCTCCGTCTCCCAGGTTCACACCATTTTCCAGCCTCAGCCTCGCGAACAGCTGGGACTACAGGGACCAGCCAACATGCCCGGCTAACTTTTTGTATTTTTTAGTAGAGACAGGGTTTCACCGTGTTAGCCAAGATGATCTCGATCTCATGACCTTGTGATCCACCCACCTCGGCCTCCCAGAGTGCTGGGATTACAGGCGTGAGCCACTGCGCCCAGCCAGGTATTAAAATATTTTTGATTTATCTGAGAGTTTTTTGCTCTGTGTGACTCTTGAATGCATTGTATATTGCAATTTATTACTGTCAGAGATTTGTAGACAGTTTCTTATTGTCATATTGAATCATGTTACTTTTGTAATTCAAGTAAGCAGCTGGGTTAATTCATGATGTTTGCCCTTTTAATAAAATATAAGAGTAGAGTTCAAAAAAAAAAAGAACTACCACAGTAACATACCAGGAAAGCTGAGAGAATCCACAGACACTTCAAAGGAACTGGATCACCACTGCAGGCTCCCTGAGACGCTGAAAAACTATGAGTCTGCTTGCTTCTCAATGGGCAGTCTCATAGTCTGGGGCAAGTTCTTAGCCCTGGTCACCGGCTGCCTGGAAATACTCGGTGCTGTTGCTGGGGCACGGTGGAAGTGAGACCGGCCTTTAGGTCTGTGGGCTGCGTAGAAGCAGAGTGAGGCCTGTGACTACTGGTTTTCCCTCACTTCCCTGGTGACTCTAACCACTTCCCTGGTGAGTCAGCAGGGGCAGTCATAATCCTCCTGGGAACATAACTCCACTGGAATGAGAATCACACCCCCAACCCCCAACTCAGCCACAGCAATCCCCACCCAAGGAGAGGCTGAGCTCAGACATGCCTATCCCTGCTCCACCTGGTGGTCTTTATCTATTTGACGCAGCTGCCAAAGATAAACGTCAGAATCCCTTGGGAGCTCTGTGGTCCTGCCCACCATCTAAGAAACCTGAATACTTAACCAGGTGTCCTGAGGCAAGTTTGCATCTTCCTTACAGGGCCACAGCTGATGTGCTCTTTTTTTGAGATGGAATTTCACCCAGGCTGTAATGAGGTGGTGTGATCTGAGCTCACTGCAACCTACACATCCCAGGTTCAAGTGATTTTCCTGTCTCAGCCTCCCCAGTAGCTGGAACTACAGGCATGTGCCACCATGCCTGGCTAATTTTTGTATTTTTAGTAGAGATGGGGTTTTACTATGTTGGTCAGGCTGGTCTCAAACTCTTAGCCTCAAGTGATCCACCCACCTCAGCCTCCCAAAGTTCTGGGATTACAGGCAAGAGCCACTGTGCCCAGGCTGATGCGCTCTTGAAAGCACCACCACCTGGCTGGAGGTCAAGAGACACAAAACCAGTGCACTAAACAAAAACACAACCAAAGACCCCAAGAGAGTTCACATCACTCCCCTGCTACCTCCACAAGAGCAGGTGATGGTATCCATGGCTGCAAGACCTGAAGACAGATCACATCACACGACTCTTTGTAGACATTTCCCAGGACCAGCCTGGAGCCCGGTAGCTCCCCTGGGCAGCTAGACCAAAAAGAGCAAAAACAATCACTACACTTGGGATCTCAGGAAGCCCCATTCCTAGGGAAATGGGGAGAATACCACATTAAAGGAGCACCTCATGGGACAAAAGAATCGAACAGCAGACATTAAATCCTAGATCTTCCCTCTGACATAATCTAACCAAATGAGAAGGAACCAGAAAAACAATTCTGGTAATATGATTAAATAAGGTTCTTTAACACCCCCAAAAGATTATACCAGCTCACATGCAATGGATCCAAACCAAGAAGAAATCTCTGAATTGCCAGAAAAAGTATTCAGAAGGTCAATTAATAAGCTAAACAAGCAGGCGCCAGAGAAAAGTGAAGTCTAACCTAAGCAAATCAACAACATGATATAGTATATGAAAGAAAATTTCTTCAGTGAAATAGAGAGCATTAAAAAAAACATAACCTCTGGAAATCAAGGACATAGAGAAATGCAAAATGCACTGGAAAGTCTCAGCAATAGGATTGAACAAGCAGAAGAAAGAACTTCAGAGCTCAAAGATAAGGCTTTCAAATTAACACAATCCATCAAAGACAAAGAAAACTCATAAAAATAAATGAACAAACCCTCCAAGAAGTTTGGAACTCTGTTAAACCTCGAAACCTAAGAATAATTGGTGTTCCTGAGGAGGAAGAGAGATCTAAAGTTTGGAAAACATATTTGAGGAAATAATCAAGGAAAAATTCCCAGGCCTTGCTAGAGATCTAGACATCCAAATACAAGAAGCTGAAAGAACACCTGGGAAATTCATTACAAAAAGATCATCGCCTAGGCACATGGTCATCAGGTATCTAAAGTCAAGATGAAGGAATCTTAAGGGCTGTGAGGCAAAGCATCAGGTAACCTATAAAGAAAATCTCTCAAATTAACAGCAGATTTCTCACCAGAAACCCTACAAGCTAGAAGGGACTGGGGACCTATTTTTGGCCTTCTTAGACAAAATAATTATCAGCCAAGAATTCTGTAACCAGTGATACTAAGCTACACAAATGAAGGAAAGAAACAGTCTTTTCCAGACAAACAAATGCTGAGAGAATTCACCACTACCAAGCCAGCACTGCAAGAACTGCTGAAAGGAGCTCTAAATCTTGAAATGAATCCTCAAAATATACCAAAATGGAACCTGCTTAAAGTATAAATTTTACAAGCCCTATATAACAATAACACGATGAAAAAAAGTATTCAGGCAACAAACAGCATGAGGAGTAGAGTAGTACCTCACATTTCAATACTAACATTGAATGTGAATGGCCTAAATGATCTACTTAAAAGATACAGAATGGCAGAATGGATAAGAATTTACCAACTGAGTTTCTGTTGTCTTCAGGAGACTCACCTAACACATAAGGACTCACATAAACTTAAGGTAAAAGGGTGAAGAAAGATATCCATGCAATGGACACCAAAAGCGAGCAGGAATAGCTGTTCTTATACCTGACAAAACAAACTTTAAAGCAACAGCAGTTAAAAAAGACAAAGAGGGGCATTATATAACAATAAAAGGAGTAGTCCAACAGGAAAATATCACAACTATAAATATATATGCACCTAACACTGGAGCTCCCGAATTTGTAAAACAATTACTGCTAGACCTAAAAAAATGAGATAGACAGCAACACAATAATAGTGGGGGACTTCAATACTCCACTGACTGCACAAGACAGGTCATTAAGACTGAAAGTCAACAAAGAAACAATGGACCTAAAATATTCCCTACAAAAAAAGGACTTAACAGATGTTTATAGAACATTCTACCCAATAACTGCAGAATATACATTCTATTCATCAGCCCATGGATCATTCTCCAAGATAGACCACATGATAGGCCACAAAACAAGTATCAGTAAATTTAAGAAAATCGAAGTCATATAAAGTACTCTTTGAGACCACAGTGGGATAAAATTGGAAACCAACTCTAAAAGGAAGCCTCAAAACAATACAAATACATGGAAATTAAATAACCTGCTCTTGTATGATCATTGAGTCAACAATGAAATCAAGATGGAAATTAAAAAATACTTTGAACTGAAAGATAATAGTGACAAAACCTATCAAAACCTCTGG
The DNA here is from genome assembly GCF_006542625.1 of Nomascus leucogenys. Classification (NCBI taxonomy): domain Eukaryota; kingdom Metazoa; phylum Chordata; class Mammalia; order Primates; family Hylobatidae; genus Nomascus; species Nomascus leucogenys. The sequence continues at coordinate 11,395,628 of NC_044401.1, forward strand.
GATTCAGCAAAAGCCGTGCTAAGAGGAAAGTTCACAGCATTAAATGTTTGCATCAAAAAGTCTGAAAGAGCACAAATAGACAATCTAAGGTCACACCTCATGTAACTAGAGAAATAAGAAGAATCCAAACCCATGCCCAGGAGGAGAAAAGAAATAAAGATCAGAGCAGAATGAAATAGAATTGAAACAAGCAAACAAACAAAATACAAAAGATAAATGAAACAAAAAGCTGGTTCTTTGAAAAGGTAAACAAAATTGATAGACCATTAGTGAGATTAACCAAAAAAAGAAAAGAGAAGATCTCAATAAGCTCAACTAGAAATGAAACAGGAGATATCATTATCGATACCACATAAATACAAAAAATTATTCAAAGCTACTATGAACACATTTACACACATAAACTAGAAGACCCAAAGGAGATGGATAAATTTCTGAAAATATACAGCTCTCCTAGATTGAATCAGGAAGGTATAGAATCTCTGAACAGACCAATAATAAGCAGCAAGATTGAAATGGTAATTTAAAAATTACCAGCAAAAAAAATTTAGGACCAGAAAATTCAAAGCTGAATTCTAGCACATTCAATGAAGAATTGGTACCAATCCTATTGACACTATTCCAAAAGATAAAGAGGGAATCCTCCTTAAATCCTTCTATGAAGCCAGTATCACCCTAATAAAAAAAAGCCAGGGAAGAACATAACAAAAAAAAGAAAAAGAAAGCTACAGACCAATATTCCTATAAACATGGATGCAAAATGCTCAACAAAATAGTAGCTGACATAATCGAACAGCATATCAAAAATAGAATCCACCATGATCAAGTGGGTTTCATATCAGGGATGCAGGAATGGTTTAACATATCATTTACATGATCATATATTAAAAATCACATGATTACCTCAATAGACACAGAAAAAGTATTTGACAAAATCAAGCACTGCTTTATGATTAAAACCCTAGGCAAAATCAGCATAGAAAGGACATACCTTGGCAGCTCCAGACAGAGCAGTGGGTGGTGGCTCACAATGTGAATTATAGCTCCAGACCTACTGCAAGAACAAACTAGCAATCCCCAGAGGACCCACAGACCCTCTGAAGGAAGCAGACTGCTCCTGCAGGAACCAGGAGATCCCCACAAAATTGTGAGTGCCCCAACTGCAGAAGTGGGAAAGGGAGACCCTCCTCTCCCTAACACATATTCTCACTCAAGAAGCTGAAGGTCTGTTTGTGGGAGAGGTTTCTGACATTACCTGTGTGTCCGGAATTGGTGGGTTCTTCCTCTCACTGACTTCAAGAATGAAGCCGTGGACTCTCGCAGTGAGTGTTATAGTTCTTAAAGGCGGCATGTCTGGAGTTTGTTCCTTCTGATGTTCGGAAGTGTTCGGAGTTTCTTCCTTCTGGTGGGTTCGTGGTCTTCCCGGCTCAGGAGTGAAGCTGTGGACCTTTGCGGTGAGTGTTACAGCTCTTAAGGCAGCGCATCCGGAGTTGTTCATTCCTCCCGGTGAGTTCGTGGTCTCGCTGGCTTTAGGAGTGAAATTGCAGACCTTCACGGTGAGTGTTACAGCTCATAAAGGCAGTTTGGACCCAAAGAGTGAGCAACAGCAAGATTTATTGCAAAGAGTGAAAGAACAAAGCTTCCACAGTGTGGAAGGGGACCCCAGCGGGTTGCCACTGCTGGCTGGGGCAGCCTCCTTTTATTCTCTTATCTGGCCCCACCCACATCCTGCTGATTGGTCCATTTTACAGAGAGCCGAGTGGTCTGTTTTGACAGGGTGCTGATTGGTGCGTTTACAATCCCTGAGCTAGACACAAAGGTTCTCCACGTCCCCACTAGATTAGCTAGATACAGAGCGTGGACACAAAGGTTCTCCAAGTCCCCACCAGAGTAGCTAGATACAGAGTGTCAATTGGTGCATTCACAAACCCTGAGCTAGACACAGGGTGCTGATTGGTGTGTTTACAAACCTTGAGCTAGATACAGAGTGCCAGTTGGTGTATTTACAATCCCTGAGCTAGACATAAAGGTTCTCCAAGTCCCCACCAGACTCAGGACCCCAGCTGGCTTCACCAGGTGGATCCCGCACCAGGGCCACAGGTGGAGCTGCCTGCCAGTCCCGCGCCATGCGCCGGCACTCCTCAGCCCTTGGGTGGTCGGGACTGGGTGCCCTCGAGTAGGGGGCTGCACTCATCAGGGAAGCTCCAGCCACGCAGGAGCCCACGGGGGGGTTGCGGGTGGGAGGCTCAGGCATGGCGGGCTGCAGGTCCTGAGCCTTGCTCCGTGGGGAGGCAGCTAAGGCCCGGCGAGAAGTCGAGCACAGCAGCTGCTGGCCCAGGTGCTAAGCCCCTCACTGCCCGGGGGCCGGCAGGGCTGGCCAGCCACTCCTAGTGCAGGGCCCACCAAGCCCATGCCCACCCCAAACTCCAGCTGGCCCACAAGCACCGTGCGCAGCCCTCGTTCCTGCTCACGCCTCTCCCTCCACACTCCCTGCAAGCTGAGGGAGCTGGCTCCGACCTTGGCCAGCCCAGAAAGGGGCTCCCACAGTGCAGCGGTGGGCTGAAGGGCTCCTCAAGTGCCACCAAAGTGGGAGCCCAGGCAGAGGAGGCACCGAGAGCAAGCGAGGGCTATGAGGGCTGCCAACACGCTGTCACCTCTCACCTGGAGCTGAATCAATTTGGAGAGCTGAGCAAAATACAGGGGTAGAGAAGCAGCAGAAAGGCCCTAGGAGCTCACTGGGTCCCCTAGCAGGCCATTCCTGCCTGGCACCACAGGAATCCAATGGGAGAGGAGCAAGGGGTATAATACACAGGGAGAAGCAAATCTCTACCTGAACTTTGTGACAATTTCAACAGGGAGAGAAGCCTCCTGGCCAGAACCCAGGGAAGGGTGTGAATCCAGTATACAGACTCCACAGGAGTGGGAGGAACCAAGCCCTTTTCTTTCACAGCTTGGAGGCAGGTAGCCTGGGGCAGATTTTCAAGCCCATATGGCTCTCTGCCTGGAAATGTTTGGGGGCGGGGGGCGGTACACAGTGGGAAGGCGGTACACTGTGTGTGGGAGCTAGGTGGGGCCTGTGACTGCTGGCTTTCCCTCACATCCCTAACAACCTTCACGACTCAGCAGATGCAGCCATAATCCTCCTAGGTACATAACTCCATTGACCTGGGAACTTCACCTCCATCATCCAAAGCACCCACAGCAAGAACTGCCCAAGGAAAGTCTAGCCCTGCCCCTACCTGATGGTCCTTCCCTACCTACCCTGGTAGTGGAAGCCAAAGGCATATAATCTTGGGAGTTCTAGGGCCCTGCCCGAAGCCCATTCCTCTCCATGCTACTAAAGCTGATGCTCTCTAAAAAGTGTCACCTCCTGGAAGGCAACCAACCAGCACAAAAATGGAACATTAAACCACCAAAGCTAAGAACCTTCACAGAGTCCATTTCACCCCCCTTCCACTCCACTGGAACAGGTGCTAGTATCCACAGCTAAAAGACCCATAGATGGTTCACATCACAGGACTCTGTGCAGATATACCCCAGTACCAACCCAGGGCCTGGCAGATATGCAGGGTAGCTAGACCTAGAAGAGAGAAAACAATCACTACAGCTGATTGTTCCTTCCTCAGGAAGCCACGTTCACAGGAAAAGTGGGAAAGTACTACATCAAGAGAACACCCCATGGGACAAAAGGATCTGAACAACAGCCTTCAGCCCTAGACCTTCCCTCTAACAGAGCCTACCCAAAAAAGAAGGAACCAGAAAACCAACTCTGGTAATACAACAAAATAAGGATTTTTAACACCCTCCCCAAAAAAATCACACTACCTCACCAGCAATAGATCCAAACCAAGAAGAAATCCCTGATTTACCTGAAAAAGAATTCAGGAGGTTATTAAGCTAATCAGGGAGGCACCAGCGAAAGGCAAAGCCCAATGCAAGGAAATCCAAAAAATGATACAAGAAGTGAAGGGAAAAATATTCAAGGAAATAGATAGCATAAATAAAAAACAATCAAAACTTTAGGAAACATTGGACATACTTATGGAAATGCAAAATGCTCTGGAAAGTCTCAGCAATAGAATTGAACATGTAGAAGAAAGAAATTCAGAGCTCAAAGACAAGGACTTTGAATTAACCCAATCCAACAAAGACAGACAAAAGAATAAGAAAATATGAACAAAGCATCCAAGAAGTCTGGGATTATGTTAAATAACCAAACCTAAGAATAATTGGTGTTCCTGAGGAAGAAGAGAAATCTAAAAGTTTGGAAAACATATTTGGGGAAATATTAAAGGAAAACTTCCCTGGCCTTGCTAGTGACCTAGACATCCAAGTATGAGAAGCACAAAGAACACCTGGGAAATTCATTGCCAAAAGATTATCATGTAACCGCATTGTCATCAGTTATCTAAAGTTAAGACAAAGGAAAGAATCTTAGGAGCTGTGAGACAAAAGCACTAGGTAACCTATAAGGAAAATTTATCAGATTAACAGCAGATTTCTCCGCAGAAATCCTACAAGCCAGAAGGGATTGGGGCCCTTCTTCAGCCTCCTCAAACAAAAAAACTATCAGCCAATAATTTTGTATCCAGTGAAACTAAGCATCATATATGAAGAAAAAATACAGCCTTTTCAGACAACGAATGCTAAAAGAATTTGCCACTACCAAGCCACCACTGCAAGAACCACTAAAAGGAGCTCTAAATCTTGAAACAAATCCTGGAAACGGTACCTCATATGTAAATACGCAGATTGAATGTAAATGGCCTAAATGCTCCACTTAAAAAAGAAAAAGAACTGAAAAATGGGTAAGAACTCACCAACCAACTACCTGCTGCCTTTAAGAAATTCACATAAAGGACTCACATAAAATTAAAGGGGTGGAAAAAGGCATTTCCTGCAAGTGGACACCAAAAGCGAACAGTGATAGCTATTCTTATATCAGACAAAACAAACTTTAAAGAAACAGCAGTTAAAAAAGACAAATAGGGACATAATGTAATGGTAAAAGGCCTTGTCCAACAGAAAAATATCACAATCCTAAACATATATGCACCTAACACTGGAGCTCCAAAATTTATATAACAATTACTAATAGACCTAAAACATGAGATAGCAACACAATAATCGTGGAGGATTTCACTACTCAACTGACAGCACTAGACAGGTCATCAAGACAGAAAGCCAACAAAGAAACAATGGATTTAAACTATACCTTGGAACAAATGGACTTAATAGACATATACAGAGCATTCCATCCGACAACCACAGGATACACATTCTATTCAATAGTACATGGAACTTTCTCCAAGATAGACTATATAGTAGGCTACAAAATGAACCACAATACATTTAGGAAAATTGAAATTATATCAAGCACTCTCTCAGACCACAGTGAAATAAAACTGGAAATCAATTCCAAAAGAAACCTTCAAAACCATGCAAATACATGGAAATTAAATAACCTGCTCCTGAATGAGCATTGGGTCAAAAACGAAATCAAGATGGTAATAAAAAAATTCTTCCAACTGAACGACAATAATAACACAACCTATCAAAACCTCTGGGATACAGCCAACGTAGTGCTAAGAGGAAAGCTCATAGCCCTAAACACCTACATCAAAAAGATTGAAGAAAAACAAACAGAAATTTTAAGGTCATACCCCAAGGAACTAGAGAAACAAGAACAAACCAAACCCAAATCCAGCAGAAGAAAGGAAAGAACCAAGATCAGAGCAAAACTAAATGAAATTGAAACAAACAAGCAAAAAAAAAAAAAAATACAAAAGATAAATAAAATGAAAAGCTGGTTCTTTGAAAAGATAAATAAAATTGATAGACCATTAGCAAGATTAACCAAGAAAAGAAGGGAGAAAATCCAAATAACATCATTAAGAAATGAAATGGGAGATATTACAACTGACACCACTGAAATACAAAGGATCATTCAAGGCTACTATGAACACCTTTATGCACATAAACTAGAAAACCTAGAAGAGATGGATAAATTCCTGGAAAAATACAACTCTCCTAGCTTAAATCAGGAAGAATTAGATACCCTGAACAGACCAATAACTAGCAGCAAGATTGAAATGGTAAAGCAAAAGAGTCATAGACCAAACAGATTCATAGCAGAATTCTACCAAACCTCCAAAGAAGAATTTGTACCAATCCTTTTCACACTATTCCACGAGACAGAGAAAGAGGGAACCATTCCTAATTCATTCTATGGGGTCAGCATTACCATAATACCAAAACCAGGAAAGGGCATAACCAAAAAAGAAAACTACAATCTGATATCCCTGATGAACATGGATGCTAAAATCCTTAACAAAATAGTAGCTAACCGAATCCAACAACATATCAAAAACATAATCTACCATGATCAAGCGGGTTTCATATCAGGGATGCAGGGATGGTTTAACATACTGAAGTCAATAAATGTGATACACCACATAAAAAGAATTAAAAACAAAAATTACATGATTATCTCAATAGATGAAGAAAAAGCATTCAACAAAATACAGTATCCCTTTATAATTAAAACTCTCAGCCAAACTATTATACAAGGGACATACCTCAATATAATAAAAGCCATCTATGACAAACACACAGCCAACATAATACCACATGGGGAAAAGTTGAAATCATTCCCTGTGATAACTGGAACGAGACAAGGATGTTCACTGTCAGCACTCCTCTTCAACATAGTACTGGAAGTCCTAGCCAGAGCAATCAGACAAGCGAAAGAAATAAACGGTATCCAAATCAGTAAAGAGGAAGTCCAACTGTCCCTGTTTGCTGACAATATGATTCTTTACCTTGAAAATTCTAATGACTCCTCCAGAAAGCTCCTAGAACTGATGAAATAATTCAGCAAAGTTTCCAGATACAAGATTAATATACGCAAATCAGTAGCTCTTCTATACACCAACAGTGACATAGCAGAAGATCAAATCATGAACTCAACCCCTTCTATAATAGCTGCAAATATATATATATATATATATATATATATATATATATATAAAATCACAAACAAATGGAAACACATCCCATGTACATAGATTGGTAGGATCAATATTGTAAAAATGACCATGCTTTATTAGCAGTGTGAGATTGGACAAATGCAGTAAATTGATACTGGGTATTGGGGTGCTGCTGTAAAGATACCCAAAATGTGGACGCAACTTTGGAACTGGGTAATCAGCAGACATGGGAACAGTTTGGAGGGCTCAAAAGAAGACAGAAAGATGTGGCAAAGTTTGGAACGTCCTAGAGACTTGTTGAATGGCTTTGACCACAATGCTGATAGTGATGTGTAAAATGAAGTTCAGGATGAGGTGATCTCAGATGGAGATGAGAAACTTGTTGGGAACTGGAATAAAAGTGATTCTTGCTATGTTTTAGCAAAGACACTGGTGACATTTTACCCCACCCTAAAGATCTGAGGAAATTTGAACTTCAGAGATATTTAGGGTACCTGGTGGAAGAAATTTCTAAGCAGCAAAGCATTCAAGATGCGACCTGCATGCTGTTAAAAGCATTTGGTTTTATGTATTCACAAAGATATGGTTTGGAATTGGAACATATGTTGAAAAGGGAAGAAGAGCATAAAAGTTCCAAAAATTTGCAGCCTGAGGATGCAATAGAAAAGAAAAACCCATTTTCTGAGGAGAAATTCAATTCAGCTGCAGTAATTTGAATAAGTAAGGAGAAGCCAAATCCTAATCACCAAGACAATAGGGAAAATGTCTCCAGGACATGTCAGAGACCTTAGCAGCAGCCCCTCCCATCATAGGTGTGGAGGCAGGCCCAGGAGGAAAAAATGGTTTTGTGGGCCAAGCCCAGGGTCACTATGCTTTGTCCAGCCTAGGGACTTGGTGCCCTGTTTCCCAGCTGCTCCAGCTGTGGCTAAAAGGGGCCAAGGTAGAACTCGGGCCATGGCTTCAGAAGCTGCAAGCCCCAAGCCTAGGCAGTTTCCTCATGGTGTGGAGCCTGCAGGTGCACAGAAGTCACGAATTGAGGTTTGGGAACCTCTGCCTGGATTTCTGAGAATGTAAGGAAACACCTGGATGTCTAGGCAGAAGTTTACTGCAGGGTGGAGACCTCATGGAGAACCTCCGCTAGTGCAGTGCAGAAGGGAAATGTGGGATGGAGCCCCTACACAGAGTCGTTACTGGGGAATAGCCTAGTGGTGCTGTGAAAAGACAGCCACCATTCTCCAAACCCCAGAATAATAGATCCACCAACAGCTGGCACCATGAGCCTGGAAAAGCTGCAGACACTCAATGCCAGTCTGGGAAATCAGCCAGGAGGGAGGCTGTACCCTGAAAAGCCACAGAGGCAGAGCTGCCCATGGCTGTGGGAGACCACTTCTTGAATCAGCATGACCTGGATGTGAGACATGGAGTCAAAGGAGATAATTTTACATCTTTAAGATATAGTTACTGCCTCACTGGATTTCAGACTTGCATGGGGCCTGTAGGCCCTTTGTTTTGGCCAGTTTCTCCCATTTGGAATAGGTGTATTTACCCAATGCCTGTTCTCCTATTTTATCTAGGAAGAAACTAACATGCTTTTGATTTTACAGGCTCATAGGTGGAAGGGACTTAAAGTTTTTAGCTTCAGACACTTACAGGCTTCAGATATTCCAGAAATAGCTGAAAAGTAACCTGAAGAGAATAGAACTGTTATGATATATCATAATATTAAAATGTTCCTGCTTCAATGTGAGAAACTCAATAGGCAGAATCAAACATTAATTATAAGATTCCTGAGGGGATTTGGTTTGGTAAGATTTGTTACCACATGATATGATTTGTCTCTGTGTACCTACCCAAATCTTATCATGAATTGTACTCCCATAATTCCAACGTATTGTGGAAGAGACCCAGTGGGAGATAATTTGAATCAAGGAGGCAGATTCCCCCATAGTGTTCTCATGGTAGTAAATAAGTCTCATGAGATCTGATGGTTTTATCAGGGGGTCTTCCTTTTGCATCTTCTCTGATTTTTATCTTGCCGCCACCATGTAAGAAGTGCCTTTCACCTCCCACCATGATTCTGAGGCCTCCCCAGCCATGCGGAACTGTATGTCAAATTAAACCTCTTTTTCTTTCCAGTCTCAGATATCTCTTTATCAGCAGCATAAAAATGGACTAATATACCACATGAAACAAATCTTATCAAAACAATAATAAAACTTAAAAATATATGAAGAGGTTTTTGCAAACTTTCCCTAAGACATCTGGCTGAAAGGTAGAAGAAAATGATATTATTATTGCACTTTATCTCTTGTAATAAGAACCCAGCAGTTAGGCCAACAAGTGTCCAGGAAAACACTTTCTGAAGTCCACCTAAAATTGATTTTCAATTTTTTTAAAAAAAGCAAACTATAACATTTTAATGTCATTATTTTAGATTTCACCTCATCTATATTCTCTAAATATTCATCAATATGAATTGATGTTAAATGAAATGTATATTAAAAAGAAAAATTCCAGACATAGAAACAAGAATATACTTTAAAAAATAGATATTCATTCACTATGAAAATATTATTTATTTAATTAAGAGCCTTAATTTAAATATTTATAGATAATTGCCATGAGCCAGACACTGGGAAGAGTATTTAAATATGTGTTCCCCAGCTTTTCTGAAATTTCAGTCCAGCAGAAAAGACAGGCATTTAATACATAATCATATAAATTATTAAAGTTTGAAATTCAATTAATACTTGCCATTTATTTCTATGTGTTTAATAATGATAAAGAACTATTTGTTAAGGAGGCAATATAGGTTCCATTTTTATTTACTCACTTCATAACTGGTTTAAGAACTGTGAAAAAATGAACACCATATCTACCCCAGAAGTGACTGGGAGATGGATTTGAAATGTTGGGAAAACATGTGATGTTTCCAAAGTTTATTTGCTTTAATAAAATGTTATTTGACTATCCAGGCTATTCTTTTTACTTAACATAGGTACTTGGAGAAAGCGCATTACCACTTTGAACTTTAGATTCTTCTGTGAAACAGAGATTACATTTTTCTCATAATGCTGATATGAGGATAAAATAAAAAATCATATCTAGTGCTAAACGCTATGCTAGAAAGTTTACACAGGGTATGCCATTTAGTCTTTCAATTATTTATAAAGTTGTTATTATCCCCATTTTGCAAATGAGGAAGGTGAGATTCAGAGTGATTAAGAAAAGTATTCCAAGTTGTACACAGAGTCAGAGACAAAGTTGGGACATGAAAGAAAGTCCCTCCGATTCTGTATCTTATTCTCTTTCCATTAAACCTTACTTCATCTCAAGCCTATTTATATTTTAAAAGGTTATCTTTAGAGATAATACATAGCCCAAGAGATGAGACTCTACTGGGGAAATGCCTGATTCCATGACAGGCAAATAAATGTCTGCCCGAAGTGGGTTTAATTCTGCTTGGAAACAGGGAGGAAAGACTGGACTTTTATTTGAAGCCATTCTCAGGCCTAAGAATCGCTAGGAGTATTTTTTGAAATGTAACCCCCTCCTTTCTTCATTTAATAGTGATATCTGCAAGATTCTTTTTAGTAAAGCCAAAAGCAGTAGCTGTTGCCAAGAAAATATCCCACATTTGTTTCTAATCCAGGTGGTTGAAGCTTGAGTTGTGCTGAAACACAATAGCAGTTTATGTGCTGGAAAGCTCCCCTGTCTGTCAAAACATGTTAGACACTGCATCAACAGCAAGCTGCTTAAATTGTCACGGTGAATTTCTTAGCTATTTGCAAACTGTTTGGAAGTATGAAGGGAAAAAGCCCAAACAATTCATAAAATTTATAAAATTGTTTCAGCATACGGAAGTACAGCAATTTTTTAAATTGTGTCTTATTAAAGCCCATTAATATACTAAATTGAAGATATCTAGACTCTCAATCATCAGAGGACTAAAGCTGGGCTAGGTAGCCATAGATGACCATTTTATGTCATCTTGGGAAGAAATCTAAGATAGTGGTGTAAACCAAAAATAAAATTCTAGAGCCCCCTAACCATCTGATTGAACTTTCTCTCCTTGGCCATGGTCATTTTAAAATTTAACCTGAGATTGTTTCAGGCCATGATGGGAAATGACGGTCAGACATGCCTCACTATACCTCTCCAGCATTAACATCAACAGATACCTTTAAGTCTGATAAGAAACATTTTACAACCTAATCTCTCTGAAGCCTACTACTGGAAAGCTTCCTCTGCAAATAAGAACTTTAGTCTCTACAACCTCTTATCATAACCCAGACACTACTTTCTACTGATCTCAGGCCTTTAGATAAACTCCACCAATTGTCAACCAGGAAATTTTTAGATCTACCTATAAGCTGGAAGCCCCCATCAACCCACTTTGAGTTGTGCCACCTTTCTGAACCAAACCAATGTATTTCTTAAATGCATTTGATTGAAGCCTTATCTCTCTAAAATGTATAAAACCAAGATGCACCCTGACCACCTTGGGCACATGTTCTCAGGATCTCCTGAGGGCTGTGTCATGGGCCATGCTCACCCACATTTGGCTCAGAATAAATTTCTTCAAAGATTTTACAGAGCTTGACTCTCTTTATCAACAGTGGCTATCATTCTACCTCTGAAAAGTTGCTTCCTCAGAACAATTTCTCTTTGGTTCAACCTGTAAAAAGAGCAATATGTACCAGTTTATATTTTTAAAAATTTCCTCTTACTCCCCAATTATTTTCCTATCCAACCAGCTCTGCTCAAACAAATGGTGGGAGGAAGGTGGGGAGTTCACTCTCTCCCCTTTGCACAGTATAGTCACTTTGCTTTTGTGATTTCTTGTATGTGTTAAAATCTGGGTAAAAAGCTAATTAAGACCAAAGAACATTAACAAAAGTGTCTTTTATGAGCAATTTATTTTTGCCTCTGTAGAGGAAGGAAAAATGGTTTCCCTCTAACCTTCCATGTTCTTTGACTGCACTACAAATTAAATTAACATAAGGCAGATTAACAGGAGAAAAAGCATTTTAATTACACACATATGCAAGGAAGTGCACGAAACATCAGACTCAAGGAAGGGTCAGATGATTGAAGCTTATGCAGTGTCCTGAGCTACAGAAAAGAATAGGGGTTTGGGTTTTCTAGTGGGTAGAGCTGGTGATACAAGGTGTGAGAAAGTGAGGGGAAGAAACGTATGGTGACTAAAAGTTGTCCTGTTATGTAAACAATAAATATCTTGGGTAATAAAAGTTGTCTCGAATGGCTCTCTTCCTGATACAGATACTTTACTAATGTAGATTTTCTTTATAGTTATAAATTTCCATTACAAGAAAAAAAAAGCAACTTTCAGAGCTACTCCTGTGTCTGCAGTTTCTCATAATAACCAGCTCAAAATATGCCAAAGAAATGTATTTTAGGGGGCATATCTGGTGTCCTACAGTCATATTTTGGCGTGGTGTGTCCTGAATCTCATCTTGTCCAATGCAGATTCTAGATCTGAAATTAGAACTTCTAATCATGGTTTCCTGGCTTTTTGAAGTATTACAAAGTTCAATGCCTCAGTTTATCTCTACAGCAAAGATGAAAATATTTGTATGTTCTCTAATTTACATAGCAGCAGAAAAGGAAATATCTGTATAGTGCATTTCTTAAATCTCTTTTGAAGAAAAGGATAAGTTTTGCAAATTTTTGTCATAATTTTATTAGACAAAAGACTAAAACAGGCTCCATTTGTTTCAATTTTGATATTTGCAGTTTATCTAAGTTGAAATTGAAAAGACAAGATGCTCTGAAACTATTATTCAAATGTCAAATGCTGATCAAGTCATTGGATATCTTTTGTGCATGTATGTCTGGTTGCAGAGACAAGCAGTTTGCAGGTGTATGTGTGTGTGTGTATGTTTTAACTCTGAGTGGCACTAAGAACTAAAGCCATGTGGGAGGAACCACATGACAGCATTTGCACTGTAATTCTTCAGTATCCAGTATCCAGGTGTTGCTCAAGTTGCTATTTTCCTTATGCTGTAACATGACCCTGTAGCCTATAACTTGTTTTATTTATTGTTTTTACTTAGTTATGCCTCCAGGTGTATTCTGTGTGGCTAGTTTCTAATCTAGATCACTAAACAAACAAATCATTCTATGAGATACAATTGCAGTTCTAAGGTGGTAAAAACAACGCAGAGGCCAGGTTTTATATTCATCTTGTATTCCCTCCCAACACCTACTTCAATGCTTGGCACTCAATGAATGTTTGCTGAGAGGAAATTAAATACTAAACAGAGATCGAGATTGTGAGTTTAGAAGGCAAGGTGGTAGTCGCTGGCATTGTGGATAGGAGCCCAGAATCCCAACTAGGAAAATTGCTTTTGTGTTCATTCAATTTCTGTTTGTGAGACTGCAGATTGACTGATAGACAATTTAGTAGCAGAATGCAACCAAAGAGAGATCTTTTTTGCTTGTTTTCCATTTAACAGAAACCAAAAACCCCAAGACTTCCCTGAAAGATCCTGATCACAAGATTTCAGAACAAAGAAGTTGTGACACAGTGTCTTCTTCCTGTGAGTTCCAAACCCCCGATCTTTATCAAAGCTATACCTTCCAAATCTCCTCCACCCCTGCCGCCATTACTTTTTTAAAGTGCTAATCACACTATCATCTGTCCACTCCCAACAAAAAAAAGAAATCCAGAAAAAAGAGTCCATGGTTGCTAATCTATATAAAAGTCCTAAACAAAGCAAATACAGCTAATATCATGTCTTATTAAATTGAACCCTCACTTACTGGAGTGATAAAAGGTGATAAGATCTATGGGACTGAATCCATTTTACACACCACTATTCAAACTAATCCTCCCCGCGGTTCAGGGAACAAAGAGTTCTGCCATGGGGAAAACAGCGGTCCTACTTTTTATTCCCTAACTCTCCTGTTCTTGCTGGTCAAAGCAAAAGCCATTAATCTAATACTCTGCACTTGTATTCAGAGCCACAGCATCTTAAAGCAATTGGTGGTCTGGCCAACTAGCTATTAAAAAACAAATAGTCTTTCTAGCTTTAGAATCTTCTCGCATAGGCAGAGTAACCACAGAGAAATCATCAGCAAAAGGTAATAACTGGACTGAAAGAACTATTTTCAACCTATGGTTTAGTCTTGAATTTAACTAAAGCTCTTCAAAGAGATTAAATACTTTCAAATGTGAATATTTTTTCTCTTAGGAGAGAAAATTTTAGAATTCCAATTACTATTGTATTAACGTGATAGATATTTGATTCTTTCCAAGAGATTTATAATAAATTCGTCTACTAAAGCAAAGTCAAAACTTTTTTTTTCCTAATATTGAATAGAGATCAAGATGTAGAAAAGAATACAATTAGAACTCTATACAGGAAATTATCAGAAGTTGTTTTGAACTACAAGTTTTCAAAAAACTACCTCATTATTGTATAACTTTCTAAGATTTTTCAACTTTTGTGATGACCATTCTCTTGTAATTTACTCTTTAGCTACCTGATTCCTAAGATTAAGTATAATGAAACACAAATTGATCTTTTCTTAGTGAACAGGTATTGTGATGTACTAAAGGTGTCATTATAGAGGCAGAGGCAGCAGAACATGAAGCAATATGAGGTAGATCAGAATACCAAGGGGTACTGACTCCAAAAGAGAACCAAGAACTCAGTATCTTTGTTTCCATTGCTTTATTAATAAGTAATTATGTACTCTCAACTTTTAAAGTTGCATGTGGAATTGATGTATGAGTTCTTTACAGCTGAAGAAAGAATAAAAGAGAAAGCTAGAGTGAGATAGAGACAGAAATGGCGAGAGGGAGAGAGAGAAGAAGAAAAAATTTATATAGTATCTATTATTTAGTAAAAGATAGTTTCTGAAAGATAATTTTGGACCATTTAGTGAAAGACCACTCTGTCTAGGTGAAAATGTTTATTTATGAGAGAAGCAAAAAAATAATAATAAGAGGAAGAAAAGTAGACTGGAGCCAGATCAGACTAAGAATTTTTTTTTTTTTTTTTTTTTTTTTTGAGATGGAGTCTCACTCTGTCGCCCAGGCTGGAGTGCAGTGGCAGGATCTCAGCTCACTGTAACCTCCAACTCCCAGGTTCAAGCAGTTCTCTGCCTCAGCCTCCCGAATAGCTGGGATTATAGGTGCCCACCCCCATGCCCAGATAATTTTTGTATTTTTATTAGAGATGGGGTTTCATCATCTTGGCCAGGCTGGTCTTGAACTCCTAACCTAGTGATCCACCAGCCTCGGCCTCCCACAGTGCTGGGATTACAGGCGTGAGCCACAGCTCCAGGCCTAAGATATTTTTTTAAAGGATAGAAGGAAGGAAGGAATTCTAACAGTAGACTAATGTTTAAGAGCAAGGCTATAAGGATTTAAAGTGGAATTTAAACTTAAAGAACTTTAAAGACAGGAATAATTTAAAAGAAAGGAATAATTTGAGGAAAAAAAAATACTACAAAAAGAATTTATCAGATTTTGGGCAGAAGAATAGCTTGAACCTGGGAGGCAGAGGTTGCAGTGAGCCGAGATCGTGCCACTGTACTCCAGCCTGGGCTACAGAGCAAGACTCTGTCTCAAAAAATATATATATCCGATTTTAGAATTGATTAGATTTCTGGAAGGACAAAAGGTAAACACTGAACAGTCATAGTAAAGCGTCAAGATGGAAAATGGTGATGGCATTGCAGGGAAAATAAAAATCCAACATCTGAGTGGAGATATTCAACACCCAAGTAGATGTAGGAGAAAGATCAAAGTCATAACTACAAAACTGGGTATTGCCCTCCTAGAAGTGAGAAGACACACTCACTAAGGTAGTGAATATAAACAATAGAGCAGAGACGTAAGGGTTCGGATTCCATAACTGATAATTTTGCTTCTTCCATTCTCAGTCACTTCCATTTATGCTCCTTGGCACTCACTGTTCAAACATTTCCTGAACAATCATTTGCCAGAGTCTGTGCAGCTTTGGAAAAACATTGGTGAGATAGGAATGGTCCCAGTTTTCAAGGAGTTAGTATAAAATGTTGAGTGTTTGTGTAATAGTGGGTGAGTGTATAGAGCAGTGAGAATTACAACAGTTTAATGTTACTGGAGATTTGAGTCAGAAAGTGGAAGCATACTTAAGGTGTTAGACTAAATCATGAAGGGTTTCATGTGCCCTGTTAAGAAATTTAAACTATATCCTCTGAAATAGATATATCACTGCAGCTTTCATACAGGATGAATTAGAAGAGGGCAAGATAGGAGTAAGGAAATCAGGTAAGAGATGAGAGTTTAAACTAAAATAGCAGCAATGACAAGGAGGATAGCAGGCAGTAATGTATCCAGGAAATATTTAAAAGGTAAAATTTATAAAAATTGAAGAGTAAGTTGAAGACAACTACGGATGTCTAGGTTAGATGACTATTTACATGTCCATGTGATTAGCTAAGTTAAAGAATTAGGGAAATGAAGCAGGTTAGATTGGTGTTTTGTTAGGATGGTGGGGCCAAAACCTGCCAGGTTCAATCTTGGTCATCCTGACATTTACGTAACCTTTGGAAATCAAGTTAATCATTTAATAAATGGTTAAAACGCAGGTAAGAAGCAGAGCTGGATTTGTAAATCATTGGTAAACAAATGATGGATAAACATCAAATTCAAAGAATATCATTTCAGGGAGAATTTAATTTTCTACTTTACAGGTGAGACACGCTTAATTTCTCTTTATTCATGAGCCTACGTTGCTTTTGGTCTCAAGACTAAAAAACAGCAAGTTTATTTTTATTTTGAAAATACTATAGTAAATTTAGAATAAATGAAATTCCACAGAGTTACTGTCATATAAGAAGAGAAGGGTGAAGACAGGAACATGGAAACACCAACATTTACAGGGTATCTACACAAGAACAGACTAGAGCGAGGAAAAGAAGAAACATCAGACAACTAGAAGTGGTTTTTAACTATTTTTAAATTCCCAAAATGATTAACGATACTTTCTTTGCCGCACTTCTTTATCTTCCAGACTGATTTTTTAAAAAATAAGAGTCACTATACCACATGCTATAATGCTTAGGTGTAAAAATCCCTAGAAAACAAAAGTTGAATGATGTAGTAGATTTATTTGTGCTAATTCTCATTGCATCTCTCCATGGTGAATCCAGTTAACAATTTTTTAATGGCATAAATTACATGATTTTGCTAGTTTCCCTCCAAGAGAACTCAACATAGAACTCAGGCACTACAGGCATTATGCAAAGTACGTAGATGACTCTTACACTGCTGTCTGGGGATAAGTTATTAAATATTTATTAAAGACTAATACCCATGCCAAGACAACTTACCCATTCCCCTACCCTATAGAGAATTAGTCTAAGGAAGGCGTGTATGGCATCTCCTAAATAGCGTCTAGAGATAAACTATACAGTCATAGAGCTTATTTCCTAGAAGTGATCTGCAAACAAAACTTCCTTATTTTTAAAAATATTTTCATTAATATTTATTCAGGTATGTTGAATATAAATGTTAAAAGACAAGGATGTGGATCATTTGTCAGAATGTATTATGATTTCTAGTATGCAAATTCCTAGATTTACTAAGGTAGAAGATTTTAGACTGAATTCCAAGTTCATACTTAATTCATCTTTGTCACTCCTACCTAATGTCTGGCACAGTGTTTTATAAATGGTAGACACGCCACCACATATTACATAGAATTTATTGAATTATTTTCAGACAGAATATTACCTCTATCTTTTTATTGTTGGTTTGGAAAATTCAGATTATAAATTTTATAACTCTATCACTATATTTTTGACTGGGGTCCTCTTACTGACCCCAGTGGTTTTTCAGCTATGCAGCTGACCTGCAGTCTTTAGCTGTGTACCTTTCCTGGTCTCCAAAACAAACAATCTATGAATAATCTGCATTATTTTATTACTGAAAAGAAAAATTGTTTGTATTTTCTCCTAATGTTTGTGATAACACTTTTTTCTTTCTGTATCTTTTTTTCTGTTCATCAACACCCACATTCATCTAAGAATCTTTTTACACATTAATTATCTAATCTTGACTTTTTGATATTGCATTTTTACAAAAAGACTTCATAAATCATTTTTAAGTGATGGTAGTTATAAGATAAATTTAATTCAATTGACACCAAACCAGTTTAGTGGAGGTAGGGCAATATACTACTGCTACTTTTTTGTTCTAGTGTTTCATGATAGAACAAAAAAGAGTAGAGAATGTAATAAAGAGAGATTGACAACCTTATGAGCTGATGGGATATTCAGAAGGAAAAAAATAATAGGTGAGATTTTCAGAGATGATAAGGAAAAGAGCTCAAATGCTATTGAAAATTAGCCTACATGCCATTTTTTAATATATGTGCTTAAGGTCCTATTTTCAAAGCTTTTTTATGCACATTTTCTCATTCTGGCTCCTAACAGTCCAATGTTATACAAAATAGAATAATGCAGCCTGATTTTAAATACCTTTTAATATGTAATTACATATTTTTGTAACTAAATTTTTTACATATAAAAGTCATTTTGCTTGGTTTGAAGAATTAAGAATTTGCTCTGGCTTAAGTTCTAGGTATATCACAGAAGAATATATCTAGGTCAAGCCTGGTAAATATTTGGCTGTGATTGACTATTTGAATATTAGTTGCAAATGACTTTTTTGCTGAAGATATAAAAGTAGTATAAGTTTTAAGACATGATGGCATTTAGGGAAATGCTAACATTATCTTTGTTTTTGACCTACAGATCTTTGTTTGCATTAGGAACCTAATGATGAAAAGAGAAAGAGAGCACAAAGCAAATAACTTTATTTGGAGTTCCTCTGCAATCCAATCAAAGTCTTATTTTTCAAATCAGCATAGACTTGTTTTAAGCCAAGAAAATCTCTATTGATATTTATTGAAACAGAACAGCTAAAATAACACATTTTTTACGAGATAATGTAAAAAATGCTTGGAGTATGTGGAGAACATTTTGTGAATTTGAGAAGGAATGTTAGCTGTTTTGAACTAAAATAAATTGAGAATTGAAATAATCTTGTTTCTAAATTGTCCACTGTTGGTCAAGTTACAATCTTGGTAAAATGTTTCTAGTTTAAAAAAATGGCTGCAAATGGATCTATTTATATAAATTTAACTGAAACATATAGTCATTTATATATTTTATTCTTTCAAAAAATGTTTAGGAATAATACTTGGATTCTTTCAAATAATGTTTAGGAATAATACTTGGATTCTTTATGGCTAAGTATTAAAATACAAAGTGGAGAATAATTTTTTGCATGTTTATATTTTATAAGTAGTAAAACCAAAACTGACAAGTTAAATTTTGGTGGCAGCCACATAACAAGTCATTCCTTGTGCCAGAAAATTTAGTGCACCAAACTTTTATTTCTTTTCCTCTAGGGGAATTTACTAGAAACATGTTTCTTCAGAAGCAGAAGAGATTGTTAAAAAATTGCCTTGGAATTACCATCATGTCTTCACTATATAGAGGTATCTCTGAACAGCATGTTTGATATATGGAGAAGTAAGAGAGTAACAGAGAGTAGCTGATTCTTTATATTACTTGGAGTCTAAGGGACATCATGAAAAATTTCTTTTAGGCCTGCATTGCTAAGTCAATCCTAAGCCAAAAGAACAAAGCTGGAGGCATCATGCTACCTGACTTCAAACTATACTACAAGGCTACAGTAACCAAAACAGCATGGTACTGGCACCAAAACAGAGATATAGACCAATGGAACAGAACAGAGCCCTCAGAAATAATACCACACATCTACAACTATCTGCTCTTTGACAAACCTAAAAAAAACAGGCAATGAGGAAAGGATTCCCTATTTAACAAATGGTGCTGGGAAAACTGGCTAGCCATATGTAGAAAGCTAAAACTGGATCCCTTCTTTACACCTTATACAAAAATTAATTCAAGATGGATTAAAGACTTACATGTTAGACCTAAAACCATAAAATCCCTAGATAAAACATATGCAATACCATTCAGGACATAGGCATGGGCAAGGACTTCATGACTAAAACACCAAAAGCAATGGCAACAAAGGCCAAAATTGACAAATGGGATCTAATTAAACTAAAGAGCTTCTGCACAGCAAAAGAAACTACCATCAGAGTGAACAGGCAACCTACAGAACGAGAGAAAATTTTTGCAATCTACTCATCTGACAAAAGGCTAATATCCAGAATCTACAAAGAACTCAAACAAATTTACAAGAAAAAAAAAACCATCAAAAAGGGGGCAAAGGATATGAACAGACACTTCTCAAAAGAAGACATTTATGCAGCCAAAGACACATGAAAAAATGCTCATCATCACTGGCCATCAGAGAAATGCAAATCAAAACCACAACGAGATACCATCTCACACCAGTTAGAATGGCGATCATTAAAAAGTCAGGAAATAACAGGTGCTGGAGAGGATGTGGAGAAACAGGAACACTTTTGGACTGTTGGTGGGACTGTAAACTAGTTCAACCATTGTGGAAGACAGTGTGGCGATTCCTCAGGGATCTAGAACTAGAAATACCATTTGACCCAGCCATCTCATTACTGGGTATATACCTAAAGGAATATAAATCATGCTGCTATAAAGACACATGCACACATATGTTTATTGCGGCACTACTCACAATAGCAAAGACTTGGAACCAACCCAAATGTCCAACAATGATAGACTGGATTAAGAAAATGTGGCACATATACACCATGGAATACTATGCAGCCATAAAAAATGATGAGTTCATGTCCTTTGTAGGGACATGGATGAAGCTGGGAACCATAATTCTCAGCAAACTACCACAAGGACAGAAAACCAAACACCGCATGTTCTCACTCATAGGTCGGAATTGAACGATGAGAACACTTGCACACAGGAAGGGGAACATCACATACTGGGGCCTGTTTTGGGGTAGGGGGAGCGGGGAGGGATAGCATTAGGAGAAGTACCTAATGTAAATGTTGAGTTAATGGGTGCAGCACACCAACATGGCACATGTATACATATGTAACAAACCTGCCCTTTATGCACATGTACCCTAGAACTTAAAGTATAATATTATATATATAATAAAAAATAAAAAGAAAAAAAGAAAAATTTCTTTTAGACAGCAGCTGCTGTTGGTTATAGGCATGCATCATAGCAGTAGTATTAGTAATGCCCACATGAACAATTTCACCTATTGTACTTCCTTCTGATATGATAGATAATTAATAGGCAACGCATTGTGAAAATTCAAATCTGTTGATTGTCTATCTCCTGGCTATTTCTTATGGGTTGTTTTAGATTTTACTCTCCAATTGAATGACTATTTAACAGAAAGAAAGGAAAGGAAGAAAAGAAAGGAAAGGAAAGGAAAGGAAAGGAAAGGAAAAGAAAGATTTTTAAAAAACTATTAAATAATGTTTCTCTTTATATTTAGTGTGGGTGAAACAAACATGTTTCAGACATCTAGACAATTGAGCTGTAGCCACAATGGAAATTGTCATTAGTTGATAGAGGGTCAGAAATGAAAAAAAAAAAGTAAAAAGGAATGGGGTAAAGAAAAAGTGCTGTAATCACTGGAAGAAGAAAATTAGCCCTAACAAGGATTGGCAAGAGCAAAAATTGTAATGGGAGAAAGTCAAGTAGTCATTCTTTTTATCTTTTAACAAATATGTATTAAGCACATCCTATATTCCAGACACTGTACTTACATTAAGGTATGGCCAAATGCCATGGCTCACGCCTGAAATTCCAGCACTTTGGAAGGCTGAAGTGAACAGATCACTTGAGGCCAGGAGTTCAAGACCAACCTGGCAAACATGACAAAACCCCATCTCTACTAAAAATCCAAAAATTAACCAGGCATGGTAGTGCACGCCTGTAGTCCCAGCTATTCAGGAGGCTAGGGCATGAGAATTGCTTGAACCCAGTAGGCAGAGGTTGCAGTGAGCCTAGATCACCACTGCACTCCAGCCTGGGTGACAGCACCAGACTCTCTGTCTCAGAAAAAAAAAATAATAATACAGAAGTGAACTATACATTCATTTTGTTGTCCTCAAAATGAGATAAATTTGTCCACTCTCACCACTTCTATTAAATATAGTACTGGCCCTAGTCAGAGAAATTAAGGAAGAAAAAGAAATAAAAGTGATCCAAATCAGAAATGAAGAAATAGAATTATCTCTGCTTGCAAATAAGAGTTCATGTATAGAAAGCCCTAACGACTGTACTAGACAACTGTTAGAACTGATAAATTCAGTGAAGTTGCAATATTAAAATAAGTCAATATAGAAAAATTAGTAGCATTTCTATACACTAACAAACTATCTGAAAACAAAAACTTTTAAATTCAATTAAAAATAGAATGTAAATGAATAAAATAATTAGGAATAAATTTACCAAAGAGATGAATGATTTGTACATTGAAAACTATAAGAAATTCATGAAAGAAATTGAAGAAGATGCTAATAAATGGAAAGATACTTCATCATCATAGATTGGAAAAATTATTATTGCTAAAATACCCAGACTACCTAAAGCAATCTATAATCAAAGTGCAATCCCTATCAAATTTATATCTATGTGAAATTTTTTACATACATAGAAAAAAAATCCTAAAGTTTATATGGAACCACAAAAGACCATGAATAGCCAAAGCAATGTTGTGCAAAAAGAGCAAAAATGGAGACATCACACTACCTAGCTTCAAAATATACTGCAAAGCTATAGTACTCAAAACAGCATGGTACTGGAATAAAAACAGACACATAGACTAACGGAACAGAATAGAGATCCCAAAAATAATCCACTGATTTATGGTCAACTGATTTTTGACAAAGATGCCAAGAACATACTATGGGAAAAGATAGTCTCTTCAATAAATGGTGTTAGGAAAACTGGATCTCTACACACAGAAAAAAGAAACTGGACCCCAATCTCATGCCATACATAAAAATCAACTCAAAATGGATTAAAGACTTAATAAAGTAAAACCTGAAACTGTAAAGCTATTAAAAGAAAAAAACAGAGAATATGGTTCTTCACACTGATCTGGGCAAAGATTTTTTGGATATGACCTCAAAATCACAGTCAGTAAAACAAAAAATAGACAAATAAGATTGCTTGAAACTCAAAAGGTTTTGCACAGTAAGGAAACAATCAACAGAATAAAGTTACAATCTACAAAATGAGAGAAAATATTTATAATCCATACATCTGATAATGGTTTGATATCCAAAAATATATAAAAATCCCAAACAACTTGGTAACAAGAAAACAATCTGATTTTAAAAAGGTTCAAGAAATAGATATTTCTCAAAAGAAGATATACAAATGACAACATGCGTATGAAAAAGTGTTGAACATCACTAATCATCAGAGAAATGCAAATTAAAACCACAATGAGATATCACTTCACTCCTGTTAGAATGGCTATTATCAAAAATACAAATGATAAAATGTATTGCCAAGGATGTGGAGAAAAGGGAGCCCTGGTGCACTGTTGGTGGAAATGTAAATTGGTTCAGCCACTATGGAAACAGTACAGACTTCTTCAAAAATATTTAAGGATACAACTACCATATATGTAATCCAGTAATTGTACTTCAAAAGCCATGAAACTATCTCAAAAAATATATACACTCCTATCTTCATTGCAGCATTATTCATAAATGTTAAGATATGGAATCAACATAAGAGTCCATTGACTAACAAAAAGGTAAAGAAAATTGTGTGTGTGTGTGTGTGTGTGTGTGTGTGTACATGAGATAGTAGTCAGTCTTATAAAAGAAGAAAATCATGTAACTTGCATGATTAAATCTAGAAGACATAAGCGAGACACGGAAAGACAAATACAACATGGTCTCACTTATATGTGGAACCTAAAAGAGTCTAACTCATAGAAGCAAAGAATAGAATGGTGGTTGCCAGGGGATACGGGGTGGAGGGTAGAAGGGGAAAGGAAAGATGGTCAAAAGGTACAAACTTTCAGTTAGGATGAAAAAGTTCTGGAGATCTGTATTACAGCATGGTAACCATAGTTAATAATAATATAGTTTATGATTAAAAATTGTTAAGGGAGTGGATCTTAAATGTTCTCACCACACACACACGCACAAATGATAGCTATGTGAAGTGATAAATATGCCAATTAGCTTGATTGTGGTAATCATTTCACAATTTATACATCAGTCAAAACATCACATTGTACACTGTAAATACATATATTCACTTGTCAATTATACCTCAATAAAGAAAAAAACTGAAGACATAATAATAAAGTTGTCCTCTGCTATCAATAAAAATAGAAATTAGGGCCAAAAACAGTGGCTCACGCCTGTAATACCAGCGCTTTGGGCATCCAGGGCAGGCAGATCACCTGAGGTCAGGAGTTCGAGACCAGCCTGACCAACATGCAGAAACCCTGTCTCTACTAAAAATACAAAATTAGCCGGGTGTGGTGGCACATGCCTGTAATCCCAGCCACTTGGGAGGCTGAGGCAGGAGAATCACTTGAACTTGGGAGATGGAGGTTGTGGTGAGCCAAGATTGCACCACTGCACTCCAGCCTGGGCAACAAGAGCAAAACTAGGTCTCAAAAAAATAAATAAAATAAAATTTAAATTTAAAAAAATTAAAAATAAATAAAAATTTTAAAAACTGTCCTCATAAAGTTACAATCTAATGAGTAAACTGGTAACTAAGTAAATATACATATATATATATATATATACACACACAATATATTATCAGGCACTATAAGTGCTAAGAATAAAAATAGATTAAGGGGTTAGAGAATGACTGAGGCATATTTTAAGTGTGATGACGAAAAAGACCTTTTTGAGGAAACGAATGAAATGAATAAAAGGAGGAAGGAGCTATGCAAAGATACATGGCAAGAGCACTTCAAGAATAGAAAAGAGCAATTCCATTGCGCTAATGCAGGAAGGGGCGTGGAGTGTCCAGTGAGTAGCAAGACTACTGTGACTAGCACAGAGAACCACAAGGTGGAGGTTATAAGCTGTAACACCAAAGTCAGAGACAAAGACTTTAATTCTGTGATGGAAATCCACTGGAAAATTTTGAGTAGCGGGAGACATAATTTGACCATAATGACATTGATGTATTTTCTGACTGGAGAATGCATTTTTAGAATGGCAACAGTGGAGCAGGGAAACCAGTTAGGTAGATATTGCAATCAGGGGGAGAAATAATTGCTAGAACTAGAAAGGTGATGATGGAGCTGCACTGAGACCTGGTGGGATGCCAGCTACAGGTTGGAGGTAGAACACTTTTCTGAGTATGTCACATTTAAATTACACTAATAACAATGTGGATTAACATGGGAGATATTCCTATGCAATTGCTTATCTTCCCTTCCTTTTCCACCTGGGCACACATATAGTCTATAGCTAAATGATATTTCCCAATTTCCCTTGCAGTTAGGTAGGGTCATGTGACTTAATACTGGCCAATGGAATGGCCAGAATACAGCATTGATACATTTCTAGCCTTAGCTTCTAAAATAATTCCCATGTAGTTTTCCATGTGTTATCCCATCTTCTTACCTACTAGAGGTTACAGAGGATATACTCAAGAACTCAAAAAAAGGGGAGGAGATGGATTCTATGTAATTCTGGTAATAATAGAAATAAAAAACATTTTTATAGAGACTGTTAAGTGGGCTTTATGTTCACATACAGTGACTCATTTAATAATTCTGACTGTACTATAAAGTAGCATTATTATCCTCATTTTAAAGTGGAAGTGAAAACTTCTGGTAATCCACTGAGTATACAAGCAGAAGGGTATGTGATCATAACGGGTTAACAATTGTTAGACACGGAGTTTAAATAGAAAGAATGGCTTGGAGCTTGGACCATGGAGTCACAAAGATGTGAGTTCCAGTTCTGGCTCTGCTAATAACCAGGAGGATGATCTGCAAATCACTTAACTTCTTTGGTTCTCAGGTTTATTGTATCTGTGAAGTGAGGACAATAACATCTACATGTTATTGTAGTTGTCCTATAGTTGTAAGGATAGAATACTCTTTAAGCATATTGTGTATTTGCCAAAATTGTTTTTAAGTGAAAACTGGTATTATTCTTGTTGTTTTACAGAATGGAGATGGCCTTAAGGCCAAAGCAGAAGCTCTGATAACATTTAGACCAAAATGGCAGGGCTAAAAGACCATCAGGCTATATATCCCTAAAAAGAACCCTGGCACATAGAAAAGAATCAGTTCAAAACATAATATAGACCAGATGGGGTCTTCAGGAACCAAGAATATGCTTTCATATGTCAGTGTAACCCTTACCTATTTTTGCCACTTGGGGAAGAAAAGATTGTCACTATTTGGTTTTGCCTAAAAGATGATTCTGAGACAAGGACTTAGCTTTTTTGGGAGATAACCTCAGGAAGCAGAAGTGAAAGTGAGAAAGGAATGCAAAGAAACCCAATATTATATGGGTTCATGAGTTGGTTACCACTGTGGGCAAATCAACTCAGTCCCACTGAGAGGTTTCTGGAAAACTGTGTAGAATGCACCTCAGAATTATCTATTGGCAGGACAGAGTCTGGGACAGCCATCTTTCCCCTTATTGGCTGGGAGTTGCCACTCAGACGTTAACATCCCCTCCCAAGCCTTCCACCTCAGCACACTCAGACTGCCCTATGTTTGGGTCCAGCAACTTAAACAGGTATCGTAAAATGTTCTGTGGTAGGGGAATGGAGAAGGCAGGCACGAACTTGGAATATAATTCTGTCAGTGTGCAAAGGAGCTGTCTGCCAGAACTGCAACTGATGTCAGAGGTGGGCTATGGAATGGGTTTTAATATATCAAAAAAATTAATGTGGAAAATCAGTTTCCCCAGGTTCATTTGTTTATATGTGTGCCTTTCTGTACCCCATATCTATAATCAGTGGAAGATAGTGGGACTCAATGAACTGGATCCAAGAAACAAGTTATTCTCTCAGGTCCTGTTTTCTAAACACTTTTCCACAAGAAATGGTACCATAGCAGAAAGATTTCCTAGTCACATATATTTGGGAAATCTTGGCTTTAAAAGTGTTAAACAAATAGCTTTCATCTAGAAATGTTCCCATCTGTTGGTATGGGAAAATCTACAATGAATATATAGGGAGATACAGTATTTGATATTTCTACATTTATTTAAGTACTGATTACTTTTTCATGATACACTATTGACGTTTCCCAGAAAAGGGCTTTGGAGAACTTACTTGAGGAAGTATTCAATATAACTATACTGTTGATAGAATTATTAAAAAGGTCACCTTCTTTGTGATATAAAAGGAATGAAGTTCTGAGAGACTCCTAACAAATTATTAAGCTTGATAAAAGTATTCTTTGAAAACATGGGCTTGAGGTATATGACCACCTCCAGAGAGAATACTTTTCTGCTTTCATGTTTATTTTTTACTTTGGCATCATAAGAGTGGAGAAGGGGTACACAGATGCTACTACTTTATTCTTACCATCTCGTTGCTGTTCCATTTAGGGTTTAACTCAACATCCCAGCCAAAGGCGCCTAAATCTTGACCTCCCCAGAATCTCTTGAAGTGCGTAGGGATCAGACTAGCTTTACCTGCAGGAATCTAATTATCTTTATAACACATTTTAAATAAATATAATAAAGATAAAAATGATACAAAATAGAAAGTGACACACAACTGCAAAAAAAAAAAAAAAAAAAAGGAAGGCTGTAACAGAGAGTCTAAGAGGACCATAAATGTGAATCAGCTTGGGAAATTGAAAATTAATACAATGAAGGAAAAAGTAAGATGTTAAGTTTCAAATGTCAGAAGAAACTTAGAGATAAGTAAAATTAAAAAGAAAATTATATGCAGCAGAGGGATAGTGGAAACAGTATTCAGAAAGATATAAAACTTATTTGCCAAGGTTACTTTGTCCACTATACAAGGAATAATGAAATGAGAAACATTTGTATAACTGAATACTCTATTTTAATGATCAAGCAAACTTTTGCAAGCTGACAAATATGACCACGTGGAATAGTCATGTATCTTAAACCCATGTGTCCACAGAATACATTTGCCAATAACATCAATTCTGATAGACAGATCATGTATCATTTGAAGCAATCAGTGTGCACTACAAAGGTTATTAGCAAGCTGGAACTTCATAATAAGGAGAAAAAAGTGTAGCAAAGCATATTCTCTAAAACCTGGTTAAAGAACAAGTCAAGAAAGAACACTGGAAATCTAAAAATAAAGAACAACTTCTGGAAGTCTTTCAATGAGAATCAAGATTTTTTAAAAAATTGTCTGGTCAAATGAGAGCCCTTTGATGAGGACTACTGAGGACAAACCTTATCATTATTATAATCCTCCATCTGGAATACTATTCCTTTCTAGGCTTAGGATGGACCAGCATCTTTCAGCTTAGTGCTGTCTTCTCTGTGGAAACTCCCCCACCCTTCTCAGCTAAGTGTGGCTTTCTCACTGCTCTCCCAGAAGTCTGTTTTCTCTCCTACAGCACTTTACATATTACTTGTTTTCTCTCTATCATATCAACTATTTGAAGGCAGAGTTTATGATTTTTCGCATTCAGCATCCCTGGCAATCAACAGAGAATTAATGCTCTTAGTAGGTACTTCACAAATAATTAATAATAGTGTAGAAGAATGAATTAAGATGGTATTCAGTGGCCACTGAACTACAATTAGACTTTGGAGGACATATGAGAGATATTAGCTTTTTTAAAATTTTTCCCATTTAGAATGGCTGTATTTACCACACGCCTGTACCCCAGTTGTATCTAGGAAGTAACTAACTTGCTTTTGATTTTACAGGCTCATAGGCAGAAGGGACTTGCCTTGTCTCAGATGAGACTATGTACTGTGGACTTTTGAGTTGATGCTGAAATGAGTTAAGACTTTGGGGAACTGTTGGGAAAGCATGATTGGTTTATAAATGTGAGCACATGAGATTTGGGAGAGGCCATGGTAGAATTATATGGTTTGGCTGTGTCCTCACCCAAATCTCAGCTTGAATTCCCACGTGTTGTGGGAGGGACCCAGTGGGAGGTAACTGAATCATGGGGACAGGTTTTTCCTATGCTGTTCTTGTGATAGTGGGTAAGTCTCATGAGATCTGATGATTATATAAGGGAGAGTTTCCCTGCACAAACTCTATTCTCTTGTCTGCCGCCATGTGATACATGCCTTTCACTTTCTGCCATGATTGTGAGAAGTCCCCAGCCACATGGAACCATAAGTCCATTAAACCTTTGTTTCTTCCCAGTCTCGGGTATGTCTTTATCAGCAGTGTGAAAATGGACTAATACACCTGTGATATACTAATAAATTAATTTCTGATTAAAAAACAATCTGTGTAGAAGAAGTAACACCTAGCAGTTAAGCATGTGCCTCCATCGTTTTCATGTGTACAACAAAAATAATAATCATACCTGAATGTAAAGGTTATGCGGGAACTAAATGAGATAATACATGGAAAACACAGTTCTCTTTCTGACATCTGTTAAGCACTCAATAAACATTAGTACCACATGACTGTTGTTATAATTAGAAAATGTTCACCACACTATTTGCAGATGTTATATTTATTACCTGGAAGCCACAAAAATCTAAATACAAAATAAGAAGATTCTTGCTGAGCTGACCTTGTTCACAGGGCTCTCAAAGGCTGGTCTTATCTCACTTTTGGCCACCATCTATGTGATCTCTACTTTGTGGTCTTTCTCTATAAGTGAAAATGCTAAAGTCTGAGGCCATGCCTTCCCCCAACCTGATTCAACCTTTGTTTTAGGCAACAAAACAGTGATTTTACATTTCCCAATTTTTGCAGTGTATTTAATGATACTACATTTTTACTCAACATATTTTTCCCCTCTGTAATTTCTATGAGTATCAGGAAGAGGTAAGACACGAAGGGAATTTTGGTCAGAACCTAATGAACTGATGATGCACTGCCTACAAATACAGTCCTCTTCTCATTCCCAAACTAGATTCCCCACACTTACCTTGTTCTCCCGGAACTTTTCCTTAAGTCTGCCTTGGAAAAATGGGAGGGCACTGTTTCAAAGTGTTAGGTGGTATTGAGCCAGGGCCTGGGTTACCACCAGACAGCATCTCATCAGGTTCTGTCCTCTCAGGTACAAGAAGCCCTCTGGTAAATGACAGTAGGATCAACATTGCCCAAACAATCCAGGATACACACAAATCCTGAATGAGGATACCACTTAGACCTGGCTCTGAATTACCTCTATATCAGGATATTGTCTTCCAGCGTGTTGCCATTAGAGGCATAATCTGACATAGAAAATACATTCCTCTAATATTTGAAACTTGGATTTTAAAAAACCACCTCTGTCACAAATTAGAAATAGGATGTTAGCTTATCCATTGTTTATTTTCATTTTCTTATCTTTAAAATGAGAATATCCATTTCTGCTCAATAAATTTTACACAGTTCTCACGAGAATCAAATGAGATAATATACAGAGTTATAAGGCTTGAAAACTTACGATGTCAGCATAGCAAAGTGGAAGGAACATCAAACTTCAAGTCAGAAAGACCATGGTTTGTAGTGACATCCTGCCCCTAGTTAGGGGGATAAAACTGAAACTGGGCAAGTGTCCAAGTCATGTGATCCTCATCTGTAAAAGGGGGGAATAAAATGATTTCCTCTTAGAGCTTCAAGA
Source organism: Nomascus leucogenys (assembly GCF_006542625.1). Lineage (NCBI taxonomy): Eukaryota > Metazoa > Chordata > Mammalia > Primates > Hylobatidae > Nomascus > Nomascus leucogenys. The sequence goes on from NC_044401.1 coordinate 11,426,345, forward strand.
TAATTAAATGAGAAGTACTAGAAGCATCAGGCAAAGTTCCTGGAATATGGAATGCATTCACAAGCAACTGATTGTCTTTTCCTCTATAACAAATCAAACAATTATATGAACATTAGATATAATTTTTCATTATACAAATATAACAAGAATAAAAATACATTTTTTTTTACCTTTCATATTAGGTTATATTTGATATATCATTTGAAATAATTATCTTTCGAGGTCATTTGTTTCAAGTCTATGACTTACCTAATTATATTTTCTGGGCAAAGCAGAAGATCTAAGGTTTTTGTTTGTTTGTTTAGTATTTGTTTTTCTGTAAACATATTCGAAATAATTCTTCCCATTACAACTTTTAAGTTTCTATATTGCCTTCAATATCTGTGTTTTTCTTTTACCCCTTAAAACAAAATTTTTGTACATGATGCTTTAGAGAGTGTACCTATAAGTTCCCAAGAATCTCCTAAGTTTGTTAAACCTCTCCTATTCTAGTTGCAAATTATGTTGCTTTTCTTTTCCTTCCCTTCCTGAAATTTTAAATTTTTAAAATTGTATCTAGAGATTCTTGACACAGTAACAGTTAAAAGGATGGCAAAATTTAGTATTTTATGGAACAGGACTTTTCAAACTTGAAATGTGAAGTTCCCCATCACAAATGCATTGTGTTTTTTTCTCATGAAGATATGCAAGGTAGAGGTCATGTTCTATCTGTCCATGTAACAAGCAACTGAAAAAAAATTTTAAGCTTTCAAAAATAATAGCATTTACACATGCTGAGTTCTGTTAAAAAGCATCATGATATCAATTTAATTCATTCTGTGGGTTTTGAAAATACATATAAAGAAGCTTATCACAATATATATAACTGTGTATTCAATGCATACAATATGCTTTTCAAAACGTCTTTGTCTCATGGCTAACCTTGCTGCTATAATGTATGTGAAACCAGGAACATTGTTTTGTCTCCCTATTTCTTATAACTTTTAGTAGCTATGCACATCAAGAAAGCAAAATATATTGAAAATAAGGTATTTAGTAGAAGGCTGTATGCCTTCCTATTCTGCAGTCTCTCTCAGTCTCCTTGAAAGTTTCATTTAAATGTCCATATTAATGTTGTTTATGTGTGGGCATCATTTTCAATTTAAGGGTAGTTGAATGAACCTTTTGAAATGTACTAAAATTCAAGTGCAACCGAGTTAAGGACACTGGTAAGTACAGTATGAATAGAATTCATGAAAAGGTTTTCAATCAGCTACGGCTTGAAAACTATAGCTTTGTTGAAGGATGCTTTGTCATGAATCTGTCTCCCTACTGATACAAAGAGAGCCAAAAGTCTCTATGTTCCCACACTGAAATGAGCCAAACACAATGTGTATATGTCATAATCACATATTTTGCATATATCTCATAAATATTTGGTTCAAAATGCATGCAGGGACCATTCTTGATTATTACTACCTATTTTGAAGTGCTTTATATTTATGTGTTAGACCCTCCAATCATGTTTATAGTCACTGGTATTGAGCAAGAACTTCAAAAACTCAAGACTGGGCTTCAAGTGGATTATCCAGAGAAAGGCTCTAGGTCCATGCAGAGATTATTAGGCAAAGAGAAAACTAGGCCTGGTTTCTTTGCATATATCGTAAACTACTGCTAGAGAATGATGCATTCCCAAGCTACAGGATCAATCAGAGTAACAAGCCTTAATGAATTAATTAAAAAAATGCAAAACTCCTGTGATTTGTTAACAAGAAGATCAGCATTACTTAGAACCATAAAATAATAATTTGTAGAATGAATTTCCTCCACATTTGGCTTCTTAGAGTCATTTCAGTTGTTGATATTATATTTTAAGTATCTGCATAAAGCAGAGGTCAGCTTTTCCAAATACAGTTAACATCATCAAAGGAAATACTATAAAATTACCCTTGCTTTTATTTTTAATAATACTTTCTATGGATTTATACCAACACAATACATAAACATCACAAAACAAATGGGCTCTTAGGCCAAAATTAGCATAATGTAGCCTTCTAAAACACAAAAACAAATATTACAGCAAGTTTTTGTTCTGTGACAATTTTTGCTCAGTTGATCAGCACAGAGGCAATAAAGCCTGACAAGCACCAAAGTCTTCTATTGCCTAATAATTTTTTCACCCTTGCATGCCAGCATGCATCTTACAACATAAAGTGCCAATGACAAAATGGATCAACAGCGAAGGGTAGATAGATCCATCCCTGAAACATTTCTCATAAATACACACACACATATAAACACAAATGCATTACAGTAGGTCAGTAGTTTACTTTCTTTTGACTCCATGCCTATAAAAAAAATCAGTGACCTTAAACCAAGAAAAATCTATACATTTGGGCATCAAGAGCTACAGGACATCAAAACAGTATGTTGGACCTTTGAAGACAAAGTGAATTCAATTCAACTCAATGGTGTTGACATTCTTGTCTCAGCTAGTACCTTCTGTTTGTTATTTAAAATATGAACTCTCAAGAATTACCAGTTGGTTTTTCTACTAGTGAAATAGTATTTTTTATTTCAACTGTGGTTTTGGTAGTCAAACACAATTATAATAAGTGAAAATAATGTGATTGCAATAAAATATTAGGGTTCATTTAGAACTACCTAAATTTTTTATTATTAATTACACTCCATGTGTTAATAGCTAGATATAGTTTCTTTTTTCTTAGTTTAAATTTTTATTTCATATTGGGGGGGTATATGTGCTGGTTTGTGACCTGTGAATACTGCATGATGGTGAGGTTTGAGATACAATTGATCCCATCACACAGGTAATGAACATAGTACCCAATAATTAGTATTCCAGACCTTACCCTTCTTCATTCTTCCCCCATCTAGTAGTCCCCAGTGTCTATTGTTGCCACATTATGTCCACAGGTACACAATGTTTAGCTCCCAATTATGAGTGAGAACACATGGTATTTTCTTTTCTGTTCCCATGTTAATTCACTAGGGATAATGGCCTCCAGCTGCATCCATGTTGCTGCGAATAACATAATTTCGTTTCCTTTTATGGCTCCATAGTATTTCATGGTGTATATATACCACCTTTTCTTTATCCAGTCCACCATTGATGAGCATCTAGGTTGATTCCATGTCTTTGCTGTTATTTTCTTTTGAATATATACATGGCGATGAGATTGCTGGGTCAAATGGTAGCTCTGTTTTAAGTTCTTTGAGAAATCTCAAGGCTGCTTTTCACAGTGGCTGAACTAATTTACTTTCCAACAAACAGTGCATAAGTGCTTCCTTTTCTCCACAGCCTTGCCAGCATCTGTTGTTTCTTGGCTTTTAATAATAGCCATTCTGACTGGAGTAAGATGGTATCTCATTGTGGTTTTGATTTGCATTTCTGTGATGATTAGTGATGTGGAGCATTTTTTCATATGTTTGTTGGCCGCTTGTATGTCTTCATTTGAGTAGTATCTGTTCATGTCTTTTGCTCACTTTTTTATGGGGTTGTTTTTTGTTTGTTGAATTGTTCAAGTTCCTTATAGATTCTGGATATTAGATGTTTGTTGGATGCATAGTTTGTAAATATTTCTGCCATTCTGTAAGTTGTCCATTTACTCTGTTGATAGTTTCTCTTGCTGTGCAGAATCTCTTTAGCTTAATTTGGTCTCATTTGTCAATTTTTGTTTTTGTTGCAATTGCTTTTGAAGGCTTGGCCATAAATTCTTTCCTAAGGCCAATATCCAGAGTGGTTTTCTTCTAGAATTCTTATACTTCGAGGTATTATATTTAATCCATTTTGAGTTAATTTTTGTACATGGTGAAATGAAGGGGTCTTCTTCTGCATATGGCTAGCCAGCTATCCCAGTTCCACTTATTTAATAGGGAGTCCTTTCCACATTGCTTATTTTTGTCAACTTTGTTGAAGATCACAGAGGGTTATAGGGATGCAGCTTTATCTCTGGATTCTGGATTCTGTGTTCCAGTTTTTGTACCAGTACCATGCTGTTTGGGTTACCATAGCCTTATAGCATAGTTTGAAGTCAGGATATGTGACAGACACCTCCAACTTTGTCCTTTTTGCTTTAGATTGTCCTGGCTATTTGATCTTTTTTGATTTCATATACATTTTAGAACAGTTTTTTCCTAATCCTATGAAGAATAACATTGGTAGTTCGATAAGAATAATGTTGAATCTGGGATTGCTTTGGACATATGATCATTTGATGATATTGATTCTTCCAATCCTATGAGCATATAAGGTTTTTACATTTGTTTGTGTCATCTATTATTTCTGTTAGCAGTGTTTTGTAGTTCTCCCTGCAGAGATCTTCTGTCTCCTTGATTAGATCTCCTAGGTATTTTTTTTCTTTTTTGGTGTCACTATTGTAAATGGGATTGTGCTCTTGATTTAACTCTCAGCTTGAGTGTTATTGGTACATAAACTGTTGAAGCTGTTTCTCACTTTCAGGAGCATTTGGCAGAGTGTTTAGGGTTTTCTAGTTATAGCTTTACATTGTCCATGAAGAGAAATAGTTTGATTTCTTTTCCAATTTGGATGCCTTTTATTTATTTCTGTTGCCTGTTTGTTCTGGCTCAGACTTCCAATACTACATTGAACAGGAGTGGTGAAAGTGGGCATCCTTTTCTCGTACCACTTCTCAAGGAGAATGCTTCTAGGTTTTTCCCATTCCATATGAGATTGGCTGTGGGTTTGTCATAGGTGGCTCCTATTATTTTGAGGTATGTTCCTTCACTGCCTAGTTTCTTGAGTGTTTTTATCATGAAGGAATATTGTATTTTATCAAAAGCTTTTTCCACATGTATTGGGACAAGAGTATTGTTTTTGTCTTTAATTCTGCTGATGTGGTGAATCACATTTGTTGATTTGTGTATGTTGAACCAACCCTGCATCCCAGGAATGAAGCCTATTTGATCATGATAAATTAACTTTTTGATATGCTGTTGAATTCAGTTCATTAGTATTTTGTTGAGGATTTTTATATCCCTGTTGATCAGGAATATTGGCCTGTAGTTTTCTTTTTTCATTTTATCTTTGCCAGGTTTTGGTATCAGGATGATGCTAGCTTTGTAGAATAAGTTAGGGAGGAGTCCCTCCTCCTAGATTTTTTTTGAATAGTTTTTGTAGAATTAGTGCCAGCTCTTCTTCGTGCATCCAGTATGATTTGGCTCTGAATCCATCTGGTCCTGGGCTTTTTTTTTTTTTTTTGGTCGGTAGGTTTTTTTATTACTGATTCAGTTTTGGAACTCAGTATTTATCTGTTAAGGGTTTCAGGTCTTCCTTATTGAACCTTGGGAAATGTGTTTCTAGGAATGTATCCATTGCCTCTAGATTTTCTAGTTTGTTTGCATAGAGGTATTCATAATGGTCTCTAATGGTCTTTTGTATTTCTGTGGGATCAGTTGTAAGGTCACCTTTGTTGTTTCTGATAGTGTTCATTTGGATCTTCTCTCTTTTTTTCTTTGCTAATCAAGCAAGCTGTCTATCAATTTTGTTTATCCTCTCAAAAAACAAACTTTTGTTTCAACGATTTTTTGTGTGTGGATTTTTGGATCTCAACTTCTGAATGCCGGGAGATCTGCCTGGGCATGGAGCACAGAGGGCCCTGCTGTGCCACCATCTATGTCGAAGAAAGGTGGGGTGACTCAGGATGCTGGTCCAGAAAAAACAGATCCTCCAAATGCCTGGATTTATGCCTGGGAGTGAAGTGGACCACGATCTCATGAGAGCAGGGAGGGGCACCTAGCAATGACGCATGCAAACCAGTTCCAGTTTGCCAAGCTGGCCCTGGCTGCAAGTCTTGTTGTCAGGAGAATAGCAAGCTCTCCTCCTACCCCAGGGAGAGCATAATTCCAGTGCTTACAATGAGACAGTTTGCACAGTTCTGGCTATGGAGGCCCCTACCCTATTGCAGAGCAGGTGCTCCAATCTCTGGCTTGAAACTAAATGCCTGCTTGGCCATGCTTCTGGGTCACCAAAAAATGACTAACTTTGTGCCCAGATTAAAAATAGCATGCTACTCTCAGTTCCAGGACTGGAAAATGTCTGCAGATTTTCCCAGTGTCTTCCTCTCACAAGTACTCTAAGCCTCCCCCAAATTATCTCCAGGGCTTGAAAGAAACAAAGTGCTCTCACTTGGTCTGGGTTTCTTGGATCCCCTGTGGAAGGGTGAGTCACAGAGGCAGGCTCTCTGCCTCTCTTTCATACTGAGGCTTCACTCTCTTTCATCAGCTGAACACCATCACAGGGGCTGTTTGCCCACATTCTCCTCCCTGTGTCCTTCATGATTCCAATGGATTCCCATTTTCCTTCTTGAATTAAGGCTTGTAGAATTGATCTTTATGCCCTATCTTACTATTTCCTAGTGGCCTGGGTATGCTAAAAACCTCTAATCTGCCATTTTGGGGTGGAAAATATTTTCTTTTTTTAACATGAAAAATCACTTCATAGTGAGAAGCTAATGCAAGCTGGGAAAGTATATAATGTGGTCTTTAAAGAAGAATAAAATGAAAATAAGTGAAGGTCTTCTACTCAAGCAAGCATTGACATTGTGACATTGAATTGAGCAAAGTATTTATGGCATCAACTCTGGTCTTCAAATGAGTACACTATATAGTTATGAAGTATATTTCAGAAGAATTCATCAACATTTTACTTATTTTTTCCTTATAAAGGACAAATATTACCTTGTCTTATTTATGTTTGTACTACTCATTCATTAAAAGAGATCTAGAAGGTAAAAAACCAAGTACCAAAGATTTTTAACCATGCTTTTTCATTTGCCATTAAGAACTTTTTATCATTCTACCCATCCAGGAAGCATTATTTTGCCTCATCTATATTTCATATGTTTTTAAACTTCCTTTACTTTTCTCAAAAGCCTTTCAATAAGCTCTGAAGAATTCTACCGTGAAACAATATTCCTCTTGTTTTCCTGGAAATGTATCACTTCTTTATGATTTCTATTTTATTGTTGGCTTTTATTGTTTCCTATGGTAAAAACCTGTGTGATCAATAGGAACTTCATGTAGCATATAAAATAAAATTTATAATTACAACAGAATATTTATCAAAGGAGCACATCAAATACCAGTAGCAAGACAAACAGCCTTCTTGTTAAAGGTTAATTATCAGAGTTTCATTCAGAATGCCTATGGTAAAAAAAAAAAAAAAAAAAGGTCAAGGAAGAGATTCAAAGACTTAGGAATTTGGTAGTAGTCACTAGGAAATGACTGTTGAGCAGGGAAAAGCCAAGATTCAGTACAACATGGGTTCCCAACTAGACCACCAATGGAATAATTATCCTCGGTCTTTTTTTCTTTCTATATTATAGTGATCTGCAATATCATCAAATAAATTCCCTACACACATCCAGTGGAGAAGGTGGTTTGCCTACACAATTCCTTAAATGGCACAGGATACTTTTCCCCAGCTCTTATTCAAGTCAAAGATCTGTTGAGTAAAGACCTACACAAAGTCAAAGGAAACATCTACTTGTTCTCATTATCATAGGTTTTTTAGTCATAAATATATACAAATAATAAAGGGTCTCAAGATAGTCAAAGGGTACCAACAGCATAAAGAAGGATATATAAAATAATGTAGCCCAGTAAGAAAATTGGGGAACAAAACTTTTTGATCACTACGACTAATATTTTTTACAATTATCACAGTTGACAAAGAAAAAGAATAATCAGAAAACATGACAATCATTGTGACTTTTTACAAATATAGAGTAAGTGATAGAAAATAAATCTTGACTCAAAATCAAGTTAGTGATTTTAAAATGAATGTAATATGATAAAGTTAAAACAGGCACACAGAAATTAAGAGAGAAAAATCATGAAGGAGCCAAAGAGTCTGAAATCTATCTAAAAATGTTTCCAAAAAGGAACGTAAAAGTGATGGAGAGAGGGAACAATCAGAATACAACAGAATATTCCCCTAATTTTAAAAGTTTCAGAATAAAAACACCTGGAGAATTCATGAGTGGGGAAACACACCAACACCTAGATGCAACATTGTGAATTGTAAGGATAAGAAAAAAATTCAAAAGCTTCTACAGACAAATAAAAGTTACCTACATGGAAGGAAGTATTCACAAAATACTTCTGGGCTAAATTAGTAAAAATCATATACTGAGAAATATTTTCTTATAGGAAACAAGAGATTAAAGAATCCCTTTAAATATTGAGTGAAAAAATATTTGGAGTGTTACATACTATACCCTGCCAAGCTATCAAGAAAATGTGAGAAAATGTATAGAATCAGTTATAGATTCTAGTTTTCTAATGCCAGAATTCGGTGAATTTATCATCCATGAACCATATATAACCCAAAAGGCTTGCAGGAATCTGGACAGAAAATAAAAGAGAGTCTATTTAACATAAACATTTGGAAGAGTCTTTTTTAAAGTAATGAATTTTTAATGCCATAGCATCATATTTTCCCCTTTATGGATCCATTCATATTATTGACTTTATAGAACAAAATATTTAGAAAACCATATTGTAGGCCAGGCGCGGTGGCTCACGCTTGTAATCCCAGCACTTTGGGAGGCCGAGGCGGGCGGATCACGAGGTCAGGAGATCGAGACCACGGCGAAACCCCATCTCTACTAAAGAAAATACAAAAAAAATTAGCCGGGCGTGGTGGCGGGCGCCTGTAGTCCCAGCTACTCGGAGAGGCTGAGGCAGGAGAATGGCGTGAACCCGGGAGGCGTAGGTTGCAGTGAGCCGAGATTGCGCCACTGCACTCCAGCCTGGGCGACAGAGCAAGACTCCGTCTCAAAAAAAAAAAAAAAAGAAAAGAAAACCATATTGTAAATGCTGCCTATTAGCATTTGATTATTTGGAATCAGTCTAGACATAGCACAGAAGACAATGTTTAACTAACAGAATGAAAATGCTAAGGTTTGGCAACATAAAAATGGTAATATAACTAACAAAAAGTGAGAGATGGAATAGAAAAGAATTGAAAGAAAAGTTGAATGTGCATAATTTCTTATTTTCTTAGTAGAGATTCATTAAGCATTGTATTAATTTGACAAATCAGTAAAGCATATAGCAAATAAGTACATTATTTGACATTTAATAGGCAATTAAAAGAAAAACAAAAAATTAATAGTGCTTTCCTTTGGATAGCGAGACTAGCTGGGGATGGATTTTAGAGAGGGAAGAAGTCAACTAGATTTGATATTTTGTTTAATTTACTAAATAGAATAACTTAACTGAAAAAAGAATTGATTTTATAATAAAAAGTTTATTACAAAACATATTGAAGTAATATTATCTCTGAAATACTACAAATAGTTTAAAAATAAGTTTAATTTGGCTTAAGCATTACAGAAGTCATCACCTCAGAAATATCAGAAATACTTTAAGATTGTCAATGTGTTGAATGATAGTATTGAATGAACAAAACCATTTAAGACCAAACAGTCAAAACCACTATTAACATACTGAAAGTCTTGATGTTGTCATGCATTCTATAAATACTCTTTTTTTATTGATAATATGATCTGGACAAGGTTGAGAGGATGGATACTTAGTAAAACCAGGAACTATGATCTTCAGCCAAACATAGAGTCTGAATAAGCTCAGGAATAGACAAAGCTCCCCATCCCATTAGCTTATTCTGAGATGCCAACTATAGTCTCTCCCTTTAGGCATAATGATTGAGTAGAATGTAAGATACCCTACACTTCTCTACTAACTTACTGAATGTCAGTGTGGAGAAAAGAAACCAGGCCTCATCAGAAAATCAATGTCACAGTAGTTTCGATTGTGAGAAAAACCTTCCTGCTAGTCAATGTTAAATATATGAATGCTCTTGCCCTCATGGGAGGTGGTATTATTTAAAAAAAAAAAAAGAGAGAAATTTAAAGTGAGACAGCCTTGGGTTTCCATTCCAATTTCACTGTGAACTGAGATATCTTAATTAAGGAAATCGTTCAAGTTAACACTGCGCTTGGCTTCAGTTTCTTCATTGGTAAATTCAGATATCAATAGCGATGGCTCCCAGGGTTATGAGTTGTAAATAAATATGCTATCGTCTAGGATCAAACATAATTTTTTGTATGGTTTAAAATGAGTAAATTTTAAAAATCATTAATGTGAACATTTATGTTGTCATTCCTAATACAATTTAAGGTGTGACAAGTAGTAGCAATCTCCTTTTTGAGGAAATACTTAAAATACTAAACGCATATTTTAACCTGTAGTTCCATTCACATGAAATGGAGATTTATGAAAAATTAATCATCATTATAGGTCAAATTTTAGAGAATCACATTTAAAGCTCAAAAAAGCACCAAGCATCCTTTGTCATCTAGGCTCTCTTAAATCAGTGAAAAAATGCCTATTAGGTGGCAAGAGATCGTGGTTTTTGTGTTTTACAGTTTTAATGGGTTGCTACTGGAGACTCTATCAGATTGCCTCTTCCACCAGAGTGATGTAAAGGACCAAAGACTGTTAAATTCCATACCTCATTTTTTAGATATTAAAGATCTTACAATTAAGAGGTCATTTGTCAAGCATACAAATTAAAGGAGGTAGTTTTCTAAAGAAAAAGCCAGACTTTAGAAATGCCCTAGATGCATTAAAAGATGTGCTACCCAAACCAAAATAGAATAATTATTATTTCCTATATTCCTTTTATTATTACAATTCAATTCCCCTTCAGACCACATACATCAACCACTGTGCACATTCATTCCACTAATAATTTGGCTCCAGAAAAATGACCACACTTGAAGGGAAAATATGATTCTGCATTTCCTCCATAAAAAACTGGGCTATTTATCGTAAAAAAGTGGGCTATTTATAAACTTTAACTTTCTTTTTACATTTATATTGGATGAAATAACATATGTATTGACATCTAGTTTTATAGACTGGTTTTCCCATGTATTACTTAAGGGATTTGTGGTAGCTACGTTGAAGGACATGTACAATTAAATATATACTATTTTTTATTCCATGTTGTATTATAGTCCCTGTACGTATAGAAGGTCACATATACCTGAGGCTCAGCTGCAATTACATTATCATTCCCCTCCACCTCTTTTTAACTCAGCATCCATTTAAGTCCCACTGTGTTCAATTCAATGAGTGTCTGATGAAGAACGTGTCCTCATTCATTCTTCTGAAGGTCTGAGAGAGTTTAGGACACTGTTTTTCCAAGAGGAATAATATCAGAATGATTTCTCTACTTCTCCATTTTCATATTATCCCATAGAGACTATTATTTTATTCAGTCCTCTTCCTGGAACTTCTTTCAACATAGACTGTCTACCTAAATCAGAGTGTTTTAATTATTTACAATGATAAGTGTTTCTAAGTAGGATTAATGTACCAGCACTCAAAGTCAATTCCCTGGTTCCCTGAGGAGCCTCACACATTGTACTTAGCTTTTACAGGCTATGCAAGTATCGGTAGTTAACTGTACTTGGCTCAACTTTTTGCTCTTATCTTTTTTTCTTGTTTATATTAGGTAATGAGGATATGAGCTTTTCTTAATGTTGCTGAAATGCACTCTTCTTTACTATCTCATAGACTTGTTGGAAGAGATTCCAAAGAGCACTCAATTGAGGCAACCTCCATATTGGGGGGGAAAAAAACAGATCATTCTGTACAATGAGCTCATAATTTTTCGATCTCAAATGACTTTTTGCATTCTGCATACTCTTTCCAAAATATACAAAGGCATTGTCTATTCAGTGTGACATGTGGAAGAGCTGTCTTAATTGCATTTCACACTTTCTTCACAGATTTTTTTAGAAATGCTAAAATCTAAAGAATTTACCAAATGTCAAAAGAATAACACCTCCCTTCCTATTCCCAATGTTGTACTTTCTTTAAATTTCAAACAAGACCCAAAAGCTTCATCACATCTTTCCACTCAAGCCAGAACAAGAGCCTGAAAGAGTTTTAGTCACTCTGCTTCTACTCCTTTATTCACATTACTGGCTGCCTATACTATTGCCCTCTCCACCATCCAGCTAGATCTGATTCCACCAAATAAGCCTTTCTTTATTGGCACTATTTATCCTCATCACTCTTGTGATTCCTAAGTTCCTCTCCTCCACCCTCCTTACATAATTTGTGTTCCATTGTTCACCGCTTGAGGATTTTTTTTGTGTTTCCATGAGACAAAACTATGTCTGCTCATTTGCTTCTATTCACAGATCACAACACATGAAGTGGCTGGCACATCACTGAAAAACTACTGAAGTTGGCCAGAACACCTGAGGTTCACTCTTAATTCTGCCACTTACTGACACTTACTGATTATTAAAAATTTGGTAAATTATTTAATCTTAAGCCAATGTTTTTTCCCCTTTAAAATTAGAGGTAATAATATCTACTACACAAAATTGAAATCAAATGAGCTTATGTTAAACATCCTTGCAATTTTCCCCCAAATAAAGTAAATATCCATTGAATACTTAGTCATTCTGAACCAGCACCATGCATTCTGTCATGTTGAGTATCTCTGTTACTTTTAGCCCAAGTTGTAATAATTCCATTATTAAAATTTAAGCATACTTTGTAATAAGTTACAATCCACTCCATTAGACAAACACCATACCTACATATGTCTTTGAGCTATACCCTGTCTTCCTTGGGCTGAAAATCAGTGACGTTCTGGGGCAATGCCATTAAGTTTCCTAAGAAGCCTTCTTTTCTGAGTCGAAGAAGATATCCTTAAAGATTATTGAATGTATCATAGATTATCTGTGTACTTGTGGTATAGTATTAAACATTTATTTGTTTCTGCTAGGATTAATTCATTTATACATTCATTCTATCATTTAGAGACTTATTTAACACTGGACTCTGAGTATAGTCCCATTTTAGGCATGGAATAGACTATAGGCTCTGTCGTAAGAAAACATATACTCCAGAGCAAGGGTCAGCAAACTTTTGCTGAACAGGCTAGATATGAAATGTTTTAGACTGGTGGACCACACTCTCCCTGTGGCAACTACTCAGCTCTGCCATTGTAATGTGAAAGCAATAATTAATACATGCCTAGCCTCAGCCATTATCAACATCCCACCTTTTTGTGGTATATTTCTTAATCTACAGATCAAGTTAGAGATAACTAACATCTTGACAATATTGAGTTTTCCTATCCATGAACATAAAACATACCTTCATTTAATTAATGTTTTTTTATTTCTTTTAACAGTTTTACAGTTTTCCTTCAATAGATCTCCATATCAATATTCTGTTAGATTTATACCTATTTCACTCTTTGGGGTGCTAATGCAAATAGTCTTACAAACAAGGCAAGTTTTATGTCTTCTTTCCCAATTAGTATAACTTATATTTTATTTTCTCGTTTTATTGCATTAGCTCAGACGTCCAGTACAATGTTGAAAAGAAGTGGTGAGAGGGAACATCCTTGCCTTGTTCCTGATCTTAGTGGGAAAGACTCTAGTTCATACCATAAGGTATTATATTAGCTGTAGGTTTGTTGCAGATATTCTTTATCAAGTTAAGGAAGTTCTCCTTTATTCCAATTTTGGAGTTTGTATAATATTTATTTTTTAAAATTTGTTAAGATATGTTTTATAGCCTTGTTAAGATATGTTTTAAAGGGAATGTGGTCTATCTTGGTGAATGTTCCATATGAGCTTGAGAAGAATGTGTATTCTGATGTTATTGGATGAAATGGTCTATAGGTGTCGATTATATCCAGGTGATTAACAGTGCAATCTATCACCTGCACAATTTCATCAGTTTATGCCTAGTGTATTTTGATACTCTCTTATTAGGCATAAGCACATTAAGAAATTATTATGTCTTCTTGGATAACTGACCCTTATATTTTTTATGTAATGCCCCTGTTTAACCCTGATAACTTTTTTCTTTGAAATCTGCTCCGTCTGAAATTAATATAGCTATTTCTGCTTTCTTTCAATTTTTTTGTTGGCATGGTATACCTTTCTCTATCCATTTACTTTTAATCAACCTATGTCTATATTTACAGTGGGTTTCTTGGGCTGGACACAGTGATTCATGCCTGTAATTCAAGTACTTTAGGAGGTCAAGGTAGAAGGATCACTTGAGCCCAGGGGTTTGAGACCAGCCTGGGCAACATAGTGGGACCTCATCCCTACAAAAACAAAATGTTATGATGTAGATCTGTGGTCCCAGCTACATGAGAGGCTGAGGTGGGAGGACTGCATGAGCCCAGGAGGTCGAAGCTGCAATGAGCTGTGATTGAGCCACTGCACTCCAGCCTGGGCAACAGAGCAAGACCCTGTCTCTAATTAACTAACTAAATAAACAAATAAATATAGGTTTATTGTAGACAACATACAGTTGGGACTTGGGCTTTGTTTGTTTGTTTAACTGGTACATTTAGGTCACTGATGTTCAATGTGATTATTGATACAGTTGGATTAATACCTATCACATTTGTTGCTGTATTCTATTTGATGCCTTTGTTCTATTTTTCTCCTTTTGCGTTCCATTCTTTTTTAAATTTTTATGGTTTTCATTGAGACTTCTATACAATTCAGTTTCCCTCATTTTTTAGCATATCAGTTATATTTATTTATTTATTTATTATTTTACTTTTTCTAGTGGTTTTCCTAAAGCTCGCAATATACATTTACAACTAATCCAAGTCTACCTTCAAATAATACTATATTGCTTTATGAGTTGTGAGTACCTTACAGTACTGACATAATCATAATTTTTTTCTCCTGTGTCTTGTTTCATTTCTGTCATTCATTTCAACTAAATATAAGCATACATAGCATATTCTGTGTATATATAAATATATATTCATTGATATATAAATATAAGTGTACATAAATATATGGTTGCTATTGTTATTTTGAACAAACTATTATCTGTTATGTAGTTAGTTAAGAATACAACAAATGAAAGTTTTTATTCTACCTTCGCTTAGTACTTTTCCAATATTCTTTCTTTATATTAGTCCAAATTTCTGAGCTATATTTTTTCTTCTCTCTAAAAACCTTTTTTTATTAGTTCTTATAAGGCAGATCTACTGGCAGCCAATTCATTCAATTTTTGAAGGCCTGTATTTCCCTTTCACTTTTGAAGGATAATTTCACAATATGCAGAACTATAGGTTGGTAATTTTTTTACTCAACACTTTAAATATTTCAGTGTTGTCTATTCTTGTTTGCATGGTTTCTGAGAAGGAGGATGTAATCTTTATCTTTGTTCCTCTGTAATAGAAAAAAGTTTTATTTATTTCTTCTGGCTTCTTTCAGGATATTTTTCTTCATTTATTTTATTTTTTTATGTATTTATGTATTTATTTATTTATTGTAGCTTCAGAATTATGTGCCTAGGTGTAGTTTTTTGGCATTTATTTCACTTGATGTTCTCCGAACTTCCTGCTTCTATGGTTTCATGTCTGACATAAATTTGGAAAAATTGTTACTCACTACTATTTTATATACTGTTTTTCTGTTCCTTTCTCTCGTCTTTCTATCTAGTATTCCAGTTACATATAAATTACACCTTTTGTAGTTGTGCCACAGTTCTTGATTATTCTCTTTTGATTTTACTTGTCTTTATTCTCTTTGCTTTTCAGTTTTGCAGGTTTCTATTGATATACCCTCAAGCTCAGAGATTACTTCTTTACTGATGTCCAGTCTACTAATATGCACATCAAAAGCAACCTTCATTTGTTGTTTTTTAATCCGAATCCTTTTTCTTCTTAGAATGTTTATCTCTCTGCTTACATTGACCATCTGTTCTTGTATGCTCTCTACTTTACCCATTAGGGCCCTTGGCATATTACTCATAGTCGTTTTAAATTCCCAGTCTCTTAATTCCAACATCTCTGCCATGTCTGGTTCTGATGCTTTCCCTGTTTATTCAGATTATGTTTTCTGACTTTCAGTATGCCTTGTAATTTTTCTTGATGGCTTAACTGGATGTACTGGCTAAGAAGAACTGTGGTAAACATGTTTTTAAAACACGGTAGTTAAAGGTGGTGTGGGGAGAAGTGTTCTATAGCCCTATTATTAGGTCTCAGTCTTTTCATGAGTTTATGCCTCTGGGCTGTGAACTTCACAAGTTTTTCTCAGTTCTTTTTCACCTCTCTTAAGTAAGACAGGATGGCTACAATTGGCTGAAGTTGGGCATTTCCCTTCCCTCAAGCTTGATAAAACCCCAGCAGGTTAGTCACTGATTAAATAGTTTTTCCTGAGAATAGGCCTTTTTTAAGGAAGAACACAGCACTCTTCCATATTTTAAAATGGTTCCTTTCCTTCTGTGCTGGAAGTATGAGAGGATTTTTCTCTGATACTTACTGTGAGAACCTGGTCAGCTCCTGGAGATAAAACTCCCAAAAGCATTGGGCCCCCGAAGACGGGGTCTCCCTGGGGGTTTTAACTCACATTTGTGCAGACTCAACTTCCAGAAATTCATCAACTACAGTTCACATTTTCCTACCTTAGCACTAGTTTTAAAGAGATTTCTGGCTCAGTAAATTGATGTTTGCATCTGCCTGTCTCTCAGATGTTGGGGGCAGTGGTTTGTCCTGTGACCTCACTTCTCAGATTGAAGAAGGTTGTTGATTTTTCAGTTTTCTCAGCTTTTTAAGTGTTGTTGAGATAGAGTGATGACTTCAAGCTGTTTACATGTGGAACCCAGAAACTGGAAGTCTCACTCTATTTTTTTACTAGCTTTCTAGTACTTGAGAAGCACCAAGTATGTTTTTTTACTTGGCTCAGGAATAAAACTTGTAAATTAATTATTCTAATTTTATGTGAATAAACTCATTTGAAATTTAAAAAAAAATGTAATGGTGGCATGGTTATTAAAAGTCTTTTATGTTGCCCACCTGAGAGAGTCTGCATGGCCCTGCCTTAAATATTTTTGTGGTCTTAACAAAGGATCTTACAGCAGCATCTTTGAGATGTTGATGCTGAAATCGTGTTTTGTTGGCAAAGCTTTGGGTTTGCTATTTTCCCTAAAGCCATTTTATTCTGTGAAAACAAAAAATTTTCCAGAAGAGACTGGCAATAAGAAATAGTTTCATTTTTGAACCCAGAAAACCTGACACAGAAATTTTTCTCTAAATTCTATTTGAAAACTATGCAATTTCATCTTTAGTTTTTCCCTAAATATCCATAATTTAGCATATGCAGCTTAAATAACCCAGGTGGCACTTCAACATTCTTCCTGAAAATTTCATTGACTACATCCACATGCATATTTCCTATTTTCAAAATTATCACAAATTGCCGTCAAAAGTGTTGCTGAACTTTCCTCTACTACATAACACAATTTACCTTTTGTCTAACCTCCAATAGCAGTTTTCTTCTTATCCTTCCAATCTTCTTTAACAATCTCATTGAGGCCATTGTAGATTCAACTTTACCAGATTCAGAGCCAATATTATACACTTTTGGTTTTTCTTAAAGCATAACCATACTTTTTGCACCAAATTCTTTTCCTATTAGTTATTAAGGTATAAAAAAGTATCCCCAAACTTAGTGGTTTAAAACAAAATTGATTTTTTTGTGGATTGACTTGACTCAGCTAGACAGCTCTGCTCCCCTTATTTTAGGTGACAATGAATCATCTGTAGGCTTGATTGACTGGAATATCTAAGATGACTTAGTCATATAGCTGGTAGTTGATGCTGGCTATTATCTGGGAATTCAACTAAGACTGTAAACAGAATGCCTACAGGTTGACTTTCCTTGCTTGTAGCTTGGTTCTCTCACAGCATAGTGGCTGTATTCTAAGAGGAGGTATCCCAAAATATTTCCAGTTGTGAAGAAACAAAATATTTTGGAATCTTAATGACTAGGTACAGAAGTAGAAGAGTGTCACTTCTGCTGTATTTTTTAATTCGTTAAAGCAGTCACAAAGCCTATACATATGTTCATATTAGACGTGGGGAAATAAACTCAGAGAATGTTAGTGAAATTCTAAGGGTCAAGGAAAAGAATGTTAGCAAAAACCCATCGGCTCTTAAAAAGACGGTGAGCAAGAACATAAACGAAAATAAAGAAATGATATTGGAAGCTGGAGAAAGGGAGAATTGTTGTTATATAGTAGCAAAGTTTAACAACATTGGCCAGGCATGGTGGCTTAAGCCTGTAATCCCAGCACTTTGAGAGGCCGAGGTGGGTGGATCACTTGAGGTCAGGAGTTTGAGCCCAGCCTGACCAACATGACGAAACCCTGTCTCTACGAAAAATACAAAAATTAATCAGGCATGGTGGCTCGCACCTGTAGTCTCTGCTACTTGGGAGGCTGAGGCAGGAGAATCACTTGCACCCAGAAGGTGAAGGCTGCAGTGAGCCAAGATCATGCCACTACATTCCAGCCTGGGTGACTGGGCAAGACTCAGTCTCAAAAAAAAAAAAAAAATTGTCATTTGCAACAGCATAGGAACTACAAAATATACTTAATAAACAAGCTAATTTAGCTAAAGATATTTCCTGGCAGTGTTGAAAGTGTCACCTGGCTTCTTCTTACTGTCTGTAGTAAAATGAAAAAAAAAGTTAAGCTAAAAGAATAATTGTTAAATATATAAATTATCCAGAGCTTTCTAAGTTTAAAATAAAACTGTATCTAAATCCTGCCTATCCAGATGGCAAACAATGCTAAAAATATGAAAATGGTTTCCAGGAAAAGATCAAATCCAAGACATTGTCAGGAAAACACTGTCTAAAGATAAAGGGTGTGACTGTGAAAACTTTATCAAGACTTTAGGAATATTTAAAGTAATATATCAAAAATAAAAACAAATAGTATCTCTAAAAATCTTAAAGGAAGACCTCACAGACTCATTGACAATGGAACTTCCAAGAATTTTAGATGTATTTTTCTATAGCAGCCATGCAGAAAGTTCAAAATAAAGTTTATTGTGACAAAATTTGTTATCAATGCTGCTTTTTAAAAAATTGAGTACATTCCCAATAAGATTTCTAAGAGGCCCATAGAATCTTTTTAAACTGGTTGTTTGCTCTATCCTCTACTTATTTTTTAATTTAAACTTTTTTACTTTTTTTTGTTTAACTTTCACTTTAGATACAGAGGGTACATGTGCAGATTTGTTACACAGGTATATTGCAGAATACTGAGGTTTGCAGTACAACTGATCTCTTCACCCAGGTAATCAGCATAGTACCCAATAGTTAGTTGTTCAATCCTTGCCCTCTTCTCTCCCTCACCTCCCTTGTAGTCCCCAGTCTATTTTTGCCATCTTTTTGTCCATGAGTACTCAATGTTTAGCTCCCACCTATAAGTGAGAACATGAGTTACTGGTTTTCTTATCCTGTGTTAATCACTTAGGATAACTGTCTCCAGCAACATTCATGTTGCTGTAGGAGATTTGATGTTGTTCTTTTTATGGCTGTGTAGTATTCCATGGTGTATACACTGTGTAGTATTGGTTTTCTTATCCTGCATTAATCACTTAGGATATTGTCTCCAGCAATATCCATGTTGCTGTAAGAGACTTGATTCTGTCCTTTTTATGGCTGTGTAGTATTCCATGGTGTATATTACCACATTTTCTTTATTCAACCAATCATTGATGGGCATCTATGTTAATTCCATTAACTTGCTATTGTGAATATTACTATGATGAACATACAAGTGCATGTGTCTTTTTGGTAGAACAACTTATTTTCTTTTCAATGTATACACAGTAATAGGACCGCTGAGTCAAATGATAGTTCTGTTTTAAGTCTTTGAGAAATCTCCAGACTGCTTTCCACAGTGGCTGGATTAATTTACATTTCCACCAACAGTGTATAACTGTTCCCTTTTCTCCACAGCCTTGCAAGCATCTGTTGTTTTTTGACATTTTAGTAATAGTCATTCTGACTGGTGTGAGATGGCATCTCATTGAGTTTGATTTACGTTTCTCTGACTATTTGTGATGTGGAACATTTTCTCATATGTTTGTTTGCCACTTGTATGTTGTCTTTTGAGAAGTGTCTGTTCATGTTCATGTCTTTTGCTCACTTAATGGAGTTATTTGTTTTTTGCCTCTTGAATTGTTCCTTATAGATCCTGAATATTAGACCATTGTTGAATGCACAGTTCGTGAATATTTTCTCCCATTCTTTAGGTTGTCTGTTTACTCTGTTGATAATTTCACTTGTTGTGCAGAAACTCTTGTTTAATTAGGTCCCACTCATCAAATTTCATTTTTGTTGCAATTGCTTTTGAGGACCTAGTCATAAATTCTTTCCCAAGACCAATGTCCAGAATGGTGCTTCCTAGGTTTTCTTCTAGGATTCTTACAGTTTAATGTTTTACATTTAAATATTTAATCCACCTTGAGTTAATTTTTGATATGGTAAAATGTAGGAGTCCAGTGTCATTTTTCTGCATGTGACCAGCCAACTATCCCAGCACCATTTATTAAACAGAAAATTCTTTTCCCATTGCTTATTTTTGTCAACTTTGTCAAAGATAAAATAGCTGTAGGTGTGCAACTTTATTTCTGGGTTCTCTGTTTTGTTCCATTGGTCTATCTATGTGTCTGGTTTTGTTTGTTTGTTTTTGCCAGTAAAATACTTATAGTATAGCTTGAAGTTGGGTAATGTGATGCCTCTGGCTTTGTTCTTTTTGCTTAGGATTGCTTTGGTTATTTGGGCCCTTTTTTTTGTTTCATATTAATTTTTTAAAGTTTTTTTCTGTGAAAAATATTGGTATTTTGATAGAAATTACATTGAGTCTATAGGCTTCTTTGGGCAGTGTAGCCATTTTAATGATATTGATTCTTTCAATCCATGAACATGGATTGTTTTTCCATTTGTTTGTGAGATATGATTTTTTTCAGCAACATCTTGTAGTTTTCAGAGACTCACAAATGAATCATATTTGTAGAAACACTGTTAGCTTAGATGTAGAGGGGCAGACATAATACAAAACAGAAAACTGCCTTTGGACTCTGAAATTACTATGGGCTGGAAATAGCCTGAAACACTACTCAGTTACCAACACCAGCCATTTATTATGAAAAGAAAGGATGAATTAAAACATGGAATCAAGTTCTCAGATGGTGCAGTAAGCATCAAAATGTATAAATCCCAGGCAGTAGACATGAGCCTTAATCAAGAGACTGGAAACGTGTCCAGCTGAATTTCAGAACTGCTTGAGAATAGTTATACCTGTGGGCTGTCTATTTACCCCCTTTTTGAAATGGAGGGCTTTGTGAAGTTATCCCATGTCTGTCCAACTAATGTATATTGGGTATCTTGGGGACAGAAAAGTTATCTCTTTAGTTCACAGGGAAATTGCACTTGAAGAGCTGTACTCTATGAACTTAACCTGAGGCATCATCACACCTGAACTAGATTAATGACATTTTAGTCTGTTTCGGCTGCAATTAAAAAAAAATACAAATTGAGTAGCTTATAAACAGGAATTTATTTCTCGCTGTTCTAGAGTCTGTGGTGTCCAAGATCAAGGCTCCAACAGATTCAGCATTTGGTGAAGGCCCACTTTCTGATTCACAGATGGTGTCTTCTCACTGGATACTTATGTGATAAAAGGAGCAAGGGGTCTTTCTTGGGCCTCTTTTAAAAGGCACTAATCCCATTCATGAGAGCTCTGTTCTTATAACTTAATCACCATCCAAAGGCTTCACCTCCTAATACTGTAATACCTACATCTTGAAAGGCAGGATTTCAACAAATACATTCTTAGGGGACACATTCACTTATAACAAAGCACACAAAGAGCTGTTTGACCTAAAACCTGCACCTGAGACATAAAGAAATTAGATTTTAAAGAATATTTAGAAAAGGGTGAGTATACTTTCTATGTGGGAGGTCTATGAATTACTAGGGGCCAGAGGGTAGACTATGGTAGACAGCCTTAAAAATACCCCCCAGTGATCCAAGCCTCCAAGTATTTATATTTTTATATACTCCATTCTCACATTGAATCAGGGGTAGCCCTATTTGATCAATGGTGGAAATGAAAGTGCATGATTTCCTATTTGGAGAAGTCTACATAGGGATTGAGAAGTCTCTGGACAATATCTGTACCAACTTACCAGCTGTGTGAGTGAACCACTTTGGAAGCAGATCCTCTGTCTCCAGTTAAGCCTTCAGTTGATTGCTGCATTTGCTGACAGTGACTGTAACCTCAGAAGATATCACAAACCAGAGCCATTCAACTGAGAAATGGCAAGTGAAATAAAATGGCTATTATTATTTTAAAACACTGTAAACCAAAAATGAAATTCTCAGGCCACCCCTCCACCCCCACAACCAATCTTCTGAATGAACTCCTTCCTCTCGGCCAGGGCATTCCAAACTTAACCTGAAAGACTGGTTCAGGCCATGATGGGAAGCGGGGGTTAGACATGCCTCATTATGCCCTCCTTCCTTTCGGAATTCAGGAAAGCCAACCAGCATTTAACATAAATACAGACCTTAAGTCTTATAAGAAACATTTACAATCTATTTTCTCTGAAGCCTGCTACTTGGAGGCTTCATCTGCAATGTCTTATTGGGACCCAGACATTCCTTTCTACTAATAATAACTCTTTCAACCAATTTCCAATCAGAAAATTTTTACATCTATGTATGACCTGGAAATCCCTGCTCTGAATTTTCCCACCCTTCCAAATTGAACCGATGTAAATCTTACATGTATTGATTGATGTATTATGTCTCCCTAAATGGTGTAAAAGCAAGCTGTACCCCAACCACCTTAGGCACATGTCCTCAGGACCACCTGAGACTGTGTTACGGGTGCAATCTTAATCTTGGCAAAATAAACTTTCTAAATTGATTGAGACCTGTCTCAGATACTTTTGGGTTCAAACCACTAAATGCTGGAACAATTTTTTATAAAGGAACAGATATGTAAAACAGAGGTCATTTAAATGCATGAGACTACATGAAATCACCAACTGTAGAGAGATACAGAAAAAAATAGAAGAGGTCCAAAGACTAATCCCAGAGATGTTCCATCATGAAGGGATCCAACAGGTGAAGGTAAATTAGCAAAGAAAATTTTAGGCAGTGGCTATCCAGAAAGAGAAAACCAGATGCATGTGATCTACTGGAAGCTAAGAGAAGAAAGTGTTTCAAAGAAGAGGACTAATCAATGGTGTCAAATGCTGCTGATGGGTCAAGGGGGGTGAGAATTGAGCAATGTGAAGTTACCTTGATAAGAGTACTTTGGGAAAATCTAATTTAAGCTAGTTTAAAAGGCCAGAGAGGAGAGAAATTAGAATCAGTAAGTATAAACCACTCTTTAAAAATATTTCTTTTTAATGAGGCAGTAACATGAATACATCTAGACCCTCCTCAAAAAGGTACTGACCCAGGAATAAAAATTTATTATTTGAACCACTCAAAGAAATCTACAAGCTCAAAACACATTGATAAAAGAAAGTACTACCAAATATATATGTATTCCATATTGAAAAGCTAGGTGGTCAACACTGACAAGAAAAGTAAACCTAGCAAAAGCATCGGAAGACCCGTATAACTTCCTAAATGATGTACCAGACAGTCCTGCCTGTCACTGATTCACATCTTCATATAATCTCCACAATAACCATAAACAGAGCCAAAGACTCTCCATAATCATATGATAATGTGCTATCATATTGTGTCAGACAACTGTCATATTGCTTCTTTTTATAATTACAAAATTAAACCACAAGTGAGGAAGATGATATTTGGATCCCAGGAAAAAATATGTTCCTGCTTCTATGCCTACCAAAGTCATTATATAAATGATAGATTATTGTCAAGCATTTTGAATGTTTAGAAACAAGGGTAAATTAGTTTGTGTGATTATTACTACATTATGAGATGGAAAAAGCCAAAGATACGGGAAGTCAAGAATACATATATCAGAGTATAATATTTTGCCTTTATGGGAGCAAAGATTATGAATCTGCTATGGTTTAAATGTTTGTCTCCTGTGAAACTCATGTTGAAACTTACTCTCCAATGTTACAGTATTAATAAGTGGTGACTTTATGAGGTGATTGGATTGTAAATGGTCTGCCCTCATAAATTGATTAAGGCATTCATAGCTTAATGGGTTCTCATGGTAGTGAGTTAGTGATCACAAGAATGGGTCTGCTATAAAAGCCAGCTTGCCTCTCAGTGTGCTTCTGTCCCTGTGATGCCTTCTACCACATTATGACACAGAAAGGAGGTCCTCACCAAATGAAACCCCTTGACCTTGGACCTCCCAGCCTCCAGAACTGTAAGAAATACATTTTTTAAAAAATTATAAGTTACCCAGTCTCTGGTATTGAATTATAGCCATAGAAAATGGACTCAGACAGAAAACTGACGCCAAAAGTAGGGCTGTTGTTATAATAAATTCCTAAAAATGTAGAAGTGGCTTTGGAACTTGGTAATAAGTTGAGACTAGAAGATTTTGGAGGTGCAAGCTAGAAAAAGCCTATATACCATAAAAAAAGCATTAAGGGCAATTCTGATAAAGGCCTAGAAGAAGACAAAAAGACTAGGAAAAATCTGGAACTTCTTAGAGATTACTTAAGTGGTCACAACCAGAATGCTGACAGAAATGTAGACCATAAAGGCCATGCCGATGAGGTCTCAGATGGAAATAAAGAATAAGTTACTGAAATATGGAAAAAAGTCTGTCTTACTAAAAGACAGTAAAGTGCTTGGCAAAACTGTGTCCATGCCCTGAGGCTATGTGAAAGACCAAACTTTAGAATGATAAACTAGAATATCTGGGGCAAGATATTTTTAAGCTGCAAAGCAGTCAAGATGCTGCATAGTTACCTTTGGTTGCTTACAGTGAGATTTTGGAGCAAACAGATGATTTAAAGGCAGAATTTATAATTAAAAAGAAGTACAATATAGAAATTTGGAAAATTCACAGACTGGTCATGTAAAGAACAAAAAGCATGTTTGGGTGTGATTGGTACTGATAGAAAAGAACCAAAGGCTATTTATGAGGACAAAGGGAGAAAAATCTCAAAGGCATTTTAGAGATCTTTGAAGCTGCCTCACTTGACATCAGAGGCCCAGAGGCCTAGGAGGACAGAACAGTTTTGCAGGACAGCGCCAAGGCACCCTCCACAAACTCACTGCTCAGAGCTGACTCAGGACTCTGTTTCCTACATCATGCTGCAACACTCCTCGGCTGCTCCAGCTGTGGCTCAGTCTGCTGCTCTGAGAGATATAAACTGTAAACCTTGGTGGCACCACACCATGGCTCAAGCAGGCCCAGTTGTGGCTAATGCTGCTATTCCAGAGAGCACAAGCATTAAGACTTGCTTGGTGTCAATATGGTGCTAATTTTGCAATTGCGCAGAATGCAAAAACTGTGATACCAGGGTGGCCTCCACCTAATTTCAGAGGATGTATTGAAAAGCCTAGGGGCCCAGGCAGAGACTTGTTGGAGGGATGGATCCACCACTGAGAGCCCGAACCAGGGCAATGCTGAACTGAAAGGTGGAGTGACAGCCAGGGTTGCTCTTGAGATTCCAGAATTGTAGGGGCCACTAGTAGCATATGATGCCCATCAGGGAAAGCTGCAGGCACCAGCGTGCAACTCCAACCCAGAAGAGCTGAAGTGTAGGCTGAGCCTGGCAAAGCCACAGGGGCGAGATTGCCCAATATCATGGGGGCCTACTCCTTGCTCCAGTGTGCACAGGATGCTGGACATGAAGTCAGCTTTAAGAATTAATGTCTTCCTTGCTGGGTTTTGAACTTGCTTGGGGCATTTTACTCCCTTCTTCTGGATTATTTCTCCCTTTTAAAATAGGATTGTGTACCCTATATGTTAGAAGCAGATAATTTGTTTTAATTGTATAGGCTCACAGTTGAGACTTTGGGTTTTGGACTTTTGAGTTGGTGCTGGAATGAGTAAAGACATTGGGTCTATGGGGATGGAAGGAATGTGTTCCTATGTGAGAAGATAATGAGTCTGGGGAGGCCAGAGGTGAATACTATAATTTGAATGTTTGTCCCTTCTGAACTTATTTTGAAACTTAATCTCTAATGTAACAGTATTAAGAGGTGGGACCTTTAAGAGGTTATTGGGTCATGAGGGTTCTGCCCTCATAAATGGATTAAATCATTAATGGATTAAAGGATTATCCCTGGAGTGGGTGACTTATTGCAAGAGTGGGTCTGTTATAAAAGCCAGTTTGGCTCTCAGTGTGCTTCTTTTGCCCTGTAACGCCTTCCACCATGTCATGATTCAGGAAAAAGCCCCTAACTAGAAGCAGCCCCTTGACCTTGGACTTAGCCTCCAGAACTATAAAAAATAAATTTATTTTTATCCTAAATTACTCAGTCTGTGGTATTGTGTTACAATAATAAAAGCCAGACTGAGACAGAATCCATGCCATGAAGTGGTGTCTTTTAGTGGTGGAGATAACATGAATATAGGCTTAAATCCTCACTTGCTACTTATTAGCTATACCATCCAAGCAATTTGTTTAGGCCTCCTAACCTCAGATTACATGCCTCTAAAATCAGGACAGTGATAGTTGCCTTGAAGATTTATGATGAGCATTGGAAAAAATGAAAAGAAAGCACTAAGCATGTTGCCTACCATAGGATGGGTATATTTGTCAGCTTGGGCTACCATAACACAATACTATAGACTGGGAGGCTATAAAAACATAAATTTATATTCTCACTGATAGCTTGGATAGCTGAGATCTAGATGCCAGTATGTTCAGGTTCTGGCTATCTTCATGGCTTGCAGATGACTGCCTTCCTGCTGTGTGCTTACATGACCTTCCCGTAGGTGCAGACAGAGAGAGCCAGATAGAGGGCTAGCTCTTTTATGTCTCTTCCCATAAGGACACCGATTCTATCGTAAGAGCCCATCCTCATAACCTCATCTAACTCTAATCACGTCCCCAAAGTCCCATTTATAAATACCACCACATTTTTGGGGTTAGGGCTACAACATATAAATTTTGATTGGTCACATTTAGTTCATAACAAAAATCCAAAAATAACAATGATGATGAAATTGTAACAATAGTTGTCACAGGGACAATATTATAATTAAACCTACTACTAATGATAATCTTGACCCTAGAATTTTATTTACAGTTTCTTTTGCTAAACATAGTGCTATAATAGATTGTCTTTCCTTTATAGGAATTTTGGGTTTTTTATTTATTATCAAAATGCTTTACACTCAAGGTTGGCATGCTTGGATTCTAAGCTTTTTTAGTGTAACCATTGTGCCACATTCATTTTGTAAGCCATGGCACCTAGCACAATGCCTAGAACATAATAAATGTTATATAGATGTTTGATGAATGAATGACTGAAATGATATTCTCTACTCTAAATTCATTTTTCTTTCATTTTTATACTTGCAGTGGATAAATAGAATTTGAAAGCACAGACAATAATATAACTTTTCATAAGGAAAGGTAGGTGTTTTAAAAAATTATAATACGTAAAGTCTATTTTGGAAAATGTATTTTGGATATTGTTGAATAAAGGCCACAATCTCAAATTTCTTACGCTATCTCTTTGCACTCTGAAAACAAAAGTGGTTCTTTTCCATAGTAAACTGGCCACTGTAAAAATCTAACTGCTTTTGGCAGGGAAATTAGCAGACAGACTTGGCTGTGGTCTTTAATGGAAATGTAATCAGCAGTCTGTCTTTATGAGGATACACTGCTATCACCAAATATCTACTTAGGTAGTGAGGCCAAGGCTGCAGGCAGCAGTCCAAAAGCATTAACATTCCCCAGGTGACAATAAAAAAATGAAATATGCTCATGGGGAGCTGATTCATTTCAGATTTCCCAGTATTTTAAAAGTAAAAGAGAAAGTTGGTCATTTTACATCAATTTAGTCTGCTGAGGTTCTCTAATTTGCCAATAAAAGACTTTACCACCATCTATCCAATGAACTCATAGTGCATTTTTTAGTTGAAGGGTGTATTCTCTCTGCAGTCATAAGCTAACTAGCTCCCTGTAAAAGCTGTCAGAATAGTTCTAGATTCTTCCCATGACACAAAACACCCTTTATAAGCTAGCCTTGTATTTCCCACTATAATGATCCCTCCTGGTACTGTCCTTCTCAAAATGTGTGTCCAAAGATTATAGATCTACCTGCAGTTTCTAACTGTGCATACAATTTGGTGCTTCTGTATATTTGCATACCCTTCTGTTCATCCTGGAATGCCTTTTTCCCAGTTCACTTGGAAAATACCTTAATATTATTCCATACCAAAATCAGGGATCACTTCCACTATAGATAGTAATTTACCCAAAAGGTTATCCAAGAGAAAAAGTCCTCCAACAATTTTTTTTTCCTTAGAATTCCTGCTTTGGGCCAGGACATATTTCTCCCAGTTCATACTGAGTTTTAAACACTCATTTTTAAAAAATCTGTCTCCTTCACTAGTTTCTGAGCTCCCTGAAAGTAGGATCAATACCTATGTCATTTTGTATCTCATAATCCTAGGACAGTGCCAGATATGTAGAATTTGAATTTATATGTCCAAATGCATTTGACTTCTAAAGGCATATTTAAAATACCCAAAGATATTTTCAAAAGGTAGAAAAACCATTATTTTCAGTATAGCTACAACTTTCAATAGAACAGTTATCTTTAGAACAATGGTACTTGTTATAGGTTAGATTATATAAATCATGAAAAAAGCACATTTTCTGAGACATTCTGATATATAATCATTTCTCGTTTATCTGTGGCTTTGATCTTGCAATTTCAGTTACCCATAGTCAATCACAGTTTAAAAAAAATTGTGTATTCTGTAGCTGTTGGGTGGAATGCTATAAATGTCAGTTAGGTTCATTTGTCTACAGTGCTGTTTAAATCTGATATTTTTTCCCCTTATTTTCTGTCTGGATGATCTGTTCATTGCTGAAAGTGGAGTGTTGAAGTGTTGAAGTTGCCTACTGTTACTGTATTGCAGCCTCTTTTTCTTTGATCTATTAATATTGGTTTTATATATTTAGGTTTTCCAATGTTGGGTGCATATATTTTATAATTGTTATATCCTATTGCTGAATCAATCCCTTTACCATTATATAATGACATTCTTTGTCTCTTTTTACAGTTATTAATTTAACATCTATTTTATCTGATATAAGTATAGCTACTCCTGATTTCTTTTGGTTTCCATTCACATAGAATATCTTTATTCATCTCTGTACTTTCAGTTTATGTGTATTCTTACAGGTGAAGTGAGTCTGTTGCAGCCAGAATATTGTTGGGTTTTGCTTTTTACCCATCTGGCCACTCTGTGTCTTTTAATTGGAGAATTTAATCCATTTACATTCAAGGTAATTATTGATAGGTAAGGGCTTACTGCTGCTAGTTTGATTTGTTTTCTGGTTGTTTTACAAATTCATTCTTCCTTTCTTCCTCCATTACTGTCTTTCTTCTATTACTGTCTTTATTTGAGGTTAAGTGATTTTTTTCTACTAGAATGTTTTGATTCTTTTTTTTTTTTTTTGGCATATCTCTTGTAGGTCCTTGTGATTACCATGAGGCTTACAAAAAGCATCTTATAGTTATAAAAAGATTATTTTAAAATTTTCACAATCTAATTTTGAGTGCAAATAAAAATAAAAGAGAAAAATCTTCTACTCTTTCTCTACTCTTTAACTCCACCCCCCCATATTTTGATTTTTGATGTCACAATTTGCATCTTTTTATATTATATATCCCTTAACAAATCATTGATGTTATTATTTTAATTGTTTTGTTTTTTAACCTCCGGGCAAAATATGTAAGTGATTTATACACCACCATCACATTATTAGAGTATTCAGAATTTTACTGTGTATTTACTTTTACCAGTGGATTATGTACTTTTAGATGTTTTCATGTTATTCATTAGCATCTTTATTATTATTATTTTTGAAGACCTCTCTTTCACATTTCTTATAAGACAGGTCTGGAGGTGAATTTGCTCAGCTTTTGCTTTTCCAGAAAAGTCTTTATCTCTCTTTCATCCCAAAAAGACAGCTTTGCTGGGTATGATATTTTTGGTTGGCAATTTTTTTTCCTCCAGCACTTTGAATATATCAATCCACTCTCTCCTGGCCTCTAAAATTTTTGCTTAGAAGTCTACTGTTAAGCATATTGGAACTTCCTTATATGTTACTTATTTATTTTATCTTACTGTTTTTAGGATTCTCTTTGTCATTGATCTTTGACACATTAATTAGAACATGCCATGAGGTAGTCTTATTTGTATTGAATGTGATAGGAAACAACCTTCCTGTACCAGGCTATTTACATCTTTTTCCAGATTTTTCTGTTATTATTTCTTTAAAGAAGCTTTCTACCCCTTTCTGTTGCTCTATTTCCTCTTACACACTAATGCCTCATCAGTTTTCTCTTTTGATGCCATCCCATAAATCTTTTAAGCTTTATTTCTTTATTTTTTTCCCTCTGAGTCTATATTTTTAATTAACTGGTCTTTGATTTCATAGATTCTTCTTTTTAATCAATTATGCTATTGATGCTCTCTATTGCATTTTTTGTTTTGTTCATTGTAATTTTCAGCTCCAGGATTTGTTGTTTTTTTTCTTTTTTAATTTTTTCAAATTCTCTGTTAAAATTTTCTGGTAAATTTCTGAGTTGTTCCTATGTATTTTCTTGAAGTTGCTGTTTCCTTAAAATACCTATTTTTAATTTTTTGTCAGGAAAATCTTCCACCTCCATCTCTTTAGTGTCAGTCATTGACATCTCAGTTTGTTCATTTGGTCATATTTCCCTGATTGATTTTCATATTTGTAGCTGTTTGTTGATGTCTGTACATTTCTGTAGGTATCTGTTCTAGTCTTCAGTCTTGCATTGTTTAGGAGCTTCCTTCAGCACTAAACCTGTCCAGAGATTTAGGGTAGGTTGATTGGTGAGATCCCTAAACTCATTACTATATATTTTAATCTTGAAGCACTAGGGGGCACACTAAGCCCAGGACTGCCATGGCTGAAATTCTTTGGCCACAAAAGCTGAATACAGTGCAGGGTCACACAGAGTCACACCTAAAGCTCATTACTGACAAGACCAGTGCAGCGCTGGGGCATGCCCAAGTCCTGCAGTTTCTATAGCTTACCCAACACTGAGGTTTATTTAATGCCCAAGGTTACTATAGTTGACTAGTGGTGATATAGGCCAGATTTCAAGTTTGTCTTTCCAGGTTCCTGGGTTCCTGTCTGGCACTGAGCCCTGAGCTCCCATTTGGCACTGTAGCAGTTCTAAAGGCTCTGCTCAGAGGCGCAATCTGGTGTCAGGGTCCATGGGATTTTGCCTAGTACTGAGTTTTACTGTGGTAGGCCTAGTGGAGGTTCCAAGGCAAAGATTTATGCTTACTTCCTTCTCCTTTCCCCAAGTGGACAGTGTCTCTCTCAGCACTGCAATACCTAGGGTTGGAGGAGGACTGATGTAGGCAATTCCATGGTCACAGAGACTGACACAGTCCTAGTTTGCCAAATCCTACTGCCACTGACACCAGTGCAGCCCTAGAGCATGCCCAAGGCCTGCAGCCTGCCTGCCACTTAATTCAGGGCCCAAGGCCACTGTATTCAGCTGATGATGATGCAGGTCGGATCTTGAGTATATCCCACTGGGACAACACGTACCTGTTTCTTGCCAGGGTGGATCCATGAGCGTTAGCCTGATGTCTAGGACTAGAGGCTTTTGCCTAGTGCAGGGTTTCACTATGGCAGCCCCCCTACAGGGTTCCAAGGCAAAATCTTATGCTTATATTTTTTTCCTTCCCTCAAGCAAATGGTATCTTTCTCTGTGCTTTACTGCCTGGGATTTGGGGAGGGGTGATGTGGGAAATGTGAGGCTGTCCATTCTACTGCCTTCAATTAGTCTTTTCCTATTATTATGCTAAGACCAGGTAGTACTGTGATCTCTCATCTGGTTTTCTTACATCTCATGAAGATTTGTTTGAGTGTGGATAGTTGTTTGAATTGATGTTTCTGTGGGAAAACAATCGATCAATCACTAGAGAATCCTACTCTGCCATCTTGCTCTGCCACTCTTTATACCTATTTCAAAACACCATATAAACCCAATAAATACACACGATTTTTATTTGTTAATTAAAATTAATTAATTTTTTAAAGGAAAAGATAAAAAATTGACAAGTGGAAAGAAATCGTGTGAGTTAAACCAAAGTAATTCTGAGCATGTTATTATAGTAGTCTTTATATTTTATTACCCTTATAAAGGGTTGTTTAATTATAGCTCTCTCAAAACAGATTCAGCTTATCTGGAACCTCAGGCATCTAAATAAAGAGTGGATCATACTTACATGAGTGCCAATACATGCTATATCATGATTCTCAGAAAGAAGCAGAGGATGACCTTCCATTTAATTACATAATGAGATTCATCACTAGAAAATTAATTGACATGTCTCCTATGATACTGTCTGTCTAATCAGTGTTGAAGACAGTTGACTATCATTTAATTTAACTCATTTAATATTATAAATACACTTCCCATTTTAAGCCTTTGTTGGCTTCTATCTATATAGTGCTCTATA
The DNA here is from genome assembly GCF_006542625.1 of Nomascus leucogenys. Lineage (NCBI taxonomy): Eukaryota > Metazoa > Chordata > Mammalia > Primates > Hylobatidae > Nomascus > Nomascus leucogenys. The sequence continues at coordinate 11,458,859 of NC_044401.1, forward strand.
TTTTTTTTTCAAATATACTCATTCCTTTATTCTGCAGATGGTTATTGAATGCCTACTATATGCTAAGGATTATGCTAGACTCTGGAAAAAGAATGGTGCACAAAACAAGACATGATCTCTGATCTGCTTATAGCAATGGTTTCACTGCTAAGGTCCCACATTAAACTCACCTGAGGGAGATTTTAAAATTCACTGAGGCCCAGGCGCAGGCCCAGGCCCATGATCTAATTTTTACACATAAGCATGAATTAAACTAACTCATTCTGCTACTATGTTTCTAAGTGACATATACAACTTCACAGACATTCTTGATAAACTAAAAGATCTTGTGGTTTTCGCAACTAGTCTTCTCTTTGTTTTTGCCTGGTTTCATGGCAGAAACAGAAGAAATTACCCAGCATGATGCAATTGATCTCTCTCAACCTCAGTTACTGTCTTTTATTTGGTAAATATAAATATCTCTCTACCACCAATTTTCTTATTTTATTCCTACCAATGACAATATCCAAATAATGGAAAAGTATTCCTTTTCTTGTTACTATAATTCCTTCTATTTAAAAAGCTTGACTATAGATACAGGCTGCTAATTTTTTGAAAATGCCATGATCTGTTTTCCAGTTTAATAACAACATTTAAAATACCTTAGAATCAAAACATAAGTTTCAAAACAATGGATAAATGACTGGTTTTCAAGACACAGCTCTAAAGACAGTTCTCCAAGGCAAATATTCTATTCTGGTTTATAGATTCTCCCAAATTCTACTTACAATAATGGTACATTATTTCATTGTATTTGTCTGGTTATCATGTCTTTCACTGCAAGGTCAGTAGGTTTTTTAAGGTTGGTCTCCTCACTTCTACAGTCAAGCTCTCTAGAGCTGCTTTATAGCTCATTTTCTTCTTCTAGGTCAACAGGAGGATAATTTTATTTCCTCACTTTTCTGAATTTATCAAGGCCATGTGATCATTTTGGCTAATTGTTTCATGCATTTCTTGTAGACCAAAGCATTTTAACTTCTGGTGAAAATCTCTCCAGCATTTCATCTCTCTGGCTGTGCTATCTGAAAAACTTGGGAATCCTGTGTTCAAGATGCTGTCTCTATAAGAGAAATGGTAAATTCTTCAACAACCTGTGTCCCTGAGTGACTATGTTAAACAGAAGTCCCTGCGTATCTGAATGGGATAGTTGTATGAATAAGAAATAGTAATTTTTGAATTGTTTACTGCAGCATAAGGCTACCCTAACCTGACTAATGTCACCTTATTGTCTTTAAATCAGAAGCAGTTTCAGTGATAAACCAGATTATTTATGACTTTATTCTTTTTTTCTCAGTGAGCAGTGGGTTTCATCAGCCTCTGTAAAACAGATCTAAAAAGATCAAAAGGTCAAGCCTTGAGGTTGAATCTATAGACATAACAGCACATTGATTTTATAAACTTTCTTCCAAAATATTATAAATGAGTACCATCAATGGGTACCAAGGTAACATATTATTATCTTGAAAAGCTCTTGTGAATCTTTTGTCCACTTATGCTTTCCAGCCCTGAATTTCTCTTATTTTTTCTAAAGGCTCTGATTACTTTTCTTGTTTAGAACTAATTCATTACTCTTTGGAATTGTCTCTCTGGAATAATGCCCTAGACTCAAAAAGATGCTATATGAGAGGAGTGAGACAGAATCAAAGATTAGCCAACCATAATTGTAAACATTGTGGTTATTCAAACTATTTGTACTTCCAAAGAAAGTAAATTGGATTTACTTTTGCTGAGCCATTCCATTTACAGCTGTCATTCATCATGCTGAAAATGTTTTCTCTTTGTGTTCAAAGGGCATAAGGAATGCCAGTCTACCTCTTCAAAAAGTAATGAAACAGTCATGGAAGATGAAACAGAAACTACATGTCAATTAATCCAAGCATTAATTCCAAGCATCAATATAAATAATTGCAAAATTAATTTCATTGCATTTGACTTTCAATGAAGGCTTCTTTTTTTTCAGAAAGAAAAAAAATGGCTTTCTATTTCTATGCCCATTCTATGCCAAATGAACTATTACTCTGATTTATAATTAACTTGGGCTATAGTGGAAAAAAATTGCATCATTTCTGATTATGTCTATTAGGCAAATGGTTTTTATTGAGAACATATTGATATTTTAGGCAAAAATTTAATAAATTCAGAGTGACACAGAGATTGCCCACCAAAAGATTGTTTTACCAAGAAGAATACCTCTAAATGTAACCAAATAAAAGTATCTTTGCTGGAGGAAGAAAGAGTGTATTAAGTGGGCCCTCCTAGCTTACCCTATAACAACAAACTGTCCCCAAATCTCAATGACTTTCAACAACAAGTTTATATCTTGCTTATGTTTATTTTTATTACTTGTCCACCTTGATTTTGTTCCATTTGGGGTCCCACACTATAGCAACAATCTCTGTCAGGGACATGCTATTGTTACAGCAGAGGGAAAAGAGCAGCAGTGGAATCAGGCGAGAGCCTGTAAATCTTCTTCTATAAAGTGAAACACATCACATTACTCACATTTCATTTACCAAAGCAAGACACAAAGTCTAGGCTCACGTCAATAGAGTGGGAGAGGCAGCAATTACTTTAAAAAAGTAATAAAATATACCCAAAGGTAACTTTTTCACTTAATAATTTTTCAATTGTTAAGGTTCAAGTTAGAATGGTATGACTGATATGAAGCCTCCCTCAATTTGACTAGACCCAAAACTTATCTCTGTCAACCCTAAGTTCCCTGAGATATGTCAAGCTAATTTCCATCACCGTGCATACCACTTACTAATGGTGAAGGTCTGCTAAAACTTCCCCTGTACCGTTTAGACCCCAGAGAGCTGAAAGCATAGTGATGAAAATCTCAAGAAATGGCATTTTGTTTGTCTCTTTTAAAGCTATTTACTAAACCCAGCAGGAATAGTGCTCTGTTTCTCTTTTTAAGTCAAGGCAATCTTTTGTATCTAGCGCCCCAATTTGAAATACTACACAGTGAGGAATAAATCCAAACTCAGACTCTTAATCACCTTATGACTATCAGATGTTTGTGATTTTGTTAACTTTATGTTTCTATTTGAGTATTAAGGCATCTCCAAACTAAAATTAATGAAGATTAATATTATTTCGACACATTTATAATGTTTTTACACACTTTGAGTTCTAACTCTTAAGACTCACAAACTGTGTAGACATGAGCAAATCATGTACCTCCTAAGAAGTCGGAATACTAAAGCTCAGACCTTAGAGTCCTCTACTAACACCTTCATCTTAAAGACAAGAAAACTAAGTTCCTGTGGTTAAGAATCTCATTTGATAAGAATTGGATGCAGACCACGTACTAACTTCAATACTTCTATTTTTCCCCATCCTGGTTAACCACTTACCATGCAGCCACAGCTGAAACATTGGGTCTAGAGGAGCCTGACAGACTATAAACTAGACATCCAAATATGAACCTCTTGTATAGCTCACCACCTAACTTGTTTACACTACTCCTAAATCTTTGACTACATTAGGCTCTGTACACTATTACTTTAGAATTATGACATCCATGTGACAATTTCTGCCTTAGTTGACTTCTAAAAAATTCAACTCTTTCTTAGTTATCTTACAGCAGTAGCGGCAGTAGCAATGATGAAGGTGGTGGTGGTAGTAGCTGGAGTAATAATAAGAACAGTAAGAAACTCATTTCATCTTCTGATAGACCTATGGGGTACCATGACATATAAGTGAGAAAACTGATTTCACTGAGAGGTAGTTTCTTGCTTAAAGTTGCACAGGTAGAAAATAACTCAGCTGGGATTTGAATTTAGAAGGTGTGTCCCCACAGTCCAGCCTCTAACCACTATGCTTTACCACTTCTTTCCTTCTATTCAGTCTGCTGATCTAAGTTCTTGTCTCTCCCCATTATGACAAGAACTTTCTTAATCTTCTCTTTAAGAAAAATTGCATCACTAGAACAAATACGTGGAACCAATCATTTATTTCTCCTTATCTTCATATTACGACATTATTGAATTAAAAACCAATTAAAGAGCAAAATAAACCTATAAATTTTGGGCCAAAACTATGAATATTATTTGAACAATATGTTGTTCCCTTTAATATAAATTACTATGTGATACTCTGTTGCGTGCACTCATAAATCTAGTTATTTTAATGAAAACATAATCTATTTTAAAGTGTCATTTGTGATCATCTATTTACTAAAATACATACAAATGCAGTCTTCCTGAAAGCATCTAGACTTATCACTGTAATGAATGTGAAATATATTTTGTTTTAAGACAAACATACACAGCATATGAATTTTTTTTTTAAGACAGAGTCTCATTCTGTCAGCCAGGCTGGAGTGCAGTGGAATGAACTCGGCTCCACCTCTCAGGTTCAAGTGATTCTTGTGCCTCAGCCTCCTGAGTAGTTGGGATTACAGATGCGCACCACCATGCCTTGCTAATTTTTGTATTTTATTTGTTTTCGTTTTTTGGTTTTTTTAGTAGAGATGAGGCTTCACCATGTTGCCCAGGCTGGCCTCAAACTCCAGACCTCAACTGATCCTCCCATCTCAGCCTCCCAAAGTGCTGGGATTACAGCCGTGAGCCACCGTGCCTGGCCGGCATATGAATTTTTAAGACAAACATGGCCATGTGAAAAGTTTAAAGAATTTATTCCCCCAGAAATTAATGAATTGGGGCAGTGCCAGACTCACAAACGGTTGGGCTCCACCTAAAGGAGTGTGGGAGGAAAGGGTTTTTTTTTAAACATGTTTAAGGAAGCAAGACAAAGAAAATATTTGACTGGTTAAAGTAAAAGTATCTAGTTCGAGTTTAGTTAGTGATTTCTGATTGGTTAAGCTTGTTTCATTTTACTATTTACATTCAATTGAGTTTTAATTTGCTTACCTCCTAAGTAACCCAAGGCAATAGAGCTGACTCAGCCTCCTAATATTTTTTTTTTATTTTTATAGATTTAGGAGGTACAAATGCAGTTTTGTTACATAGGTATATCGCATATTGGAGAAATCTGGGCTTTTAGTGTAAACATCACCCAGCATGTACCATTGAATAATTTCTCATTCCTAACCCCCCACCCACCTTCACACCCTTCCGAGTCTCCACTGTCTATTATTTCACTATGTCCATGTGAACAAATTATTTAGCTCCAATTTATAAGTAAGAACACGCAGTATTTAACTTACTGTTTCTGAATTATTTCACTTAAAATTTTTCACACAATATATACAATCTTTCCTTCTTTTCCCTTAGTCCTAATGTACATTAGTAGGCATGATTACCGTTCATTACTCTTTCCTAGATTATATTCAAATATCTGAGCCAACAAAGAGATTTCTAGAAGATTTTCCTTCAGGAAACGTTGAGAGCAAGTTGAATACATTACGTAAAATTCCCATGTGATCATGAAACCTCTTAATTAGCATCATTTAGAGATTATTTTGGAATGGTGTAAATAAAGACAATGATTTTAGAATCATAAGACAGTTTGAGTTGCTCTTTTTATCAATAACTCATCATTTTAGCAAGGAAAAGTGACACTTAAACCTAATTTTAAGGACACACTTGACAATCTTTCCAACTCAAATATTTCTGTAGCCCTTTCAACATGGTAACACTTCCATATTAGTAATAACAGGTGAAAATATTTTCAAATGTTTGGATTGATGGCAAATAAAGTTAACTCACATGCCTTCAAGATCCTACGTATTTAAATTTCTATTTTAACCAATAAGGACAAAACAACAATAAACCGAGAAAGTTGGTTTAAAAGGAAATGTTTTAAGAAATGCTATGGAGACTAAAATCTAAGTTATATCTCAAGTCAATTTTTTTCTGCTTTATCTGTACAACCTAACTCACAGGACTTGGGTGATTTAAATTGAGATGCCTCCAAAGTACTTAGCAAGTCTGTGTTCTGCTTGTTAATCTTGTGGATTCTTGGGGGTTAGATATTACATCCTCTCATCTTAGAACTCCCAGTACTCAGAGTAATGCATTTGTTCAACAACTATCTGCTAAATTAGTGAACAAATTAATAAATAAAAAGGTATGAATAAAAAATAGTAAACTTTTGGAAACTTTAATACCCTCCTAAAAAGTCATTTAAGACTCGTTAAATTTGTATGCTGCAAGAAATATCCTGAAGCTACTTAGTTCATCTCCAAAAAAAAAAAAAAAACTTATATGTAAGAAATATATAGAATTTTCTGAGTACAAAGTAGTGTCATTTCAGAGATTATCTGAGTTAGAGTTCAATCAGTGGGAAACCCACTGCAATTGATGGAACTACTCCAAATCCAAATCCTACAGATATTGCATTTTTTAAAATTATAATTTCATGCTCAAAAAAGAAGAAAGAACCTCTATAAGTGATCTAGTATGACTTTTTCTTAATACAGTGCCTCCTATGAATATTTCCTTGTTGGGCCCTAAGGTATATTAGAGCAGGCAATCACCCCTTTCTTGTGAGGGTTGGGAAATCCCATGGTGCTTCAAAGAAGCAAGTAAAAATCAGTGAGTTGGAGAGGCTGTGAGCAAAGTTAAAGATGTCACAGTGCTGATTTAGAGCAGGGCTCATTTTGCAGTTTGACCCTCTATCCATCTGATCTTTGAGGTTAAAGCTCTGTAACTGCCCCTGCAGGTTCAGTGCTGCCTCAGATTCCAGATAATTTTCCCCTAGTAAGCAATTGTATGACTGAAGATGACCAGCAAGTCCCTCCCAGAGTTTCTGCCTTAATGCCCCATACCAATTCCCCTTTCTCCTTCTCACCTGACATTTTCCTTCAGTTTGTCCAGTCTCTATGACTGATCAACTCTATTCTGGCCTCTACATACACAAACTAACCTCATGCCCTTCCTTATACTAACTCCCAAGACACACACACACACACACACACGCACACACACCCAGGTACATACACTTCTTGCCAGGTAAAAACAATTGATACACACATTTCCCATACATAAGACTGAGTCTATTTCTCCCACTCAAGACACAGCACACATGCTGGGACAGCTTCATTCTGACATATTTATTCCCCTTTCAAGTTGAGCAGGGTGGGACTAATTTCTTTCTTACTGTCACATTTTATATTGAAATAAAGCGTGTTTGACAATAATCTGCTACCTGGGGTTTTTCTAAAGCCTATCCCCAGGCAAATACATGTTTTTAATTTATTTCATCTATAAAGAACCATTATGTACTTTATCTTCCATGTTTGTTAAGGTGTTGCATCTACAGACACTAAAAATAAAAGAGGACAAAAATCTGAGAGTAGAAAGAGATAAAATAATTTTGTTAACCCAGTTATAGAAATTCCATGAGTTTCAGAATTTTACACATGACCTTAAGTGTTTTATTTTATTTTTAAAAATCTGTGATTCTTTAATGTAACAGAGATGCAGAGCCATGATTTAATTTTCCACTTTGTTAATGACTCATAAACACCTCATTGATATTGTTTAGTTTTATTTTCTAAAAACAAAAAGTAACTGATTTGACAACAAATAATTTTTTCCTAATCTAGTTTGTTTTTTTTTAACGTGAACAAACTGTATCTGCAGACACAATTTTATTATTTTTCTGTGACATTTATCTGTAAACATAACAGTGCTTTCTAAATTCATCAGAACATGACATAGGAATTTCAGAAATATTAGTGTGTAGTTGTCATTGTGCTGCTGCTTACTACTGCAACAAGAAGAGCTGCCCAAATCTTTCTAGCTTATCACAGCAGAAATACAGAAAGCTTTCTATGTGGTAACTTAGGTATAGTTTGGGCATTTCTAACCCAAAAATCCAAAATTCAAAATGCTCCAAACTCCAAAACTTTTCGAGCGCCTACATGATGCCATGACCTGAAAAATGGAAAATTCTACACCTGACCTCATGTGACAGGTCACAGTCAAACCTTTATTTCACACACACAATTATTTAAGATGTTGTAAGAAATTATGCTCAGACTATATGTTTAGGGTGTATATATAACATACATAAATTTAATGTTTAGGCTTGGTTCCATTCCCAGGATATCTCATTATGTATAGGCAAATATTCCAAAATCCAAACAAATCCAAAATCCAAAACACTTTTGTTCCCAGACATTTTGGATAAGGGATACCACATTTGTATCAGACTTCTACTTTCTGATGGCTCTATCCTCTTCCAGGGTGTTTTAGTTCATTTGTGTTACTACAGAGGAATACCTGAGACTGGATAATTTATCAAGGAAAGAGGTTTACTTGGCTCACAGTTCTGCAGGTTGTACAGGAAGCACGGCATCAGCACCTGCTTTTGGTGAAGGCCTCAAGATGCTTCCACTATGGTGGAAGGTAAAGGGGAGCCAAAATGTGCAGAGATCACATGTTGACAGAAGAAGTAAGAGTGGGGCAAAGAGGCGGGGGGATTGGAGATGCCAGGCTCCTTTTAACAACCAGATTACTCAGGAACTAATAGAGCAAAAACTCACTAATTCCTTGCCCACCCTCAGGGAGAATATTAGTCTATTCAAGAGGCATCCACCCTCATGACCCAAACACCTCCCATTAGGCTCTATCTCTAACCTCGAGGGTCAAATTTCAACAAGAGGTTTACAAGAGACAAACATCTAAACTTTCACACAGGGTCTCCTCTGCATTCAAAGGGGGAATTCACAGACTCCAAAGCAAACAGCAACATAAGTGAGTAAAACAACTAGGGTATAATACTATAGGGAGTAATGGAAACTGTAGAGAACTTCAAAGAATGCTCTCTGAAGATGGTTCCCATGCAGAAAAGCATGCATATTATTGGCAGGACTTTGCAAGAGAAAACAAATCTGTACTTTTAAAATGCAAAAACCCAGGAGTTTTAAATGTAAGCAACTAAGTAAAAAAAAAAAAAAAAAAAAAAAAAAATACTGTGTATGCTGCTTTAACGTATTTCTGTGAATGATTTGGCTCAAAGAAGATGCATCTCCAACCTCTGGTGTATATGGTACCTTCCTTCTGATAAATTCATCCTTCAATAAAAAGGCAGAATGGCTATTGTCCTCACAAGATGAATGTTCTCCAAATTTTTTTGATTGTGCAGGAAAAAAAAATGTGGAAAAGTATTTCTAGTGCGTGTGTGTGTGTGTGCACATGTTATACATACATTATACACTGTATCTACCTAGGGACAAGATGTCTTGCTAATATCTCAAGAATTACTAATATTTCAAGGCACAAGATGCATCTAGGATGAGTTTCATTATTAATGATGTAGATATGAATCCACACTTCAAATAATCTTTATAGCTTCATTTTTAAAGGAGCTTCATGACAGATATGATGGGGTAATTGTTCTACCTCTTAATGTGGTTGATGAAGAGGACATTGGAATGGGAGAAACATTGTTTTCTCTATTTTATCTTCTGCTTATCTTCAATGCAAATTTATTCACAGGGATTATTTTTAGCTCTTTTTTAATGTTATTAACATATTTAATATTAGTAAAGCCTTATGTCTTCCCATTTATTAGACTAAAAAATACCAGTAGAAGCTCTTGAATTCTATCTCTGTCCTGATTGCTTTGAACATCCCTTTTTATGCACACACCATATTTTTCCCATGATAGTGCCCTCTCTTTTACTAGGTAACATCTGGAATATAATAGTTCACATTTGCACACAGTTCTGTTTAGGACTATATGGTACTTATTAAGTATTATCTCACGTTGAAAGATTACATTTTCATTTGGTTTATGGTTCTTCAATAAGCATTTACTTATTTAAAAAGCAGGGAAAGGCTATTAGTGTTTTAAAAACTTGAGGGGATTTTTATTAGTTAATCGTGTTACCAAGAGTATTTTCTTGTTAATTACAATAGCAAAACACTAATTTATGTAAAATGAAATTTATTGCCTTTTAGTTGGGTTGAATGAAAATGGAAGAAAGGAAGTAAAGATTAGAGCTAGGTTCTCAGGCAATTTTGGTATAAAATGTGTAAAAGATGGAAAGAATAATTCTTCTCTTGGTTCCATGAGAGTTATGATTGTGACTCCTCATACATAAAAATGAGCATATGCCCTGAAGTATGTTGTTAACTAAATACTTATATTTAAAGTTCACAATTCGTTGGTAGTCAATTTAATTAGGCAAAAGAAAAGCTTTCTTTTCTGTACTACATAGAAAAGAGATATTTCATAGTATCGTCCTTATGAGAAGGTGAATGAAAAAATGCAAATTGTGAAATTGCTTATCCCCTTATACTGCTCCTTCTACAAGCTATTTCTTTCCTACTGGTGATTTTCTTTGATATCAGATATTACTTGATATTTCCTAGATGAATACTGATTGTAATTTGATTTTTGGCTTATTAAATTCTGGGACTTAATTTCACATATGACCAAGGAAGAGAAGTCCATCAAATAAATTATAAGCCAAACTCTTAATGGTAGGAAGGATATTACAAATATTATATCGAATAAGTTAAAAGCCAAACACTTAACAGTAGAAAGGACTCTTTGTTTTACTTCACATATTTCTGTGTTATTTGAATACTTTCATATTTTTGAAGGAAAAGTATATAGCAATATTACGCAAAAATGAATTTATCTATATATCTGTCTCTTTCTTTGTAACAGGCAAATCTCTGAGCACTTTACGTATTTTTTTCTAATACTGTGGGATCTTGAGCAGGTTACTTAATGCCTACAGTTACTATGCTTAAAGTAATAGAAATACCAATTTTTATTATCTGTCCCATGAAGTAGTTGTGGTTGTCAAGATTAAGTGAGAGTTCATGTATATATGTAGTGTGTGTGTATTTAATAATAGACATATATTATATATAATATATGAATATTGATCTATTATATATGAATATTGCATTTAGAACAATGCCTGACATTCTATGTGTCAAATAATTGTTGGTTAGCAATTACCCAGTAGAATGTGAGCTTCGTGAGGACAGGGGTTATTGCCTCTTTTTTTTACTTCTATATCCCCAATACCTGGTATTAAATAGTTCATAACATGTGTTCAGAGAACAAATGAATGGTTTTCTGAGTTAGATGTACTGTGATCACCAATTTACTACTAACATAACTGAGACAGAGAAATTAACTAACATGGCCTAGATTTCACAGCCAAAATCACATGGTTAGTAAATGATAAAACAATGGTTTTTAACCCAGCTGACTTGACTCCAAGGGCTTTCACACTTACCCCTCTGCTCTACTGTTATCCCTTTTAGAACTAGCAAACTAAAGAAAATAGAAGGAGAATTGCTCCTTAAAAAAAAAAAAAAGCAATATGTGGTCAGATGTGGTGGCTCACGACTGTAATCCTAGCCTTTTGGGAGGCCGAGACAGGCAGCTCTCTAGATCCCAGGAGTTCAAGACTAGCCTGGGCAACATGGTGAAACCCCATTTCTACAAAAGATACAAAAATTAGCCAGTTTGTTACATGCCTGCAGTCCCAGCTACTTGGGTGGCTGAGGTGGGAGGATCCCCTGAGCCTGAGAGGTCAAGGCTGCAGTGAGCTGAGCTTGCACCATGGCACTCCAGCTTGAGTGACAGAGTGAGACCTTGTCTCAAAAAAAAAAAAATAAGTAAATAAAATAATTAAAAAGCAAGATAGGATACTCTTCTAGTCCTTGAAGAGCTACTGGAGCTATCACGTACTCACAGATTGCAGAAACAGTTTTCTGGAGTTGAATGTAGGAAAGGGAACCCTTAAGCAGGCATACTCTGCCTAAGAAGCTAGAGAAATACACACCACAATTTTAGGACTATTTCATTAAAAAATAGTTAAGTTTTAAATCCAGTAACAAGAGTCAATCTCAACCAACCACTTATGCCCAGAAGGCTGAGATTTTACCCCCATCTGAAGGTTTTATGGTAGAAGGTATTTTAATTGTTTCCTCCAGAGATTTTCAACAACTTTTTTCTCTGCTGGTTGTGATGCCATTCCCAAATGAAATCATGTACTGAAATCACTTTGTAAACCATAAAAATCAAAATGCAAAAGTAATATATCAAAAAGGTCATGAAAGAAGCTGTTTCTCCATGATTTTCCTGAGTAGAATCCTGGATCCCTTATTGAAATTCATTCATTAATCTCAAAGCAAAATCATTACCCTGACTGACTTCACTGTAATGAATTAGAGTGGTATATGCATATTAAAGGCATATCCAATTATATGATTTTTATTCCAAAGGTCAAATATTAATTTAGTAAAAATCAGTTATTTGTGGAAAAAAATATAGTACCAAGACAGCAATAATGCTATTTAAATAGATGGGAGAGTACCTAAGAGAAAAATAGAAAGAAAAGGAAGATCAAAAACAGATACTGTTCAACTTATGATGAAGTCACTTCTCAAGAAACCCATCAAGTTGAAAATATCTTAAGTGGAAAACGCATTAAATACACCTAACCTACCAAACATCATAACTTAGCCTAGCCTACCTTAAACATACTCAGAACACTCACATTAGCCTACAGTTGGGCAAAGTCATTTGGCAACAGTACACTATAGAGTACATGTTGGTTACCTTTGTGATCCTGTGGCTGACTGTGAGCTGAGGCTTCTGCTGCTGCCCAGCATAGTGAGAGAGTACCTTACCATATGTTGCTAGCCTGAGAAAAGATCAAAATTTAAAATCCGAAGTATGGTTTCTACTGAATGTGTATCATTTTTCCACCAATATAAAATGAAAAATTGCAAGTCAACCCATCATAAGTCAGGGACCGTCTGTATTAGATATTAAAATATCAACTCAAATTTTAGAAAGATCTTTAGAAAATCCGAAACTCTAAAAATGTGATACTGATGTGCTTATTCTGTTCAGTTCAAAAAAGCTCTCTTTTGGTGGCTTTTGGCTCTGACTCTTAGGGACAGATTCAGTAAGGCTAATACTTGTAATCTCTGAATTCAGTTTTTTTCTTTCTGTTATTAATCATCTACTGAGAAATTTTAGATATAAAAATTTACATGTTACTTCTTAAAGAAATGGTCCCTTTATTTTTAAGATTTATACATTTTCTTCATTTCTTTCTTTCTCCATGTTACTGTTGCCTTTGCTTTGGACAAGGAGATAAAACAGACTCTGTGTCATAATATTTGTTAGAGTTCTTGGTTATAAGCAACAGAAACTGACTCTGATTAACATAAGCACACAAAGATTATACTGGAAGGCTATGGACTCAATTGAATTAACAATAGGCTGAGAGCTAGTACTGGATAACAATCAGGAATCAAAAGATCCTTAGACGTTAGGGCAGCAAATGTATACCAGTAGCAGCAGTCTGATTTGAACCCCATTGTGAGCAATGAGTCCTCAGTTGTTTGCTGGCATCACTCTCAAAATCAAAGTCTTACAAAGAAGCATTCAATTTGCTAAACCCAAGTATGTTCCTAGTTCCTCTTCCTCCATCCATATAAGGACAAGGAATGGAAGGACTGGTATCTTTCTCCAAGACTATATACAAATTAAAGAGTACTCCAGGATGAGCTCAGGATGCTTTTAGAAATATGGGATTCAATACTCTTCAGTCAAAAAATTACAAATGCCCAGTACATATACTTAAGTAAGGGCAGAAGTTAGTTGAGCCTTAGGCAGAACTAATCAAAGGATACTATGTATTATAGTGTAATGAGCACTCATATGTTTGGAGCAAATTGTTTAGGGCCAAATCCTGGTTTCTTCATATCCCAGATATGAGACCTTGTATGCAGAACTTAACCTCTCTAAGCCTGTTTTTTCATCTATAAATACTCTCAACATCGGGATTGTTCTGAGGTTTAGTCACTTGGCATACAATAGAGACTCAATAAATCATAGCAATCTGCAGAGATGACAGGAATCCCTCTCTCATCATCTACCCTCAGGGCCATGTCTACATCCCCTGTAATTAGCCCCTCTAGACTAATATCCTGATGACACTCTGCACTCTTTAGCCACGAAAACCCTGCAGCTTCCCCAATTTACTTGAAAATATTGCAAACTGTCCTTTATTCAGCCAATTTTCTTCTCTCAACCATTTATGAGAAATTCATATTATTCATCTCTTTAACATTTAGTATAATCCAGAATGATTATCTCAGATTTCCTTTTTGCTATAACCACCTGAATTTGTTCTTTGAACAATAATTGTCCTGAGGCAAGTGAGAATTTGCTATGTTATTAATTCTTATCACCTTCACATTGTAAACCTGTATTTTTTTTTTAATTTTATCTTGGCCAGTGCATGGCTAGATTCTTATGAGGAAAATGGACTTTCAAAAAATAGGACTCTAGTTGCTAGAGAAATTACTTACAGTCTGAAACCTCAGGTGGACAACACTGAGTATGTAACTTGACATTGGTAACTTGAGTATCAAAGGAAAAGTAAATCCAACCAGGGGTTTCAAAGGACTGTGATTCTGATTAGCTCAGCTGTCATTAGGTTAGTGAGCTCTGTAATTGGTGAAATGTGTCCACATGTATTTTTCTTAAGAGCCACTGGCTGTCTCACCCCGTTGGTTGAACAGATGGGTCTCCCCAAGTGCTGGGAACCCCAGCTCCGCTTCCATCTTCTCTCACCCCAGAAGCTGTGGCTGATGCTTGACAAAAAAATCTGTTCTTGTTACATTTAGTACATAAACTAGCTAATGAGCTTATACTAAAAAACAAATGTTGGGAGGCCTAGGTGGGTGGAGTTAGAGACCAGCCTGACCAACATGGTGAAACCTGGTCTCTACTAAAAATACAAAAATTAGTTGGGCGTGGTGGTGGGCGCCGGTAATCCCAGCTACTCAGGAGGCTGAGGCAGGAGAATCGTTTGAACCCGGGAGGCAGAGGTTGCAATGAGCCGAGATCGCACCATTGCACTGTAGCCTGGGCGACAGAGAGAAACTCCACTTCAAAAAATAATAAAATAAAATAAAATAAAATAAAAAATGTATGCATTGTGGAGCCATATGAGATTTAATCAAAAAAATCCATTTATCTCATGCATTATCTCAATTATAGTTAATTAGCAGAGAAATACACTTACATAAAGTCATGTTATCATTAATGGAAGGTGATAATTACAGTTTACAAGGGTGTCAGTATAATCTTTTGTAATCCTTATGATCCTTTGAATAGATGTCAATTATCTTTAGTTTGCAGAAACATTAAGTAGGTTAGTGCCGGCAATTTTATATTTTAATTTATAACATTAAAGGTAACATTTGTTTTACAACTACTTATCAGATTAAACTGGGCAGCAAATCTTTTACATTCATTTGGAGAACTGTTTTGTGTGTTAATATGCTAATTTGTGCTACATGTAAATGTCACTCAATTTACAAAGCAAGCAATAGACTGCACTGATTTGTTTATAGTGTCATTATATTACTTATTTGTGAAAAATTTGGTTAAATATAAATGGCATTTTGGTGTGTATGTGATGTTATATATTACTCTGCTATTTTACATTTTTAAAAAGTTATACTTAGGTAGATGCTAATACTAATTTTATATTTTGTGTAATAAGTTAGTAGGTAAAAGAGGAAATAATATTACTTTAAAAAGGTAAATGCTAATTGCTGAAATCTCATAGTACTGGTTTTCACTTTATTTTAAAAACTTTTTTTGTAACAGATTCACCATTAGGCTGTAAATTGTGAGAACATAAAGACCACATCTCTTATCTGTTATATATAATATTCTTAAAAATTTGCAAAGTCCCTATGACATAGAAAGTGCTTATTTATTTATTTAGTGTTGAATGAATATCTGTGGAATCACTGTGGCACTCATATGTCATCCTCCAAGTCCCCACCATCACTTCACTCTATCAAATCTTTTATTCTCAGACTTTCTGTGTGCTGCGATAGATACGATGGCAATTATAAAACAAAGTCTCTTCTTCTCTCATGTAGCACACAATCTACTTTAGAGAGAATATTATTATTATTTTGGGAACACTTTTGTACTCCATTAAGGGGGTACCTATTGATACTAAGAAGGAAAAGATCAAGGCCCCAAACATTGAAAATCTTACAGAGTTAACAATATTTTTGAGATTCAAAGTACAGCTTGACTTCATTCAGATGGTTAATTTGGTGATGAGTGTGGATACAGTGTAAGTAATAGTCCCAAGGAGAAAATAAACTCTGTATATGTGGTTCTATCTGTGAGTAGCTGTGTTTATTTGTGAGTGTCCGTGTGTATCTCCATGTGCATTTTTCTGAGTACCTGTCTGAGACCCCTTATGTGTATTTCTCTAGTGCTGTGGTTCAAGTGAGAGGCACAGAACATAGCAACTCCTCTTTAAGTTAGGACAGCACTCATCCTTTGAGTATGACTACCTCTTGCCTAATCTAACATAGCCTGCTGCTTTCAACTTCTTTCCTTCAGGCCTTACATTAATTGGAAGTTTTCGGGTTGTTGAAAACCATGTACAGTTTATTAACCAGACAAGATATACCTTGACCACCACCTACTGAAACTGGCCAGGCTTCTCTGATGTTTCCTGAAAACAGGTGATACCTCAGCCTTTCCACACTAACTGCCAGGTGGCTGAACTATGTCTAGCCTTGGTGGTCCTAAATATTAGGTTCAGGTTGGTATAAAAGGGAATAGAGTGAGTAGATTGACGTTTCCTCTATTTTTTTTAGTTTGAACAAATGATCAAGACACAGACTCCAAATGATGATAAATCCTAGAACATCTCTGGCAAAAAACAGAAGAAAAAGTAATTATTGATTAGACAAATATACACTATTCCAAATTGTTAGAAATTCGTGGGATGCTAATTAATTACCTGGTGTCCCTTGTGGGATCCCAAGAATTGGAAAAATAAAGCCCCAAAGGCTGGTGCAAATCAAAATACAGCCTTGCTAATGAGAAAGCAGATTTGGAGAGCATAGCTCACACTGAAGGCTGAAATGGACCTAGCTCTACGTTCCCCTCTTAATTAAAGACATGGAGATTCAGAGGTAAGCAACGTGACTCACCTCGGCCTTTTTCAGGTGAGACCGTCATCTGACAGAGCAAGGACCTATTGCAGCAAAACTTTGCCTGCACCGATTTGTGCCTGGTCGCAGGCAGGTCCAAGAGGGAGGATTTAAATGACAAAGAGGTGGACACAGGTGGTTTGAGTGTCAATGTGCAGTCTCTCTGTGGTTAAAGTGTCCACTGTTAGTCAGGTTTTCTTCATCCTCACCTAACAGACTAGTCACTCTGCCCTTTGTTTACCCTCAGTGGCACCGGTTTTCAACAAGTAGTATTTTTGCTCCTCCAGTTGGGGAGATTTCACAATATGTGGGGATCATTTGTTTGTCACAATTCTGGGGGTGGGTGCTACTGAATCCAGTGTGTAGAAGCCAAGAATGCTGCTAAACATCCCACAATAAAGAATTACCCAGCCCAAAATTTCAATAGTATCAGGGCTGGGACTCTTCTTTATAGAAATGAGAGGATTAGGGAGATAGGTGCTTCCACCTTATATGGACTGATAATAAACTGATACAATCCATATTATGATGAAACATTGTCATAGTTACAAAAAGTATGAATCTAGAGCTATTTCCAAGGTGGTGATTTTGCTACAATATTTGCGTTTTAGAGCGTGTAGAGCAATTGGTGCAAGGGTCACTTCAGCAGCAATAAGGATGAGGAAAGACCAGGCTTAGACCATGAACATTGCTACATTTTTTGAGTTTCCCCTTTACTCCCAAATAGGAATCCTCATTTGAAAAACTGATAGTTGCCAGGCGCAGTGGCTCACGCCTGTAATCCCAGCACTTTGGGAGGCCGAGGCGGGCAGATCATGAGGTCAGGAGATCAAGACCATACTGGCTAACACAGTGAAACTCCGTCTCTACTAAAAATACAAAAAAATTAGCCCGGCATGGTGGCGGGCGCCTGTAGTCTCAGCTACTTGGGATGCTGAGGTGGGAGAATGGCGTGAACCCAGGAGGCAGAGCTTGCAGTGAGCCGAGATCGTGCCACTGCACTTCAGCCTGGGCAACAGAGGGAGACTCTGTCTCAAAAAAAAAAAAAAAAAAGAAAAGAAAAAGAAAAAGAAAAACTGATAGTAACAGTGTCCTATCAAAATAAGTAAGGAGAGTGTAAAGTAACAGAAACTCTCTTCCATTTTTATGAAAGCATAAAATTGTATAACCACTTTAAAAAAGAGAGAAAATAGTTTGACACTTTCTTATAAAACCGTCATGAATCTTTTGCTTTAAAGTTTAAGGTCCCCGAAGTCCTATTTACTTGTGCAAAATATTAAAATTAGGTATACACGGTTTTCCATCATTTAAATAGCATAGCACCTTTTTACCCTTGAGGATTTAGAAAGACTGCAAAATTTGTAGACATTTGGTCAAGTAGTTGGCAAGTGGCAAGTAGCAGGAATTAATTTCTTAAGTTTTTGAAACAAGATTTGTAAAGAAAGAAAATCCCATGTTTGCTATAGGAAAAAAATCTACATATATGGTTAGAAAAGCTGTTTTAGTCATTAGAGAGAAGGGGCAATACATGCAATCTGGTTAAACCTCATCAACTGTTGACATCAAGGGCTATTCTCAGTGAAAGTTTGCCTGAGACATCCAAAATATCTCTTTACGTTTTTCTTTTAGTAAAATTAGTTTGACAGAAAGAAAGGGAAGTAGCGTTAAGTGTTTGTAGAAAATAGTAGAAGACCTTAGAGCCAGTGGCTAGCCTTTGTAGTTAGTATTGAAAAACCCAATCATTGGAAGACGTATCTGTGGCATTAAGGGCTTCTGCAATCATGAGACTCATCAGACCTTCTACAAAATCAAAAGGCCCTTAGGCTTAGATCAAGGAATCCAGACCCACATTTGTTTTCCTTATGTGTAGTGAAGCTGGACACCTTCAGTACACTTTCATACTGAAAAAAACTTTATTTGAGGTATGTCAGTAAATGAACATGGCATTGTTCAGAGCATCAAGGAAATCATTGTCTAGGCAACAATTTCAAAGGCATTGCTTAGCTTTCAAAAGAGCATACTTCTTTTTTTATTTTTATTTTTTGAGATGTAGTCTCACTCTGTCGCCCAGGCTGGAGTGCAGTGGCACAATATTGACTCACTGCAAGCTCTGCCTCCCAAGTTGACGCCATTCTCCTGCCTCAGCTTCCCAAGTAGCTGGGACTAAAGGCGCCCGCCACCACGCCCAGGTAATTTTTTTTTTTTTTTTGTATTTTTAGTAGAGACCAGGTTTCACCGTGTTAGCCAGTATGGTCTGGATCTCCTGACCTCGTGATCCACCCGCCTCTGCCTCCCAAAGTGCTGGGATTACAGGTGTGAGCCACCGTGCCTGGCCCCCAGAAGAGCATACTTCTAAAGAACTTGAACTAAAGAAAGAAAATACTAATTATCAGAACTAAGCAAGTCAATTCAATTGGACACTAAATTTTGCTTTACATGTTTTGATAGTGAAGGCAAAAAAGAAGTATGGGCTTTCTAAAAACAAAATGTATACATATTCATCTCCAGACTTGTTTTTTCCCTCTATCATCTAATTCAAGCAGAAATCTACAAAAATAAGGGATTTTGAACAATATGATGCAGATAATTTAAAACTATATTTTTTAAAAATGAGGGAGTACATTTTAATAAAAAAATTAAAAACTTAGCTTCTTGTACACAAGTTGTTCAAGGTTTCTCAGATGTAAAGTGAGCTCTACATTCAATCTTTATAAACTTTACTAAGGTAAAGATAGTGATGAATCTTTTGCTTTAAAGCTTAAGGTCCCTGAGGTCGTATTTACTTGTGTAAAGTAGTTCAATGAGGTGCACATGGTTTTCCATCATTTAAATAGCATAATACCTTTTTACCCTTGAGGACATAGAAAGACTACAAGATTTAAAAACCAATTTATTTAAAGTTCCTCTCCTGAAGTTTGAAAGTGTGATTGGGGGTAAAGAAATCAATTCTCATTATCTTCAGGAAGAAAATTGTTTAATCTTTGCACAATAAATTGTGCTTCAGAATTGAGAAAAATAGAACCCAATTCTACTATGTGTCTAAGTATGTGAGCTCATGTAATGAACCTAAGCTTGTTAGTCACAGTTGGTAAGTCAATGCTTTATAGGTCAAATGTACACAGCTGGATCATTTGGAATATATACAACATGGGAGTTGAGAGACAATTCAGTAAGTTGAATATTGTTTATCTGATGTCACTCCCAAACTCTGATGAACTTGGTGTGAAGAAAAACTAATAGTTTAATATTTGCTCTATTTATAAATTTCACAACTTTATAGAACTTGATTAGTTCAATCTACTCATTTTACAGAAAAGGCCACTAAAACTTAGCAAAGTTAAAGAAGAACTTCGCCTAAGTCTCACAGCTAGTAAGCAGCAAAACTAAAATCTGCCAAGTTATTCAAAGCCTAGCTTCTCTCTACATTACCTTGATAAGTCTAGGTTATTGTTTAATGCTTTTAAATGATCTAAACCATTTCCCAAATTATAGGATTACATGGCTTTCTAAATGTTAAAGCATCATTTTGCATTATAAAAACAATTCTATAAAATTGGAGGGAAGCAGGGGTTGAAACCACACATTTACACAATTTCGTAAATGTTACTTTCTCTACTAATAATCTCCAACCTTCTTGACCAGGATTTCCTGTCTCATTGTTGGCACCATGTGCTAACTTCACGTGACTGGCTTTCATCACTGAAAATTGACACTTCCCTTCAGATTATTTTTTCTCTATGTCATTCAAGAGATTAACCTGTATTTTGAAGAAAGCTGAATTGACACAACAGCCTTAATGCCAATTTATACCTCAGGCATAAAGAAATGGAGAAACTCAGCTTTACCAGTGCCAACAGGAATTTCTTCTTCCAGGGATATTTGCCTGTTGTCATTTATTTATTATTGCAACTATACCTATAGTATTCAGTAAACTCATGCTTTTTTAGAAATTCCAGTAAATATGATGCCACCAAAGGCACCACTGCATTCAAAAATAGTACCTTTCAAGCTTCAAATGCTTGTCCAACTCAAAATTGAAGAAAGCATTGCAAAGTTATGAAATAATACTGCTTACTTTTCCAAATCTAATTCTGTCTATTCACAAAAAACAAATAATTTGATTGGGTTCAACCTACCTGTTTTTCATTGCCACTTCTAAACAGTATCTGCAACCCAATCATGAAATGACAATATCTCTGAAACAAAAAAAAAAGCTCACTGGTGTAATCTTTTTTTTCCTTTGCCCTAATTCTATAATTATGGTGGCTGACATTGTGATTTATTTGGCATTTTTCTGAAACTGGTGATTATTTTTGTTCTTGTACTTACTTGTAAAGGTCACTGATAAATGAATTCCTTTGTGTTTATGTTTTTTAATGATCTGAATGCTCTGTTTTGTACGTATCCATCTTTTGGGTTTTGATTGTCATCCACTTTTATTCAGTCCTTTTTTATTGCAATGTTCTTTCATCAAATAAGGGCACAATGTGATTAGAATAAATTTTTGTATATTAAATTTCATTTGATTAATGTAGAGATGACATAGTCAATTCCAAATATAAAAGCATTGGCCCATATTTTCCCAGGAAAATTAACACAAATTAATGAGTACCTGTATTCATGTATTGAATAAATACTTATTGCCCACCTATTATATGACAAACATTAAGTTCATCCCTGATTCTGTAAAACAAAATTACATGGTGGTTGCCAGCGTCTGGGGGAGGGAAGAATGGAGGTATTA
This sequence comes from Nomascus leucogenys, assembly GCF_006542625.1. NCBI lineage: Eukaryota > Metazoa > Chordata > Mammalia > Primates > Hylobatidae > Nomascus > Nomascus leucogenys. The sequence goes on from NC_044401.1 coordinate 11,480,582, forward strand.
GTGTTTAATGGGTACAGAGTTTCAATTGAAAAGATGAAGTTCTGGAGATAGATGATGGTGATGGTTGTACAACAATGTGAATGTACTGAATGCCACAGAACTGTACATTTAAACATGGTTAAAAAGGTAAATTTCAGGCCAGGCGCGGTGGCTCACGCTTGTAATCCCAGCACTTTGGGAGGCCGAGGCGGGCGGATCATGAGGTCAGGAGATCGAGACCACGGTGAAACCCCGTCTCTACTAAAAAATACAAAAAAAATTAGCTGGGCGTGGTGGCGGGCGCCTGTAGTCCCAGCTACTTGGAGAGGCTGAGGCAGGAGAATGGCGTGAACCCGGGAGGCAGAGCTGGCAGTGAGCCAAGATTGCGCCACTGCACTCCAGCCTGGGCAACAGAGCGAGACTCCGTCTCAAAAAAAAAAAAAAAAAGGTAAATTTTATATGTATGTTTTACTACAATAAAACTAATTAGAGAAGATCCTCAAGGAGTTTACAATCTAGTTGGAGCAACTGAGAAGTAAAAAGATTGTTACTATTTACAATGGACATGAAAAGCTCTACAATAAAAGTATTCTTTCACCATTTAGTGAATACAAATGAGGGACATCTAGAACAAATCAGAGTTGGGAAGCAGAAGGAAGGATGTTACTGCATAGTGCCCAAAAGAAAGGGTAGAAATGAGGTTGTCAATTGTGAAATAGAAAGATTATACGCAGCTGGGCGGGTGCGGTGGTTCAACACTTTGGGAGGCCAAAGCAGGTGGATCACGAGGTCAGCAGATTGAGACCATCCTGGCTAACACGGTGAAATCCCGTCTCTACTAAAAATACAAAATATTAGCCAGGTGTGGTGGTGCACACCTGTATTCCCAGCTACTTGGGTGGATGAGGCAGGGGAATTGCTTGAACCCGGGAAGAGCCAAGATCGTGCCACTGCACTCCAGCCTGGGCGACAAACCAAGACTCTGTCTCAAAAAAAAAAAAAAAAAAAAAAAAAAGAAAAAAAGAAGAAAAAGATAGATTACATAGGCAGAGTTCTAGCAGTGAAGCTTCCCAATGCAAGAACAAGAACATATGAGTCCATCCTATTGTCCAAAGCTGGTTATGTCCAGCAGTCTTCTACATTCCTCTGCTCATCTCTGGGAATTTATCCAGTGGCTCACCAGCCTCCATCCTGCACCTTCAGCCTTGCCTATTTTACTGAGTAATTCCCATTAGCACTCGGATATGTTCTAGTGTCATCCATCTTTAAAACACACACACACACACACACACCCGTTTCTTGATTTCTACACTCTTCTAATAGCCCTTAATCTAGTTCTACAAGAACTACATCCCAAGAGTTATGTACAGAGTGAAAGTGGCGGAAGGCTTACTTGGGATTCTAACTAATTTATATTCTTCAATATAGTTTTAGAAGGTTTAGATGAGGCTTATCAGGATTAATACATTTGGTTTCCCTTTTGCCTAGTCATCATATATATCCATACTATTTCTGGACCACAATAATAAAGTACATTGACTAGTAAGCTATGAATCCCCCAAAAGGAAAACAGAATCACATTCTGTTGCATGACAAGGAGTGAGAATCAGACCAAAGGAGGAAGTGTAAACTGAGCATGGTTTTTACTAGTTAGGTCTGTTCTTACAAGTCCTCATCTAAAGGACTCATATCTGAATTGTAAGTAATGGGAACTACAAAAAAAAAAAGAAGGGGGCCTAAACAAGCTGTTTTACCACAATTTCTGTAATGAAGTGACACCCTTAACATTAGCCATTGATGGATTGAGAGAGATTCTTGCTGTCACAAATAATGATATCATTCTTCCCATCATGAGACTTTGAGCAGAGTTGGCCAGAGAAACCACTTCATGCCAAGTATTCACTGGTCACAAAGACCATTAGTGCAAACATCAATGGCCTGAGCACTGTGTGTTATTAACCTCAGAGCATGTTTGCATGCATCAGTGTCAGAACAAGTGGCATCTTTGAGACTCATCAGTAGCCTGGCTCCTGCTTTGCATATCGAGACAGGATGTTTCTCCCAGTGGGCCAATGATGAAGAGGAGGAAAAGTCAATGTCATGAGGTTTCCAAGTATGGGGCTCAGTGGAACATATATTGCACACTTTCTAAGGATTATCAGAATCATTTGAAGGAAATTTTAGTGAAGTTAGTTCTTCTGCAAGTCATGTGAATGTATGAAGCAAGAGAACTACTATTTTGTGATTAATCCTATTACTCTCTTTTAAATCCCTGACTAGCATAGTTAAATATATTTGAGGACACATTTAAATTGTCTCAAAGTTTAAAATAAATACATTTTGCATAACTAAGTTACGATTCAAGGAGATCACAGAGAATACTTTATAATAATGACCTACGTTTAAAGACTAATTATGGTTAAATATTAACACTGTTTTAAAATATGACACATGTCCTATAAAGAATTAAAATGTTTAAGGCACTGGTCTCCTTTTAAGATCAACTATTATCCATATCACTTTTATACAAGGTTCACTAAGCCCCTAGGTATTATAACTATTTTTCACTTACATCTAGGCTAGAATCAACTGCACGTTTATACTGCAATAGGAAACTGCATTAAAAGCCACCCATGCTTTTCTTCATACCAATCACTTTATCTCTCATAACATTCTTAGTATCAGTGCCCTGAACCATTTTAAATATTCATATGAACATGTTAAGATGCCTTTAACTTTTAAGATAAGTAGATTATCTATGCAACCTAAAGGAATTATTCCAATTCTACAAAGAAAAACAGATCACTGAACAAATCATAAATCTTGCCTTCATAGCATTCCCCAGATTTGTAATGCAGAAGCCTTTTTTACTATTTTTGTGAAAATAACATAATAACAACATAATGTTCTATGCTTATATACTACTTTTCTAATAACTATCAACTCGTCTTTTTGACAGCACTGAATAATAAAGAGGGAAAAAAATATTGTTTCTATTCTATAATGAGGAAACTGAGGCAGAGTGCCGAAAAAGAAAAAACTGCCTATGGAAAACATTTGCCTAGGCAAAAAAATATATATATATATTAGCCTTAGTTGTTTATCTACAACTAAGTTGAATAAAGACAGAAAAATAAAGAAACATGGGCCAAATTAATCACTGCTCCTTATAATTAAAAGTAGTCACGGGTTGTTTCACCATTGAAAAGAAAAGGGATTAATGGAGTTATATATTAGATAAAAATACCTTTTATTGAAGCCCACAGCTTGTCATAGACTATGGAGATAGAACAGACTATGATGCAATAATAAAGAAATCCTAAAATCTAAGCAGTTTAACACAAGAAACTTTATTTTTTCCTTAAGTTAAAGTCCAGTAAAGCTGAGTTATTCTCCTTGACGGTTCTCTTTCAAGTGATGATTCAGGCATCTGAGCCCCTGCCATTATGTAGCTAAACTCTCTGAAACACATAGTTTCTGAGGTCAGCATAGAAGGAAGAATGAGACTATAGGACAGGTTCACACAGGATATAAGTGTCAGTCCTAAAACTGGCTTAAATCAATTCTGACCATTTCCTACTGGCCAGAAGTTAATCCAATCCCCTCGTTTGGGTGCTATGGAAAATACCATAAACTATATGGCTTATGAACAAAAGCTGTTTATTTCTCACAGTTCTGGAGGATGAAAATTCTAAGATTTTGGGTGCTGGCAAATTTGATATCTGACGAGGGCAGACTTTCTTGTTCATATAGGATGTCTTCTTACAGTGTCCCTGTATGGTCAAAGCAGTGAGAGGATTATTCTTGAGCTTCTTTTACAAGGACACTAATCTCATTAATGAAGGCGCCACTCTTATGAACTAACCATCCTCCAAAGACCCACTTTCTAATACCATTACCTTGGGAGTTAGGATTTCAACATAGGAATTTTCAGGGGACACAATCATTCAGGCCATTGTATCTTAATCTATGAAGACTGGAAAACATAGCCTTGTTTGCCCAAGAGGAGGAAAATGAAACAGGACCTGGAGAGCATCATAACATTGTCTCTGCCACTAGCTAGTATGTGGGTAAGCAAGAGGTTGATGGGACATGTATTAAAAAGAAGTAGATCAGCTTTCAAGAGAAGCTATGTTTCATCCTACTTCTGAAGATAGCTCTTAATTTTATTTTGGGAAAATTCCTTAACTCACAAGGCTTCAGTTTACTCAGCTGTAAAGTAAGAGAAGGATAAGTTATGGGAGCTAAGATGATATAATACATGATAATAATGTCAATCAATTTCTAAGCGTTTACCATCTGCTATATGCTGTGCTACATTCTTTAAACTGTATCTCATTATTTCCTAAGTCAACTTTTAACATTCTATGATGCTAAGGAGGAAATACAGTTCAAAATTCTTATGTCAAACTACACGAAGCAATAAAATAAATTAGTGTTAAGTGTTGCTCAGAATTACAGGGAAATGGCCGGGCGCGGTGGCTCACGCTTGTAATCCCAGCACTTTGGGAGGCCAAGGCGGGCGGATCGCGAGGTCAGGAGATCGAGACCACAGTGAAACCCCGTCTCTACTAAAAAATACAAAAAAATTAGCCGGGCGTGGTGGCGGGCGCCTGTAGTCCCAGCTACTCGGAGAGGCTGAGGCAGGAGAATGGCATGAACCTGGGAGGCGGAGATTGCAGTGAGCCGAGATTGCGCCACTGCACTCCAGCCTGGGCGACAGATCGAGACTCTGTCTCAAAAAAAAAAAAAAAAAAAAAAAAAAAAAAAAAAAAAAAAAAAAAAAAAAAAAACACACAAAAAAACAGAATTACAGGGAAAGAAGAAGTAGCACTTATGTCTCAGGAACGATCCAGTTAAGAATAGAGAAGCTCAAATCTCATTAGAAGAAGACAAAGAAATGATAGTAAGTTGGTGAAAGTCCCTTGTTGATAATCACAACTTTCCCCTCTTTATTTCTGTAAATCATGGCTCATTCCTTCTTCTATTCCTTCAGATAAATTTCTGTTGAGCACCTATAATGTGGGAGGTTTCAATGCTATCAGTCTAGAATCAAGGGAAAAGACAATGATTTTTAAGTTGTAGATATCTTTATGACTCATAAAGTGAGAAAATAAAATATATATTTCTATAAGAAATAAAGAAAAGTTGGTCAAATGGTATTTCTAGTTCTAGATCCTTGAGGAATTGCAACACTGTCTTCCACAATGGTTGAACTAATTTACACTCCCACCAACAATGTAAAAGCATTCCTATTTCTCCACATCCTCTCCAGCATCTATTGTTTCCTGACTTTTTAATGATAGCCATTCTAACTGGCGTGAGATGGTATCTCGTTGTGGTTTTCATTTGCATTTCTCTAATGACCAGTGATGATGAGCTTTTTTTCATGTTTGTTGGCAGCATAAATGTCTTCTTTTGAGAAGTGTCTGTCCACATCCTTCACCCACTTTTTGATGGGGTTGTTTGGTTTTTCCTTGTAAATTTGTTTAAGTTTCAAAGGATTATAAATCATTCTACTATAAAGACACATGCAAACATATGTTTACTGCAGCACTGTTCACAATAGCAAAGACTTGGAACCAACCCAAATGCCCATCAATGATAGACTGGATTAAGAAAATGTGGCACATATACACCATGCAATACTATGCAGCCATAAAAAAGGATGAGTCCATGTCCTTTGCAGGGACATGGATGAAGCTGAAAACCATGATTCTCAGCAAACTAACACAGGAACAGAAAACCAAACACTGCATGTTCTCACTCATAAGTGGGAATTGAACAATGAGAACACATGGACACAGGGAGGTGAACATCACACACTGGGGCCTGTTGGAGGGTGGTGGGCTAGGAGAGGGATAGCGTTAGGAGAAATACCTAATGTAGATGATGGGTTGACAGGTGCAGCAAACCACCATGGGCACTTTATACCTATGTAACAAATCTGCACATTCTACACATGTCCCAGAAGTTAAAGTATAATAAAAAGAGAAATGAAAGAAAAAATATATTTTTAAAGAATCAGCCTTGCATAGTGGTGCATGCCTGTAGTCCCAGCTACTTGAGAGGCTGAGGAAGAAGAATGGCTTAAGCCCAGGTAATCAAGGATGCAGTGAGCCATGATCGTGTCATGGCATTCCAACCTGAGCATCAGAGCGGGACCTTGTCTCAAGAAAAACAAAAAATACATATATATATATGTGTGTGTGTGTATTTATATTTTGTATGTGTGTATATATATGTGTATGTGTGTATTTACTGGAGGGTTTTGAGGGCCTGTATATATGTGTGTGTGTGTGTATATATATATATATATATATATATATATGAGTTTATATGTACATATATAGGCCTTCAAAACCCTCTTTGGAAAAACATGGGCCACAGATCTCACCGTGACGTGTCTTGTTTTCCCAGGCACATCCTCAACCTTGACAAAATAACCCTCTAAATTGATTGGAAAACAAAAAAAGAAAGAAAGAAAAGTTGAAAAAATTGAAATTCAAATTCTGTTCTTTGTGGACAATAGCATCAGCTCTAGAAAGATGTCTTGCAACATCTTTTACAGAGACACTTGTCAAATGAATAGAGTTTGTTTCATAACTATCTATAAATCAAAAACCTCTTGTATTAGAGAATTACACTCTCTAAAACTCAACTATTAATATTTCTAAGATGCTTTCGCTGGAACCATGAAAAGAGTGTTGTCCATCAACTATCAGGCTACTCCTCAGTGTAAACTGATATATAATTTTCTCTTAACATCTTTTTTCTCAAACTGCTTTGATAGAAGTAGATTCCTAGCAGATGAGGGCCACCTAGGGATGTCTTGCCTTGAAACTTTACTGTCTTATTGGAGAATGAACAATTAGTTTAAATATTCACATTTTTTCTACTCAGATCTAGCAAAGACAGATGAGAAAGGTGATTTATTTCTGAAGGAACAAAAAGATGTATTATGACACCTTTTAACAGACATTTTTCAATGCTTTAAAAAATAATCAACCAGTGGTGTTATTCTGCACACACACAAAAAAATTGTTTAAAGACTTAATGGACACTTTTAAGACCCCACCAATAGAGTTTTAAGTTACTAATGAAGGGAATTTGCCCTTCACATTGGTAGATAGCCAAGCAATGATAAATAATTGTATCAAAGCCAGTTCCTGACCTCAAAGTTCCAATAGATTTCACTCAGCTCATAGACTGTTGGAGGCATCAAAATAATCTCCCCTTGTCTCTGATGTAGAGCAGGTTTGATGCTCATAAACCCCGGTGTTCTTAACTAACTGTAATCAAATCAGATAAATTGTCTTCAGCATTCAGCTGCCATTATCTTGTGTCTGGAGATTATTGTCTTTCTTTCAATGGAAAAGAAATATTACTTTGTTATGTAGGAATACCATTGCTTTTGCTAAGTGCCTATAGGAAAACATTTCTCATTAAAACATTAACAATGAAAGCTCCAAAGTTGTTGATTTGTTTTTACTTCTCAATGACTTGGAATTAAAGATACTATAAAATTTAAGATATATACAGTTCTGGATTTATATTAGCTTTATATAGCACTATAATGTTAAACTATGCTATTAAATCAATTTCTTGATATATTTAACTAAAAATTCAATCTCTTAATTAAAATGTTTCCAAGGCTTAAAAGTTTTAAACAATTATTTGCTGACTCACTTACAGTTTGATAAATATATGTATATTGAAAATATACGATTATAAATAGGTGATTCCTTACTTTTTAAAAAGCTTTTGTGTCACAAAAGAACCTTATCCCAAACTAAATGATTCAAGGTGGTTTTCACCAAGCGGCTCTAAACCTGTACTACACATTAAAGTTTCCCAGGGAGATTTTAAAATCTCTGATGCCAGACCACACCCCAGACCAAATAAAGCAGAATCTCTCTGGGCAGGACCAAGGCTTTAGTATTTTTTAAAGTTCCCCAGGAGATTCTAACGTGCCAACAAAGTCAAGAAGCACTGCTCTAAGAGATGATCATATCAGGTAAATATATTTCTTATTTAAGATCACAAATTTTTGAGGAAAATAGATATTCAGTTTTCAGACTGCCATCATGAGCCTCATCTTTTCCCATATTTACCATATCTTATCAATAAACTATTTATAGAATATTTTTTCCTAGTCCCTCTTCTATTTTGAACATGCAGGCAAAAGCCATTCTGATTTCTTTCTACTAAATAATAGCATGTATTTAATTAGCATAACACTAAAATTAGCAAAGGTCTTAGCCTGACTAGCATATTTGCATCTTAAGGTGCCAAGGAGGACAGCTATCGGATTTAAGAGTCCTTTCCATTCCCCCTTCTTCTTTATGCCCCCTGGAGCTGTGTGAGAGCCCTTACAATTTACCTTTGCACTAACGAGGGTAAAGTGCCCGAGCTGCACATTCCATGGCAGGCACCGCAAACTTAACAACAGGATTTACGAGGTGTGTGCTTGCCAGAATGTCTCTAATGTTCAGGTTCACTCATCCCAAGCCTTAAATTGGCTCTCGTGGTGCTATTTTAATCTGCACAGACCCAATCACACACAGCGTACAAATGATGGTTCAAAGAAATGCACATAATAATGTGGCAGAGGATGTAATTTCTGTCAGAGAACACCATTGTTAACTATGATTGAAAAGACATGAATCCTGCTAAAGATATGAAACATTTTTTATGTCTACTGAATTTTAAAGGAAAGAAATACCCAAAAGGTAAAATTTAAATCCTCTGGGAGCCCTGACCGGCTAAGGGCACCTACAAATAATGCATGCAGTAGCAATCCATTTTACATACTAATAGGCAAAGGTTGTAAGGGTCACAGTAGACCACACCAAATGAGTTAGACCTGTGAGGGGGGGTCCCTGACCCGTGGAATCAGCATGTTCTGTTACTTTTGTGCATCTATTCTGACACTGACTTGATACTCCCTACTCAAAAACAGGCATTTTGATAAGCAAAGGAATACTGATTTGACTCCTCATCAAAGACCCAAGAGGACTAAGAGCCTGGTTTTGCTCCTAAGAACAAAAAGCCAATAAATTGAACAAAAAGCCAATAAATTACACAAAAGCGATTAATTTTATTTTTCCTACCCCACAGCATCTTTTCTTGTTTGAGTCTTTGGAGGGCATCCCAGCAGTTAAAAATTTGAGCAGTTACAACTGATGTGACATGGGCTGAGAGCAATCCAGTAAGACAACAAGAGCTGCTCCTGCTGAGTCCCTACCAAGCCAGTGTCTAAAGCTTTAGTTTCTAGATATTGGAGAAATCTTGAGAATCTTAGGGAATCTTATGGACCCAGCAAGGGACTTGGTGGCAAGGATATATTCAAAGGTTTGGGTCAACAGATAGGTACCATTAGGTAGAGGGGCATTTCAATATTTCAACAACTGGTCTGGCTATCCCAAGTAAATACTAGCCCTGGCTCCTAATACACGGGTTTATACAATTCTAGCATTGATCTCACTGATCGAAGAATTAGGTTTATTTGGATTTTTGGCCTAATGGTGTTGGTCTTGGTTACTGTTATATTTTTTCTTGTCTCTTATCAAAATAAAATACTTGACAAAAGATAACAGAGATAAGAAACATAGAGATGGGGGGAGGAAGGAGGTTGAGAAAAATAAAGAGAGGGAAAGGCTGGTGTATCTAAACAATGATTCCAAGTACACAAACAATCCATCCCCACAACCTTTCCTAATATTTCAGGCTTGCAAAGGATTTGCAGCCACAGGTTTGTGCCACTCACAATCAGTTCCTCCATTTATCAATTTTACCTTGCATGGTAGTCGGCAGAATACAAATGCAAAGATACAGGAATAATGATAATCTTAGCACAGCCTCCCATAGATAGTAATGACTGTTGGCTGCAGCAGGTGCTGAGATGTAATAACATTCATGTTAAGCAGCATTCCTATTCTGTAGTCTATCACATGCGCTATCTCTTGGTAGCATGTGGCAAATAATCAGTCAATTCTATTTGACTATTTAGTGAGCAGTGAAAGAAATGTGCTTCTGTCACAAGCAAAAACTTGTACTGGGCCAATTCTACTGGATGCCATGAGGTTAACTCAACTTCCCAGCATTCACTGATTAAGTGGTAAAAAGTATGAGTCCCACAGCTATGTGGTCGTGATTTCTGCATCTTTTATGCTATTAACCTTTATTCAATTCAATTGCAAAATGCTCCTTTTGTTTTGTCTCAGACTGAATGTAATAACTGTTGCAAGATTGACAGTCTGACAGATTGAATCATGAAGCTCTGGCCAGTGATACCCTTAGGAGCACTCAGATAGGGGATAACCAAGGCAGTGTCATTAGGGAGGTGCTAGGAAGTACCCAATCTCTTTAAATTATTTTCATTCCCTAAGCTAGGAACCCACTCCAACAAGATGTTGTACCTGTTATCTTCAAGCTCCACCCCCTTTAGAAATGTTTCTACCATTGAATGAATTACTCTATACTTTACAGTCATTTGAACCATTTAATGAAATTAGGTTTATCATATCCTTTCCTGAAATAAGTTTCCGTAAGTAAAGGGATGAAAGTACATCAGTCTTGTGACTTGAAAGATAAGGACTTGAAGATGAAAAGAGATGTATGAATGACCAAAATAGCCTGACTCATATTTTTGCCTAAATGGCCTTGTGCCTACCTCTAATTAAAGGAGAGCATCTCACCTTACTCCCCATCCCAACCCCAGGCTAAATCAACTTCTTCTCTCCTCCTTTAAAGATACTCATTAGGCAAGACATTGTTTCATACTGTGACAGAGGCTAGCTGCTTTCTGTGTGCACTCTCCTTCTTCCCTAGTAAATAACATGGTTTTAGAAGAACATACTACTCTTTAAAATGAAAGATTAGATTTTTCCAGAATCCCTATAAGCTATGTATTGCCACAGGACTAATCTGGCCACTGAAATGTAACTTTTGGGGACTTCCAAGAGGGCTTTTTAAAAGAAGTTGACTAGTTAGAGTCAGCACCGTTTTGCTGTCCTCTGCTCCCTTCTGTTACCAACTTGGTCAGTGAGAGTTTTAGCAATCAGCTTACATTTCACAATCAATCACTAAATTAATTCCTTTGTATATTCTTTGTTTCTTGATCCTCTTTTCACATTACCTAATTGTCTTACAATCTTGGGAAACTCACATTTTAATTTGTTCTTTATCTGTAACCATACAACTAAAGCAGAATATAGACACAAAACCATAGTGAATGCTCTCATCTTAAATTAGACTTTTAACTATTTTTTAAGTTATTTTATTTATTTATTGTTTTCTGTGTGTGTGTGTGTGTGTGTGTGTGTGTGTGTGTGTGTGTGTGTGTTTTAGAGACGATGTCTTGGTATGCTATCCAGGTTGGTCTCAAACTCCTGACCTCAAGAGATCTCCCTACCTTGGCCTCCTAAAGTCCTAGGATTACAGGCTCAAGCCACTGCGCCCACCCCAATTTTTAAATTGTCACAAAAAATATGTAATATAAGATTTACTATCTTAACCATTTTTCCATGTACATTTCAATGGTATTAAGTAAATTCACCCCGTGGTACAACCATTAGTAGTATCCATCTCTAGAACTTTATTTAACTTACAAAACTAAAACTCTGTATCTGTTAAAAAATAACTCTCCGATCCCTTTACCTGCAATCCCTGGAAACAACCATTCTAATCTCTATGCTTCTGGTTAACAAAAGAATAATATTTAATGTCTTAAAGTTATAGCTCTCTAATTTAAATCTATACCAGCTTAGTTTTAATAACATACAAAAACTCTACTACTATATTACTTTATTTCTACCCCTTTTACTGTTGCCAGTGTAACAAAATTACATCTTTACGCATTGTGTGTCCAGAAATGTAGACTAAAAATTGGTTTCTATTGTCTTAAATGGTGCAGGAAAAAAGTGGAGTTAGAAATCAAAGTTACAATAATACTAGCTTATATAATTATCCATGTAAATAATTTTACCAGAGGTATTTATTTCTACATACATATTTGAGTTACTATCTAGTGTCCCTTCATTTCAAATGGAAACAGGGCTTAATTTAGCATTTCATCCTAGTCTAGCAGTAACTAGCATTTCATACTAGTCTAGTTGTTAGTGGTAACAAGCTGACTCAGCTTTTGTTTTTTCTGGTAATGTCCTGATATTTTTTCTTAATTTTGAAGACAGTTTTGCCAGATGTAGGAATCTTGGTTGACAGGTTTGTTTTTGGTTTTTGTTGTTTTTTTTTTTTTTCAGCACTTTAAATATACCAAACCATTGCCTTCTGGTCTCCAAAGTTTCTGACGAGGATCTGCTGATATTCTTACCAGTCATCCCTTACATGTAGAAAGTTGCTTCTCTGTTGTGACTTTCAAGATTCTTTGTCTTTGGCTTTTAATATTTGATTTAAATGTCTTTGGCTTTTAATATTTGATTTAACGTGGGTCTCTTTGAATTTATTCTGCTTGGAGTCTGTTGGGTTTCTTGGATGTTTGTATATGTATCTTTTATCAAATTTGGGCAGTTTTTCAACATTACTTTTTCAAATATTCTCTTCCTCTTTCTCTCTTTCTTCTTCTGAGACTCCTACAATGTACATGTGGACTATTTAATGGTGTACACAAAATCTCTTAGATTCTATTCACTTTTCTTTGAACTTTTTTTGTTTATTCTATACCTCAGACTTTTTGATTGTCCTATTTTTAAGTTCATAATTCTTTCTTGTGCCTGCTTATATCTGCTTTTCCATAGCTCTAATAAGTTTTTCAGTTCAGTTATTGTAATTTTCAGTTCCAGAATTTCTTTTTGGTTACTTTTCAATCTCTTTATTAATATTTCCATTTTTCATGCATTCTTTTCTCTTCTTGACTTTGTCTTCTCTTGTTTTAGCTCTTTGAGCACCTTTTTTTTTTTTTTTTTTTTTTTTTTTGAGACGGAGTCTCGCTCTGTCGCCCAGGCTGGAGTGCAATGGCATGATCTCTGCTCACTGCAAGCTCCACCTCCCGAGTTCCCGTCATTCTCCTGCCTCAGCCTCCCAAGTAGCTGGGACTACAGGCGCCCACCACCATGCCCAGCTAATTTTCTGTATTTTTAGTAGAGACGGGGTTTCACCACGTTAGCCAGGATGGTCTCGATCTCCTGACCTCGTGATCCGCCTGCCTCGGCCTCCCAAAGTGCTGGGATTACAGGCGTGAGCCACTACGCCTGGCCAAGCACCTTTAATACAGTTCTTTTAAAATCTTTGCCTAGTTAGTCTGCCATATGATCTGTCTGAGAAATAGGCTCTGTTTATTAATTTCATTTCCTTTGAATGGGTCATGCCTTCTTGTCTTTTGATATGACATGATTTTTTTGTCATTGAATACTGGACTTTCAAATCTTATAATGTGGTAAATTTGTAGATCCTTCTCAGGTCCTTCTCCTTCCTCAAGGTTTGCTGATTTGTTTTGTTTTGTTTCTTATTGTTGCAGAGTATTCATGTGCTGGTAATCAGCCCAAGGCATGGATTTAAGATCTTCTCAGGTCTTTCCTGGGCCCGTCCTTTGGTATGCATAGCCACTTTCTAAATTCCCCTGTATATATGGTTTCTTTTGAATATTGCAGTGATTAAACATCTGGCACCACAAAGGGAGAAAGGAGAAAAATGAAGCAGAGATAATCTTTTAAATTCCCTGGAAGTCACCACAGCTGGAAGGGGAAAGGATTGCAAAAGGAAGGCAATAGTGGCTCCATGCCTCTGTGTCTTCACTACCAGAGCAGCAATCAGCAGTCAGAGAACAAACCTTCAGTATTTAGTGGACAGAGAGTCCTTATCACCCACACTGCCTCCCAAAAGCTGCTCCAGGTATCTGTGTACAGGCTGTCTGCTATGGTGCCAGGAGTTAGGGAAAGGGTAGCCACTACTGGGCCAAAAAACAAAAGTGACTGAAAGTAACCATGATTTACCTTCCAAGCCTTCTTCTGGAAGTTGGAAGCCTTCAATAGACTCCAGAGTTCCAAAATAACTACATCAGACAGATTCTGTCAGTGCAATAGTTGTTTATGTGTAGAGATGTATTTCTGGTGCTTCTTGCTCTGCCATCTTCCCTCTAACTTCACCATGACTACTGACTCATAAAGTCACTTGCAAATTGTATCTTTCTTTAGTTAATTTATTCTCCACTCTTTGTAAACTATGTCTTCTCAAGACTTATACAAGAAGTTATGTATAACTTCTGTCTTCTCAAGCCTGGAACCCCTCATCCCAAACCTTTAGTCTCAGCTGATAATGTTACTTCTTATATGGGCAAAATAGATTTAACCAAAAGAATACTTCTATATGTTTCCATCACCATATCTACTTATATAGTAGCATTTGGTGTCCTCCAGGTATTTTGTCTTCTTTCCTGTGATTATGGATAAACCCCACCACCTGTACACAAGATCCTATCTCCTCCGTTCTTTTCAAAGCCATTGCTCCAGTATTCCAAGAGTTACTTCCTCTCTCTTCTTCATCAACAATTTTTTTTTCCTACTGGAACTTTCCCATTGGCATAAAAAAAGCACTGTTTTTCCTTCTATCACTTAAAAAGACAAGAACCCATCCCTTAACTCCACACTATCCTCTATCCATTAACCCATATTTCTTTTTTTTCATAGCAAAACTTCATAAAAGAATCTAAACAAACTGTCTGTAATTTTGCTGTCTCATTCTTTCAGGAACCCACATCTATTAGAATTTAATTCCCTCTCCCCCAGTGAAACTGCTGAAACCAAATACCTTTACACTGCCTGATCCAATGGCAAATTCTCCACCATTTTATGAATTGACCAATCAGTTTCATTTAACATAATTGACCATATTATCCTCCTTTAAGCACTTTCCTGTGTCTTTATCTATTTCTTAAGACTGCTTCTCAAACCCCTTTGCTACATTCTCCTCATTTCTTCTTCCTGTAAATTGTAGAACAAGGCTTAGTCTTGTATCTCTTCTCTTTTCTCTCTAAATGCACTTCCTTTAAGAGCTTATCCAGTCTCATGCTTTTCACCCTTATTTATACAATATTAGTTTCAAATGTGTATTCCCACTGTGAATCTATCCTGTGAACTCCAAGCTTATATGTCCAACTGCCTCCACATCATCTTCATCTGGGGGTTATAGTAGCCTGTGTCTAACTAGCAGATAGAAACCATATAGTAGGTTAAACAGGGAAGTGTAAAATAAAGAATTATTAACTATTATAAAAGAGCAAAAGTAAAACATATGGTACCCTAGAACTGAGGGAGGATACTCAAGCAAGGAAAAACTTGGAAGGAATTCAAATGTTACTGGAGAGGTTATAGTTTAGACTATTGGATAATAAAGAAGGCCAGTCTGTAGTTGCCGAGAAAGCAACAGCCACTCTCTGGAGTGCTGATGTGAAAAGGTGATCATTAGCCAGTGGCTTACAAGGGGAACTGGGGCACAAGCAGAGAAAGAAGGCCCTCACAGAGTGTAGGGACTCTGGTGTCTATGTTAACGGGGCTGAAAAAAAAAAAAAAAAAAAGGTTATCACCAGCCAGAGCCAGGCCGAGGCTGCAAGGACACAGAGGGAGCTCGTCTTGATCCCAGGGCAAAGGAGGATTCACTGGATGTCTTCACACCCACGTTGCCAGTGCCTAACCTCTGCTAACCTCTGACAGAAATGGCAGGAAGGCCTCCTTGCAATGCCCCTCAGCGCTGCCTACTGAGAAATGTTATCACTGTGCTCACTTTAAAGGAGAAATGCTTAAAGCAATGCTATTATTTATCACAGAGCATATATTGAGGCTGAGAGGCAATAAATTGATAACCGACACAAATGTCTAATAGGCATTTTAACTTAACATGTTGAAACTGAACTCTTGGTCTCAGCCCAAATCTTCTCCTCTTGCAGTCTTCCCCATCTCAGTAAACAGCAACTCCTTTCTTCCAGTTTATCAGCACAAAACCTTTGGAACCATTCTGACTTCTCTCTTTTGCTTTCGTGCCACACTCATTATGTTTACAAACAGTATTGGCGCTATCTTCAAATTAAATCTGGAATCAGTACATTTCTCATCACCTTCACAGCTACCATCCCGGTCAGAACCACCATCATCCCTCACCCCAATAATTACAATAGCCTTCTGACTTGTCTTTAGGCTTTCACCTGGTCCATTAGTTGGTTTATTCTCTAACACAGCAGCCAAAATGATCCTAATGAAACTAAAGCATAAGTCAGATCATGTCTCTTCTCTGTTTAACACCCTACCTACCTCATACTCTCAGGGGCGAAATGAATTGAAAGTCTTTTCAGAGCCTAGAAAGCTTACTCAGTATGTCCCCATCTCCCATCTGTCTCATGTCCCTTCTGCTTAACACTGTACTCATTTAGTGCTAGCCACGCTGGCTTCTTTGCTTTTCTGCAAATACAGCAGGCCCATTCCTACCTTAAGGACTTATGTTTCTTTGCTCTGTTTGGAACACTTACCACAGATAACTGCATGGCTTTCTCCTTAACCTCCTTTAGTTTTTTACTCAAACATCACCTTTTCAGCAAGATATTTTGTGGCCACTCTATCTAAAATGCAATTAGAACCTAGAACAGCTCCAATGATAGGGTAGGTGCCCAATAAATAATGGTTAAATACATAACAAATCTTGCTACAAGGTGATCTTGTGAATGGAAGTCACATGCTGAGAAAGAGGTGGCATGGGCATGGGTTCCTGATAGTAGCACAGAGCCACCACACCAACCCTGCAGTGCCTCCCTCCAGATTTCTTTTAAGTAAGAGAAAAAATATTTATTTTATCTAATCCACTCTTACTCAGAAGTTTTACTTATATGCAGCTGGTAGCTGACCAAGCCTGATAGCTCTTCCGGGCTCACTGATTCTCAATCCTTGATTTATGTTAGAATCACCTGGAAAGTTTCAAAAATTAGTAATACTCAGGCCTTACCTCAAGGGCTACTGATGTAATTAATCTTGATAGAGTCAGACATGACTATGTAGAAGCCTCCTAGAAATTCTACTATGAAGCCAGGATTAAGATGAATTGCTATAATCATTTTGTTAAATGTTTTTATATTATTATTTCAAAATAAATATTGTCGTCCTTTGGTATCTGTGGGGTATTGGTTCCAGGACTGCCCACAAACACCAAAGCTCGTGCATATTCAGGTCCCGCAGTCAACCCTGTAGAACCTGCAGAAATGAAAAGTCACCCCCCAGGCCCTCCGCATATGCAGGTTTCACATCCTGCTAACACTGTATTTTCAATGCGTGTGTTTGGCTGTGGGTGGCAAATCAGCCAATATAGAAGCCCAATTATATTTATTTTTATAAGAAATCTGATTATAGGTAAACCCACGCAGTTCAAACCTATATTGTTCAAAGGTCAACTGTAGTTCTTGATTTTTAGTCCCAGTTTTTATAAAGTGACTAGTATCTGCTACTATCGGGTTACACCACAGAAGTAGAATGATACTAGCAATAATAAATACAATTTGCATATTATTTATACTTTATAGTGCCTTCACATAACCACCAATTTTACTGAGAGAGATTTGATTGATTTTTTTATTTTGCAGAAGATGCGACCTCTTACTAAGTGAACATATCCTTGGCTAGGTCTCTCATTTCAAAACGACTCACCACTATGCTCAATTCTTTGGTTTGTCCCAAACCTCAAAATAACTAGGCACAGTTCAGCCCTTCCTCCACGGAAGCCAGAGAGTGGAATGGAGCTTTGACCTGAAATGATTAGAGAAAGGAAATAAGTCCTAGATCAATATCTTGTAGACCCTGACTCGCATAATTCCCAATAAAGTCACTCAAAATCTGAAGAGTACAAAAAAAGCAACCAAACAAACTGAACAACTAGGATGGACCCTAAGACTGAAAAGGGAGATTGCACCCTTACTGATTTAGGTTTGGGAATATTTTTTATTGCGGAGCCAAATCTAGGCCCATTAAATTAAAAAAAAATAATAATGCTGTAGGCTCGCAGCATTTCTATACTATGACTTTATCTATAACTTAGAAACCAGAGACCCAAATATCTGTACCCCACGATAAAAAAGAAGATAATTTTGGCTGGGCACAGTGGCTCATGTCTGTAATGCCAGCACTTTGGGAGGCTGAGGCAGGTGGATCACAAGGTCAGGAGTTCGAGACCAGCCTGGCCAGTATGGTGAAACCTCGTCTCTACTAAAAATACAAAAATTAGACAGGCATGGTGGCATGTGCCTGTAGTCCTAGCTACTTGGGAGGCTGAGGCAGAAGAATCACTTGAACCTGGGAGGCAGAGGTTGCAGTGAGCCAAGATTGCGCCACTGCACTCCAGCCTGGGTGACAGAGTAAGACTCTGTCACAAAAAAAAAAAAAAAAAAAAAAAAAAAGATAATTTCAAGAGTTTTATCTCACCTCTAATTCCTAGCCAGCCAATTTTAGCATTACTAATGGCTACTGTGATGATTAATATTGAGTGTAAACTTCATTGGATTGAAGGATGCAAAGTGTCATTGTGGGTGTCTATGAGGGTGTTGCTGGAGGAAATTGACATTTGAGTGAGTGGACTGGGAAAGGAGACCCATCCTCAATCCTGGTGGGCACAATCTATCTAATCAGCTGCCACTGTGGCCAGAATAAAAGCAGGCAGAAGAATGTAAAAAAAAAAAAAAAAAAAAAGCCTAGACTGGCTTATCCTCCCAGCCTACGTCTTTCTCCTGTGATGGATGCTTCTTGCCCTCGAACATTGGACTTCAAGTTCTTCAGCTTTGGGACTTGGACTGGCTTCCTTGCTCCTCGGCTTCCTTGCTCCTCAGCTTCCAGATGGCCTATTGTGGGACCTCACCTAGACATCCTGTGAGTCAATACTCCTTAATAAACTCCCCTTTATATATACACGTATCCTATTAGTTCTGTCCTTCTAGAGAACCCTTACTAATACAGCTACCCATGTTAAATGATAGGACAGAACCTTCAGGAATCAAGAACAAAATGAGAAAGGTCATAGTGAGCAAAACTCCCTTCTCTGATCCAACTGGAGGATCAATTATGCCATACTTTCCATGCTTAGTAATTACTGTATTACTTTTATTGGGATACAGTGCAGCCTAGTGTTTATAAATGCTACAGAAATATCTTATGCCTCAGCTTTCTGATTAATAAAATGTGAACAATTTATCTCTTATGTTAGACTACTGCAGGGATTAAATGAGTTATCACATCAAATGTTTTTTAAAAGTGCCTAATACCTGTTTGCTATTATTATTTATATTATTAGTAACAATAATTTGTAACATCATCATAGAGAAAACTTGAACACAATCTCAAACTCAGTTGGGCAAAATATAATTATTATGGAATAAATTGTGTCCCGCAAAATTTATATGCTAAGGTTCTAAACTACAGTACCTGAGACTGTGACAGTATATAGAGACAGGGTCTTTAAAAACGTAATTTAGGAAAAATTAGGTCATAGGGGGAGCCCTAATCCAATATGAGTGGTGTACTTATTAACACATGGAGATTAGGACACAGACACACACACACACACCATGCGCACACAGTAAACACACAGGGAGAAGACAAGACAAGAAAGGCCTCAGGAGAAACCATCCTACTGACAACTTGACTTGGACTTCCAGCCACCCTATTTTTGAGAAATAAGTATCTGTTGTTTAACCCATAGGGTCCACATACTTTGTTATGACAGCCCTAACAAACTAATATAATAATGCGTTTCTTTATTTTCTATAAATGTACTTAATACTTACTTCTTGTCCACTTCTTGCCAAGATAGTCAAAAATCTATCTCAGCAATTCTTGGGGACCCTCTACTACCAGGGTAATGAAGTATGTGAAGGTCTCAGGTAGCACAATGACATAGGGTGGCTCCTGGGTCATTGGCCATCTGTCCAATGTTTACTACATAGACACTGGAGTCTGTTCCACAGGGTCCCTCCAAATCCAGCCTTCTCCCTGACTGATGCTTCTGTGCACCACACGGAGGATGGAGCAAACTTTGGCAAGCCTGAAACCCACCAACATTCCTCCTGAAGTCTTGCTTCCTCCACACAGCACTGATAGTTAGCAGGGTCCTGCTGTGGCCTTTGAGGGATCCCTACAGTGGTTCTGGGTCTTTGCGCTCCTATCTGGAGATATCACAGATCTCCAGATTTAGGAGTAAGGAAACTGGGTGTAAGGAAACTCTTCACTATGAGTAAAAGTAATCCCTTTTCTTTTATTTCATGTAGGAGGCATTCTCTCTCTCCTCTCTTTCAAGGGCATCTAGCACAATTTTATCAAAAGGTATAGACTTAGAAAATGAAAACCTAGGTTGGAAGTAAAACTTCAGTTTTTCAAACTCAAAACATCCTTGAGACCAAGAAGCACAGGGCCTGGCTACCTACTGAATGAAGGATATATGAATGAACGATAGAGACATATCAATTGATACCATTAAAGGTACCCTAAAGTGTTACCAATAGTTTTTTACACAGATCCTTAAAGCCATAAATGCCGTGATTTTTTTTTTTTTTTTTTTTTTTTTTTTACAGTCTAGCTCTGTTGCACAGGCTGGAGTACAGTGGCGTGATCTTGACTCACTGCAACCTCCACCTCCCGGGTTCAAGCGATTCTCCTGCCTCAGCCTCCCGAGTATCTGGGACTACAGGCGCCCGCCACCACGCCCAGCTAATTTTTTTGGTATTTTTAATTGAGACGGGGTTTCGCCATATTGTCCAGGCTGGTCTCGAACTCCTGACCTTGTGATCCACCCACCTCAGCCTCCCAAAATGCTGGGATTACAGGCATGAGCCACAGCGCCTGGCCTATTTTTATTTTTTTACGTGTTTTCTTCCTCTCTCTTTCTCTTGTCAGCTTATGAACATGCTTATTCATTTGTAAAAGGTGACAGCATATCCAAGCAGAAAAGGCGAGATGTTTCTACCAGCCAGGCTCCTCTTCTCTGGCCTCTATTCTTTTGGCCTAAGAGATAGACAATACATCAAGCAGGGTCCTTATTTGCAAGCAAAATAAGAAATCAATCATGACTGAATAAACGGGAGGATAAAAAAGAGTTTATTTTAAAAACTAATAGGTAGCTCTCTGAATCACCAGGAGAATGGAACCATCTTGCTCAGAACAATGAATCTTGAACAATGCCCCAATTGAGGCTGCAAAACTGGGCTGATGAGGAAACTACTCTGCCCCCGCAAAACTAGAACACTGAGTGTCCTAGATGCTGTGGTCACTGATCTATCAGGAACACAATTGTGCTATAACCACTTCCTTTATCAGAGAATGAGTCACTTTCCGTGTTTTTGGTGTCACTAACTTCCTAGTCAAAAACTGGTATGAGTGCGTCCAATATAGACAGCCCGAAGTATTTGCCCAAACCCTTGCTTCAAATCAGGCTGACAACGTATCTGGTATTTTCAGTTTTTATAGTTTATATAGTTAATGTTTCTAAAGTTTAAAGTTTGCTCTTTCTCCCACCAAGATTAATCTCACATAGAAAGGGGATGCAAATGCTAGGCAGACAAAAAGACTGAAAAAAAAAAAAAATCTCCACAACAGAAAGACTGACACAAAGCTGAAAGAGAAAACAAGACAGGAAGTTAGGGTACAGTTAGAAATGCCTTTGGTTTCAATTAATAAAATATCTGATTAGGTATTTTTAAAAAGTAATTTTAAAAATGGAGTCTTTTTTGTTTAGTCACAGAATGCAAAATCTGAAAGTAAGAACTTGCTGCTTTCATTAGCTCAGGAGCTCAGCAATGTTAAGATTAAGACAAAAGTTCACTTGCCCTTTTCCTCTTAATTCCAAAATGACTATTTTTGCCAAATCAGGTAAAAGAGAGAGAGGACAAGAAGTGTCAACAGACTTCTCTATACATTTCATGGGCGAGAATCACTGGCAACCAGTCCATAAAAAATGTATCACTGAAGCCACAAGCTAGAGAAATATTCTACGTGTGAAGTAACATGATCCTACAAGTTTCTTTTAAAGGATACCAATTAAAACTACTTTCTAACAAATTTGTTGCTCTTTTACTGCCAAAAGTGTATGCATCCCAACCTTGAATGATAAATTTTATGAGTAAAAATCTTTATATTTTCAAAAATTTAACCATTAATTGTGTATGGACTCATACGCAATAGAAAATATAAATGAATACACATTATGTCACAAAATTAAAATCATGGAAATCAAGGGATAGCCACCTCGTCTATAACTGCCTTCCCTATTAAAAGATGTATCCGTAGAATGGATGCACCACCTTACCCGCTGTTTTATTTTTCTCTCCAATCAGATATAGTTCATAGGTCTTGGCAAGAGCAATCCCACTTACTTTAACTGTTATTAGAGTGTTCATGTTTTCATGCCTTTTCATCTGTTTTCTTTGCTTCTGGAACTCTTTGAAGGCTTATTTTAGATGGCCTTGCTTGGTAACATCTAAAATACCTTTTCTAAGGTCCTGGTGTTCTCCCCAGTCATTTGGATAATTGCCACTATTGATGCTAGTTTCATTCTGGCATTCTGGACATCCCTTATCCCATCTTCATATTGCTCTTTATTTATATGGTAGTAAACGGAAGTCTGTATCATATGTCTCCATGTGAATGGGACATCAGAATTAAATAGACATAAAAATGAAAAGATTCCTGGGAAAATCACTCAGGATGCTCTGGGTTAGAGTCTATCCAGGCTGTGCTATTTATCATTCAGGTGACTTTGAGCATGTCACTTAATCTCTTGAGTCTCAATTTCATTGTATGTACCTTGCTTCATATAAATATTCTTGTGAGAAATCTTGTGAAGATTTGGAATATAGAATCTCCTTGAAGTCTATAACATTGTATAAAAAGAAAAGGTAACAAAGTCTATATATTATTGTCTGATGTACTCTTTCATCCTCCTGAAAAGCATTCAACAAACTCTGCTTATCCTTACCTCCCGCATTTCCTGCTCCACTCTCCCCTTCAGGCTAGACCCTACTACCTGCTTCCATCTTGACCACAATATTCTTACTCAACATGGGAGTTAGAGCAGGTAAACAAAAGAAGCTGGATTTTGTTAGATTCTGCTCAGAACAAACTATATAGGTCAATCTGGGTTTTTTTTGTTTTGTTTTTTTTTTTTTTTTTTTGAGACGGAGTCTTGCTCTTTCACCCAGGCTGGAGTGCAGTGGCGCGATCTCGGCTCACTGCAAGCTCCACCTCCCGGGTTCACGCCATTCTCCTGCCTCAGCCTCTCCGATTAGCTGGGACTACAGGCGCCCGCCACCACGCCCGGCCAATTTTTTGTATTTTTAGTAGAGACGGGGTTTCACCGTGGTCTCGATCTCCTGACCTCGTGATCCGCCCACCTCGGCCTCCCAAAGTGCTGGGATTACAAGCGTGAGCCACCGCGCCCGGCCCAATCTGGTTTTAATTACTTTATTCTCTTTGTCAGAATTCCAAGTAGGCACTGGTCTCTATATTAGCTGTAAAGGCCAATTATTTATTTCACAATATTGAAGTCTCTGGCCCAGATGGTTGATTTCTCTAATCTATCCAGTCCTATCTGAGTCTTAGCTCCTGATCTGGGCCTTTGCTGCAGATTCTACATCCACCTATGGGTTAACTACGTTGAATATCAGGATTCTTGATATTTGGCTTTAGCCTAGCAATTCATTTCATTGTGCCTCCTATTTTCTTGAGAAAGGGACAGTAAAGTGTTTAAAATGAGTCATTAAGCCACTTGCGGTTAGATTAGACCACTGCTTTCACACCTTTATGACTAACATTCCATGAAGCTGAAACTAACTGACATGATTTCTATAAAGGCGGGGAAGCCCATAAGCCAGGCCTGACAGTACATACCCACTTACTTTTGAAGGATTTCTTTTGGCATTAATCCAAAAGGTGCTTAAAACCTAAAGGAAGATATACAGCATTTACTCACACTTTTCTCATCCATCTTTACTTTTTCACACCCTCCTTAAGACTTCTTTTTAGATGATGTCTTTTTTGCCTGTGGGACCCCTACTAACAATTTTAGTTTGTCTTTGATTTTTAAAATTTGTAGATACATGCATGAAGCAAAGTGCCTGTTTTTCTGTTTTTTTATATCTCCACAGCTTTTGTCTCTCAGTGTTTACACTTTGGTAAATTTGGACTTTACTTTTTTTCCAAAACGAATAAAGAACATTCTTCTTATAAAGAACATCACTTTTACATGTACTAAGTTTTTAAAAAATGTGTCCCAGCTTTTTCTCTTACCCATGAAGGACTCTGTCCATGAAAGCCTTTGTGGTGTTGGAGACACAGGGGACCAACTGTCCACCAGCAAACATGAGAGCAACTCAGCACATGCGTTCTCTGGGGAAGCCTTGCTTCCTAAATGACCATTTCTAAAGCTGGCCACTGGCCAAGGGTCCAGAGCCCTGTAGCAAGATGACAAAGCACCAAAATCTGAAGCTTTTAAAGGAATTATTCATTTTTGAAATTAGAAAACGGACAAGCTGTCCCCCGCCCAAATAATCTAAAGAATTGCCATTTGTGGGAAGGAAATAAGTTTCTCTATTCTAACACCGGAAAGAAAAAAAAGTTTCCTATTGAAACATGATAAATTGTTGTTGGCAGATTTGTCCTCCTAAAAACTTTGTTTTTACATATTGTTCTTTTTTTTTTTTTTTTTTGAGACGGAGTCTCACTCTGTCGCCCAGGCTGGAGTGCAGTGGCACGATCTGGGCTCACTGCAAGCTCCGCCACCCGGGTTCACGCCATTCTGCCTCAGCCTCCCGAGTAGCAGGGACTACAGGTGCCCGCCACCACGCCTGGCTAATTTTTTTGTATTTTTTTAGTAGAGACGGGGTTTCACCGTGTTAGCCAGTATGGTCTCGATCTCCTGACCTCGTGATCCACCCGCCTCGGCCTCCCGGAGTGCTGGAATTTCAGGCTGTGAGCCACTGTGCCTGGCCACATATCATTCTTTAATCAAGGTATTACAGTTACTCCCTATTTCCTGTGACTCTATCCATTGATTACTTCAACAAGAATTTTTAAGGTCCTCTTGTGGGAAAACAGTGTGCTATGTGGGGTGGGGCAGCTTGTGTGGGAGGGGGGGTCTGAGTGGGTGCTGCTGCATGGAGGGCAAGCGGAAATGCTGGAGGACGCCAAGGGAAGGAGGAGAGTGCCGCATGAGTGACAGCTCACACTCCCACTTGCTCATATAAATAAACGTAATCTACTGGCTGCCATAACTGAGGAAGATGCTGGGATGGTGCATAATGTAAAAAGGAAGAGCTGCAGTACCACAGCCTGCAGATAGGAGCTGGAATTAGGAAGACTTTATCTTTCTGCTACCTCAGGTGTCTGCACCCCTTTACTTGGCTTACTTTTCCTCTTACTCATCAGGGAAAGTGGCTATCAGAAGGGCTTCAATTTAATCCTGTCCTGTACATCCTAACAGAAATTATTTCTCTTGTATTCATATAGAATAAGCAAACAAAACAAAAGAAGTCTCTGGTCCTACTTATAGTGTTGTCAGATTCAGCAAACAAAAATAAAGGACACCCAGTTAAAACTGATTTTCAGATAAAGGGCAAATAGTACTTAAGTATAAATTTTATCAGTATGAATATATCCCACATGTTATTTGAGAAGATTTCAACAGAAGTGAAAACATATATCCTAGACCCCTATTCACGTTTATCTGAAATTTAAAATTAAGTGGGAATCCTGTATGCTGTCTGACAACCCAACATACTTGGTTCTAGCTCCCATCCCAAAGCAAACACTGTGTCCAGGGAGTTGGCATCACTACGCTAAGTCAAGTCTGAGCCCTGTAAATACCCCTGCCCCATCCAATCCAAACATGAAGGTGAAGTCTGATATCAGAAGAGTGGTAATGAAGGAAAGAAACACTGTCATGTACAGTCAAAAATATTAGCTATCCAACTCCATAACAGAGATGGTTAAAAATGGGTAAAGAGAAGCCAAGGAAAAATAAAATAAATCAAATTTATTCACCATTTGCCTAAAAAAGAAGATGCTGATTAAAATTGTTTTTCACTGTTGATGATCCACATTACCATGCATTTCCATTGATTACAGGACAAAGTCATGGAAAACCCTCTTCTGATGATTTTAGAAAGCAGAATAATTCCTGCGTAATTGATACATTGCTACAAAAGACAAGTGGTAGGGGTGGACTAAATTACCATGTTTTGATATTGAGCCATTGCCAGGTTTGTAGCCAGTCTTATTTTATGGTTTTCCTAGGATTCAAGAAGTTTTGTTGAGCTTCTCTAAGTGGTGATTATAAAATAATAAGCAAAAAATATGTTGGCTCTGGCATCAGGCAGGATGACAGAAATGTAGGCTTGTCTTGAGTTTGGCAACAGCACACTTAATTACATTGACAATATGTAGCTTTGTCATTTCTTAGGAACTAATTATTCTTTTGGAAAGAAAATGTCCCTAAGGACATAGTTTTTGAAATACAGCTTTTCAACCAAAGACTTTAGAAAAAGTGTGTCAGATGATGATGATCAAAAGTTGATATGATGGCTTGAAACTTTAAACCAAGGATAACCATTTTAAACACCTATATTCCTTTACAGAGATAATGGAGGTAGAAATGGCTATTGAATGGCCACAAAGTATTCCCCTTATAAAATGTTGAAGTGAAGTATGATTTCTCAGAGGAGAATCAGGCTTTAAAATTAAAATGTTCTATATAGAATGAGAAAGGTAATTAAGTTTTTCCTAACTAGCATCAATTTAAGAGGAACCAGTGCTGTGGGTAAATAGTGCTTTATCAAAGATCATTTAACTCTAATGAACTAATTTGATCCGACAATGAAACTAGCATAGAAATTGTTAAATGTTAATGTATACGTATGTGCATGTGTGAGAGAAAGAGGGACACATATACACACACACAAACACACACACAAACACACACACATATACACAGACAGAGAAAGGCAGAGATACATAGCAAGAGAGAATTTACATTGTGAAGGAAGAGCCACAGACTATTTTCACTTTGAAAGACTGAATCATAAAGACTGTTTTGGACATCATGCAGAGAAAGAGACAGGGCCTATGGCAACTGCACTATTGTCAACCAGCTTGTGACTCTCCCTCTTTCCCTTGCTGGTTTATCTTTCTTTTCCATTTACCCACTAAATTTGGGCATTTCTCAAAGTTCTTTCTCTATACTCCCTCACTTAGTGCCTGTAATAGAACCACCCCTCTTTGGGCATGCAGCCCCTGTGTGGCTTTGAACTCCAGTGCACAACTCTGGAGTACCATTCATGTCGTAGTCTATGTGCCAGGCAAACCTGTC
Organism: Nomascus leucogenys; assembly: GCF_006542625.1. Lineage (NCBI taxonomy): Eukaryota > Metazoa > Chordata > Mammalia > Primates > Hylobatidae > Nomascus > Nomascus leucogenys. The sequence goes on from NC_044401.1 coordinate 11,507,897, forward strand.
AACTTTTATGTGGCAGTCAGCTATGGATGATCCAAATCTATCTCTACCCCTCTTTTGTCTTCTGATCTCTGGGCATAAAGTTCTACATGCTTATACAACTGTTCCTTTTAATTGGAAAATAAATGCCAATTTTATTCATTCTCTAAAAGTAGAATTTTTTTAGTAACCCCCTTTATTTTCTCTCCAAGCACACACATATTTCCTGCCTTTGAGTAATGTATGCTCTGAAAGGGGAAAAAGGCATTGAGATACAAAAGCACATTATAAGACAGAAAACTCTATGTGCCATTTCTTATCATTTGTCTTGATGTGAGCAACCATCTCCAGAAGGGGGACTAGTTGCCATTGTTTCATCTCTCTCTCTCATCTTTCTTCTACTTCTCCCTTTGCAATCTTGTGCATATCATTGTGGCCTCCTCACCTATTCCCACCTCTTCTCTATTTTTTAAAATTATACTTTAAGTTCTGGGACACACGTGCAGAACACGCAGGTTTATTACATAGGTATACATGTGCCATAGGTATACATGTGCCATGGATTTGCTGCACCCATCAACCCATCACCTACATTAGGTATTTCTCCTAATACTATCCGTCCCCTTGCTCCTCACCCCCTGACAGGCCCGGGTGTGTGATGTTCCTCTCCCTGTGCCCATATGTTCTCATTGTTCCATTCTCACTTATGAGTGAGAACATGTGGTGTTTGGTTTTCTGTTCCTGTATTAGTTCACTGAGAATAATGGTTTCCAGCTTCATCCATGTCCCTGCAAAGGACATGAACTCATCCTTTTTTATGGCTGCATAGTATTCCATGGTGTATACATGCCACATTTTCTTAATCAAGTCTATCATTAATGGGCATTTGGCTTGGTTCCAAGTCTTTGTTATTGTGAATAGTGCTACAATAAACATATGTATGCATGTGTCTTTATAGTACAATGATTTATAATCTTTTGGGTATATACCTAGGAATGGGATTGCTGGGTCAACTGGTGTTCCTGGTTCTAGATCCTTGAGGAATTGCCACACTGTCTTCAACAATGGTTGAACTAATTTACACTCCCACCAACAGTGTACAAGTGTTCCTATTTCTCTACATCCTCTCCAGCATCTGTTGTTTCCTGACTTTTTAATGATCGCCATTCTAACTGGCATGAGATAGTATCTCATTGTGGTTTTGATTTGTATTTCTCTAATGACCAGTGATGATGAGCTTTTTTTCATATGTTTGCTGGCCACCTAAATGTCTTCTTTTGAAAAGTGTCTGTTCATATCCTTCACTCACTTTTTGGTGGGGTTGTTTTATTCTTGTAAATTTGTTTAAGTTCCTTGTAGATTCTGGATATTAGCCCTTTGTCAGATGGATAGATTGCAAAAATTTTCTCCCATTCTGTAGGTTGCCTGTTCACTCTGATGATAGTATCTTCTGCTGTGCAGAAGCTCTTTAGTTTAATTAGAACCCATTTGTCAATTTTGGCTTCTGTTGCCATTGCTTTTGGTGTTTTAGTCATGAAGTCTTTTCCCATGCATATGTCCTGAATGGTATTACCTAGGTTTTCTTCTAGGGTTTTTTGGTTTTAGGTCTTAATCCATATTAAGTTAATTTTGTACAAATTATATTATCATATTGAGTTAATTTTGTATAAGGTGTAATGAAAGGTTCAGTTTCAGTTTTCTACATACGGCTAGCCAGTTTTCCCAGCACCATTTATTTAATAGGGAATCCTTTCCCCATTGCTTGTTTTTGTCAGGCTTGTCAAAGATCAGATGGCTGTAGATGTGTGGCATTATTTCTGACGTCTCTGTTCTGTTCCATTGGTCTATATATTTGTTTTGGTACCAGTATAATGCTGTTTTTGTTACTGTAGCCTTGTAGTATAGTTTGAAGTCAGGTAGTGTGATGCCTCCAGCTTTGTTCTTTTTGCTTAGGATTGTCTTGGCTATATGGGCTCTTTTTTGGTTCCATATGAAATTTAAAGTAGTTTTTTCTAATTCTCTGAAGAAAGTCAATGGTAGCTTGATGGGAATAGCACTGAATCTATAAATTACTCTGGGCAATATGGCCATTTTCACAATATTGATTCTTCCTATCCATAGCATGGAATGTTTTTCCATTTGTTTGTGTTCTCTATTTCCTTGAGCAGTGGTTTGTAATTCTCCTTGAAGCGGTCCTTCACATCCCTTGTAAGTTGTAACTGTAGGTATTTTATTCTCTTTGTAGCAATTGTGAGTGGGAGTTTGCTCATGATTTGGCTCTCTGGTTGTCTATTATTGGTGTATAGGAATGCTTGTGATTTTTGCACAATGATTTTGTATCCCGACACTTTGCTGAAGTTGCTTATCAGCTTAAGGAGATGTTGGGCTGAGACAATGGGGTTTCCTAAATATACAATCATATCATCTGCAAACAGATATAATTTTACTTCCTCTCTTCCTATTTGAATACGATTTATTTATTTCTCTTTCCTCATTGCCCTGGCCAGAAATCCAATACTATGTTGAATAGGAGTCGTGAGAAGGAGCGTCCTCGTCTTGTGCCAGTTTTCAAAGGAAATGCTTCCAGCTTTTGCCCATTCAATACGATATTGGCTGTGAGTTTGTCATAAATAGCTCTTATAATTATGAGATATGTTCCATCAATACCTAGTTTATTGAGTGTTTTTAGCATGAAGGGGTGTTGAATTTTATCGAAGGCCTTTTCTGCAGCTATTGAGATAATCATGTGGGTTTTGTCATTGGCTCTGTTTATGTGATGGATTATCTTTATTGATTTGCATATGTAGAACTAGCCTTGCATCCCGGAAACGAAGCTAACTTGATCATGGTGGATAAGCTTTTTAATGTGCTGCTGGGTTCGGTTTGCCAGTATTTTATTGAGGATTTTTGCACTGATCTTCATCAGGAATACTGGCCTGAAATTTTTTTGTTGTTGTTGTGTCTCTGCCAGGTTTTGGTAGGATGATACTGGCCTCATAAAATGAGTTAGGGAGGAGTCCCTCTTTTTCTGTTTTTTGGAATAGTTTCAGAAGGAATGATGGCAGCTCCTGTTTGTACCTCTGGTGGAATTCAGCTGTGAATCTGTCTGATGCTGGGCTGCTTTATGTTGGTAGGCTATTCATTACTGCCTCAATTTCAGAACTTGTTATTGGTCTATTCAGGGATTCGACTTCTTCCTGGTTTAGTCTTGGGAGGGTTTGTGTGTCCACGAATTTATCCATTTCTTCTAGATTTTCTAGTTTATTTGCATAGAAGTGTTTATTTTATTCTCTGATGGTAGTTTGTATTTCTGTGGGATCAGTGGTGATCCACCATTTATCATTTTTTATTGTGTCTATTTGATTCTTCTCTCTTTTCTTCTTTATTAGTCTGGCTAGCGGTCTATCTATTTTGTTGATCTTTTCAAAAAGCCAGCTCCTGGATTCGTTGATTTTTTGAAGGACTTTTCGTGTCTCTATTTCCTTCAGTTCTGCTCTGATCTTAGTTATTTCTTGTCTTCTGCTTGCTTTTGAATGTTTGCTCTTGCTTCTCTAGTTCTTTTAATTGTGAAGTTAGGGTGTCAATTTTAGATCTTTCCTGCTTTTTCTTGTGGGCATTTAGTGCTATAAATTTCCCTCTAAACACTGCATCAGCTGTGTTCCAGAGATTCTGGAATGTTGTGTCTTTGTTCTCACTGGTTTCAAAGGCTTATTTATTTCTGCCTTAATTTCGTTATTTACCCAGTAGTCATTCAGGAGCATGTTGTTCAGTTTCCAAGTAGTTGTACACTTCTGAATGAGTCTCTTAATCCTGAGTTCTAATTTGATTGCACTGTGGTCTGAGAGACTGTTTGTTATGATTTCTATTCTTTTGCATTTACTGAGGAGTGTTTTACTTCCAACTATGTGTTTGATTTTAGAATAAGTGCTATGTGGTGCTGAGACGAACATATATTTTGTTGATATGGGGTGGAGAGTTATGTTGATGTCTATTAGTTCCACTTGGTCCAGAGCTGACTTCAAGTCCTGAATATCCTTGTTAATTTTCTGTCTCCTTAATCTGTCTAATATTGACAGTGGGGTATTAAAGTCTCCCACTGTTATTGTGTGGGAGTCTAACTCTCTTTGTAGGTCTCTAAGAACTGGCTTTATGAATCTAGGTGCTCCTGTATTGGGGTGCATATATATTTAGGATAGTTAGCTCTTCTTGTTGCATTGATCTCTTTACCATTCTGTAATGCCCTTCTTTGTCTCTTTTGATCTTTGTTGGTTTAAAGTCTGTTTTATCATAGACTAAGATTGCAACCTCTGCTTTATTTTGCTTTCCATTTGCTTGGTAAATATTCCTCCCTCCCTTTATTTTGAGCCTATGTGTGTCTTTGCACGTGAGATGGGTCTCCTGAGTACAGCACACCGATGGGTCTTGACTCTTTATACAATTTGCCAGTCTGTGTCTTTTAATTGGGGCATTTAGCCCATTTACATTTAAGGTTAATATTGTTATGTGTGAATTTGATCCTGTCGGTATGATGCTAGCTAGTTATTTTGTCCATTAGTTGATGCAGTTTCTTCATAGTGTCAATGGTCTTTAGAATTTGGTGTATTTTTGCAGTGGCTGGTATCAGTTGTTCCTTTCCATGTTTAGGACTTCCTTCAGGAGCTCTTGTAAGGCAGGCCTGGTGGTAACAAAAATCCCGCAGCATTTGCGTGTCGGTAAAGGGTTTTATTTCTCCTTTGCTTATGAAATTTAGTTTTGCCAGATATGAAATTCTGGGTTGAAAATTCTTTTCTTTAAGAATGTTGATATTGGTCTCCACTCTCTTCTTGCTTGTAGGGTTTCTGCGGATAGATTCGCTGTTAGTCTGATGGGCTTCCCTTTGTGGGCAACCCAACCTTTCTCTCTGGCTGCCCTTAACATTTTTTCCTTCATTTCAACCTTGGTGAATCTGACGATTATGTGTCTTGGGGTTGCTCTTCCCAAGGAGTATCTTTGTGGTGTTCTCTGTATTTCCTGAATTTGAATATTGGCCTATCTTGCTATGTTGGGGAAGTTCTGCTGGATAATATCCTGAAGTATGTTTTTCAACTTGGTTCCATTCTCCCTGTCACTTTCAGGTACACCAATCAGACATAAGGTTGGTCTTTTCACATAGTATCATATTTCTTGAAGGCTTTCTTCATTCCTTTTCATTCTTTTTTCTCTAATATTGTCTTCATGCTTTATTTCATTGAGGTCATCTTCAATCTCTGATATCTTTTCTTCCACTTGATCAATTTGGGTATTGATACTTGTGTATCCTTCACGAAGTTCTCATGCTGTGTTTTTCAACTCCATCAGGTCATATTTGTTCTTCTCTAAACTGGCTATTTTAGTAAACAATTCCTCTAACCTTTGATCAAGGTTCTTAGCTTCCTTGCATTGGGTTAAAACATGCTCCTTTAGCTCAGAGGAGTTTGTTGTTACCCACCTTCTGAAGCTTACTTCTTTCAATTTGTCAAACTCATTGGCTGTCCAGTTTTGTTCCCTTGCTGGCAAGGAGTTGTGATCCTTTGGAGGAGAAGAGGCATTCTGGTTTTTGGAATTTTCTGCCTTTTTGTGCTGGTTTTTCCTCATCCTTATGGATTTATCTACCTTTGGTCTTTGCTGTTGGTGACCTTCAGATGGAGTTTTTGCATGGTCATCCTTTTTGTTGATGTTGATGCTATTCCTTTCTGTTTGTTAGTTTTCCTTCTATTAGGCCCCTCTGCTGCAGTTCTGCTGGAGTTTGCTGGAGGTCCACTCCAGACTCTGTTTGCCTGGGTATCACCAGCGAAGGCTACAGAACAGCAAAGATTGCTGCCTGCTCCTTCCTCTGGAAGCTTCGTCCCAGAGGGGCACCCGCCAGATGCCAGCCAGAGCTCTCTTCTCTGAGGTGTCTGTCCACCCCTGCTGGGAGGTGTTTCCCCATCAGGAGGCAGGGGGGTGAGGGACCCACTTGAGGAGGCAGACTGGACCTTAGCAGAGCTCGAGCGCTGTACTGGGAGATCCGCTGCTCTCTTCAGATCCAGCAGGCAGGAACATTTAAGTCTGCTGAAGCTGCACCGACAGCTGCCCCTTCCCCCAGGTGCTCTGTCTCAGGCAGATGGGAGTTTTATCCGTAAGTCCCTTACTGGGGCTGCTGCCTTTCTTTCAGAGATGCCCTGCCCAGTGAGGAAGAGTAGAAGTGTAATACCTCTCTAATTAGTGCTGAGAAAAACAAAATCTCTAACCACCTTTCTCACACAAAATTGTAAAATAATCCTCTTATTGCCATGTCATTCATTGCTGAAAACTTTCAATTACTTTCCATAATGCAACAAATTAAGAGAACAAAATGATTAGAAATAATTTCTGTCATATTTCTATACAAGTCTTATCTCACTCCATTATCCCTAGAATGACTGGAGTTTACATCATTTCTTAAATGCATTCCTTACATTGTATAGTTGGTTGTTCATTATACTCCCGCTACCTGGATTTACATCTACCTCACCAGCCAAAATGCTACTCTTCATTCAAAAGGTGACACTAATGCCACTTCTCTTATGAAATCTTTTTAGTTACTCCCCAGACAATGGTAATCTCTCTATCTTTTAAATTGCACCAAGTACCTTGCCAAGACTGCAGCCTCTGAAACTGAACAGAATAGGGTGTGAATCCACTTATGCCACTTACTTAGCTCAATATTCTAGAGAAAGTTACGTAACTCCTTTACCTCATTTTTCTCATGTGCAAAATGATTTTCTCATCTACAAATATAAAAAATAATGTTTGTCTTTCAGGATAATTATAAGAATAATATAAATCACATAGCAGAGAGCCTGGCACATGATATATGCTAAGTTAATAGTACCTATTGCTATTACTATTAATTGTACAATCTTCTATACCTTTGCCAGATGGGTACTAAGAGTCTTAAGCCAAAAATGAGGAAGCCAAAGCAGGTTACTTAGAGAACAAGAGCAAATTCATAAGTGGTAATGGAAATCCAAAACAGGTCAATGTTTTAGAATGTTCACAATCAGCCCAGAGCTCAGACCAAATTCTAACCAATCTTTAAAAGTTGGTTTGATTGAACTGTGTGAGTTCTTGCTGGATATGTGAAAGTTTCTGCCAGTAGAGTGCCTTAATAATGTCAAGTTAAAATTTCTGACAGCATTGTAACCAACTATTTTGTCATTCATTATCTAATTGATTGACACACCTTTGCTTGTACAACAATCTAAAAATTTCCTATGTTTATGACTCAGCACTTCACTTTATCAGCTTATTGGGGGTGACCATATCATGTCCTATCATTCTTTTTATCCTATTTAGATCTGTATATAGTAAACAACAGGCATCAATAAAGCAATTGTTGGTTTGGACCTAACTGTATGCAGGCAGACATTATTGACATTTGTGTAATGTTGGCATTTCTCATAGAGAAATAGTGAACATCACTATCTAAGCAAAATATTAGAATCACTACTGGGATATTGCCTTTAAATAGTGTATCATTTGGGACATGTTTCCTACTCCTTGTACCCATTTCCTCCTTTGTAATCTAACATAAGACAGAAGAGTTCATGTGCAAAGCTGAAAAATCATCTCTACATATGTAGATACTAATACTTAAATGAGAAAAAATACAATGAAATCTTTATCTTGGACTAAAGTTGTTTTGAAGTTTAGGTTATTGTTTTCTTAAATTCATGCAAAGAAGCTTCCAAACAAAAGTTTTACCCAGAAAATATTTACTCAGCACCTATTATGTTCATAAATTTCCTATATGCAATTCAAGATGAAAAAAGAATAACATTTCAAATTTTGGTTGTAAGAATGACTATGTAAAATGTTCAATTAATTAAATGCTAAAATGAATTATAAAGCTAGTAGAGAGGAATAAAGGAGCAAGAGCAATTCATCCACCTTGGGGTATGCTGTAAGGGGAGATAGCACTCTGATGCTTAAAATATATTTAGTTCTTAAACATTCACAAGAAGAAATGAAGAATATTTCATGCAGAAGGAACAATATGAGAAAAGATATATCTGTATGAGTGCATGGTTTGTGGGTGTTTGTGCGTTTGAGTGACATGAGATCATGTATATTCTAGTCAAATTAAGGTTTCTTTTTATCTTGCTATGGAGCTATATGCTGCTACAGCTGTCATCTTAAAAGTGGGTGTACCGGCAGCTTTCCCCCTCTCTCACCCATTTTTTTCTTTTGACGTTGATAAGTGTAATTCTTTAATCACATTAATTGTCATCTTATTATATCTTAGATATGCTTAGTCTCCCTTTAGCTATTTCCTCAAGTCTTCTATTTAACTGTTTCCTAATTCCACCATTAACCACTGCAGCTGAATAAGCATATCCAAAAATCCTTTAAGATTTCACTAAGATTTGGCTTGCTCACTCACCACCCTATGATTAGGAAAATGCTGTCCTCTCCAGGGCTTCTCACAGGGCTGGGGTGAGGTGTGTGTTCAGAGGTAGGGGTGTTCAGAGCAGATCAGGATGGTAATACTTTCCTAGCCAGAGCTTTGTATTTCAGTATCCCTTTTTCAGCTCCCTTCTCTCTGGAACTTACTTACTTACAAAAAAAAAGAATATAGTTTTTTTTTGATACTTCTATGACACCATCTCACCCTCTCTTTCCCCTACTCCACTCCCCAAATACATCTCACAAAGGACTTCTGTGAATGTAATATCTATTGACATTTGCATCAATGGAAGGGATTTATATCACAGAACTCATGTGTTAGTTTGCTAGGGCTGCCGTAACAAAATACTATCAACTAGATGGCTTAACAGAAATGTAATTTCTTATAATTCTGAAAGCTAGAAGTCTACGATCAAGGTGTTGGCAGATTTGGTTTCTCTTAGGGGCTCTCTCCTTGGCTTACAGACGGCCGCCTTCTCACTATGTCCTCACATGACCTTTTCTCTGTGTGCATGCATCCTTGGTGTATCCAAGTTTCTTCTTATACAAACACCTGTCAGATTGGATTAAGGCCCACCCTAACTGCTTCATCTTAACTTAATTATCTTTTTTAAAATTAGTGATTTTAAATTCTATCTCCAAATATAGTCACATTCTGAGGTACTTGGGCTTAGTATGTCAACCTATGCTTTTGAGGAAGACAATTCAGTGCATAACAGCAAGTAATTTCAAATTCTGTATCAGGCATCCTTGTTTCTATAAAGGTTTGTTAGTATCCTAACAGTAAGAATTTCTCATGGGTGGTCTAATTTCTCCAGAAGTTTTGACTTCTGTATAGAGAAACTCCAGTGCCAATTGGTAACATTTTTAGCAGTCAGCTATATGAAAGTAGGTTAAAACTGAAGTTTATTCTTTTCAGAACATACTGACTCCAGAGTTTCTCTACTAATTCTTTACTGATTTAAGTGAGATGCTCCACTACATCTGTTAAGCACTAAGAACTTTTCAACTTGTAATTGGGTTTGCACATAGCACAAGTTGACACTGAGGTGAAGCCACATTCAGCCCTGGGATTCAGACTGCCTGAGCATGCATATTTGTTCATCTGGTATCAGAAAGAGGTCAGTGAGAAAATTTAAAAAAAAAAAAAAAAACACTCTTGTGTTTTAAACACAAGGAGCTTAAGAGAAGGAAGTAGTTAGAAGTAATAAAGCGATGAAAAGCCAAGCAGGGCATAGAAAAATAACCAAATGATCAGAAACAGCAGAAAGCCAACTCTAGGTCCTGGAGGAATACAGTAGGGAGATAGTATCACCAAAAATTAGAAGTTAGGAAAACCCAAGGGGAGCTAGAACCACAGCAGGATTTCCCTGGTGGGGGATGGGTATTAAAAAGGAGAGCTGCTCTGGCAGGACTTGCTACCCTGAAAGAGACATAGCCCATACCAGAAACTGCTAACTCCAGAAATGTCCTGGCTTCTCTACTTCTGCAACCTTCTGATATTCCACCAGTGTCTTATATTGGCTGAACATATCTGGAAGGCTGAAAACACAATATAAGCAATATATAGCATAAACAGACAAGCTAGGAGACATAATAGGGCAGGAAATGGATCTTAGTGCAAACAGGCAATGACCAGAAATGTTTTCATGGGGAATTGGGATAGCATCAAGAGTCTGTCTTTCAGATTATACACTCAGGTATAATGAATGGATTCAGGCCTGAATTCTACAAAAGAATGGATGGAGGAATTTAAAAACACCATGAAAGGAGCTCTTTATACCAAAATCTCAATATACTGTTAGAGAATGTAGCTCAGGCAGAATAATGGCCCACCAAAGATATTCATGTACTAACCCTTGACATTTGTAAGTATGTCAAAAAGGACTTTGCAGATATAATTAAAGACCTTAAAATGGGGTGACTATCCTGGGTCATTCAGGTGTGCCCAGTTTAATCAAATGGTTTATTAAAAGCAGGCAACGTTTTCTAGCTTAGTTAGGAAGAATGGTCAGAGATGCAATATTGCTGGCTTTGAAGGTGGAGGAAGGTGGAAATATGCCAAAGAATATGGGTAGCCTCTCCAAGCTGGAATATGCAAGGAAACAGATTCTCCATTAAATCCTTGAGGAAAGAATGTGTCCCTAACACCTTGAGTTGAGTCTAGTGTAGGATTTTTTATTTACCAAACTGCAAGATAATGAGTGTCTATTGTTACAAGGCACTAAGTTTGTTATGGCAGCAATAAAAAATTAATATATAAAACCAACAGGTCTGCTGGGTATCAATAACAAAATTTAACTCAAAGAAGTGATAGAAATAAAAGAAGCATTATCTAACCTCTACCTGGAAGGCAAGATGGTTTTGGTGCATTGTGGTCTCCAGAGAAGTCAGCATCAGCATAATGAGAACCATGGAATGTGCTAGTAGTGTCTGATGAAAGGTAGAGTAGCCTAGGAAAAAGTATCCTGAGGGTGAGCACTGAAGATCAGTTGAGGCAGCTTTGAAAGCTGAAAATATTTCAGCAGGAAGCACCGTTAGGATTGCCAGAAGTATTAAAGGACTTAGCAAGTGCCATGCAATGATGCACAGAAGTCCTTTGTGAACACACATGCAATACACGGTAAAAAATTTTGAATGTACTCTGTTTTTCTTTGTTTTGTTTTGTTTTTGATGGAGTCTCACTCTGTCATCAGGCCGGAGTGCAGTGGCGTGATCTCAGCTCACTGCAACCTCCAACTCCTGGGTTCAAGTGATTCTCCTGCCTCAGCCTCCTGAGTAGCTGGGATTACAAGTGCACACCACCACGCCCAGCTAATTTTTTTGTATTTTTAGTAGAGACGGGGTTTCACCATGTTGGCCAGGATGGCCTTGATCTCCTGACCTCGTGATCCGCCCACCGTGGCTTCCCAAAGTGCTGGGATTACAGGTGTGAGCCACCATACCTGGCCTCCATTCTTTTACTCTTAATCTCCCTAAAGCCTTTAGATTTGGGGTATCTAAAAAAGTATTGACCGGAAGCCCTCTGGTAATAAACTGTAACATAACATTGTGCTCAAAACACAATTTTGAAAAATTAAGAGATGCTTTAGAGAGACAAAGTAGTTGCTAGCAAAACAGGATAAAGAATAGTTACTAATTGTTTTTCCGCACTCCTGTAGCTCAGGAATAAATCAGCGGCATAATAATTTGTTTATGGAAGATGTAGTTAGTATGTTTTATGTTTGTCCTCAGACTGGTTTTGTGACTTAATCCTGAAAAACCGAATAAAAAATATTATTAATTCTTACAAATAGTCCTCCAAAAATATGGTTTGGAATTTAAACATTGTGTCTTATTACTTTTAAGTAATTGTACAATTCTACAAAGATGCATTCCTAAGGAATATCTATCCTACTCTCTCTAAAACACTCCCATAACCAAATCTGACTCTCAATTTTTCCCTCTATCTTCCCTTACATTGCAGGGCAAAATGTAGTTGTTAGGTAATAGAAGAGAAGATAGATAAAAAGCACTTAAAATTTTTAGAATACCAAGTACCTCTGGGAATGAGCTAAGTACTATTAGAGCAATATGGTCTCTTTATCTCAAGTGAATTATTTCTTAAACTAAAATGTTTGATAGTCAAAGAAATAAACCAAGTCAGTTTTCCAGTCTAGAATCTTACAATGTCTTTATGATGGAAATATATTCTTTAGAAACATTTTGTCTTCAGGATAAAAGTTTGGTAAAAGATTTGATTTTAGCAAACAAAATATCAAAGCAAAACTGAGTGACTATTTTATAAAATACATGAGCCCTAAAGTTAAATGCACTCCACTTTTCCACCTTAACTTACCTTTTGCTAATGGTCACCTACTTAATGTCCCCATCCTTGATCAGCTCTGAGCCATGGCAGTGACCTCATTTCTCACAGTACTTACAATGACAGTTTGTATGTTAATATTATGCCTTTTGTGTTGAATTACTTCCACTCCCCAGAGACATGATCACTTTTTAGAACTTTTACTACATATAATACCCAAAGCTAATATCAGGATTCAGGGATAATCAAGAAAAAAGGCAAAGATTGAAGTAATTTCCAGAATGCTACAAAATTTATGATATTTAATCAGCGCTACAGTGCTTTACTGGACAGCATAAAAGCTGCAGTTTGTTAAGCTTAGTCAAGTATATCATTTTGAGGACAAGAAATTTTTTTAAGTGAATTAGTTTAAAAAATGTAAAAGCAATGTAAGGTGTTTGTATTGACTCAAGAAAGATACATAGGATAAAATGTAAAAGCCAGGGCAACAACACTCACTGTCACAAGTTTTATTTATCTATTTGTTTATGTATGTATTTATTATGAGATAGGGTTTTACGCTATCGCCCAGGCTGGAGTGCAGTGTTCTAATTATGGCTCACTATAGACTGGACCTCCCAGGTTCAAGTGAGCCTCCCACCTTAGCCTCCTGAGTAGCTGGAATGACAGGTGAATGCCACAATACTTAGCTGACTTTTTTTTTTTTTTTGTAGAGATGAGGTCTCATTATGTTGCCCAGGCTGGTGTTATAAGTATTATTTAACTTTTTATTCTCAAAGTCCTAGCCAATTCAATTAGAAAAGAAAATGAGATAATATATACGTACATACATATATATATATATATACACATATATATGTGTATATATATATAAATAGATAGAGGGAGAGAGAGAGAAAAACAAAAAAAGAGAAAGTGATCATTAAATATTGATGGAATTACATATGTAGAAAAATAATAGAAACAACAAAAATATTACAAATATAGAAAATTTACTAAAGCAACTACTTACAAAATTATGTATAAAGTCAATAGTACCATATATGCAAATAATCTATTACAAAATTACACAAATATTTTTCTAAAAGCATACACAGGTGGGAATATATTTAATAAATGTGCTGGTTCTATAAGAAAACTCTAAAAATAAGAAAAATGTTTTAACTTTAATTTTAATTTCAAGAGTACAAGTGTAGGTTTGTTACGTAAGTAAATTTATGTCATTGGGGTGTGTTGTACTGATTATTTTATCAACCAGATACTAAACTTGGTACTCATTTTCCTAAAGGGAAGAAAATTTCAAGTGAGATTTATCATGTTTCTGGATAGAAATGTTCAGTATTGTGAGATATAAGTTCTCCATAGTTTCCTCTATAAATTTTAGACAATCTCAATTAAAATAGCATCGAAATGCTTTCAACTGGAAAACCTTGATAATATACACCATAAATAAGACTGACAACTCAGCACGCTCATATACCATTAAAGCACCTTTCTAGAGAGGAGTTCGGCAGTAACTATCAAATCTTAAATCTCACAACAAATGATCTAGTAATGCGACTGCTAAAAATTAACCCTCTGCATTTTCTCATGACAGTCAGAATACCAATCTAAAAATATCATCACAGCCTTGTTTGCAATAGTAAAAAAAAAAATACCATCAATAGGGCACTGGATAAATCTACTTTTTGTATAAATAAAATCTTAGTGATTACTTTAGGATTAAAGTAATACACACACACACATATACATGTATTGAGACAAATGTGAAGAAGACTTCTTTTTTTGCATTGTGTAATTCACAGTTAGGTGAGTTTTATTACCTGGTAAATGTAAAAGTATATTAACCAGGGTTACCTTTATGGTGGACTAATAGTCATTTTAAAATTTCCTCTTTCTTCAGTCCTGTCTATTTTATTGCCTGTGGTTAGAGAATTTGTTTTGTATAATTTATCTCATTTAGAATTAGCAGATATTCTTTACAGCATAATAACATGCTTGCTGTTTATGAATGTTTCATGGACATTTAAAAATTGTATATCTTCTGTTTGTTGGTACAAAATTATATATACAAACCTATTATATTGAATATAGTAATAGTGTTATTCAAACAACCTCTATTATTTTACTTATTATTTCCTTCATCTGTAAATTTTCAAGAGCGGTGAATTAAAGTCCCTCATTAAAATTATTGATTTGTTTATTTTTGTGTTTAAGTTTTGCTTTATATTCCTTGACCTTATGAAGATAAGAAAATAATGATTAATAAAAATTAAAACTATCATTCATTAACTTTTTCTTAATGTAAAATATTTTTCTCCTGTAATGTATTAGAGCTAGTCTATTTTTCAAATATTAATAACATAATGTTTTTTTAAGTATGTACTAAGTACACTTTTGTTCCAAACTTATATATTATTAAAATTTTGCCACTTAAATGTAAGTCTTTGAAAATATAATGTTTAAGGAGTCTTTTTTCATTTTATTTCTAACTTCCTTTACTTTTTCTGGTGGTACTTAATTTCTACTGCTTTGGTTTTAGTGTTTCATTTTGGTTTCTGTAACAGATCTTTTTGCTGACTTCCATTCCTTTTTCATGTTGCAGAGCTATGCCACCAAATCATCTTTTTATTCCATCAAGTTTGTGTGAGTGATGAACATTTTGAAGTCTTGTCTCTGCAAAAATGAATATTTTACCCACAAACTTGATTATAGTTTGACTGGGTGGAAAATTCTGCGTTAAGAAATCATTTATCCTTTTGAAGTTATTTTTCAGCGTCTTCTAGTAGCCAGAATTGTAGGTGGGACTCATGATACCACCCATATTCTTGATCTTTTGTAGGTGTATACTTAGTCTGCTACTGTTCCAAGTTAGAGGAAAAAGACTAAAACAAGCAAAAAAAAAAATCAAACTGTTTTTCACTATGAAGGCTCGTGATAGGACAGTACAAATATAGGTTAATTCAGTGTTACAACAACTCAGATTTTCTCCTGTGTCCAGTATTGATAGGCTAGAAGTAAGATTATTAAGATCCTACCTGTCACCTTGATAAAAATGAAGTCAACTTTTCCTAAAACAAAAAGGACCAGAGAGTTTTACTAAGTGACGCTGCTAAACAGGTAAGGATATGTCAGTGCAGAAGGTGAGACCGTAGCCTGGCTTAGTCTCCAACTGACTCTGATTCTCTACCAGCACTGCTCAAGGAGCAAGTCCATTCAGAAGAGCTTCGTGGCTCAATTCTGAATACAACCACAGTAATGCCTAAAGTAGAATTTTGGTAAATATTTATTTACTTATTTATTATTTTTGAAACAGGATCTCACTCTATTGCCCAGACTGGAGTGCAGTGGTGCAATCTCGGCTCATTGCAACCCCTGCCTCCTGTGCTGAAGTGATCCTCCCACCTCAGCTTCCCATGTAGCTGGGAATACAGGCATCTCCTACCACGCCCAGCTAATTTTTCTAATTTTAGTAGAGATGGGTTTTCACCACGTTGCACAGGCTGGTCTCAAACTCCTGAGCTCAAGTGATCCACCCATCTCAGTCTCCCAAAGTGCTGGGTTTACAGGTGTGAGCAACAGTGCTGGGCTCTATTTATTTATTTTAATTTTTTTTTTGAGACAGTAAGAACTCTTGCTCAGGCTGGAGTGCAGTAGCGATCAAAATTCATGGTAACCTCAAACTCCTGTGCTCAAGAGATGCTCCTACCTCAGCCTCCACAAGCATGTGTTACCACACCTGGCTAATTTCTTTATTTTTTTTAAAGGGGTGGGGTCTCACCATGTTGCCCAGGCTGATCTCAAATTCCTGGGATCCAGCAATCCTCCCACCTCGGCCTCCCAAAGTGCTGGTATTACAGGCATGAGCAACTGTGCCCGGCCACAAATAATCCTTTAAATGCATCCATAGAGGCAATGGTTGTCAACTCAGATGGTCTAAAAAGTGAGAGGCTCTAACACTGACTAGTGATTATCCTTAAATAAAATATTAATACTTAACCTCATCTGTCCTCAGTTTCTTTTGCTTTCCATAGCTATATTATGCTATGAGCTCTGTTAGGTCCCTCACAGATAAATATTTATACAAGTTACAGCAAAAGAATGAGAAGAGATTTGCTATAATGCTTGGCAGGAAAACAAAATGATCAGATTTTAGAGCAATGTGTTTTATGCAAACAGTTCGGACTTAGTATCCCTATAAGTCAAAAGTGCCTACATTTGTTATAGTTTATGATGAAAGACAGGCTTGATACGTGGCAAATGTCTTGTAATTAGAAATAAGACCTGAGGAATTTTCCTGTATTTGTAACCTCTCAAAGAATTACAAGCTGTCTAAATAAAAAGTTTTATTTCCTAGATCATGACGAGGATAATATTAGATACAGCACAAATTGTATCAAAGGCTGATCTCCCCTAACATCAATGAGAGATTGTGCAGCAATGGAAAGAACACAGTCTTAGAGCCATGTAAACTGGGTGTGAGGTCAGACTTCATGACTTTTCACTGTATGGCCTTGGGTAAATAAATTACTCTCTCGTTTGTTTAATGGTAAAATGGGGTGCTGCTGTGTGTGTTACCTGCTTTGTATGTTTATTGTGTGGAAAAAGAAAAGAATGGGATTTGGAAAGCAAAAGGCTACATGTACTAACAGAGTTAAGTTTCTCCAGAAACTTTTTATGGAGCAAATTAAGTGAGCAGAATACACTTTACTCTTTTTAGAGGTCATAATTCTATTCTTGGGGATGGAGCTAACTTACTAAACATCTTTCCCGTATCACATGGTAGTGGTGAAGATTACAAGCCCTGACATTCATTTTTGTGTATATTAAAATCCATACATTAAACCACCATTTTATGGAGCCCTAAGGAGTTAAAAGAAAATTGAAAATGGACTTAGCTGACAGGAACAGAAACAGGGGTGGAGGAGAGAAAATGTTCTGAGAAATGGGGTCACCCGCAAATGGCTCACTAGCACCCAAGCATCCTGTTGCAAGCATTCAGTTCACAGCCCACCTGCACCCAAGCATCTTGTTTGCAGGCATTCAGCCCAAGCAGCATGACCTTTTAAAACTTCCCTCCAGCCCCTGCCTCTTTGCAGACAGCCTTCCTTCTGCTATATTGCCCATTGCTCTCTTGTAATGTATCTCCCACTTTTCTCTAATAAATCTGCCTTTCCTTCCCCACAACTATCTTGGTAAAATTCCTTTACCGCCCAGATAAATTTCCTTTACACTGGTTCCAGGCAGTCATTGATGACAACACTCTTTATGTATTATGAATCTCTCATCTCTTGTGTACTCTCTGCTGGAAAGAGACTGATTTTGTTTTTGAAATAAGATGTCAGCTTTCACGTTGTGGAGCTGCTAAGTGTATCTGAGCTGGTGCATCATCCCCTACTAGTCATTAGCAGATGGCTCTTGTCTGAGTCAAGTGGATTATTGGATAAGAGCAAGATTTGGAACATGAACCTTCTCCAGGAACACATGTATTTTGTAAAATAGAATAGATATTTTTGTAAAAAAATCATTTTGTTTTTCAATAGTTCACATTTGTAAAAGTAACAAATATAAACAGCTGCTACTAATGGCACTAAACAGCACAAAAAAAATCAGAAACATTTAGCATTTTGGTGGTGAGTAAAACCAGTACCTTTTAAATTTTGTCTGTGATGTCTGAAAAGAACATGTGGAGGAGGAGCTGAATCTAAGCTATGTCAGACTTGCCGGGAAATGGCACCTGTGAACAAGCCCATAGCCAATTCAACGATAATTTGTCAGGTATGATTAAAACCTGAATTAAGCAGTCCTCATTAGAACCTCAGAAGGATGAATTATGCTGCATAAACAGATTACTCATGCCCTGATAGAAACACTGGCACCACACACCCCGCTAGTAACTTTCAATTACATTGATAAATGAGAAGTTAAACTGTAATTTTTTTAGCACTATCAATTTTGTCTCTAATATCCTGCCATTTCTGTTTTTATTGTGATTGAAAATAGAGGCTGCAGTGAAATAAACAGTCATCTGGATTAGTGTCAAAAACCAGACCAGGAGATGATACGGGCTTGGAGTTACAGTGAAAAAAAGTATGTCAAGAAAGGTAAAAAGTGTTCATTATATATTTCCAATATTGTCCTAGATACTTATTGAAGTTGTATAGTAAGTACATGTAGGACTTGTCTTCACCTATCTCATAAATACAGTAGCCAAATTATGGGATGAGCCACTAATTACGGTGTCTTAAAAGTGCTACTGGAAAATTTAATTTCATAAGTCAGGGACTAGACTTGTTAATCAGCCAGTGAGTCAACAGATTTCATTTGCCATAGTTAATCTTCATAACATTTCAAAAAATAGAGAAGACAGTAGAAGCACTTAGCATGTTGGTCACCATTTCCTCCTCTCAAGTGTTCGTAAGCATTAATTAAATTCCCAGTTCATACTTTTGCTTCCTACCACACAACCATTTTTCCGATTAATGCAGATTGTGGAAGATTTGGCTAGGCACTTAACGGGAAACAGGGAGTGCATCAAAAATATACAGTTATATTTTCCAAATGAAACTGGGCCTTTTGGCTCCAACTCAGAGGCCCATCTCAGCATGGTAATGCACCCAATGAAACAAAAAGCCAACTTCCCGAAGATTTGAAAAGCCCTATACCTACACAGAAGTCTTTTGGAGAAGTAAAAAAAAAGGAGAATTGCATCTAATAATGATTCACACTAAGAAACTTAATATCTCCTCTACCCAAATCTGCATCTCTGAATTTTTACTCTGGGACATAGCTGTTAAAACGTTTTTACCCACACCTCAAAATTCTTCCAAACTCTCTTAGCTTAACTTCTGCATCTTCTTTGTCTGGCTGCCCTCCTCTTGCCTTCAAGAGCTTTCCTTTGCTTCCACATGTAGGCTCATATTGAAATTAATGTGGGTTTGCTGGGCTTCCTCCAGTTCACTTCTCCACCCATTACTGTAATCAGGCAATAAAAAACCATGATCCAAATGGCGTAAAAAACCTCCTGATAGGAGGAGAGAAACGATCTGATTACTTACCTTTTAATTTTTTTAGGACAGTTTTATTATACCAAGGAACTGGGAAGTTCTTTCCAAAAAATGAATTGCTAGAAACTTCTCTGGTAAAGGTGTCTTGGATAGAGGTTAGTGTGAAAACAAGTGGCTCTTAGCTTTTTTTACTTTGTTCTATGGTAGGTTTATGCCAGTATAGGTTGGAGGTCTTCAGAATATTCCCCTTTAATATGAAATAACTTGGAGTTTAGAGAAAATAAATTTGAAGGGGAAATTTTAGCACAGAGGCTTGGAGAAGAAAGGATAAAACAGAAAAGAGATGAGAAGTTAGGAAGACAGCATTAGAGACAGACTGCCTACATCAAAGATAGCCTGAAGTTTGGAACAGGAAGAGAACAAAAGAAATAAAAGAAGGCTGCAATCATTAAGCCCCAAATCCTGGAATTTGAATCCCACTATTCCATTTGTTTTAGAAATAGCACCTTTCTGAGCCTCAGTTTAGTTTTCTGTAAAATGAAGGAATTTGACTAAAACATCTGAAAGACCCACATTCCATGATTTTATAAATCCTTATCAACTTCCTGCTTTATAACTACCTCTCCAACAACCCCATCATTGCTGTAATCTCCAGAACTCTAACTGTGCTCTTGTCTCCATATTATGAAGATATGTTGGGTTTTTGCTTACTGCTGAACTCCAATAGTCTCTGAAAGCATGTATACATTATCTCCATTATTAAATGCATCATCTACAACAAAAAAGTATTTTAATTACCTGATTTATTATGATACTACACTAAATTTACAAAATAACCTCATAGTTGTTGACAAATTGAGATAAATGAAGCTGCTATGGCTAGAAATACACATTAAAAAAGCATTAAATTAAAATGCAATCCAGCTGTAAGCTATAAATTATGTGAGTGTTTAGCTATGAGCTGTTTTAGCTGTTAAAATCCATATATTCAATGGATAATCTCTTTCAAAATAGTTACCTAGAAAGAAATTTTTGCTCCTGTTGCAATTGTTCAGCAGTCACAAACTATATTGACCCTCCTTGACTTTATTTCTCAAAATGGAATTTATTGACTTTCTTATCTAACTTATTTACTGAACATGATTTCAAATGATCTTGATCTATTCCAAAGACAGGGATAAAAACCATGTTTCATGTTCCAAAGGAAAGTCAAAGGAAGAATTCTAAAACAGGTTGCTCTATTTAGTATCTATTTTTCCAACCTGAATACTTTGAAACAGTAACAGTCATTTGGAAGGAAAAATTTTGGATTAATAAAATTGTCAGGTTATTTTTAGTCATATGATTAACACCTGTGGTGTATTTCAGACATAAGAAACACCTTGGTAATAAGAAAATGCTTTATATGTAGTCCCAGCGTCACCAAGAAAAGATGCCATCATTTGCAGAGATAGAGTCCCACTCACTGCTAAGCTCACTGTTGGGCCCTGATATGGTTTGGATATTTGTTCCTTCCAAATCTCATGTTGAAATGTGATCCTCATGTTGGAGGTGGGTCCTAGTGGGAGGTGTTTGGATCATGGAGATGGATCTCTCATAAACGGATTTGTGCCCTCCCTGCAGTAATGAATTAATGCAAGATATGGTTGTTAAAAAGAGACTGGGACTTCCCTCTGTCTCTTCCTCTTTTGCCATGTGACATGCCTACCCTCCCTTTGCCTTCTGCCATGAATAACAGCTCCCTGAAGCCTCACCAAAAGCCAAGCAGATGCTGGTGCCATGCCCGTACAGCCTACAGAACCATGAGCCAAATAAACCTCTTTTCTTTATAAATTTCTCAGTTTCAGGTATTCCTTTAGGGCAATGCAAAACAGAGTAATACAGGCCCTCAGTCAACACTGTTACATGTTTGATTGAACAAGAAGCAAATCTTCTTTACGTTTGACAGAAAATTGAGAATCAGTCATTAAGGTTAGCAGGAAGTTGAACCAGAGATAGGATGAAAGTTAAAAGCCCTAATTTTATTATAAGACTTTGACACCTGAAACCAGAAAAGTGTTTGCAATAAATTGAATTTGACTTATTTTGATATCTTTTGAAGAAAATGGTAAAAAAATGAAATAGTAAGAAGAAAAAATTGCTTTATGTATATTATTTTTGTTATATTAATCTTTTCCTTTACTCCAGAATACTGAAGTAATACACAGATAAAAATTACATTGTAATATCTATCGATATGTACCCAAAATAAAATGATTCTGTGTTAGGGCCTGAGAAAATTTCCTAATTGTCAAGCAGTAAGAAGAGAGGAAATTTCTCTTTTAAACTTTTCTATGCTTATTTATGTGTTAAAGTAATCAAACAATTCTACAACGTTTAAAAAATATTTTTAAAACATTTACCAGTCTCTGGTCCCCACCCCCACTCACACACCCATCCCACCTTCCTCCCTCCACCTGGAAATTTACAGGGCAGGTGCTTAAACCCAGAATTTCATTGATCTCGTCTCTCTAGAAAATCCACCTGCCTTCACTGAGGGGAAGGGAGGAGTAGGTACCTTAGATTCAGGGCTGAAGGAGGAAAT
Organism: Nomascus leucogenys; assembly: GCF_006542625.1. Classification (NCBI taxonomy): domain Eukaryota; kingdom Metazoa; phylum Chordata; class Mammalia; order Primates; family Hylobatidae; genus Nomascus; species Nomascus leucogenys. Next base: position 11,529,714 of record NC_044401.1, read on the forward strand.
CTGGGAATCTGTTTCTTCAACAGCTTTTCTAATAATAATATTCCTGCTTTTCAGTCCTACTTGCATTCCCAGTTTCAAAGATGCTTCATGTCTCCATGTGGGACATGTCTCCACTGGGCTTCACTCCTTACCCAGTTTAGATTTCAACTTCATTCAGTCTGTTGATGTTTAACTTTCATCTAGCTACTATGTTGTTATCTCTTATGTTGTTTTTCTTGCCATTGTAGATGAGTGGCTTAAAAAAATCACTTTACTGTCCTTTTATTGGGGTTTTAAGAGGGACTGTGATGGTTAATACTGAGTGTCAACTTGATTGGACTGAAGGATGCAAAGTATTGATCCTAGGTGTGTCTGTGAGGGTGTTGCCAAAGAAGATTAAAATTTGAGTCAGTGGGCTGAAGAAGGCAGACCCATCCTTAATCTGGGTGAGCACCATCTAATCAACTGCCAGTGAATATAAAGCAGGCAGAAAAACGTAAAAAGGCTAGACTGGCTTAGACTCCCAGCCTACATCTTTCTCCCATGCTGGGAGACATTTCTCCAAATGTCTTACTGTGGGACCTTGTGACAGTGTGAGTTAATACTTCTTAATAAACTCCCCTTTATATAAACATAATACACACACACACACACACACACACACACACACACACACACACACATATCCTATTAGTCTGTCCCCCTAGAGAACCCTGACAAATACAGGTTTTGGTACCAGGAGTGGTTCTAGAGAGAACAGAATATTAAGGATGGAGTTCTTTAGTTGATTTAGGGGTTTCTGGAGTTGGCTGCTTAATATGATTAGACACCAAAATGCCAAGGACTCTACTTCTAATAGTATAGAGAACACTGACAGTCCTTGGCATGAACTGTTTTAGACAGTTATGCAAAATAAATGCATTTGACACTCCTGACTCACGTCTCATGAGAGGCAAGGAGTTTACTGACTCTATACATAATACCTTTGACCATATGTGGAGAACTAAGGAACAAAACAAAGCTGGTTGGCTGCTCCTAAGTTCACTGGACAAAGTGATGAAAGAAAATGATGAACTCAAGGATTCTAACTCCCAGGTTCAGAAGCAGAGACTAAGCCTCAAATCTTCTGAGATTGCCCTGAGTCAGAGTCTTATCTCCTGCAGAAAAAGGGCTGAAATTGTGGGAAATCAGACAAGCTCTTATCATGTGAGTGGCTGACCTGCAACAAAAGGTGCATGCACTGCCTCACCAGGTATCTACTGTTAAAGTGATGGCATTAACTGAAAAAGAATGGGACCCTGCAACTTGGAATAGGGATGTTTGGGAAGACCCTGATGAAGCTGGGGACACTGAGCTTGTAAACTCTGTTGAAACTTTCTTGCCAGAAGAAACAGCTTCCCCATTCCCAGTAACGGCAACATCCCCTCCCCAACCCATGCTGCCATTTAGCCTTTCCACCTTTGTCTAAAGAGATAAACCCTGTGGTGCCTGAGGCAGCAGTGATTGCCTCCCCTGAGGCAGTTGCCAGGCAAGATAATGTTGATTCTCCTCAGGAGCCACCGCCAACACCCCTGTTTGCTTCTAGACCTATGACTAAAGTGCCGGCAGGCCCCTAGAGGTGAGGTTCAGAGTGTGATCCATGAGGAGGTGCACTATACTTGAAAAGAACTGCTTGAATTTTCTAATTCATATAAACAGAAATCTAGAGAACAGGCATGGGAATGGATATTAAGGGTGTGAGATAATGGTGGAAGGAAATAGAGTTGGATCAGGCTGAATTTATTGATTTGGCCCCATTAAGTATGGACTTTGTATTTAATGTTGCAGCTCAGAGAGTTAAAAAAGGTTCTAGTAATTTATTTGCTTGGTTAGCTGAAATGGATTAAAAGATATCCCACTGTAAGCGAGATGGAAATGCCTGATCTCCCTTGGTTTAATGTGGAGGAAGGGATCAAAAGGCTTAGGGAGATTGGGATGGTGAAATGGATTAGTCACTTTAGACCTACTCATCCCAGCTGGAAGGGTCCAAAAGATATATCCTTGACCAATATCTTGAGAATAGATTTGTGAGGGCAGCCTCTGCATCTTTGAAGAGCCCTGTAACTGCTCTTCTCTGTATTTCAGATCTAACAGTGAGAACCACAGTCACTCAACTACAAAATTTAAACACAATAGGAATAATTGGATCCTAAGGTGGCACGGGCCAAGCGGTGGCACTCACCCATCAAAGGCAAGGTGGGTGTAGCTACTGTAATGGACAGCAGAGGCAAAGCGGCAATCAGGATAGTCTGACTCAAGTAGAGCTCTGGCATTGGCTAATTAATCATGTCCTTCCTAGAAATGAAATTGATAGGAAGCCTACTGCATTCCTACTTAATTTATATAAGCAGAAAACTCCTAGGTCCAATGGACGAGAGACTAATTTGAATTATAAAAACAGAGAACTATGGCCCCTCAATCAATTTCCAGACTTGAGCCAGTGTACAGACCCAGAATGCCTTGAGTGAAGGGGAGACTGGGTCCCCTTGAAGAAGGACCCCACTAAACTACTGACAATTTATGCTGTTAATCTTTTTCCCATCCTTCCCCAAGGAAACCTCCAGCCTTTTTTTTACCAGGGTAACTGTCCATTGGGGAAAGGAAAATGATCAGACATTTTGGGGACTACTGGATGCTGGCTCCGAGCTGATGTTGATTCCAGGGTACCTAAAATGTCATTGTGGCCCTCCAGTTAAAATAGGTGCTTATGGAGATTAGGTAATTAATAGAGTTTTAGCTCAGGTCCGACTTACAGTGGGTCCAGTGGGTCCCCAGGCTCATTCTGTGGTCATTTCCCCAGTGCCAGAATGCATAATCAGCATAGGCATACTTAGCAGCTGGCAGAACCCCAACATTAGGTCTCTGACTGGCAGGGTGAGGGCTATTACGGTGGGAAAGGCCAAATGGAAGCCATTAGAGCTGCCTCTACCTAGAAAAATAGTGAATCAAAAACAATATTGCATGCCTCGAGGACTTAAAAGATGCAGAAGTGGTTATTCCCACCACATCCCCATTCAACTCTCCTATTTGGCCTGTGCTGAAGACAGATGGATCTTAAAGAATGACAGTGGATTAAGCTTAACCAAGTGGTGACTCCAATTGCAGCTGCTGTACAAGATGTGGTTTCATTGCTTGAGTAAATTAACACATCTCCTAGTACCTGGTATGCAGCCCTTGACTTGGCAAACGCCTTTTTCTCCATTCCTGTCCATAAGGCCCACCAGAAGCAATTTGCCTTCAGCTGGCAAGACCAGCAATATACCTTTACTGTCCTACCTCAGGGGTATATCAACTCTCGGGCTTTGTGTCATAATCTTATTTGGAAAGAACTTGATCACTTTTCCCTTCCACAAGATATCACGCCGGTCCATTACATTGATGACATTATGCTGATTGGATCCAGTGAGGAAGAAGTAGAAGACACACTGAACTTATTTATGAGGCATTTGCATGCCAGAGGACGGGAAATAAATCCAACTAAAATTCAGGGACCTTCTACCTCAGTAAAATTTCTAGGGGTCAAATGGTGTGGGGCTTGTCGAGATATTCCTCTGCGGTGAAGAATAAGTTGCTGCATTTGGCCTCTCCTGTAACCAAGAAAAAGGCACAATGCCTGGTGGACCTATCTGGATTTTGGAGGCAACACATTTCACATTTGGTTGTGTTACTCTGACTCATTTATCTAGTAACCCGAAAGGCTACCAGCTTTGAGTAGGGTCCAAAACAGGAGAAGGCTCTGCAACAGGTCCAGCCTGCTGTGCAAGCCGCTCTTGCCACTTGGGCCATATGACCCAGCAGATCCAATGATGCTTGAGGTGTCAGTGGCAGATAGGGATGCCATTTGGAGTTTTTGGTAGGCCCCCATTGATGAGTCACAGTGGAGGGCTCTACAATTATGGAGCAAGCCCCCGCCATCTTCTGCAGATAACTACTCTCCTTTTGAGAGACAGCTTTTGGCCTGTTACTGGGCTTTGGTCGAAAATGAACGTTTGACTATGGGTTATCAAGTCACCATGCGACCTGAACTACCTATAATGAGCTGGATGCTTTCGGACCCATCTAGCCATAAAGTGGGTCATGCACAGCAGCATTCCATCACCAAATGGAAATGGTATATATGTGATCGGGCTCAAGCAGGTCCTGAAGGCACAAGTAAGTTACACGAGGAAGTGGCTCAAATGCCCATGGTCTCCACTCTTGCCACCCTGCCTTCTTGCCCCCAACCTGCACCGATGGCCTCATGGGGAGTTTCCTATGATCAGCTGACAGAGGAAGAGAAGACTAGGATCTGGTTCACAGATGGTTCTGTACAATATGCAGATACCACCTGAAAGTGGACAGCTGCAGCACTACAGCCCCTTTCTAGAACATCCCTGAAGGACAGCAGCAAAGGGAAATCTTCCCAGTGGGCAGAACTTTGAGGAGTGCACCTAGTGGTGCACTTTGCATGGAAGAAGAAATGGCCACATATGCAATTATATACTGTTTCATGGGCTGTAGCCAATGATTTGGCTGGATGATCAGGGACTTGGAAGAAGCATAATTGGAAAATTGGTGACAAAGAAATTTGAGGAAGAAGTATGTGGATGGACCTCTCTGAGTGGTCAAAAACTGTGAAGATACTTGTATCCAATGTGAGTGATCACTGAGTAACCTCAGCAGAGGAGAATTTTAATAATCAAGGGGATAGAATGACCCATTCCACGCACACCACTCAGCCTCTTTCCCCAGACAGCCCTGTCATTGCCCAATGGGCCCATGAACAAAGTGGTCATGGTGGCAGGGTTGGAGGTTATGCATGGCTCAGCAACATGGACTTCCCCTAACCAAGGCTGACCTGGCTACAGCCACTGCTAAGTGCCCAATTTGCCAGCAGCAGAGACCAACAATGAGCCCTCAACATGGCACCATTCCTCACGGTGATCAGGCAGCTACCTGGTGGCAGGCTGATTATATTAGATCTCTTTCATCATGGAAAGGGCAGAGGTTTGTCCTCACTGGAATAGATACTTACTCCGGATATGGGTTTGTCTATTCTACACACAATGCTTCTGCCAAGACTACCATCTGTGGACTCACGGAATGCCTTATCCACTGTCATGGTATTCCACACAGCATTGCCTCTGACCAAAGTGCTCACTTTATGCTAAAGAAGTAGCAGTGGGCTCACGCTCATGGAATTCATTGGTCTTACCATGTTCCCCATCATCCTGAAGAAGCTGGATTGATAGAACAGTGGACTGGCCTTCTGAAGTCACAATTACAATGCCAACTAGGTGACAATACTTTGCATGGCTGGAGCCAAGTTCTCCCAAAGACTGTGTATGGTCTGAAGCAGCATCCAATATACATTACTGTTTCTCCCATAGCCAGGATTTATGGGTCCAGGAATCAAGTGGTGGAAGTGGAAGTGGCACCACTCACCATCACCCCTAGCAATCCACTAGCAAAATTTTTGTTTCCTGTTCCCACAAAATTAAATTCTGCTGGCCTAGAGGTCTTAGTTCCAGAGGGAGGAATGCTGCCACCAAGAGACACAACAACAATTCCATTAAACTGGAAGTTAAGATTGCCACCTGGACACTTTGGGCTCCTCCCATCTTTAAGTCAACAGGCTAAGAAAGGAGTTACAGTGTTGGCTGGGGTCACTGACGTGAACTATCAAGATGAAATCAGTCTACCACTGCACAATGGAGGGAAGGAAGAGTGTGCATGGAATACAGAAGATCCATTAGGGCGTCTCTTAGTATTACCATGCCCTGTGATTAACATAATGGGAAACTATAACAGCCCAATCCAGACAGGTCTACAAATGGCCCAGACCCTTCAGAAATGAATGCTTGGGTCACTCCACCAGGAAAAAACCACAACCTGCTGAGGTGCTTGCTGAAGGCAAATGGAATATAGAATGGGTAGTAGAAAAAGGTAGTCATCAATACCAGCTTGTGACCAGTTGCAGAAACGAGGACTGTAATTGTCATGAGTATTTCCTCCTCCTTGTGTTAAAAACATGTTTGTGCATGTATACACTTGTACTAAGAAAATATCTTCATTATATTTCCTTTTTCCTTTATTATGTGACATAAGATTTATTGATTTATTGACATAAGATTTATTATGCTATAACATATAACATTATGTTATAGCATTTGGGTTGGCGATTGGTGCATTACCAGTTGTAAGAAGGACAGTTGTATTATGTTATGCATAATTATGATCTTATTATTGTCTTTATTTGAAGATTATGTATGATCTCAGAGGATGTCTATGGGTTCAAGTTGACAAGGGATGGACTTGTGATGGTTAAATACTGAGTGTCAACTTGATTGGATTGAAGGATGCAAAGTATTGATCCTGGGTGTGTCTGTGAGGGTGTTGCCAAATGAGATTAACATTTGAGTCAGTGGGCTAGGGAAGGCAGACCCACCCTTTATCTGAGTGGGCACCATCTAATCAGCTGCCAGCAAATATAAAGCAGGCAGAAAAACCTGAAAAGGCTAGACTGGCTTAGCCTCCCAGCCTACATCTTTCTCTCGTGCTGGATGCTTCCTGCCCTCGAACATCGGACTCCAAGTTCTTCAGCTTTGGGACTTGGACTGGTTTCCTTGCTCCTCAGATTCCAGACAGTCTATTGAGGGACTTTGTGATCATGTGAGTTAATACTACTTAATACACTCAATAAACTCTAGTTCTGTCCCTCTAGATAAGCCTGACTAATACAGGGAGCATGGGTTAAAATGTGTGTATGTGGAATGTTTTATGCTTTAGCCAAAAACCTCAACTTTTATTTTTTCTCTATATACTTATACATTATAAATTTACCGGTATACTTTCTATAATGAAAAATAAATGTAAAATCAGCCTATGGGATCTGTCATAGCTCTTCTTCTACGAAGAGACTATCTAGAAGTTTTTCACCATTTCCCGTTTTGTGGCTAATTCTAGATGGTTAAACTTGTTTGAAAATGTATCTCTGAAATGTTTCATTCTCTATATAATCCAAATACATTCAAAGTAATATTCAGCAAAAAGATCAGTCAAGTCAGCCATATAATAGTTATGAAAACCAAGTGCTGTTTTTTCTACAAAATGATTCAGGATACAGTTTATGAAGGTAAACTTCCCAAAACCTGTAACAACTGTTTGTTCTGTATGTTATTCAGGCTGCCACATATAAAAGCACTTGAAATATAATTCATACTAGATCCTTCTGCTTATAGTACCCTAACTCTCTCCTCCTATAAAATGATGAACTGTATTTATTCTTAAAGTACAGTTCAAATATAACTTTTCATTTTCTTTAGCCTCCTCTTTTCCCTTTTATTTCTTATAGCATATAGCACAAGGTACTGAATTGATTTAGTCTATACCTACATCAGATTTTTTGAGCTACTCAAAGACAGAATCTGTGTTCTATTTTCTTTTGGTGTCAACAGTAGCTAGTACAGTAACTAGAACTCAAAAGAGTATCAGTAAATAATTTTGAACTTAATTACAATAATGTAAATACCCCTTCTACTTGAGAAAGCCCAAGAATAAATAAGGAGAAATGGGGGTGAACATTCAATTCAAAATCTACAATGAAAAGACTATGTATTAATCCAGTTTCTCCTCACTAAAACTACTTGGGGAAGGCATCATCCATATTTGACGGATGAAAGAATTGAGACAAATAACTTGGTCAAGATCAAACCTAATAGATGTTAGAACAAAAGCATTTGAACCCTCATCTTGTTCTAATGCTAGAGTTTTAGTTTTTCCTTTTCTTTTTAATGCCGCTTTGTAAAAGATCAAAGAATATAACATATAAAAAGAAAGAGTTTTTAATCTACATTTTGCTAGATCTCAGTTTATAATTGACTATAGTCTTCAAATGTAAGTTAAGAACAGAAATATATCCAAATGTTTGCTTTTTGATTTATTTTTACATTGTTTATTTCTGAGCCATTACATCTGCCACGGTTAGTTAAGCCTGCTGTGAACTTGTGTAATCTGAGATTGCTATTACTTTAAATGGTAGTTCTTAGTGCATGTAGATGATACTCCCAACTGTTCTGCCTACAGGGGAGGAAAAAGGGTACAACCAATTCCTTGACCTGGATCCTCAACCACATGTTGTGCTTCTGCAATTTACATATGTTGGGAACTGTGCCTACTGGGACTTTGATTTTTTTGTTTTTAGAAAAAGAAAGTAAAATGTATTGTGGTACACATCCATAACACAATAAACCTTCTTGGACATACAATTAGTGTTATTTATCTTGTTTGACTCCTTTGAGTACCTGATACATTGGCCGCAATACTCACATTGGAGTCTTCATATATGTATCCATGCAGATTACTATATAAATACAGATGTGCTATGCAAAGTGAACATAAATTTTTTAATGTCAACTCCAAATCCCTCTTATCCAGGAAATTAGTAACTATTAATCAGTGTGGCCAATAAAAGTCGTTTCCATTCTAGCCAGTCTAATTTTTCTTTTTCTAGATCTTGCTGATGCAATTCTATATAATCATGGACTCTTGAGCCATACATTCCATATTCTCTAAACCATGGTATACTCTGCTATCATAGCAGAATATAAATTCTTGACTTCCACCATTTTCATGCCTGTTTTGTTTTGTTTTGTTTTGTTTTTTAGCTTGTTGAAAAATTCAGTTAAACAGGCACTGGGCTTTCAGAGTTTATCTGTGATATGCTCTGTTACCCAAGATATTACTTGAGTGTAGTTTTATTTATTTATTTTCAATAGGTTTTTGGGAAACAGGTGGCATTTTGTTACATAAATAATTTATTGGTGATTTCTGAGATTTTGGCATACCCATCTCCTGAGCAGTGTGTAGTCTGAACCCAATGTGTAGTCTTTTATCCCTCAACCCCCTCCCACCTTTCCCCCCAAGTCTCCAGAGTCCATCATATCATTCTTATGCCTTTGTGTCCTCATAGCTTTGCTGCCACTTATGAGTGAGAACATTCATTGTTTGGTTTTCCATTCTTGAGTTACTTCACTTAGAATAATGGTCTTCAATTCCATCCAGGTTCTGTGAATACCATTATTTCATTGTTTTTATGGCTGAGTAGTATTCCATGGTATATATATACACCACAGTTTCTTTATCCACTCATTGATTGATGGGCATTTGCGCTGGTTCCATATTTTTGCAATTGCGAATTGTGTTGCTATACACATGCGTATGAAAGTATCTTTTTTGTATAATGACTCCTTTGACTCTGGGTAGATACCCAGTAGTGGAATTGCTGAATCAAATGGTGCATCCACTTTTAGTTCTTTAAAGAATCTCCACATTGTTTTCCATAGTGGTTGTACTAGTTTATATACCCGCCAACAGTGTTAAAGTGTTCCCTTTTCACCACATGCACATCAACATCTATTGTTTTTTAATTTTTTGATTATGTCCATTCTTGCAGGAGATTGTATCACACTGTGATTTTTATTTGTATTTATCTGATAATTAAGGATGTTGAGTATTTTTTCATATGTTCATCAGTCATTTGTACATCTTTTGCAAATTGTCTAGTCATGTCTTTAGCTCACTTTTTGATTGGATTTTTTGGGTTTTTTTGGTCTTGCTGATTTGCTTGAGTTCCTTGTAGATTCTAGATATTAGCCCTTTGTCAGATGTATAGATTGTGAAGAGTTTCTCCCACTCTATGGGTTGCCTGTTAACTCTGCTGATTATTTCTTTTGCCGTGCAGAAACTTTTTAGTTTAATTAAGTCCCACGTATTTATCTTTGGTTTTGTTGGATTTGTTTTTGGGTTCTTGGTCATGAAGTCTTTGCCTAAGCCAATGTTTAGAAGTTTTCCAGTGGTATCTTCCAGAATTATTATGGTTCCGAGTCTTGAATTTAAGTCCTTAATCCATCTTGAGTTGATTATGGTATAACATGAGAGATGAGGATCCAGGTTTATTCTTCTACATGTGGCTTGCCAGTTATCCCAGCACCATTTGTTGAATAGGGTGTCCTTTCCCCATTTTATGTTTTTGTTTGCTTTGTTGAAGATAAGTTGGCTGTAAGTATTTGGGTTGATTTCTGGGTTCTCTATTCTGTTCCATTGGTCTATGTGCCTATTTTTATACCAGTACCATGCTGTTTTGGTGACTAGTATAGTTTGAAGTTGGATAATGTAACACATCCAGATTTGTTCTTTCTGCTCTTCCTTTGGGCGCTTTTTGGTTCCATATGAATTTTGGCATTTTTTTTTCTATTTCTGTGAAGAATGATCATGGTATTTTGACGGGAATTGAATTGAATTTGTAAGTTGATTTTGGCAGTACGGTCATTTTCACACTATTGATTCTATCTATCCATGAGCATGGAATATGTTTCCATTTGTTTGTGTCATCTATGATTTTTTTCAGCAGTGTTTTGTAGTTTTCTTTGTAGAGTCTTTCACCTCCTTGGTTAAGTATATCCTGAGTATTTTGGTTTTTTTGGTTATTGTAATAAAGATTGAGTTCTTGATTTGACTCTCAGCTTGGTTGCTGTTGGTGTATAACAAAGTTACTGATTTGTGTACATTAATTTTGTATCCTGAAATGTTGCTGAATTCATTTACCAGTTCTAGGAGCTTTTGGGGTGAGTCTTTAGGGTTTTCTAAGTATATGATCATGTCATCTGTGAACAGCGACAGTTTGACTTCTTTTCCAGTTTGGATGCCCTTTATTTCTTTCTCTTGTCTGATTGCTCTGGTTAGCACATCCAGTACTATTTTGAATAGAAATGGTGAAAGTGAGCATCGTTGCCTTGTTCCGGTTCTCACGGGGAATGCTTTCAACTTTTCCTCATTCAGTATTACTTTGGCTGTGGGTTTGTCATAGATGGCATTTATTACATTAAGGTATATCCTTTCTAGGCCGATTTTGCTGAGAGTTGTTATAAAGGGATGCTGGGTTTTGTCAAATGTTTTTTCTCCATATTTTGAGATGATATGTGATTTTTTTAATTCTTTATGTGGTGTTTCTCATTTATTGACTTGTGTATGTTAAACCATCACTGGTATGAAACCCACTTGATCATGGTAGATTATCTTCTTGATATGCTGTTGGATTCGATTAGCTAGTATTTTGTTGAGGTTTTTGCATCTATGTTTATCCTCTTGCCTTCCACGTAGATTGACCCTTGCCAGATGTCAGCATCCGGCAGTTCTGGAAGACAGTTTCTTTTTTTGTTGTTATGTCCTTTCCTAGTTTTGGTAATATGGTGATACTGGCTTCATAGGATGATTTAGGGAGGATTCCTTCTTTCTCTGTCTTTGAAATAGTGTCAATAGGCTCCATACCTGTTGAGGGCTTCTTACTTCAAGCATCTGTAGACCTTTACAGAAGGCTTTATATACTTGCCAGCGAATGTTCAGCCGATGCATAGGGGAGTCCACAGATGGCAGAAAGGTGACGTGCCTATAGCAATCTCCAAACACTGCAAAGGGGAGCTCATGAATAAGTATCACAGCTTCTTCACTCATCAGGGAGACAGTTGTGAGATTTCTCCTGCACTGACTCTTAGAAATCTCCAGCAGGCCTAAGCTCCACTTTCTCATGGTGGTAATCTTCTCATTAGAATATTGGCTTCTGTCTACATCCATTTTCTGCTGCTATAACAGAATACCATATACTGAGTAATTTATTTTAAAAAAAGAAATTTATTTCACGCAGTTCTGGAGGCTAGGAAGTTCAAGAGCATGATGCTGACATCTGGCAAGGGTCATTCTATGTGGAAGGCAAGAGGCAGAATTGAGCACCAGAGACAGAGAACAAATGGAGGAGGAGTGACTGATCCTTTTATCACGATAACTAACCCACTCCTATGATAACAGCATTAATCCATTTATGAGGGCAGAGCCCTCATGACCCAATATCACCTCTTTAAAACCCCACCTCTTAATACTGTTACAAATGGAAAATTTCTTTTTTTATTTTTATTTTTTTAGAAACAGGGTCTTGCTCTCTTACCCAGGCTAGAGTACAGTGGCACAATCAGAGCTCACTGCAGTCTTAAACTCCTGGGCTCAAGGGATCCTCCTGCTTCAGCTTCCTGAGTAGCTGAGGCTATAGGTGTAAGCCACCACATTCTCACTAGTTTCTTTTAAATGTTTTGTAGAGATGGTAGTCTCACTATTTTGCCCAGGCTGATCTTTAACTCCTGGCCTCAAATGGTCCTCCTGCCTCAGCCTCCCAAAGTGGTGGGATTACAGGTGTGAGCCACTTCACCCAGCCTAAATTTCAATGTGAGTTTTGGCAGGGACATTCAAACTATAGCTGCTTTTTTCCCCTGCTGTCTCACTTCCCTACTGGTGCTACCTGTGATCCCCTCCCACCTAACTTCCAGTCCCAACTCCTGTGATAGATAAGAGTCACTTTAGAAACAGTGTTCATCAGGTGACACTATGAAGATTTGTTGCTTCCCATAAACAAAGAACAACACCGGGTCTTAACTCTCTCATTCCACGAGAATTGGATTTTGCTTATGTCTTAAGTGCTTCAGTTCTTCTCTCTAGCTTGGGGGTCCTGTGACAGGTCCTGTGCACTCTGCTTATGGTAGCAAAATTAGGGGTATTTAAAACTTCTTGGGACAAGAAGAGTCACTGTCCTGTCTGAGTCCAAGATGAACATGGATTCCCTCCCACCCTGACCATGAAGCAGTGCGTTTGTAGTTCCAATTACTCCTTCCTTTCCAAGATGCCTTCCACCTCTGTGGTTACTATTTCACCATTCATATTCCTTTCTGCATATGCTCCCAAGTAAGTATTAACCACCATTTTCATCTGGTAAGTTACACACACACATACATACACACACACACACACACACACACACAGAGACAGAGAGAGAGCACGTGCAAGAGAGGGAGAGCTTTATTTTATTTAATAAGTACATTCTTATTGCTACTGTAACAAATTATCAAATTACTGTCTAAATAACACAAAAACTTATAGTTCTGGAGGTATATATATATATATATATATACACACTTATATATAGGTAGCATTCTTAGCATATATTCTTAGCATCCTTAGACCTAAATTATGTGTTGTGTATAAAGACAATCTTATTACCCTACTCATCCTAGAAATAAAATCTATCTAAAACATAGAATACTATACTTGTGAGTTCACATACTCAATAGTTGCCATCATTGAGAACTTGTGGTGTGTCAGATACTCAATGTACTAAGCTCTATTAGTCTTAGCACGGCCTTCAGAATCAGACTAGTCTGAACTTAAATTTTTGCTTTGCCATCTGGTAAGTGAATAAAACTCTAGACAACCTATTTAACCTCTCTGAATCTCATTCTCTCAAGCGTTGAAGGGACAATATACCTCCCTCATAGGTGTGATGAGTTGATCATTTCATTATTTTAAAGGCTGACACTAGAGTTCCTCGATAAATGTTTGTCATTGTTTAAAAAATTAAATAAGACTTTTAAATTACATATAGGATTACCATATGTTTATATTTTTAACCCTTCCAAAATTACACCCAAATCACAATTGAGAAATTAAAATGTTATCAACCCATAACATAGAGAATGAGACAAGAGGCAATAGTGAGTGGAATTATTTCGATAAATATTTGAGAGCAGAAAAAAATAGACGGAAGAGTGGTAACTGACATATCAGAATACAGAAAGTTAAAGCCTGCATTAATTGCAGAGGATACCAAAACTAAGCTAGTTAATTTATCCAACAAAATCCCTAGAAGCTCAGCTTTTGAAGTCAACCACAAAACTAGTGAGACAGTACAAATTTCAGTGGTTGCCAGCGGTTAGGGCATAGCAAAGGATGAATAGGTAAAGCACAGGGAATATTTAGGGGAATGAAAATACTCTTTATAATACTATAATAATAAATTGATATCATTATACATTTGTCCAAACCCACAGTGTGTACAATACCAAGAGTGAACCCTAATGTAAACTATGAACTTTGGATGATAATGCTGTATCAATGTAGGTTTGTCAATTCCAACAAATGTACTACTTTGTTGGAGAATGTTGCTAGTGGCTGTGCATGTGTGGGAGCAGAGGGGCATATGGGAAATTTCTTTACCTTCTGCTCAATTTTGCCATGAACCTAAAGCCCTAAAAAAAAAAAAAAAAAGCTATTTTTAAAACTGGAAACCGTTCTAGAACAAAAAAAGATCTTCTGAAAATGAAAGATATAATGGATAGAATTTTTTTTTTTTTTGAAACGAAGTCTTGCTCTTGACCCCCTGGCTGGAGTGCGATGGCACGATCTCGGCTAACTGCAACCTCCGCCTCCCGGGTTCAAGCGATTCTCCTGCCTCAGCCTCCCGAGTAGCTGGGATAACAGGCACTTGCCACCATGCCCAGTTAATTTTTATATTTTTAGTGGAGACAGGTTTTCACCATGTTGGCCAGGCTGGTCTTGAACTCCTGACCTCCAGTGATCTGCCCACCTCAGCCTCCCAAAGTGCTGGGATTACAGGCGTGAACCACCGTGCCCAGCCAGAATTTTTAAAAATCAAAAGCAGGGATGGCAGTTCAAGTTGAGAAATCCAGGAAAGTAAACTAAAATGTAAAACAATATAGAAAATAACAAAGACACAGTAACAAAATTAGAGAATTGCACCCAGCTTTCCAACATCTAATAGGAGTTCCAGAAAACCTGAATATTGATATTATTTTAAAATAGATTAGGTTTCCCTGAAGTGAAGGAAACAATTTTCCAGAAGGAAAGTGCTCCAGAATGCCTAGCACAATAAATGGAAGAAAACCACAATTGGAAACATCATTAGAAATGTTATCAAGTTAAGAGAAGAGTTTGAAAGCTTACAAGATACACACACACACACACACAGAGAGAGAGAGAGAGAGAGAGACATAAACAGACCCTTAGAAAATAATGGGGCATCCATAAAAAAAGAATTGAGCTCATGTCCTTTGCAGGGACATGGATGAAGCTGGGAGCCATCATTCTCAGCAAACTAACACGGGAACAGAAAACCAAATACCGCCTGTTCTCACTCATAAGTGGGAGTTGAACAATGAGAACACATGGACACAGGGAAGGGAACATCACACACCGAGACCTGTTAGGGGGTTGGGGGAAAGGGGAGGGAGAGCAGTAGGACAAATACGTAATGCATGCAGGGCTTAAAACCTAGATGACAGATCGATAGGTGCAGCAAATCACCATAGCACATGTATACCTATGTAACAAACTTGCGCATTCTGCACACGTATCCCAAAACTTAAAGTAAAATAAAAATTTTTAAAAAGAAAATAATGGGCATCACATGATAATGGCAGCACTGGATATCTGAAGATAATGGAGCAAAATCTCTCAACTTTTGATGCAAAATTATTCTCAGTCTAGAATTCTATGCTAGCTGTATCAGCCTTAGTTGCAAACAAAGAAATGCACACTGTAAGCCGTGAGAAATTAATATTTTAAGAGTAGAAGGTAGACTCTTTGGGAGGGCTGGAGAAATAAACTCAAGATCAGGCTTCCAGTGCCAAGGCCCAGAGCTATGCTGCAAGACCACACTGGTGAGAAAACTTTATTCCTCTACCAACTCTGCACTAGAATTCATCATAACTATTCTTGCCACCAGCACCTATAAAACTGCTGCCACTGAATCTTCACCAGCAAAACTGTTGCCCCTTTCAAAGCTCAAGCTATGTGTTTCTTAGTGGAAACCTTGTATATAGTTTGTCTTATTGGCTGAAGTCACATAACTGCACAATATTTGCAAAGGAGGCTCGTGAAAAGTATATTCTGCATCACACCTTGGAAAGACAGAACTCACAAAATAGGGAACCATAAAAGTATAGAAAGGATGTCTGAGAGGTATTCAATGGCCACTATTCCAGCCAAATGATATCTATATGCTATTCTAGAAAAATTATCAATCAAATGTAAGAATAAAGTAAAGGCCTTTTCAAGCATGTAAGGATTCAAAAAATTTATTTCCCATGCACTGTTTTCTAGACAGATGCTGAAAAATAACCTTCACCAAAATAAGGGAATAAACTAAGAAAGGAGAATACATGGCATCCTTCTTTGCAGATGCTGCTGGGGGAAAGAATGGGAAAGGAGTGAGGAATAAAAGACTACCTATTTAGTACAGTGTACACTGCTCAGGTGATGGGTCCACCAAAATCTCAAAAATCAACACTAAAGAATTTATTTATGTAACAACAAAAAACAGCTGTACCCTAAAACTACTAAAAATAAAACTTAACTTTTAAAAATGTTAGCTACAAAAGAAGAAAGAGGAGGAGGAGGAGGAGGAGAAGGAGGAGGAGACTGGGGAAAAGGAAGAGGAAGAGAGAAAGAAGAAGAAAAGGAGGAGAACACAGTATTTTAGAAATAGGCTTGAGCACTGAAGAAGATTACAGAAATTCCAGGATGACTTTTGGTCATGAGGCCTAGCGTGTAACCAGCTGAGATTGGAGAATGATGGAAGAATAGGAGGCCTCATTTCAGATGGGAAAAAAACCTGTATGTGTGTTATCTATACTTTAACCTTTGAAAAAATATCAGATTTATTGGAGCCTTTGGAAAAACGGAAAATAGAGTAATAGAATGATAAAAATAGTACAGTAATGGAGTAAATTTGGAAAAGAAAATAATAGTATACTACTAGGCTCAGCAATAAATAATATTCAACTATTCAATAATGTGGAGACCGGGTACTGAGTTACTTACAAATTGCGTTAAACTAATACTGAGATAACAGTATGAGATAATGCGTGTATGTGTGGAGGGAGTGCGTTAAAATGGAAAGGTCCTGAACTACCAATATAGCAACTCTAAAAATACTAAGATTGATAGATTAAGAAACAGAGGTACAGGCATAAATATTTTAAAAGATGCTGGACAATTACAGAAGAAATCAAAAAAGAGCTGAAGTTCATAAAATTAGGAGAGTATGACTGAAGAACAAGGAAAAATGGGACAGGAAACCATATATTTTTTTAAATGCACCCATTAGTCTTATTTGATTTTTAACTATATAAATGTATTATATTGATAAATGTAGCATTACTTTTTTAAAAAACTATATTTGCAAATGATGACATGGAAAGTGGGATCTCAAGAGCCTGAATATCAGATGCATAAACTTTTAAAAACGAGAATTTGTTTTGCATAATAGAATAAACCAATTTGAAATTTCTAGGTAAATCTAAGAAGAAAAAAAGGTTTAAAAAAAGTGTAGGGGTAGTTAAGAGTCAGTAGCCAGCAAGAAGGTGAAATTTTGTGCCACATATATATTTTTTATGTGACACCACAAAATCATCAGCACCATATTTTAAACTCAAAATGATTGGTGTGAGTGATTTCTGACAAAGAAACTAAAGAAGAAATTGTCATTCTTTAAAACATAGTTGGCAACCAATGGAGGATCCAGTAGTCTGAGATAGCCCTTAAAAATAACAAATAAATAAATAAATAAATAAATAACGTCCTTGGGAATTAGCAGAAATCCAAAGAGGATTTTAAATTTTCAGATTTGATTTTTCTTAGAACTAGAGCGGCAACAAAGCACCCAGCTGATACCAGTTTTATTGTGGAGTACACATAAAATAATGTATCTGATGAGCAGTGCTGGCCCATAAACCATTCAGTATAGGGTAGACATTATATACAATCTCATATGAGCCTCACAACAACCCTTTAGGGTAGGCAATATTAACTTTATTTCAGAGGAAAAGGCTCAGAGATATGATTTCTTCATGACCAATTTCTTATCAAACCAAGGTCTCTGCCCAATACTAATATAATCATCATATTCATCATGAGGTAGAAGTAGAACCCTGCACACTGTTCAAATTATTTCCTCTGTATACTGTTTTTAAATGAGTGTGACAAGATGGGAAATATATAACCTTTCTCTTTAGAACCTAACATGCTCTATCCTTAAACAGACAGAATGGGAAAAACTGAGTAGGAGTGGAAATGATGGTGATAATTTAGAGAAATTTTTAAATATGTCCATATTTCATGTAGGAGAGTTGCTGGGGGTTTTTATGACATCTTGCTGTGGGAGGTTAACTTCTGTCTCTATTCTGTTTTAAGAAATTTATTTCCCCAGTCACTCAATATGTTATTAGATCCTGAATATTATTCTGATTCTGAGTACTGTATCTTCAAAATAGAAAGTCTGAAAATACCAAATAGAATTGATGAATTAAGAAATACCACATACAAGTATATTATTTAGAAACATATTGGAAAATTAGATGTGAGCATGATTTACCAGTGCCTTCTACCATTAATAAACATGTGTCTACACTAGATCACTAATAGAATTATTTAGTTTCCCACTGTCCCAATTTACTGTATTCTTTTGGTAAATGGTGTCACAGAAAGGAGTTCATTGAAAACTATGTTTCCTATGTCTTACATCCAGTCTTGCCATTATGTATTCTAGAACCTTGAATAGGATCAATGTTAAAAATCTATTGGATTCTAAACCACAGATGCAACCAAGAATTACCCATGGGATAAAATTGGGGAACACAACAGAGGGAGGTGGAAACTTATAAACTAGAAGATACATGTCCCTAAAAGTACTCAGATTCAGTAACCTCTTCTGTACTAGTCAATGGATTCTTAACAGCTTTATGTGTCTGTCCTATAAGCCACCAGTTTGTGACTTCTTGTTAAAAGTGCTATTTGCCATCAATATCTTTTTCAAAATCAGACAGACATTGTCATCCTCAGTTCTCACTGATTTCTCAGAAGCCACATGCAAGGATTCAGCAAGCTCCTTTGTTCTTTGAAAATATGCTGAGTCCCAACTCACTAGCTACCAGAGGTACTAGCTACTAGAGGAACTGGGGCAGGCGGTGGAGAAACAACAGACTTAGAGCTTAGAGTCTAGATAGAAAAATAATTCTTGACATAACCATAGAAATATATATGTACCTACAAATTACAATACACACTGTTATGCAGGGTGCCAGGAGGGACTATGAGTATTGATGTGTTTTAGGTTGTCCTAGTCTTCAAGGGCATATTTCATCTAGCAGGAGACCTGAGCTCATTTAAATCTGTTAGGTGCTGTCTCAAAATATCTTCACCTATATAGATTTAGATTTCTCAGTAACCAATGTTTGTTTCACCCTCCTATGATTTGAAGATCGCTCTGTTTGACAGTAAAGACAAAAGTAAAACAAAACTTGAGGACTTCTGCTTCTTCCTATCACTTTTCAATATTATAATGGTGGCCGTAATCAGCACATTGTTTCTTCATTGACCTTTTGCTTCAAACACAGCTTTTTAAAAATTAACTACTAATGGTCTTTGTGTGTTTCTTTGAGTCTCAGATTAATTTGGATGCCAAGCTTTCTGACACCATTCTTAAGCAGTTAGCTTAGTAAAAAGATGACTTTGGTTCAGATTCAAATCCTTAATCAAGCACTAACAAGTTATTTTATCCTAAGCAACTTATTTTGTCTAAGCCTCATTTTCCTCATTTCAAAATGAGAATAGCAATTTATAACTTCCAATGCTGTAGTGAAGATTACATTAGGTTATGGGAGCAAAATGCCTAGTACAATGCCTGGCAGAGATAGCAGCCCACCAAATAACTTATGGCTGTTATTCTTATAGGTCCAACCAATGGATATTTGTCCTCACCTATGCTATGGGTTTCTTAGAGGCAGACTGATCTTTCCACTTCTTTTCTCTCTCATATAATATCTAGGCACAAAGTTCCTAATAAATAGAGCATACTATAATATTAGTCAAGGTTCTTCAGAGAAACAACGGGCAGGTGCATTGAACATTAATACTACTGGGGAAATCTTAAAAGGAATTCTAGAGTTGGCAGTATTTTTTAGTTTAGCAAGGAAGAATCACTTTTACCTTGTACATATTAAACTTCATGCTCCTTTTCCAGTTAAACACAGTTTGTTTACCACCAATTGTCACTGTACTGGCTTCTGCTCCAATGAATGTTCATACCCTGTGTTCACAGGTCTACACTTCTACTTTTGCTTTTCTGTTCTCAGAAAATACATACCCTACATAACCGGGGCTTAGCTCCCTACCCCAAGCAACCTTCTAACTGATATTTTCTTTAAGCAAAGCAAAGTGCTCAGTTATTTTGATGTCCGCTAAGCAAAGGTAAATTTCATTAAACACCATTAGTGTGAGGTAGAGAAGAAAAAAAAAAGTTCTATATTTTACAGACTTTTGCCAATAGCAATGAACTCCTAACTCTAAGTGGATACAATGACGAAAAAAGAAGAGAGTGCCTACTACCAAGTCATTAAAGTACTATTGTAAACATGTCAGATTTTACAGGTGAGCCTCACTTTACAAAACAGAACAGAAAACCATCTGTGTTTAATGAATCAGTTGAGTTCTAGCAGTGTAATCTAACAAACATTTTTCCGGTGGCATCAGAATAAGGCTATGACTCACTTATTAACTAAAATTTCTCTGGTTCTCTCTCTTAATAACAGAGATAAGTTCCAATTCTTTTCACAGTTTCTGTGTACCCCTCCTCTGGTTTCTGTGTGTCTGTGCCACTGACACCACACCTGGGACTCTCTCAGGAGGACTTCTCTTGGGCTACAGAAGCCACTTTGCCTGCAAAGACAGGCATCCAGAAGTGCCTGGATATTGATCAACCACTCCTACCTCTAGGGACAGTTCTTTTGTTTTTTCTTTTTTTAACTTAAGTTCAGGGGTACAAGTGCAGGATTTTTACATAGGTAAACTTGCATCATGGGGTTTTGTTGTGCAAATTATTTCATCACCCAGGTGTTACACCTAGCACTCATTAGTTATTTTTTCTGATCCTCTCCCTCCTCCCACACTCCACCCTCTGAAAGGCCCCAGTGTGTGTTGTTCTCCTCTGTGTGTCCAACAGTTCTTAACTAATAGTGCCATTGCTGGAAAACCTGGCTCCCTTGTCTCCACTCGGGATAAACTTTGAGGTGTAAGTTATCCTCCAGAGCTCTCCTGCAATGCCAGGCAGAGGCTAGGACTTTGTGTAAAGCTGCATCCTTGTTTGGCCTCTTCCTCTTCCCTGTCCTGCTTCTCCCACTTGATTTCAAGATCTCCCTGAAGCACTTCTTTAATAAATCACTGGCACACAAGTCTTCTTCTCAGGGTCTACTTCTAGGGAACCAGCCCAAGATGCCTGGGATGCTTATCCCCCCCAGAAGGATCCATCCTGGCTGACAACTCCGTACCATATTAGTCAAGGTTCTTCAGAGAAACAGAACAAATGGGGTGAGTGTGTGTGTGTGTGTGTGTGTGTGTGTGTGTGTGAGAGAGAGAGAGAGAGAGAGAGAGATTTTAAAGAATTAGCTCATGTGATTGTAGGGATTGGCAAGACAAATCTATAAGGCAGGCCAGCTAGCTGGCAAATTTATTGTTGTAGTCTTGAGTCTAAAGACAGTCTGGAGGCAGACTATTTCATTGCTATAAATTATCCTTGTACACACAGTTTAGTCCTATTGTCAGATAATCTCTTTAAGGATTAATTCCTAGAAGTAGAATTGCTGAGTCAAATGGTGCATACTTAATAAAGCTTATGAAATATTTTTCCTGAGTCCTCCAGAAACACAATGCCAACATGCATAACCCGAAGCTATTTATAACTGTACTGTATATCTTTACAACCTCACAATGATTCTTTTCATTCTCATTCATCTTTTGTCAATTTAGTGGGGGAAAACTTATTGTCTTAACTTTCTAAATTTTTTAAATTTAGCATGTTTTACATTTCTACAAAAATATAATAAACATTTTTCTCTTTTGAACTGGATGTTTTATTCATATCTTGTGCAGTTTACCTATTAAGATGAGTTTCTTTTTCTTAGTGATTTGTCATAACTTTTCACATATCTGGAACCTTAACCATTCAGCAAATATATTTTAAGCACCTACACTGTGGCAAGGATGAATCTGGATATATAAAAAAGAATAAATGAGAAAAATCAGAACACATTTTCCAATGAAGAGTGTACGAAATGGAAGCTATATTATTTTGGGCCATAGTGTGGGTTAAATGGTTTTTTGTTACACTAAACTAAGTATATTACTATTCACATATTGCTAGCTTACTGATATGGTTTGGTTGTGTTCCCACCCAAATCTCATCTTGAATTGTAATCCCCATAATCCCCACGTGTTGTGGGAGGGACCAAGTGGGAGGTAATTGAATCGTGGGGGCAGTTTCCCCCATGCTGTTCTTGTGACAGTGAGTGAGTTCTCATGAGATCTGATGGTTTTATAAGCATCTGGCATTTCCCCTGCTGGCATTCTCTCTCTCCTGCAGCCCTGTAAAGAGGTGCCTTCGGCCATGATTGTAAGTTTCCTGAGGCCTCTCCAGCCATGTGGAACTGTGAGTCAATCAAATCTGTTTTATTTATAAATTATCCAGTCTCAGTTATTTCCTTATAGCAACATGAGAACAGACTAATACACTTACGTTGCTACTATTAGACTTAAAAATTTTAAGTGCAATTTTTAAATGTTATTTCTAACGAAAGACTAATTTACATTTTAAAATTACATTCTAGGAATACATTTAACTTCTAATAGAAAGATTCTTCTCTCTGACATCAAAAAAGAGGTTTCCTCACCCACATAGCAATAGTTATCACAGCTCCATCAGTAACTTAAACTACCAAATATTCCTATACTATTACCTTCAGAACCAATGCTACTAATTTATCAGAAACACGTAGATCTGGAGCTGTAGAAAACTTATACACACAAACATACACACACACATATTTTAACACTTCATTTAACTTCTTCAGTGCCTAGACCAGCATTCAATACATGTTACGTGAATAAAATAACAAATGACCGAACGAGTAAACAAACTAAACAGACCTCTATTGAACAGCTGTCATGTGCCAAGTACTGCTAGGTCCTGTGGATACCACAATCGGCAAAACCATTCATACAGCCTACTTTCATGGAGTTTACTTTCCAGTGAGGCAGAAAGACAGACATTCTCTGCACATGTACACTTTCCCTGCTACCACCCCCACAGAGTCAACTGAGTTCTGAAAAGAGATAATGGTTTGTAGAGAAAAAAGTTATTCTATATGAAATCCAGCAGTAAAGAGGGGAGTAAACACAGCTCATGCCTAGTGTGGTCTCACCCCAGTAGCTCCTAGAGCTATGAGCACTCATTTATAAGTATGCATCACTGGAGCATCAAAGATGGCTAATATTCCCAGAAACTTATATATTAAAACAGATGTCTTTACAGAGAGAATTTTATTTTCAATAAGCTCTTTAATGTCGCTGTATGGCAAGTATTCATGCAAAGTAAGGAATCATCTCTAATCAGTTTTGCATTTATCTTTATGGTTTACTTAGAGTAAAATCAATCTGCAATGTTATTAAATAATAATGTAGTAAAATGTTAGGGCCAGGAATTAGAGGAAAGTTGGTAATAGGTTTCAGCAGAGGTTGAGAGAATTAGGCCCCCTCCCCAAGAGGCAGATGTTTCCAAGAAACATTTCCTATCCACTCTTTTTAAAAAGTATAAGCTCCTGCACATCACAGAATAACATGTTAGAATCACTCTGTCTTATAAACTCATGTTAATTTTATTGACAGAATAAAGAACTCAGTTTAATCCTATTAACTGTTTGCTTACTTTAGTAAAATTTGCATTTAGTATGATGCTATGGGAAATTACTTTAACTCCCCTGCAGCTGCACTGGCAAGCCTATAAACAATTTTACTCATGCTTAGAACATTTCCTAAGTTTGCTAAAGTAAAGACATCATGAGTGCCATACACAACAATGGTCCTGCTGCTGAAGGAGAAATGGATGAAACAACTCGGAGTCCAAAAAACCTCACTGAGGTTTAAGATAGCAAATACCACCTGCTAAAGAAAAACTTTACATCTGGAAATAGTACATATAGTTACTGCAATGATTTCTTCTTGCATTTTATAACGAGATTGTTCAGATGCCTTGCTCCTGGAACATAAAAACAGTGTTCAAGGATTTTCTGGATAATAACCTATTTTTGACGTGTCAAAGATAGGCGTTACTCATACTTTTAAGAAAAAAGAGAAGATAGAAGAAAATCTTCAGCCAGTTCTGATATCTTGATTATAGACTGCCTTGTATGGTCCAATTGTGTTTCTATCACTCACTGGGTCTTCCACCATGCAGGTCAGTATTTGTGACAGGCAGTGTGGTGTAGAGTAGAGGGCACTACAATTAGTCATAAATTTCTGGTTTAACTTCTGACTTGGTCACACAGGAGATGTGCAACACTTAGTACTCAACGCTTTGGGAAGAGATTTCCTCATCTATGAAATGGAGTAAGAATGCATACTTTAAAGATTGTTAAAGAGGGCTAAATGGAAATTCAGATAGAGATTTGAGCAATCAGAAGTATTTCCTTGTGTCCACTAGAAAAGTTGAGTGCATGATGAAAGCTGCTAGGGCAAGTCTCATGCCAAGTAGAAAGCTAATGATTCCAGAAATATCTAGCTCAGCTTTAAGTACAACAGATGCCTATAAATTTTAGTCATATATTTAAGTTTTTATTTCTAAAAGCCATGGAGAATATCAGGGTTTTAGAATCACTTACTTCTCAATTCATGGACAAGAATACATCTTAAACACACATTAATGATGATAGCAAAGGTCATTTATTTGCCTATCTGTCACATTTTTTAAAGAGGGTTAAATGGGATTATGGATGTATAATTATTTGCATGGTCAGATGTCAGGTGTTTAATAAATGTTCAAATATCTGGTTGTCTTCATCTCATCGCTAGGGAATGAAGAGTAGATATTTGTAGAATTACCAAGAATCCTTGGGGTACATTCATTGAATTTTTTCAGCTTCCCTCCTCTTACTTACTTCCAAATTAGAGAGTTGTTTGGGGTCCTCCCCATGTCTAAGGAGGTCTACTGTACTACTAGTGCCCAGCTGTCCATAGCCTTTAACATTTGACATTGACTCTTTGTTTTGAATCCCACCAACTTTCAGGCTCATCTCCACAAAGCTTTACCCTGATCACATCATTTCATTGTTCTGCAACCTTCAGTGCCTACAAATGTCCACAAAAAATGTTCAAACTCTAAGACATTTAAGATGTTCATTCTCATTATATATGTGTGGATATAATAAAAAATAGAAAATTTATGCTTAAAATTACAATCAAAATCTACTAATACAAATTCTAAACCATAATATAACACCCTATGCCTAAACAGATTGAGAGTCAGTTATATAAATATATAGCTAGTTGGTAACAGATGTCTTTGAATCCTTCTCTTTCTAGAACTGCTAGAATGTCTCTAAAATGTTATAAGCCATTTGCTCTTTTATAACAAATATAGAGGTTATGCTGGGTTGCATAGCAAGATGGTCTGAATAAAGTAGTAACTTAAAAAGCCTCAGTTAGGGGGAATACCAATAATAATAGCAACTATCCAGTGATGCCTATCTCAGCCCAGTTTCCCTAGAAAGACTAAGTCAAAACCTTATTGCTAACACATTATTAAGGAGAGCTATTCCAGCAAAGCAGAGATAAAGGGAAAAAAAGCACTTGTAATCCTAACCAAATTAACACAGAAACAGAAAACCAAATACTGTAGGTTCTCACTTGTAAGTGGAAGCTAAACATGGAGTACCCATGGACTCAAGGATGGGAACAATAGACACTGGGGATTCCAAAAGTGGAGAGGGAAAGTAGAAGGGCAAGGGTTGAAAAACTACCTGTCAGGTACTATGTTCACTATTTGGGTGATAAGATCATTGGAAACCCAAACCTCAGCATTGTGCAATATATCCTTGTAACAAACCTGCATGTGTACCCTCAAGTCTAAAAATAAAATGAAATAAAATAATTTAAAAATGAAAGAAAAAAGGCACTAAAGGAGGGAGTATGTTACTGAACTGGCCACAGCTTTGTAGCAAGTTCCATTGATTTCTCTGTCTCGCTGGATAGCTTTAGAAAGGTGTGTAGAACACACTTCATTTGCATGGATTCAACATAGTGGTTGGTGTTCAGCAAATTCAAGTTTTGCTTTTTTGGAACTTTGTGGAATATTTTTTCTGGATATTTTTGATTGGCAGTTGGTGGAATCCATGGATGCAGAACCCATGGATATGGAGGGCTGACTGCACTCATACATCTTTGAGTAACGAACTCTTTGGGGGAAAAGAGGGAAGTGTATTAAGCAAGAGAAGGAAAGAAACATTATATGCTATTTTGACTCGGTTACATGTGTCTATAGATTGTTTGATTCTAATCAAGACCGAAGAAGATATGATTCTGTGACTGGTTTAGAATTCTGGGGTGGAAACATCCTGGAACCAAGTTATTTCATGAATTCTGTCTCCTGGAAAGGGATATAGCCTAGGAAAGAGTTGTTATTCCAAAAGTCGACCTGTTACTTGGTGAAGCTAAAGTTTAAGAGCTCTAGGGAAAAATAAAATCTAATAATTCTAAAGAAAAAAAAAGAAAGAAAGAAAAAAGCAAGGAAGGTGTATAGAGCCACCGTGTTTCCAAACAGTCCAGAGGAAAGGGATGAAAGAGTCATTTGCTTTCTGGTTTCCTCTTGGTTCCTGTTCCCCACTAGTCATTGTTCACACGAAGGACAATTAATTCCTTATGTCTGGTGGTATTACCTGCTCCTTCAGTAAATGCCGAGGAAATCAGATCCCGCATCCTTCACCTTCGTGCTTGTCTGAGATTGAAGGTGATGACAGAAACCAGGTCCCAGTTGAGGTTGATGGGTTTTACAGGCTTCATGGAGATGGCCATTGTGGAGCTTTACCAAAGAGGCTCCATTGAGTGGATGCCACTGTGTGCCCATACTGAGTCAGTTTCAACTCCTTCTGTGTCTGTTCAGAATTAAACGAATTCTTTTGGTATAATTCTCATGAAAAGTAAAGGTAAAGAGGGAGGATGCAGAATGAGCAGGAAAAGCCTTTAGACCACTTAACAGACCTGATATCTGTGAAACAGATGAGAGAAGGAAGTAGAATTGAGCTGGGCAAGACTCAGGATAGGATGCAGGTCTGATAAAGCTTAGGCCAACCTGATAGGGTGCTTTGGAGAAAAGACTACCTATTGGAGGAGTACACATTAGGCAGAAATGGCAAGGCCCTAATATCCCTACCATGATCAGTGATGGGCTGATAGCCGCCTGGGATGATGATGACCTTGGTCCAATGGCCATGGCAGATCTTGAAGTTCTACAGTTGAGTGCTGTTAGCTAACAGCATCCTTCACAGCTAAAGAACAGTCCTTCTTTAAGGGAGATCCCAGTGATGCATCTCCACTACTCCCACACCCACAGAAACCTTGACTCAAGAGTGGCTGGGCTGATCAGCTGAGAGGTTAATGAGACTTGTCTCTTAATTATAAAATCCAATGCATGGTTTTCTTGTTCGAACTTTCTGATTTTCAGACTGTTGGCCAATCTCTTCTAGTTAATCTTGCCTGGTAGCCAGTAAGTATACTACTTCATAAAACTTTGATAAAAGAGGCCAATATCATTTTGTGGCAGTTTCAAAATAATATTCTGAGATATGCATAGATCTCTACAACTGAAGAACCAAACGTTTTTCATCCTCTTTGGAGCAGTTTAATCACATAGAGTAGGTGACAGAGAGGAGGGTGTCCCGTGATGAGCCGTGGCGATGATGACATATGGTTGATTGATGGAGTAAAAAAAAACATCAGATTTGTACAGCTAGTCTTTAAAGTTCCTGAGAAGGACCAAATAGGTCTGTAAATACTTGAAAGGAAAAACATGTGAATGGCAAGAAAAAAACTTCCTGACCTAGAAGAAGCTTATGAAATTATATTTAAAAAGTAGACTAGAAAGAAACAGGTTGCAGTAAACAATTTTGTACCATCCCGTAGGGGGATCAACTTATTGGATTTTTTCCATTTCTTGTTTATCTCCTTCTGTGTCTATACCACAACTTTCTATTTTCCAGTGACTTTATTAGTGTTCTTGGCAGCTCTGGGCACAAATGGATATCTAATTATTTCCCTGTGGAAGGATCCAATATCTTTAGAGAGAAAGCTGAACTGGAACTTTTCAAGGTACTACCACATTCTCTCCTAATATGACAGCTGGTCTTCTAGAGAGAAGCACAGGAAGTCCCCAACCAAAGAATAGGCTGTATTCTAAAACCTTCAGGGTCAAAAGTCAATTCAGTTCCTCATGGAAAGACTTAACTATTACCAATGATTTAATATCATTAGACAGATGCCATCTGGATCAAGCTTAACCTCTAATGTACCAGAAATGTCATGATATTATCACTTAGTATTAATTTAACTAAGTCTAGCTTCAAATTTTCCTGTATCACTCCTACATACTCATTTCTAAGAGAAAATGTATTGCAACCAAGCAGGACATCAGAAAAATAAGGCAGTCTCACTAGAGTGACAAGTGTGGACAATCAATTTTTGTAGCAGCTGTAGGGCAAGGAGTAGAGGCAAAAAGAGACATTCTGTACTACAATTATTACTACTCAGAGCTGGCTTTGTGGGCTTATGATCTGTGCAGTCACACAGGGCATTGTGCTTAGAACGATCCTATGCTGCTGTCATCATCTTGAAATTCTTGCTTATCTTTGAACAAGAGCTCTGAATTTTCATTTTGCACTGGGTCTAGCAAATTATGTAGTCACTCCTGCTATTACTTTCTTAAAATCAACAAAGTCCTTTACCATATATTATCTCATTTTTTTATTTTCACAAATTCTTGTAAGGTAGGTAAGGCATGGTTTACTGTCTCTCTTTTGTTATAACACACTGAGGCTCAAAAAAGACAAGGAATTTATTTCACAAAGTTAATATATGGTGAAGCTGCAACCCAACCCCAGGACTTTCAAACTTCAAGGCAAGGGCTCTTTCCCTTAGCCCACACTGCCTAATATCCTGCACTGGGGTTCAACTGTAGAATAATATAAAATAAAGGGTTTGGAAGATGAGAACAGTGTGTTCTTGGTAACTCCACATTACCAATAGTATTTCATCTCAAATTCTTTCTTTCTTCTTAAGTGACAAGATCTCATATAAGCTTTTCTTTTCTTTTTTGTTTCTGAATAGACTTTAAGATTTGGCTATTTAGTCATTATCTAAACCCCACTGATACTCACATATAAATCTCCTTTCCTTAATTGGCAGGGGTTATATCCAGATTTCCAGTGATTGTTTGACCTCTGTCAGTAACAGATATGATCTTGCTAGCTGTGTGAGCTTTTTCTGGATAACTTTTTCTTAGCTTTAAACCATAAAAAGGGGAGCTGCTAATTAGGAATCTCATGAGGCATAGCTGAAGGATTTTAAATAGCATGCGATAAAGTGCATCTATCCTTGTTAGAAAATGCCTAGAAGCATCAGGTGAGGGAAAGAAGCAGCAGTGATAAGATATCAGGTTATGGGGATTACAGAAGCCTGTGGAGAGACACAACATGGCGGGAATGACCAGGGGTTTCTCACTTTGTACCACAGATCTGAAGACAGAAAGTTTCTAAAGGCTTCCACTTGTAAGTATAAAAGCAGATTTTAAACCTGGGAGGACAAAAGGTTATTTTTCTTTCTAAAGTATATAAGACATAAAGGATCGTATTTAACTCACCAAGGTCTTTGGTCTTAGGGGAAGGTTATTGCCATCCCAATAGTGAATATAACTAAACTTCAGGGTTGAAAGATAAGTGAAATATGTATGAAAATGTACTATATTGAAGACTCAGAAAAATCATTATTAAAGATTATATTACAATGACACCCTTCAGTCTGAGAAAATTACTAAGAGTAAAAATAATATGGTAGCTTAATAATATATTCTAGGTCTTAACACCCTGTAGCATATAGTATAAAGAAAAAAGCAAGCGCTCTTAAAGTGCACAGATCTAGGGTAGATTTCCAGCTTATTTATTTCACAGTTACTTATTTCATAGTTGTATAAGCTTAGACAACTTATTTAACCTCAGTGAATTTTTCCAAATTTATAAGAAAATGGGAGATAATAATGGCATCCACAAAAGTTTACTGAGAAAAATAAACAATCTCATCTCATAGTGCTTGACACAAGGTATATATTCAAAAGAGGGAGCTATTTCTGTTATCATTTATTCCCCCTCGATCAAGTTAACTTTCAACACTTTGCTCTTACAGAAGTCATTCCTGCCTATCCTTAACTGATTCTTTGCCCAGTAGCACAGAATCTATATTTGCCAGTGTAAAGGTGACAGGCAACTCCTCCATTTACAAGTAACAGAATTTTAAAATTGGAGCAGAGGGGAATGTGGTTCTCGTCTTAAGTCAGCTCAAGCTCTGACACTCCTACAAAAATATATATATATATATATTTAAAATTATTCTACTGCATCCTCCTCTTCATCCGTCACTGCTTCCAATTCAACACTGGCATGGCCAGATTCCAAGTCCATCTTTATCCTCAGAGGATCTGTTATTTGAGATACCATCGTGCATTACATGAGGGAAAAAAATTTTAGAACTTTAATTATATGCTGCTTTCAACACAGAGTCATTTGGTGCAAGCTGCAATTAAACATTTGTAATTCATTTAAGAGCAGTAAAATAGACATGGCTTTAAAAACATAATTGCAATGTTGGCTTTACAGGGATTTTTATATCTAAATATTTGCAATCATGCAATATTGATATATATGTAGAAACTACCTATGGAAGAAGAAAATACTCCATGATTTTATAGAGAGACACTCTGAAGTTTTTGCTATTGGAAGTTATAAAAAACATTTATTTTGGTACAGTCTAAGGATTTTATGACTTTTTCGTATTTTGAATAGTGATAATTTGTATTTCTATGTGTAAATGGCAGTCATCAGCATCTTATTTTTCTAAAGGGACCATCACCTTCTGACTCTGACAAAATATGTATAGCAATAGCTGGAGTCACTTTGTGGTCAATTAACTCTATCTCTCAATAATTATAACAATCCAAAAATATGCCCTTATAGGATAAGTACTTTTTAATAATTTTAGCAGATTTTATTAAATCTCTCTGCTGACTAAGACACCATACTTATGATTTGTGTCCCTTCCTTCCACACCTGGCCCTTAGTGTATTACAGATGAGATTCTCAAATACTTTCAATATGAGGAGGAAACCCAACATAGTAAGACTTAAAGAAATACATCAGAGGATTAATAGTCAAGAGACACGCATTGTCTTTTCTACTCTTTAATTTACCAGCTTTTGATCTTAAACTGGTCGCTTCACTTTTCTAAGCTATTTCTCCTTTATTTGAATTTGGAAATATGGCTAAGGTAAACTATGAAGTATTTACCAGTTACAGACTCCTGTGGCTCGTTCACATTATGTTAGTGTAAAGAATAAGGTGGTCTACCTATTGCCACATCCTCCTGCCTTGCTTGCCATGTCATGAGGCCGAAAGTATTCAGCCAGAATAAATGAAAGAAAGTCATTAAAGAAACAAATGGGAGAAGCAGTGTGACTGAATTTGTTTTCCTAACTGTGTATTAGTGAATTGTTAATTCACATTATGGAACAAAATGGCCTTTAAAAGCATCTAGATAAAAATGTCTTAGTTAATAGATGGAAACTGAGACATGAAACAATTATCCAAGATTCACTACTTAACTAGCGGCAAAGCCAGGACCAAGACTCATTTCTCTTGACTCCAGTCCATTGTTGTTGCTGATTTGTAAATGTGTCAGGGTTAACAATAATATGACAATGAGTAAGATTTTAGGAAATTCTGTCTAACTGACATTTAAAGCCACGTTGTTCATCTTTTTGTGTGCCTCCCAATATTATCTGTCCCAAATAGTATGCAGAAGCTGGGAAGAACGGGAAAGGCATGAATGATGAGATGATAGCTTGGGCCTCTCAAACTCAAATGACAGTAGTTGCTTATGGCCTTCATGGACCCACTACCATCTTAATTCAGTTTTTTGGTAATAACCACAAAAGTTATCAATTAATATGGTTGGAAAGAAAATTGATACTTCAAAAGTAATCCAACAGAGACTGCTAGTATATTGAAATCTATCCTCAATTTAGTTATGGTAACAAGTAGTGATCATAATTTATCTGTGCCTTCATTTCCTCTCTGTATTTATCTCTAATTTTCTTTATTGTGTTGCTTCCAAAATATTTCTCTGACCTCTCAGCACTGGAGTCATCTTTTATAATTGGTACTACATTCCCCAGGATCTCACCTAAAATGTCTCAAAGATCAGGAAGGGGTGATGCTGGTCTGGCAGCAAGGCACAAGGAGGCTGGGACGCTTGTTTGACCTTTGCTATTGCAAACAAACCAGCAAGACACCAGAAGGCAGGTCTTGTTACTCTGAGAGAAGTTTGAACTAAATCAGAACATGATCACCACACACTACCAAAATAAATGTCTCTTCAGTCCTTCAGGAGTTGAGATATCTGAAAGTTTTAGTTTTCAAGAGATCTAAAGGTGTTAAGAAAAACTTTTCAGAATTAGTAGCTAAAAAGATCACAATCACTCTGGACTCTTGCATTGGTTCCATTTAGTCTTTCATAACTTATTTTATTGGTGGCTCTTTCTTCCCCAGTATATTGAATGTAAGTTATCATCTCAACTATTGATGACTTCTCTAACTTAGATTTTTAAAATGTATTTTTACATATGTCATAGAAAATTATAGCTCCTTACCAAAATCTCTCTTTTCTTTTTTTTTTTTTTTTCTGCTGGGAATCTGACACAGATACTGAAAAGAGGACATGGGTAGACAACGTCCTTCACTCAATATTGGCAGAGAAACACAGAAACCAACAACCATGGGAAACTGAGGGAAAAGATATCTGCACTTTGTCTCTGATCTCCTCTCAGTTCCCCAAGCAGAGGAGTCAGGACTTGAGAAGAGACAGAAATGACGTCTAATGTAAAGACAGACCCCCCCCGCCACCCCTGAATTCAGAAAGAGGAAGAGAATAAAGGCATCAGAAGAGACCCATGCACAAACATAAGTGTGACTTTTAAAAGAACAAAAAAAAAAAGACAAATAATAAATGGTGTTGGAAGGATGAGTAAATGAAAAAAGAGAATGTGAGAGGAATTAAAAAATTGAAAGGAAAGTTTCAAGAAGTATTAGGAAAACAAATTGACTAACGCACCATTGTAATCTCTATTTTCACAGATGTAATCACTGAAGTTGTTCAAGTACATTTCATAGTTTACCTGAAGTAAAAAAAAAAAAAAAAAAACCCAAGGGCAGAAACAGTCCTGATTTTTACTTGACTCTCTGAGTCACAGTCCCTCTAAGGATATGGTCTTTTACATTTAATATCCCTTATAAAAATATTAGTGAGTGACTGAAAACCACAAAGCAGGCATATTTCCTATGAGGAGGTGAAGAAGTGACAAAAGTGTTTTCTGAACATAGCAGAAAGAAAAAGCCAGCCCTTTGCATTCAAAAGCCTACACAACAGCATGTCATTCAATTAACCTGAAACACTTACTTGTAAGTGACATTTTATAAATGTATTCCGAAAGGGAACCAGTCTAGTCTTCATTTTTTATAATGGATGTAATTCAGAGCCAAGTATTGAATTCTAATATCATAAAACTAGCTCTCTATCTTATATCCACAGTTCAACTTATATTAATAATCATAAATGAAGATGGTCTTTTTGGCTAAATATGTAAATAGATGCAACATATGTAACAGGCAGGACAATTTAGAACCATCCCTTTCCCATCCCCAGGTATTAATTAGGTTAACTATTTTCTTTTTTAAGAGCTTACAAAACTCATCAAGAAGCAGGCAAACTGGAATTCCACTGTCAAGTATGTTCATATTTAAAATTATATTTACATTTGAATGCACTTTTTAAAGTTTAAAGGGCATCACTGCTTTGTAACTATTACATAAAGTATATTATATTATATTGCTGAGTAGGTTGTACTGGCAGTAGAGATGTGTCTAAGATTACCTCGAAACACTTTTGGCCAACATTCATCCACCATCTTTTAAGATGGCTCTAGTTCACTTTATAAATAAAACAAAGCTTTTCTAGTATTTTCAGCATGGGTGGTAACTGTTGGTGTCGTGTTACCATAGCAGCAGTCTACATGTGCATGTTCATGCTTACAAACATGTACATTAACTCACATGTTCAGAAAGTGCTTTTCTTTAAAACAGCAATTAGAGGCTCACATTCATAAAACTTTGTTTTCTTGAGAAGAGTCATATTTCAACTCCTAAATTTAGCATTAAGAGCCTTTCAATAGCATGCCTTATACTCTTTCAATCTCATTTCCAAATATTGATTTTTCTTCTTTCTGCCCCTTCTTATCTACTTATCTTTTCTGTTGGTCTTTCCTTTCTTCACAGTTTTGTTCAGTTCATCTTCTCACTTCTTTCCCTCTGGCGTAATTCTATTCATTATTTAAGCTTCAGTTTGTTTTATTTTTTCAGCTTTATTAAGATATAGCTGACAAGTTATATAATTTACAGCATACAGTGTGTTGTTTTGATATATTTATACATCTTGAAATGATTGAATCAAATGAATTAACATATCCATCACCTTGCATAATTATCTTTTTGTGGTGAGAACATGTAAGATCTACTCTCTCAGAAATTATTACTATTAGCTAGGGTCACCATGCTGTACAATAGATCTCCAGCACTTACTTAACTTGTCTGTCTGAAACTTTGCACTCTTTGACTAACATCCCGTTTTCCCTTTCCCCAGCCACTACTAACCATCATTCTACTCTCTGCTACTATAGTTCAACATTGTTAGATTCCACATATAAATGTGATTATGCAGTATTTGTCTTTTTGTGCCTGGCTTGTTTTGATTAGCATAATGTCGTCCAGGTTTGTTAAAAATGACAGTATTTCCCTCTTTTTTAAGGCTGAATAGTATTCCACTGTGTATACATATCACGTTTTCTTTGTCCGTTCATCCACTGATGAACACTTTAGTTGATTCCATATCTTAGCTATTGTGAAAAATGCTGCAGCTTAACATGGGAGGGCAGATATCTCTTTGAGAACTAATTTCATCCCTTTTGGATACATACACAGAATTGAAGTTGCTGGATCACATTATAGTCTTTTATTTTTTTAGAAACCTCCATAATATTTTTTATGACTGTACTAATCTACTATTCCTACCAGCAGTGTACAAGGGTTCTCTTTCTTTCATATCTGCGTCAATACTTGTAATCTTTTGTTTTCTTCCTAATAGCCATTCTAACAGGTAAGAAGTGATATCTCATTATGATTTTAACTTGCATTTTACTAATTGTTAGTGATGTTGAACATTTTTTATATACGTTTTGGCTGTCTATCTTCTTTTGAGAAATGTCTATTCAGGTCTTTTGCTAGTGTTTTCATCACATTGTTTTCCTGTTATTGGGTTGTTAGAGTTCCTTATATTTGGGATATTAACCCTTATCAAATGTACAATTTTCAAATATTTTCTCCTACTGCCTAAGTTATCTTTTTACTCTATTGATTGTTTTCTTTGCTGTGCAGAGGTTTTTACTTTGATGCAATTTTACTTGTGCATTTTTGTTTTTCTTGCCTGTGCTTTTGGAGTCATATCCAAAATAAAATCTTTGCCCAGGCTAATGATAAGAAGCTTTTTTCCTGTGTTTTCCTCTAGTAGTTTTACAGTTTCAGGCCTTAAATCTAAGTTTTTAGTCCATTTTGAGTTGATTTTTGTATACAGTGTGATATGGTTTGGCTTTGTGTCCCCACCCAAATCTCACCTTGAATTGTAATAATCCCCACATGTCAAGGGTAGGACCAGGTGGAGGTAATTGGATCATGGGAGTGGTTTCCCCCATGCTGTTCTTGCAATAATGAGTGAGTCTCACAGGACCTGATGGTTTTATAAGGGGCTGTAATTTCCCCTGCTTGCCCTCATTCTGTCCTGCCCATCCATTAAGAATGTGCCTGCCTCTCCTTTACCTTCAGCCGTGATTGAACATTTCCTGAGGCATCCCCAGCCATGCAGAACTGTGAGTCTATTAAACATTTTCCTTTATAAATTGCCCAGTCTCAGGTATTTCTTCATAGCAGTGTGAGAATGGACTATTACAGTAAATTGGTACCGAGATAGTGAGGCACTGCTTTAAGGATAACCGAAAATGTGGAAGCTACTTTGGAACTGGGTAATGGGCAGAAGTTGGAACAATTTGGAAGGCTCAGAAGAAGACAGGAAAATGTGGGAAAGTTTCGAACTTCCTAGATACCTGTTGAATGGCTTTGACCAAAAATGCTGATAGTGATATGGAAAATAAAGTCCAGGCTGAGGTGGTCTCAGATGAAGATGGGAAACTTCTTGGGAACTGGAGCAAAGGTGACTCTTGCTATGCTTTAGCAAAGAGACTAGGCAGCATCTTGCCCCTGCTCTAGAGATCTGCAGAACTTCGAACTTGAGAGAGATGATTTAGGATATCTGGCAGAAGAAATTTCTAAGCAGCAAAGCATTCAAGAGGAAGCAAAGCATAAAAGTCTGGGAAATTTGCAACCTAAGGATGTGATAGAAAAGAGAAACCCATTTTCTGGGAAGAAATTCAAGCCTGCTGCAGAAATTTGCATAAGTAAGGAGCCCAATGTTAATCACCAAGACAATGGGGAAAACTTCTCTGCAGGGCACGTCAGAGAGCTTTGCGGCAGCCCCTCCCATCATGAGCCCAGAGGCCTAGGAGGAAAAAATGGTTTCATGGACTGGGCCCAGGCCCCCCTGTTATGTGCAGCCTTAGGACATGGTTCCCTGCATCCCAGCTGCTTCAACTACAGCCATGGCTGAAAGGGGCCAAGGTACAGCTCAGGCCATTGCTTCAGAGGGTGCAAGCCCCAAGCCTTGGTGGTTTCCATGTGGTGTTGAGCCTGTGGGTACACAGAAGCCAAGAACTGAGGTTTGGGAACCTCCGCCTAGATTTCAGAGGATGTATGGAAATGCCTGCATGTCAAGGCAGAAGTTTACTGTGGGGGTGGAGCCCTGATGAAGAACCTCTGCTAGGGCACTGCAGAAGGGAAATATGGGGTCAGAGTACCCACACAGAGTCCCCACTGGGGCACTGCCTAATACAGCTGTGCAAAGAGGGCCACCGTCCTCTAGGCTCAAGAATGGTAGATTGACTGACAGCTTGCACTGTGCAGCTGGAAAAGGCACAGACACTCAATGCCAGCCCATAAAACCAGCTGGGAGTGGGGCTCTACCCTGCAAAGCCACAGAGGTGGAGCTGCCCAAGGCCATGGGTGCCCACTTCTTACATCAATGTGACCTGGATGTGAGACATGGAGTCAAAGGAGATCATTTTGCAACAGTAAGGTTTAATGACTGCCCTATTGGATCTTAGACTTGCAACGGGCCTGTAGCTCTTTTGTCTTGGCCAATTTCTCTCATTCAGAAAGTGTGTATTTACTCAATGGCAGTACCCCCATTGTATCTAGGAAGTAACTAACTTAATTTTGATTTTACAGGCTCAGAGGAGGAAGGGACTTGACACTTGTCTCAGATGAGACTTTAGACGTGGACTTTTGGGTTAATGCTGGAATTAATTAAGACTTTGGGGGCCTGTTGGAATGGCATGATTGTGTTTTGAAATGTGAGGACATGAGATTTGGGAGGGGCCAGGGGTAGAATTATATGGTTTGGCTCTGTGTCCCTGCCCCAATCTCACCTTGAATTTTAATAATCCCCACATGTCAAGGGCAGGACCAGGTGGAGGTAATTGGATCATGGGAGCAGTTTCCCTCATGCTTGTCTTGTGATAATGAGTGAGTTTCATGGGATCTGATGGTTTTACAATCATCTGGCATTTCCCCTGCTTGCATTCACTCCATCCTGCCACTCTGTGAAGAAGGTGCTTGCCTCTCCTTGGCCTTCTGCCATGATTGTATGTTTCCTGAGGCTACCCCAGCCATGTGGTACTGTGGGTCAATTAAACTTCTTTCCTTTATAAATTACCCAGTCATGAGTATTTCTTATTAGCAGTGTGAGAATGGACTAATACATAGTGTGTGATAGGAGTTGAATTTCATTCTTCTGCATGTGAACATCCAGTTTTCTCAACAACATTTATTGAATAAACTGTGTTTCCCAAGTGTATATTTTTGGCACCTTTGTAAAAAAATCAATTGACCATAAATGTGTGGATTTATTTCTGGGCTCTCTGTTCTGTTCCATTGGTCTATGTGTCTGTTTTTATGTAAGTACCATATTGTTTGGTCACTATAGCTTTGTGGTATATACTGATATCAGATAGTGTGAGACTCTAGCTTTATTCTTTTTGCTCAGCATTACTGATTTGGCTATTAAAGGTCTTCATACAAATTTTAAGATTTTTTTCTGTTTCTATGAAAAATGTCATTGGAATTTTGATATGGATTGTATTGAATCTATAGATCACTTTAAATATTATGAACATTTTAACAATATTAATTTTTTCAATTCATGAAAATAGGATATCCTTCCATGTATTTGTGTCTTCTTCCATTTTTAATAGTTAAGATAAACCACAGGATAATGTATTGAGATAATTTTGTTCCTTTTTTTAAGTCAAAAAGCCTTATATGGTCAGGGATTAATGAAGTGAGAATGACAAGTGTACATTTCAGACTTTTGTCACAAATGAAAAGTATTTTTATAGATGTAAAACTGTAATTAGCACATTTAGATTTTGGAGAAGAAATCAAACTGTAAAATATCTCTACAATAATACAATGTTGATAGAAATCAGTCATGTACTGGGCTAATTTTTGTGAGCTGCCATTGTTTAAATATAAGAGGTCATTCTGTTTCTTCCCCGTATTGCCGTGAAGTTCAAATTTTGCCTGAGCTGTGAGAATAACCTGCAACTCTCTCTCCTGGGGTCCCTTTTTGTCTTTCAAAAGTAAGCATTTGTTTCATAAATTACTGCTAAATTTCACACCCCCCAACACACACCAACAAGATGGCACAAGGAAGCCATTCTGTTGTTGTTTATTTAAAAAACAGTATTATTCATCATAAAAAGTACAGTGCTTAGAAGACAAATGATTACTAATCATGCGATAAACTTATGAACTGTAACTCTTTGTGTGGTATTTTATAATACTCAAAGCTATTCCAAATATGTTATAGCTTCCTCACAACTTTGAAGTGGACCTGATTATCATTGCCATGTAATAGAAAAAAAGATTGAGGTTAAGTAGAAATGAATGACCTGGACAAGATCTCACAGAGATTAAGGGGAACTCAAGAGTCTTAATTCATTTTCCTTCCATTTGTCTCTTCACCTTGATGATTAGTGGGCTTCTGCCTCATTCTCAAGAATTAAGCTTCACCTTTTGACCCAGTTCTGATTACAAAGCTTTAACCCTTGTTCTTACACCAAGTCCTTACCTTAAAAATCTTCCTGGATTCCAGACTCTTTAGGACCGGTAGTTGCCCTCCAGGGGCTGGAGCCCAGTCCCTTGACTGCCTCTTCAGTGGCTGAGTCCCCTGCCCACAGCTCCTCTGCTTTCAAATTCCTGGAAGTCACTCCAACTCCTCAAGACATGTTGGTATCTTAGACTCATCCCCTCGCTCCTTATCCTCTTCATCAATGAGTACCAATTGCTTGCTTCATTTATAATATTATTCCAGAACCTAGGAAAACTGTGTTTTGTTTTGTTTTGTTTTTTGTTTTTTGTTTTTTTTGCCTGACTAGACAGCCTTGAGTACTGAAATGATAGGCATCCCTCAACCTGCCTCAAATGAGAACTGACCCTCCCAGGTTACTTCATTTTCTGAAGCTAACTAAGCCATGCCCAGTCTTGTGTGAAAATATTGCAATGGTGGCATTAAATCTTTCCTCTTAAAATTCCAGCTCTGAAACAAGGTCTACTCCAAGCCACTTCAAAAACAGTGAGTCACATTCATTTTCAACAACAAAGAACAAAGATTCTTACTGCGATAGTACAATCCCTTAGGATTTTGAAGAACTATTTTCATAACATTATTTCTCCCAAAGAAAGTTAAAATTTGCCTGATAATACTGTGGTAGGTGCTGCAGGATCCTACAAATATCAGTGAACAACCTTTAATAAGACATAAAAATTCTCAATATGCGTTGATACTGGTTTCCCATAAGAACAGATATTTCACAAGAAAAAGGGCAAACCCGCCAGCTAGTTTTTAGATTAGAAGCAGGCACTAGAAGTGCTCAGCAGCTGCACAAAGAGATATCAAAGCTAGCACTTTGTCTTTTGATGAAGCATTGCCCTTTTCCCCAAGTAATATCTAATCTATTAATAAATGCTGTACCCAAAAATAGTAACACCAATGCTCGTGTGCTGATTGTCAGGGGCCTGGAATACGTGGCAGGTATTGGCTAATCATTATAGAGCTTCTTTCTCTATATCATGAATAAGAAAAAGGCTATTAGCCAACAGACTGTTACTGAGATGCCCTTTCAGGTGTGCTAAATAAAACAAGTTCTTACCCCAAAGCCACCTTCTCTAATGAACTGATATTAGCACAATTGAGAAATGGCATGGGTCAGGAAGAAATGAGGAATCTGAAAACTATAATTGGAACCTAACTTTTTTTGCTTTCAGTATTATTGCAATGAATGTGGCTTGAAAATATCTCAGCCTCTTTCTCATCTGTAAAGTGGGTCTATCCATACTGCTTAATTTATTACTGTGAGGATGAAATGAATAAAAGTGTATATAACACTTTTAAAAATGGAAAGCCTTATGCACATATAAGTGATTATTATTCTTACTGACACTCTAAGACAGGGCTTGTAAAGAAGCTAAGATAAACAAGAAAGAGTTTTCAGGGAATATTATAACTAGACTCTTCTCAGAAGACACATGGGAAAACATAATGGTTCAGATTAATTTCTTATCCAAAAAAATTTCATCACAGCAAGAATCTCTGCATAGGAGAGATGGGTCATATGTTTAAAGCAATACTTGAGACCCCCAAAGCATGTCTAGTAGCACTAAAAAGTTTAAGATCGTTTTAATGAAATTGAAATACAAGTGAAATCCATGCACTTCTATTATAATACCACTTACCAAATAAATGTAACCATATGACTAAGGGGGAAGTAACTGCCTTTTATTTTCTGGCCATAAAAAAGAACAAAATTCTAATCTTTTACTTTTTCTGTTTCTTTCATTTTAATCAATAAAGAAATACAGTGAGCATTCACACTGAGTTATACATTTCAGGTAAACGCATGAAGTATAATGCACTGAACATTCAAATTATCTCATGAAGAAAACTTGAAGTCTGAGCAATTATCAGTCATCACAGATACCTCAATACAGTCACAATCGCTCATATTTGCATTGTTTACCCAAAACTTTATGGACAGTTCTAGGTATTACATTAGCTCAAGATTTCAGTCTGCCAATAAGAAAGTAAACAATGGGGAGTCTATTATTTCTAGGTACCTACTCTATGCCCGGCAAAGTGTCAATCACTGGAAAGAGAAAGGTGTGTAATAGAGTCAGGTTCCCTGACTATAGGTAATCTCCTAGACAATCAATTCATGAAGGTGATTCCCCATCAGTGCCACCGTCGTTCATGCAAAAGGGAGAGAGTCTGAGAGTGCGCACTGGGAGGACCCTACAGGATCCTGGGCTTTGGCAATTCCAACTGAGGTCCATGCTCCCATCTCTTCCTTAGTCCTTAAGGCTTCCTGTTTCTAAGATGGTGTGCTTTATGGTGTCTGAAAAACAGTGTCTGGAAAATAGGTTATACTTTTTCCTTCCTTCCTCATGTGAAAATGTTCATGAGTACAAGTGGAAGAGAAAGAAAACAAGGGAAGACCTTTCCCTCTTATTGGACAAAAAATGAAGAAGGAAACAGATTTTGTTCATTTGCTCATTCTTTAAAATAATAATTATTGAACACCTAAGACATTGCAAGACTTATGCAAGTTCCTGGAGGCACAAGGACGGCAAAAGACACTTTCTGCTGGAAAACAGGTCTTAGTTCAGCGGATGAATGAGGAGTAAGAGGAATCTGTTCCATAGCCATAGCCATGATCTGTGGGGTTTCTGTCTTACATATATGAGTATTTCATGTCATAAGACCATTTTAAAAAGAAGCCAAAAATCCTCTCAAGGAAAAATGTAAAAACAAAACGTGGACTGCAGAAAGTGCTGTTTTATCTTTTATTTTTTCTTTTGCCAATTATTTCAACCAAACAGAATTTTAAATGCACATGTATTTTGTGTTTCTTTAATACATTAACTTCTTTGACTCCTTTGTCAAAGAGAAAAACTGTTATTACTGCACAGTACTGACATATACCCACCATCTAGTGGCCAAATCTGGTCACTACAGCCTTGCTCACATGGGGGGGAGAGGAACATTTTTCTCACATCATTTTCAGGTGGTTTTTAAGGATTACATTTAGTGAAAAAGCAAGTATCCGGTCAATGATGAAGAAAAGAAAGAAGCAGATTTTATCTATTTTTTTCAAGCCTAAATTGTGAAACATAGAAGCAATTTATATATAAAGAATGCCCTTCCTTTGAATGCTATAGGGAACTGTGGCTCAGCCAACCACAGCTCCGGTAGGGTTGTCCAGCTTCAGGTGACATGGCAACACCTGATTAGACTGGCAGAAATATGATCAGTAGATACAAGCAGGCACACTTTAAGATCCAGACTCATACATCTCCATCCCTGT
The DNA here is from genome assembly GCF_006542625.1 of Nomascus leucogenys. NCBI lineage: Eukaryota > Metazoa > Chordata > Mammalia > Primates > Hylobatidae > Nomascus > Nomascus leucogenys. Next base: position 11,572,390 of record NC_044401.1, read on the forward strand.
ACTCACTGCAGCATGATTCACAGTGGCCAACATGTGGAAGCAACATGTTATATGTTCATCAACAGACAAATGGATAAAGATAATGCGGTATGTACAAAAAATGAAATATTATTAAGTCTTAAAAAAAGAAAATCCTGTCACATGCTACAACATGAATGGCCTGGAGAACACGCTAAATGGAATAAGCCAGACACGGAAGGGCAAACACTATGCGACATGATTTATATGCTGAGTCTAAAATAGTCAAACCCGTAGGAGCAGAGAGTGGAACTGTGGTTTTCAGGGGCTAAGGGAGAATGGGGAGTTATTAGTCAAAGAGTACAGAGTTTCAGTTATACAAGATGAATAAGTCCTAGAGTCTATTGTATAGCATAGTGCCTATAGGTAACACTATTGTATTGTATACTTAAAAACTTACTAAGAAGGTAGATAATACATTGTGTTCTTATTGCAATAATAATAATGATGAGTAATAAGTGACAGTGATGATTTCATGGGTGATGTGGTTTGGCTGTGTCCTCACTCAAATCTCAGGCTGTGGCTCCCATGGTTCCCACCTGTCATGAGAGGGACCCAGTGGGAGGTAGTTGAATCATGGGGCAGGTCTTCTCTGTACTGTTCTCATGATAGTGAATGGGTCTCATAAGATCTAATAGCTTTATAAAAGGGAGTTCCCTTTCACATGTTCTCTCTTGCCTGCCGCCACGTAAGACGTGCCTTTCTCCTTTTTTGCCTTCTGCCATGATTGTGAGGCCCCCCCAGCCATATGGAACTGTGAGTCCATTAAACCTCTTTTTCTTTATAAATTACCCAGTCTCAAGTATGTGTTTATTAGCAGCATGAAAATGGACTAATACAATGGGTGTATACTTATCTCCAAATGGATGGAGCTGTATACATAAAATGTGCACAGCTTTTTGTACATCAAGACAGACCTTCCCTGACAACTCTAACTCTATAACTCTCTTTCCCCAGCTTATTTTATTCTTGACACTTGTTACTATCTGAAGTTGTACTGTAACTTACAGGTTCAAAAACAGAGTCTCCAAATCTATAGTTCAAATTCCATAAAGGAAGGGATTTTAACTGCATTTCTTGCTGCTACCTTGAGTTGTGTTATCACATAGAAGGTACTCACCAAACAGTTGAGGGTGAGCAAATGAACCTAGTGAGTACCTAGAAAGGGTCTGAGCAAAGGTCTAGTTGGACAGGCTGAAGTCAATACAGAATCACATGGTGGCCTTAGAACAGGTCTTAGAATGTAGTTATACATGGTGCTAGAGTGACCGTGGAGAAGCTAAGTGTAGTAACAGCCACACCCTTCACTAGACATGTGGCAATTCTCCAGTTCTCTCTCTCTCTCTTTCTCTCTGTGTGTGTGTGTGTGTGTGTGTATGCGTGTGGGTTTAAAGAGGGCAGGTAGTTATCCTTTTACAATAATTTCTTCTCAGTTCTACTGGAGGACCTTTGCAAGTTGTAGATTCTAGTGCAACTAAATATTTTACTAACACAAACTCAGTGTGCTTGAAAACCCTTAAGCTATGAAGAGGCTAGGAAGATGCACCACAGAGAAGCAGGGAGCCAAGGGCAAGTGGGCTGCAGCTGGCCTGGGGAAACCTCATACCACCTGAACTGTCAGGAAAACAAATGCGATGGAAACACACACTTCCATTTGAAAATTCAGGGCCGGGCGCGGTGCCTCATGCCTGTAATCCTAGCACTTTGGGAGGCCGAGGCGGGCAGATCACCTGAGGTCAGGAGTTCGAGACCAGCTTGACGAACAGTGTGAAACCCCATCTCTATTAAAAATACAAAAATTAGCTGGGCACAGTGGCAGGCGCCTGTAATCCCAGCCACTTTGGGAGGCTGAGGCAGGAGAATCACTTGAACCCAGGAGGCAGAAGTTGCAATGAGCCAAGATCGTGCCATTGCGCTCCAGCATGGGCAACAGAGCAAGACTCCATCTCAAATAAAAAAATTTAAAAATGAAAAAAAAAATCAGTGGCAAAACAGAGCTCTGCCTTGAGGTTTTGAAACAGTGACAAGGGAAATGCTGGTTGGTCCCCCATTTGTTTTCTTTTTAAAGTGTTTGCCGATACCGGAATAGACTGCCATGCCACCACGGCATTGAGATTCCTTTTCTGTGCTGAGTTCCATCTGATCTCAATCACAGTTTTCTACCTTACCCAGTAATGGCACAATTAGGAGTGTCTAACAGTGAGTAGGCAATGATTCAGATTGGCTAAGTTGCAGGTCTTACAGCTCAAGAGTGAGCCCATCTGGAAAACATGGAATGGGAGCTCTTGGTGTCCTCATTTATGGGCACATGGTCAGGCTCTGTCAGGGCATGTTTGTCCCTTTCAGTCAGATCCTCTTGAATGTACAGATGTTTGCAGTGACTAAAGCATAGTCACATGTACTTCCTGGTTAAAGCCTTCCCATAAAATGGTCCGTAAATGAACACTGCTATGCCAAGAAAAATGAAAGCACTTAGAAGAATATTTAGCACTTCTAATGCAAAGCATTTTGTAATCCTCTATTTGCCAAATGTCTCTGGAGAGGAGGTCAGTAATTTTCTCATTATCTTACTAAGGAAACAAGTCGGCTGTTGTTCCCAAAGTAACACATGGTCAATCAATATCTGGAATTAGAATGCAAAGCATTCTTATTCCAGGGACCATGCTGAGCCAACAACAAATTTGGGTGTAAGAGTACTGTGAGTTCTAGAGGCAACCAATATGATGAAATCATTCTCTGATGACAGCACATGCATATGTATAAAGTTGAGAAAAAATAGGAATTCTCAATTACATTTAAAGCCAGACATTTGTTCATTTGCACTTTGTTAAGTTTCAATAATGCATGAGTTGAAGGCAGGAAAAGGAAATATGTAGAGGGAAAAGGAGAAAGAGATTGGGTAATATGGCAGAGAAACTGCAAAGTAAAAATAGATTCTGAGCATATATGAAATTAGTTTAGTCATGTTTTTAGTTTAACAGCTCGCTACGTGTCTCTGAAGAAAGTAAAGGTTTTAGAATATTTCATATAAAAAATCTTAATGGAATATGACTATAAATCTCATGTCATAAATTCAGTCTCCAAATGGAATATATCAAATAAATAAAAATATGCTCATTTGGGCCAGGCGCGGTGGCTCACTCCTGTAATACCAGCACTTTGGGAGGCTGAGGTGGGCAGATCACAAGTTCAGGAGTTTGAGACCAGTCTGGTCAACATAGTGAAGCCTCATCTCTACTAAAAATACAAAAAATTAGCCGGGTGTGGTGGTGCATGCTTGTAATCCCGGCTACTCGGGAGGCTGAAGCAGGAGAATCGCATGAACCCAGGAGGCGGAGGTTGCAGTGAGCCGAGATGGCGCCATTGCACTGCAGCCCAGGCGACAGTGCGAGACTCCATCTCAGGAAAAAAAAAATTATATACATATATTTATATATACTATTTTGTTACTCTCAGAATAGCAAGATAGTCAAGGTATTATTATAACACAATGCAGAAATATACAGAAAATGATTTGTATTTGCCACTTAGGTTAAGAAAAATGTATAGCCTCTCCCCTACTCAACACATGCACCTTAAGAAACAACTTTAAAGTTATCCTGACCACATCACCACATTGTTACTGATGTTACCCTTGAATGAATTTTTATCCTTTCCTTGCCTGTGTCTTATGAGTTCTATAAATTTTTATTGTAATTTCACTGGACTAAAATCTAGTAAAATTCTCTTTTTCATGAAACCTTAATTGTTCATGGGTATTTTCATTTAAAATCAGTTAAATGCAAAACAAGACAAAATCCAAAAGACACTATTCCAAAAAATAACTACATTATTTTCCTTTAACATGTTTGTTTTTTAATGAATCTCTAATAATTTCAGAAGGTAAGATGAAATGTTGTTTCCTGTGAATCCACTAAAAACTACTTACATTATTCTTAAACAAATTAACATCACCTACTTTATTATTTTTAAAAGATTAATATTCTTTTTAGAAATGTCCCAGTTGATTTTTTGAACACACCACACACACACACACTCACACAATTAGATAGATAGATAGATAGATAGATAGATAGATAGATAGATAGTTTTAATATATTTAGGGAGTGGAGAGATTGGCTGTATTCCATTTAATATTTCTTGATACACAGTAATTTGCCTAAATTTAAAGTGCTTGTAAGTGGTATTTCTACAGTACCCTGGTTGTCCCATGTGCAATTAATTTAGACCATCACCATCACCAATTCTCTATTTTGGAGGCATCACACTACCTGACTTCAAACTATACTACAACACTACAGTAACCAAAACAGCATGGTACTGGTACCAAAACACAGATATAGACCAATGGAACAGAACAGAGACCTCAGAAATAATACCACACATCTACAACCATCTGATCTTGGACAAACCTGACAAAAACAAGAAAGGGGGAAAGGATTCCATATTTAATAAATGGTGCTGGGAAAACTGGCTAGCCATATGTAGAAAGCTGAAACTGGATCCCTTCCTTACACCTTATACAAAAATTAATTGAAGATGGATTAAAGACTTAAATGTTAGACCTAAAACCATAAAAACCCTAGAAGAAAACCTAGGCAATACCACTCACGACATAGGCATGGGCAAGGACTTCATGACTAAAACACCAAAAGTAGTGGCAACAAAAGCCAAAATAGACAAATGGGATCTAATTAAACTAAAGAGCTTCTGCACAGCAAAAGAAACTACCATCAGAGTGAACAGGCAACCTACAGAATGGGAAAAAATTTTTGCAATGTACTCATCTGACAAAGGGCTAATATCCAGAATCTACAAAGAACTCAACCAAGTTTACAAGAAAAAAAACCAACAATCCCATCAAAAAGCGGGCAAAGGATATGAACAGACACTTTTCAAAAGAAGACATTTATGCAGCCAACAGACACATGAAAAAATGCTCATCATCACTGGTCCTCAGAGAAATGCAAATGAAAACCACAATGAGATACCATCTCACACCAGTTAGAATGGCCATCATTAAAAAGTCAGGAAACAACAGGTGCTGGAGAGGATGTGGAGTAATAGCAATGCTTTTACACAGTTGGTGGGTGTGTAAACTGGTTCAACCATTGTGGAAGATGGTGTGGTGATTCCTTAAGGATCTAGAACTGGAAATACCATTTGACCCAGCCATCCCATTACTGGGTATATAACCAAAGGATTAGAAATCATGCTACTATAAAGACACATGCACATGTATGTTTATTGTGGCACTATTCACAATAGCAAAGACTTGGAACCAACCCAAATGTCCATCAATGACAGACTGGATTAAGAAAATGTGGCACATATACACCATGGAATACTATGCAGCCATAAAAAAGGATGAGTTCATGTCCTTTGTAGGGACATGGATGAAGCTGGAAACCATCATTCTGAGCAAACTATTGCAAGCACAGAAAAGCAACCACTGCATGTTCTCACTCATCGGTGGGAACTGAACAATGACAACACGTGGACACGGGGCCGGGAACATCACACACCAGGGCCTGTCATGGGGCGGGAGGATGGGGGAGGGATAGCATTAGGAGAAATGCCTAATGTAAATGACGAGTTAATGGGTGCAGCAAACCAACACGGCACATGTATACATATATAACAAATGTGCACGCTGTGCACATGTACCCTAGAACTTGAAGTATAATTTTAAAAATATACATATATATATATATATATATATATATATATGTGATAATGGAAACTATTTCAGTCTTAATTGTAGTGAGTCTCACATCCTGGAATAATCTGCGAGTGACAAAAATAATATATCTTTTTATCTTCCTGGAAGAAAGACAAAAAAACAGCATCAACAGCATCTCCAAGATTTGCTCTCAGCTCGCCTGAGGATGCTGGTTTTCTGCACATTGATCAGAGTGCCATTTCTCCAGATTCCAGAATACTCAGCTGACATGATCAGATGTGCAAATACTGCCTCTGCAGTTGCTTCCATCATTTCAATGAATCTAAATAGAGATTTACTCTGAGCTTTCAGCATCAAACACAGGCAATCCAAAGATGGCTGAGGAATTCTTTTGCAAGATTTATATTTTGCAAATATAGGCCAATCAATCACTCTTTTTGTAAATACACCCACAAGGTGACTAGATATTCTCTGCCAATTTTCTTCTTTCATTCAATGTGGCCTGAGAAGTTGTTTGACGATAGGGAAATTGCTATGGGAGATCCTAGGCCTGTCCCTGGATGTCAAGGATGGGTTATGAACACATGCATCACAGGCCCTACTGCTTTAAAACATTGATGAAAATAAATTGTCCATCTTCAGTTACTCGTTTGCTTTAAATTTACCTAAAGTTAAATCCTCAAAATACAGAAAGATCAGGCAGTTCACAATTTCCTCTCCAAAGCGAATATACCAAATTAATCGAAATATCTATTCCTTTATGCTGACTTAAAGCAGCAGGATTTGCAAGATGTTACTTGAAGAATACACAAGAGGTAAATGAAAAATCTATTTTTATTTACTACTTTGTTTCAGGATTACATACAGGGAGTTAAGCAGGTTCTTTGGGGCTGAGCAAAAATTTATCACAGTAGTTTACCTTATGAGGTGCCTGCCTAGACCACAGGCTAACTGTGGTCCCCCATTAATATAACAAAGCAGGCCTCTCACAGCCCTATTTTACTACATCTCCTAATGTCCCTCACTTCTGGCCATTGATTCGAACTGCTCAATTTCTCCCTCCTGAGATTTGTACTTTGGCCAGTGAGGCAGCCATCCACGAGTGCATGGAACTACAACATAGGAACGTGTTAGCTGTGAGCTGTGATTTCCTGAAGCCCAGCTTCATTCCTGTCCTTAATTTCCATACAATATTCCTGCTTTCTTATAATAACTCTGCCTTTTGTTTTTCTTAATCTAGCTTAAGTTGACTTCTGATACCCTCACCTAGTACAAAGGAAGCCAATGGATATATATATATTTTTTTTTTTAATGTTTATGCAGCATGGAATTAACCTAGGCACCTTTCACTAAGGCACAACATTTGGGGATTGCAGATTCTTCCTATACCCTACCCACAAATTCTTTTCACTTTCAGGTTATCCTTAGTTTTAATTTTATTTTACAGAGAATAAAATTGAGAATCACAGATTCTCAGTACTTTGCAGAGCACAGAATAGATTGACCTATCTAGACTCCAGAAAGAAGTAAGTAAACACAATGATTTCTATTACCTGATGAACCTGCTTCATTTTTATGCTTTCTCCTGTGTTTATCATTTTTGTCTGTCCTTAAGTGCTCACTAAAACTCCCACATTGTACATTCATTTTGAAGAGAAAGCTTGTTAAAATATACACCACTATTTTTCTTTAAGTCTAAACAAGTGAAATGACCTTCACAATAGGAAATTGGGAAAACCTGTTCTTTCCTTTTAAACATCTCTGCACATCTGTACCATGCTGGCAGTCAGTAAATGTTAAAGATCTGTCATAGGTATTGTATTATGGTAATGCTCATTAATACAGAAAATAAAAAAAAAAGAAAAATCTGACAGCCCAATCGAGAGAGGCAATAGTGAGACTGGCGGAACTAGCCCAAGGGCCCTGAACCTTCCATGTCTGGAGTCTCCTGACAGCTAGGCCAGTATCTTCATGCTGCCCTCAGGGAACCCCACTCAGTTTCACTGATCAGGTATTATCAACTAAGCTTCCAAAAAGTCTTCTTTCTCTCACCATGCCCCATTAAATTGTATAGTTTCTCAGACCTAATTTTATTTATATTGTTATCCCCTGCTTTATTTCACCAATGATCGAAGGAGTTTATGAGAGTACATTTTTTAAATAGAAAAAAATTTAAAAATTGATTAATAATCATATCCAAGAAAATGTATTTAACTGCAAGAGAGACATCCCTATTGCAATGTCTCAGAAATTAAGGAGAAGGATAGCAGTTTGTCCAAAATATCTAATCAGGTCTTAAATGTGGCTACACTAACCCTCAAATAAAAGAAATAAATGTTTGTCTCCTTTAAGCTCTGTATTATTTAGGCCTTTGTTATTTAAAACTTAACTTAGCTCTCCCAGACTCAAAGGCTGGTCTCCCTTAAGATCTATCCTCCATTCCCCTGGAGCACATTTCTCCAAATCTGATCTAGCCCATTGAATAGAATGTCTGGGAACTTCTACCAGGAGAGTCTAGGATTGACTTGCACACAGTCCAGTGGATGTGGTCTGGTAACTTGAGTGCAAGTTAAGGTCTTGATGCTCAGTTCATCTGAAGTCAAATGGATGAGTGTTGAAACACACACACACACACACACACACACACACACACACACAAATTCATAGCCCTCACCTCAAAATCAGAATTCAGTCTAAATCAAACTCAATAAATGTTTACTGAATAACTTTTATGTGACAACCATATCTAAATACATCTTAGGCATTTTCTCATTATTATTTACATCCATCTTTGAGATAAGTACTATTTTTGTCACTTTCTATAGGTAGTGTATCTTCTCAAGGTCATCTTATTGTCGAAGCTGGCTGCTAGAATCCTTGACATTTCATCCATATTTTAACAGGAAGAAGACAACCACAAAGAAAAGTGTGGCTACTGTTTTTAGAAACATTTCTTAGAAGTTGCACACACAATTTCAGCTTACATCTCATCATCTAGGATTTAGTCACATGGGTATACCTGCAGCAAGGAAGTCTGGAAAATGGGGTCTTTATTATAGATAGACATTTACCTAGCTAAAAATCAAGGGTTCTGTGGCTAAGGAAAAAGAGGAAACAAATTATAGACAACTAGCTGTCTTTGCCATGGGAGGAGTTTCCCAAATTGATCTCGAGGAGGACATGATGCTGAGAAGCAGTTAACACCTGGATGATTCACAGGGATAAGGAGATCAATTCTTCCTTGGATTCCATGTACTATAGGACAGTGAACCTAGAAATGAATAAGGGGAGTTTGATACTTCAGTTATATATACATAGAAGGTCAACACTTATGGGAAAGTGAAAACAGAGAAAAGTGCTTATTGCTACTAAACTAATCATTTACACATTTCACTTTTCCTATAAAGAGGCAAAACAGTGTATCTAAGGGAAGCAAGTGTTTCCAGACACTGATTCTTGAAACACCTGAACAAATTTCTTGGTGGGACTTTACATAGGAGATATAAGTCATGTGGCATAAAGTCCTTGTTACCTTTAACAGTTTATTCAGCGAAGGAAATTACCTTAATTCCATTCAGCTAAGATATAACTGAAAGGTAACTGGCCTTAGTGTATTAAAATCCCCCAAGATATGTATCCTCTAAAAAGATAAACTTAAAATTATATCTAGTAGTAGGATATTTTACATATATGATGGGGCTAAAGAGAATTCTGGTTGCCCTTCAAATTATATCTCCTGAAGGTGAAAGACCTCTACATGGAGAACCCTAGAACACTGATGAAAGAAGTCACAGATGACACGAACAAATGGAGAACCATATGCAGAAGAGTAATACTGGACCCCTATGTCTCACCATATACACAAATTAACTCAAGATGGATTAAAGATATAAATGTAAGACCTGAATCTATAAAAAAAAATCTTAGAAGAAAACCAAAGAAAAATTATCTGTGCATTGGTCTAGGCAAAGAACTTGTTACTAAGTCCTTAAAAGGAAACATAACAAAAATGAAACTAGACAAATGTAACTTAATTAAACTAAAAGCCCTCTGAACAGCAAAAGAAATAATCAACAGATTAAACAGGTAACCTACAGAATGGAAAAAATGCAAACAGTTTATCAATCAAAGGGCTGATATTCGTAATCTATAAGAAATTCAAATAACTCAACAAGCAAAAACAAATAACCCTATTAAAAGTGAGGAAGGGATATGAACAGAATTTTTTTAAGGAAGATATATAAGCAGCCAACAAATGTGAAAAAATTCTCAACATCACCAATCATCAAAGAAATGCGAACTAAAACTGCAGTGAGATATGATCTCACACCAGTCAGAATGGTTGTTATTAAAAAGTCAAAAAACAACAACTGTTGGAGTGGATATGGAGAAAACAGAACACTTATACACTGTTGGTAGGAATGAAAATAAGTTCAATCTCTTTGGAAAGCAGTTTGGAGTTTTCTCAAACAACTAAAAATAGAATTACCATTTAATCCAGCAATCCCACTGCTGGGTATCTACCCAAAGGAAAATAAATTATTCTATCAAAAAGACACCTGCACTCATACATTTATCAAAGCACTGTTCACAATGGCAAAGTCTGGAATCAACCTAAGTGTCCACCAACAAATGATTGGATTTAAAATGTGGTATATAGATGCCATGGAATATTACTTGGCCATAAAAAAGAATGAAATTATGTCTTCTGCAGCAACGTGGATGGAACTAGAGGCCACTATCCTAATGACTCAGAAGAAGAAAGTCAGAAACCACACGTTCTTTCTTATAAGTGGGTGCTAAACAATGGGTACACATGGATATACAAATTAGAATAACAATCATTAGAGACTCCAATAGGTGGACAGGCGGGAGGGGAGTGAGACATGAAATACTACCTATTTGGTACAATGTACACTATTTGGGTGATGAGTATGCTAAAGGCCCAGACTTCACAACTACACAATTTATCCATGCAACACAACTTTCACCCGTACCTCTAAATCTATAAAAATAAAAAATAATAATAAAACAAATGATACCACCCTGAGATGCATATTAAGTTATTAAAGTGGTTGTGATTGATAGATTCAGAATAGGGACTTCTCTCATCTTAACAAATACCTGTTATATAACGGTTTTTCCTTTTGTATTACAGTGTAAGGTAGTAACCCAAGTGCTTTATACATGAACCTAATTAGGGTGGGTCCACCTGATGAGTATCATGGATAAAGGGGGATGGGATCACCATGAGCTAGTAGGAAAAGAAGTGCGCATTTGTGTATATATGTGTTCCTTATAATGAGTAAAGAGCAAAATACTTAGCTGCATTGTGTGTTTGCATGCATGTGTGCACATGCATGTGTATATGACCACACATTTGGAACATGTACAGATTGAATGGGTAGCCATTTGATATGGTTTGCTGTGTCTGCACCCAAATCTCATCTTGACTTGTAGCTCCCAAAATTCCCACATATTGTGGGGGGGACTCGGTGGGAGATAATTGAATCATGGGAGCAGTTTCCCCCGTACTGTTTTCATGGTAATGAATAAGTCTCATGAGATCTGATGGTTTTATAAGGGGAAACCCTTTTTGCTTAGTTCTCATTCTCTCTCTTTCCCTGCAGCCATCATGTAAGATATGACTTGCTCCTCCTTGCGTGAGAACAGACGAATACACCATTTATGTGCTATAATTTGAAAGACCCTTCTTCGTTGCTATAAAAATACCTCCCTATTCCATTTAGCTTCAGGTTTTATCATTAGAGTCAAAAAGTTTGAACAAGAAAGCAAGAACAGTCTGTCCAAAGGTCCATGAAAAAGCATGCTATTCTGAAGTCATCCTTAGCTCTTTCTGGTAGGTGATAAGATTATTAGATTAATTAATAAACACAGAAAAGAAAGGCCAGACTGCTAGAAGGGATTGTAATAAAGAAGTGGCTTCAGATTTAAACACTGCCTCTTCAAGATCTATTTTGAACCCATTCAATAAGATAAAACATGACAGAAGGCAAAAAGAAGGAACACTTCCCAATGTCAAGAAGCAACTCTTCATCCCTGGCACTCCCTTATCTGAAAAGCAGACCCTGCCATACCTCTGCCAAATTCCAAGCTTTCCAGGAGCAGAGTTTGAACACTGATGCTCTAGTTCAACCATTCCACTTCACAGACGAATAACTGACTTTCTGATTGTACAGGTCAGAAGATAAGTTACTAGAAACTTCAGGAATGGAATCATGGTCCTTTTATTCTCACTCTAAAGCTTTTTCCATTGTATCCTTGAGTTCTGAGAACACAAGTGTCCAGACTAAAAGAGCACGGAAGTGTAAGTATTCTACAATCTCTTCCTCCATTTTGCACTAGGTAGCATAGCCAAATTTCCAGAGGCAGGATTGCATCGTGCTTAAACAGGGGAGCCGGGGCTCTGAACCTCAAGTGTCTAGGTTCAAATCTAGATATCCCACCTAATAGCTGTGTGATATTGGGCAAGTTAATTAAACTCTGTGACTCTCAGTTTTCCCATTTGCAAATGGGAACAGTAGTAGTACCTACTTGATAGAATTACTGGGAGGATAATATCATGAATCTGTGCAAAGCACTCAGAACAATGAACTGGCATAGTAAATACCATCTGCTATGGTTTGGCTGTGTCCCCACCCAAATTTTCATCTTGAATTGTAATCCCCATAATCCCCATGTGTCAAGGGCAGGACCAAGGATGGAGGTAATTGGATCATGGGTGCGGTTTCCCCCATGCTGTTCTCCTGATGGTGAGTGAACCTCATGAGATCTGATTGTTTTATAAGTGTCCGGCATTTCCCCTGGTTGCACTCCTCTGTCCTGCTGACCTGTGAAGAAGGTGTCTGCTTCTCCTTTGCCTTCCACCATGACTGTAGGTTTCCTGAGGCCTCCCCAGCAATTCAGAACTGTGGGTCAGTTAAACCTCTTTCCTTTATAAATTACCCAGTCTCTGGTATTTACTCACAGCAGTGTGAGAACGCACTAATGCTATCTAAGCACTTACTACTGCTGTTGTCTTTAATCAGAGATAGAAGAAAAAAGTATCATGGATATCTGAACTTTAAAAATATTGAAATTGATATTCCAGTTCCTCTGACCAGCAATGTTTGTATGCTGAATACTGAGTTCTAACTTTTAGAGAATAAACACTTTAAGTCTCTGGTCATGACTTTTTTCATTTTTTACTGTTAACTGAATCAGTTCCCTTTCTTTCTTTCTTTCTTCTTTCTTTCTTCTTTTTTTCTTTTGACTGACAAAAATTGTATATGATTATGGGGTAAAACATGATGTTTCAATATATGAATACATTGTGAAATGGCTAAGTCAAGATAATTAACATATCTGTTACCTCATACTTATTTTTTTGTGACAGTGATTTTCAACTATATGACACATTGGTACTAACTATAATCACCATGTTTTACAATAGATCTCCTGAGTTTATTACTCCTATCTAACTGAATTTTGTATTCACAAATTTTTGTATCCTTTAACCCACATCTCCCCAATCCCCACCCCACCATCAGCCCCTGGTAACCACAATTCTACTCTTTGCTTCCAGGAATCCGACTTTTTTAGATTCTACATTTAAGTGAGATCATGCAATATTTGTCTTTCTGTTCCTAGCTTATTTCACTGAGCATAATGCCTTCCAGGTTAATTCATGTATTGCAAGTGACAAAATTTCTTTTTCTAAGGCTAAATAGTATTCCATTGTGTGTATATGCCACATTTTCTTTATTCATCCACTGATGGACACTTAGGTTGATTTCATATCTTGGTTATTGTGAATGAAGCAATGAACATGGGTGTGCAGTTACCTGTTTGACATACTAATTTCATTTTCTTGGGATATGGAAGTGGAATTGCTGGATTATATGGTAGTTCTATTTTTAATTTTCTAAGGAACCTCCATAGTGTTTTTTCATAATGGCTGTATTGATTTACATTCTTGCCAACAGCCATGACTTGCATTTCCAAGTCATAGGGTCAGAGATAAATGAGTAACAAAATATATGAGGAAATATTCCTTATATACCAATATCTTGCCAAATCTAGTCTGTATTTCAATTAGATGAGTGGATCTGTATCAGTGAAAAATCTCAGAAAAGTCTGTACAATTTTAGTGTTTTCTGCAGTCTTTTAAACTAAGATTAACATGCCCATCTGTCGCAAAGCAGATGCTTTTTCTTCTATTTTGTGATTTTAAAACAATAAACACAATATTAGTGGCAATGACAGACTTCGTGATGGGTTCCAAGTACCTCAATGACAAAAGCTTTCCACATTAAAAATGATGGAAGTGTAGGCACTGTGCAAGGCGAGGAGAGAGTACCCCGGAGGGAGTTTATTTTCTTCAATGTTAAAATGGTAGATGTTGGTAGAGAGTGAGTCCAGCCAAAGTTGCAAGTCAGAAGGGAATTTTCCTAAGAGAGGAACAGTGGGTGAGGAATGCATCAAAGAGTGAGTTGTCCAGGCTCAAAAGTGGGCAACATTAGAGTGAGGGGCAAGAGCTCATGTTCCTGGACGTTGATACACTCTTTCTATATCTGGATGGTTCATTGGATCATGGGGTTATATTCCAAAATCTACTGCAGTGTGCATTTTAGCTTTTATCAAACTCGTTAAAGCAGCAAAAGTGAGATGAACGTCATGAAATCTTATGGAGATTCTAAATGCTTTTTTTAAAATATGTATATTCTTATAGGAGACTTTAAAAAAAATCTCCTGTCTCAATTCAAAACTAAAACACAGTTCTTAAAAATAATGTTTTAGGTAACAAAACAGCCTAAACTTCAGGGCATAGATTATTTCAGCCTCTAAAACCTCCAAGTTTGCAGAATCAATAACATGAGATTAAAGTTCTGTGGCTATCTTAAAATTTTCCCCCAGGAAATTGAAAGGCATTTCCCAAGCTTCCAACCACAAGCTTCTCACCATGATCACTGGGCATGGTTGTTCCCCTTCAGGGTTATTACAGATACAAAAGTAGAGGATAGGATAAGATCAAATGATACTTCAATAGTGCTTAAATTGATATATTTAATGTTTCACTCTTTCATTCATCTATTAAAATAGTTATGGCAGATATTATGCTGCAACTTTGTGGATTACATACATCCATCTAATTATTAATTAATTCAATAAATTTGTTGAATTGCCATTTTGTACCAGGCATTGTTTCAGATGCAGTAATATAGCGAAACGAACTAGAAGGTATGACCCTTGTTCTTACAAAGTGCACATTATAATGAAGAGATAGAAAGCAAAGATATATGCAACATTTCATATAATAAATATTATAAAGAAAAGGCAATATGATAGAAACAACTTATGACAGGGTGGTCAGGGAAGACTTCTCTGAGGCGGTAAACTTTGTCAAAAGACCTAAATGGTAAGAATGACTTAGTCATGCAAAGATCCAGGAAAAGAGCAGCCTAGACATGGAAAGACCACAAACTTGGGAGGTTGGAGGGTCAAAAAGCAGCCCAGGTTGGCTGGATTTTAGTAAAATGGGTAGTGGAAGAAAGCAAGGGTGTGGGGTAGGCTGAGGTCAGACAATCCTAGGATCCGGAGGATCTAAGCAATTTGGAATTTATAGCATGTCACTGTCAGCTTTAAAGCAGAGGAATGACTTGATATAATTTATGATTTAAAAATATTACTGTTACAGCTATATGAAGAACGAATTATAAGCAGTGATGCAACAGTAAATGTTTAACAATTAGCTATCTAGTAAAACATGTATTAAAAAGCCCCAATTTGTAGCATTTCCCAATGCATGTCGTCTAAATACTCTTTCCATGGCCAATTTCAAGCTAGAAACTTCTCACTGAATGTGGAGCTGGAAAGTGATGGGCACAATTGGCTCTTGAGAGTCTAAATAAGACAGCCCCAGGCCATCCCACTGAATGCAGGGCAGCAGGGGTGGAAGCAGAAACACCAGTACTGAGATTTCAGCAGCTGCCCAGCCAAGAGAGGTGGCAGCTTGGTAGAACAGGCTGAGTGTTTGCAGATGTAGTTGAAGGAAATAGACAGACTTGAGAGGTATGTATGAGAGAAAAATAGATAAAACTTAATGATGAACTAAATATAGTAACCAGATAGGCATCACAAATGAATTCCATGTTTCAAAAGTATAAAATTCCATTTAGTTACTTACTCTCTCTTGACTTGTCTCCATCTTTCCTATATCCTACCCAGGTTCTTTTTTTGTTTAATTTTTTAAAAAACATAATTCATACCTATTTGACTCTTCTCCAATCCAGGGAAAATAAAGAAGTTTCTTCCCCATGTTCTGCTTTCTTTGAAGTAGACATAACCCAGTAGGGACTACTGAGAGTGAAGGTAGAAATTCTGGATTCAACATTAACTTTCTCTTTAAAATTAATTAATTTTTAATTGACAAAAATTGCATATATTTATTATGAACAACATATTGTTTTGAAAGACTTATATACTGTAGAATGGCTAAATCAAACTAAATAGCATATATTATCTCTCATACTTATTTTTATGGTGAGAACACTTAAAATCTAATTTCTTAGCAATTTTCAGAAATCCAATACATTATTATTAACTGTGTTCATCACATTACACAGCAGATATCCTGAACTTATTCCTCCCATCTAACTGGAATTTTGTATCCTTTGGCCAACATCTCCCCAGTCTTCTTCCAACCTTGCCCCTGGCAATTATCATTCTACTCTCTGCTTTGAGTTTGGCTTTATCGGATTCCACATGAAGGTGAGATCATGTGGTTTAATACTAATGTTCTTACTCCCTGTCTCTGCATTCTTGCTGTGGTACACTTGGGCAGTTCAGCCCCTGAACATGTTTGTGTTGAGTGAGGGTAGTTAGTAATGATGGGTTTTGAAGAAATGGTGTTAAGAGAAGTCATGCTCTTTCCCAACCGATTCCAAAACCTAGTATTTCAACTATCAATTTGACAATGAATACTGAAGTCTCATTTACTATCCCTATTTGTATAAGAAGCTATTTGGGCCGGGTGTGGTGGCTCACACCTATAATTCCAGCACTTTGGGAGGCTGAGGAGGGCAGATCATGAGGTCAAGAGATCAAGACCATCCTGGCCAACACGATGAAACCTCATCTCTACTAAAAATACAAAAAATTAGCCGAGTGTGGTGGCAGGCGCCTGTAATCCCAGCTACATGAAAGGCTGAGGCAGGAGAATTGCTTGAACCCGGGAGGCGGAGGTTGCAGTAAGCCGAGATCGCACCACTGCATTCCAGCCTGGGCGACAGAGCAAGACTCCGTCTCAAAAAAAAAAAAAGAAAAAAAGGAGGTATTTGACCATTTGACAAAACCCATTTCTAATAGAGTACTATTCCACCATTGAAATTTGCTACATAATATTTTTAGTGTTTGCTGTGAATGTATTTTATTCATTGCAGTCATTTCCCATTGCCTATGATTAGTTTTTGCACTATGTCTCAAATGTTTTAACCAGCTATATCCACACAACCAAACTGCATTTTAAAATTACATTAATAAGTACATTGCACTGTAACAGCTTTCAGGAACTCCCTCACCTTTAATTTGACTGACTGGATGACATTAAAATTTGGTGACCCAAAAACTGACAGAATATTTTATGGATAATATTGTATATTTGCTATCACAGTTTCAATGGAATCAATAGAACTAATGATGAGCTGAGTGAAAAACTGAATGCATTTTTTGTTTTTGGTAATTGACAAATACTTATGTTCAAGGTATTCTTTCCATCAACTCTCTTTTTCTTTACTCTCCTGCTGTCCTATATTTATGAGACAAGTCCACTAAAAAGGACTATCTTTCTCCCCCTGAGTAATGTAGACATTGAATTTATTGATAGAATAATTTATTTTGTCCAGACGTAACTGCAGATTTCAATAATAATATCGTTTTCTAGCCAATGTTGAAATCCATCACTGTCACAGCAACATAGGAGAAAGATTATTGAACTATTGGTAGAAGGTCTGAGTTTCAGGTCCTCTAATGACTGGCTGTTTGACTATGGGAGACACACCAGTCGTCTGTGACTTTACTCATTTATATAATGAAGCACTTAAAAATAGGCATTTAAAAAGTTCCCCTTAGTTCTCAATATGTCTGAAACTTAGAAACTTGTGTCTAGCTTATACAGGCTCATACACATTATCAAAACATTGTACACTGCCTCTTTCTATTTCCGTATTATTAATCACAATTGTAGTTAAGCTCTTAATAAATCACTGCCTATATGGCAGTCAGGACTCAACTCAAACTAGCTTATGAAGAAAAAGTAGGGGAAGGAGGAGAGGTGTCTTGATTCACACAACTGGGAAGGACAGTGATGAGTCAAAGGACTGAAAAGATGCTGTCTGACTTTCCACTCTCCCATTCTTGATGCTGAGTTTTGATGATTTTCTCCTACAGCTTCAACATGACAGCAGGTTGAGGGTGGGGGGCATGTGTGACTGAAAGTAACTTCAGGTTTACATCATCTTCTATTATATTCAAAATATGAAACCCCAGGGAAAGACTGCAACTGGCTCAAAAAAAGATTGTATTAATAACTGGCTCAGTCACTGTACCCAGAAAAAGAATACTTTAACTTGTGATGAAGCCTGTGTCAAATTTCATCTCCCATGGTTTAGAGGGTGATAAGAAAGGGCAGAGTTCACTGAGTATCAGCCCTTCTTAAATCTCGTGTACAGAGAATGTTGAGTCCCTCAGAAGGTGGTAGTCTTTCCAGAGAAGAGCGAAGGATACCACCCAGAGGAATATAGAATATAAATACCAGAATCTGCATTCAAAGTTTATCCCTGTAAAAGATATGGCATTGCTTTCTTTTGAGGTTTAGTATGGACCTTGATTCTTCTTGCTGATACATGTCATGATGTTAGAAGCCTAACTGGAGTGTACCATCACCCAGGAAAGGGACAGTGTAACTTAACTATTTACAACCTACATGCCTTACTCAAGCAGCTACTCAATAAATATTTAGTAATAATGAAAAACTTTCAGTTGGTGTAAGCCAGTTTCAGTTTACACTTAACTTCTTTACACTATCTACTTCTGCTAACTATTTTTGCCTCAAGTAATTGTGACAGGGTGTACTGTTCCTAGATAGTTAATCTATGTCAGCTTTAGTAGAGTTTTTTTGGTTCATTAGACAGTGCTTGATCTCTCCTGACAGCTTCAATCCTATAATACTCTTCCCCAAAGGCTTTACTTAAAGTCTAGATATCTCTATACATCACAGAGGTTCAAGTTCATGACCTCACTCTTTAGTAGGCTCATTGAAATTCCAAGGATCCTGATATTTGTTACATAGGAGTCTTCTATGGGAGTTATTATTAAAGGCATTGCAGCTCTTGGCCAGAACTTTTATACATGTGAGGTCACAGAATGTGTTTATTATCTTAATGGTTATGTTCCTTTTCTTTCCATTGATCCTCAGGAGTAAGAGATCACATGCATAAATCCATTTTGTCCTACATTGCCTGTGATTTATAAATAAATTAAGTGAAACAATTTTACTATTGTGGAGCAAGCTCTACATTAAACAAAAACTAGTGGTTGTTTCTTTCCTTGATAGTTACTCTTCATTTAACTGGATCCATTTTATCATGTTTAGTTTACAATAGTGAAAATATATATTTCCATATATCAAGTATGTGCTTATATACTTGATGGATATATGAATATAATATATTCACGTTATGAATATATATTCATATAAAAATAATTAGAAGGAATTTGCCGGGTCAATAAAAATCTTCCCCAAGATAGTTTCACATGAAAGTAAATACTTAACAGCATATGAAAGATCTGAAATGTAATTGCATCCACATTTTCTACATGTTTTGTTTTATGCTTCAGCCAATATTTTGTTTAGACATCTGTAATAATTATCACCATAAACTTTGACAATCATTCTGTTTCTCACAAGTTTTAGTTACATAATTTTTCAAGACACACTTTCTTCTCTCTATAATGGACCTGACTTGCAGGATTGTTGTAAAACTTAAATTAAAAGAGTATATATAGTAATACGTAGAGCAATATACAGTGATATATTATTCTGAATCCATGTTCCTTCTAGTTGCTACCAGATTATATTAACCTTTATAGCAAAAGTTCTTGAAGAAGTATTTTGTTAAAAATTTTGCATCTTCACTTCCTGTATTTCCATTCTGTCCTCAATCCACTCCAATTAGGCCTTTTTCCTCACCAATCCACAGAACCCTCTCTTGACACGGCCATTAGTTATCTCTCTCTTGCCAGTTCCAAGGCCAACTCTCTCCTCCTCTAGCTTTACCTTCTAGCAGAATTTGATACATTTGATTACCACTACCTTCTTCAAACATATTCTTCTCTTAGTGATTAACAGAAAGGTTGGTAAACTTTTTCTGTATAAAGTCAGATAAATATTTTAGGCTTTATGGATCAAATAGCTTTTGTTGCAATTGCTGAACTCAGTTGTTGTAGCACAAAAGCAGCTATCAACAATATGCAAATGAGTAAGTACGGCTATCTTCCACTAGAACTTTGTTCATAGACACTGTTTTGAATTTCATATAAATTACATGTGTCAATAAATATTAGTCTTCTTTCAATGTGTAAAAATGTAAACACATTCTTCTTTCAAATATTTCAAGATGTAAAACACATTCTTTGCTCAACAGCCATACAAAACAGCAGACAGGCTTTGCCATGTGAGCTTTAATTTACCAACCCCAAACTGGATGTATTGGCTAGGACAATATGTGTCTTCTTTTTCCTCCTATTGTACTTGTTGCTCCTTCTTAGTCTTTTTTGCTATGTATCACCTTTAAATGTTGCAGTGCCTCCAGGTTCTCCTCTTTACCCTTTTCTCTATTCACACTTTCTCCACTTGGAAATCTAATACTCATATGACACTGGTAACCTATCTAGGTCAAGAATTTTTTATTATCTCCCTTAAATGCTGTATTAGTCTGTTCTCTCACTGCTATAAGGAACTATCTGAGACTGGGTAATTTATAAAGAAAAGAGGTTTAATTGACTCAGAGTTCCCCAAGCTGTACAGGAGACATGGCTGGGGAGGCCTCAGGAAACTTACGATCATGGCAGAAGGGGAAGGGGAAGCAAGCACAATCTTCACATGGCCAGCAGGAGAAAGAGCAAAGGGGGAAGTGCTACATACTTTCAAACAACCAGATCTCATGAGAACTCTATCACGAGAGCAGCAAGGGGAAAGTCTGCCCCATGATTCAATCACCTCCCATGAGGCCCATCCTCCAACATGGGAATTACAATTCGACAAGGGATTTGCGTGGGGACACACAGCCAAACCATATCAACTGCTATTCCCCCAGTTTTTCTCCTCTGGGTAAGTGGTCATGCCATTTACTCAGTTGCTCAAGACAAGAATCCAAGTATCATATTTTATTGCCTCTCTTTCCTTTATACTCGCATCCAGATCACAAACAAGCCCTATGAGTTTTATCACTTGCCACTACTCACCAATTCCAACTCTGCTCAAGCCCTTTTACATTTCTTGTCTGGATTACTTTGTTAGCTTCCTGACTCAAGCCCCTGTATTTATGTTTATCTTTTGGCATTCTGTTCTCAATTGTGCTACCAGATTGATAATTTCAAAATGTAAAATAGCATTATTCTCTTGCTCAAAATTCTCTAGTGGTTTTTCATCTTAATCAGAATAAATTCCAAAATCTATACCATAATCAACAGCACTTCCCAGGATGTGACTGCCAATAGCTATGAATTCATCTCCCATCGTTCTACCTTTTCTTTTTTTTCTTTTTTATATTTAATTTAATTTTAAGTTCTGGGATACATATGCAGGACATGCAGGTTTGTTACATAGGTAAACGTGTGCCATGGCAGTTTGCTGCACCTATCAACCCATCACTTAGGTATTGAGCCCCACATGCATTAGCTATTTATCCTTATGCTCTCCCTCCCCCTGCCCCCCGACAGGCCCCAGTGTGTGATGTTCCTCTCTCTGTGTCCATGTGTTCATTGTTCAGCTCCCAATTATGAGTTAGAACATGCAATGTTTGGTTTTCTGTTCCTGTGTTAGTTTGCTGAGGATAATGGCTTCCAGCTCCATCATGTCCCTGAAAAGGACATGACCTTGTTCTTTTTTATGGCTGCATAGTATTCCAAGATCACCCTCTCCTTTCTATTGGCTCTATTCCAGCCATGCTGGCTTATTTAAAGTCTTTTCCCCAAGTACTTCACTTGGCTTTCTCCCCCTCTTCCTGTAGGTAGCTGCTCAATATTACTTTCTCAGAAAGACTGCCTGACATGCCACCTAAAAAAGTGCATACCTCTTTTATGTTCCATTTTTTTAACATTTGTTTTTTCTTTATTAAACTCACACTTTCACAAATGATAGTAAATGCTTGTATGCTTTATTACTGGTTACATCTCCCTCTAGAAAATCAGCTTCATGAGAAGACCTGTCTATATCTCTTTACATCTGTATGTCTGTGCCTAGAATAGATTCTACCTACAAACAAATGAAACTAGAAAACCTAATTGGTTTATTGTTTGATTGATTAATTAATATGAGGGAAAAAGCCAGCATAAAATTTTGTAATAGTAAATTTTAATGAAACTTGATTGAATATCCTATTTGATATGTAAGGATATTCTCAGTATATATTTTTGAAGATTATAGTCTATGAGCTATGTCTGTCAACCAAGGACTTGATTACTTTGCATGTGTTGCTAATGTACTTTGTCTCTTATAATTATTTATTTTATGTAGAATACTGCATACACCTCTCTCTCTCTCTCTCTCACACACACACACACACACACACACACACACACACACACACACACAAATTTGACTTTCTCGGACTGCTGAAATATTTTCCTGGGCACTGTATCAAAGAAGAACATTGACTGAACTTTTAAGGATGAAGCTGTAAATTTAGTTTAAATTGTATGCTTATATTTTGTTAAATATTTTTAATACACAAATATATCTAAATATATTATATTTAATAAGTTTCAAAGTAATGTGATATATTGAATATGTATTGATATATATTATTGCAGAATAATGCAATATAATCAATTGCATTCTCTTAAGAGTTAAATGTCTTATCTCAAACATAGTCAACTACATTACTCTGAAATTATGTTTTTTTGTATGCAGTTTCATCCTACCTAATTACTTTGTCCTTTCAGGTTTTTATTTTGTATACTTTTTTACAATGAAAAAGAAAAACAAAATTACTAAGGACTAAAATGACACCAGAATAATGAAAATAATGAATAAACTATATTCATCAGCCTGAAAAGCAGATTGCCAATAATACTGCTATTATGATATATGATATAAGCCTATTCAAGTATTTTACATTTTTAAAATATACATATATTATTAAAATAGTGTACACAGTATAAGGTAGAATATTCTCATCAAACCCAGATGACAAGTTTTTTCTCTTCATTAAAAACGTGCTATGAAAAGTTCTTACTTTTCTTGCCTCTCCCCTCAACAAGGCTTAACAAAGGGCTTAATAAAGTAAAGTTTGGGCTAAGGGCAAGAACAACGCCTCCTCCAAGCAGCAAGTTATTCTTTAAGGAATGGGTCCACATTCAGGAGAATTCAGACAGTTTATCTTGCCCTGGCAATCTGCCCTGCCTAACCAAGTGTTGATTCCTCTTTCCTTCCCGTGCCCTAGGTGACCAGTGAGCAACTTATTTCATTCCATTGTAAATCATTAAGTTAGGGGGAAAGTTTGATTCCATCTGCAGCATCTACTCAGGTATCTTCATGTTGTCCCTGTGGGACTTGGAAGGCAAGGTGAACTGACATAAATTGATATTCATGAAGCTTGGTGTGCCATCAGTAATAAAATATTCTGTCTCTGATCCAGGAATCTCATGTTATGTTATTAAAAGTAAGAGAAACTAACTCTAGGTAATTAAAGAGGTTGAAAGGTAAGGTACTTACTAGAAGTACAGTAAATAGTTCACAGAATTGAAGAAAAGCTGAGTAGCAAAACCTCAAGAAAGACAAGTCTAGGAATTTCAACAGCAGAAACCCTTAAATAGTCACTTTCTAATTCTGACATGAAATTAATCATCATTTTTAATTAGCCATTTCATATTCTGCATATTTTAAAAATCAAATTTCTGAAAGAAATTATATGATTAGCTTTGATCACATGCCCAACCCCACTATAGTGAGGGGAGGTAGGACCAAAAAATTGACAATCTCACCATTATTTTTATTGAAGTAAGTTTTAATACAGCTATCTATTTCATTTCTTGATTTATTTATTTTATTATTTTTATATTTTATTGTCATTTCAACAGTTTTTAAGGAACAAGTAGTGTTTGGTTACGTGAAAAAGTTCTTTAGTTGTGATTTCTGAGATTTTGGTGCACCCATCACCCTGGCAGTGTATTATGTACCCAGTATGTAGCCTTTTGTCCCTCACTCTCCTCCCACACTTCCCCCTGGGTCCCCAAAGTCCATTGTATCATTCTTATGCCTTTGTTTTCTCATAACTTAGCTCCCACTTATAAGTGAGAGCATAAGATGTTTGGTTTTCTATTCCTGAGTTACTTCGCTTAGAATAATGGTCTCCAACTCCATCCAGGTTGCTGCAAATGCTATTATTTTGCTCCTTTTTATGGCTGAATAATATTCCATGGTGTCTGTACAACAGATAGATAGATAGATAGATAGATAGATAGATATAGATATAGATATAAAATCACACTTTATCCACTCGGTTGATGGGTATTTAGGCTGGTTTAGTATTTTTGCAATTGTGAATTGTGCTGCTATAAACACGCATGTGCAAGTGTCTTTTTCATATAATGACATTTTTTCCTCTGGGTAGATACCCAGTAGTGGGACTGCTGGATCAAATGGTACATCTACTTTTTGTTCTTTAAGGAATCTCCATACTGTTTTCCATTGTGGTTTTACTAGTTTACATTCCCACCAGCACATCCACACCAACATCTATTATTTTTTAATTTTTTAATTATGGCCATTCTTGTAATAGTAAGATGGTATTGCACTGTGGTTTTGATTTACATTTCCCTGATCATTAGTGATGTTGAGCATTTTTTCTTATGTTTGTTGGCCATTTGTGTTCTTCTTTTGAGAATTGTCAATTCATGTCCTTAGCCCACTTTTTCATGGGATTATTTGGGTTTTTTCTTGCTGATTTGAGTTCCTTGTAGAATCTGGATATTAGTCCTTTGTCAGATGCACAGTTGGTGAAGATTTTCTCCCGTTCTGTGGGTTGTCTGTTTACTCTGCTTATTGTTTCTTTTGCTGTGCAGAAGCTTTTTAGTTTAATTAAGTCCCATCTATTTGTCTTTCTTTTCGTTGCATTTGCTTTTGGGTTCTTGGTCATTAACTCTTTGCCTAAGCCAATGTCTAGAAGAGTTTTTCTGATGTTATCTTTTAGAATTTTTAGGTTACAGGTCTTAGATTTAAGTCTTTGATTCATCTTCAGTTTATCCTTGTATAAGGTGAGAGATAAGGATCCAGTTCATTCTACGTTTGGCTTGCCAATGTACCCCAGCATCATTTGTTGAATAGGGTGTTCTTGTCTGTTTTGTCAAAGATTAGTTGACTGAAGTATTTGGCTTAACTATTTATTTTATATGTAGGAAATAAACCAACAAAAAATTACCAGGTATAGACCCATAGACAAACATGACACTATTTCACTCTTCTCTGACTTTGCATATGCTACTCCTTTTGCTTAGAAGTCTCTTCTCTTCTTTGTTCACCAGGCAAGTTTCTACTTGTTTGGAAAGACAGTCATACACACCTTGTCACCCCTTGCCTAGCCGCATTAAAGTGGCTGTGTACTGAGTAGAAGGTGGAATCTTCTCATCAAACCCAGATGACAAGTTTTCCTTCTTCATTAAAAACAAGCTATGAACAAGTTCTTATCTTTTCTTGTTTCACCATTTCTTTTCAAAGAGATTAAAAACCCCTCACAGCCTTTGCTGGGCAGGTCTCTTTGCTTGGAAATACCTTTCCCTTTCTGGGCTTGATGTGTGCTTTTTTGTCATGCTTAAGAGTGTGGTACCTGGTCAACCCCACTGATGTATCTGTTCCCAGTGGGAAGGGAATGTGATTCTCTACCTGCAGCACAGGAAGGGTGCATGCAGACCATCCCCCTGCATCAGCTGTAAGACAAGACTGCTGGCCCTGGGAACTGACCCTAACAACTGAAGATGATCTTGCTTTGTCTCTTGGCTTTGTCACTGGATGCACTGTCCATCCAGTGACTATGTGACTTATCTTTCTTGGTGACCCCAACACCTGCAAGCCAGGCAGTGAGTTGACATCCTGGGAGTGCTGCTCCTGGTGGTAGGTATTATACTGTTTGCTGTCCTCCATGAAGTGGGTCTCCTCGGTTGGAGGTGGTAGCAGGTGTCACTTGCTTAACATTGCTCATTGTTTAGAACTAGACGGTTGTTCACTGCTCAATGAAATAAAAGAGGATACAAACAAATGGAAGAACATTCCATTCTCATGGGTAGGAAGAATCAATATTGTGAAAATGGCCATACTGCCCAAGGTAATTTATAGATTCAATGCCATCCCCATCAAGCTACCAGTGACTTTCTTCACAGAATTGGAAAAAACTACTTTAAAGTTCATATGGAACCAAAAAAGAGACCGCATTGCCAAGTCAATCCTAAGCCAAAAGAACAAAGCTGGAGGCATCATGCTACCTGACTTCAAACTGTATTACAAGGCTACAGTAACCAAAACAGCATGGTACTGGTACCAAAACAGAGATATAGACCAGTGGAACAGAATAGAGCCCTCAGAAATAATGCCGCATATCTACAACTATCTTATCTTTGACAAACCTGACAAAAACAAGAAATGGGGAAAGGATTCCCTATTTAATAAATGGTGCTGGGAAAACTGGCTAGCCATATGTAGAAAGCCGAAACTGGATCCCTTCCTTACACCTTATACAAAAATTAATTCAAGATGGATTAAAGACTTAAATGTTAGACCTAAAACCATAAAAACCCTAGAAGAAAACCTAGGCAATACCATTCAGGACATGGGCATGGGCAAGGACTTCATGTCTAAATCACCAAAAGCAATGGAAACAAAAGCCAAAATAGACAAATGGGATCTCATTAAACTAAAGAGCTTCTGCACAGCAAAAGAAACCACCATCAGAGTGAACAGGCAACCTACATAATGGGAGAAAACTTTTGCAATCTACTCATCTGACTAAGGGCTAATATCCAGAATCTACAATGAACTCCAACAAATTTACAAGAAAAAAACAAACAACCCCATCAACAAGTGGGCAAAGGATATGAACAGACACTTCTCAAAAGAACACATTTATGCAGCCAAAAGACACATGAAAAAACATTCATCGTCACTGGCCATCAGAGAAATGCAAATGAAAACCACAATGAGATACCATCTCACACCAGTTAGAATGGCCATTATTAAAAAGTCAGGAAACAACAGGTGCTGGAGAGGATGTGGAGAAATAGGAACACTTTTACACTGTTGGTGGGACTGTAAACTAGTTCAACCATTGTGGAAGTCAGTGTGGCGATTCCTCAGGGATCTAGAACTAGAAATACCATTCGACCCAGCCATCCCATTACTGGGTATATACCCAAAGGATTATAAATCATGCTGCTATAAAGACACATGCACACATATGTTTATAGTGGCACTATTCACAATAGCAAAGACTTGGAACCAACCCAAATGTCCAACAATGATAGACTGGATTAAGAAAATGTGGCACATATACACCATAGAATACTATGCAGCCATAAAAAATGATGAGTTCATGTCATTTGTAGGGACATGGATGAAACTGGAAACCATCATTCTCAGCAAACTATTGCAAGGACAAAAAACGAAACACTGCGTGTTCTCACTCATAGGGGGGAGTTGAACAATGACAACACGTGGACACAGGAAGGGGAACATCACACACCGGGGCCTGTTGTGGGGTGGGGAGAGGGGGGAGGGATAGCATTTGGAGATATACCTAATGTTAAATGACGAGTTACTGGGTGCAGCACACCAACATGGCACATGTATACATATGTAACTAACCTGCACGTTGTGCACATGCACACTAAAACTTAAAGTATAATTTAAAAAATAAAAGAGAACTAGACGGTTGTTAACCCTATTCTTTCTTCTACTGTAGTACTTTTACTTAACTGTAGAACCCAACCTATGTTAATCTTTTCTGAAATTCTTTGTTTAAATGTCTGTATACACTAGTAGATTGACATTTCTTTGGATAGGTCTATACTTTATTTATTAATATATTGCTAACACCTACTCTGGTTCCTGACATCTAAAAAGAGTTAAGTAAAGGCTCATTGATTAAATGAGTTAATAAATAGATGAGTAGATGAATACATGAATTAGAGGTTACAGAGAAGCAAGGAGGCCTGGATGCTTGTTCTTTGGAAGCTGTTCCACACAATCTCCATTTTGGTTTTGTTTTCAGGTCTTTTCACCTATCTCTGTACTACTCTCTAGAACACTGCTGTTTTCTTGCTCTTTATGACCTAATTCTAACTTTAATACGCAACTCCTCTTGAGAAACGATACAGTCAGATTTTTATTTTAAATGCCAATTTCTTCCTCATTTCTAATATCAAGTTTTCTGACATACTGCTTCCACAGTTCTATCACATTTGGTTCACAACACTTTAAGAAGTTATAGTCCACACTACATTTAAGCCCATAAAGCTCACTTAACTAGTTAGTGGCTAAGACTGTCTTTCAACCTATCATGTACTAAGAGTTTCCTTTGTTTCATTGTACTAAATACTACCTTATAAACTGAAAAAAGTAACATCTCTTCAAAATTGCTTAAGTTCAGGCATAATTGGGGTTATCTGCTTTGTTACATAAATCAAAGCAAATGCTTAACTTTTTCCCTGAGATCTTCATAAGGAGAACAAGGAAGTATATGTTTAGGAGGTATAAGAACACATGAATACCCATGAAAAATTTTACTCCCTATTAATGTCTTTTGAGAATTCTGCCATGAAGTTTTGTTTCAAATCATTTTGTCAATACTAAACAAGGCGCTGTTTTTTTTTTTCTGCTTTAGTTACCTTCTTTGTGAAACTCAAGGAAAAAAATTACATGCTACAATGTCACCTCTCTTTTAAGACTCATAAAGGAGAAAATATTTTCTTCCTTGTTTGCTTTTTTTTTAAAGAATTGAAACACTCGCTCTCTCTTGCTAATTGAGCTCATTCACCTTTGACAAATGCAAGCTGTGCTACAGTTAGGACAATACAAGTTTGTCAGCAGGGTCACTCACAGAATGCTCTTTGCCAGGGAAAATTTGCTGATGTTCCAGAATATTCTTAGTTATTAAATTCTAGCAGGTGACCATAAACAAATAGCTTCATTTATTCAAGAAAGGTAAAAAGTAGACGGGGGAGTGAAGATGTGACAATTGCTATTTTCATCCTTTTGCTAAGTCAACCAAATTCTGTACAGCATAGCAAATCCATTACACATGATACATATCTTCTCTGGCAGAAACATACTGGATTAAAGCTTCTTGCACATTTGTTAACTTAGTTCTCTATGTTGCTCCTTTATGGAGGTTCACCTGGAGCAACGATGTAAAGAGAAAAAAATGTCAGATACGAACATAATGGAATTATGGCTCTTCACTATAATGATGCTGCCTGTCTTTCATAAATTTATTCCCTGTGTACCCTTTCATAGACGATTTATGCCACATATTTATTACTTAAGCTTGCATCTTGAACACATATTATGATTTTTGACATATCAGAAAAGTGTGGAGAGTTTTGTTACTCAAATGAATGAGGAAATGGATGAATGAATGAATGAATGAATGAATATGAATGAATTATTTCTAACTAGTCAACAAGCTCTTTGATGTTAGTTTCTGGGATTAACCTTTTTTTCTATATTTCTAAATAGCTTAGCAAATAACCTTTCTTATCTTTCTTTACTAACAGTAGTTCTAAAACAAAAAAGGCACGGAATAAAAAAATTGATTGTATTATTTATAAAACATTGTATTTTATTTCTTATTGGGTCACTACATAGTCTACTGAAGACCTTAAAGCCTTTATAAGCATAGCTCAACTCTTTCTGAGTAGCAAGGGACACATCATTTTGTCCCTTTGGACAGTAAATGAAAAAGGTGAAATTAATCGAGAGAAACTAAAATCCATTGCATTCCTCTGAATAACAGATAGCAACTCCATGAAAGAGTTATTTTTTTTTTTTAGATTGCATTATTTGATGTACTGAGGAAGCCCTCGTGGGGAGTAGTATGGTCTGTTACATGCCATTCTCATTCCCCTCCAACAACCACCATCTACTCACATTGTTCTCTGACCTGAACTTGGCAATCCTAGACATCCCCAAATTCTAGGCCATGCACCTGCTCCCAGTTGAATGATGAGAATTATGTTGGGGGCAAATGGCCAAAGCCTGGAGTAGCAAGAACTCTTATCAAAACTTAAATCTTCTTATAATTAACACTTGAGTTAGTATATTTAAAAAAAAAAAAACTCTTATTGTTGAAGACATTGCTAATGAGGCTTCCTTAAGACCAACTGATGTGTTCCCAAAAGTTGAACATAGAACTAGCAATGTGAAAGTAAAGCTGTCAAAGAAAAAAATAAACAAAAGAGAAACAGTTGTTTATGAACTCTATCCTAGGCTAGTGGGCTGAACATCAGACTTCTGTACTAACCTTAGCCTACAAACATCAAATATTGTTCCATGAGGTGATGAAAACAGATTTGCGTTTTTTTGATATATGGATAATAAATTTGCCTTATCAGATCTTGTCCCCTTTCTTCTTCAGACTGTTGCTATATCAACCTGTTTCTTAGATGTTTTGCTCTTATCTTTCAAAGAGAATTTGTCCTCCAATTGTTTGCAAAACAGACTATGAGCTCTGCTGGAAACCTTTTGTTAATACACGGTTGTTAGTGCTGTAACAAATCTAATGAAAGTCAGAAAGAATAATTTCAGGCTTCACCCAAGGCAAAATCCGGAGTTTAAAGAATACATTTCCAAGAATGGGGTGGTCTAAGAAAAAGAAAATTTTCTAAGAAAAAATCAAGACACTGTCTATTATACTTCAGTTGAGAGAGGTAAAGCAGCTGTTAGGAAATGCATGATCAGTGTTTATCATAATACCAGAACATTTTAGTACAGCAAATAAAATTGAGATGCTCATAGCCAGTGCAAGTTTGAGAGACAAGTGGGGTTCTGCCATGGACGTAGGTGACTTCACATTTCCACATGCTTCATGAAGGAGGGATCCATTTGCCTTAGGTCTTCAGAAAGCAGAACTTTCAAGGCCAAAGAGAAAAAAGCCAAAGTTTTATATTCTAATAATATTTAATGAAAAAAACCTAACCTTGTATGTAACAGAGATGATGAGTGTTTATTGGATTTGTTATTTGCT
The DNA here is from genome assembly GCF_006542625.1 of Nomascus leucogenys. NCBI lineage: Eukaryota > Metazoa > Chordata > Mammalia > Primates > Hylobatidae > Nomascus > Nomascus leucogenys. Next base: position 11,603,602 of record NC_044401.1, read on the forward strand.
TTTGGCATGATTATTTCTTCTCTTGAATTCAGAAGGAAATCAAATAGTTCTGTGGCTGAATCCACATAAATTAGCTTGCAAGTTCTAGAGGCACAAGACAATTTTGCACTTGTACATTTCATTTCTAACAATATATACATTGTTATGTATACATACATTCATAGTCTATTTATTTTAACTATATTACTGATAAAAAAATTTTCCTCTTGTTTGTGACATTAGCACAAATAAGGTCTTATCCTTAAGGAGAAAAAAAGTGTTTCTTTGATTCGTCATGTTTTCACCTATTTTATTTCCTATAAAATATTTCCTATATTATTTCTTTTTTGTCATTTTGTTTGTTAAATGCTTCCTTTGCTTCTATTTGCATCTCTTTCATGTCTATCCACTTCACTTCTAATAATGCTCCGTACCACTTTCTTGTTTAGCTATTCTGTAGCATCATGGAAGCATTAAGCTAGGACATCAGAAATCATTCTAAGCCAGAATTTACCTCTAATTAATTATGTGTGTATTTCCTTCCTGAATCTACTACCTGAAAAATGATTAGATTGAATGTAATATCCAGTCGAATGTAAAATAATATTGAATGTAAAATCTAGTTGAATGTAAAATTCTGTGTGTACGTGTGGTTTTCTTGAGGAAAAGAGTCATCATTTATCAGTTTTTTAGAGGATGTTTTTAAACCATAGCTAGTAGCTGATCAACATTCTCTCCTCTCTCGTCTACTAAAATAACTGAGGCAATAAGTAGAGCCATTTTTTCCAATATAGGCCTTAAAAGTATTCAGATAGTTCTAAAAAATAGAAAATTCTCCAGAAATTCAATAGATTTTAGAAAAATCCAGTTGACAAAGAAATTCAATAGGCATCAACAATTAAACTTATTAAAACTATATTAATAAAGTTGGGTTTTGATAAGTATACTATTAATGACCTTAAATAAAGAATACAGTACATAAAAATATCTTCTAAAAATAAGGAATACAAGCACCTCGACACCTTGAAGTGATGGAATACTATACAATAATGCTTTTTTATCCAATTACTGATTACTTTATTATTACTAATGTTTGTTTGGAGAAATATAATGTTTGGATATGGCATTTATGTTATACATTTCAGAATTTAAACTACATGTTATAGTATAATAAATATAAAATATACAACATGAATATTTAATAATGTATAACTACCAGATTAAGTATTTTAAGCTTATTTCAAATGCAGAGAGCTGGAAAGATAGTTAACAATTTTTCAGTCCCAAAATTGGTATAGATAGAAACTCAGAGAAGTAAGCAGAAATGAACACATTTTAGTCTCAAGATAATTTTCCCAACTTAATGAACTTAGGTTTAAGTTTTCTCAGCCTTGTGGATTATAAGAAATAAAGTTCAAAACCCAAGGTAGACAGTTCAGTAGCGGAATCCTTTGCTGTAAAGCCAGATACCCAAAGTGCCGTACCCTCAGTGTAAAATGAAGTAAAAGTAAACATGCCTACCACTTCCAACCGCATAGAACTATAGAACTACCAGGAATTTTGCCTTGGTAAAGAGCAAAGCAGAAGAACAAAAAATATGCCTTAGAGACTATTGTCACAAATATGTCTTAGAAGCTATTGTCACATATGTATAGTCCAAATCTACAATATGAGATGATCCAAAAAACCTCAACTCATGCCTTCAATTTAAAATAGTCCAACTATATAATTAAAATAAGCACAATTATTTTTTGGAAAGAATAGGTCTGGTCCATCACCTCAGAAGTGGTCCACAAATAAGCCTCCCTCCCTAATTAGCACATCCCAGTCAATAATTATTGAGGATATATAATAGTTAATTTTATGTGTCAACTTGACTGGGACACAAGGTGCTTAGATATTTAGTCAATATTATTCTGGGTGTGTCTATGAGGGCATTTTTGGAAGAGATTAACATTTGAATTGGTAGACTGAGTAAAGCAGATTATCCTCACTAATATGGGTGGACCTCATCCAATTAATGGAAAAACTGAATAGAATAAAAGGCTGACCATCCCCCAAGTAAGAGAATTCTCCTGCCTGACTGCCTTTCAATTAGGGCATTGACTTATTTCTGGATCTTGAGCCTGCTGGCCTTTAGATATACTACACCACCAGCACTCCCTCCATTTGGTGTCCAGCCTGCCAACTCACCCCTCAAATCTTGGGACTAGTCAGCCTCCATAATCACATGAACCGATTTCTTATAATAAATCTCTTTATGTACATGCACTGTATATGTACTTCAATTTTTTGCCTCAAAATAAACTCATACTAATTTGTTACAGCAGTCTGAACAGGATGTACTTTGAGACACTAAGAAGCATAAGACACCAGTTTGAAAATAGCCCTTATTAGAGCAACATGAATTCTACTAAAATTGAAGCAAGAACAAATGTCAAATTTATGATAAATCTTGGGTGAAAGCATGGTGAAATCATTGATGCTTTATGAAAAGTTTGGACAATTCACCAAAGAAATCAGCAGTTTACAAATGGGTAACTCATTTTAACAAGAGATAAGGGCATGTTGAAGATGAAGCCCACAGCAGCAGACCATCCACACCAATTTTCAATGAAAAAATTAATCTTGTTTGTGTCCTAATTGAAGAGGACAGATGATTAATAGCAGAAACAAAAGCCAACACCATGGACATCTCAATTGTTTCAGCTTATACAATTCTGACTGAAAAATCAAAACTGAGCAAACTTTCCTCTTGACATTTGCTACAATGGTTGGACCCACATCAGCTGCAGACAAGAGCAGAGCTTTCAATAGAAATTTTAAACACGTGGGATCCAGATCCTGAAGCATTTCTTTGAAGAATTGTAACAAAAGATTAAAACATGGCTTTACAGTATGATCCTGAAGACAAAGCACAATCAAAGCAATGGCCACCAAGAAGTGGAAGTGGTCCAGTCAAAGCAGAAGTGAATAGGTCAAGAGCAAAGGTCATGGAAACAGTATTTTGGGATGCTCATGCATTTTGTTTGTAGACCTTCTGGAGGGCAAAAGAATTATAACATTTGCTTATTACAAGCATGTTTTGAGAAAGTTAGCCACAGCTTTAGCAGAAAAACACCAAGGGAGGCTTTACCAGAGAGTCCTTCTCCACCATGAAAATGTTCCTTCTTATTCGTCTCAACAAATAAGGGCAATTTTGTAAGAGTTTCTATAGAAAATCATCAGGCATCTACCTTACAATCCTGAATTGGCTCCTTCTGACTTCTTTTTGTTTGTTAAACTTAAAAAAATTTTTAAAGCTCACCCACTTTTCTTCAGTTAAAGTAAAAGAGACTGCATTGACACAGTTAAATTCCCAGGACTCTCACTTCTGTAAGGATGAACTAAATAGCTGATATCATCACTTACAAGTGTCTTAAACTGGATGGAGCCTATGTTGAGAAATAAAAGAAAATTTTAACAATAAAATACATGTTATTAAAGATGCTTGAGTTTGCAAGTTGACTTACAGAAAATACATATTTTATGGTAAAGTATGACTTCTTCCCCTAGTTTCATAGCCAAATGAAAATGATATCACCTAACCACTGTGGAGGTCTACATGGTTAAACAGAACTGTCCTAATGGACTATTGTCAGGAGGATGTTTATTGGTGTTTCACAGAGTCTGCCATGATGCTGCATAGATGGAAATTATATTTTCAACCCTGACTCTAAACAGGAAGTAATAGTTTTTCCTAGAGAGGTTTAAGTTTCCTATGGCCACACTACACTGAATACCAATCCCTGCAGAGACAAAGCATATACAGCCTGCTTACATTAGACAAATACAGATGCTACATTAATCCACAGTGATAACCAGTATTTTGTAGGCATATTTCATGAAAATAAAGATCCAGTAAGCTCTATCTGGCAAATCCCAAAGAAAAAACTATTAAGATTTTATAGAGATCAGTAAATGGTTCATACAAAAGGCAATAGCTGTTCTTCATACCAGCAATAACCACTAGAGGGTGATGGAAAAAACAACAGCACATTGACAATAGCAACAAAACCCGTAAGATACCCAGGATTAACTAAACATGAAATATGCCAGTTCTATATTTAAGAAAAGAGAGAGGATTTATAAAACTTATTTTTCAAGGAAAGGTAATTTGAAATTATCTCTGTGGAATGGAAGAAAAAATATTGCAAAGGCATTAATCTTCCCCTAAATTATTTTATAAATTTAATTAAATCCAGTGAAATACAAAGTTTACTTTTGTCACAAGCTAGTTCTAAGGTGTATCTATATCACTTAAAGTGAAATAACAAACCTCTTTCACTCTTCATTCTATATTCAATACTTGATATTATTGATAGCACATAATAGGTCCTTGACTGATAAGTATATATTAATTGAATAAATAAGCACAATTCAAGTAATAAATATAACATAATAAGTATGTAGGCCAGGCGCGGTGGCTCACGCTTGTAATCCCAGCACTTTGGGAGGCCGAGGCGGGCAGATCACGAGGTCAGGAGATCGAGACCACGGTGAAACCCCATCTCTACTAAAAATACAAAAAATTAGCCAGGCGTGGTGGCGGGCACCTGTAGTCCCAGCTACTCAGAGAGGCTGAGGCAGGAGAATGGTGTGAACCCGGGAGGCGGAGCTTGCAGTGAGCTGAGATCGCGCCACTGCGCTCCAGCCTGGGTGATAGAGAGAGACTCCGTCTCAAAAAAAAAAAAAAAAAAGTATGTAACAAGAGCCAATATGTTTTTCAAAATAAAAAACAGTCTACCATATATCAGACTATTTTATGAAGTTGTATCCACTGCTTGCCATGACTAACATGTTCCAGATTAATCCTCCTATTGCAAACAACTATAAAACAGGAAGAAATAAATGTGGCAACTGTTTCCAGACAATGGACAAAAGATGATGAAATACTTCAATCTCCAAAGGAAGGTCAAATCACAAGGTGAGTTTTACTTGTGCACCAGAGAGAATTCTTCCTGATCTTGGCATAGAAAGGGAAAACTCAAGTAGACTATGGCAGTCTTTTCAGAGAAATCTCATAAAGACTTTACAGAACAATTACACACCAAAATCTTTTATTAACCTAGACTTTTGAATCCTCAAATCCAGAAATATATAAAATGAGTGGTATTTTCTGACCAACTAGGATGTATCTCAGGAATGCAAGGTTAGTTCAACACTCAAAAATCAATGTAGGTTTTTGGGTTTTTGTTTGTTTGTTTTTGCCAAGATGGCAGATTAGAGGCTTTCCACATACCTCAGCCACTTGGAAATAGCAAGATGGTACATAGAGATCAACTCTGTGAGCTTTAATTCAAGAAGGAAAATGGGAATTCATCAAAATTGTGAAGGACATCACAGATCCTGGATGCTGGCAAACAGCCCCCATTACAGTGTGCATCTGATAAAAGTGAGTGAAACCCCAGTATGTGAGAGAGGCAGAGAGTCTCCCTCATGACTCACCTTGTACAGTGGGGATCCAAGCAACCCAGGCCAAAAGAGAGCACTTTGCTTCTCCCAAGCCCTGGAGCTAACTTGGGAAAAGGCTTGGAGATGCTGTGAGGGAAAGTACTGGGAAAAGCTGCAGACATTTTTGCAGACCCAGCACTTATAGCATAATGCCATTTTTAATCCAAGTATATGCAAAGTCAGCCATTCCATGGCTACCCAGCAGCATGGCCATGCAAGCATTTTAGTCTCAGGCCAGAGATTGGAGTACCTGCTCTTGAGTGGGGTAAGGGCCTCCACAACCAGAACTGTAGAAAGTGCCTCAGAAGTAGGTGCTAGAGTTGTGCTCTCCCAGTTGCAAGCCTGGGGTGGGAGGAGAGCTGCTACAGCTGCAGTTTCTCCTAGACCGCAAGACTTGCAGCCAGAGCCAGCTTGATGAACTGGAACTCATTTGAATTCTAGTTCAGTGGGTGAAATGGACTGGAACTCAGATCAGTTGGGTGTCCCACCACCCCACCCTGCTCCCCTGAGATTATGATGCAATGAGGCCCTCTCTGCTCCATACTTAGGTAGATCTCCAGGCATTTGGAGCACCCATTCTCCTGGATTAGGAGTTGAGGGCACCCCGAATCCCTGTGAGCTTGGAGCTGAGGAGGTTTCCCAGCTCCATGTCTAGTCACACTCTGGGCACTTAGTGGCTGCCTACTGGATTCTCCCTAAGTGCTGGTGCCTGTGCCTGCCATTGGGGGACCTATGGGTGGACCTTTGTGGTCCCTTCCCCTCTGAGGCTGAGCAGGGAGATCAGACTTCTGTGCATTCCATGAGTCAACCCATTGCTTGCCACAACAACTGAGCTTCTGCCAGTAAATAAGAATCAAGTATTTAGTCAGCCACATTGGCTGCAGCTGGCTCCTACCTATAAGTTCCATCTATGGGCCTGTAGGTCAAACTGCACAGCTGTTGTGCAGAATATAAGACCTGCTGACAGAAGTGCCTAGGGCTACAGAAGCAAGGCAAAAGGACCCTACCCAGAATTCTCTGTCACACCCCCTAAGGAGGGGGAAAAGGGAAAGGAAAAGGAAAAGTAATTATAATAATAAAATCTTACCTACACAAAAATAATTACAAAAATTAAAAATGTCAGCATTTCCAGACGAGAAGGATTCAGTGCAAGAATTCTAGCACCATAAAAAAAAAAAACAGTGTAGTGAAATCACCAGACAATTATACTAGCTCTCCAGCAATTATCCCTAATCAAAATGGAAACAAAAATGACAGATTCAAAGCATGGATTGCAAAGAAGCTCAATTAAATCCAAGAAAAGGTTAAAATCCAACACAAAGAAACTTCTAAGGAAATCCAGGAAATGAAGGAAGAGATAAACATATTAAAGAGAAATCAATCAGAGATTCTGGAAATAAAAAACTCACTTGCGGAATTTCCAAATACAACTGAAAACCTTATCAATAGACTGGACTAAGCAAAAGAAAGAATTTCAGAGCTCGAAGACCAACCATTTGAACTAACCCAGTCAGACAAAAGAAAATAAAACTCAAAATATGAACAAATCTTTGAGAAATATGAGCTTATGTAAAGAAACCAAACCTATGAATTATTGGCATTCCTAAGTGGAGAAAAAGTCAACAACCTGGAAAATATATTTGGGGGAATAATTCAAGAAAAATTCCCTAATCTTGCTAGAGAGGCAGACATCCAGAAACAAGAAATCCAGAAAACACCTATGAGATACTATGCAAAATAAACATCGAGGCATATAGTCACCAAACTGTCCAAGGTCAATGGTAAAGGAAAAATCTTAAAGGCAGCTGGAGAAAAAGGGTAGATCATGTATAAAGGGAAGCCCATCAGGCTAACAGCACACTTCTTCAGCAGAAACCTTATCAGCCAGGAGAGATTAGGGCCCATTTTTTTAGCAAAAAAATAAAATAAAATAAATAGAAAAGAAATTCCAACCAAGAATTTCATAGCTTGCCAAACTAAACTTTATAAACAAAGGAGAAATAAAATACTATCCAGACAAGCAAGCACTAAAGGAATTTCTTATCACTAGGCCAGCCTTATAAGATATCCTTAAGGAAGTTCTAAACATGGAAACAAAAAAGCATACCTGTTTCAAAAACACCCTAAGTAAATAGCCCATAGATCCTACTAAAGCAACCACACATCCGACACTGGAAAGCAAACAGTTAACAATTTCACAATAGAATCAAAACCTCACATATCGTCGGGCGCGGTGGCTCACGCCTGTAATCCCAGCACTTTGGGAGGCCGAGGCGGGCGGATCACGAGGTCAGGAGATCGAGACCATCCTGGCTAACACAGTGAAACCCCGTCTCCACTAAAAATACAAAAAATTAGCCGGGCGAGGTGGCGGGCGCCTGTAGTCCCAGCTACTCGGGAGGCTGAGGCAGGAGAATGGCATGAACCCCAGGGGGTGGAGCCTGCAGTGAGCCGAGATCGCGCCACTGCACTCCAGCCTGGGCTACAGCGAGACTCTGTCTCAAAAAAAAAAAAAACCTCACATATCAATATTAACTTTGAATATAAATGGTTTCAATGCCTCGGTTAAAAGGCACATAGTCCCAAGTTGGATAAAAAGAGATTCATCCACCTGTTGTTTTCAAGAGCATCTCACATGTAACAACATCCATAGGCTCAAAATAGAGAACTGGAGAAAGATCTGCCATGCAAATGGAAAATGAAAAAGAGCAGAGGTCTCTATTCTTATATCACATAAAACAGACATTAAACCAACAACAATAAAAAGGACAAAGAAGGGCATTACAAAATGATAAAGGATTAAATTCAACAAGAAGACTTAACTATCCTAAATATATATGCATCCATATATATATTTTGGAGCTTTCAAATATAAATTGGAGCATCCAGATTCATAAAACAAGTACTTTTATGTTGGGGTGATCAGACCTAACACTAGGCCGTGGGGGCTACGAAGTCTGGCAGAGTCAAAGGAATGAGAAAAGACAGGTTAAGAGTACATAAGGTGGGTCTTTGCAAAAAAGAAGAGGGGGACATGTTGGTAGAAGAGCTGCGGCAAGACAGTCTTCTGCCCTTTGGCACAAAGCTTAGTGTTCCAAAGGCCACGAAATGTTTTAGACCTTAGACCCTAGACATCTTCCAAGACTCTTTTATATTATGACAGACAAGCCAGTCCTGCCTCAGCTCTTCTACCAACACTTTTAGACCTAAAAAAGGACTTAGACACAATAATAGTGGGGGACTTTAACACCCCGCTGACAGCATTAGACATATCATTGAGGCAGAAAACTAACAAAGTAATTCTGTATGCAAACTCAACACTTGACTAATTGGACCTAATAAACATCTACAGAATACTCTACCCATCAACCACAGAATATACATTCTTCTCATCTGCACATGGAACATATTCCAAGATTAGCCACATGATAAGCCATAAAACAAGTCTCAATAAGTGCAAGAAAATCAAATTCATAACAACCTATTATTGGACCACAGTAGAATAAAAATAGAAATCAATACCAAGAAGATCTCACAAAACCACACAATTACATGGAAATTAAATACTTAATGAGTGACTTTTTGGTAAACAATGAAATCAGGGCAGAAATTTAAAAAATTCTTTGAAATAAATGAAATCAGAGACACAATATACCAAAATCTCTGGGATGCAGCAAAAACAGTGTTAAGAGGAAAGTTCATAGCACTAAATGCCTACCTCAAAAAGTTGAGAAGATCTCAAATTAACAATATAACATCACACCTAGAAGAAACACAAAAATAAGAACAAAGTAACACCGAAGTCAGAAGAGGGAAAGAAATAACTAAAATGTGAGTGGAACTGAACAAAACTGAGACCCAATAATCCACAAAGAATCAACAAAAGCAAAAGCTGGTTGTTTGACAAAATAAAAATAGTTGATAGACCACTAGCTAGATTAACAATGAAAAAAAGAGAAGATCCAAATAAGCACAATAAGAAATGACAAAGGTAACATTAAAATCAATCCCACAGAAATACAAAAAATCTCCAGAGACTATTATAAACACCCCTACACCCATAAACTAGAAAATCTAGAGGAAATAGATAAATTCTTGGAAACACACAATCTCCCAAGATCAAATCACGAAGAAATCAAAACATTAAACAGACCAATATCGAGTTCCAAAATTGAAATAGTAATAAAAAACCTACCAGCCAAAGAAAGCCCTGGACCAGATGGATTCACAACCAAATTCTACTAAATGTACAAAGAAGAGCCAGTACCAATTCTACTAAACTACTAAAAAAAATTGAGGAGGAGGGACTTCCTTATTCATTCTATAAAGCCAGCTTCACTCTGATACCAAAACGTAGCAGACACAATGAAAAAAGAAAACTGCAGGCCAATATTTGTGATGAACATAGATGCAAAAATCCTCAGCAAAATACTAGCAAACCGAATTCAACAGCACATCAAAAAGTGAATTCACCATGCTCGAGTAGGCTTTATTTCTGGCATGCTGATAAGGCTGATAAGGTTGATTTAACATACACAAATTTATGAATGAGATTCACCACGTAAGTAGAATTAAAAACAAAAACCATATGATCATCACAATAGATACAGGAAAAGCTTTTGATAAAATCCAACATCCCTTCATGAAAAAAACCCAAAAAAATTAGGCATCAAAAGAACATGCTTCAAAATAAGAGGAACTATCTATGACAAACCCACAGCCAACATCACACTGAATGGGCAATATGTAAGCATTCCCCTTGAGAAATGAAACAAGAAAAGGATGTCCACTCTCACCACTCCTATTCAACATAGTACTGGAAGTGCTAGCCAGAGCGATCAGGCAAAAGAAAGAAATAAAAGGCATCCCAACAGGAAAAGAAGAAGTCAACCTATCTCTCTTTATAGACAATATGATTCTACACCTAGAAAACATTGAAGACTCTGCCAAAAGGCTTCTGGAAATAATAAATAACTTCAGTTAAGTTTCAGAATACAAAATCAATGCACAAAAGTCAGTAGCATTTCTATACACCAACAATGTTCATGCTGAGATCCAAATCAAGAACATGATCTCATTTCCAATAGGCCCCCACAAATGCACTCACACACACACATGAAAAAACAAAAACAAAAATCTAGGAATGCATCTAACCAAGGAGGTGAAAGATCTCTACAAGGAGAACTACAAAACACTGCTAAAAGAAATTATAAATGACACAAACAAATGGAAAAACATTCCATGCTTATGGATTGGAGGAATCAATATTGCTAAAATGGCCATACTGCCCAAAGCAATGTACAGATTCAATGTTATTCCTATCAAACTACCAACATCATTTTTCACAAAACTGGAAAAACTATTCTAAAATTTATATGGAACCAAAAAGGAACCTGAATAGTAAAAACAATTGTAAACAAAAAGAACAAAGCCAGAGGCATCACGTTATCTGACTTTAAACTATACTATAAGAGTACAGTAACCAAAACAGCATGATACTGGTACATAAATAGACACATAGACCAGTGGAGGAGAATAGAGAACCCAAAAATAAAGCTGATCAGCCATCTGATCTTCAACAAAGTCAACAAAGATAGCAGGGAGGAAAGAATTCCCTATTAAATGGTGCTGGGATAGCTGGCTAGCCATATGCAAAAGAATGGAACTGGACCCCTACTTTCACCATATACAAAAAAATAGCTAAAGATGGATTAAAGATTTAAATGTAAGATCTCAAACTACAAGAATCCTAGAAGAAAACCTGGAAAACATCATTCTGTACATCAGCCTTGAGAAAGGATTTATGACTAAGTCTACAAAAGCAATTTCAACAAAAACAAAAATTTCCAAATGGGACCCAATTAAATTAAAGCACTTCTGCACAGCAAAAGAAACTATCAACAGAGTAAACAGACAACCTATAAAATGGGAGAAAATATTCACAAACTATACATCCAATGAAGGTCTAACATTCAAAATCTATATAGAACTTAATTCAACAAAAAATAATAAATAAATAACTCCATTAAGAAATGCACAAGGCCGGGCATGGTGGCTCATGCCTATAATCCCAGCACTTTGGGAGGGTGAGGCGGGCGTATCACCTGAGGTCAGGAGTTTGAGACCAGCCTGACCAACACAGAGAAACCCTGTCTCCACTAAAAATACAAAATTAGCCGGGTGTAGTGGCAGGCACCTGTAATCCCAGCTACTCAGGAGGCTCAGGCAGGAGAATCACTTGAACCTGGGAGGCAGAGGTTGCGGTGAGCCAAGATCACGCCATTGCACTCCAGCCTGGGAAACAAGAGCAAAACTCTGTCTCAAAAAAAAAAAAAAAAGAAAGAAAGAAAGAAAGAAATGTGCAAAAGACATGAACAGATACTTCTCAAAAGACAACATACAAGCAGCCAACTAACATATCAAAAACTTATTCACATCACTAATCATCAGAGAAATGCAACTCGAAACCACAAAGAGATACCATATCACACTGTCATACTGTCTATAATCAAAAAGTCAAAAAACAACAGATGTTGATGAGGCTGTGGAGAAAGGGGAGTGCTTAGACACTGTTGGTGGGAATGTAAGTTAGTTCAATCACTGTAAAAAGTTTGAAGGTTTCTCAAAGAACTTAAAAGAGAACTACCATTTGACCCAGTAAACCCCATCCCGGGTATATATCCAAAAGAAAAGAAATCATTCTACCAAAAAGACATATGCAACTGTATGTTCATTGCACCACTATACAGAATGGCAAAGACATGAAACCAACATAGGTGCCCATCAGTGGTGGAATGGGTTAAAAAAAAATGTGGCATGTATATACCTTAAAATACCACACAGCCATAAAATAATGAAATCATGTCCTTTGCAGCAACATGGATGCAGCTGGAGGCCATTATCTTAATGAAGGAATAGAAAACCAAACACCATATGTTCTCACTTATAAGTGGGAGCTAAGCATTAGATACTCACAGACATAAAGATGGCATCAATAGACACTGAGGACTACTAGAGAGGGAAGGAAGAAAAGGAGCAAGGGCTGAAAACCTGTTGAGTATTATGCTTAGTACCTGGGTGATGGGATCATTTGTATCTCGGCATCACACAATATGCTCAGTTAACAAACCTGCACATGTACCCCCTGAATCTAAAATAACAGTTGAAAAAAAATGTAAACTATTATATTTAAAGAATATTCAGTGAAACCAGAGTAATTAAATTAATAGTAGTAATAAAGGCCTTGTAAGAAATGAACATTCCATCACCAAGCTGAACAATGGGGAATACTTTAAAGCAACCCCAATAGAAGTAGCTCTCATGATTTGGAGATTGCAGTAGTTTCTTACAGAACAGAAACTGGAAACTGAGATCAAGACCAACTAATTATATGTAAATATATTTTTAAAATATATAATTTTAATACACAGCATGAATTTAAGCCATTTTCACAAATCCTTTTATCTTATTCATAATGCCCAAATTGAAGGGCCTCTCTGACTACTGCTTTATAGGTATACAAAGGTCTAGTAAATCTTATTTGGCTATTAGTTCCCAGTTATTAGATGAGCAAAGAATGGCCAGTGGTTTTCCTTACAGAATTAAGCTTTAATAAGCTTTATCTCCATGTGGTGTGGTACAGTTTCATAGATCAAAATACCTGCAGTTTCTAAGAAACAAGTTTAAGCTCTAGCATTTATTTCCAGATAAACAGCAGTGTTCTTCAATAAACCAGGTACTAGAAAAAGTTACAGTGCCTCAGTTATATATTTCGCTTTTACTATAGGTGCTTCCAAACTATTTCAGTACTTACTTGCCCCACCTCCTGTGAGAGTAAGAAGTCCGGATCACCAATGCTTAGGTGATTTTCTAGGTTACAAATCTTGTGGAAAGTGGAAAGAGCCTTACTGGGTCACAGACTTGAACAAATAACCCCAGAATGAGTACTACTTAAGAAAGAAGAGAATATCTATTTCTGCTTCTGAACTACTTTTCATTTGCTTCAGCTTTGATTTAAGGCATTTAGTCTAAGGCTGACAATGTTTTCATTCTGGCTAACATGCCATTCCTGAGCCTTGCTTTCCAATGCATTCCTTGTTGTTATTAGCCTCTGCTTTATATGGATGGGAGATTGACTACAACAGGCTCCCACATCATCTGGCTTGTGGCTTAGCTAGTTAGAGGCACTGCAGAAGGTGGGAAGCTAGAGGGAGGAGAAACCACAATGTTTCTCCATCCCCGTTCTGCTCAACCTTGATTATTGAGATTACTATTATTATGCATTAGCTATGTGAAATATATTCACATCACTTACAACTAAATAATCTTTACTGACAAAATGCAAAGATCACTAAACTTATTTATGATTTTTATTTATTTATTTATTTATTTTTGAGACAGAGTCTCACTCTTGTTGCCCAGGCTGGAGTGTGATGGCGTGATCTCAACTCACCACTACCTCCGCCTCCCAGTTGCAAGCAATTTTCCTGCCTCAGCCTCCCGAGTAGCTGGGATTACAGGCATGCACCATCATGCCCAGCTAATTTTGTATTTTTAGTAGAGACAGGGTTTCTCCACGTTGGTCAGGCTGGTCTCTAACTCCCGACCTCAGGTGATCTGCCCACCTCAGCCTCCCAAAGTGCTGGGATTACAGGCGTGAGCCACCGCGCCCACACAGAAATCACTAAATTTATTTTTAAATGAAAACAAACTACAAATTGCTATGAAATAATTTTAAATTGCTGTTGTCCAAAGTCACTGGGCTTAATCTTTTTATTCCTGGTTTAATTATGAAAAAATGACTCATTATCATTTGCCATCCTGGGTTAGAATTACCTTGTACCTCTATAAGGACACTGATTTTTTAACCACTTCCCAGAGAACATCTGTACAGTTCTCAAAATATTATTTTAACAACATCAAGAGTATATTTAATAGAGGACCTCTCATTTGTTTGCAAAGCCAAGCAGACAAGTAAGAACAGTAAGAGCAATAAGTTATACAGAAGGCTTGGCACTTTTTTGCAGTTGACTAGTAGGTGAGGCCCTTCCCTACTTTATTTGTAGTTTATAACAAGCCTTGAGAGATTTTTTAAATCTTGATTATCTAAATACAGAAATCAACTACATTAATAAAGAAAATATCTGGTAGAAGATATGTTGAAAATAGTTTTCAATGTTACTTAAGGTTTCTATTTGAAATGTCAATTTTTAAGAAAAGGAAGATAAAAAATAAAACAGTGTGATGCTAAAAAATTAACAACTGCATAGCAGTGCACAATACATAAAGTAAATTTTAAATCCAAATAGATTATTATCATCCCATGCTCATAAATTACAATTGTGCATAGTATAGGCTAAGCAAATTGCTCAAAGTTACAATGAATAAATCATGGATCTGGGAGTTGCTACCTGTTCCTTTATCCAAGAGTGATGGTATACATAATAATGGTTATATCGATAATAATCATTTAAATTTATTGGTTTAGAAAACTTTAAAGTCCAGGAGTATATTTGGCTTTAAGCATAGCTTCAGTCATGGCATGAAGCTGAAGTGATGTCATCAGTGTCTGTTTCTCTCCATCACTTGGAGTTACTGATCAAATGATGGCCAGGAGTCCACCATCCATTGGTGTCATTGTACTATTCCATGTGCCCACTGGATCCCAGAATACAACGTGAATTATTCTTTCTGGAATTGGACAAACAATATTCTTGATAATCTAAGTACAGCTGTAGGGCTAGAAGAACCTTGGTCTGAAGGATGCCACATAGCTCACAATTCCCCTGGGCTTATTTATGAAAGAGGAATAATTATAAACATCATGTCTAAGTAAGCATTACTGAAAGCCAAAATCTTCTCTGATTTCACCAAATAATGTACAAGAATGTTCATAGCAGCTTTACTAATTGTTTATCTGTATTAGTCCATTCTCACACTGCTATAAGGACTTCCCTGAGACTAGGTAATTTATAAAGAAAAGAGGTTTAATTGACTCACAGTTCTGCACGTCTGGGGAGCCTCAGGAAACTTACAATTGTGGCAGAAGTGTAACAGTCTTTCGTTGTCTTAGATAACACCCAGAGGAGCACGGACGCAAAGGTAAGGTTGGAGCAAAAGTTTATAGCTGAAAGAAGAAATCTCTCTGCCATAAGACAGGGGGTCCCAAACAGGAATACCCACTGTGAGTCTGGGGTCCAGGGTTTTCATGGACTGGGAAGGGGAAGGAATGAGCTGTCTTAGTGAATGTGTGACTCAGCTTGGCCTGGGACCAACCAGGAGCTGAAATGATGATTCATAGAGGCTGCTCAGCTTGGCCCAGGACCTGTTAGAAGCTGAAGTGAAAGCCTGGCCCGGGACCAATCAGAAGCTGAAGGGATGATTCACAGGAGCTAGACTTATACTCCTAATAAAGGAAAGTAGCTAGCCCACTGGAACCCCCCAGAGTCCACCATGCCCATGCCCACAAAAGGAGAAGAAACTTTTCCTGGGAGCCCACTGACTATACACAGGACAAAGACATTTCTATGCCAGGCCTTGTTCCCTTGTCTGAGTGAGCTGGAGGTTTGTGCAAGTTTTTATCCAAATGGGCCGCAGGTTTTTTTCTATCTTTGCAGCCGTGGGCATGTCTCCAGGCACAACACCCTGTGCTAGTTCCCTTATCGGTGCCTGCAGCTTGAATTTTTTCCCAGGCTGCTTTTTATGTTTTGTGGGGATGAGGAACTGACCCATGGGCCAGGGGCTCTCCAGGACCCTTCCCTTGTTATCTATCTAAGGCAAGCTAACTAACTCCTTTCAGAAGGAGAAGCAGGCACATCTTACATGGTGGCAGGCAAGAGAGGGGGATGAAGGAAGAACTTCCAAACATTTACAAAACCATCAGATCTTGTGAGAACTCACTCACTATTATGAGAACAGCATGGCTGAAACTGCCCCCATGATCCAATCACCTCCCTCCTTCAACACGTGGGGATTACAGGTCCCTCCTGTGACACTTGGGAACTACAATTTGAGATGAGATTTGGGTGGGGACACAGAGCCAAATCATATCACTCTCCCAACTGGAAACGACTGAAATACTCATCAGTAGGAGAATGGATACATAAACTGTGAAAATTCATACAATGGAAACAGATGGTTCCTGACTTAACAATGGTTTGACTGACTTACGATTTTTAAACTTTAAGATGGTATGGAAACCATACTTTAAGTACCCATACAACCACTCTATTTTTCACTTTCAGTACAGTGTCCAATAAATTACATGGGATAGTCAACACTTTATTATCAAGTAGTGTTAGATTTTTGAGCCCAAGTATAGGCTAATGTAAGTTCTCTGAACATGTCTAAGGTAAGTGAGGCTAAGCTATGATGTTCAATAGGTTAGGTATATTAAATGCATTTTGACTAACTATATTGTCAACTTACAACAGGTTTATCAGGACATACCCCATCATAAGTCAAAGAGCATCTATACTACATAGGAGGAAAAAAAGAACAAATGGATACTACCTGCAATCATATGGCTCAAACTTTCAGACTTTATGTTAAGTAAATGAAGCCAGGTTAAAAAGAGTACATACTCTATAATTCCATTCATATGAAGTTCAAAAACAGGCAAAACTGATTATAACAAAAGCTAGAGTCTTAGTTTCCTTGAAGTCACTGGGTTTCGACTGAGGAGGGGCATGAAGGAAATTTCTGGCTGTTGGAAATGTTACATCTCAATCTAAGTGGTAGTTATTTGGATATGTGTGTAAAAGTTCCTTGAGCTGACACTTAAGAATAGTGTGATTTAATCACTTTATTATGCATGTGCTAAAAGTCAATATTGAAATTTGGTTTAAAATCTGCTCTGAATCATTTGACCATGAACACATTGACTAATATGCCACATCATAAATTACCACAGTGAAACCCCACAGCAATACATCTAAATATGCCACCATCCTGACACTCTTAAACTTATTCATCCTGGATATGCAGTGACCTTTATGTTTTTAAGGTGATATATTTTAAAATAACATGAATTTTGAATTGTTTACTCAGTTTCAGTAACAGATGTGCTCAGATTTGTTTGTGTTCTGAGATTTAGCTGCTGTGTTATCAGCAACATGTATTTATCAACAAACCAGGTGCAGAGATGCAATAACATGTGCAGTATATGCCCGCTAGTAATCATATCAGCCAGCAATAATGTAATCTTATGCAACAAATAGATTATTTTAAGTGGGGCAAAATTAAATTTTTATAAATGGATGGCTACTAAAACTCCATTTTCAAGATTTATTTTTGCTAATTTCTCCATCCAAATCAGCAAAACAAGTAATTAATTAGCTGAAGCCACTTAAATATAATGTTTCTTAAAATATTTCTTTAATAAAATATAGTGTCTATTTTATAAGTTTCTCCCTCCTCTTCAATTTGCTTAAAACTACACCATAGGTCAAAAAAGAAAAACACAAGTTTTGATATCTTTCGTCTTTTCTCTTTCTTTTTTTTTTTTTTAGAGATGAGGTCTTGCTCTGTCACCTCGGCTGGAGTGCAGTGGTGCAATCATGGCTCACTGCAGTCTTGACCTCCCAGGATGAAGCTATCCTCCCACCTCAGTCTCCCCAATAGCTGGGACTACAGGCAAATGCCACCAGGCCTGGTTGATTTTTGTATTATTTGTAGACACAGGATCTCACCGTGTTGCCCAGCATGGTCTCCAACTCTTGAGTTCAAGCATCTACCCACCTCAGCCTCCAAAAGTGCTGGGATTTCAGACATGAGCCACCACCACACCTGGCCTTTTGTTTTGTCTTTATCTTTAGGTCTTTGATAGTGAGTCACTGGAAGAACAAAAAGATCAAGTAATGAAATCATTTAAAGTCAGGCCCATCCAGCTTAAGTCAGACGCAATTTGTTAATATGAGGCTTACGAATCCTAGGTTTTATTAGAAAACATTGATTACTAGAGATTTAGGAGTCTGAAGGTCTTGTTAACAGCCTCCCTATGCTGACTGAGAACCTGGGGAAATTGCAGTCTCTTTCCAAACTACTTTTCAAGAAATTTCTCCCTGGTTGCTTTTCAGAACTAAATGGTTTCTTTGCTTGAAAAATTGAACAAACAACTGAATTCTGGCCTTGCAAAGGTCTCTTCTGGTTTCAAGTTGGTGGCATTTTGGCTACAGTACGTCATCCGCTTTTTGAGACTGTGGTATCTCCAGAACATCCTTGAAAATAAGATCACATATTTTTATAAAAAGGAATGATGTGTGATATTGAACCTGTTCTTGCTCATGCTAGATTAAAGCAAACCTGTTCAAGAGTTCATGATGACCTGATATGTATTAAAATTTCACTAAGTACAATATAATTTTGACTCTCTTTTAGAAAAAGAATATATTTTATTCCATATAAGGGCCAAAAAATATTATCATATATTGACAGTGAAATATAATAGGCAACTTTTACAATGCTAGGCGCATAGGAAGTGCCTAATACATTACATTGATTGACTGACATGTAAATGAACTGTGTGATTCTTTATGATCTTTCACAGATTGGGAAGCTCTGAAAACACATTACTTATTCAAAAAAGAACTGAAAGATCAGTCCCTGAATGAGCAGCTCTATTGTTCTGTCCAACTGTCTTTGGCCTAGGTGAGAGGATATTTAACTTAGATTTAACTGGTCTTCAGTTGTGTCTACTTGACCTTCCATGTCACAAATGGAGCAGAAAGCAAGATATGCACAGAGCAGAAAAGACAAGTCAATATCTGACCTCCAAAATCAATTCAGGGAAACATTTTCAGTACTTAACTGTGTATTGTTCAAGTTTTTGTGTAAAGAAAATAAACTAGGCCTTCTCCTGGCTCTGTAGGCACTCATAATGCATAGAGTTTTAGTCTCTAGAATAAATCTATCTATTGAAGAACAAGGTGATTGTAATACATTAGTAGTTCTCCCCTTATATCCAGGGTTGTGTTTTTTACGTTTTCAACTACTCATGGTCAACCAGAGTCTGCAAATAGGTGAGTACAGTACAATAAGGTATTTTGAGAGGGAGAGACAGACCACATTCACATAACTTTTATTACAGTATACTAATTGTTCTATTTTACTATTAGTTATTTTTGTTAATATCTTAACAGGCCTAATTTGTAAATTAAATTTTATCATAGTTTATGTATGTATAGAAAAAGACATCGCATATATAGAGTTTGGTACTATCCACGTTTTCAGGAATTCACTAGGGATTTTGGACTGTTTCCCCACAGATAAGGGGAGACTACTGTACACAGTGTTCAGAGATGAATATCCCTTCAGGTTGAAGCTGAATGAATGCATATTTGAAGTGAATAGAGATAGAGATATGAGAGTACTTATTTATATATCCTGATCTAGAAAGCAGAAAGCTGTTGGACTGTTTTCTCTTCTTTCTTTTTTTTTTTTTTTTTTTTTTGAGACAGGGTCTCATGGAGTGCAGTGGCACAATCACCACTCACTGCAGCCTCAAACTCCTGGACTCAAGCAGCCCTCCTACCTCAGCCTTCTGAGTAGCTGGGACTACAGATGCGTGCCACCATTGCCTGGCTAATTTTTTTATTTTTTTATAGACAGGATCCCACTATGTTGTCCAGGCTGGTCTTGAACACCTGTGCTCAAGCAATCCTCTGGTCTTGGCCTCCCAAAGTGTTGGGATTACAGGCATGAGCCACCATGTCCAGCTGGGCTTTTTTTTTTTTAATATCGTTTTGCTTGTTTTGGTTTTTGCCCTTTAATTTCAAGTTGGTCTTTATGCTCTACCAATGTTCAAGAGGTATTTTTCCAATAAGAAAGCTTGCTAATTCAATATTATTAGTTTATTTGAGTTTGATATACCATCTGTAGCATATTATAATAGGTAATTTTTTTTCAAAGTTCAATTTACATACACTGGCCAAGGTCTTTGTGCCTTTGGCAGAATTTACCCTTTGGGTAAATTGGAAAAGGATATAGAAAAAAATCCTCTAAACATCGGCTTCCTGAAATTGAGTAAATTTCATGAATTATAAGTAGTTATTCCAATATTTGAATAGGTAACTACATAAATATTTCTGACTGTCTCACTTGGCACCATTAGTATTGAGTCAGTTGTGGTTTATCAGGAAAACAGAAACCACCCTGTGTATCATGGATCTTAAGGATGCACGTAATAAAGAATTAGAGATTTATACTTCTGTTGGAAAATGGAAGAATAGAGATAGAGAAGCTTCTACCAACATTTAGGGGTCCTGCCTCTGAAGGTTAAAGAAGTCATCTCAGCCTAAAGCACTGAAGCGGTTGGTTGAAGGTCTTATCTGGAAGTTGCTGCAATTCTCTGGTGTCTCTAGAAAGGTCTTATGAACAAACTCAGACTGAAACCACTAAACAGGTGGTTCTCAAGCACTCACCTCTGACCACACATCTGGCTGCAACTATATCCAGAGAATAATTATTTTCTTCCAAGTTTCTTTCATTGGCAAACTCAAACCTGGGACTACTCAGGGAAGGGGATTCTGGAATATACAGTTCCCAGTTTCTTTGCTGAAATGTAGAGGAGACTTTGGTTCCCATCTAAAAGAGTGTTGGGTGCACAGTGGACCTCAGGTGATCCTGCGGAAGAGCTCCCAATTTGTGCATCACTTTCTAAAATAATGCTCACAATAAGGTGTTATTACCTTAAAAGGACACTTGTGTTCCATTTAAAAGTTGGAAGGATTCTGTAAGAAAAAAGAAAAGTGTGATATTTTAACCCTGGCTTGGAAATTAATAATGAACAATAGCATAGAAAAGGCAGTAAAGAGCTAGCAGAAAACAACACAAAACATGTGAATTTATTTAATCCAACATTTCCACACTTTCTGGATGAAGGAACACTTAGGTATGTTCTGCAGCGCTTGCTAACAACATTCCACAGTACACTTTTATATAAACCCTATTCTAGAGGATGCTTTTGGCATGCTTCAAGGTTACTGAACAAATCTACAGTTAAACGAAATATGCTGACTAAATGTATTTATCTCTTCTTCCTCCCGGCACTCTACTGAAATCACAGTATTAGGATCACTAAGGCATAAACCCCCAAAACAAAAGAAATGAGAAAAAAACATCAGAGATGACAGATTTCCGCAGTTCTGAAAGATAGATAACAGATGTAAAATTAGTAACTGAGGAAATGTCCTTTAAAATGTTTAACAACCAGGATGATCTGGGCACCAGCCAGTCAGAAGAGAAACCAGAAGAGTTTAGAGCTGAGCCTTGGAGGCTCACTGATGGGTCAAATATTAACCCACTCATCAGTGGTTTGATGGTGGGAAGTTGAAGGCTGAGTTTGAAGCTAAAGACTATTTTTCAGGCTCAGAGGATGTGATCTCTATTTTCATTGCTATGCTCTTAATCCTTTATTTCTTTTTCTTTTAAAAAAGACCCCACTTTACTCAGGATTCTTGACTTTAGTTTGAACACATACAACAAAAAGTAACATTGCTATTAATGATCTTTAAAGATCATTAGGATTGAATACGTGGCATTTTGTTGGTGCTGATTCACAATAAATTAAAGACATTATTAGATTCTCTAGTTGCTTGTTGAAGGACAACAAAGATGAAGGGTTAAGTGAGGTGTTGGTCAAAAGTTACATTAGTTTGCTATACTCTGTATTCAAGATACTAATTTTTATCTCGACAACTACGCTAATTCTGTTTACAAAAGAGAATGGCTTTCTCTCTTTTATTTGACTTTTTAAATTTTATTCTTCCTTCATGAACAAATTTAAATTATATTTTATTTGTAAAAGCTTTTCCACTAATTCTTAGCCATACCGACCTTTCATTATTCTGCCATGCTACAGTGCTTACTTTCTGTGTCATACATTTTGGCTTATGACAAAGATGACCTTGAGCTATTATCTATGCTTTTCATCTGATGAACTAGTTCACCTATGAGATTGTGAACTCCTTGAAAGAGAGAATATGTCTTGTCAAAAATATTTACTGGGTGTATTAATCAGGTCCAACCAGAGAAACAGAACTAGAAGGAGATATATTTATTACAAGGAACTGGCTAGTACAATTGTAGGGACTGGCCAAGTAAGTTCAAAGACCATAGGCAGAAGACAAGCTAGCTGGAACCACACAGGCATGAACCAAAGCTTCCTGTTCACAGGTAATGGTCAGAAAGAAAGATCCACAGAGAAGGGAGAACTATAGACTCAGCAGCTATCTTGAGTCCTTGACATAGGAAAAGCCTAAGTCCTCTTCTAAAAGCTTTCCAAATAATTCAGATTCACCCTGAATAAACTTCTTCTTCATTAACTTAAAGTCAACTGATTAGAAACTTTAATCACATCTGCAAAATATCTTCACAGCAGTGTCTAGATTAGTATTTTAATAACTGGAAGAAGTTATATGTATGTTACAAAATGACCATTGCCTCTCTATTTTCTCATGAGAGAATAACCTTTATAACCAGACACATATAGGGAAACCTGGGGACTACAGTTCAGCCCAGTCAAATTGACAAGTCAAAAATCTATCACACTAAGCATCTAGTATATAAGAAATAGAGAATATTTTTGCTGCCCTTAGAGAAGAAATAAAGTCCTATATAGTTATTTCCTATCTCCCCAAATGCCTGGCTCTATGCTAGATATATAACAGGTACACAATAAATACATAAAGAAATAGGTGGCCTTGGCTAATTTCTACCCAATTTGATTTTGATTGATTTGAGTACTAAACAGGTTGATGAGTACACTGTTTTGTCTGCATAAAATGATTTCATGGGAAGAAATAGTTGAGTTAATGGCAGCATTGTGTTTTCTCTCATTTAGTTCTGTTAAGAAGCACATGCTAAATGGTAATTTTTGAAAATAGCACAAAATGCCTTTATTATGTTTGATAGAGCATTTATTCAGCAAACCATTTCAAATTCACAGCATAAGCCATCAATGTGCTATCATGGTTCCACGTGCTGCAGATACAGTTGAGGACAAAACAGTTTCTACACACATAGAGCTTGTTATGTGGGAGGTGACAAAAAATTTAAAAATGAACAATTTAATATATAAAATGTCAGTTAATCAGAGCAGATTCAATAACTTAGGGACTGAAATTTACACAATTTTAATGGTCTTGAGTTAAAGAAAAATAAATCATAAAATCAATGAATACTAACAAATGAATTAGATTGAATTAGATATATGCACTAATACGTAGAATGGGAAAATAAATTATAAATTTTACAAACCTGATGTGATAATTATTGGTTCCAACTTAACTGTGCTAAGGGACGCCCTGAGAGTTGGTAAAACACTCTTTTTGGATGTATCTATGAAGGTGTTTTTGGAAGAGATTAGCATTTGAATAGCTAGCTTCAGCAAAAAAGATCTATCCTCATCAATGTGGGTAGATGTCATTCAATCCCTTGAGGGCCCAGACAGAAGACAAAGGCAGAGAAAGGAAAAATTTATTTTCTCTCTTCTGGAGCTGAAGCATCCATCTTTTCCTGACCTTGGACACGAGAATTCTAGATTCTCAGGCCTTTGGACTCCAGGACCTAATATCAGTGACCACTTGGGTTCTCAGGCCTCTGACAATGGACTCAGAACGCTAACATCAGCTCCTCAAGTTCTCAGGCCTTTAGACTAAGATTGAATCATACCACCAGCTTCCCTGGTAATTTTCTATGTCTGGTGGAAAAAAATTGTTTCCCATACATTCACTTCTGGTGTTTTATGCTTCAAACCTTGTTTCTTCCCCACTACCCTCATAATTCCTATGCCAGGCACTGTGAACACACTCCAATTGTCCTAAGACTTCTGGCCCTGCCCCTATAATCCAAAATGTCCAGTGTATCCCCAACTCAACTTCCCCTTGGTTAGACCTTAACAATGCCTGCTGCTATTCCAATACCACCTGGAAAGAAGGGAAATATGATACATGATTATTGTTTAGAAAATAAACTTACTTTTATAATTTTTTATAAAAACGTATGGCCAAATGAGAAGCCCAGAATAAATAAAGGCCAAAGTTTGTAGGACAGTTTAGCAGAAAATTTACTCTGTTATCTAAAATTTTTATTGATTTATGCTGTAATATCCCCCATTTCTTCCCTGAGTACTGCTCATTTTATTGATCTTCATCTGTAAAATAATTGCTTGCAGTATATTGTTGAATCCTGTACTGCTAGACTTTTACGTGGTGGGATGCCTACTGGGTTAAGTCAGTGTCAAATCCAGGAACTTCACATCATCAGTACCTTTGAGTAGGGTAACATATTTGAAATATTAAGTCATGTGTAAAACACTGTCATGCATTTTTTCCATTTTGCTTCCCCATGCCACACTAGCTCAGGTGCCCTGTCTTCTTCCATACTTACTGAGAATAGCTATATTTTGTGAGGGCTATGGCAGAGTCAAATGGGGGGAATAAAGTATCTTCCTAGCTTTGCTTTCCAAAAGCCTGAAGTCCTAAGATGACCTGGTGAACTGAGACTACTCCTAACCTCAGAAATGAGAGAAATAGTAAAAGAGAGTGGTGCCTTGAGTCCCTAGACAGAAAAGACTCCCCCACTAAAGAAGGGAGAGAGAGATGGAGGAGACATGGTGAGGGCATAGGTATCAGAGATGAGGGCTGAACGGGTGTGGAAGGCTGATGTGGGGCTCCCATTTATGGGCTCTGTGTCCTGTTTCTAGGCAAAGCCCTGGAGTGTCACCAAGGCTGCAGACAAAAAACATGAATAGAGAATCTAGGCAGTTGGGTGTCAGCACCATGGTGATTTTAGTGCCTCCACACAGCATGGGATCCCATGACTACACAGACCACTCATGGAGCCACACAAACAGAAATGAGGGATGTCAGGGGTGACATGTGTGAACTGAGAACTAGATAAGATGGACGCCAAAGCAGATATTTGTGAAGATAAATGACATGTAGAGTCCACTCAGCTAAGAAGGAGTAGAGAGGATTATTCAACTGAACAGGATTAAATGATGAAAAACTAAAAATAGCCATCAAATCCAGGCATAAATAATTTTAAATAGAATTAATAATTAAATAAGAATAATTTTCAAAGAATTACATGTGTATGTATGTGTATGTTTACAACAAAAACACACACACATGCATATCTTGCAGAGCATATTTCATACAACTGGTTATTAGAGCCCAAGCCATTCTGTTGGAGGCATTCAAAAAATGGCTTTTTCTAAGAAAAAGAATGTACTAATGAGAAAAGTCTCAAAATTCTCAAGAAAATTCTATGTAATTTTCAGTAACTCAGGTAAGTTTTTGGTCATGGAGAAAGACATTAACATTAACATATTCTGGGTCTTTTTCTACTGCTATTTATATTTCACACACTAAGTAGGATAGATGTGTTTAAGTATTAATCTATGACCTGTATTATAAAAGCTGTATCTTCATTACAAACACCTAACATTAAAATTGTCATTAACAAACTAGTCAGGTTTTGGAAAGTATCTGACATAAACATAATAAGAACCTTTAAGTTGATTGTAAATATATTAGCTATATTATAGATTAAATATGGCTATTTTTATGAGGTCTATAATATTTAGTCCTTAACATTGAAAAAATTTTATAGAATATTAGAACATCATCTTCAAATTGGCAAATATGATAGGTCACTAACTGAACATGTCTAATTTGGCTAATAAAGGAATACATTGTTCATTTTTTCAGAATGATAGTTACTATTTCAGACCAATTAGATGTACTTGCTATACACAGACCCTTATTTAGGAGAGGTTTGCTGAGGGAAATATTTACACCTAAGATTGTAAGGGTACAAGTATACACAATTGAAAATTGTTGCCAGGCACGGTGGCTCACGCCTATAATCTCAGCACTTTCGGAGGCCGAGGTGGGCGAATCACGAGGTCAGGAGATCGAGACCATCCTGGCTAACACGGTGAAACCCCGTCTCTACAAAAAACACAAAAAATTAGCCGGGCGTGGTGGCGGGCGCCTGTAGTCCCAGCTACTCAGGAGGCTGAGACAGGAGAATGGCGTGAACCCGGGAGGCAGAGCTTGCAGTGAACCCAGATGGTGCCACTGCACTCCAGCCTGGGCGACAGAGCGAGATTCCATCTCAAAAAAAAAAAAGAAAAGAAAATTGTTTTATTTTTTTCTGACCTATTTAATTTATTTTTATTTTAAGTTTTAAGGTACATGTGCAGGATGTATGCAGGTTTGTTACATAGGTAAATGTGTGCCATGGTGGTTCGCTGCACCTATCTACCTGAAAATTGTTAAATTTGAATAACAATAGTCAAGAGTACAGTGGAAAATCTCAGTTTGGAAGTTTACAATTTTAGTTTGTAGTCACCTAAAACCTCGATATTATTTAAAATGCGGTTGTAGGATGCTAAGCAGAGAATTGGGAATAAGAAAAACAGCACAGTAAGTAAAAAATTCATGGACTTTCCTCTTCTTTATTCTACTATATTTTCTCTTTTCATGTGCCTCTTTAGCCACCTGGATTGCTTCAGGGCTTCCTGTTCTTTGAATTATGACAGAGAATTATTCACCCTCCAGCAGCCGACCCTGGAAATAGATGCACTGGAGAAGGGTCCAAGGAGCGAAAACTGGGCTACTTGCCTCTAGCAAATAACATTTTGTAAGAATCCAAATTTGCATCAGACTGGGAGAGGGGATAAGGCTGGGTGGAGAGATTACGGGCTGAGATTTGAGGGCTGTACGTAAACTGTAATTTGAAGTTAAATCTCATTATCATTTTCAAGGTCTAATAAAGCAGAGAAACAAAATGTGAACTAAATTACTTATTAAATTCTCCCAGAGAATCAAGTGTGGCTCTCCTGCAAAGTTCCTACTCTCTAAAATTTTATGTCAAATATAAACACGAAAATAAATACAAGGTAAAGGAATTATTTTCTTTTAACATAGTAAAGACTAAAAGAAACTATCAGATAGGCTGTCAATGACAAACAGCGCACAAAACATGCCAGCAAAGCAACTGATAGTCACACGCATAACACTTCCTCATTTAGACATTCAACAAATATTTTTAAGCACTGACTGCTAGAATGCAATGATAAATAAGAAAGATGATGTCCTTAATTTTCTTTAAATATATAGTTGAATACATGCGTGTGTGTGTGTCTATGTTTTGGAGGAGAGCAGAGATTAATCAAATAATTTACTCATTCATTTAACTAATATTTATCAAATGGCTACAATATTCCAGGTCTGTTCTATATATTGACAATATACAAAGTTCCTGTCCCTGTGATGGCTTACATTCTAATGAGGGAGACTATAAGTGAACAAATAAGTTTTTAAGATAATGATAAATCCTACAGAGGAAAAACAAAAAGCAAGTGAGATTGTGTGAGTTATGTGTGAGTGCATCCTATTAAAGATTTTAAGGTTTAGTCGTTCAGAACAGGCCCCTCTGGGGAGGTGACATTTTAGCAGAAACCTGAATAGAGTGAGGATATGAGCCATGAGAATACTTAAGAATAAAACATTTTAAGAAGAGAGAATTTCAAGAGCACAGGCCCTGAACTGGAAATGTGCTTGCATGTTTAAGAAATAGCAGAAACGCCAAATTTATTGAGCACACAATATACTGAGCTGTATGTGCCAGGGATTAAAGATCCACATGAGTGAAAGCAAGTCCTAGCCATCAAGGTGTATAATATTCTTCAAGATTACAACAGAAACAGATACAAATTTCCCCCACCCAGCGATCTCTAGATACTTGGAAACATTTTCTCAGAAAGTCTCTGATAAAGTTAACAAGTTGAATGAATACTGTATAAGAAGTCAAAATCTGCAGAACTGAGCCAGTTCTAAAGGAAAGCCATCATCATTGTAGGCAGGAGTGTTCTAGATATGAATGTCATCAGCAGGAGAAATGTAGAGGGGCATGGAAAGGAGGGAGGAGAACATATGCACTTATAGAAAATATATGATGAATAAAATGGCACTACCACCTCCACTAGGAAGTAAATAAACAGCAGCAAAGTCAGTTAAGATGGCGTCACGTAAACACTAGTGCTTCATTACCTAAATATCACACCCAAATGTTTATATAGGTAACTTCATTGTCAATGACTGATGTCAATTAATGGGACTGTTAAGACAAAAATGTTTTTTAAAATTCCCAAGATTTATGTTATTAGCAGCCTAAAACATACAGTTTTATGTTGAAATATACCATCTTTAGGTATTTTAGATAATTTTATTAGAAATTATTCTACTTTTGGCCAGATGCAGTGGCTCACATCTGTAATCCCAGGGCTTTGGTAGGCCTAGACAGGAGGATAGCTTGAAGTCAGGAATTTGAGACTAGCTTGAACAACATAGTGAGACCTCATATCTCGAAAAAAAATAATAATAAAATCAAAAAAGTTAGCTGGGCATGGTGATGAACACCTGTAGTCCTAGCTACTCAGGAGGCTGAAATGGGAGGATTGCTTGAGCCTAGGAGGTGGAGTCTGCAGGGAGCCAGGATTGTGCCACTACACTCCAGCCTGGACACCAGAATGAGACCATGTCTCAAATCTGTGAGATCCTGTTTCAAAAAGGAAATAATAAAAGAAATTATTCTACATTCGAGCTAGCCAAGTAATCTATCACCTTCTAAGAAAATTGAAGGTTTTTGAAGATTGTCATAAATAATCTATTCCTTGATCAAAGGGTACATATATCTTTGCCACATGCATGTACAAAAATACAACAGAATATGTTAAAAAGTTGTGATACAAAGGGAATGACCATGCTGAGGTTATTCATCCCTTTATTTCTAGGATACCTGAAATTACTAGGGCAAGATTTTGTGCAACGGCAATAGAACCGAGGAGAGTGGATACAAATTTGACTAAATTTTCTGTTAACATTATTATATGAGTTTTAAAAATTAAACTGTAGATAATTTATAATAGTCTTAGATGTTTTTCTTTATTAGTTAGGGCAAATTAGATTTCAATGCAGATGAGATTTCTTAGAATTAAAAGTTAGTATATTCTGAAACAGCCATTTCTAACAGTCGACACAGAACTGTAGCTACAAAAACCCACTACATAGGTTAAGAATTTAATTAAACTGCAACAAAGCCGAGGGCAAGAATTGCAAATTCATACTTTCTGAACTTTACAGATTTACACCAATCTAGCCTTTTAAATTAACATTGGCACACTATCCAACACATAAGAAATCCATCGACTGCCTATGTCTTTATTTATATCCAGTACGTAGCCATAGGAAGAAAAACCAAAATCAAATGTTAAGTACCTACTATATGCTAACTTCTGTGTAAGGTGCTCTATAGGCTCTTTGCCTCTTAAAGGTGTATAACAAAACAGCTTCCAAAAATGATTTTCGACAAATTTGTTCTTCACCTGCTGTTCTAACTTAAGCTATCAGAAATAATACCCCAAAAGAGAGAGTAAACATGAAACATCATGACCCGAATCATCTACTCTTATACCTTGCAATTGAAAGCAAATAGCCTGTTAGGGGCAAATGAAATTTCTTCTGTGCAGACAAGAATGCTACACCTAAATATGTAACTTTCTTAGACACATTTATATAATCAAGTTAAAAAAATATGAACGATTATGACAGAATTCACTATATCTGGCATTTTTGTTCATGAATGTATATAAGCAATTCTCATGTATACAGATAGACTCATACCTTTAACTTTATTCATTCAGAATATTAAATCATAGAATTTTTCTCCATCTAGATCCCATTATTATACTTCAAGTTCTAGGGTACATGTGCACAACTTGCAGGTTTGTTACATATGTGTACATGTGCCATATTCGTTTGCTGCAAACATTAACTCCTCATTTACATTAGGTATTTCTCCTAATGTTATCCCTCCCCTATCCCCCAACCCCACGACAGACCCTGGTGTGTGATGTTCCCGGCCCTGTGTACGAGTGTTCTCATTGTTCAGTTCCCACCTATGAGTGAGAACATGTGGTGTTTGGTTTTCTGTCCTTGCAATAACTTGCTCAGAATAATAGTTTCCAGCATCACCCATGTCACTACAAGGGACATGAACTCATCCTTTTTAATGGCTGCATAGTATTCCATAGTGTATATGTGCCATGTTTTCTTAATCCAGTCTATCATTGATGAACATTTGGGTTGGTTCCAAGTCTTTGCTATTGTGAATAGTGCCTCAATAAATATACATGTGCATGTGTCTTTATAGAAGCATGATTTCTAATCCTTTGAGTATATACCCAGTAATGGGATGGCTGGGTCAAATGGTATTTCTAGTTCTAGATCCCTGAGGAATCTCCACACTGTCTTCCACAATGGTTGAACCAGTTTTCACTCCCACCAACAGTGTAAAAGTGTTCCTATTTCTCCACATCCTCTCCAGCACCTGTTGTTTCCTGACTTTTTAATGATCGCCATTCTAACTGGTGTGAGATGGTATCTCATTGTGGTTTTGATTTGCATTTCTCTGATGGCCAGTGATAATGAGCATTTTTTCATGTGTCTGTTGGCTGCATAAATGTCTTCTTTTGAGAAGTATCTGTTCATATCTTTGCCCACTTTTTGACAGGGTTGTTTGATTTTTTGTGATAAATTTTTAAGTTATTTGTAGATTCCGGATGTTAGCCATTTGTCAGATGAGTAGATTGCAAAAATTTTCTCCCATTCTATAGGTTGCCTGCTCACTCTGATGGTAGTTTCTTTTGCTGTGCAGAAGCTCTTTAGTTTAATTAGATCCCATTTGTCAATTCTGGCATTTGTTTCCGTTGCTTTTGGTGTTTTAGACATGAAGTCCTTGCCCATGCCTATGTCCTGAATGGTATTGCCTAGGTTTTCTTCTAAGGTTTCTATGGTTTTAGGTCTAATACTTAAATCTTTAATCCATCTTGAATTAATTTTTGTATAAGGTGTAAGGAAGGGATCCAGTTTCAGCTTTCTACATATGGCTAGCCAGTTTTCCCAGCACCATTTATTAAATAGGGAATCCTTTCTCCATTGCTTTTGTCAGGTTTGTCAAAGATCAGATGGTTGTAGATGTGTGGTGTTATTTCTGAGGCCTCTGTTCTGTTCCATTGGTCTATATCTCTGTTTTGGTACCAGTACCATGCTGTTTTGGTTACTGAAGACTTGTAGTATAGTTTGAAGTCAGGTAGTGTGGTGCCTCCAGCTTTGTTCTTTTGGCTTAGGATTGACTTGGCGATGCGGGCTCTTTTTTGGTTCCATATGAACTTTAAAGTAGTTTTTTCCAATTCTGTGAAGAAAGTCATTGGTAGCTTGATGGGGATGGCATTGAATCTATAAATTACCTTGGGCAGTATGGCCATTTTCACGATATTGATTCTTCCTCTCCATGAGCATGGAATGTTCTTCCATTTGTTTGTATCCTCTTTTATTTCATTGAGCAGTGGTTTGTAGTTCTCCTTGAAGAGGTCCTTCACATCCCTTGTAAGTTGGATTTCTAGGTATTTTATTCTCTTTGAAGCAATTGTGAATGGGAGTTCACTCATGATTTGGCTGTTTGTCTGTTATTGGTGCATAAGAATGCTTGTGATTTTTGCACACTGATTGTGTATCCTGAGACTTTGCTGAAGTTACCTACCAGCTTAAAGAGATTTTGGGCTGAGACAATGGGGTTTTCTAGATATACAGTCATGTCATCTACAAACAGGGACAATTTGACTTCCTCTTTTCCTAATTGAATACCCTTTATTTCCTTCCCCTGCCTGATTGCCCTGGCCAGAACTTCCAGCACTATGCTGAATAGGAGTGGTGAGAGAGGGCATCCCTGTCTTGTGCCAATTTTCAAAGGGAATGCTTCCAGTTTTTACCCATTCAGTATGATATTGGCTGTGGGTTTGTCATAGATAGCTCTTATTATATTGAGATACATCCCATCAATACCTAATTTATTGAGAGTTTTTAGCATGAAGGGTTGTTGAATTTTGTCAAAGGCCTTTTCTGCATCTATTGAGATAATCATGCGGTTTTTGTCTTTGGTTCTGTTTATATGCTGGATTACGTTTATTGGTTTGTGTATGTTGAACCAGCCTTGCATCCCAGGGATGAAGCCCACTTCATCATGGTGGATAAGCTTTTTGATGTGCTGCTGGATGCGGTTTGCCAGAATTTTATTGAGGATTTTTGCATCGATGTTCATCAGGGATATTGGTCTAAAATTCTCTTTTTTTGTTGTGTCTCTGCCAGGCTTTGGTATGAGGATGATGCTGGCTTCATAAAATGAGTTAGGGAGGATTCCCTCTTTTTCTATTCATTGGAATAGTTTCAGAAGGAATGGTACCAGCTCCTCTTTGTACCTCTGGTAGAATTCGGCTGTGAATCCATCTGGTCCTGGACTTTTTTTGGTTGGTAAGCTAATAATTGTTGCCTCAATTTCAGAGCTTGTTATTGGTCTATTTAGAGATTCAAATTCTTCCTGGTTTAGTCTTGGGAGGGTATATGTGTCCAGGAATTTATCCATTTCTTCTAGATTTTCTAGTTTATTTGCATAGAGGTGTTTATAGTATTCTCTGATGGTAGCTTGTATTTCTGTGGGATCGGTGGTGATATCCCCTTTATCATTTTTTATTGCCTCTATTTGATTCTCTTCTCTTTTCTTCTTTATTAGTCTTGCTAGTGATCAATTTTGTTGATATTTTCAAAAAACCAGCTCCTGGATTCATTGATTTTTTGAAGGGTTTTTTGTGTCTCTATTTCCTTCAGTTCTGCTCTGATCTTAGTTATTTCTTGCCTTCTGCTAGCTTTTGAATGTGTTTGCTCTTGCTTCTCTAGTTCTTTTAATTGTGATGTTAGGGTGTCAAAATGTCAAAATTAGATCTTTCTTGTTTTCTCTTGTGGGCATTTAGTGCTATAAATTTTCCTCTACACGCTGCTTTAAATGTGTCCCAGAGATTCTGGTATGTTGTGTCTCTGTTCTCGTTGGTTTCAAAGAACCTCTTTATTTCTGCCTTCATTTCATTATGTACCCAGTAGTCATTCCAGAGCAGGTTGTTCAGTTTCCATGTGGTTGTGCAGTTTTGAGTGAGTTTCTTAATCCTGAGTTCTAGTTTGATTGCACTGTGGTCCGAGAGACAGTTTCTTATAATTTCTGTTCTTTTACATTTGCTGAGGAGTACTTTACTTCCAACTATGTGGTCAATTTTGGAATAGGTGTGGTGTGGTGCTGAGAAGAATGTATATTCTGCTGATTTGGGGTGGAGAGGTCTGTAGATGTCTATTAGGTCTGCTTGGTGCAGAGCTGTGTTCAAGTCCTGGATATCTTTGTTAACCTTCTGTCTCGTTGATCTATCTAATATTGACAGTGGGGTGTTAAAGTCTCCCATTATTACTGCGTGGGAGTCTAAGTCTCTTTGTAGGTCTCTAAGGACTTGCTTTATGAATCTGGGTGCTCCTGTATTGGGTGCATATGTATTTAGGGTAGTTAGCTCTTCTTGTTGAATTGATCCCTTTACCATTATGTAATGGCCTTCTTTCTCTCTTTTGATCTTTGTTGGTTTAAAGTCTGTTTCATCAGAGACTAAGATTGCAACCCCTGCCTTTTTTGGTTTCCATTTGCTTGGTAGATCTTCCTCCATCCCTTTATTTTGAGCCTATGTGTGTCTTTGCATGTGAGATGGGTTTCCTGAATATGGCACACTGATGGGTCTTGACTCTTTATCCGATTTGCCAGTCTGTGTCTTTTAATTGGAGAATTTAGCCCATTTACATTTAAGGTTAATAGTTATGTGTGAATTTGATCCTGTCATTATGATGTTGGCTGGTTATTTTGCTCGTTAGTTGATGCAGTTTCTTCCTAGCCTTGATGGTCTCACAATTTGGCATGTTTTTGCAGGGGCTGGTACCAGTTGTTCCTTTCCATGTTTAGTGCTTCCTTCAGGAGCTCTTTTAGGGCAGGCCTGGTGGTGACAAAATCTCTCAGCGTTTGTTTGTCTGTAAAGGATTTTATTTCTCCTTCACTTATGAAGCTTAGTTTGGCTGGATATGAAATTCTGAGTTGAAAGTTCTTTTCTTTAAGAATGTTGAATATTGGCCCCCACTCTCTTCTGGCTTGTAGGGTTTCTGCCGAGAGATCCGCTGTTAGTTTGATGGGTTTCCCTTTGTGGGTAACCTGACCTTTCTCTCTGGCTGCCCTTAACATTTTTTCCTTCATTTCAACCTTGGTGAATCTGATAATTATGTGTCTTGGGGTTGCTCCTCTCGAGGAGTATCTTTGTCATGTTCTCTGTATTTCCTGAAATTGAATGTTGGCCTGCCTTGCTAATTTGGGGAAGTTCTCCTGGATAATATTCTGAAGACTGTTTTCCAGCTTGGTTCCATTCTCCCCGTCACTTTCAGGTACACCAATCAAACGTAGATTTGGTCTTTTCACATACTCCCATATTTCTTTGAGGCTTTGTTCATTTTTTTTACTCTTTTTTCTCTAAACTTCCCTTCTTGCTTCATTTCATTCATTTGATCTTCAATCACTGATACCCTTTCTTCCACTTGATCAAATCGGCTACTGAGGCTTGTGCATGTGTCATGTAGTTCTTGTGCCATGGTTTTCAGCTCTATCAGGTCATTTATGGTCTTATCTACATTGTTTTTTCTAGTTAGCCATTCCTCTAATCTTTCTTCAAGGTTTTTAGTTTCCTTGTGATGGGTTCAAACATCCTCCTTTAGCTTGGAGAAATTTGTTATTACCAACTTTCTGAAGCCTACCTCTGTCAACTAATAAAAGTCATTCTGCGTCCAGCTATTTTCCATTTCTGGCGAGGAGCTGTGATCCTTTGGAGGAGAAGGGGCACTCTGGTTTTTAGAATTTTCAGCTTTTCTGCTCTGGTTTCTCCCCACCTTTGTGGTTTTATCTACCTTTGGTCTTTGATGATGGTGACCTACAGATGGGGTTTTGGTGTGGATGTCCTTTTTATTGATGTTGATGCTATTCCTTTCTGTCTGTTAGTTTTCCTTCTAACAGTCAGGTCCCTCAGCTGCAGGTCTGTTGGAGTTTGCTGGAGGTCCACTCCAGACTCTGTTTACCTGGGTATCACCAGCAGAGGCTGCAGAACAGCAAATATTGCTGCCTGATCCTTCTTCTGGAAGCTTCGTCTCAGAGGGGCACCCAGCTGTATGAGGTGTCAGGCATACCCTACTGAGAGATGTCTCCATGTTAGGCTACATGGGGGTCAGGGACCCACTTGAGGAGGCAGTCTGTCCATTCTCAGAGCTCAAACACCATGCTGCATAACCACTGCTCTCTTCAGAGCTGTCAGACAGGGACGTTTAAGTCTGCAGAAGTTTCTGCTGTCTTTTGTTCGGCTATGCCCTGCCCCTAGAGGTGCAGTCTA
The DNA here is from genome assembly GCF_006542625.1 of Nomascus leucogenys. Taxonomy (NCBI): domain Eukaryota; kingdom Metazoa; phylum Chordata; class Mammalia; order Primates; family Hylobatidae; genus Nomascus; species Nomascus leucogenys. The sequence continues at coordinate 11,639,429 of NC_044401.1, forward strand.
CAGAGGCAGATGGGCCTTGTTGAGCTGCAGTGGGCTCCATACAGTTTGAGCTTCCTGGCCACTTTGTTTACCTACTCAAGCCTCCACAATGGTGGATGCCTCTTCCACAGCGAGGCTTGCCACCTTGCAGTTTGATCTTGGACTAGCAGTGAGCAAGGTTCCATGGGTGTGGGACCCCACTGAGCCAGGCACGGGATATAATCTCCTAGTGTGCAGCTTGCTCAGACCATTGGAAAAGCACAGTGTTTAGGTGGCAGTGTCCCGATTTTCCTGGTACAGGCTGTCACCGCTTCCCTTGGCTAGGAAAGGGAAATCCCCCAACCCCTTGCATTTCCTGGGTGAGGCGATGCCCCGCCCTGCTTCGGCTCACCCTCTGCACTTTCCGACTCCCAATGAGATGAACCAGGTATCTCAGTTGGAAATGCAGAAATCACCTGTCTTTTGCTTCGAACATGCTGGGAGCTGCAGACTGGAGCTGTTCCTATTTGGCCATCTTGGAAAGGACTCCCATCTAAATCTATTTTTAAACAAAAATGGGCCAGGCGCGGTGGCTCACACTTGTAATCCCAGCACTTTGGGAGGCCGAGGCCGGCGGATCACGAGGTCAGGAGATCGAGACCACGGTGAAACCCTGTCTCTACTAAGAATACAAAAAAAAATTAGCCGGGTGTGGTGGCGGGCGCCTGTAGTCCCAGCTACTCGGAGAGGCTGAGGCAGGAGAATGGCATGAACCCGGGAGGCGGAGCTTGCAGTGAGCCGAGATCACGCCACTGCACTCCAGCCTGGGTGACAGAGCAAGACTCCATCTCAAAAAAAAAAAAAAAAAAAATGGTGTGATTGAAGAGTGGTAAGAAAACTCACATCAGTTACACTAGAGATAATCCAGAGACATAATATGAAATTAAGAGACTCCTGGGAAACTTTCAAAGATTTCACTGAAGAGGTATAGGTTTTGATGGATTCTAAACCACTCTTTTCCCCTTCTTTTTGAATAATTATATATCTATCAACTGAAAGTAAATTATAAAATGTCATTTGATCAGTCAGTTAACATGATGAAGTCAACCCCAAGTCCAGGTACTCCTGCTATGAAATGAATAGTCAGGGTTCTTTAAGAACAGTAAAGAATATGAATGTAACACACAAAATAATTTCATTATAAAAGTGTTCTTCCAGTAAGCATAAAGTGAATGCTTATAGGTCAAATTATATTTTCACTTTAAATAATAAAATTAAAGATATATTTTTGAAGTGCAAATGAAGAACATGATAAATCTTTACAATGTCTTATTTTTTACTTTGTCCTTTAAAGTGTTTGTTCTCTTTGAAGCAACAATTCAATTTTTAGAAATCTATTCTAAGAAAATAATTAGAATTTTACCCAAGCAAGAGTTTTTATCACAGCATTATTTATAAGAATAAAATTATATAAACAGCCTACATGCCTGCCACTAAAAGAATTTTAAATAATGACAAATCCATATAATGAAATGTATTTATTCTTTAAAAATTATGTTTTTAAACAATTTTTAATACCTTAGAAAATGTTCATGATATAATGTTAAACGAAAAAAGTAAGATGCAAAACAGAATATGCTTTTCTAACATTTTGTATGTATAAGTGTACAAAAAAAGGGCTAATAGGAAATAAAATGGCAGCTGTGCTTCTCTCTGAATAGTAAGATATAATTTCCTTTTCATACTATTATGTATTATACATATTCCTAATAAATGTAATATTTTAATTCAGCATAGACATTTATTTTTTAATTATTAATTTTGTCTGAACTTTCTAATACTCAAAATATCAACAACAGTAAGAACTACTTTTATACAAAAATATATTGAAACTGAATTCAGAAAATTTCATTCCAAAATGTTGCTTGTGTATCAACTGCAATGAGCCAACTACTACTTTTTACATTTGTTGCTTTATTTTATTTTGTTAACAGTTTTTAACTCAAGTAGTTAGTACTCCAAGGGATTATGTTTTTCTGTTTTGTTTTTTCTTTTGGGTTATTATCATTATTAGTTTTTTTCTTCTCTGGAAACTGTGTTTTGTTCTTCCACTCAGCATATTATTAGTCATCATTAACCAAAATAGCCACCTGATTAATTTATTTATTTAAGATCCAGTTGCCATTTATGAGATGAAGGCCTGTATCACATAACAGTGAAATTTTCCATGTGACATCTATGAAAAAAAGGTCTCAGGCTGGGCATGGTGGCTTATGCCTGTAATTCCAGCACTTTGAGAGGCTGAGACAGGCCAATCGCTTGAGGCTCAGGAGTTCAAGACTAGCCTGGGCAACATGGCAAAACTCCATACCTACAAAAATACAAAAATCAGCCGGGTGTGGTGGAGCACACCTGTGCCCATATACTTGGGGGACTGAGGTGGGAAGATTGCTTGAGCCTGGGAGGATCACTTGAGCATGGGAGGTTGAGGCTGCAGTGAGCTGTATCCCATCACTGCACTCCAGCCTGGGCAACAAAGTGAGACTCTGTCTCAAAAAAAAAAAAAAAGTCTCATCATTTAATAAGTTTGGAAAACACTGCTTAACATCTCCTACCACATCCCAACTTGGAGAGTCAGAATTTATACATGGATGTGATTTGAGTGGTCCTGCTGTATTAAGAACATATATAACTATACTTAACCCACTGTTTGCTGAATTTATTTTTTACAGAATCCTTTCTTAGAATTTATCTTTTAATAATCTCTGGAAATAGTATTCTGAGACAGTGCTTAACAAGTTTAATCTGCAAAAAAAATTACCTGGGGATATTACTGCATAATCTGACCCAGTAGGTCAAGGATGAGAGCTAAGAGTCTGCATTTCTAACAATCTGCACAGTGAAGACAGTATTGCAGGTCTGTTGATCACATTTTGAGTTTCAATTCTAGAGAGAACATACTTTAGGAACCAAACAAAAGTCCCCCCACACACAATTTTATCATTCATCAGACATTTATTGAACATACAGATACTGTGTGGGCATGGCATCAGACAAATACCAAATGAAAGCTTTAAAAATTAGATATATTTTTTAAAAACAGTTTTTGCTTAGAGAAATGGCTTATTTTATTTTCCCACAAAGATTAATTCATAGTCTGAACTTCCTGGTTTAATAAAAATATTGCTGAAAGGTACTTAACACTAAATATCTGTGGTGCAGGCTAGGCCCTTGGTTCTAATAAACTCAGATGACAGCTTATTTGCATGGAGCACTTTGTTTAGCTTTTGGGAAGTTCATGACTGTCTTTTTATGTTAACTGTTAGACCAAGAGTAAACTCTAGTTAATTCTCTAAAGTCTCATAAATTGTCTTAAAAACATATCAATGATTTTAAACATATATGTATATTTAAAATGTGTATTGAAGTACATATTTTAAAAGATATGTGTATCTTCTTTAAAAATAAATAATCATGGGAATTACATTGTTTAAATTTCACTTTCTCTAAGGTAGTGGTCTCAACCAGGACAATTTTGAGTCTCAGGGACGTTTAACAATGTCTGGTCACATTTTTGGTTTTCACATGGGAGGACAGGGTGGGGAGTGTTTCTGAAATCTAGTGGGTAGAGGTCAGAGATACTGCTGAACATTCTACAATACACACAACAGTCTTCCACAACAAAGAATCATCTGGTTCAAAATGTCAGTATTGCCGAGTTTGAGAAACCTTGCTCCAAAGCCAAGTACTTATGCTATTTCTTAGGACTGTCCTTGACAAATGCAGGACATGGGTTGGAAAACTTTTAAAAAGGGCATCCCAAGCCCTAGATCCTTGTACCTTGGGGTACATTGAATGCTGATTTGTAAACAAAAGCAAAGAGAGAAACTACGGATTGTTGCCTTTCCTAAGAAGAAAAAGGCATTTATGAAGAATATGGAAAAGTCCAATGGCCCTGGTCACTGTCTTAGGGAGGGAGGTGGAGAAATAATGGGCCCTTATCTCATTATAGTTGGCAACTATGCCACTTTTCATGTATCCATTTTAGATTTCTCTAAAACAGTAAAAGGCTAAGCTTGCCCAGGGGTCCTTTAGAAAAGCATAGTTTCCAATAGGGTGCCTGAAGAGTTACAAAAAGTGGCAGACAGTCTTCACATGTGGAAGCTGTGGGACAGTGGGCGATATGCTTAACCCCCTTGTTCATACAGAGCTGAGTTACAGAATGCACAATGATGGTAATGAATTGCTTTCTGCCCAAATACTCTTATTTAACATTCAGATGCAGACCATTTTCACATCCTCCATCCCCAACATTAAGACTGCTTTAAGAATGTCGGATATTCACGAAATATAAGAAAAAAGTGGGAATACGAATTGAGCTGGAGGTATCAGGAATATGTGGCAAGAGGGGAGTGGTCAGAAAAAATTCTTGGCTGGCATAGATTGGGAATCCCTACCCAAAGCCCAGGGAAACAAGAGTAGATATCTAAGAGAATTGCTGATTCAGATTTCACCATAAATGGAGTCAATAGCCATACGAAATGTTACATAGGTCCAGGCAACTCTATATAAACTTTTCATTACGAGGAGCCCAGAAATTAAGAGTTGGGCAGGACATATGCTTATAGGGGATGAACAGACGTCTTGCCTTTTTTTTTTTTTTTTTTTTAAATGTGAGATGGAGTCTTGCTATGTTTCCCAGTCTGAATCCATTTTTATAAATATACTGGACAACCAAAATTACTGTGTTATAATTCAATTTTATAAACACATAAACTCACTAGAGTGACCAGAGGAGGTATGTTTATTGGGAAATTTATATTTAAAATTTTAACCTATCAATGTGTTTATAAAATTCACATAAATTGAATTGGGAAAAGATGGGTAATACTGGGTTCTTTGATGTGTAGACTAACATATGAAAGATTTACTAATACACTAACATGAATCTGGAAGTGAAGAACAGCTGGACATGGAGATAAATGACCAGATTTAAAATGTGCTATAAAGTGCCTATAAAAATTAACACAGTTGTGTATGGAGAGAAATATTGCTACTGTGGGTTTCTTGGCATGTGGAATATGGAGGTTTTGGAGTAAAGAGCAATTGAATGTGGTGGCAGTTGGAGAGGACAGAACTCAAAATGTTGAAAGGATTTCCATAGCTTGAACTCAGCTGAAACAGCAGAGGTGGTAATGCCGCATGGCAGGGGTACTGGAGACTGCTGGAGAGCCAGGCCATTGCAATCAGGGAAAATAAGTTGTGCTGGGCAGAACAGTAAGGGGCTAAGGAATTTCTAAGGATAATAGTAGAGGCAGAAAAATGGAGGTGGACTGAGAAAGAGGGCAGGAATCAGCATGTGCACGACCACCAGATAGGGTCCAATGTGGCGAGGAGTCACATACCAGGGGATGGAACATGACATTAGACATTGAAAAGATTTTATGTGAAAAGAAAAATCTTACAGTGCCTACTAAGCAGTTTGGCATTGATAGTAAAAGACGTTATTATACAAGAGCAATATTTCCCAAAGCGTGCTCTCTCGCCCACCTACATCAGAATTACCTGGGTGAACAGTTAAAGCACAGATATCTTAGTCCCACAACAGGTCTGAGTCAGGAACTCCTTGCCAGGCACAGGGAACAGCTTTTTATAAGTTTTCAGTGCAATTGAAATGCACAATCAAGAATGAGATGCACTGCACCTAATATGAAAGCCACACCCCGATCAGTAGTCACAGACCAACACTTGAACTACTCAAGGACAGTGATAGACAGGGATCTGCAGCCTCGGCCTATGCAGTATTGCCCGCATCATAGGCTGTTAACACCAAGGTCATCCCCAGGAGCCTCGTATGACCATATCTTACATAAATGACTTCCTACATTTATTATTTCTGCTACAATTACAATAAAATATAATGTGAAATGGAAAGCATCTCATAAAGGTTAGCATGCCATTTTAGAGCTTGTATTAATTTAGTGGGGTGTCATGACTTGGTTTTCATAAGGTTTATTTTCCTCAGAAAACGAATGTCTGGAAGATAGGCTGTCCTCTAGGGTTTTTTTTTTTTTTTTTAAAGAGCCTTATGTTATTTTATGTTACTTTTTTTTCTTTCCCAGGTAGACCTTAATTCCCAGCTAGACTAGATTCTTGAGGGCAAGAATATTCTAATGTTTCTCTATACTCAAATTATTCTCAATAAATACTTGTTTGAGAGAATTAGCAGAGTATTCAAGAAAATATGGTAGAAAAAAATGCCTGGTTAAAAAATAATATAAAATAATCGAACACTATTTTCTATTCAAACAAGAATCAATTAGAAAATGAAAGAAAAAAGTCACTTAAATGTATAACAGGAACGACAAATGAAAATCTAGAAGAAACAAGATATAATCAGAACCTTTGTGAAGAAATACTCAAGTCTCTACTGAGAAACATAAAAATGAATAATAGAAGGATATATCTTATTATTGGTAAGACAGAGTATTATAAAGTTGTCAGTGTCATCAATCACAACAAAAACTACAAATAGGTTCCCATTTCTTTTTTTATCTTTCTAAGAAACATTTATTATTGTGGCAAAATACATGCAATATGAACTTACCATTTTAACCATTTTTAAGTATGCAAGTCAGTGGCATTAAGTACACTCACATTGTTGTACAACCGTCACCACTATGCATCTCCAGAATATTTTCATCTTGCCAAACTAAAATTCTATATCCATTAAACATAATTCTCTCTTCCCCCCATCCCCTAGTCCCTGGGAATTAAGATTCTACTTTCTGTCTACAAATTTGACTACCATAAATATCTCACATAAAGAAGGTTATGCAATATTTTTCCCTTGTGACTGGCTTATTTTACTTAGCATAAACGTCTTCAACTTTCATTCATGTTGTTACATGTCAGGATTTCCTTACTTTTTAAGGCTGAATACTATTCCATTTTATATATATGTATGTATATACATATATACCACTGCTTATATATTTATTAATGAATACTTGTGTTACTTCTGCCTTTTGGTTATAGTGAATAATGCTACTATTCATATGGGTTTACAAATATGTTTTAAATTCCTTTGTGTATACACTCAGAAGTGGAGTTGCTGAAGCATATGGTAACTCTATGTTTAATTTTTTGAGAAATCACCATACTGTTTTCCACAGTGGCTTCATCATTTTACATTCCCAACAGCAATGCAAAAGCATTCCAATTATGCCACATCTATGCTAACACTTCTCATTTTCTGCTTTTTCATGCTACCTATCCTGATGACTATGAAATAGCATCTCACTGTGGTTTCCATTTGTATTTCTCTAATGATAGTAATGCTGAGTATCTTTTCTTGTGTTCATTATCCTTTGGATAAATATCTATTCAAGTCCTTTGCTCATTTTTTATTTGAATTTCTTTAATGTTGAGTTATAGGAGCTTATATGTATTCTGGATATCAATTGTTAACAAATACATTATTTGCAAATATTTTCTCCCACTCTAAAAGTTTGCCTTTTAACTTTGTTAATCATGTCCTTTGATGCAAACAAGCTTTTAATTTTTATGAATCCAACTTAAGTATTTTTCTTTCATTGCCTGTGCCACATATTTTTAATTGACCAACTAAGTCTAAAGTTTACCTGGAAAAATGCACATGAAAGAATAACTAGTACATTTCTGAAAATGAAGAGTAATGGGGGAGTAGTCTTCCCCGATAATAAAATGTATTCTATTTTTTTTTTACTAACCTGCCTTTATAAATCTAAAAATTGTATTCTAAAATACTATAATCTTGGCTCAGAAATAGACAGGCAGGCACATCAGTGAATCGTAGAAAGTTCTAAAATATTTTCCTTTACAGTTGGGAATTTAATATATTACAAGTATAGCATTTCAAATCAATAATCAAAATCAAAAAATTGTGCCAGTTATTTAAGAAAAAGCTGAAATCCTACTTCACATCTTTTATCAAAATAAATTTCAGATTGATCAATGATTAAAATGTAAAAATTAAATTCAAAGCTTAAAATCAAAAAAATTACAGAATAAAAACATGGAAGGATATCTTTATAATATAATAAGGAAACGGTCTTCCTAAGCTTATAAAACCTAGAAGCTATCAATAAATCTATATTGACAATTTTGACTACATATCAATTTAAAATGCCTATACAGACTTCTGCTCTCAGCAAGCAGATTAAGTCTCTTGTTGAAAATAAAAATAAAAGCGTGACACAATACATAAAGCAATTATCTGAAGACAATGGGAATTTTTTAAATTTCAGGCAATATTTGAGTAATTATAGTCTTTGAAAGAAGGGAAACACACAAAATAATATTCATATTCCAACTTCTTCTCTTTAGGACAGTATCTGATTTGCTGTCTGTGAAAGAGTGGGAAAGAGAGCCTAATCAGAAAGCAGCAGTCAATCTTGGCTGAGGAGGTACATGCTGGAGAATGAAGCTGCCCAAACCGATGGGACCTGAGGAGTGAGGCCCTAAGAAAGCACCTCAGGGAAATCAGCCCAAATGCCCACTACAAATTTCCTTCCAAACATTGGCTGATTCTTAAGTAGCATATGCGCGGGCTAACACCCTCAAAACCCACTGAAAAACAGTATGCAGAAAACTAAAAGCTGAGCAGAGAAGTCAGCAGCCATGGAGACAGAGACTGGAGTTCAAAGCCTGTTCTTCCAGGTAAGAACCAAAAAGGGCCAAACTTAGGAGTAAGGGACATATGTGAGTGCATTTGTCAGCCAACTACAACTTGCAGGCCAAATCTGCCCTGTCCCTTGTTTTTGTATGTCCCTAGAGCTAAGAATAGTTTTCATATTTTTACATGGTTTAAAATCTTTAAAGTAAAAGTACTATTACATGACATTTGAAATTTATACGAAATTTAAATGTTGGTGTCGATAAAATTTTATTGGAATGTAGCCAAGCTCATTTAATTACATATTGTCTATCACTGCTCTTCTGCTATAACAGCAAAGTTTAATAGTTATGGCACAGAACATATGGCCTACAAAGTCTGAAGTATTTATTATCTGGCCCTTTACAGGACAGGTTTATTGACCTCTGTCCTAGAAGTAACAGCAAAACTGCAGTAGATCAGCCCTACCAAGCTTAAAATTGACCTTTGACAGGTTCAATGTGATCTGCCAGAATAAAATTTAACCCTCATCTGAGGGATGTAACATTATCCAGAACCTCTATAATTTTTCACAGACAATGTCCAGGATCCAATATAAATTTCAAAGGTCTATTAAAACAAAAAAGAATGAAATGGCCAAATGCCAAGAAAAATAATAAAAAGAATAACAGAGGCATCTAGGCGATTTAGATATTGAAGTTATGAGATAAGAACTTTTAAAAAAATCTGTGATTAATATATTCAACAAAATAGAGGAAAATATAAATAATTTTAACATAGATTTGGATTTTTAAAAATTCAAATGAATAATTTATAATCCAAAAATACTATAACTAAAATTAAGAATTGAAAATACTGGTTTAGTAGCAGAGTGCACAGAGAAGAACAGAGGAGCAGTAATTAGAAAACAGAATTAGTGATACAAGTGCAGAAAGACGAGGAAACCTGAAAACAGAAAAAAGAGCAAAACAGGCACAGTGAAAACTTCTAATTATATATAATTTGGAGTCCCAGAAGGATAGGAGAGAAATAATAACACAGAAGAGATATTAGAGTTCTTCAACACTGACAAACTACATATAAGTGCATTTTTCAAGAATCTCTACAACCCCACGTGCACTATGGCCAGCCTGCTGAAAATCAAATGGAAAGAGAACAGCTTCAGAGAAAGAAAACGCACTATTGAAACAAGAAATTTTCCCTGACCCCTTCATGGGCCTCGTGACAGAGATGCCTCACTTACTCGGCCTGCGACTCTTAACCCCTTGCGGGAGGAGGAGCACACAGGTGAGTGGGTGCAGGAGCCGTGATGAGTGCTTCTGGGCACCAGCAGGAGCAGAATTCCGTGCGGCCCCAAGGCATCATCTAGGGGGATACCTATGACCCCTGGAGCCCCAGAGGGCGTGTGTTATACAGAGTTCTTTTAAGGTTTGTGTCCACGGATGGCTTAAGTGTTAAACAGCTCAAGTATCTGCACTCATGACTCTGGAGCTATTGTTCAACATCCATGAAGATTCAGGTCGCACAAACAAATTGGAAGGTGACGAATACAGAGAAGTTTATTGCTGATGAAACTGGCTTTCAGTGGGAAAGGGAGCTGGAAAGGGTATGGAGTGGGAATGTGATCTTCCCCTGGGATGTGACCATCCCGTGGGGCTCTTCTCTGAAGTCCCCACCGCCAAGTCATCCCTCTTAAGCTGCTTCTCTCCAATATCTGGCTGCTGCTTCTCTTCTCTCCTTCTCTGCCACTCTTCTGCCAGTGGAGCCTGGGGATTTTATGGGTACAGAATGGGGGTCGGGGCAGGCCAGGGTGGTTTTGGAAAAGGCAACATTTGAGCAGGAAAATTGGGATATAAAGTTCTCACTTTGGGCCACGGTTCCAGGCTTGAGGGTGGAGCCCTCCCAGGGACCACCCTCCTCTACCCAGTATTTCCCTGCCTTCTGTCTGTATCACTATGTGCAAAGGAGGGGAAAAATAAGTTGACTGAGGAATTTTCAATTAAAACTAAGTGATATCTTTAAAGTGCTCACCAACTTGGAATTCTGTGCCCAACTACATATGCTTCAAAAATTAAGATAAAGATGTTTCCAAATAAAATATGAGAAAATTCATCAGAAGCAGACTTGCAGTTAAAAAAAAACAAAATACTAAAAGAAGTTCTTCAGGCAGAAGGAAAATGATCCCAGATGGAAGCACAAAATGGGAAGAATGAAAAACACCAGAAATTATAAATATGTGAATTAACATGAAAGATATTAATGCTTTAAAATGGCAATAATCACTACATCTTGCATAGTTAAAAATCAAGTAGAACAAATTATATGGCAATCTTAGCACAATAGGCAAGGAAGGTAAAAAAATAAAACCATTTAAACTGTTCTAAGGTTCTTTTCTTCTTCAGCAAATATTTAAAACATTTACCTAAGGTAGACTAATAAGTGAAAGATGTATACTGTAATTTATAGGGTAAAAACTAAATGAATAATAACAGTGCATAATTAAATGATGACTATAAAATCGCAAAGAAAAAAATTATTATATTTTAAGTTCTGGGATACATTTGCAGAATGTGCAGGTTTCTTACATAGGTATACCCATGCCATCGTGGTTTGCTGCACCCATCAACCCATCATCTACATTAGGTATTTCTCCTAATGCTATCTGTCGCCTAGACCTCCACCCCACAACAGGCCCCAGTGTGTGATGTTCCCCTCCCTATGTCCATGTGTTCTCTCATTGTTCAACTCCCACTTATGAGTCAGAAAATGTGGTGTTTGGTTTTCTCTTCCTGTGTTAGTTTGGTGAGAATGATGGCTTCCAGCTTCATCCATGTCCCTGCAAAGGACATGAACTCATTCTTTTTTATGGCTGCATAGTATTCCATGGTGTAAATTGTCACATTTTCTTTATCTAGTCTATCATTGATGGGCATTTGGGTTGGTTCCAAGTCTTTGCTATTGAAAACAGTGCTACAATAAACATACATGTGCATGTGTCTTTAAAGTAGAACCATTAATAATCCTTTGGGTATATACCCAGTAATGGGATTGCTGGGTCAAATGCTAGCTCTGTTTTAAGTTCTTTGAAAAATCTCCAAACTGTTTTCCAGAGTGGCTGAACTAATTTACACTCCCACCAACAAGTGTAAAAGCGTTCCTATTTCTCCACATCCTCGCTAGCATCTGTTGTTTCCTGACTTCTTTTTTTTTGAGATGGAGTCTTGTTCTGTCGCCCAGGCTGGAGTGCAGTGGCACAATCTCGGCTCACTGCAAGCTCCACCTCCCAGGTTCACACCATTCTCCTGCCTCAACCTCCCTCCTGAGTAGCTGGGACTATAGGTGCCCGCCACCACGCCCAGCTAATTCTTTGAATTTTTAGTAGAGACAAGGTTTCACTGTGTTAGCCAGGATAGTCTCGATCTCCTGACCTCGTGATCTGCCTGCCTCGGCCCCTCAAAGTGCTGGGATTACAGGCGTGAGCCACTGTACCTGGCCTGTTTCCTGACTTTTTAATGATTGCCATTCTAACTGGCTTGAGATGGCATCTCATTGTGGTTTTGATTTGCATTTCTCTAATGACCAGTGATGAACTTTTTTTCATATGTTTGTTGGCTGCATAAATGTCTTCTTTTCAGAAGTGTCTGTTCATATTCTTTGCCCACTTTTTGATGGGGTTGTTTGTTGTTTTCTTGTAAATTTCTTTAAGTTCCTTGTAGATTCTGGATATTAGCCATTTGTCAGATGGATAGATTGCAAAAATTTTCTCCCATTCTGTAGGTTGCCTGTTCACTCTGATGATAGTTTCTTTTGCTGTGCAGAAGCTCTTTAGTTTAATTAGATCCCATTTGCCAATTCTGGCTTTTGTTGCCATTGCTTCTGGTGTTTTAGTCATAAAGTCTTTGCCCATGCCTATGTCCAAATGGTATTGCCTAGGTTTTCTTCTAGGGTTTTTATGGTTTTAGGCTTTACGTTTAAGACTTTAATCCATCTTGAGTTAATTTTTGTATAAGGTGTAAGGAAGGGGTCCAGTTTTGGTTTTCTGCATATGACTAGCCAGTTTTCCCAACACCATCTATTAAATAGGGAATATTTTCCCCATTTCTTGTTTTTGTCAGGTTTGTCAAAGATCAGGTAATTGTAGATGTGTGGTGTTATTTCTGAGGCCTCTGTTCTGTTCCATTAGTCTATACACCTGTTTTGGGACCAGTACCATGCTGTTTTGGTTACTGTAGCCTTGTAGTGTAGTTCAAAGTCAGGTATTGTGATGCCTCCAGCTTTGTTCTTTTTGCTTAGGATTGTCTTGGCTATACGAGATCTTTTTTGGTTCTACATGAACTTTAGTTTCTTCTAATTCTGTGAAGAAAGTCAGTGGTAGCTTGATGGGGATAGCATTAAATCTATAAATTACTTTGGGCAGTATGGCCATTTTCATGATATTGATTCTTCCTATCCATGAGCATAGAATGTTTTTTCCATTTTCCATTTATTTGTGTCCTCTCATATTTCCTTGAGCAGTGGTTTGTAGTTCTTCTTGAAGAGGTCCTTCACATCCCTTGTAAGTTGTATTACTAGGTATTTTATTCTCTTTGTAGCAATTATAAATGGGAGTTCACTCGTGATTTGGCTCTCTTTTTGTTATTGGTGTATAGGAATGCTTGTGATTTTTCCACATTGATTTTGTATCCTGAGACTTTGCTGAAGTTGCTTATCATCTTAAGGAGATTTTGGGCTGAGACAATGGGGTTTTCTAAATATACAACCATGTCATCTGCAAATAGAGAAAATTTGACTTCCTCTCTTCCCATCCGAGTACACTTTGTTGCTTTCTCTTGCCTGATTGCCCTGGCCAGAACTTCCAATACTGTGTTGAATAGGAGTGGTGAGAAATGGCATCCTTGTCTTGTGCCAGTTTTCGAAGGGAATGCTTCCAGCTTTTGCCCATTCAGTATGATATTGGCTGTGGGTTTGTCATAAATAGCTCTTATTATTTTGAGATACGTTCCATCAATACCTAGTTTATTGAGAGTTTTTAGCATGAAGGGGTGTTGAATTTGATTGAAGGCCTTTTCTGCATCTACTGAGATAATCATGTGGTTTTTATCATTGGCTCTCGTTATGTGATGGATTACATTTATTGATTTGCACATGTATGAACCAGCCTTGTATCCCAGAAATGAAGCCAACTTGATTGTGATGGATAAGCTTTTTGATGTGCTGCTGGATTCGGTTTGCCTGTATTTTATTGAAGATTTTTGCATCAATGTTCATCAGGGATATTAGCCTGAAATTTTCTTTTTTTGTTGTGTCTCTGCCAGGTTTTGCTATCAGGATGATGCTGGCCTCATAAAATGAGTTAGAGAGGAGTCCCTCTTTTTCTATTGTTTGGAATAGTTTCAGAAGGAATAGTACCAGCTCCTCTTTGTACATCTGGTAGAATTCGGCTGTGAATCTGTCTGGTCCTGGGCGTTTTTTGGTTGTTGGGCTGTTAAATACTGCCTCAATTTCAGAACTTGTTATTGGTCTATTCAGGGGTTTGACTTCTTCCTGAGGGTGTATGTGTCCAGGAATTTAGCCATTTCTTCTAGATTTTCTAGTTTATTTGCATACAGGTGTTTATAGTATTCTCTGACAGTAATTTGTATTTCTGTGGGATCAGTGGCGATCTGCCCTTTATCATTTTTTATTGCATCTATTTGATTCTTCTCTCTTTTCTTCTTTATTAGTCTGGCTAGCAGTCTATCTACTTTGTTAATCTTTTCAAAAAAAAAAAAAACAGCTTCTGGATTCACTGATTTTTTTGAAGGGTTTTTCATGTCTCTATCTCCTTCAGTTCTGCTCTGATCTTAGTTACTTCTTGCCTTCTGCTAGCTTTTGAATTTCTTTGCTCCTGCTTCTCTAGTTCTTTTAATTGTGATGTTAGGGTGTCAATTTTAGATCATTTGTGCTTTCTCCTGTGGGCATTTAGTGCTCTAAATTTCTCTCTAAATACTGTTTTAGCTGTGTCCCTGAGATTCAGGTACTCTGTTTCTTTGTTCTCATTGGTTTCAAAAAAACTTATTTATTTCTGCCTTAATTTTATTATTTACCCAGTAATCATTCAGGAGCAGGTTGTTCAGTGTCCAAGTACTTTTGTGGTTCTCAGTGAGTTTCTTAATCCTGAATTCTAATTTGATTGCACCACAGTCTGAGAGACTGTTTGTTACGATTTTTATTCTTTTGCATTTGCTGAGGAGTGTTTTACTTCCAATTATGGGGTCAATTTTAGAATAAGTGCAATGTGGTGCTGAGAAGAATGTATATTCTGTTGATTTGGGGTGAAGAGTTCTGTAGATGTCTCTTAGGTCTGCTTGGTCTGGAGCTGAGTTCAAGTCTTGAATATACTTGTTAATTTTCTGTCTTGTTGATCTGTCTAATATTGACAGTGGGGTGTTAAAGTCTCCCACTATTATTGCGTGGGAGTCTAAGTCTCTTTGTAGGTCTCTAAGGACTTGCTTTATGAATCTGGGTGCTCCTGTATTGGGTGCATATATATTTAGGATAGTTAGCTCTTCGTGTTGAATTGATCCCTTTACATCGTGTAATGCCCTTCTTTGTCTCTTTTGATCTTTGTTGGTTTCAAGTCTGTTTTATCAGAGACTAGGATTGCAATCCCTGCTTTTTTTTCTTTCCATTTGCTTGATAAATTTTCCTCCATCCCTTTATTTTGAGCCTGTGTGTCTTTGTATGTAAGATGGGTTTCCTGAATACAGCACACTGATGGGTCTTGACTCTTTATCCAATTTGCCAGTCTGTGTCTTTTAATTGGGGCATTTAGCCCATTTGCTTTTAAGGTTAATATTGTTATATGTGAATTTGATCCTGTCATTATGATGTTAGCTGGTTATTCTGCCCATTAGTTGATGCAGTTTCTTCATAGTGTCTATGGTCTTTACAATTTGGTTTGTTTTTGCAGTGGCTGGTAGCAGTTTTTCCTTTCCATAATTAGTCCTTCCTTCAGGAGCTCTTGTAAGGCAGGCCTGGTGGTGACAACATCTCTCAGCATTTGCTTGTCTGTAAAGGACTTTATTTCTCCTTCGTTTATGAAGCTTAGTTTGGCTGGATATGAAATTCTGGGTTGAAAATACTTTTCTTTAAGAATGTTGAATGTTGGCCCCCACTCTCTTCTGGCTTGTAGGGTTTCTGCAGAGAGATTTGCTCTTAGTCTGATGGGCTTCCCTTTGTGGGTAACCTGACCTTTCTCTCTGGCTGCCCTTAACACTTTTTCCTTCATTTCAACCTTGGTGAATCTGACAATTATGTGTCTTGGGGTTGCTCTTCTCAAGGAGTAGTTCTGATGTGTTCTCTGTATTTCCTGAATTTGAATGTTGGCCTGCCTTGCTAGGTTGGGGAAGTTCTCCTGGATAATACACTGCAAAGTGTTTGCCAACTTGGTTCCACTCTCCCCGTCACTTTCAGGTACACCAATCAAATGTAGGTTTGGTCTTTTCACATAGTCCCATATGTCTTGGAGGCTTTGTTCATTCCTTTTCATTTATTTTTTTCTCTAATCTTGTCTTCACACTTTATTTCATTGAGTTGATCTTCAATCCCTGATAGCCTTTCTTCTGCTTGATCGATTTGGCTGTTGATACTTGTATATGCTTCACGAAGTTCTCATGCTATGTTTTTCAGCTCCATCAGGTCATTTATGTTCTTCTCTAAACTGGTTATTCTAGTTAGCAATTCATCTAACCTTTTTTCAAGGTTCTTAGCTTCCTTACATTGGGTTAGAACATGCTCCTTTAGCTTGGAAGAGTTTGTTATTACCTACCTTCTGAAGGTAGGTAATATCAAAATTCATCAAACTCATTCTCCATCCAGTTTTGTTCCCTTCCTGCGAGGAGTGGTGATCTTTTGGAGGAGAAGAAGCATTCTAGTTTTTGGAATTTTCAGCCTTTTTGCACTGGTTTTTCCTCCTCTTTGTGGATTTATCTTTGTTAGGTCTTTGATGTTGGTGATCTTCAGATGGGGTTTTTGTGTGGATGTCCTTTGTGTTGATGTTGATGGTGTTCTTTCCTGTTTGTTAGTTTTCCTTGTAACAGTCAGGCTCTCTGCCGCAGGTCTGCTGGAGTTTGCTGGAGGTCCATTCCAGGCCTTGTTTTGGTATCACCAGCAGAGACTGCAGAACAGCAAAGATTGCTGCCTGTTCCTACCTCTGGAAGCTTCGTCCCAAAGGGGCACCCGCAAGATACCAGCCAGAGCTCTCCTGTATGAGATGTCTGTTGACCCCTACTAGGAGGTGTCTCCCAGTCAGGAGGCACGGGGGCCAGGGACCCACGTGAGGGGGCAGTCTGTCCCTTAGCAGAGCTCTGTGGTGGGAGATCCACTGCTCTCTTTATAGCTGGCGGGAAGGAACGTTCAAGTGTGCTGAAGCTGCGCCCACATCTGCCCCTTCCCCCAGGTGCTCTGTCCCAGGGAGATGGGAGTTTTATATATAAGCCCCTGACTGGGGCTTCTGCCTTTCTTTCAGAGATGCCCTGCCCAGAGAGGAGGAATCTAGAGAGGCAGTGTGGCTACAATGGCTTTCCCAAACTGCAGTGCGCTCCCTCCAGTTCGAAATTCCAGGCAGCTTTGTTTACACTGTGATGGGAAAACCGCCTACTGAAGCCTCAGTAATGATGGATGTCCCTCCCCCTACCAAGCTTGAGTGTCCCAGGTCAACTTCAGACTACGGTGCTGGCAGTGAGAATTTCATGCCAGTGGATCTTACCTTGCTGGGCTCCATGGGGGTGGGATCCACTGAGCTAGACCACTTGGCTCCCTGGTTTCAGCCCCCTTTCCAGCGAGTGAATGGTTCTGTCTCTTTGGCATTCCAGGCACCACTAGGGTATGAAAAAAGAAAAAAACTCTGCAACTAGCTAGGTGTCTGCCCAAACAGCCATGCAGTTTTGTGCTTGAAACCCAGAGACCTGGTGGTGTAGGCACCCGAGGGACTCTCCTGGTCTGCAGGTTGTGAAGACCATGGGAAAAGCATAGTATCTGGGCCAGAATGCACATTCCTCATGGCACAGTCCCTCCCGGCTTCCCTTGGCTAGGGGAGGAGTTCCCCAACCCCTTGCACTTCCTTGGTGAGGTGATGCCCCACCCTGCTTCAGCTTGCTCTCCATGGGCTGCACCCACTGTCTAACTAGTCCCAGTGAGATAAGTGGGGTACCTCAGTTGGAAATGCAGAAATCACCCACCTTCTGCGTTGATCTCACTGGGAGCTGCAGGCTGGAGCTGTTGCTATTTGGCCATCTTGCCAGCCACTCAGCAAAAAATTTTTTAAGCTTGTCATCAAAACCTAAAGAAAGAACAGAAAAAGAAAAGCACGTGGGACATATAAGAAATAAATAAGATGATGGATAAAACCAACTATGCATTGAAATTGCATTACATATGTAGAAAATAATCCAATGTAAAGGCAATGACAAACTGGATTTTAAAAAGCAGTATTTTAAAAGGTGCATTTTAAATACAAGGTCACAGAATGGTTGAATGTAGAGAAAAACCACCAAATGTTTAGAAACTTAACAACAAACATAAATCCCTTGTGGTCAAACAGGAAATGACAATGAAATTTAGAAAGCATTTCAAACTGATTGGTCGTGGAAATTCAATTTTTTTTTTTTTTTTTTTTGAGATGCAGTCTCACTCTGTCACCCAGGCTAGAGTACAGTGGCACAATCTCGGCTCACTGCAAGCTCCACCTCCCGGGTTCATGTCATTCTCCTGCCTCAGCCTCCCGAGTAGCTGGAACTACAGGCGCCCGCCACCACGCCCGGCTAATTTTTTGTATTTTTAGTAGAGACAGGGTTTTACCGTGTTAGCCAGGATGGTCTCGATCTCCTGACCTCGTGATCTGCCTGCCTTGGCCTCCCAAAGTGTTTTTTAGTTTTTTTTTTTTTTTTTTTGAGACAGAGTCTCGCTGTGTCACCCAGGCTGGAGTGCAGTGGCATAATCTTGGCTCACTGCAACCTGTGCCTCCTGGATTCAAGTGATTCTCCTTCCTCAGCCACCTGAGGAGCTGGGATTACAGGTGCTCACCACCACGCTTGGCTAACTTTTGTATTTTTAGTAGAGACAGAGTTTCACCATGTTGGCCAGGCTGGTCTAGAACTCCTGACCTCAGGTGATCCACTCACCTCGGCCTCCCAAAGTGCTGGGATTACAGGTGTGAGCCACCACGCCCGGCCAAAAATTCAACATTTTAAAACTTGTGCGATGGAACTAAAACAATACTTAGAATGAAATCTATAAGCTAAATGAATATAATGGAAAGCCATTATCTTAATAGAAAAAAAAACAGCAAATTAATCTCAAAGAAAAGAAGAGGAAAATAATAAAAGACAGAAATAAATACAAGAAAGATAAAGAAATGAAAAGTTGAATAAATCTGAAAAACATATACTGAATGAAAGAAGGAGCATGCTGTATAATTCTGCTTATATGAAGTCCAAGATCAGTTAAAACTAATCTATGGTGATAGGGTTAGATATAGTGGTTAGTTTGGGAGGAATAGTGCTTGGGAGGAGAATGTGAGAACCCTCTCAGGTACTAGGAATGTTTTATATATTGACTTAAATGTTTGTACGCTTAAGATGTGTCCCCTTTACTGGATATGCCTTAACCTCAACTTTAAAAAGAAATCTATATAGCTGAAAATATCATAAACAAAATTAAATACATATTATAAAGAGCTAATTTTGAATACATAAAATCATAACAGCACTCTGTCTCCAGTACCACTCTAGTGCTTTATATACATAAACTCACTTAATCCTCAATATAATCCTATAAGTACCACTACTATCTCCATTTAATGAGTAAAGAAACTGAGGCATAAATAACCTAAATATAATTTGCTTGTGGTCCCACAGTTAGAAAGTGCCAGGACCAGAATTCAAATTCAGGCAGTCTGTAGAGTACTTACATTTAATTACACCAAAAGCAAAAAGACCAACAGTCCATTAGAGAAATGGTCAACAGACATGACAGAAAACAGAAAAATAATGCATAAAAATATGTTACTCTTCATTCACTAGAAATGACATTTTTCAAAATTTTAAATGTGGATGCTCTTTGACCAGCACCCTACTTCTCAAAAATAATATATGCACAAATATGGAAAGCTGTATATCCAAGGATGTTTGTAAAAAGAAAATAAGACAACTTCAATTTGTCTCACATTCTATACCCTAGAAACAATTCACTAGGTTACGCTCATATTCAAGATGAGGGGAATAAGATTATACCTTTTCATGGGAGTAATGTACAAGAATTTGTAAGCACGTTTAAAACCACCCAAAAGGATGTGATGCAACCATTGTGTGAATAAAGCAATGAAGTCAATCTTTATGTACTGATAAGAAATGATGTCTAAGTTTTAAAAGTTTTAAAGAAAGTTAAGAATTGTTATAATGAGATCCCTTTAGTGAAAAAAAATATATAAAAGTGTGTATATGCACATATCTATATTTATCCTTATATATTTGTATATGCATAGAAAATATGGAAAATATACCAATAACTACAGGAGAAACCTTTTATTTTACATTCTTCTAAAGAATCTGAATTACCTACAATTAGAATATGGTAATTTTATCATTTAAAAATTGATTTTACAATTGAGAATAAATATTTTCGGCTAGATGTAAAAGAGCTTCCATCTTTGAACTAGATCTCAGTAAATAAGATTATAACTGAATAGTAATGAATTTTAAAAAAGGTACATTTAGGTGCAGCTCTTGGTATACTTTATTGTGCAGCTCTATGTTGAGCAAATTGCTTTCTTTCAATTAATTGTCCTCATTGGTAAAATATGGGGAACTGGGCTAGAGGGTGACTAAGATCCCTTGTAGTTTTTTACTCTATAAATCATAAGCCAGAGTAGCTAGAAAGATCAAAACCCAGGGCAAAGGCTAAAGAAGCTGTACTAAAGAAACATTCTAAATATGTCAGTATCCTGTGTTCTCTAGTGAAATGTCAACTCCTGAATAGTGTAGCCTGGCCTTAGATATTGTAGCAATAATATGAAAAGCAGACTTCTCAAGACAGCAGCCCTCAATTCCCACTTAATAGTAAGTAACGTTTTTCTTTTGCTTCAATGGCAGATAATAAAGATTTTCAATTTCTTTAAATCTCAAGTTCTTTCAATAAATGCTCTTTTCATTTTCCCATTTCAAATATCTTCTCTCATTTCTCACTCTTTGAAACACAACTTATTTTTTCAAAAAAATGAATTCATCAGCATAAAATAATCCAAAAAAAGCAAATCACAAGAATGCATATTCACTTCATATTACAGCTTTCTCCAACCTGCTGATGCTAATATTGCTGACTCAATAAACACTTTATTTATTTTTTGTGTAGAATATATTTCACAACCTTAAAAATCTAGATGTAAAGTTATCATCACAATTCAAGCGTGGTTTTTTTGTCTTTCCTTCTAGTGTCAAAGTAGGTAGTTCTCATTTCAAATGAGCTGTGTTCCAGAATTTAATTTTTAAATTGGCTTTATACTTCTCTTTCCCACAGAAAGAGTATTAAAAATACTGCATATGTTCTCCACCTAAACCACAAATAACTTGTTTAATGAATAGTGTGCCTACATTGGAGTATTTTTGAGGGGTAATGGAACATAACAAAGTGAATTCTTTAGAGTCAGAACCACATTGGAATCCTGGCTCTGCCACTTCCCAGTTAAGCAAATCATTTAAAGTCAATGATCTTCAGTTTCCTCCAGTGAAAAATAGAAATCATAGCATTTATTTCCCAAAGGTGTCTCAAGAATTATCTGAGATAATGTAAGTGGTCATTTCTTCCTTCCTGCCAACCCTACTAGCCTCCTATTTATCCTAGGTTTTGCTGCCTTACCTAGTATTTTCAAACTAGATAAGTTTTTTTGTTGTTTGCTCTATAGCACAATTATAGTATTAATTAAGCTATAAAAATGGGCTTGCCTAATTTTAATCATAGCTGCAAGCATCACCTGAAAGATGAATATTGCTTCAACTCTGGAGAAGCAGAACAGAGCCGCAAAGCTCCTGCCATGACCTTTGGTGGTGATGGCTCATATCACAGTGGCCATTCATACTCATCAATGACTAAGACCACAGGCTCTGCAGTCAGAGATCAAGTTCAAAATCTTAGATCTACCACTTACCAGATATGCAAACTGCAACCATATATTTAACCTCTCTGTTCCTCCATTTTCTCATCTGTAAAGTGGAGATAATAGAACCTGTCACCTAGGAGTTTTCTTAAAGACTAAATGAAACAATTCATGAAAAATGCTTATTAGAGTGTCTTTCTGGTAATATTTTTCTATAATGTAAGCTTATTAATTATAGTTTTAATGCTTTTTAACTAAAAATTTAAACAAAAAAGAAAGCATGTATATACTGCTAAATTCAGTTGGGAAAATATTGCAAGTTAATTTAATTTTAAAAAATATTTTAAGGATGCTTCCATACTTCTAAATTTAGGATTTGAGGTTTCATGCATTCTTAGTGCACAATGATAAATCAGTGTAAAAGGATAAATCAATTCACAAATCAGGTGTGAAAATTATAATTGCATTTAGTTTTCTATAACAATTTAGTTTTTTATATAGTCCCCTTTCAGCCAAGATGACAGAAATTTGATCTCCATAGTGTGAGCTTTCCTAGGAATAGTGCTCAATCTATAGAGACTTTGAACAGTCCTAAGATGCAGGGCTAAGGCATCTAGTACTTGATGCCATCTGTTCACACAGGTGCCTGTCTGCTGAGACATCTCATCGGGTCCTCAGTCATCACTCACAGAGATTGTCCATGAACATTTCCTTATCCATGTCAACTGTCTTCCTTATGGCAGGAGACTCTGCTACTTCCATGCCTCCTTTGCATTTCTTTGCTCCTTTCATGCCATGTTGGGGCTTAGAAATTGCTCTATGGCTATTGAAAACACCATGCAGTCTCCTCTCTCCAGTTGCTCAGGGTTTGGCCAGGAAGCAGAAAGCAATCTTTCTCTCTGGGACCTATTATCATCTATATTCACTTCACTTCTCCTCCATCTCTCCCCTAACATATGATAAATCTTTGAAAGCAATGGCATTGGGGTTTCTTCAAGTGACAATGAAAGGAATGAGGAGTATTTGTGTGTGGCATATGGTGAGGAGGTAAAGAAGAGAATGGTGGAAGAGAATGGCAACAAACATTGCACTATTTGGATCATTTTTAAGCTGTGTCTACAAATAAGAAGATGCTTTTTCTTACTTTTTTATTCCATTCCTTTATTTTCCCTTTCCTAACTCTACTTTTTTTTTTTTTTTTTTTTTTTTTTTTTGAGACAGGATCTCACTTTGTCACCCAGGCTGGAGTGCAGTGGCACAATCTCAGCTCACTGCAGCCTTAAACCTCTCAGACTCAAATCATGCTCTCACCTCAGCCCCCCAGGTAGCTGGGACTACTACAGGTGTGGGCCACCACACCTGGCTAATTTTTGTATTTTTAGTAGAGATGGGGTTTCACCATGTTGCCCAGGCTGGTAATTCTACTTTTTACTGGGTGTGCTAAATAATTGTTTGTTAGCATTACTCAGAGGCCTTTTTGAGACTGCCTTGCTTAGATTTAATTTATTTGTATCCTAACTTGTTCCAGAGTTTCCTAGTGACAGTATTCATACTGACACCCTTATCATGTTATTAATCTCTGCCTTCCTTCTGTTAATCATCCTAGGTGCTTTTTCTCTGCACTCTCATCCTTCCTGATTGGGAAACTCTCTAGGTCCATTTATATTATGTCTCTATTTTTACTGGCATTTTGAGCTAGTTTTTAGTTCGTGAAGTTCTGTTAT
This sequence comes from Nomascus leucogenys, assembly GCF_006542625.1. Classification (NCBI taxonomy): domain Eukaryota; kingdom Metazoa; phylum Chordata; class Mammalia; order Primates; family Hylobatidae; genus Nomascus; species Nomascus leucogenys. The sequence continues at coordinate 11,662,899 of NC_044401.1, forward strand.
TTTCCACATCAATTTGACTCACATTTACAGTGTTGCGAGAAACTATATCAAATGTTTTCTCTCATTTTGTCAGTCAAAGAAATCTTATCACATTTCCCTGAAAGACCAAGGACAATTTGAAGATATTTCTTATTTTTTGCATTATTTTTCTATGGTAGTTTTATACTGTGTACTATTGAATTTCAGTTTGAATGTCTTGGGGCCTCATCTTTTGAAACTCTTTGGAAATATGGACATTTGGTTATCTCATTCCTAGCCACAGGAGACATTTGAAAAAATAAAGCTCTAAATCTAAATAACAGAGCTATTTCCACTTCTAATAAAATAACATTTTCCCTATAAAGGCTTATTTAAATCATATATTATTATTTGTATGTTTATATATGCAGAATATAGTGCTTATGTTTTTTTGTTTAATTTTAAAACAACTACACAAAGTAGAATAGATTCCCAGGGACAAGACCTGAAATAAATAAGTTCAGAATTTTAAAAAAAGAGACTCCAATCCAGATTATTTATAATAAAACAAGAAATAATATCATGTTAACTCAGCCAGCAATATTTTTTTTTCAGTTGTATGATTTAATAGACTGAAAACAGAGCTCCCATACAAAGGGAGGGCACCCAAAGAGGGTAGCCATTGCCAGCTCGAATGCCTGAGTTTAAATCCCAATCATTGTCCCTCCCACTGTGCTCTCAGGCGATAGACGATTGGCTCTTTCTTTACTTCCTGTTTTTGCCTAATTAGCATTTTAGTGAGCTGTCTTTACTACTTGATTGGTCGGGTGTGAGCTAAGTTGCAAGCCCCATGATTAAAGGTGGATGTGGTCACCTTCCCAGCTAGGCTTAGGGATTCTTAGTCAGCCTAGGAAATCCAGCTAGTCCTGTCTCAGTCCCCCCTCTCAACAGGAAAACCCAAGTGCTGTTGGGGAGGTTGGAATAACACCATATTTTTTTGAAGCCATATTATCCAGCACCTTGGGACTGATGATGGTCCTCTCCTTTGACACTCTATTTAATTATATTATCTGTCTTTTGAAGGGCAGGTTGTGTTATTTTTCGTATAGACAGTGCAAAGATAAACAAAGCTCCAATTTATGTTTAGGTTTAGAAACCATCACAAGCACTTTTAAAACTGCATAGGAGAGACAGAGCAAGGTGCTTTTCCAAATATCAGAATTTACGCTGATTTTTCATAGAATTTGATACAAAACACCCGCCAGATAAAAGTGGAAGAGCGACAAAAGAAAAAAAGAAAGGATCACTGAGTTTATTGAACATTTACAGCAAAACTGATTGACAACAGATAAAACTTATGAGTTAATAGCTATCTTCTAAATGTTTTCTGTCTTGTGACTTTATGTAACTTTTTAAACTGTTTTATAAATGTGAAATACATACGAACACAGGGGTTGGAATTTATATTTTTTTGTAAAAAGAAAAAGATTCTGAACATATCTGAGAAAGCTCTGCTCTCCTCGGAACTTTGGTATGAACAAACAAGACAGCATTGTACAAAGCTTCAGGAGAAAGGGTAGTAATCTGCACTTTGACAGGACCTTTCTGTTAACCCAGTTAATCCTATTTCAGGTATTGTAAACATTGAGAGGCAAGTCCCTGCACTGCTCTGGATAAACAATCAGCTGGATTATAATTTTCCCATGATTAATGCTGAATCTCTTCTTACAGGTTGATTTAGAGTTGTGATTTCATATTATTTTCCCAAAGAGGGTATTCATAGTGCTTACTACCACATTGGAAACGCCCACTTACCCTCTCTAAATTGATCCTCTTGGGAACTTTATGAATGGTCACAGAGAGGGAGGTGACCTCAGAACTGTGTGAGGCTAATATGTCCTGACAGAGCTAGAACTTCTTCCAGTCAGCCTGCACCCAGGGACACAACGCTGTAACCAATTGGCCTGCACGGCCACAGGCAACACATACCATTATTCTGGGATTGGGGAAACGTAACAGAGAACTAGAAATGTTTTTGGTTTTAATAACAGGCTAAAAGGCTATGCTTTTTAGCCCTCTTCCTTCCTGCAACAAAAGTGCTCTGGATAAAATCTTAAGTTTTAGAAAAATGACAAAAATCACATCTATACTATGATTACTGGTGAGCAAATTTTATAGATATGTGAACAGAAATGAAATGGAATGTCGAAAAATAGAAGAATTCTACATAATTCAGCTTTTTCCATGTTTTAAGTCTCCGTTGCTGTCAACCATATTGTTTGTACTAAATTCACACAATACCAAAACTCATCCTTAAATTGGAAAAGAATTGTGAATTCACACTTTTCCCCCAGAGACTGTCCACATTTTAACCAGGTGATATATACATATATGTGTATATATTTATATCTACATACAGATATAGATATTTTTAAATCCTTTGGTATATTTGACCCAAATTTAAAAAGGCCTTCAATTTGGTAAGTCATCAACAGCTAACTGAAGTTTCTGCTGATTTCTAAGGAAACTGAGAAAATACAGTTACAAAAAGAAAAGTGTTAAAAATGTCGTCTTGCACTAATCTTGTGAAACAAGTTATTTTAAGAGAAGTTGAGGAAAAAATAAAAAGCACCCAAATAGGAAGAGAAAAATTCAAACTATTCCTGTTTGCGGATGACATGGTTCTATATCTAGAAAAACCTATATTCTCTGCCCAAAAGCTTCTTGATCTGATAAATAACTTCAGCAAAATCAATGTACAAAAATCAGTAGCATCCCTATGTACCAACGACATCCAAGCTGACAGTCAAATCAGGAATGCAATACCATTCACAAAAAGAATAAAATACCTAGAAATACAGCTAACCAGGGAGGTGAAAGATCTCTACAACAATTACAATACACTGCTCAAAGAAATCAGAAATTACATAAACAAGTGGAAAAATATTTCATGCCCATGGATAGGAAGAATCAATATCATTTAAATGGCCATACTGCCCAAAGCAATTTATAGATTCAATGATATTCCTATCAAACCGTCAATGACATTCTTTATAGAATTAGAAAAAACTATTTTAAAATTCATATGGAACCAAAAGAGAGCCCAAATATCCAAGGCAATCTTAAGCAAAAAGACAAAGCTGGAGGCATCACATTACCCAACTTCAAACTATACTACAAGGCCATGGTAACCAAAACAGAATGGTACTGGTACAAAACCAGACACAGATCAATAGATCAGAATAGAGAGCCCAGAAATAAGGCCACACACCTATTACCATCTGATCTTTGACAAAGCTGACAAAAACAAGCAATGAAGAAAGGACTCCCTATTCAATAAATGGTGCTAGGGTAACTGGCTAGCCATTTGCAGAAAATTGAAACGAACCCTTCCTTACACTATCTATAAAAATCAACTCAAAACAGGTTAAAGACTTAAATGTAAAACTCAAAACTATAAAAACCCTGGAAGATAACCAAGGAAATACCATTCTAGGCATAGGACCTGGCAAAAAAAATTCATGGTGAAGACACAAAAAGCAATTGCAACAAAAACAAAAATTGACAAATGGAGTCTAATTAAAACTAAAGACCTAAAGATCTAATTAAAACTAAAGATCAAAAGAAACTATCAACAGAATAAGCAGACAACCTACAGAATGAGAAAATATTTGTAAACTATGCATCTGACAAAGGTCTAGTCTTCAGCATCTATAAGAAACTTAAATTTACAAGAGAAAAACAAATAACCCTATTAAAAAGTGGGCAAAGGACATGAATGGACACTTTTCAAAGGAAGACATACACGCAGCCAACAAGTATATGAATAAAAGCACAATATCATTGGTCATTAGAGAAATACAAATCAAAACCACAATGAGATACCATCTGACACCAGTCAGAATGACCATTATTAAGAAGTCAGGAAATTACAGATGCTGGTGAAGTCATGGAGAAAAGGGAACACTTACATACTGCTGGTGGAGTGTAAATTAGATCAGCCCTTGTGGAAAACAGGGTGGCAATTCCTCAAAGAACTTAAAACAGAATTACCATTCAGATTACCCAATCTGGCAATCTCATTATTGGGTATAAACCCAAAGGAATATAAATCATTCTATCATAAAGACACATGCATGTGTATGTTCATTGCAACACTGTTTACAATAACAAAGACATGGAATCAACCTAGATGCCCAATAACAGTAAACTGGATAAAGAATATGTGGTACATATACATCATGGAATACTAAGCAGCCATAAAAAAGAACAAGATCATGTCCTTTGCAACAACATGGATGGAGCTGGAGGCCATCGTTCTTAGGAAACTAACACAGAAACAGAAAAACAAAGACTGCATGGACACAAAAAAGGGAACAACAGACACTGGGGCCTACATGAGGGTGAAGAGTGGGAGAAGGGGGAGGATCAAAAAACTACTTATCAAGTACTATGCTCATTATTAAATACCAGGGTAACAAAATAATCTGTACACCAGAACCCCCGTGACAGGCAGTTTACCTGTATAACAAACCTGCACATGTACACATGTACCCCAAACCTAAAATAAAAGTTAAAAAAGAGAGAGGTGGAAAACTTATACTATCTTACATATTTAATACGTAAAATAATATAAATTTTCATAAAGCTTTTTGGTGTTCATGGTAATGATTATATAATCGCAATCTTATTCTATGCTAAGTTCTGAGGATACTGAGATAAATATAATACTTTCTGGTCTCAAATTGTGCATGGTCTAATAGGAGAGGCAAATATTAGTTTGCAAATAAATCAATTACAATCTAAGCTGAAAGCAACTATAGAATTATGCAAGTTGCAGTGATTCATACAGTTTTTAGTGATAACTCTGAAGCAGGGTGGGAGGAGCAAAATAGAGCCTTAAAACAGGTTGTATTTTAGTTGGGTTTTAGAAAATAAATTGAATTTCACTACACAAATATTATGGGTTGAATTGTTGGTTCAGTAACATGTTGAAGTCTTAACCCTCAGTACCTCAGGACATGACCTTATTTGGAGATACAGGCTTTACGGAGGCAATCAAGTTAAAATGAGGTCATTAGGGTGGGCCCTAATCCAACATAACTGGTGTCCTTATAAAAAGAGAAACTAGGCGCTGTGTGACAGACAGCTCATGCCTATAATCTAGCACTTTGGAAGGCTGAGGTGGGATGATCACTTGAGGCCAGGTGTTTAAGAGCAGCCTGAGCAACTCAGTGAGACCCCATCTCTACAAAAACTTTTCAAAAAATTAGCCAGACATCGTGCCTCACCTGTAGTGCCAGCAAGCTGGGAGGCTGACATCAGAGGATCACCTGAGCCTCCAAGTGTGAGGCTACAATGAACCATGATCACACCTGCACTTCAGCCTGGGTGACAGAGTGAGACTCTATTAAAAAAAAAAAAAAAGAAAATGAAAATAAATATAGATACAAAGAGATGCATAAAGAGAAGACAATGGTGGAGACTCAAGAAGATAATGGCCATCGAAAAGCCAAGGAGAGGAGCCTGGAACAGATTCTTCCTCAAAGCCTGCAGAACCAACCCAGATGACACCTTGATTTTGGACTTCTAGGCTCTACAACTGCGAGACATTAAATTTATGCTGTTTAAGCCACACAGTTTGTGAACCAGGTAGGAAATAGCATTCTAGACGATGGTAAAAGAATAGCGAACTCTGGCGTGTTTAAGGAACACAGGGTCATGTTACTGTTGGCCAAGAAGGGAAATGTCAAGAAAGGAAGCTACACAGGCCATCAGATAGGACACTGAACAGCTTTAACGTGAACACCTAGCTGAGGGGAAACCATGGAGAGGCTTCATGCCAGGGAGAGAAAATTCTCAAATACATGGGCATTTTCTTGATTTATAAATTTTAAACATCATATCCTTTCTAATTGTATAGATAAGTCTCTATAAGATCTTTGTTTCCTATTTTGCCTGGAATAATCTCGGTTAATTACTTTCTAGCATCATATCAATACCATATCTTTTTACTCTCAAAGTGTCCCACTTTGGAAGTTAAACTACACACTACACAGTCACCCTACTTTTAAATCTCTTACCCACCACCTTATTTCTCTGTTTCCCATCCCAACATAATTATATCACTGCTTTGTTTAAATTATTATAATATCAAACACTTCCTGAATGATTACTATCTGTCAGGTATGCTTCCATGTGCTTTATATGTTTTAAAATATTTTATTCTCATATGGTTCTTTGAGACATATTCTTTTTTAAACAAGGAAACTGAGTCACAGAGAAACTAAGTAGCTTGCTTAAGGTGAATTGTAGCCTAAAGTCAATCCTAGTAATTTAGCTACAGTTCATGCTTGCTACCACTTTAAATAAGTCCTCATTATAATCACATGTTGTTTAATTCAGAATCAATAGTACAAATACTGAGGTTTGTATTCTTCTTGTATAACTTCTGCTTATTTTCTTGGAATCAATAATTGTGCCTCCCTTTTTTTTTTTTTTGAGATAGAGTCTCACTCTGTCATCCAAGCTGGAGTGCAGTGGCGCAATCATAGCTCACTGCAGCCTCAAATTCCTGGGCTCAAGGGACCCTTCTGCCTCAGCCTCCTGAGTAGCTGAAACCACAGGCAAGTACCACCATGCCCAGCTAACTTTTTGTTTATTTGTAGAGATGGGATCTCACTAGGTTGCCCAGGATGGTCTTGAACTCCTGGGGTCAAGTGGCCCTCCCACCTGGGCCTCCAAAGTTTGACCAATTTTTCTAACATAGTTAATTCTTTCTAGATTCTCAGTCATTATATCCACTTTCTCAAATTTATTTCATTTTTCCTGGAGAGCTTTCTCCTGGATGTCCCACACCTGTCCTCTCATTTGATTCTTGACTTACTGTTCTCTTGGTTCTGCTGTTCGTACAGATCCACTGCTTTCAAAATTTCAATTATTTTTCTTTCTTAGTGTAGTCCCCTTGTTTCTTTGGAGCATATTCCTTACTTCTCCTTAGGAAATGATTGCTTGAAAGGTAAATCTCTGAGTCCTCACAACTCTGGTATCTTAATTCTTTCCTGAGATTTGATTCATGTTTTAGAATACTAAAATGTAATATAATATTACAGCTCGAAAATAACTTTCCATCAGGTTTCTGAAAACAATGTGTATTGCTTCCGAGCATCTAGAATGGTTTTGAGACATTCAATGCCATTCTAGTTTCCATTATTCTGTAAGTCATCTGGCTTACATTCTCTCTGAAATACAACACTGTGCCTTGATGTGGGTCTGTTCTCATTATGCTTGCCACTTGATAAACGTTTTCAATTTGAAGACTGTGTTCATTTCTCAAGAATATTCTTATGTCATTCCTTTGGTAACTCCCTACTCTCAATGTTCTCTGTTTTCTCCTATTTGTTGGATGATAGAACTTCTACATTAATTCTCTAAGTCTTTTATTACTTTCCTTATTCATTTTCAACATCTTTTCTTACTTTAGTTATATTTTCTGAGATTTATCTGAATTTATCTTCCAATTATTCTACTTATTTTTAAATAAATTTTGCTATGATGTTTACTTCCTCCTTTACTTATTCTAATTTTCCCTGTTTTTGTAGAATAATATTCTTGTTTTATAAATGTATGTTTTTTATAGTTCTCAGTATATTGGTAATTGATTTTTAAAATTTTTTTGTTCCCTGCATTATCAACATCTGACTTATTTACTTTTACTCTTCTCTTTTTTAGATGACAGCATTTTCACAATTATTCAGTAATTTTTGTTGATACATCAAAGAGATACTTAAAGAGAAGCTTATTAGTTCTGACTGCAGGCCAGGAATTTTTACTGGAAGGCTTTATTTCTGAGTGGTTAGTCATGGAGTTAGCCTCCTCATGGAGTTCTTCAAATTTTGGAAGCCTTTTCTCAGGGCATTTTCAGCCCTTTCTGAGAAAAATTTCAGGCTTCTGTTTGTGGTGTAGATGCCAGGCTGCTGCTGTTCTGTGAATGTGGTGGGAGAAAAGGGAAATGATCATCTCATTGTTTAGATTAGAGACTCAAAATTAATTCTGATAAGGCCCTAAATCTCAGTCCACTCAGACTGACTTTTCAGTATCATAAATCTCTAAACTCCAGTCTAGGAGGAATTTCCTAAATGTCAATGATTTGTGTATGTATTTCTTACACACATACATCCCTGATTTCTTACCCCACTCTTCTTCCTCACCATCCATGGGAACTCATGCTCTTAAACCTACGGCTTTGAAGGATGAACAGATTTCTTTTTGTTAGTCTCTTCTGCTGCCTGCAGATTAAATTATGGCCCTCTGCACACTGTTAAATAATTTTAACAATAATCCACCTGTTTCCCGCTTTCCAATGTTTTGTTGAACTCTTTCATCAATTGGTGTTCTCATTACCTCGAAATGAGTACTTGGTAATAAGGGAAGATAAACATGTAGGTCATTTCTTTACTGTAACATGAAGGATAAATTTGTGGGTAATAAGACTAGTAAAAGACATAAAAATTAAGTTATTGTAATCACCTGGAGGTAGGGTGTGGCACTATAATATATGCCTATAATGTATGATTGTGAATAAAGAGAACAAGTTGAAAGAGATTTATCATAAGTGGAATCCACAGACATTTGTTACTGAGAAAATGTGATAGATGAGAAAAAAGTAATACTATAAGGATGATATTAGCCTTAAATAAGAAGGACAATGTTACCTTTCAATAGAAAAGATGAAAGGCTGATTTTAAATGTTAATAAATATTCCAAATTGGAAAGATATTAGTATTCATATTTTCATCCAGCAAAACTCTTTAAAATTCATCCAGAGCCAGAAAATGTGCTAGACATTGGACATAAAAAAAGATGAATAACTGTTGTCCTAGAGGGGCTTATAGTTTAGCAGATTCCATTGGAATTTAAATAGGATGGCCCCTAGTGAATTAGAAATGCCAAAGTACATCAATACCAATGAGAACAGTTGTGTGAGTTTCTCCAGAGTCACTTATCTGCTGTCAAGTAGGAACACACAATGATAAATAAAGGTAGATGCTGCAGAAGGGTAACTGGGATAAGTTTTTGAAATAATTGATGACTGAAATACTATGCAGCCATAAAAAAGAGTGAAATCACGTCCTTTGCAGCAACATGGATGCAAATGGAGACCATTATTATAAGCAAATTAGCACAGAAGCAGAAAACCAAGTAACACATGCTCTCACTTATTAGTAGGAGCTGAAACATTGGATACTCATGGACATAAAGATGGTAATTGGGGCTGCTAAAGTGGGGAGGATGGAAGTGGGGCAAGTGTTGAAAAATAACTGTTGGGTATTATGCTCAGTATCTGAGTGATGGGATCATTTGTATCCCAAACCTCAGCATCACACAATATTCCCAGGTTTAAAAAACCTGCATAGGTACCCCCAAATCTAAAATAAAAAGAACTGGTGAGATCTAGTTTCTGAAAACTATACAAACTAAAATACTATCTCAAAATCATAGCTTTTTGAAAAGCAGTGTACCATTGGATTTTTACTGTGGAGAGCAAAAAGTGAGACCAGAAAAGCCCTGACAAAATTGGCTACAACTGTTGGATCAAAGAACTAGGGATTCCAATGAAGTCAGTAATAGAAGTGCCGTAAGAGTAGTGGCAGAAACAGCTAACTGTGTCCCCAAAACAACTCCCTCTTTCTTCCTTTCAGAAATAGAACATCCCAAATTTTGGCTGCACACAAGATTGCTCAGCTAGGGACTATGTTTCCCAATGTCTCTTTTAGGTAGTTAAGACCATAGGACCAAGCTTTAACCAACAGCATATGGGTGTAAGAAATATTTGCAACTTTTGGATTACATCCTTTAATAAGAAAACTCCTAGCCCTTCATTCTCTCTCTTCTTTCTAAGGGCTAGAAAGTATAAGTGGTAGTAATAACTAGCTTTAAATATGTGAACAAAGACAGTCCCCTAGAGGGTGACAAAACTATGAGATAGAAAACACTTGGGTTCCTCGATGACCTTATAAAACAGAACCATCTGCCACCCTACACCACTCACTTCTATACTATAACATGAGGAAGAGCCCTTGGATTTGGACTCCGTTTATTTCAACAGGGTACCCTGTAACCAATGTAGGTGAAGTAATATGTGACTGGAAGAAAATAAGTTGTAATGATTGTAGAATATTAGATTTTGTGACTTCAGATGTGATGTAGTTCTGGAGTACATATGGTTTAGGATGGTATCATGGGAGTTTGCTGTTGAAAGAAAATGAAGGTAAACAGAGTAAAAGATGAAAAGAATATCTGAATTTAGCAAATCTAATTAATGAGCTATATCAATATTAAGATCACCTGGATGAGAACAAGAATGACAAAAAAAAATGATAAACCATATGACGGAGTTCTCAATGATGTTGGAAAACTTTAAACATAATAAATGATAAGGACATGGAAGAAAGGAAATTGCTACAATTGATTGACATGAGCCTCAAGGTCCCAGAGGAAGAATAATGTTATAGAAGCAGTAGTACAGGCTACTGGTGATTCTAATTCAGATGCTATCATTAACTAACATGGCAAATCGTTTAACATCTGTGGTTCAAAGGCCCCTGACCTGTAAAAGGAGAAAATTGGATTAGATCATACATAGTTTCCTGGCAGCACTAACATTTCATGATTTTGGATTTTGACTTAGAATTGAATCCAAGTCCTCTAATTCTAATAGCAGGCCAATCTTGCACTTGCTTTAAAACCATAATGTCACTGCACCTTTCACAGAACATAAACCCGGGGTAGTGCCTCTTGGGAGGAGTGATGAAATGGTACATAAACAAGTCACTTCCCTTCTCTTCCCAGTAGAGATGCTCAAATTCAAATCTGTTCCCTCTGTATCTGTGAGCAGTGGTTCACAGCTGTGTGAATTGATTCCCAATTACCATGATTTGCAGAAAAATCTAAGCCCAGAATGAGATGAGGCCTAAGGGAGGAGGCAGTCTTCGGCCAGTTTGATAGAGTATCTTGGGTGACCTCTTTCTGACCTGAGCTGTTTTATCATCCAGCTGCTGGTGGATAATATAATAGCTTACATAATAGCATTTCCCTTTCCTTCATTTAATTGGATGTTTTTTCTTCGACTTATTTTTCTCTTGGGATTTCAATAAGTTTCTTTTTTGAATATATTATTTCAAGTCATATGTGTGTGCATTACACATAAATACATACCCACATACATACAACATAACAGTATTAACTTTCCAAGCTTTCAAATAACCCAACCACAAGTTTTAAAAATGAGTGTTATGAACAAGATAATGTCTGACAGTGCTAATGAGTCCTGAGCCTTTTATTTTGGCCTCTTTTACCTTTGGCAATGATATCTTGCATCTTTTTAACCATGAATCTCTTAGACTTCCCATCTTGGGCTTGACCAAGCTAACCTGAGTATAGGGCTTTCCCCCACACCCACTCTACCACCTGTGTATTTTCTTTCCTTTGCCAACAAGACAAACAACAGAGCAGGATAGAGTTGAACTCAGTCACTAACATAAAGATGTAGAGTCTATTAGATTAAATTTGTCACTAATAATCATGGAATACGACCAATTCATATCCATTTTATTTTCCAACACTGATTCTTAATAAAGAGACTATGTGGGATCACTATTTCTTATGGGCCATGGTGAAAACATCAAAGTTAGGGTCCACTTACACCAACAGCTTCCCAGTTCTTCATGGATTTCCACGGTCACACAATGTTCTGTGAAATAAACTCTAACCCTTTAATTTGGGGGAAAAAAGGTTAACTGGGGAAGAGATGTTGGTTGGTGGTTGCTTACTTGTTCTTTAGTTACTGCTATATTCCTTGTTTTGAGTGGCAATTTTCGAGATGTCAGTAGGGAAGCTAATGCTAACAGAACTTAACATTCTCCAGCCCACCAGACTGGGCCAGGATCTCTTAGCATCCATACAGATCCTTGTAACACTTAGTATGATAGTAAATTAATCATTTGTGTTTTTTTATTGAGTGATACCTGCTAGTTTGCAATCTCCATCAGTGCTAGGAACGTATTTGTATTTTTCACCACTGTACTGTGACTTGCAATTTCTAGGCACTAAAAAAATTAAGTGAATTTCAGTAGCAAAGACAGAGAATCAACCTAGGTGCCCATCAGTGGTAAACTGGGTAAAGAAAATGAGGTACATATACACCACAAAATACTACAAAGCCATAAAAAAGTATGAAATTGTCTTTTACAGCAATAAGGATGCAGCTGGAGGCCATTATCCTAATCAAATTAACGCAGGAACAGAAAACCAAATACCACATGTTCTCACTTATAAGTGGGAGCTAAACAATGAGTACTCATGGACATAAAACTGGTAACAATAGACACTGAGGACCACTTGGAGGCAAGGGGAGGTGGGCAAGGGTTGAAAAACTATCGGGTACTATGCTCAGTACTGGGTGACAGGATCAATTGTACCCCAAACCTCAGCAACATACAATACACCCAGGTAACAAACCTGCATATGTACCCCCTGAATCTAAAAGTTGAAATTATAAATAATTTTTTAAAATAAAAATAAAATAAAATTGAGTTAATTAATGTAAGTAACATTACACTGAGTAATATTTTGCAGAATTTTTTCAAGTGTTCATGCCCCTGCGGCATATAGTTTCTAAAAGGTCCTGCAGAAGTACTGAGGCCTGAAATTGCCCTGTGGTGTTTGCTAGGTAAGGTTTGAACAAGAATTACATTTGATTCCTTATCCTGATTAATTATTACAATGCCCTTAACTGCACTGGTAATTTTCAAAGTATAGGAAAGAACTTACAACACAAAGTACACACATTCAGAATGTAATTTCCTTTTTTTCTGTTAAATTAAACTCAGCAGGCATTCAAGGACCATCACTGTTAACATCAATTATCTCTACATTCTAAATGTGTGGAAGTGCAGCTAGGGAATTTATGCTTAACATCATGCCATGTAAACCAAGGTTTGCTATAAAATGTTATATTAGTGTCACTGAGCATAATCACTCATATACCTCTCACATGTTCTACTCTGTATTAGCAATTTCCAAGTATTTATTGCTGCTTTTTCCCTCTGATTTGCTATTGATAGCTGGTTGGATGTACTAAAGGAACAGATGTGATTCAAGCAGGATTCACTTTAAGCTCTATCATACTTTTATTCTTTTCTAAACTATGGCATACACGTCAATGTTTCTTCTTAGGTTTATCGCCATTAAAATCACTCATGTAGATATAAAATATAATCCTTTCTATGTGCTTCAAGTCAAATCAGGAGGAAGGACTACTTGCATCTCACAGGACTTCCCTACTGATTATCCAAACCATAGATGGATATTTGAGTAAATAATTGTGTCCAAGCTAAATCTTAAGCCCATGCCTACCAGTGCTATTCAAAGAACAGATCTCCTTAAGAAGGTTGATGACTAATTTGTTATGATTGTTTCTTTTATAATATTTTTTTCATTCCTATACTCATACTTCAATATAATTTTTTAGGTTAGAATGTTTATAATTGTAGGCTTTCTTGCAGTTCTGGCAAATTGTAGAAACTATGAGTCTATAAATGAGGATACCTCATTCAAACAAATTCACATTTTTATTCATTTGACCATTTATTAATAGTACTTAGTATTTCTTTTACTTGAAAGGTTATTTGGCTGGGCGCAGTGGCTCACGCCGTAATCCCAGCACTTTGGGAGGCTGAGGCAGGTGGATCGCCTGAGGTCAGAAGTTCAAGATCAGCCTGGCCAACACAGTGAAACCCCGTCTCTACTAAAAATACACAAAATTAGCTGGGCGTGGTGGCAGGCGCCTGTAATCCCAGCTACCAGGGAAGCTGAGGCAGGAGAATCATCTGAACCTGGGAGGCGGAGGTTTCAGTGAGCCGAGTTGGTGTCACTGCACTCCAGCCTGGGTGACAGAGTGAGCCTCCGTCTCAAAAAAATTAAAAAAGGTTATTCAATACTGAATTTTTGTTGACATTGCTTCATTTATTCCTTATATCTAACCAAACATAAGTCTCTTACGTTTTCCGCTCCCTCTCCCCTCCCTATTATCTTGGCACACCTCGGTGTGAAAACTGTCAAGTGCTGCCTCTAATAGGAAGTCCGAACTCCTGCCTTTTTCAGGAGCCCCCATAACATGGCTCTAGCCATATCCAACCTGTTTCAACCTCTCTGGACCACATAACTTCAGTTTTGGTAGACTTAGATTTGTTTATTCTTATCTTTTGCACTTACTATGCATGCAGCTCTCAATGGCCCTCCTTCCTCATCTTCAAGACCAAGTTCAATTCTCATCTTGTGAAAGAGATCCTCTATTTACCCCTCCAGGTCTGCTCTCCATCCTTTGACCTTGACCTCTACGCAGATGGCTGATGGACTACATTGATAGACCCCTGTGACCGCTAGCTGTCAATTATATTTGACCAAAAGGAAGCCCAGGCAGAAGATGAGAAAGGAAGAGAGAAGAGGGTGAGGTTGTGGTATTTATTCCTCTAATCTATTCTTTTTTTTTTGAGATGGAGTTTTGCTCTTGTTGCCCAGGCTGGAGTGCAATGGTGCAATCTCAGCTCATTGCAATCTCCGCCTCCTGGGTTCAAGCAATTCTCCTGCCTAAGCCTCCCAAGTAGCTGGGATTACAGACATGCGCCACCACACCTGGCTAATTTTTGTATTTTTAGTAGAGACAAGGTTTCTCCATGTTGGTCAGGCTGGTCTCGAACTCCCGACCTCAGGTGATCCGCCCACCTCGGCCTCCCAAAATGCTGTGATTACAGGCGTGAGCCACCGTACCTGGCCTCCTCTATCTATTCTTATAAGGGATCTGGACCTAGATTTTATTCCTCAATAATAGGCAGGTCTCTCCACAAGACTCCTTTCTTCCAGGTCCTAAGAATTACTCCATTTCTTAATCCCTTCAGATGGCAATGGACAGGTTGCTATTAGCCTCATGGTAATGCAGCATCCCTTGTGGTTTCCATATACCCTGAATGCATTTTTGTAAATAGTTTCTTTATTAAATCTTATGGAAGTTATCTGTTTCCTGTTAGGATTCTCATTAATGCAAATCTCTTCCAAGAAGCCTTACCCAATAACTCCAATTCACTTTCAGGTGATATAGTACACAGTTATCACACTGCAGTGGCTTTAAAGTATGTCCACAAATTATTTGATACTTCTCTCTTCAAAGAGTAAGGAACCTAATTCCCCTCTCCTTTGCTGTGTGCTTTAGGAAGTGGCAGAAATCTTGGTATGTGACTTCTCTATTAAAACACAAAAGGCATAGTGACTTCCTCCTTGCTATGTCTCTAGGACCACTCACTCTAAGAAAGCCAGTTGCTAGCTGACACTCAAGCAGCCCTAGATAGAGGCTCACATAGCAAGAACTTGGGACCCCTTGCCAATAGCCATGTGAACAAGTGGAGCAGAGCCTCTATCCCCAATCAAGCCTTCAGATGACTGCACACCTGGTTGACATCTTGACTCAACCTCATGAGAGATCTTGGGCCAGAAACACCCAGCTAAACTGCTCCCGAATTTCTGATCTACAAAAGCTGTGAACTTGTTATTTTAAGCTGCTAAGTTTTGGAGAGTAATTTATTATGCAGCAATAGATAGCTAATACTAATAGAGAACTAATACAACAAGACACACATAGCTAGACACATATCCTATATAGAGATTTGGGCCACAATGGTGCAATGCAGATTCCAAACTGGATCATCCTAGAACTCTTTGTCTTTAATTATCTCACTTTTTTCCCTAATGACTAATCTTTGGATACTCCCAATAATCATGCCTCCAAATTTATCTATAACTTTGCTTTTGGTGTATCTTAGTGAATTTCCTGCCCATGACATCAGCAGTGCCCCATAGTTTTGCTTCATGGACCATAAAGTAAACCTAAGCCCTACACGCTACTTCTCCAGTCCTGATGATAAGGTTTTTATTACCAAAAAGATAACACTTTCACATTTTTCTCTTCATTTTCCTATTATATTTACATTATACAATAAGACGTAAAGCAGTAGTATATGCCTTGTCTTTCTTAACTATATTGCAAAGGAAGGAATTATAACCTCATTTTTCCATATTCTTTGTTCTACTTCCCTTCTGTTCTGTTGGATATCTAGTAGAAAATACCTAGTGAAATTACTGTATATTCTGTATTGATGGTAAACCTTTAGTTTTTTGGTTTTGGACTTTTTGTTTATATCAATTTGCTAGTCAAATGCATCACCTTCCTCCATAATCTCTAAAGTAATTATATAGAAAACATTGTTTCTGTTTTCTAGACTCAACTTGGACATAAATGAAGATGACTCTATCCTGGTATTACTGAGTTAGCTCTTGGAAAAATAGGAACATAAGTAGCATGTCCAAAGTAAATGGATGATTTATTCTCCTAGATAACTTGATTTGACAAAAAGAAAACCAGGCTTCCAGGCTCTTTTTTCCTTTGTCCAATAAAAATAAGCCTTTGAGACAGCTTCTCTCCCATTGACACTCCATTAACTGTCAATACAGTGGAGCTACAGTTATAAATATGTAAAATGTGATATGCACAAGGCTATTTTGCATAGTGTGCCTGTGTTCCCAGCTGCTTGCTATTTTTGTTCAAGTCAAACATGTTTTGATGTGCCTATTTTGTTGTTTTTGTTTGAATTCTGTTATACTGAATGATTAAAAGCAGCTTAAAAAATCATCAGATATCTAAATGTTGCTGAAATACATCCAAAATCTAACCTTCTGTGTTTGAATATAAATATAGATGCTAATATGGCAGTAACACAGAAATTTGTGTTTTATTAAATCCTTCACATACAGGACTTAATTATGCATAAATCATACATAAAATCTGCATATGAACTCCAGAGGGTTAAAGTACGTACAGTTGAGTTACATAAAACCAGAGCAAAGTAGAAATTCAGAGAGATTTACTCCAGCCTGGGTGACAGAGCGAGACTCCGTCTCAAAAAAAAAAGAAATTCAGAGAGATTTTAGTTCAACTCTTTTGTTTGATTTATGGGGCAAAGCCAAGGTATGTTAAGGCATTTTTTTCATGATCACACAGGCAATTTAATGACAGACATACACAGAACTAAATTTCTGGTGACTCTTATTTCGGTGTTTCTTTCCTATAAAATAAAATCAGAAGTGGTACTTTGTCATATAAGAGAAGACAGAATGCCTTATCCAGGAGTGCCTTATTCTCCATGTTCCAGGATCTGACGCCCTGCCTAGATAGTTCAGCCTTTCTCTTTTTATGTCCAGGAATAAATAATTTATTAGAGGCAGAATCTCACTAAATCAAAGGTATCTAACACTGAGGTAGTCATGAGAATGACAATTTCTAATTTAACAATAAGAAGTAGAAAATTCTGGAGAACATAAGATTCAGTCAGCATTAACATTACAGTAAAGCTAGATACATATCACTATTCATTCATCATGAGAAACTATCACAGATATCAAGAATGTATTCTTATGTAATCAGAGAATTTCCCTCCTAAGCCCACAGGATAAAAACTCAAAAGCCTACGGGGGCTAGCAGTTAGGTTGGTGAAATAGTGGGGTGAAATACCACAGGCAATAGCAAATATTCTGGTAAATGGAAAATAAATGTGCTGTTTAAAAGGAACAACTGCTTTTTCATTCAGCCTTAAAAAGAAGTCGATTCTGTCATTTGTGACAACATGGATGAACCTGGAGGACATCATACTAACTGAAATAAGCAAGACACAGAAAAGCAAATACTGCATGATCTCACTTATATTGTGAGAATATAAACCAGTTGAACTCAAAAGAGCAGAGTAGAATGGTGGCTGCCAGGGATGGGGAATGGGGAAAATAGAGAGATGTTGCTCAAAGGGTACAAAGATTCAGTTATACAGAATGAATAAGTTCTGGAGATCTAATGTACGGCACTAAACTATAGTTAATAATACTGCATTGTACAGTTGTCCCTCCATATCCATGGGAAATTGACTCCAGGACCTCCTGTGCATACCAAGATCAAGAATGTTCATGTCCCTGATTGATATAGAATGGCATAATATTTGCATATAACTTATGCACATCCTCACATATACTTAAATAATCTCTAGATGCCTTAAAATACTTAATACAATGTAAATGCTATGTGTATTAGTCTGTTCTCACACTGCTAATAAAGACATACCAGAGACTGGGTAGTTTATAAAGGAAAGTGTTTTTCTGTTTGTTTTTTTGTTTGCTTTGAGACGGAGTCTCGCTCTGTCGCCCAGGCCGGAGTGCAGTGGTGCAATCGCGGCTCACTGCAAGCTCCGCCTCCCAGGTTCACACCATTCTCCTGCCTCAGCCTCCCGAGTAGCTGGGACTACAGGCACCCACCACCACGCCCGGCTAATGTTTTTGTATTTTTTTAGTACAGAGGGGGTTTCACCGTGTTAGCCAGGATGGTCTCAATCTCCTGACCTCGTGATCTGCCCATCTCCGCCTCCCATAGTGCTGGGATTACGGGCATGAGCCACCAGGCCCGGCCAGGAAAGTGGCTTAATGGACTCACAGTTCCAGATGGCTGGGGAGGACTCACAATCATGGTAGAAGGTGAATGAGGAGCAAAGTTACATCTTACACGGTGGCAGGCAAGAGAGCTTGTTCAGGGGAACTCCCCCGTTTATAAAATCATCATATCCCATGAGACTTATTCACTGCCACAAGAACAGTATGGTTCAATTATCTCCACCTGGTCTGTCTTGACATGTGTGGATTATTACAATTCAAGGTGAGATTTGGGTGGGGGCACAGCCAAACCATATCACAATGTAAATAGTCTTTATATGCTATATTTTAGGGAATAACAAGAAAAAAAGTCTGTACATGTTCACTACAGACGCAGGTTTTTTTCTGAGTATTTTTTACCCATGGTTTGTTGACCCCACAGATGCAGAACCCATGGATATGGAAGACTAACTATATTCTCGAAATTTGCTAAGATCTGATCTTAAGTGTTCTTACCACAAAAAAAAAATCATAACTATGTGATGTGATTAGTATGTTAATTATCTTTATTGTGGTTATCATTTTACAATGTATGCATATATAAAAACATCACATTGTACACTTAAAATATATACAATTTTTATTCCTTAAGTGTACCTCAATAAGGCTGGAAAATAAATAAACATATAAAAGGAGCAGCTGCTATTTATCTCTAGCCAGTTGCTACTATCTGGAAATTTGAATGTAATCTTACAAAACTTTCTATTTTTGGAGAGGAAGCACGATCAATTACAAATTACTTTCTCAATTTGTGCATATTTGCAACTATTGAAAAACATTTAATAATGTAAGAAAAATTTTCTGGTCTGAATTTGGACTCTGAGTCCTCAGTTTACAGCATTTTCTATTCAGAGTTACACAGAAAGTCAGATCATAACCAGATGTTTGCTTACCTGTGATAGAATCAGAACAAGAGTAATGATTGTCCAATGTCACTAGTCTAATTAAGTCCCAAGTAGCATTTCCACTAGAGATAGTGTGGCCAATGAGGATCAGAAATACCATAAGTTCACTTAATCTATTCCCTGCATCTATTTCCAAACCAAGCATGGCCTTGGCATTGGCTGAGAGATACTTGTGATTCAACAGTTGAGATTCCATTTCTCCAGTATTGTATATGTAACTATGTCCAAAATTTTCTCAACAACTCTCCATTCTTTCTATGCCTCAAGAATGACCAAGCCCATTCTGATTTTTTAAAAAATGTTTTATAGATATTTTCATACATTCTTTTTTGTTAATGAGAGATTGGTTGGCCTGGGAACAGTCCTGTCTCCTCCTCCAAGAGAATTTGGATTTGCCTGCTCAGATCCTTCCTGTGGTGATCTTATATTTAACTTTTGAGTGTGGAATCTTATTTTCTTCATGTCCAAGTTCTTGGGGGGTTTACATCAATGTGGCCTCTAATTCTGACCTATATTAAGACTAGCTCATGGCACAGAGTCTTCAAGGTCATGGAGTGGCATATATTTCCAGATGCAATAAACACATACATAAATAGGTTAAAGGTTAGTCTTCATCTAATATATCAAACCAGTTGCTGAACTAGGTGACATTTACAGTATCATGTGTTGTCTGTTCTGGGTTTTTTGTTGTTGTTGTTGTTGTTGTTTTTGAGATGGAGTCTTGCTCTGTTGCCCAGGCTGGAGTGCAGTGGCACGATCTCGGCTCACTGAAAGCTCCGCCTCCCGGGTTCACGCCATTCTCCTGACTCAGCCTCCTGAGTAGCTGGACTACAGGCACCCGCCACCACACCCGGCTAATTTTTTGTATTTTTAGTAGAGACGGGGTTTCACCGTGTTAGCCAGGATGGTCTCGATCTCCTGACCTCATGATCCACCCGCCTTGGCCTCCCAAAGTGCTGGGATTACAGGCGTGAGCCACTGCGCCAGGCCTGTCCTGGGTCTTAATAAGTGCCAGCAACCTGCCATTTGCCCAGAAGGAGTTGAGAAGATTCTTGTACTGTTCTTAAAAAAAAAAAAAAAAAAAAAAAAAAAAACTGTGGTACATAATAGTTATATATATTTATGCGGTGCATGGGATATTTGGATACAGGCATGCAAAGCGAAATAAGCACATCATGGGGAATGGGGTATCCATCCCCTCAAGCATTTTTCCTTTGAGTTATAAACAATCCAATTACACTTTTTAAGTTATTTTAAGATACACAGTTATTATTGACTATAGTCACCCTGTTATGCTATCAAAGAGCAGGTCTTATTCATTCTTTCTGTGTTCTGTACCCATTAAACATCCCCACCTCTCCCACAGTCATCTACTACAATTTGTATTGTTCTCAGCAATCAGGGTACACCACAACCAGGTATCAGGCACTCTAATTACTGCTCCACTACTTCCTCATCCTTCACACACAAACAGTGCATACGACAGAGGGAACAAAGCATTGGATTTTCACAAATAACCAATCATGTTCCCCATGGGATCTTGAGTTGATGGGGCCATGGTTGTGGCACTGCTTTTAGCCAGTTCTGTGGGGGTGGTGGCAATGCTATCTCAATATTCTTCTGCTTAGCATCCCACCTAGGTTACCAGGGAGCTTGCCACGAAGGCCACTTGCTGGACAGCAGTTCCAGGTTTCCCATCCATGACTCCAGAGGCGGTAAGAGTCAAATAAATAGGCATGTGGTTTCTTAGTTGCTGTTTAATAAAGCTCCAATAATCTTTTTTTACATATGATCTGTTTGGACCAGTAGTGGTCACCACTTCCCATTACCTAAAAACTATATATAGCTTTCCTTCTTTCATGCTTACCCTGTACACTATACAAAGAGGCAATGTGGTAGAGTAATAAAAAGTATGGGCTCTAGAGCAAGATTGACTTCACAGCTTGCTCTGCTACCTAGCAGGTTCATGCCTCAATTTCCTCACTTGTAAAAATAGAAATTAACATAGAACTTATTTCATACATCTTTGAAACTATTAAATGAGTTGATGCTAGACACTTAGAATAGTGCCTGGCATATTATTAGCACTATATAAATTTTATTTAGCTATTATTTTTACTATCACCTACATTATCATCACCATGGCTGTGCATTTATTAATTTTTTTCTGATAATTCTGCTCACTGATCCTATAATTTCATATATATTTGTCAAACACATGTCCCAATTTCTGGTTTGGAAAATATGTTCATCATAAATAAAGAAAATATATTTTTAAAACAGTGCTGCTGTTCAATTTTCCTAAACTTAAATGCCAGCTGTAGAGTGCCCTAGCAGGAAACACCTCCTGATGTCTTCTAGTCCCTTGCACTCTTGGTCCATAAAGGGCTAATTTCTTTAGATTATTTAGCTCAAAATCAAGTCTCAAATGTCAAACAGTGAATGTGTTTTCCTTTTTTAATCACGAAAGGATATTTAGCATGCTAATTCCAGGTTCTTGCCATCTAGATCATACACTCTTCTCAAATTAATGAGGCTTTTTAAACACTAGTGTAACTTTCATTTTGGCTCTGCTCAGGATAATTAGAGTTTTGGTCATTTAAAATAATTTCCAGAAAAACTTCTGTAGTAGAGATCATTGCTATATTAATGCAATAAGTTAGTCTACCTAGTAAGCACTTGCAACTCACTACTTTTCACATGCTGTTTTCATTAGTCAAGATATTGAGGGAAAAAGACATCAGTCTTGTTACAGAGGTGACATTTTCAGTTATCCATTACTGTGTAATAAACCACCTCAAAATGTGGTGACTTGTACCAACAGCCATGTAAGTATCTTTTATGTTTCTGTAGGATTTACTGGGATCAGTTGGGTGGTTCTTCTGCTCCATAGGATATCGGCTGAGTCTCCAGCCAAGTTATATAGGGCTTTAACTGCACTGGAACATCCAAGATGGTTCCCTCTCAGGCTGGCAGTTGGTACTGGCTTTCCACTGGGAGCATCTCTGGGGCTGCAGAACAAAGCATCTCAGGGCTTATGGTGCTTACAGCATGGCAGCTGGTTTTTGAGAAGGAGTATCACAAAAGTGAGTGCTCCAACAGGAAAGAAGTGGAAGCTGTTAGTTCTTCTGAGGCCTGAACTCAGAAGTTTCAGAATATTCTATTAGTCAAAGTAGTCACAGGAGTAGCCTAAATTCCAAGGGAAGAGGTGTAACTCCATCTCTTCCTGTGAGAATTGGACTACAGTACAGGGAGGAGAAGAACTGCAGGAGCTACCTTTGGAGACTGGCTACCACCGCAACCAAATACTTCCTCTTTTTTACAGATTTCTTCTGTCTAATGATGGACAACAAATGGATTAAAGGAGTCATTCAAAAGACAGAACAGGCCGAGCTCATGCCTGTAATCTCAGCACTTTGGGAGGCTGAGGCAGCAGATCACTTGAGGTCAGGTCAGGAGTTCGAGAGCAGCCTGGCCAACATGGTGAAACCCTGGCTCTACTAAAAATACAAAAATTAGCTTGTGTGATGGCACGTGCCTGTAATCCCAGCTACTTGGAAGGCTGAGGCACAAGAATCACTTGAACCCAGGAGGCAGAGGTTGCAGTGAGCCAAGGACACACCACTGCACTCCAGCCTGGGTGATGGAGTGAGACTCTGTCTCAAAAAATAAAAAAAATAAAAAGTAGAAGAAAGGGAGATTAGGGGTGGAGCCAAGATGGCCGAATAGGAACAGCTCCGGTCTCCAGCTCCCAGCCCCAGCGACACAGAAGACGGATGATTTCTGCATTTCTGCTTGAGGTACCGGTTTCATCTCACTAGGGAGTGCCTAACAGTGGGTGCAGGACAGTCGGTGAAGCGCACTGTGCGCGAGCCGAAGCAGGGCGAGGCATTGCCTCACTCGGGAAGCGCAAGGGGTCAGGGAGTTCCCTTTCCTAGTCAAAGAAAGGGGAAGCAGACGGCACCTGGAATATCGAGTCAGTCCCATCCTAATACTGCGCTTTTCCAACGGGCCTGGAAAACGGCACACTAGGAGATTGTGTCTCGCACCTGGCTCGGAGGGTCCTATGCCCACGGAGTCTCGCTAATTGCTAGCACAGCAGTCTGAGATCAAGCTGCAAGGCGGCAGCGAGGCTGGGGGAGGGGCGCCCGCCATTGCCCAGGCTTGCTTAGGTAAACAAAGCAGCCAGGAAGCTCGAACTGGGTGGAGCCCACCACAGCTCAAGGAGGCCTGCCTGCCTCTGTAGGCTCCACCTCTGGGGGCAGGGCACAGACAAACAAAAACTCTGCAAGAACTTCCACAGACTTAAATGTCCCTGTCTGACTGACAGCTTTGAAGAGAGTAGTGGTTCTCCCAGCATGCAGCTGGAGATCTGAGAACAGTCAGACTGCCTCCTAAAGTGGGTCCCTCACCCCTGAGCAGCCTAACTGGGAGGCACCCCCCCAGTAGGGACAGACTGACACCTCATTCAACCCGGTACTTCTCTGAGACAAAACTTTCAGAGGAACTATCAGACAGCTGAATTTGTGGTCTCACGAAAATCCGCTGTTCTGCAGCCACCGCTGCTGACACCCAGCCAAACAGGGTCTGGAGTGCACCTCTAGTAAACTCCAACAGACCTGCAGCTGAGGGTCCTGTCTGGTAGAAGGAAAACTAACAAACAGAAAGGACATCCACACCAAAAACCCATCTGTACATCACCATCATCAAAGACAAAAAGTAGATAAAACCACAAAGATGGGGAAAAAACAGAGCACAAAAACTGGAAACTCTAAAAAACAGAGCACCTCTCCTCCTCCAAAGGAACGCAGTTCCTCACCAGCAACGGAACAAAGCTGGATGGAGGATGACTTTGATGAGCTGAGAGAAGAAGGCTTCAGACGATCAAACTACTCTGAGCTACGAGAGGAAATTCAAAACAACAGGAAAGAAGTTAAAAACTTTGAAAAAAAATTAGAAGAATGGATAACTAGAATAACCAATGGAGAGAAGGGCTTCAAGGAGCTGATGGAGCTGAAAGCTAAGTTTCGAGAACTACGCGAAGATTGCAGAAGCCTCAGTAGCAGATGCGATCAACTGGAAGAAAGGGTATCGCTGATGGAAGATGAAATGAATGAAATGAAGAGAGAAGGGAAGTTTAGAGAAAAAAGGATAAAAAGAAATGAACAAAGCCTCCAAGAAATTTGGGACTATGTGAAAAGACCAAACCTACGTCTGATTGGTGTACCTGAAAATGATGGGGAGAATGGAACCAAGTTGGAAAACACTCTGCAAGATATTATCCAGGAGAACTTCCCCAATCTAGCAAGGCAGGCCAGCATTCAGATTCAGGAAATACAGAGAACGCCACAAAGATACTCCTCGAGAAGGGCAACTCCAAGACACATTATTGTCAGATTCACCAAAGTTGAAATGAAGGAAAAAATGTTAAGGGCAGCCAGAGAGAAAGGTCGGGTTACCCACAAAGGGAAGCCCATCAGACTAACAGCTGATCTCTCAGCAGAAACTCTACAAGCCAGAAGAGAGTGGGGGCCGATATTCAACATTCTTAAAGAAAAGAATTTTCAACCCAGAATCTCCTATCCCGCCAAACTAAGCTTCATAAGTGAAGGAGAAATAAAACACTTTACAGACAAGCAAACGCTGAGTGATTTTGTCACCACCAGGCCTGCCCTAAAAGAGCTCCTGAAGGAAGCACTAAACATGGAAAGGAACAACCGGTACCAGCCACTGCAAAAACATGCCAAATTGTAAAGACCATCGAGACTAGGAAGAAACTATAGCAACTAACGAGCAAAATAACCAACTAACATCATAATGACAGGATCAGATTCACACATAACAATATTAACGTTAAATGTAAATGGGCTAAATGCTCCAATCAAAAGACACAGACTGGCAAACTGGATAAGGAGTCAGGACCCATCAGTGTGCTGTATTCAGGAAACCCATCTCACGTGCAGAGACACACATAGACTCAAAATAAAGGGATGGAGGAAGATCTATCAAGCAACTGGAAAACAAAAAAAGGCAGGGGTTGCAATCCTAGTCTCTGATAAAATAGACTTTAAACCAACAAAGATCAAAAGAGACAAAGAAGGCCATTACATAATGGTAAAGGGATCAATTCAACAAGAAGAGCTAACTATCCTAAATATATATGCACCCAACACAGGAGCACCCAGATTCATAAAGCAAGTCCTGAGTGACCTACAAAGGGACTTAAACTCCCACACAATAATAATGGGAGATTTTAACACCCCACTGTCAGCATTAGACAGATCAATGAGACAGAAAGTTAACAAGGATATCCAGGAATTGAACTCAGCTCTACATAAAGTGGACCTAATAGACATCTACAGAACTCTCCACCCCAAGTCAACAGAATACACATTTTTTTCAGCACCACACCACACCTATTCCAAAATTGACCACATAGTTGGAAGTAAAGCTCTCCTCAGCAAATGTAAAAGAACAGAAATTATAACAAACTGTCTCTCAGACCACAGTGCAATCAAACTAGAACTCAGGATTAAGAAACTCACTCAAAACCGCTCTACTACATGGAAACTGAACAACCTGCTCCTGAATGACTATTGGGTACATAATGAAATGAAGGCAGAAATAAAGATGTTCTTTGAAACCAACGAGAACAAAGACACAACATACCAGAATCTCTGGGACACGTTCAAAGCAGTGTGTAGAGGGAAATTTATAGCACTAAATGCTCACAAGAGAAAGCAGGAAAGATCCAAAATTGACTCCCTAACATCACAATTAAAAGAACTAGAAAAGCAAGAGCAAACACATTCAAAAGCTAGCAGAAGGCTAGAAATAACTAAAATCAGAGCAGAACTGAAGGAAATAGAGACACAAAAAACCCTTCAAAAAATTAATGAATCCAGGAGCTGGTTTTTTGAAAAGATCAACAAAATTGATGGACCCCTAGCAAGACTAATAAAGAAGAAAAGAGAGAAGAATCAAATAGATGCAATAAAAAACGAAAAAGGGGATATCACCACCGATCCCACAGAAATACAATCTACCATCAGAGAATACTACAAACACCTCTATGCAAATAAACTAGAAAATCTAGAAGAAATGGATAAATTCCTCGACAAATACACCCTCCCAAGACTAAACCAGGAAGAAGTTGAATCTCTGAAAAGACCAATAACAGGTTCTGAAATTGAGGCAATAATCAATAGCTTACCAACCAAAAAGAGTCCAGGACCTGATGGATTCACAGCTGAATTCTACCAGAGGTACAAGGAGGAACTGGTACCATTCCTTCTGAGACTATTCCAATCAATAGAAAAAGAGGGAATCCTCCCTAACACATTTTATGAAGCCAGCATCATCCTGATACCAAAACCTGGCAGAGACATAACCAAAAAAGAGAATTTCAGACCAATATCCTTGATGAACATTGATGCAAAAATCCTCAATAAAATACTGGCAAACCGAATCCAGCAACACATCAAAAAGCTTATCCACCATGATCAAGTGGGCTTCATCCCTGGGATGCAAGGCTGGTTCAACATACACAAATCAATAAATGTAATCCAGCATATAAACAGAACCAAAGACAAAAACCACATGATTATCTCAATAGATGCAGAAAAGGCCTTTGACAAAATTCAACAACCCTTCATGCTAAAAACTCTCAATAAATTAGGTATTGATGGGATGTATCTCAAAATAATAAGAGCTATCTACGACAAACCCACAGCCAATATCATACTGAATGGGCAAAAACTGGAAGCATTCCCTCTGAAAACTGGCACAAGACAGGGATGCCCTCTCTCACCGCTCCTATTCAACATAGTGCTGGAAGTTCTGGCCAGAGCAATCAGGCAGGAGAAGGAAATAAAAGGTATTCAATTAGGAAAAGAGGAAGTCAAATTGTCCCTGTTTGCAGATGACATGATTGTATATCTAGAAAACCCCATTGTCTCAGCCCAAAATCTCCTTAAGCTGATTAGCAACTTCAGCGAAGTCTCAGGATACAAAATTAATGTACAAAAATCACAAGCATTCTTGTACACCAATAACAGACAAACAGAGAGCCAAATCATGAGTGAACTCCCATTCACAATTGCTTCAAAGAGAATAAAATACCTAGGAATCCAACTTACAAGGGATGTGAAGGACCTCTTCAAGGAGAACTACAAACCACTGCTCAATGAAATAAAAGAGGATACAAACAAATGGAAGAACATTCCATGCTCATGGGTTGGAAGAATCAATATCGTGAAAATGGCCATACTGCCCAAGGTAATTTATAGATTCAATGCCATCCCCATCAAGCTACCAATGACTTTCTTCACAGAATTGGAAAAAACTACTTTAAAGTTCATATGGAACCAAAAAAGAGCCCGCATCGCCAAGTCAATCCTAAGCCAAAAGAACAAAGCTGGAGGCATCACGCTACCTGACTTTAAACTATACTACAAGGCTACAGTAACCAAAACAGCATGGTACTGGTACCACAACAGAGACATAGATCAATGGAACAGAACAGAGCCCTCAGAAATGATGCCGCATAGCTACAACTATCTGATCTTTGACAAACCTGACAAAAACAAGAAATGGGGAAAGGATTCCCTATTTAATAAATGGTGCTGGGAAAACTGGCTAGCCATATGTAGAAAGCTGAAACTGGATCCCTTCCTTACACCTTATACAAAAATTAATTCAAGATGGATTAAAGACTTATATGTTAGACCTAAAACCATTAAAATCCTACAAGAAAACCTAGGCGATACCATTCAGGACATAGGCGTGGGCAAGGACTTCATGTCTAAAACACCAAAAGCAATGGCAACAAAAGCCAAAATCGACAAATGGGATCTCATTAAACTAAAGAGCTTCTGCACAGCAAAAGAAACTATCATCAGAATGAACAGGCAACCTACAGAATGGGAGAAAATTTTTGCAACCTACTCATCTGACAAAGGGCTAATATCCAGAATCTACAATGAACTCAAACAAATTTACAAGAAAAAAACAAACAACCCCATCAAAAAGTGGGCAGAGGACATGAACAGACACTTCTCAAAAGAAGACATTTATGCAGCCAGAAAACACATGAAGAAATGCTCATCATCACTGGCCATCAGAGAAATGCAAATCAAAACCACAGTGAGATACCATCTCACACCAGTTAGAATGGCCATCATTAAAAAATCGGGAAACAACAGGTGCTGGAGAGGATGTGGAGAAATAGGAACACTTTTACACTGTTGGTGGGACTGTAAACTAGTTCAACCATTGTGGAAGTCAGTGTGGCGATTCCTCAGGGATCTCGAACTAGAAATACCATTTGACCCAGCCATCCCATTACTGGGTATATACCCAAAGGACTATAAATCATGCTGCTATAAAGACACATGCACACGTATGTTTATTGCGGCACTATTCACAATAGCAAAGAGTTGGAACCAACCCAAATGTCCAACAACGATAGACTGGATTAAGAAAATGTGGCATATATACACCATGGAATACTATGCAGCCATAAAAAATGATGAGTTCGTGTCCTTTGTAGGGACATGGATGAAACTGGAGAACATCATTCTCAGTAAACTATCGCAAGGACAAAAAACCAAACACCGCATGTTCTCTCTCATAGGTGGGAATTGAACAATGAGAACTCATGGACACAGGAAGGGGAACATCACAATCCGGGGACTGTTGTGGGGTGGGGGGAGGGGGGAGGGACAGCATTGGGAGATACACCTATTGCTAAATGACGATAATGGTGCAAAATAAATGGCAATGATAATATGTAACAAACTGCACATTGTGACATGTACTAAAAAAAAAAATAAAAAAATAAAAAAATAAAAAAAAATAAAAAAAAATAAAAAGTAAAAATAAAAAGTACAGATTATGATTAATGTCTTTAAATGTTGTTGAAACACAGTAAAAAGAAATATGATCTTGGAATCCGAACACTGGAGTTCTCAATCAGGCTCTATGATTTGTAAGATAATGTAACCCAGAACAACTAACCTAAAGTGAATATCAAAGATTATTCTCTAACAAGATCAGTCTGAGGAAAAATAGGCAAAGACCCACTTTGTGAAGGAAAGTAAAATAACTGATATAGTCAACATGCAACTTTCTAAGAAAAAAAAAAACATTTATCAGACTTAAAAAAACAAATGCAGTTTCTCAATATTGTCCCAGTATACTATCAGGCTTTCTAATAGTTGGCATAACAACAAAACATATAAGCTATATTGCCATGCAAGACTAAAGACAGATGTCACCAGGATGGAGTGAGGAACTGGGATGCAGAAAACAGGCAAAGGCAAAGAGAATAGCACAGTTCTTCTGGCCTGTTTTCTTATACAGATTTTCTGAATTAAAAAACAATTTTAAATTATAATTTTTCAACCCTGGTTCTATACTAAAACTGCCTGTGGAACTTCAAAAGGCATAAGTTCATCTTGTGCATCCTACTCCTCCTATCTGTAACACATTTTACTCGATAAATTTCAATTCATCCTTTAAGTCTCAGTTCAGAAGTCATCTTCTACAAGAAAGCTTCCTGGAAATCCCCACAGCCCAGGCTAGGTTTTTGTATCCCTCTTTTGTGTTCCCATAAATTACCCCGTTTCAAATGTGTTCAATTTTCTTGTTTCTCTTCCTCAATATAATGTAAACTCCTTGGAAGCTAATGAATCCCCACAGTGCCACCACAAAGGCAAACAGACACACAAAAGGAGGGAAGGGAAGGGGAAGGGAAGGGTAAGGAGAGGGTAAGGGGAGGGTAAGGGGAGGGTAAGGGGAGGGAAGGGGAGGGAAGGGAGGGGAGGGGAAGGCAGGCGAAGGCAGGGGAAGGCAGGGAAGGCAGGGGAAGGCAGGGGATGGCAGGGGATGGCAGGGGAAGGCAAGGGAAGGGAGGGGAAGGCAAGGGAAGGGAAAAATAATTCATAGGTTCACTATCTTTTGATCATCTCCAACACACACATGCACACACATTTACAACTGGCACCCCACCAAGAGATTCTAAATCAGTAGATTAGATAGATAGATAGATAGATAGATAGATAGATAGATAGATAGATAGATAAATTTTTTTTTTGAGACAGAGTCTTGCTCTGTTGCCCAGGCTGAAGTGCAGTGGCACAGTCTTGGCTCACTGCAACCTCTGCCTCCCAGGTTCAAGTGATTCTTCTGCCTCAGTCTCCCGAGTAACTGGGACTACATGCATGCACCACCATGCCCGGCTAATTTTTGTATTTTTAATAGAGATGGGGTTTCACCATATAAGCCAGGCTGGTCGCAAACTCCTGACCTCGTGTTCTGCCAGTCTTGGCCTCCCAAAGTGCTAGGATTACAGGCATGAGCCACTACGCCTGGCATCAGTAGGTATAGATTTTTATAGATTCTAATTGTGAAGAATAGCCAGGGCTGATGTTTACTGTATTATCTTTGGCAAGTGATATGGTTTGGCTGTGTCTTCACCCAAATCTCATCTTGAATTGTAGCTCCCATAATTCCCACATGTTGTGGGAGGAACCCAGTGGGAGATAATTGAATCATGTGATGGTTTCCCCATACTGTTGTCATCATAGTAAATAAGTCTCACGAGATCTGATGGTTTTGTAAGGGATTTCCCCTTTCACTTGCCTCTCATTCTCTCTTTCACGCTGCCATGAAAGATGTGCCTTTTGCCTTCCACCATGACAGTGAGGCCTCCCCAGCCATGTGGAACTGTGAGTTCATTAAACCTCTTTTTTTTTTTTTAATTACCCAGCCTCAGGTATGTCTTTATCAGCAGCATGAAAATGGACTAATACAGCAGCAAAAAGTTAGCTTATACTAGGACAAAATTCTATATTGATCCAAACGATGGGCATGAAAATGCAAGGGTGGGAACATTGTATGTTTCTCCTGGTCCAGATATGAAAACCAAGGAAAATAGCTAATATTTCTGAGTACTTACTCAGCATCAAGCACTGTTCCAGACATGCTAAATATATTTTATTTTCACTGTAACAACAACCTTACCTTAGTATGTTCATTTCTACTGATAAAGAAATTGAGGAATGGTATAGAGAAAATAAGTAATTCAGGTCATGTAGCAGATAGAGCCTGGCCCTCAAAAGTAACCACAGCAATATCGAGACTGTGCCCCTTCAGCTTTCTTTGTATAGTGCTAAGCACAAGACTATGTACAGATTATTTTGTGCTCAATAAATATTTATCAGAAGCAGCATATGGCTTACCTTGTCTCTATCTGTAATGAGAAAACATACAAGTGAGCATAATAAGATTAAACCACAAAACCCACTAAGGTAAGAAGTGGATATTCAACTATAGTCCTGCCATGAAAGTTAGGAAGGTGGCAGACAATGGGATATAAAATAATACAGCAGAGAAAGTAATGATCGAGCTGTATAAAATGTATTCTGAGCAATAGGTGACACATTTTCATTGTGCATTCACTCTGAGCATTCTTTCCTTTCCACCAGAATCCAGCATCAGGGTCTGCTTCATGATGTACAACTTGTGCAGACACACAGGGCCCATGTATAGAAGGGCCCTGTTCTTGGTTTAATGCCCTGCTCTCAATGTCCTGAAAGTTTTAATAATTTTTGAACAGGCTGGGCGCTGTGGCTTACGCCTGTAATCCCAGCACTTTGGGAGGCTGAGGCGGGCGGATCACGAGGTCAGGAGATCGAGACCATCCTGGCTAACACGGTGAAACCCTGTCTCTACTAAAAATACAAAAAAATTAGCCAGGCATGGTGGCGGGCGCCTGTAGTCCCAGCTACTCGGGAGACTGAGGCAGGAGAATGGTGTGAATCCAGGAGGTGGAACTTGCAGTGAGCCGAGATCGTGCCACTGCACTCCAGCCTGGGCAACAGAGCGAGACTCCGTCTCAAACTAATAATAATAATAATAATAATAATTTTTGAACAAAAAGCACCACATCTTCATTTTACACTTAGTCCCACAAATCATGTAGCTTGGTCATGATCAGGAGATTCTGCAAAACCTCTCACTGCACAGCAATATGTAAAGGAGATATTTTATAATAGGCAACTACAGTCACCATATTTGCAAAAATGGAGGAAGTTGCTTGAATATCTGCAATCATAAATAAAAAGAGAATTTTTAGACTTACAGAAATGTAGACAGAGACTTAGAAGTCCTTGCAATCAGCATATCAGTCTTAAATCAAGGGAGTGACAAGGCTGACATGAAGCAGATTAAATCAGCAGGTATTGGCCCAGCATGGAAGACAGAACTGGATCAATGGACAACAGTGAACAAGGACAGTAAGAAAACAGACATGGATGAAAATTAGAAGGAAAATACCCTTAGCAGTATTGGCAGAGTGTTTTTTCCCAAAACTCTCTAGAAAAATGAAGTGGTAATAAATATCAGGGGGACATAAATTTATGTGGATATCATTTGTGATGATGTTTATGCATAAGAGAACTGCTTGGTAATCTCTATATAATTAATTTCATGATGTGAGTTCAGTCATTTTTGATTTATCATTTTGATGTCTTTGTAAACTACTGAGTTAGAGGAACCCCTCCAGAATTGTTAATCAAAGGAAAGTAACTGGATATTTGTGCTTAAATTCTAATAGCTCACAGGGAACATATGAGGTAAGCAGACCATAATAATGGTCCTATGAAGACTCTTTCCCCATTTAAGTGAGCTAGCTGCTTAGAAGACAGCAGCACCTGGAAGAAACAGGTATTCATAACAAATGGCTAATCTTTCAATATTTTATGTGCATTCTTTTTAATCTCTTTAAAAACTCTTTGAGGCAGATGCTATTTGGATCCCCACTTTATTGATGGGGAAACTAAGGTACACAGGGGTTAAGTTTATCCTTAACATCATATAATTAAGCTGTATTTGAATCAAACAGCAGATAGACACATTAAAGAAAACAAATATAATTTCTATCATCTGAGAGATATACCTCTAGACTTCTATCCAGGAGTATAATTCTGGTGCAGTGCTCTGACATATGCTTTATACTACATTGTTTGCTCTTTTGTTTGCCTTGTAACTAGAACTTATCATCCTGGTCCTCCCAAACACCTGTGAACTAGTTCATTCATTTTACAAATATCTTTTTCCCACTGAATTGGGATATTCATATACCTAATAGAGTTGTCCTTCGGTATATGTGTTGGATTGGTTCCAGGATTGCTCATGTGTATCAAAATCCAGGCACACTCAAGTCTCACAGTCAGCTCTACTGGGACTCAAGTATAGGTATATATGGAAAGATGGCCCTCCATATGGGGTTTTGCATCCTGAAAAGGCTGTATTTTTTATTAATGTTTGGTTGAATAAAGTTCATGTATAAGTGGACCCACACAATTCAAACCCATGTTGTTTAAGCATCAACTGTTATATATATATATGCACATATATACACACATATATATATACTCACATATGTGTGCATATATATGCGACAAGCACAGCCTTTAACCCACACTCACATACAAAAACTAATTGTAAAATAGACCACGATCTAAATATAAAATCTAAAACTATAAAACAGAAGCCTGGACCACCACAGTATCTTCAAAATGGACTTTTAGAAAATTCATTGAACTCTAACCCTAAATAAAATACTTTTTCCATCCCCTTTGTCAAATTTAGCTTTTTAAAATGATGTGATTAAAAAAGAATACGTTTCAAAGTTCAGCCTAAAAAATAAAAGAAAATAATAAGAATTTCATTATGCTTTCTGCTTAAAAATGACTTTGTTAATACATTATCTCAGATCAAAACAAACCAAAGCACCAGAGGATCAGACATGGTTTAGGATTAAGTCCTTAGAAATATTCTTTTCCTTTGAATACAGAACATCTCTAAGAAATTTCCTAACACTTGACTGACACTGACACAACTCAGCACAATAAGCTCTGCAAAGGTGCAAAAGCGATACACATTCAGTAGAAACCATACTTCTAGTACCCATATAAACATTCTGTTTTTCACTTTCAGTATAATATTCAATAAATTATATGAGATATTTAGCACGTTATTATTATCAAGTAGGCTTTGTTTAAGATGATTTTGTTCAACTGTAGGCTAATATAAGTGTTCTAAGCATGTTTGGGGTAGGCTAGACCAAGCTATGATATTCAGCAGGTTAGATGTATTAAGTGCTTATTGAGACATAACTCCATTATAAGTCAAGGAGCATTTGTATATTCGTTTGCTAGGGACTTCATAACAAAATAACACATACTTGGTAGCTTAAACAACAGAAATTTATTTTTTTTCACAGCTCTAGAGGCGAAGAGTCCAAGATCAAGGTGTTGTCAGAGTTGGCTTTCTCTGAGGCCTCTCTCCACTGGACTTGCAGATGGCTTCCCTCTTGCTGCCTCTTCACATGCAAACACTTTCTTCATGTATCTTTTTTCCCTGTTTCCTAATATTTTTTACTGACATATAATAGTGGTACATATTTGGGGGGTACATGTGATGTTTATGACTATATACAACGTGTAATGATCAAGTCAGGTTGATGAGGATATCCATCACCTCAAACAGTTTTGTGTTAGGACAATTTTTCTCTTCTGGCTATTTTGAAACATACAATATATTATTGTTAACTATAATTTTCCTACTCTACCATCAAATACTACAACATATCCCTTTTATCTAACTGTATTTTGTACCTCTTAACCAACTTCTCTTCATCCTCCTCATCCTCCTTTTCCCAGCCTCTGGTAATCACCATTCTACTGTCTACCTCCATGAGATTTACTTTTTTAGGTTCCCACACATGAGTGAGAACACATGATATTTATCTTTCTGTGCTTGGCTTATTTCACTTAACACAATGTCCCCCAGTTCCTTCTATGCTGCTACAAATGTCAGGATTTCATTCTTCGTTATGGTTGAATAGTGGCCCACTATGTATATGTACCACATTTTCATTATCCATTCGTCCACTGATGGACATTTAGGTTGATTCCATATCTTGGCTATTAGAAACAATGCTGCAAAAAACATGTGAGTGCAGATATCTCTTCGACACACTGATCTGCTTTCTTTTGGATATATACCCAGAGTGGGATTGTTAGACACCAGTCAACTGGATTAGAGCCTACCCTACAGGCTTTATTTTAACTTAATCGCCTCTTTAGTGCCTTATCTCCAAATACAGTCACATTCTGAGGTACTAGGGGTTAAGGCTTCAACATATCAATCTGGGGGGAGTGCAATTAAGTTCATAATAATTGGAGAGAAGACACACCCAGGGAGAGAGAGAAAAGCAGCCAATGGTGAGAAAATGCCAAAGCCAGGCTTGGTGTCCTTCCTAACCCAGCTGTGAGTTGACCTGCCTCTTTCTTTCCTCTCAGCTTCCTTCCTGCAGAGAGACTGAAAAAAGATCCTTGGTCTCATCTTCCAACCCTGAAGAGTGTGGCGGTGTTAAAGCAAGGTAGAGAACGAGAGAAGAGCATAGGAACCAGCTGTACTGAAACTCTCCAGAATGCTGGGGTTGAGAGAAAGTTCTAACTGGGGCATAGAAAGTAGCCCTTTATCTCTTGACCCTTCAATCTTTCTTCACGACACATCATAGAGAAGCTCTCTCTTGCTTTTTATTCCTCACCAGCTGGCTTTGGGGCCCTCCAGAGTTGTTCAAGAAGAGAAGCCATGCATGGAGATAGAAATTATATAAGGCTGAACAACCCACAGCTCCACAGATTTAGTACACATCAGTACCCTCTTTACTAGTAGCTTATCCTATAGAACAAACATCATTCCTTAATTTTCAGCATAAAATATTCAGAATTTATATTGCTTTGGATTCCAAACTAGCCGAATTGAAAAATGTGTTGTCAGCCGGGTGCAGTGGCTCATGCCTGTAATCCCAGAACTTTGGGAGGCCAAGGTGGGAGGATCACTTGAGCCCAGGAGTTGGAGGCCAGACTGGCTAACATGGTGAAACCCCCACTCTACTAAAAATACACAAACTAGCTGGAAATGATGGGGCATGCCTACAACCCCAGTTACTCAGGTGGCTGAAGCACAAGAATCAGTTGAACCCGAAAGGCAGAGGTTGCAGTGAGCCGAGATCACACCACTGCACTCCTCCCTGGATGACAGAGCAAGACCCTGTCTCGAAAAAAAAAAGAAAAGGAAATGAAAAGAAAAATGTGCTGTACTGATGGCAGTAAAGGCATTGGATAAATATTACAGTAAAAAAAAAAAAAGGGTAGCGCACACTTTAAATAGATGTATTTCAGGATAAGGATATATTTCCCCTGGAAAAGTTTGCCACCTTCTGCTGTCCTGTGATATTCGTATCAGGTAAAATGGAATTATTATAGCACCTCAAAATTACCAGTAACCATTTTTTTTCTAGTGAAAATTTATTGGAGCATAGTTTTCTAATTACAGCAATTTGCTACTAATGTTTAAGATGATTTCATGTATAAAATCCATAAAATTGAAGAAAAATCTATCCCTTACTCATGCAAAATGTTATGGTCCGTTTTTCAATGTGAGTGTTAATTTGTGGCGGTGTAATTAGACGTGTGTAGTACATGATCCATGCAGGTGAATTGTTTGACTTTCAGTGAATAATTTTGTGTCAAATTCTCTTGCTCTTAAATGGTTCATATTTATTTTTTGAGAGTACCAGATCTCTTCTGGCTCATTTTACACACTTTGCGTCTGACTCCCGGGAATTTCCTGTTGTAAGGTATTTATACCATGATTTACAGCTGCAATAAGCTGAGAAGTCTGAGGCAAGCAGCCACCGTATTTCATGACCACATAACAAAGTTGTTTCGCACTCAGAAAATAGTCAGTAGAATTTCACTGAGTTTTGTAACTTATAGCCGAATCCAAGTGACCAAATTCCACCAAAAGAAAACTATTTCTGATTTTCTCTCTCTTCATCTGTATTGCCAGTATCATGACCCAATTTGGGTGTTCCTTAAAACCCAGTCCTGAGTTATTGCGATACCTTCTTAACACATTTCCTTAGTTCAAAGTCTACACAATCCCTGCAGTAATTTGTTTTGTATCCACCACCAGGCTAATCCTGTTATAGCATTGGCTGCTGCCACCAGACTACTTCCCACCTACTACTATGTCTTCTTGAAAATATCCCCAGTCAATGTAAAGATAGAACACAGACTTTAGACTCTGTATTCAAGGCCCTCTAAAAACTGTTTTAACATTCCAAACCAACATTCCAGTTGCCCAACACAAACCATATTATTACTCAGATCTATCTCTATATGGGCATCCTCATGTATGGTATTTACAATCATGCTTGTCCTCATCTTCCGGCCAACCTAGAAAATTCTCTAATCCTCCTTCCTATCCTACACTTTTTTATTTCACATCTCATCTTCTAAATAAAGCTTCTGATAACCATTCCAGGTTACGATGATCTCACCAAGCCCTAATTTCTCACTTCCTTTATTTTCTGAATTAAGCAAACCACCTAAATGTAAACATAAATGCATCTAATGTAATGCTATATGTAAATATTATATGTAAATGCATCTCTCTAACAAACTACATGTGCTTCAAAGGAAGAAAATCACTTTGTTCCTCATTTGATTTCTCCTACATGCTTCACATATTATCAGGCACATGGTAGAGATATAGATGTAGATATACATATATTATATAAATATATGTATATAAATAAGACAAGCACTTATTTAATTCAATTTATCATATTAATTAATATATTTTTTCATTATATTGATATTAATCCATAAGATTCATTCAGGAGTATGATCACTTATTCACTCTGTGATTTTTGAACAAGTTGCTTAACCTCCCTATGATTAGTTTTCTCACATGTAAAATGAAAATGATAATAGTACTTTCCTTATTTCGATTTATTGTGAGCATTGAATAAATAATAGTTCAGCACAATACCTAGCACATAGAAAGCACTCAGTGTTTTACCACCAC
This sequence comes from Nomascus leucogenys, assembly GCF_006542625.1. Taxonomy (NCBI): domain Eukaryota; kingdom Metazoa; phylum Chordata; class Mammalia; order Primates; family Hylobatidae; genus Nomascus; species Nomascus leucogenys. The sequence continues at coordinate 11,701,292 of NC_044401.1, forward strand.
ACCCTCTTCCTCCTTCCCATCCTCCTCCTCTAGCTGCTGCTGCTCCTGCTTCTTCATCTACTCAGATAGATCAGTTCATTCATCCACTCATACTTTCATTTATTCCATCAGTAAGTCAGTCAACAAATATTTGTCTTCTGTGTAGCCCATGTAGCTTATTTCTAATGCAGTCATTTTCAAACTTTGCACTTCAGAGCCCTGCAATGGCTATCACAGAAGAAGATGGACGACAAGAAAACATTAACTCCAAGCCACCTTAGCCCTAAGTCAACCAGAGCAACAAAGCTTTCATTTGTACTACAAAAGAACAACGGCTGAACAAGTCTGAAAACCAATATTTTAATGCATAAATTTCACCACCAATGTTATTGCTCTCATAAGTTCTGTAGCTCCCAAGCTTGCTGTTTTTCTACTACCCATTCTTTTATAATTAGTCTTCCCCAAAACTCAATGCAAAGGCTTAAATAAAATTAAGGACTACAGCTTTCCTCCCCAAAAAGGTTTCCTCACATTTTTCTACCATGTTTCATTCTGGGTTTCATAATCAGTTCTATAATAATGGTAAAATACATACAGTGCAGGGGTACAAAAACTAATCACTGAAAAAGCAGGATTCAGTAAGATTAAGTCATTTTCCAGCCCAATTATTAAACAAATATTTATAGAGTGCTCACTGCACGCCAGGGATTCTTCTCAAAACCAGTCTGAGTCATAAATATTAGAAAATATATTATTCCAGCAATATTTCCCATCCTCCTTTAATTAATGTGTTCTTTGAACAAATATGGAAATATCTCTCTTCAATATTATTTGGAAATTAAACATACAGCAAATATTTTGACAGAATAAAAATCATAAAATAATCATTTTAATATATATTATTTTATACTTTCAATGTGTGCAGTTGGTTTGCCTACCACAAATTCTTTCTCTAGCTCTTGTGTAAGACAGGCTGCAGGTAAATTTCTGCCCCAAACTTGTTGCTTTGCTTTGCTTTCATAGCCAAAAATTCAGAAAACCACACTTAAAATAAGCATGCAATTACAGCACAAAATATGTATTTCAAACTGTACAGTGCTCTCACCCTGAATCTAGGCACCCGCCTGTTATGTGCACAAAGGAAAGGCAATGACTAATAAAGTAAGTATTCTTAATATGTGATATAATGCTCTATTAATGATATAAATTTAGCTTTAATTTCCCCCATTGTGTGACTTTTGAAAGGTCTCCTTTCTATAATAGATCATATCATAAATGTTTTGAAGGAGTCATTTAATTAATTCCCTCCCTGAAAACAGCAAGCCTAATGCTAAAACTACCCAGGAATTCAGTTATCTCTACCTTTAATTAAATTTTTCACCATTTTTAGCTCATATCTATTTGATTAATAACAAAAACTACACCTATTTTTATTCATATTGGATGAAAGACAAAAGATAAAGATGTCTTTTTCATCAATTTAAATAAAAATAGGATTATATAAGCAATTAACCAATAGTCTCCCATCTTCGAATGAGGTCTTAACATGAAAAGCACCTTCCTTACTATTAAAACAAGAAATTATTTTCACAAGAACAGTGAAATGTGTAGTGAAGGCTCACTGATGTCATTACCCTCAGAATCCTCAGATTTTGTGACTCTGCTTTCCACTCTTCTCTCCATGTGTACTAATTGGAGTTCGTGACTTTGGAGTACTAATGGCACAACTGCAGATATAACAGGCAGTAACCAACAAACCATTATCTCATGTTATACACATAACAAGGATTTTGGGGTCTGGGTTTGACTTTGCTTTGTTTTCTTGTTTTCTTTTGTTTTGTTTTCTGTCTGCCTTCTTGGTTTTTCATTGGCTGTTTCCTGGGAACTGAGAGCAAGGGATAAGGCAAATTAAAAAAAAGAATAAGAAGAAGGTTCTTCCAGGGCCAGGCAAGTTGGCTCACACCCATAATCCCAGCACTTTTCAAGGTCGAGGCCAGTAGATCCCATGAAGCCAGGAATTCGAGACCAGCCAGGCCAACATGGTGAAAACCCATCTCTACTGAAAATACAATAATTAGCGAGGAATGGTGGCGCAAGCCCATAATCCCAGCTACTCAGAAAGCTGAGGCACAAGAATTTGCTTGAACCCAGGAGGCAGAGACTGTAGTAAGCAGAGACTGCCCCACTGCACTCCAGCCTGGGCAACAGAGGAAGTGAGACCCCGTCTCAAAACAAAACAAAACAAAGAAAAAAAAAGAAAGTTCTTCCGATACAGCATCAGCAGATGATGTTATGAAGACTGGTAATGTTCTCTTGTCTTATAGAAATGTATTAATAATTTTTTTCTATCAGAATTTTTTTTCTATCAGTTAAAGAAATCAGAATCTGTCAGCTGCCAAAACCAATAGTCATGCCCTACTATGTTTCTTCCATCCAAGGACCTCAATTTATAGGCAGTAGAAACAGACTTATTTCAAACTCCAGCAACCAGATTAGTAATTGGGTAGACAACAGTAGTAGAAGCTATGGGACCTGAATTATAAGTGGAACTATTTGGTGAAAGCTTCTCTTTTAGTATTAAAACTGTGCCATCCCTGAATTTCTGTAACTCTGTGTCTCTCAATTCTCCTTCTTCAGTTCAAACTCCTTATCTTTTGTCATCTCTGCTACTTTCCTTCCTCCTTCCAACCCAAGAATGTTTCTGTCTGAAATTCAGTTGAAGGACTTTGAGATATTCTTCTTGAATTTAATTTTTTATTTTTAGTTTTTATGATATTCTTGACCTAGTCCCCTTTTGCCTCATAGAGTCAGGCTTCAAATCCTGTCTAATTTTAAACTGTTTCTTTCTTTCTGTTCCCATTAACACTCTGCTCATGAGCGTGTGACATCCTGTCTATACTCTGACAGTTTCTGAAGTCAAATGAAAAACCACATACTAAGCACAAACCACAAGGACCAGCACATAACAGATGCTTAATAAATCTAGTTCCTATCCTTCCTCATCTTCCAACTGGTTTCCTTGATGTCAGCCTGCTCCTCAGCAACAGTTCTTACACATTAACACAGTTTTTGCACACATTACCTTCCACTTGTAAACTTTCAGTTTACCTTCTATCTCTCCTGATGTGTGACATCACATATCTTAAAAAAAAAAACTACTCTTAATCCTACCAGATCTCCTTAGTATTTGCCAAATGGCCATTCACATTTCCACTCTTCTTTCCATGCACACTTCAGTCCCTTTTCCTGCTGTCCACTAATATATCTAACTCTTCCTTTAAAGTGTATCTTAAATCCCATGTGCTCCAACTACTTCCACCTTTTCTGAGTCCTTCTGGCATTTACAGATATTTACAATCATTAGGATGTGAAAAAGCTGTTTGAAATTCCATCTATTTGTAAGATCAAATAGACTGTACGACAAGGTCCATCAACACCAGCTGTTGTTGGCATGCTTTGCTTTAGCCAATAGCATTGATCGTATCAACAATGTTTTCAACTTTAAAAATTTCCTAAGTAGAATTGCTTCTGTAACATGAGCTTCAATCAATCAATCTATATATATACATATATAACATATAATTTTGTAGTATTATCTTTTAGCAGATGTTTACTCCATCTAGCACATGAGTGGCTTTGAGGCTTGTATAACCTTAAACATGTTTGTTTCCTACTTCCCTAGCATAATAAAAATCTCAGTCAATATTTGTTGATTATAATAAAAAGAAAATGAAAAACTTTTCCCACTCACATCACAGAAATACTGTTGTGAAAATACAATATATTTAACGCACCATGAGCTCCTTCCTCTGAGACATGCAATGTATTTATACTGGAAGAAAATATGGTGTTTTTTGTTTTTACTCTTTTTGCAGTATTGGATTCTGAAGGAAAAGAATAACAATACAAACCTGTCATTTCTCAAAGAAAAATGTGTGTCTTTACAACCTGTTAAATATGGATTTCTGGACTCTGAAGCAATTAATTATTTATATAATTATCTGGGAAAGACAAAATCAGATTCATTAGCCGAAAAAACTGTGACATGCCAGCACTAGGTCAGTTTTAGAAATGGAGCTTGAAATACATATTGATGACTCTGCATAGAGCACAGAGGAATATTGCTTCTAGTTCAGAGCAAACAGTGAATTGTCAGTTAAGCTGGCACGGGGCAGTCTCTAGGACAATGTTAAAGGAGAGATTTACAACATTCTTATAGAAATTCTAAAAATGAGATACTCTTAGAATCTAAGATAGAGCTGTTATATTAAAGTCCATACTATATAAGTTTGTGTTCTTGTGAAGCCCAAAGTGCCTTCATGTTGAACAAAATACTAAATTCAAGATTCATATGCATAAGGAATTTAGATAAGAAAAACAGGTCTCAAAGAACTTAAGAAATCAAGATAGTACATAGATAAGGTGCCATCAAATTATTAACACACAAATGATAGGAATTATATGACCACAGATCCATATTTTAAACAGCATTATTATACAGAAAGTAGAAGAGTTTTAGACCAGAGACTTACAGTCCAGAAGTAGTTTATTCATCTTTTACTTTGTCGTCATCTCTCAGCAAGTCAAAATTGCCATCTATAAAATGGTAGTACAAATACCCATCCCTTTTTCCCCAAAATAGGTTGTCATGAAGAAAAATAAAACAGTGTTTCCAAATGTAATTTGATTTCTTTGAGGAACTTGCACACATAAATCCAATTATACATAGCTGTAAATTTGTTATTCACTTTTTCCTCAAGCTACTAATTGCCCCAAAACAGCTAAGCAAAGGAGCTCAGTTAGGAAACAGCCGATTTTTCTGCTTTTTGATCTGTTTCTGATCTAACTGAGCCAGGCTGGTACATTCCTGTTGATAATGGCACATTTTAACAAATTTTATTTACATACATCAGGAACCCATCACTTCCCAATTTGGACTTGAAAATAACTGCTGGAACAGAGAGCTTGGATAATTTGAACACCTGAGCTTCTACATTAGCTAGAGTAAAAGACAGTCAAGTAAATATATAAACCAAATGCTACCCAGTTTGTACATCTAACCATCACAAAGTCTGTTTTCTATTATGTACCAATGTGGCAGTATCAGGATATCTTCACTAAGCCTAAACTACGAATAGATTGCTTTTTGTGCAATGCTGTGTACATGTATCTATTTGTGTCTATAAACATGAGGGAGAAGTTTTAATCTTTTAATTGAAGAAGAAAGGGGACATGTTGTTGTTGTTTATGGTGATGGTACAAGTAAGACAATGATACTTATGAAAGGAGTATTCATAAAGGCGGTGAAAGGGATAGATGTTGTGTTGTCCCCTTCCTTGAACTGATTAACCAGTTTTAAACCTCTGAAAATGAAGGGCTAAGGGAAAAATCTTACAGTTAACATCAAAAATGTGATGAGGCTCTAAGCTTATACTGTGCTGCTTTGAGGTCCAGTGGAGAATTAAAAGGGGGAAACAGCAGAAAGTACCTGTCACCCAGAAGACTCCAGTATCACAGGTAGTGATGGAGGAATAAGCCAGTAATCCAGGAATACTCACGAGCACATGAGAAGTCTTATTCCAGGGCACATGGGATTCCGTCATGCTAGAGGCATCTGACATCACCCAGGGAGACAACATTTGACGGCAGACTGAAGCCACACAAAATGGTTTGGATATTGGAGCAATTGAGATTTAGCTGTTAATGTTAATGGTATCATATATGTTCTCACAGGGTTGTGAAACCAGTTACATATACCCAACTTATTTATATTTGCAAACTGTGTCTATTTCAATATATTCAGCAACAATTCGATAACTCATTTCAAGAGTAAATTATATATACCATCTTATATATAATCTAAATCCCTTAGCTGAAATGAAATTCTTTTTCTGCTTCAAAACCTCACAGATCTTTTGAGTATTGAACTGTATGCAAACATAATGGCCACTGTGGATACTTAATATTTTAAATAAATAAGTCACCTTTATAAATACCAAAGTGTTATTAACCATTTTTGAGTCTAGGAACAATATAAGAAAAGGTTGTTAGTGTTAAGGAATGTTTTAGTTATAAGAGATTCTTGCTATTGTAGAATTGATCATCCTTTATAATCCTCCAGCAACTGAAGCCTTTCCTGCATTTGTGGATTTCCCTAGCCACAAAAGCTGAAAATACCAAACATTCACCATCCTGCTTTCTTTATAATTAGGGCCTGGGCATAAGACATAGGCTCTGCTAATCGGACTTGGTAGTACTAAATTTTTACTAGCAAGAAGATGGCAAAAAAAGTAAAGACCAAAGAAATGTTCTCTGGTGGCTCTACCAGCTCCTGCAAACTGAAGCCCTGCTCAGCTTTGTTAGGGGTTCCTGCAGCTGATATTCCCATTCGGGGTAATAGTGGCTGTGTTTTTCCTCCAGACCACTTTTTCCTGTCCATGTGAATCTGCCTCCAAATTTTCTACCCACTTGGAGCATCAGTGAACTACCCAATATGCTTTTTTTTTTTTTTTTTTTGAGATGGAGTTTCGCTCTTGTCACCCAGGCTAAAGTGCCATGGCACGATCTAGGCTCACTGCAACCTCTGCCTCCCGGGTTCAAGTGATTCTCCTGCCTCAGCCTCTCAAGTAGCTGAGATTACAGACACTCCACAGCATGCCCAGCTAATTATTGTATTTTTAGTAGAGACTGGGTTTCACCATGTTGGCCAGGCTGGTCTTGAACTCCTGTCATCAGATGATCCACCCACCTTGGCATCCGAAAGTGCTGGGATTACAGGCTCCAATATGCTTTTAATAAATCCCTTTTCTGTAACTTGTGACATTGAACTCTGATTAATAAACTTGGGTTTGGAAGAGTGATCTTAGAAGTTTAAAAAATGTTAAACTATTATTCATCAAAATGGGCATGCTCTTCTATCCTTTATTAAAATCTCTGCCAAAAGTCACCTTATCAGAGAAGCCTTTTCTGACCAACCTTTCTAAAATGCACTCCCTACCAATTGCACCCCCTCATGCACTGCTGGATTTTCCTTAATATTATTTGTCTCTGACCTGATATTATTTTATTACGATATTTTCTCACTGATACATAAGACCCACGAGAGCATGGACTTGGTATGAGATAGTTTTCTATGAGTTCCTCCACTGCAGCTTTTTTCCTAAATTTATTATAATTTTTATTTCAATAGCTTTTGGGGGAACACTAGGTGTTTGGTTACATGAATATGTTCTTCAGCGGTGATTTCTGAGATTTTGGTGCACTTATTACCCTAGCAGTGAACACTGTACCCAATGTGTAGTCTTTTATCCCTCACCACCCCCCACATCCGTTCCCAAAGTCCATCGTATCATTCTTATGCCTTTGCATCTTCATAGGTTAGCTCCCACTTATAAGTGAGAACATAACAATGTTTGGTTTTCCATTCCTGAGTTACTTCACTTAGAATAATAGTCTCCAATTCCATCCAGGTTGCTGCTAATGCCATTATTTCATTCCTTTTTATCGCTGACTAGTATTCTATGGTGTGTGTGTGTGTATATCTATATATATCTATATATACATATAATTGTGATATGTGTATATATATATATATCACATCCACATATTGATTGATAGACATTTGGGCCAGTTCCATATTTTTGCAATTGTGAATTCTGCTGCATAAACATGGGTGTGCAAGTATCTTTTTCATATGACTTCTTTTTCTCTGGGTAGAGGGTAGCTCTACTTTTAGTTCTTTAAGGAATCTCCACACTGTTTTCCATAGTGGTTGTACTAGTTTACATTCCCACCAGGTTAAAAGTGTTCCCTTTTCACCACATCCACACCAACACCTATTATTCTTTGGGTTTTTTTATTATGGCCATTCTGCCAGGAGTAAGGTGGTATCACACTGCAGTTTCGATTTGCATTTCCGTGATCATTAGTGGTGTTGAACATTTTTTCATCTGTTTCTTGGCCATTTGTATATTTTCTTTTGAGAAATGTCTATTCATGTCCTTAGCCCACTTTTTGATGGGACTGTTTGTTTTTTTCTTGCTGATTTGAGTTCCTTGTAGATTCTGGATGTTAGTTCTTCGACGGATGTATAGACTGCAAAGATTTTCTCCCATTTTGTGGGTTGTCTGTTTACCCTCTGGATTGTTTCTTTTGCCATGCAAAAACTTAAATTTGCACGGCAAAAGAAACTATCTGCAGGAAAAACAGACAACCACAAAATTTTGCTCTGCTTAATTTAGTTTAATTAAGTCCCCATTTATTCATCTTTGTTTTTGTTGCATTAGCTTTTGGGTTCTTGGTCATGAAATCCTTGCCTAAGCCAATGTCTAGACGGGATTTTTCTGATGTTATCTTCTAGAATTTTTATGGTTTCAGGTCTTAGATTTAAGTCCTTGATTCATCTTGAGTCAATTTTTGTATAAGGTGAGGGATGAGGATCCAGTTTCATTCTTCTACATGTAGCTTGTTAATTATTCTAGCACCATTTGTTGAATAGGGTGTCCTTTCCCCAGTTTATGTTTTTCTTTGCTTTGTCAAAGATCAGTTAGCTGTAAGTATTTGGCTTCATTTCTGGGTTCTCCATTCTGTTCCATTGGTCTTCATGCCTATTTTTATACCAGGACCAGCTGTTTTGGTGACTATGGCCTCCAGATTGGTTCTTTTTGCTTAATCTTTCTTTGGCTATGCAGGCTCTTTTTTGGTTCCATATGAATTTTAGGGTTTTTTTTTTTCTAGTTCTGTGAAGAATGATGACAGTATTTTGATGGGAATTGCTTTGAATTTTTAGATTGCTTTTAGCAGTATGGCCATTTTCACAATATTGATTCTACCCATCCATGGGCATGGGATGTATTTCTATTTGTTTGTGTTGTCTATGATTTCTTTTAGCAGTGTTTTGTAGTTTTCCTTCTAGAGGTCTTTCATCTCCTTGGTTAGGTATATTCCTAAGTATTTTATTTTTTGCAGCTATTATAAAAGGGGCTGAGTTCTTGATTTGATTCTTAGCTTGGTCACTGTTGGTATATAACAGAGCTATTGATTTATATACATTAATCTTGTATCCTGAAACTTTGCTGAATGAAATCAATATGGAAATTTAAACTTCTTCGAACTGAATGATAATAGTGACACAACCTATCAAAATCTCTGGGATACAGCAAAGGAGTGCTAAGAGGAAAGTTCAGAGCCCTAAATGCCTACATCAAAGAGTCTGAAAGAGCACAAATAGACAATATAAGGTCACACCTCAAGGAACTAGAGAAACAAGAACATACCAAACCTAAACCAGCAGAAGAAAAGAAATGACAGAGATCAGAGAAGAATTAAATGAAACAAAAAAAAAATACAGAAGATAAATGAAACAAAAAGCTGGTTCTTTGAAAAGATAAATAGGATTGATTAGCCCATTAGTGAGATTAACCAACAAAAGAAAGAAAAGAAAAGAAAACAAAAGAAAAGAAAAGATCCAAATAAGTTCAATTAGCAACGAAATGCGGGGGTGGAGCCAAGATGGCCAAATAGGAACAGCTCCGGTCTCCAGCTCCCAGCCTGAGCGACACAGAAGACGGGTGATTTCTGCATTTCCGTTTGAGGTACCGGGTTCATCTCACTAGGGAGTGCCAAACAGTGGGTGCAGGACAGTCGGTGAAGCGCACTGTGCGCGAGCCAAAGCAGGGCGAGGCATTGCCTCACCCGGGAAGCGCAAGGAGTCAGGGAGTTCCCTTTCCTAAGAAAGGGGTAACAGATGGCACTGGGAAAATTGGATCAGTTCCACCCTAATACTGCGCTTTTCCAACGGGCTTGGAAAACAGCACACCAGGAGATTGGGTCCCGCACCTGGCTCGGAGGGTCCTATGCCCATGGAATCTCCCTGATTGCTAGCACAGTAGTCTGAGATCAAACTGCGAGGCGGCAGTGAGGCTGGGGGAGGGACGCCTGCCATTGCCCAGGCTTGCTTAGGTAAACAAAGCAGCCAGGAAGCTGGAACTGGGTGGAGCCCACCACAGCTCAAGGAGGCCTGCCTGCCTCTGTAGGCTCCACCTCTGGGGGCAGGGCACAGACAAACAAAAACTCAGCAGTAACCTCTGCAGACTTAAATGTCCCTGTTTGACAGCTTTGAAAAGAGTAGTGGTTCTCCCAGCACGCAGCTGCAGATCTGAGAATAGGCAGACTGCCTCCTAAAGTGGGTCCCGACCCCTGAGCAGCCTAACTGGGAGGCATCCCCCAGTAGGGACAGACTGACACCTCACTCGGCCAGGTACTCCTCTGAGACAAAACTTCCAGAGGAACTATCAGACAGCTGAATTTGTGGTCTCACGAAAATCCGCTCTTCTGCAGCCACCGCTGCTGACACCCAGCCAAACAGGGTCTGGAGTGGACCTCTAGCAAACCCCAACAGACCTGCAGCTGAGGGTCCCATCTGGTAGAAGGAAAACTAACAAGCAGAAACGACATCCACACCAAAAATCCATCTATACATCACCATCATCAAAGACCAAGTAGATAAAATCACAAAGATGGGGAAAAAACACAGCAGAAAAACTAGAAACTCTAAAAAGCAGAGCACCTCTCCTCCTCCAAAGGAACGCAGTTCCTCACCAGCAACGAAACAAAGCTGAACGGAGAATGACTTTGACGAGTTGAGAGAAGAAGGCTTCAGACGATCAAACTACTCCGAGCTACGGGAGGAAATGCAAAACAATAGCAAAGAACTTAAAAACTTTGAAAAAAAATTAGACGAATGGATAACTAGAATAACCAATGAAGAGAAGGGCTTAAAGGAGCTGATGGAGCTGAAAGCCAAGTTTCAAGAACTAAGCGAAGACTGCAGAAGCCTCGGTAGCTGATGCGATCAACTGGAAGAAAGGGTATCAGTGATGGAAGATGAAATGAATGAAATGAAGCAAGAAGGGAAGTTTAGAGAAAAAAGAATAAAAAGAAACAAACAAAGCCTCCAAGAAATTTGGGACTACGTTAAAAGACCAAACCTACGTCTGATTGGTGTACCTGAAAATGACAGGGAGAAGGGAACCAAGTTGGAAAACACTCTGCAAGATATCATCCAGGAGAACTTCCCCAATCTAGCAAGGCAGGCCAACATTCACATTCAGGAAATACAGAGAACGCCACAAAGATACTCCTCGAGAAGAGCAACTCCAAGACACATAATTGTCAGATTCACCAAAGTTGAAATGAAGGAAAAACGTTAAGGGCAGCCAGAGAGAAAGGTCAGGTTACCCACGAAGAGAAGCCCATCAGACTAACAGCTGATCTCTCAGCAGAAACTCTACAAGCCAGAGGAGAGTGGGGGCCGGTATTCAACATTCTTAAAGAAAAGAATTTTCAACCCAGAATTTCATATCCAGCCCAACTAAGCTTCATAAGTTAAGGAGAAATAAAATACTTTACAGACAAGAAAATGCTGAGTGATTTTGTCACCACCAGGCCTGCCCTAAAAGAGCTCCTGAAGGAAGCACTAAACATGGAAAGGAACGACCAGTACCAGCCACTGCAAAAACATGCCAAACTGTAAAGACCATCGAGGCTAGGAAGAAACTGCATCAACTAACGAGCAAAATAACCAACTAACATCATAATGACAGGATCAAATTCACAAATAACAATATTAACTTTAAATGTAAATGGGCTAAATGCTCCAATTAAAAGACACAGACTAGCAAACTGGATAAGGAGTCAAGACCCATCAGTGTGCTGTATTCAGGAAACCCATCTCACGAGCAGAGACACACACAGACTCAAAATAAAGGGATGGAGGAAGATCTATCAAGCAAATGGAAAACAAAAAAAGGCAGGGGTTGCAATCCTCGTCTCTGATAAAATAGACTTTAAACCAACAAAGATCAAAAGAGACAAAAAAGGCCATTACATAATGGTAAAGGGATCAATTCAACAAGAAGAGCTAACTATCCTAAATATATATGCACCCAACACAGGAGCACCCAGATTCATAAAGCAAGTCCTGAGTGACCTACAAAGGGACTTAAACTCCCACACAATAATAATGGGAGATTTTAACACTCCGCTGTCAACATTAGACAGATCAATGAGACAGAAAGTTAACAAGGATATCCAGGAATTCAACTCAGCTCTGCACAAAATGGACCTAATAGACATCTGCAGAACTCTCCACCCCAAATCAACAGAATATACATTTTTTTCAGCACCACACCACACCTATTCCAAAATTGACCACATAGTTGGAAGTAAAGCTCTCCTCAGCAAATGTAAAAGAAAAGAAATTATAACAAACTGTCTCTCAGACCACAGTGCAATCAAACTAGAACTCAGGATTAAGAAACTCACTCAAAACCGCTCTACTACATGGAAACTGAACAACCTGCTCCTGAATGACTACTGCGTACATAATGAAATGAAGGCAGAAATAAAGATGTTCTTTGAAACCAATGAGAACAAAGACACAACATACCATAATCCCTGGGACACATTCAAAGCAGTGTGTAGAGGGAAATTTATAGCACTAAATGCCCACAAGAGAAAGCAGGAAAGATCCAAAATTGACACCCTAACATCACAGTTAAAAGAACTAGAAAAGCAAGAGCAAACACATTCAAAAGCTAGCAGAAGGCTAGAAATAACTAAAATCAGAGCAGAACTGAAGGAAATAGAGACACAAAAAACCCTTCAAAAAATTAATGAATCCAGGAGCTGGTTTTTTGAAAAGATCAACAAAATTGATAGACCGCTAGCAAGACTAATAAAGAAGAAAAGAGAGAAGAATCAAATAGATGCAATAAAAAATGAAAAGGGGGATATCACCACCAATCCCACAGAAATACAATCTACCATCAGAGAATACTACAAACACCTATACGCAAATAAACTAGAAAATCTAGAAGAAATGGATAAATTCCTTGACAAATACACCCTTCCAAGACTAAACCAGGCAGAAGTTGAATCTCTGAATAGACCAATAACAGGATCTGAAATTGTGGCAATAATCAATAGCTTACCAACCAAAAAGAGTCCAGGACCTGATGGATTCACAGCCGAATTCTAACAGAGGTACAAGGAGGAACTGGTACCATTCCTTCTGAGACTATTCCAATCAATAGAAAAAGAGGGAATCCTCCCTAACACATTTTATGAGGCCAGCATCGTCCTGATACCAAAGCCGGGCAGAGACATAACCAAAAAAGAGAATTTCAGACCAATATCCTTGATGAACATTGATGCAAAAATCCTCAATAAAATACTGGCAAACCAAATCCAGCAGCACATCAAAAAGCTTATCCACCATGATCAAGTGGGCTTCATCCCTGGGATGCAAGGCTGGTTCAACAAACACAAATCAATAAATGTAATCCAGCATATAAACAGAACCAAAGACAAAAACCACATGATTATCTCAATAGATGCAGAAAAGGCCTTTGACAAAATTCAACAACCCTTCATGCTAAAAACTCTCAATAAATTAGGTATTGATAGGACATATCTCAAAATAACAAGAACTATCTATGACAAACCCACAGCCAATATCATACTGAATGGGCAAAAACTGGAAGCATTCCCTTTGAAAACTGGCACAAGACAGGGATGCCCTCTCTCACCACTGCTATTCAACATAGTGCTGGAAGTTCTGGCCAGGGCAATCAGGCAGGAGAAGGAAATAAAGGGTATTCAATTAGGAAAAGAGGAAGTCAAATTGTCCCTGTTTGCAGATGACATGATTGTATATGTGGAAAACCCCATTGTCTCAGCCCAAAATCTCCTTAAGCTGATTAGCAACTTCAGCAAAGTCTCAGGATACAAAATCAAGTGCAAAAATCACAAGCATTCTTGTACACCAATCACAGACAGAAAGCCAAATCATGAGTGAACTGCCATTCACAATTGCTTCAAAGAGAATAAAATACCTAGGAATCCAACTTACAAGAGATGTGAAGGACCTCTTCAAGGAGAACTACAAACCACTGCTCAATGAAACAAAAGAGGATACAAACAAATGGAAGAACATTCCATGCTCATGGGTTGGAAGAATCAATATCGTGAATATGGCCATACTGCCCAAGGTAATTTATAGATTCAAAGCCATCCCCATCAAGCTACCAAGGACTTTCTTCACAGAATTGGAAAAAACTACTTTGAACTTCATATGGAACCAAAAAAGAGCCCTCATCGCCAAGTCAATCCTAAGCCAAAAGAAGAAAGCTGGAGGCATCACGCTACCTGACTTCAAACTATACTACAAGTCTACAGTAACCAAAACATCGTGGTACTGGTACCACAACAGAGACATAGATCAATGGAGCAGAACAGAGCCCTCAGAAATAATGCCGCATATCTACAACTATCTGATCTTTGACAAACCTGACAAAAACAAGATATGGGGAAAGGATTCCCTATTTAATAAATGGTGCTGGGAAAACTGGCTAGCCATATGTAGAAAGCTGAAACTGGATCCCTTCCTTACACCTTATACAAAAATTAATTCAAGATGGATTAAAGACTTACATGTTACACCTAAAAACATAAAAACCCAAGAAGAAAACCTAGGCAATACCATTCAGGACATAGGCGTGGGCAAGGACTTCATGTGTAAAACACCAAAAGCAATGGCAACAAAAGCCAAAATTGACAAATGGGATCTCATTAAACTAAAGAGCTTCTGCACAGCAAAAGAAACTACCATCAGAGTGAACAGGCAACCTACAAAATGGGAGAAAATTTTTGCAACCTACTCATCTGACAAAGGGCTAATATCCAGAATCTACAATGAACTCTAAAAAATTTACAAGAAAAAAACAAACAACCCCATCAAAAAGTGGGTGAAGGACATGAACAGACACTTCTCAAAAGAAGACATTTATGCAGCCAAAAAACACATGAAAAAATGCTCATCATCACTGGCCATCAGAGAAATGCAAATCAAAACCACAATGAGATACCATCTCACACCAGTTAGAATGGCCATCATTAAAAAATCAGGAAACAACAGGTGCTGGAGAGGATCTGGAGAAATAGGAATACTTTTACACTGTTGGTGGGACTGTAAACTAGTTCAACCATTGTGGAAGTCAGTGTGGCAATTCCTCAGGGATCTAGAACTAGAAATACCATTTGACCCAGCCATCCCATTACTGGGTATATACCCAAAGGACTATAAATCATGCTGTTATAAAGACACATGCACACGTATGTTTACTGTGGCACTATTCACAATAGCAAAGACTTGGAACCAACTCAAATGTCCAACAATGATAGACTGGATTAAGAAAATGTGGCACATATACACCATGGAATACTATGCAGCCATAAAAAAGGATGAGTTCATGTCCTTTGTAGGGACATGGATGAAACTGGAAACCATCATTCTCAGTAAACTATCGCAAGGACAAAAAACCAAACACTGCATGTTCTCACTCACAGGTGGGAACTGAACAATGAGAACTCATGGACACAGGAAGGGGAACATTACACTCCGGGGACTGTTGTGGGGTGCGGGAGGGGGGAGGGACAGCATTAGGAGATACATCTAATGCTAAATGACGAGTTAATGGGTACAGCAAACCAACATGGCACATGGATACATATATAACAAACCTGCACATTGTGCACATGTACCCTAAAACCTAAAGTATAATAATAAATTAAAAATAAATTTAAAAAACCATTAAAATCATAAAAAAAAAGAAACGAAATGGGAGATATTACAACCCATACTACAGAAATACAAAAGATCAATCAATGCTACTATGAACACCTTTACATGCATAACCTAGAAAGTCTAGAGGAGATGAATAAATTCCTGGAAATATGCAACCCTCCTAGATTAAACTAGGAAGAAATAGAAACTCTGAATCGACCAATAACAAGCAGCAAGATTGAAATGGTAATTTAAAACTTGCCCTCAAAAAAATTCCAGGACCAGACAGTTTCACAGCTGAGTTATATTATATCAGACATTCAAAGAAGAATTGGTACCAATCCTGTTGATACTATTCCACAAGACAGAGAAAGGGGGAACCCTCCCTAAATCATTCTATGAAGCCAGTATCACACTAATACCAAAACCAGGAAAGGACATAATAAAAAAAAAATGAAAACTACAGACCAATATCCCTGATGAATATAGATGCAAAAATCCTTAACAAAATACTAGCTAACCAAATCCAACAGCATGTCAAAAAGGTAATCCACCATGATCAAGTGGGTTTCATACAAGGATGCAGGGATGGTTGAACATAATACAAGTCAATAAATGTGATGCACCACATAAAGAGAATTAAAAACAAAAATCACATAAGCATCTCAATAGATGCAGAAAAATCTAGCATCAGTTTATGGTTAAATCCCTCAGCAAAATTGGCATAGACAGGACATACTTTAATGTAGTAAAAGCCATCTATGACAAACCCACAGCCAACATTACACTGAATGAGGAAAAGTTAAAAGCATTCCACTTGAGAAAGGCAACAAGACAAGGATGCCCACTCTCACCACTTCTATTCAACATAGTAGTGGAAGTCCTAGCCAGAGCAATCAGACAAGAGAAAAAAATAAAGGGCACCCAAATCAGTAAAGAGGTAGTCAAACTGTTGCTGTTTGCTGATGATATGATCATATACCTTGGAAACCCTAAAGACGCCTCCAAAAAGCTCCTAAATTTATTATTTTAAGTTGATGGATAACAGTGTATGTTTTATCATGTGTAACATGATGTTTTGATGTATGTATACATTACGAAATAGCAAAGTCTAGCTAATTAACAAATACATTAGCTCATGTAGTTATTGTCATGGCATGCACACATAACATCCACTCTCTACATTTTTTAAGAACACTATAGATTGTCACTAACTATAGTAACCTTGCAGTATAATAGATCCCCTGAACTTTATTCCTACTATCTAACTATAACCATGTATTGCTTGATCAACATCTTCGTACTCCCCATCTCGGTAACTAACCTGCCTCTGATAACCACCATTCTACTCTATACTTCTATAAAATCAAGATTTTTAGATTATACATATGAGTGAGATCCTGTGGTATCTGTTCATCTGTGCCTGACTTATTTCACTTCACATAATAATTAAAGAAATTGAGGAAGACACAAATAAATGTAAAATATCCCATGTTCATGGATTAGAAGAATATTGTTAAAATGTTCATACAACCCAAACTGATCTACAAATTCAGTGCAATTTCTATCAAAATACCATTCACATTCTTCACAGAAGCACTAAAAACAAAGAACAAGTCTACAACATGTATGGAACTGCAAGAGACCCTAAATAGCCAAAACAATCTTGAGCAAGAAGAGCAAAGCTAGAAGCATCACACTATCTGAGTTCAAAATATAATACAAAGCTATAGTAACCAAAACAACATGGTACTGTCATAAAAATAGGCCAATAGAACAGTACAGCTTTTAAAAAATTCTTTATAATTAGAGATTGTAGGAAAATGAGACAATTACATTTGAATATACTGCATGGCCCCCTACTTACATCAGCTAATCAAGTAGCTGTTGTAATTTGTAATTTCTTTGAAAACCAACATGAGATGTACTATGGGAAATTAAACATTATGGAAGCAATTTGACATAATTGTAAGATCAGAAAATTTAATGACAATGCACTGCTGGAATATGGAATATTAGTATGTAAACTTATCCATTTTTTTAAAAGGACAGTATAAGTGCTTGCCTTTCTCCTCCATTACTCTGGTGCCATTTTTAAATGTACATAATTCAACCTGGTATTAAGCTGAATTACTAAAGCAAAAATACCACTGCTAGCATCTTGTGTTAAGTTTTTTAGGTTATTTCACATATTAAAGAATATTAGTGGTGGCCCAATAGTTTTAGTGAAGAAAAGTTTTCATCCCATGTAATTTCCCTGGTAAGAATAGTGTTTTGCAGTCCCACACACTGATTATCCAGTCTATTTCTTGAACTTGAAGGGCTTTATCACTGCATATTTTTCTGAGGACCTCTGATATTTTACAGAGAATTTTTAAATTGCAAAATTTTAATGGAAACTCCAAAAAGCACAGGAAATGTGACATGGCCTCATCTTAAACCTTGAATACTCCTCAAGAGTTATAATCTCTAAGCCTCTTGTCACTGTCAGGTAAGTGCTTTGAAGCAGTTCAAGCAACAGTAGGAGTGAAGATCCTGTATTTCAAATCAAGGTCTCAAGTTGTTCCAAGAACAGCAGCTGTAGTGGTGGAAAGAGCTCTTTGTCAGTGTTAGGAGGTCTCAGTTTAAATCCTGGCTCTTCAACTAACTAGCTTTGTGAATATGGGCCTCAGCATCTCATCCAGAAAATAGGGGAGTTGAATTTCTTCTTAATCTAAAATTCTACAAGATTTTTATAATCTGGAGAGAAGACCAGGTGTTTGCTCTAAGAATAATAGTACCAAAACTGATTCCCACCCAGTAAATCCAAGCTAGTTGTACAGAAGAGCCTTGTCTATGTTTGGCAATTCAATGGCACTTAAACTTTAGTCACTGAATGCAATCATGGTGATCGAACACAGACTTCTTGCAGGAGGTAGGAGATGAGAAGGTGCCATCATGTTTGGCTCATCCTTGCCAGGGGCCTGTGTGACTATCTCCTGAATAAAAGATAATAATATTGTTGACAAAATGGAGTGAGAAAAAAGCAATGACCTGGCAAAGTTTCTGGGAGCTCTAGAGCACATGGGACACCACACGTTCCCATGATTTCTAGCTTCCTTTCCAAGCACACTATCTATGATTGTGTTCAGCTTGCATTTTCTTGTCACTGGTACCAAGCAGAAAGAGGGGCTGGGGGGAAATATAATACATTTGTGTTTTACCTGAATTGAAGATGGTAGGTTAAAAAATTGAGGATTTGCATTTCTCATATTAAGTTATTAAGTTCAAAAGCTTTTCTGTCCTCAGGCAAAGATCTAAATTGTGCCATTTTTCAAGGTGATAAATGGGTATGAGTACAGAAACCTCAAAAACCTTATAGGCCTCAAATATCTATGTCCACAGGCAGGTTATAGGGTCAAATATTCCAACTGACGGCTGGGGTTGGGATTACAAATTATTTTTTAAAGTCACATGATAGTTCTCAAAGCTTTCAACTAGGTATTCAAAAGAACTAAAATGTATCATTAATCTACAGGTCTTACCTTACTGGGACATTAGTGACATAAACACTTTCACCATAGGTTGTGATTTATTGCAAAGCTATCTTGAAGAAATGCATGTTAAGGGGGGAAAACTGTTGCTTTTGGCTTTTGCTTCCTACGGAGCAGTGGTTGAAAATATGGCTGTACCTAGGAATCAACCAGAGTTATTAAAAAAGAAAAAACATAACTGATGCTTCTGTCCCAGTTTTGGAGATCCCAGTTTAATTGGTCTAGGTGCTGCCTGGGTGTCTGCAAGTTCAGTGCTGTTCAGTGCTGATGTATAGCCAGGGCTGAGAACCACTGTTTATCGAGGCTGCCAGCTAAGGGGCCAGTTGGTCCTTTTTGTGATTGTTAGCTTGGATGTAGAACACCTGTTTACTGAGAAATTGGGCTGAGGCGGCAATTCATTCTGTTCAGAACACAAAATCACATTCAGTTGTTAATGGCTTTTTCACTGCACTGACCTTTGTTGGATTCAAACCAGCAATGACCTTCACTTTCCACTGCCTGTAATTAAGGATGTCTGCAACCACCATAATCCAGTTTGGGGCTTGATTAATTCTCATAATTACCAAATGCATTTTTGCAGCTGTAGAAAAAGAAGGTCTAGGCCACTGAAATGAGATAGTTCCACAATGGGAAAAAATAAACTACAATAATGTTTAGCCTTGTTTCATGTTTAATCATTATTTTTTAAGTTCTTGACATTCATTAACTAGTTATTCCATATGGTGTTTCTGGGGAAGTAATGCAGAATTATTATTTGCATTTTATTCCAGTCAGTGGGACAGAAAAGTATTTTGTCAGGTCTTGGGAGTTGTAATTTTTAAATCCTTTAGTGCATGATTAAGCTTGCTGCCGCCTCCCTTTAAAGAAAAAAGCAAAATCAGGGCTGCTGGTGGTTACTCAGACAGTGAAACATGCACTGATCTCAATAAATAACTTCTATCAGAGTGGACAAATTAATGATGCATTTTATAACTAGCTCATCATTATGGTCTACTTTTCATTGCAGGGTCCACGAGTAATCGCCAAGGGATTTTTGAAAACTCTATCTATGTTTAGGATAGAAATCCAGAATCTTTTCACCTAAATAATAATTCAGATGTCATACTCAAAAGGCAGATAGTATTATTTTTAAAGTTCCAAGCCTCATAGAAATAGAGGAAACTTCCTAACGTACCCTGCTTCCAACTCCCTTTTTCAACTTTCCCCAGTACTCACAAAGGACTGAATATGTAGTATTTTTATCAGTTTCCACCTATTGGGAGCTGACTACGCCTAATATTGAGAAATACCTTTATGTCCCATAACACGTTTATTCCCCACACATTATCTAATAGGTAATGTTTATTATCCATTCCATCCCCATATTATGGATAAGAAAACTAAAACTTGATGAAATGTAGAGACAATTACAAAATGTAACTGATAAGAACAGGGTTAAAACCCAGTTCTTTCTACCTGACTCTAGAAAACTAAAAATAAAATTTTTAAAGAGACAAAAAAAAAAACCAGTAGAAATTATTGAAGTTTTTCTTTGGGTTTTCTTATCTTTCTAAACATTCCTTCAGTGAATTTCCTCCACTGCAATGACTCACCCAGTGTCTAAAACTTAGCCTTCCTCTCCTCCCAAAGAAGTTTACTTGACATGTTTTTCTGTCAGATCCTCACCAGCTACCTAAATCCAGTCTGTTAACACCTAGAAAGGTACCATCTTAGAATCCCTCCTTCACTCCTGGACTCCAGCTGATCACTAATTTCTATCAATTATTTCCTTCTAATACGCTTTCTATTTCTGCCATTACTGCTTTTAGTCCGTGCTCTAGAACAACAGGTTCCCCTCACTCTCACCTTTCCCTGCCGGGTCAGTAATTGCCACTCAATCAATAATCCCCTAAACACTGGTCTCATGGTACAGTTTTCTGACTCAAAATCTTCTCCGGATCCTCATTTCCTATCATAGCAACTCTAAAACTTTATATCCTGCTTTTAGTGCATCTCATTATTTTCTCACATTATTAACATGATTTCTACTTCCTATTCAATTTAAGCTCAGCTTTATTGAGATCTCATAAATTGTAATTGGATCTATTAATTAGTCATTATTAGATCTGATTATTAACTAAATATTAATTTTAAAATCTGATAATTAACTGGTTGCTAATTTTAGATCTCACACTTAAGTAATTGTGGCTGGCACATGGGATTGTCCAATGAATTATCATAGGGGATTTTCTCTGAATTGCCTGGCAATGAGCTAGAAGGGACCAATAGCTCATATTAACAGCAGAAAAGTCTTCTCATGATTTCTATTTCCCCCCGAGTTTTCAGGTGCTGGGTAGTAGGCATTCTCGGGGTCTCTTAAATAAATCTTGCTTAAGCTTAGATAGCTTGGCACCCAAACTCAGAATGTTCCCCTTACAAGCTACTCCCACAATTGTCCTACAAAAAGAGAGCAGCATAAGGTGGGGGTCACTCCCCTAAAGAGCAGTCTCACTGCATGCAGCTGTCCCTATCTAAACATTGCTCTGAGCAGGGCACTAGGAGAATGAACAGTGCTGGCATCAGTAGAATTTTTAATGGAGAGAGGGACACGGTCTCTTTCAACAATTCAAAACATCAGATGGTTAATATTAGGTTGGTACAAAAGTAATTGCGGTTTTTGCCATTGAAAGTAATGGCAAAGCTTAAATGTGAGATCAAAAACTGCAATTGCTTTTGCACCAGCCTAATAGTTGAAGATCTCAGAAATTTTGTATGGTCCAAGGACTAACTAAAATAAATTTAAATTAGAACAACAGGGAGGTGAACACTATTGATTTATAAGTTGTGTAGTCTCTATAGTAATTGCCAGTACTTCACACAGGTGGCAGCTTCTGAATTACAGATTTACTTTCCATTAAGTTCAAGTACACGGTCTCCATTTCAGGAAGTCAAAAATAAAGGCAATGAGTAGCCCACAAGGAGAAAGGCAAAGAAATAAGGAAATGGAGTTCAAGGTTACCTTAAACCTAAAACTCATAGGAACTACAAAAGCTGAAGTAATGAGAAAGCCAGAGAGAGAAAAAGAGAAGATTCATTTCAGATCATATTGAAGTGAATGAGGCAGAAAACTTGATATTGAGCTGTAAAATGGTCTATATACTGATGACATAGAGTCATACAATGGATTATAATACAAAAGTCATACAGAAAGAATGGAACAACAGCAAGAATAGCAAACACATTTTTATTGAGCGCAAACTACGCTAGACAGAGTGTAAATACTTTATATGGATTATTTTATTTAATCCTTAAAACAAATCTGTAGGGTAGATGCTGCTGTTTTCCTTTTTTGCTAGTAACAAAATTGAGTTCCAAAGAGCTTAAGTCTCGTTTGTTTTTTAATCAAGAAAAAGGACTAGAGTGGAGCAGATACGTAATTCCCCTGCAGTCACACAACCAGCAAAGAGCAGAGGCAGAATTCGAACCCAGCTCTGCTCAATTCCAGGTCTCAAGCTCCTAACATACAAACACGTGTTAATGGATGGGACCACAATGCAACAACTACCCCAGAGATGGTATTTTCACCCTCTACTGTACACACCCACACAGAGGTGTCTCTGATCCTCTAGTTGACAAGACGTATCAGGAAAATAGATAAATGGATTTGACACAAGAGGCAGCATTGCCACAGTCCTTCACCTTTGGTTAATTAGAAGCAAGCGTGCGGGACAAAAAGAGTGTTGGAAAGAAATCAGGCTCCACTGCTGGGAGTTACAGAACCCCTGTCATGCAGATGGGCTGTGACACAGGCAGCGTGGAGAGGGCAGAGTGGCAATGCTCACGGGACATTTGCTGATCTAGTATCACAAGCAGCTTTGAAATCCAGACGCTTTTCTTCCTGACCCATGAATACAAGATAGCTAAAAAAAAAAAAAAAAAAAAAAAAAAAAAGAAAGCCAAAATGAAAACAGTAAGATGGATGAAAACTATGGTTTTATTTAATGTGTTCACTCCAATGGGCAGACTATTGGTTTACAAACAGGTATGCACAGCTTGCTATAGATGAGTATCATAAACATATAGAATATAAAAATATATAAAATACAGTCTGTCTTCAAGGAGCTTACAGGTAGGGAGACATTACATGGCACAATGTACCAAACCATGTGCAGTGCAAGGACCTCACCATCCAATGAGGTTCATGAATCTTTAATTCCCCAGCTCTTAATATCATACTTAGTGTGTATACACAACTGCCTGGCTTCATTTAGTCATGTTTGTTGAACACACCAAAAGCTGAGATACCTTTGTTTCACAGGAAGAAATAACTGTAAAATCATACTAGGATATAAAGTTTTTTTTTCATTGCCTTCTCTAACATGCCAGAGATGAAGGAAGGTCACTTTAAGTGAAACTTAAATCAATCTTGCAATTAGTTTAAAATTTTTCAGGCCACTGATGTATCATCTTGATGTGTCTTTATCAGCTATATCCCATACAGTTTTTACAATCAAATCACTTTTTCTACTCCTTAAATCATAAATGATGTATGAAAATTCCCGTGAGCATGCTACTTTTTTATTTACAAGAAAAGGGATATTCATACACTGAAAATACTCTTGCAGTTTCCCTTGTAAATAAAAAATATGAAATATCAAAATGTTTTCAATCTAGATGGGAAAGGAATGGTTTTCAACTGCTTGGCTTTTACTAGAGTCACACTGATTTATTTGAGAGGGTGGGCATTTGAACAAGAGCATAATTTCATGACTTCACTAGAAGAGGGAAGATTTAGCCGAGAATTCAAACTACCATACACTTGCACAAGCATATAGAATCAAAGCTCGAAAGAAACAAGGTTACCAGGTAAACTTCACTTTAAAGAACTGGCATGGCCGGGCACAGTGGCTTACGTCTGTAATCCCAGCACTTTGGGAGGCCAGGGTGAGCAGATCACAAGGTCAGGAGATCAAGACCATCCTGGCTAATACGGCGAAACCCTGTCTCTACTAAAAATATAAAAAATTAGCCAGGCGCAGTGGCGGGTACCTGTAGTCCCAGCTACTCGGGAGGCTGAGGCAGGAGAATCGCATGAACCTGGGAGGCGGAGCTTGCAGTGAGCCAAGATCAGCCCACTGCACTCCAGCCTGGGCAACAGAGTGAGACTCTGTCTCAAAAAAATAAATAAATAAAAATAACTGGTATACTCCTGAAAACAGATAAACCAAAACCATAAGAAATTTAATTATGAGAAATATTTATTAAGCTATCAATAAAGATTCCCAGTTAATTATGCATCTACTCTGTGTCAGAGACTGAGTTAATTGCTTTGCACACTGTTGAGCACATTTCAGAGTCTTTATAAGTATTGGTTGATTTAACACCTTATTTTCATTATTTTTTATTTTTATAGATTTAGGGAGTAAAAGTGCATTTTTTTTTTTTTTTTTTTTTGAGACAGGGTCTCACTCTGTCACCCAGGCTGGAGTGTTGTGGCACAATCACTGCTTGCTGCAGCATCGAACACCTCAAGCAATTCACAAGTGCATTTTTGTTACCTGGGTATATTGCACAGTAATGAAGTCTGGCTTTTAGTATAACCATCACCCAAATAATGTAAATTGTACCCAATTGGTAATTTTTTATCCCTCACCCACTTCTCACCCTCTCATCTTTTGGAGTTTTCAGTGTCTATTATTCCACCCTGTATGTCATGTGTACACATTGTTTTAGCTCCCACTCAGAAGAACATGTGGTATTTGACTTTCTGTTTCTGAGTTATTTCATGTAAGATAATGGCTCTAGTTCCATCCATAGAGTCGCAAAAGACATGACTTCATTTTTTTATGTTTGAATAGTATTCTGTGGTATATATATACCACATTTTCTCTGTCCATTTTCTCTAACAACTGATAGACTCTTAGGTTGATTCCATGACTTTGCTGTTGTGAGTAACGCAGTAACAAACAAGTGCAGGTGTCATTTTATCTAAAGATTTATTTCTCTTTGGGTAAATACACAGTAGTGAGATTGCTGCATCAAATAACTGTTCTATTTTTAGTTCTTTGGGAAATCTCCATACCATTTTCCATAGAAGTTGTGCTTATTTACATTCCAACAGTGTTTAAGCAGCTATTTATTTTTTGAATTTTTAATAATAGCCTTTCTGACTGGTGTAAGATGGTACCTCATTGTTGTTTTCATTTGCATTTCTCTGATTATTAGTGATATGGTTTGGCTGTGTCCCCACCTAAATCTCATTTTGAATTCCCACGTGTTGTGGGAGGGACCTGGTGGAAGGTAATTGAATCATTGGGGCAAGTCTTTCCCATGCTGTTCTCGTGATAGTGAGTAAGTCTCATGAGATCTGATGGTTTTAAAAAAGGGAGTTTCCCTGCACAAGCTCTTTTTGCCTGCTGCCATCCATGTTAAGACATGACTTGCTCTTCCTTGCCTTCTGCCATGTTTGTGAGGCCTCTCCAGCCACTTGGAACTGTGAGTCCTTTAAACCTTTCTTTTCTAAATTGCCCAGTCTCAGGTATGTCTTTATCAGCAGCATGAAAAAGGACTAATACAGTAAATTGGTATCAGTAGAGTGGGGTGCTGCTGTAGATACCCAAAAATGTGGAAGCAACTTTGGAACTGGGTAACAGGAAGGGGCTGGAACAGTTTGGAGGGCTCAGAAGACAGGAAAATGTGGGAAAATTTGGAGCTCCCTGGAGACTTGTTAAATGGCTTTGACCAAAATGCTGATAATGATATGGACAATGAAATCCAGGCTGAGGTGGTATCAGACGGAAATGAAGAACTTGTTGGGAACTGAAGCACAGGTGACTCTTGTTATGTTTTAGCAAAGAGACTGGCAGCATTTTGCCCCTGCCCTAGAGATTCCTGGAACTTTGAACTTGAGAGGGATGATTTAGGGTATCTGGCAGAAAAAATTTCTAAGCAGCAAAGCATTCAAGAGGTGACTTCAGTGCTGTTAAAGGTATTTAGTTTTATAAGAGAAGGAGGGCATAAAGTTTGGAAAATTTGCAGCCTGCCAATGCAATAGAAAAGAAAATTCCTTTTTCTGAGGAGAAATTCAAGCTGGCTGCAGAAATTTGCATATTTAACAGGAGTCAAATGTTAACCACCAAGACAATGGGGAAAACACCTCCAGGGCATGTCAGAAGTCTTCATGTCAGCCCCTCCCATCACAGATCCTAAGGTCTAGGAGGAAAAAATGTTTTCATGGGCTAGGCTCAAGGTATCCATGCTGTGTGCAGCCTAGGGACTTGGGGCCCTGCATTCCAGCCACTCCAGCTGTGGCTGAAAGGGGCCAACATAGAGCTCAGGCCCTGGCTTCAGAGGGTGCAAACTCCAAGCCTTGGCAGCTTCCATGTGGTGTTGAGACCATGGGCACACAGAAGTCAATAATTGGGGTTTAGGAACCTCTACTTAGATTTCAGATGATGTATGGAAATGCCTGGAGGCCCAGGCAGAAGTTTGCTATAGGGCCAGGGCAGTCATGGAGAACCTCTGCTAGGGCAATGTAGAAGGGAAATGTGGGGTCAGAGCCCACACACAGGGTTCCTACTGGGGCACTGCCTACTGGAGCTGTGAGAAGAAGGCCCCTGTCCTCCAGACACCAGGATGGTAGATCCATCAACAGTTTGCACCATTCACCTGGAAAAGCCATAAACACTCAACACCAGCCCATTGAAGCAACCAGGAGGGAGGCTGTACCCTGCAGAGCCACAGGGGCGGAACTGCCCAAGACCAAGGTAGCCCACCTCTTGCATCAGCGTGACCTGGATATGAAACATGGAGTCAAAGGAGATCATTTTAGAGCTTTAAGATTTGACTGCCCTGCTGGATTTCAGACTTGCATGGGGCCTGTAGCCCCTTTGTTTTGGCCAATTTCTCCCATTTGGAATGGCTGTATCTACCCACTGCCTGTACCTCCATTTTATCTGGGAAGTAACTAACTTGCTTTTGATTTTACAGGCTCATAAGTGGAAGGGACTTGACTTGTTTCAGATGAGACTTTGGACTGTGGACTTTTGAACTAATCCTGAAGTGCGTTAAGACTTTGGGGGACTGTTGGGAAGGCACGATTGGTTTTGAAATGTGAGGACATGAGATTTGGGAGGAGCCAGGGATGAAATGATATGGTTTGGCTGTGACCCCACCCAAATCCATCTTGAACTCCCACATGTTGTGGGAGGGACCCGATGGGATGTAAATGAAATCACTGGGGCAGGTCTTTCCCACGCTGTTCTCATGATAGTGAATAAGTCTCACAAGATCTGATGGTTTTAAAAGGGGGAGTTTCCCTGCACAAGCGCTCCTTTTGCCTGCTGCCATCCATGTAAGACGTGACTTGCACCTTTGCCTTCTGCCATGATTTTGAGGCCTCCCCAGCCACTTGGAACTGTAAGTCCACTAAACCTCTTTCTTTTATAAATTGCCCAGTCTCAGGTATGTCTTTATCAGCAGCATGAACACAAACTAATACAATTAGTGATGTTGAGCATTTTTTCATGTTTGTTGGCCACTTGTATGTCTTCTTTTGAGAAATGTCTGTTCATGCCCTTTGTCCACTTTTAAATGGGGTTGCTTTTCTTTTTTGTTGAGTTATTTGAGTTTCTCGTAGATTCTGGATATTAGTCCTTTTTCACATGCATAGTTTGCAAATACTTTCTCCCATTTTGTAGGCTATTTGCTCTGTTGATTATTTCTTTTGCTGTGCAGAAGCTTTTAGTTGAATTAAGTTCCATTTATATTTTTCTTATATTTGGTGCATTTATTTTTGAGGACTTTGTCATAAATTCGTCACATAGGCCAATGTCCAGAATAGTTATTCCTAGGTTTTCTTCTAGGATTTTTACAGTTTCAGGTCTTACAGTTAAGTCTTTAATCCATCTTGTGTAATTTTTGTATATGGTGAGAGATATGGGTCCAGTTTCATATTTTGCATATAGCTATCCAATTTTCCCAGCACCATCTCCTGAATAGAGTGTCCTTTCCCTATTGTTTATTTCTGTTGACTTTGTCAGAGATCACTTGGTTGTAATTACATAATGCCTTATTTTCAATAGTCACAAAATAAAAAGGCATGTAGATTTTGTTAATTCCAGGTGATAAAATTTGGTTAAATAGCTAATAAATGGGGAGGCCTAAGCACCTTTTTCTATACTGAGATGCCTCTTACCTAGTAAAAGAAATATAATGATTCTTCACTGACTATAATTTACAAAAAATGGACTTTGTTTTCTATAATTTGCATGTACTTATACTAGGCATTTGAAAGGACTCTTCTAAATAGCAGGCATATGGTAAATACAGATACATCATTCTATATGCATAACTGAGTGATTAAAAATGCCATTAATTAACCTTTAATTACTATGAACTTGCCTATACCCGATATTGAGGTCTTTGAATGGGACAGAGTGGGATATTGAAAATATTACTTAACCTGATAATTCTGAAAGCAAACGTAATAGTATATAATGTATAATTGAGTTTCTATGTGAATTAACTTTCTCCAATTATTAATAAAATTTTAATTTTCTGACACTTTGTTTATTATTAAAATTAAATTTTATTTATTCTTTGTTTTTATCAGTTATCTAACATCCACATGTATATATACACAGAGAGACAGAGAAAGAGACAGAAGAAACACTTGATAAGGGGATATTCTATACTGCAGAAACAGAACAAGTGTCTTTAGTGTTTTCTACCTCTAACTTTTAAATATAAATTACCAATAATGAACAATTATACAGACTTTTCCTTTTTTTCTTTTATTGGAAACAAACTTAATATTCTTTTTATTTTTATTGCTATTGTTATATATCTAGCACTCTGTATTTCCCCAAATCATATCATCATCAATCTAAAAATCAGCTTAATTGATGGCAAGTCATTTTATTGGTATTTTCAAACTGGAAATGGAGAAATTACAACAGAGAAAATTTGAGATTGATGAAGATCCTGAATCAAATGAGGAAAATAGAAACAAAAATACTTGCTTCAACTCTAGGATATGTATCCTAAAGGCTAAAATAAGAAATGTTATTGATTATTCTTATTTTAATGCACTGTCATACCTGTGAACTGCCAATTGCAAGTAATAATATTTAAGAGTAGATGTTTCAAATATAAAGCAATTATATGTATATCTTACTTTTACAAAAGTTTAATTTTAAAATATTTCTATTAAATTTAAACAAAGGCAAGTCAGATATTAAGCATGATACAATATTAGATTATCTGTATTTGGATTTTATTTACCAGTAATTGAACTAGAAAGAACACACATCAATAAAATCTGTTTATATTCTCTCTACATTATTTGTGAGATTTGGACTGACCTTAATAAATTAAATATTATGAATACATTGGCCCTTGGAATCAAGAATGAAGAAGATGTAAGCATTCTCTTGCAAATCTATGACCTTGCTTGCTTGAGAGATTCAGTAACTGCCATGGCCGTGCCAATCTGAATGATGGATATTTTTTAATGTGCCAGGGAACACACAACAGAGTCCTCTACTGAAAGCAACAATGGCTTTACACAAAATCTGCCCCATGCAGAGTTCTTGAAACTTAGCAGATGGGAAGAAAGATAAAGAATTCAGGAAAGTTGGTGATGGATGGGTTTAAAGTTCTTTCTATACCTTAGTGAACATCAGATCTTAAGCAAGTTATTTCATTGCTTTAAGCCACAACTCCCTCTTCAGAAAAATGAGACTAATAATGCTAGACTTAAAGAGTTATAAGAAAGAGAGTCAATTGGCATAGACGGACTTGCTGATTTCATTCATTGTACAACTGAGCCTTCAGGATGGGAGTATGTAAACTGCAGCTTCATTGTTTATTTGACGCAAGCTTAACATGTGTCCTCGGTCAAGTCATTGCTGAGTTTCTCCATCTAATATGTCACCTCTCTCATATGTATAAGGCAAGAACTTCTTGGCGTAATAATCTATAGAAAAAGATTTCTATTGCATCTGACAACAGTTGCTTTTATTATTATTTACATTTTAACAGGGATTATAGTTTTTTCTTCAGGAGTTTGGTTAGGCTAAAAAGAAGTCTATGAGATTTGCCAATTGAATTTTTTGTAATTTTAACTTTTATATGATTTATCCAAATCATACCTAATCACTTTCAGCAAATATCCAGGGCTATATAACTATCAGCTATCAGTAGGATGTGGCAGCCCTTTTCTAATATATCCAACACTTTTAGACAGTCTCTTCTGAGAGGCTTAATTCCCTGTGATAAATAAAAATTATTTTCATCTCAAAATCTGAGAAACGTGATGTGTATCTAATTTTGGTTCACAAACACGGTGATCAATTAACATCTCTAATCTAAATGTTGAGCATTTTACTTTCTCCTGTGTGTTTACTTGTTTGCCTCTTTGTTTACGTACTTCTTTCATCCTTTTCTTCCTCCCTAGGAATGAAAATTGTCAGCTCATTAAAACTGAGAAGTCAAAGCCATTAAATGCAACAACAACAACAACAAAAAGGAACAATTATTCACACTAAACAAAATGAGTTTTCTCTGAGAGCTACATTGAACAGTGTATAATGTTAACTTTTGATTGTTTTCTTTTCTTTTTTTCTTTTACTGTCAACTTCCAGGCAAGCCATTAGAGGAAGAAGGGGGGGAATGAAGGCAAAAGAGCCTGAAAGCACTTGGCTGGTTTTCCATATTGAACTCTGCTCCCTTCCTGTCTCCAATAAAGACCAACTCCAGTAATGGGCCCCTGAAAAATATGAGATTCCTCAGTCACAAGTGTTGCTCCACACAGCTGCATGAAGAAGAAAGGAACCAAAAGGCACCCTGGCCTTTTATACAGTTCCTTAAGGACAAAAGTCCAAGACTTACAATTCATCACCATACTCCCAGCTCCCAGTCAGGATTCGCTGTTTGTAGAATCAATTTGAATATAATTATATATTTTTTCGGATGTTTGGCAACAAGATCCTTTAAATGCCTTATTTATAGAGCATATTGTTTCCCTGACCAAACTACATCAAATCCACTGACTGTGTTAATTGATCCATGAACCTCCCCCACCAGATACTAGTTATTTGCTGTAATCAATTCTTGTTTCTCACAGCTTATCCCCATCTTTAGCTCATTAATCATCTACTGTCAGATGTCCTTGCCTGTCCAGATGCTTTGACTGGTTTCAGTCTTACCTGGGATATTCCAGTGCCCAGCCTCTAAGATTATCTTTGATCCCCTCTTCCTCAATGGTATAGGAAAGTGAACCTAAGAACATCTTCCAATAAACTGGCAGCTGAGTTTCCTCTCTCTAGCCAACCCCTGCTACCTCCGGCTGGCTGTTTAATGACAGCACCATCAGTAGTAAATCAACCTTCTCCACAACAGCCTTCTCCGGAGACTCACCTGCCCCATTTCCACCAATTCACTACCAAAGCTCTGAGAGAACTTTATGTCCTCCAAACTCTGTCTGGGTATTGACTTAGGGTTGGGTTTGGGGTTTGTTTCTTCAATTTGCAGTAATGTGGCTTTTGAGCAGTGGCAGTAGTAATGGAGCCAATAGTGTCCCAACAAGGCAAGTTCTGAGCAGCATCACTGCAACTCAGGTATTGAGGATTTAGTGATATCTTCTTGTTAAAGGTGCTAAAGACTATAGCATACAGTATCTGTGAGCTTCCCATCAACCTGCCACGAGACAGAAAGTGTTTCAGAAAGTTGAAGTTCAGACCTTATGCTAAGCGATTTGAGTCAGTGACTACCGACTACATTGTTTGTATCAACAAATTCTCTCAACAGGCTAGTGGCCAGGGAAGCACCTGCTACCACCACAGATGTCACTGCAAAGAAGCATTCTGCTCAACAATTACATATCCAAGACCCAGAATGAAGCTCTCCTGCAAAAATGACATTTTAATTAGACTTGATTCTCTTTGAGAAATAATGCAGTAAGCTAAATTCTCCCTTTGCCACCTATCCTTAAAATCATCATTCTAAGCCAAAACAACTTTTAAAACAGAAAACAAAATTAGAGGGCTAACATTCTGATTTCAAGATTTATTATAAAGATACATGAATCCAGACAATATGGTATTGGCATAAAGATAGGCATGGGGCAAATACAACTTAGTAGAACAAAAGAGTGTGTTCAACAAATGGTGGTAGAAGAGTTGGATATCTATAAGCAAAAAAAAAAAACGTTGGTCTATACATTATACCATGTACAAAAGTTAACCAAAAATGGTGCATAGGTGTAAATACTAAACTTAAAATTGTAACAAAACTTATCTAAGAAAACATAAGAGAAAGTCCTTGTAATCTTTAGATAGCCCAAGAGTTTTTAGATATAAAACAAAAGCTTATATTTTATGTATAATAATTCATTTATTCTTGCTAATATTTATATAAGGTGGCATCATTACTTTCCTCATGTCTCCACATGGCTTCATAAGAAGAAGAGGAGAAGAGAGATCTCTCCTCTTCCATGTGCACATGCCAAAGAAAGGCCTTATAAAGACATAGTGAGAAGGTAGCTGTCTGAAGGCCAAGAAGAGAGCCCTCATCAGAAACCAAATTTGCCAGCACCTTGGTCTTGGACTATTGGGGGAATCAGCCCCCAACATTTCAATGTAGGTTCCTTCTATTTTCCCTAAGTGTCAGCTGGTCTGAGAAATAAAGAGAAAGAGTACAAAGAGAGAAATTTTACAGCTGGGCCTCTGGGGGTGTCATCACATATTGGTAGGACCATGATGGTGACCCCGAGCTGCAAAACCAGCAAGTTTTCATTAGGGATTTTAAAAGGGGAAAGGGTGTACAAACAGGGAGTAGGTCACAAGGATCACATGCTTCAAAGGGCAATAAAGATCACAAGGCAAGGCAACATTAGAATTACTGATGAGGGTCTATGTCCTGCTGTGCACACATTGTCTTGATAAACATCTTAATAGGAAATGGGGTTTGAGAGCAGAGAACCGGTCTGACTAGAATTTATCAGGCTGGAATTTCCCAATCCTAGCAAGCCTGAGGGTACTGCAGGAGACCAGAGCGTATTTCAGTCCTTGTCTCAACCGCATAAGACAGACACTCCCAGAGCGGCCGTCTATAGACCTACCCCCACAAATGCATTCTTTCCCCAGGGTTACTCCTTGCTGGGAAAAGAATTCAGTGATATTTCTCCTACTCGCACATCCGTCTATAGGTTTTCTGCGAGAAGAAAAATATGGGTCTATTCTGCCTGACCCCGCAGGCAGTCAGACCTTATGGTTATCTTCCCATGTTCCCTGAAAATCACTGTTAATTCTGTTCTTTTTCAGGGTGCACTGATTTCATATTGTTTAAACACACATTTTACAATCAGATTTCACATTGTTCAAACACACATGTTCTACAATCAATTGGTACAACAGTGGTCCTGAGGTGACGTACATTCTCAGCTTATGAAGATAACAGGATTAAGAGGTTAAAGTAAAGACAGGCACAAGAGATTATAAGAGTAATATTAGGGAAGTGATAAATGTCCATGAAATCTTCACAATTTATGTTCAGGGATTGCAGTAAAGACAGGTGTAAGAAATTATAAAAGTATTAATTTGGGGAACTGATAAATGTCCATGAAATCTTCACAATTTATGTTCTTCTGCTCCACTGGTCCCTCCACTCAAGGTCCCTGACTTCCTGCAACATTGGACTTATCAGGTTCCAAAATTGTG
The DNA here is from genome assembly GCF_006542625.1 of Nomascus leucogenys. Taxonomy (NCBI): domain Eukaryota; kingdom Metazoa; phylum Chordata; class Mammalia; order Primates; family Hylobatidae; genus Nomascus; species Nomascus leucogenys. The sequence continues at coordinate 11,735,128 of NC_044401.1, forward strand.
ACAAAATAACTTTCTGTCCTTTAAGCTACCTAGTCAATGATATTTTGTTATGACAGCCCAAACACTAATACACAACCCAAACGTCCATCAACAGGTGAATGGATAAACAAATCATTGTATGTCTACACAATGGAGTACTAGTCACAAATAGAAAAAAATGAACTACTGATACACGCAAAATTATGAATGAATATATAATTAGGTTGAACAAAAGAATCTGTCAAAATAGAGCACATGCTATATAATTCTATTTATATAAAATCTAGGAAGTCCAAACTAAACTATGATGACCAAAGCAGATCAGTCATTGCCTGGGAGGGAGGAGTGGGGAAGAGTGGAATTAAATGATTACAAATGGACATGAGAAAACCTCAGGAGTGAAGAATATGTTCACTGTCTTGATTGTGGTCATGTTTCCACGAGTGTATACTATATCAAAACTCACCAAATTTCAGCCAGGTATGGTAGCTGACACCTATAATCTCAGCAATTTTGAAGGCTGAGGCAGGAGGATTACTCGAGCCTAGGAGTTTGAGACCAGTCCTACCAACATGGTGAGAGACTACCCTCCCACTCCCCATCTCTTTAAAAAAAAAAAAAAATCAAATTTTATACTTTTTTTGAGTTTTTCTTTTTTTTTTTTTTTTTTTTTTTGATGGAGTCTCACTCTGTCTCCCAGGCTGGAGTGCAGTGGCATGATCTTGGCTCACTGCAACCTCTGCCTCCTGGGTTCAAGCGATTCTCTTGCCTCAGCCTCCCACATAGCTGGGATCACAGGCATATGTCCCCATGCCCAGCTAATTTTTGTATTTTTAGTACGGACAGGGTTATGCCATGTTGGCCAGGCTGGTCTCGAACTCCTGCCTCATGTGATCTACCTGCATTGGCCTCCTGAAGTGCTGGGATTACAGGCATGTGCCATGGCACCCAAGCTAAATTTTATACTTTAAATAACTGCAGTTTCCTCACAAAAGAAAGTAGATGAGAAGGGTAGAAAGACTCCCACTATATACTGCTAAGTGTAAAAAGCAAAGTCCAAGGTCATACTACTATTACTAATAGCAACTCACTTAGCACTTACTTGTAGCAGATATTCTTCTAAATGCTTTATGTATAATAATTCATTTATTCTTGCTAATATTCATATTCACATAAAGTGGCATCATTACTTTCCCTTTTGCAAATGAGGGAACTGAGGCTTATTGCAATCACACAGCTAATAACTTGTGAATCAGGGCTGCTATCCTTGCAGTTGGATTCTAATCTGTTTTTTTTTTGTTGTTTTTTTTGTTTTGTTTTTTTTTTGGGACAAGTCTCGCCCTGTCTTCCAGGCTGGAGTGCAGTGGCGCGATCTCAGCTCACTGCCAGCTCCGCCTCTCGGGGTCACGCCATTCTCCTGCCTTGGCCTCCCAAGTGGCTGGCACTACAGATGCCCACCACCACACCCAGCTAATTTTTTGTATTTTTAGTAGAGACAGGGTTTCCCTGTGTTAGCCAGGATGGTCTACATCTCCTGACCTTGTGATCTGCCCGCCTTGGCCTCCCAAAGTGTTGGGATTACAGGCGTGAGCCATTGCACCCAGCCATTTAATCTGCTCTTAATCACCACACTTGACTGCAAGATCTTACTATGTAAAATAACTGTGCGTGCAAAGGCAGATGTATTTGGAATGGGGAAGGAGATGGAACTATAGAAAGGGTTCTGGTGAAAGGGAAATTTATTCTTTAAGATAAATACTATTTTCTTGTTTAATTTTATAGCAATCAGCCCTGTGTCAATTGTTTCCTTCTGGAAGCATATGCCAAGATGACAAGTGAGAAGTGCAAGTGTGTTATTGGGAAGTAACACCTGTGAAAGGTAAAACAAAAAGCAAGATTGGTCAGGGAGAGCTTCAGATAATCAAACAGATCAGCCTAAATCTCAGTCAACCCAGTGGGGAACTCTGAAGCAAAGATCGCCCTTTAGAGGTGTTTCATCTCATGCTGAATACAAATGACCGGACCCTAGTAACCCTGTGATGCTGTCATTGCTGTGGACTACTTACAAAGTGTGCCCTCAGCCTGAACAAAAGCTGAGGAGAATCCAGAAAATACCGTAGGAGGAAGGGTGTCAATTTCCCACACTCTCTGTAGCAGAATAGCAAGTTCTCTCTTAAAGGGAGATATGAACAGCTCTCCTTCTTGGCAACCACACTATCAAACGGGAAGAATATATTTTCTTACAGAGCTCTTAATGTGCAGTAAGTTACCCAATTCTTGATCAAAATGGTTGAGAAAATCCATTTCTTTAGTATGTTTTTTCCCTTTGGGAGAAAGAAAAACAAATGATATGCTCAAGTGATATGCTGAATCTTCTGCAAAAGACACTGCTTCTTTTTTTTTTTTTTTTTTTTTTTTTTTTTTTTTTTTTTGAGACAGAGTCTTGCTCTGTCGCCCAGGCTGGAGTGCAGTGGCACAATCTCGGCTCACTGCAAGCTCCGCCTCCCAGGTTCACGCCATTCTCCTGCCTCAGCCTCTCTGAGTAGCTGGGACTACAGGCACCCGCCACCACGCCCAACTAATTTTTTGTATTTTTAGTAGAGACGGGGTTTCACCGTGGTCTCGATCTCCTGACCTAGTGATCCGCCGGCCTCGGCCTCCCAAAGTGCTGGGATTACAAGCGTGAGCCACCGCGCCCAGCCCAACACAGCTTCTTTAACTCAGGAATGTAAAACCAAACATCGTATGTTCTCATTGATATGTGGGAGCTAAGCTATGAGGACACAAAGGCATAAGAATGATACAATGGACTTTGGGGACTTGACAGGAAGAGTGGGAGGGGGTAGAAGGATAAAAGACAACATACATGGTGCAGTGTATACTGCTCAGGTGATGGGTACACCAGGATCTTACAAATCACCACTAAAGAACTTACTCATGTAACAAAATACCACTTGTACCCCAATAACTTACAGAAAAATAAAATAAAATAATTTTTAAAGACTGCTTCTTTATATCTTATCAAGTGTGGAAAACAACTCAACTGCCCTCTCAAATTCTACTCAAATAGGCCTTATATGTTGCTGATTATACTACCTCAAGTAGGAACCATATACTGGTATTTATTTACTATTAGTATTATCACAGCACAATAACAGTTTCCATGCAAAGGGGAACAAGTCAAGATGGAATCAAAAGTCATCAATGCAAAAGATTCCACTTTTACTTTCAAATTTGATTGAAGTAGATATACAAGTCAACATTCTCAAAAAGGAAATAAATTTGCTATTTTGCTACTTTCCCAATCAAGAGAAAGGAGATAAATCCCCAGCATATTGAGTGAAAAGGATCTAGTGAAATATCCTAGCAGGTCAGTCCTATTTGAGAAATGGTTACATTACTTAGTCATATGAATAATTAAACAACTCTTGCCACCTGCAGGAAACAGAAGATGAAGGATAATATCAAGTACCTCTCAACTCTAACTGCAAAAAAAAAAAAAAAGTCATTTTCCCCAAAAATCAGTAATTCCGACTTGATAAACTGGTACAAAATTATTAATTCCCTGTATTTGAGAAATTAAGAGATAGCACTTTTTAAATTTTACCTGCTTGTCTTTGACAGTTATATATTCTTTTCCTTGTGGTTCTCTCTTTCCTTTTTCAATAAATTCTTCTCTCAGCACACACACACACACACACACACACACACACACACACACACACACACATTCACCTATAACACTACATTTTAAACTTGTAATGTGATTATGGAAATAGACTGTGAACCAGGAGAACAAGTTTCATATTCATATCTGCTAGCGAATATTCTGCCTTAGGTTAGTCAGCTAATTTTTCATTTAAATTGATTTTTAATTCAACCTTTGCAAATGCCCAAGTAATGATTAACTAAAATATAAATAAGCAAACAAAGATAATTGTTCTGTGGAATGGAAATATATTCAGCCTCCAAAACACCACAGTCTCTCTCCTCAAGTAACATTTTGTCTTAGTCTAAGAAAAAGCAAGAACAAATAGAAAGTCTGTGGGAAAACACTAGGGAAAAGGCAAACATCTAATGAAGAATTTTGAGCTTCTTGCCCGTATAACTGCGATGGCAATAGCCAGGTCGCAGTTTGAAATGCCTGCTGAAGATGAATTTGATTGTGCATACATCAAAAAACAAACAAGAAGTTCAAGAATGTGAATCAGATGACACTGAGCTTTTGCTGTGTTTCAGACTGTGCTAAGCACTTTACTGGCATTATTCTATTGATGCCCTAACAACAATCTTAGGAAGCAGATATTAAAATCCTCATTTTAGAGATGAGAAAAATCAAACCCTAAGGATTAAATACTTGACACAATGAAAAAACCCAGAATTCAAAAGTAGGTTTTTTTAGTTTTTTTTTTTTAAATTCCTCAGCCTGTACTATACTAAGCCACATGAAGCAGAGGAACCATCATATTGACTCTCAAACCTTAGCGTGCCTCAGAACCACCTGGCAGACTTCTTAAAATAGACATCTGGCCCCAATCCCAAAGTTTCTGATTTGGTGGGTGGGGCCAGAGGATTTACATTTCTATCTAGCTCCCAGGTAATGTTGATTCTGCTAGTCTAGACATCACATTTTGAGAAGCAGTGTTCTAAACCAACGGCTCCCAGACCTTTGCATTTCAGGCAGCAATTTTGTTTAATGAAGTTTGAGTGGGCAAAGAACATGAATTGATTTTCTTTTAACAAAAGACATACAAATGGCAATAGTATATTAAAAAATGCTCAACATCACTAATCATTAGAGAAATGCAAATTAAAACCACGATGAAATATCATCTTACCCCAGTCAGAGTGGCTATTAATAAAAAGACAGAAAATAACAGATGTTGACAAAGATGCAGAGAAAAGGGACATTTTATACACTGTTGGTGGAAATGTACGCTATCTGTGGTAGTACAACCTCTATAAAAAACTGTATGGAGATTTCTCAGAGAGTTAAAAATAGAACTATCATTCAATCCAGCAATCTCACTACTGGACATACACCAAAAGGAAAAGAAAGAAATTTATCAAAAAGATACCTGCACTCATTTGTTTATTACAGCACTATTCACAACAGCAAATATATGGAATCAACCTAAGTGTCCATCAGTGGAGGATTAAATACACAAGAGAATATTATTCATCCATTAAAAACAATGCAATCAACAATATGGATAGAACTAGAGGTCATTATCATAAGTAAAACAAGCCAGACACAGAAAGTCAAATACTGCATTTTTCTCATCATAAATGGGTACTAAACAATGTGTATACACAGACGTACAGAGTGGAATGATAGACAATGGAGATTCAGAAGGGTGAGAGGATGGGAGGGGTGGAGGATGAAAAATTACTTTATGGATATAATGTACATTATTTGGGTGATGGACACTCCCTAAAGCCCTGACTTAACCCCAATGCAACCTGTGAATGTAACAAACTTGTAGTTGTACCACATAAATCTATACAAATTAAAAAATAAAAATAAAGTCTAACAGACCACCAAATTTTATTGCGGTTGGTTGTTACATAAATAACACACAAAAAAGAAAAGAATACTGTATTCTAATACCTCTATAATTTATTTTTGTTTTTTGAAAACTAAGGCATAACTTACATGCAGTAAAACTGATCCTGAAAGTTTTGACAAACATATATAGTCATGTAACCAACACTACAATCAAGACATAGGAGGCAGGAGCAGGGGCTCACACCTCTAATCCCAGCACTTTGGGAAGCCAAGGCAGGTGGATCACCTGAGGTTAGAAGTTCAAGACCAGCCTGGCCAACACGGTGAAACCCCATCTCTACCAAAAATAAAAAATGATGGTGCACATCGGTGATCCCAGCTACTCAGGGGGCTGAAGCCAACCCGAGAGGCAGAGGTTGCAGTGAGCTGAGATTGCGCTGCTACACTCCAGACTGGGCGACAGAAAGAGACCCTATCTCAAAAAAAAAGATATAGGACAGCTACATCATTCAAAAAAATACCCCCATGACTTACTGTAAAGAAAAGAAGAAGAAAAAAAAGAAACCCTCCTCCACCCCTAGACTACAACGACCACCAATGTTTTCTGTTTCTATAGTTTTACTTTTTCCAGAACATCATATAAATGAAATCAGCCAGTATGTAACCATTTGAGTCTGGCTTTTTTCTCTTAGCATAATGTATTTGAAACTCATCTATTTTGTTTTGTGTAGTTTGTTTCTTTTTGTTGCTAAAGAATATTCCATTGTATGGATATATCACCATTTGCTTAACTAGTCCCAAGCTGAGGAGCATTTGAGTTGTTTCCACTTTTGGGCAATTACCAAAAAAAACTGTTATAAACATTCATAACATTCATATACAGGTTTTTGTGTATGTAGCTAAGAGTAGTATGTAGCTAAGAATGATATAGTAAGTTTATGTCGAACTATATAAGAAACTTCCAAACCATTTTCCAAAATGGTGTCACTATTTTAAATCCTCACCAGCAATGTATAAGAGTTATTCCACATCCTCACCAAGACTTAATAATGTCAGATTTTTTATTTGTTTGTCTTTAATCCTAGCCATTCTAATATATAAATAGAAAAATCTCATTGTAGTTATCATTTGTATTTCCCTAATGACTAATGATTTCAGCATCTTCTCATGTCTTCCAACTTGGTTCTTTTTCAAAATTGTTTTGTTTACTATACCTCCTTTGTTTTTCCATATAAATTCTAGAATCAGCTCATTAGTTTCTATAAAAATATCCTGTCATAATTTTGAATGTCATTTCATTGACTCTATAGATCAATTTGGGAAGAATTAAGATCTGAACAAAATTGGGTCTTCCAGTACATGAATATGGCTTACCTTTTATTTAGGTCTTTGATTTCATTCATCCGTATTTTCTTGTTCTCAGCATGTAGATCCTGAATATATTTTGTAAGATTTACATGTATTTTATATTCTTGTATGTAAGATTTATATGTATTTTATATTCTTGTAGTGGTACTTATTAAATTTCAATTTCTCATTATTCATTGCTAGCCTATCAGTAGTTTAATTTTCAAAGAAGTTTTAGCACTAAAAGTGGGAATGGTGCACAGTAAACTGTTAATAAATATTTTTGGTTTAGTGAGTAACGAATAAGTAAAATGAGAGAAAAACAGAATAAAAAAGCAGTGTCCAGTTCTAGAGAAGAAAGTAAACCTAAAGAAATAAACAGTCAAGATGCCCAACTTGCATCTTGATATTACTCAAATATCCCATGGAGTTTATCTCATGTTTCTTAGACCTTCAGATATGCACCTCCTTCTTGACATTCAGGTCTCAACTTATATGAAACCTACTCAGACAACCCAATATTTGCCACACCCTTAGTCATTTTCTGTCAGTTCACCTTGTTTTAACTTTTTCATAATGCTTTTTATTACTTGACCTTTTCCTTTTATTGACTTACTTGATTATTTTTGGTCTTCCCTCACTAGTTTTCTTTATTGCTATATCAAAGCACTTAGAACAATGTCTGATACACAGATGGCATCAATATTTGTTTATATAATGAAAGAAGAAGGAGATGCATGGATACAGGGATGAGCTGCAAAAATAACCTTTTATAAAAAGAACAAAAAATAAAACCCACTCAAAAGAGCAAGAAATATCTATCATAAGGTACTTGAAATACATTTTTTAAGTATGCAAGACCTTCAAGGAAAAAAATATAAAATATTGCAGGACATAAAAGATGTAAGTAAATATAATATCATAAATGAGAAACTTAAGTCACAAAAGATATTAATTTTTCCTTTAAAAAACTACAAATATATTGTACTTTTCAGAACCAGCCCTAGGGTGACGAGTGAGGTAAGTGAGGGCCGTGGCTAGGGTGCAAAATTTTAAAGTCCACCAAAAAATACAGACAACAAGATAAGTAATATTTTAATGTATTGTTTTCAAAAATCAAAATTAATGCAAAAAGTCAGTGATTAACAAAATAAAAAAATTTTCAGGAAATAATAAAAGACATGGTCAGCCCTGATTTTCCATTTCACCTCTGCCTCCAATATGGTTTAGCACAATGCAATGACAGATCCTGTCTTTCTCAAAATTGTTGATATATTGTTTCTTAAAGACTTTGTGCATTAAATTTTATTTTTAAAATGCTGCATTAAAATATTATTTATCGGCTGGGCGCAGTGGCTCACACCTGTAATATCAGCACTTTGGGAGGCCGAGGCAGGCAGATCACGAGGTCAGGAGATCGAGACCATCTGGCTAACATGGTGAAACCCGGTCTCTACTAAAAATACAAAAAAAGTTAGTCAAGCACGGTGACGGGCACCTGTAGTCCCAGCTACTCCGGAGGCTGAGGCAGGAGAATGGTGTGAACCCAGGAGGCAGAGCTTACAGTGAGCCGAGATCACACCATTGCACTCCAGCCTGGGCAACAGAGTGAGACTCTGTCTCAAAAATACATATATATATTATATATAATATATAATTTATATATATAATATAATAAATATAATAAAATATATATATTAAATATATAATATATAATTTATCTTGATTACTGAATATTTCTGGCAACTCCTTATATTTTGGACCCAAGGAAAACACCTCATTCACCTCAATTGACTCACCCTAGTTTGGGTTCAGATAATTTCTATGAAAATTACGTAGGATTGGTCAGGTGCGGTGGCTCACACCTGTAATCCCAGCACTTTGGGAGGCTGAGGCGGGTGGATCACGAGGTCAGGAGATCAAGACCATCTGACTAACACAATGAAACCCCGTCTCTACTAAAAATACAAAAAAATTAGCCAGGCGTGGTGGCGGGTGCCTATAGTCCCAGCTACTCGGGAGGCTGAGGCAGGAGAATGGTGTGAACCTGGGAGGCAAAGCTTGCAGTGAGCCGAGATCATGCCACTGCACTCCAGCCTGGGCGACAGAGCGAGACTCCGCCTCAAAAAAAAAAAAAAAGAAAAGAAAAAATTACGTAGGATTTTCTTTAACTTATTAAACTGATCCTAAAATCTATACATAAGAATACAAGTATTAAAATAGTCAAAAACGGCTGGGCATGGTAGCTTACACCCATAATCTCAGCACTTCGGGAGGCCAAGTCTGGAAGACAGGCCCAGGAGTTCAAGACCAGCCTGGGCAACATAGAGCAACCCCATTTCTACAAAAAATAACCAAATTACCCAGGTGTGGTCGTACTTGACTGTGGTCCCAGCTACTTGGGAGGCTGGAGGACTACCTGGGTTCAGGAGGTTGAGGCCACGGTAAGCTATGATCACGCTACTGCACTCCAGCATGGGAGACAGAGCAAGACCCTGTCTCAAAAAAAAAAAAAAAAAAAAAAAAGGTCAAAAGACATTAAAATCTAAGAGCTGGCAATCCTTAAAGAACCTAGTAATTTGTTATCATTATAGGTCAGAGTATATACCACTCCCTCTTCTCAGAAAACACAGAGCTGGAGTATACAGCCAAAGGAATGGACAGGAGCAGTGTATTGAGCAGAATTCTCCAGAGAGACAAAACCAGGATATATGGAAGGGGATATATTAGAGGGAATCAGCTCACACAATCACAGAGATGGAGTAGTCCCGATAGGACATTTGCAAGCTATAGAGCTGGAGATGCCAGCAGCATTGGCTAAACACTGGTAACATGGATCAGTCCAAGTCTGAGGCCTCAGAACTAGGAAAGCCTACAGTGCAGTCCCTAGTCAGGCCCGAGAAACCCGAGAGGCTGCTGGTGCAAGTCTCAGAGTTCAAAAGCCAAAGAACCTGGAGTCTGATATCCAAAGGTAGGAGGAGTAAATGTGTCCTGCTCTAAAGGGGAGAGAGAAAGTAGAAAGAGAAAATTCCCCTTCCTCTGCAGGTTTGTTCCAGCCAGACCCCAATGTGAAGGCAAGTCTTCGTATCTCAATTCACTGACTCACATATTCATTTCCTCTAGAAACACCCTCACAGACACCCAGAAACAATGCTTCGCCCTCCATCTAGCCATCCCTCAATCCAGTCAAGTTGACATCTTAAATGAACCATCACAAGCAGCAAGGTCAAGAAAATAAACTCTGAAGCTAGCTGCTGCTGTCAGTCAGCCACATAAATCCCATTGGTGGCACAGAAAAGCAATGAAGAGACCTGAGTCACCCAGGAACAGGGTGGACAAAGGACTTGAAACGGTGAACCTGGAGTCCTAGCTACTTCACTAGGCAATATCAAAAATACAAGGGATATCTTTAGAGCCATACAGGAACAAAGCTATCTGTTCATGGATCAATTGAGAAGAACTACCAACTAGATTTACATCCCTCACAAATTTTCTTGGACACACCCTTGCTATGTGGTAGCTGCAAATGGTTCATTTGGATTTGACTCATTTTATTTTTTTTTTCCTTCTATTCTGAATTCACTCCCATTCCCATGATAGCCTGAATCATAGATTTATCCCGAATCATAGATTTATCCCTTTTGACTTTCGGGTTCCCCCTGCCACCTTAACTAAGCAATTTACTCACTCCCCCACCGCCCACTGACATCTCCCAGTTGGTTTCTCTCTCCCAATTGTAATCTTCACCTATTCCTACTTCTAGTTCCTCACAAATAGATCCAAAGTTGTATGGCCTCGAGAGTGAGAACTATATGTATTTTCCTATCCAGTCAGTGAAATGTAAAAATGAATTGACAGAAAAATATAGACTCTTACTTATTTTTATATTATGGGACATGAGTTACTATTAAATAAATGAATAAGGCTAAACTAAAAACTTAAAAAGACCAATTTTATCTGCTATTAAATTGAATATGAACTTGAAAAGGGATATCAGGATACAGAATTCCTACTGATTACTTTATCAACACCTAATGCTAATACATTTCTGAGAAGTGACCATGTACAAGTACACCAATCATTGCAAAATTGAAGAAAAAGTTGCTACAGTAAAGACAGGATTTTTTAAATCTTATTTGGCCCCACCAACCCTTTTCTTAAGCCTCTTGTAAACGTGAGAAAGACAAGCAGATTATGCCTTTTCTACCGTCAGATGAAACTCTGATTTTCTAAGTGTAGCCACATCTCTATCGTAACCAGAAAAAGTTCTTGCATTGTGAAATTCAAACCATGTCAGCAAAAACTGACATACTTAGCACACTTACAACTGCCTATACTTGGGAACAACAAGGTAAAATAATGAATATTTGATGTCACCTATTAACCCTCTCAGCAGTAATTTTACCTACTTCCTATATTCCCCCAAAACATTAATAATCTAATTTCTCAGTTATTCTACACTTATATCCAGTGGATTTCTCTTTGATTAAATTAACATTGTCAAACCAGCGGTAGTTTAAGAAATGCAACTTACATAGTGAGTGTAGTTACAAGGTAATACCCAAAAGAAATTTATTGTCCAATGTTAATTTTTTGCTTAACATAAATCGCTAGCACAAGCCACATAATATTGCCACACCTAAGCATGCTGGAGGCTTTATGATGCCTTATTCATGGTGTCCTGACTACATTCTAGAGCTTATTATCTTTTTACCTATTTCTGATCCCCCCAAAAGATGGGTTGCTTTTTTATCTTCCACTTTGGGCTGCTTCATTTGCTTGATACTATCAAGAGGAAAATGATAATGCATTCTATAGGTCACTGACTCCTTTATTTCTTATGCTCTGTTCAGAACAGAAAGCCTGCACATTTTCAATTAATTCCAGAATCACAAGACGAGGTAACATTGTTTATGTAGAGACTGGGCTGGGAATACTAACAAGCTTGGCACATCAATTCATGGTAACTTCCTGCATATCCAGTAATTCTAAAGTTCACCTTGAAGTTTGTATTGCATTTTGTCATTCTGTTCAAATGTGTGTCTTTGCCAAAAGACAGCAATGGAACTTTTTACTGCATTCTATTAGTAATCCTTAAAGCCCAAAAATTAAAGTCAGTACAAAACCACAGCTTTGTCAAATGCTAAATTTCAGTGGTATATATTTTTTTGGTCCACAAATTTTTCTTTCATAATTTTTTTCTTTATTAATACATTCTAAAATTGCATGCATATCCACTTTCTTTAAAAGGTGCAAAAACTAGTCTCCCAGAAAGTATTTCAATAGGGTAATATTTTGGCTTCTTTTCTAAAACAGTTTTAAGGGATTCACATTGTCTAAATAACCATGGTAGCTCTATATTCTGGTAGATGGTGGATATAGCAACTTCCACAATTACAAATATTATCTAAATTTGGCAATATGATACAGCTTTACTATTGCAAACATATGTAATTTTCAATTCAGTCCAACTTCCATCTTGTAAAATCCATGTCTTAACCATATCAAATTGGCATCTTGGTACAGATTCTCATGCTTTTCTAGAATTTGAAATTACAAATCCATTTTCATTTATTGTAAGGCAGGTCAAATCTTCACAAAGTATGGAAATAGTAATTTAAGATACTATTCTCTATAATCAAAAGTACAAAATCTGTATTGGTCACTTACTATATATTATGCACAGCTCTAGGTATTGGAGCACACAACTGATGAACCAGACCAAAAAAAAAAAAAAAAAAACCTTTTTTTTAGTACTATAGTTAGATTGGGAGGAGAAAAGAAAATAAATAATAAGTTAACATATAGTGTGTTATATGGTATTAAGTGCCATGAAAAAAAATAAGGTAGGGAAAAGGGATTGGGACCGCAGGAAGAAAGACTAGATGCATTTTTAAACAGGCCAGGGTAAGAATTACTGAGATGACACATTTAAGTAAAAATCAAATCTGTACAATGCACAGAAAAAGCCATACATATATCTAAAGGAGAATAAGAGAGAACAGCAAGGTCAATGGCCTTGAAGTGTATTTAGCATATTTGAGGAATAGCAAGCAGATCAAGGGGATTGGGACAGAATAAACGAAATAAAAGTAATAGGAAGGAAAGTCAGAAAGATAAAAGGAGGAGTAGTGGGCTTAGAGCTGGCATGTGACACATAATTTTCTATATGAATGACACCCTCTGAAGTGGTGCAGCTGTGCGTGACAACTGCAGGCAGGTGGAACTATATAGGGCTTGGTGGGGTATTGTGATGATTTTGGTTTTTACTCTGAGTAAAATAAAAAGACACTGGAAAATTTTGAGCAGTACAGTGAAATGCTCAGACTTAAAATTTGGCAGGATTACATTGGCTGCTTATATTTTTAAAAAAGAATAGATTAAAGAGGGACAACAGAGGAAGCCAGGAATTCTAATAGGAGGCTTTTGGAATAATCCAAGCAAGAGATGATGGTGGTGTGGGTAAGAGGAATAGAAGTAGAGGTCATGAGACGATATTAGAATTTGATTATATTTTCAAGATTTGCTGAAGGCTTGACAGTAATTTGTTCTCCTGGCATCGGTTGAATCCACTTTGCAGTGGTCCAACACTTGCAAAACCAGCCTTATTATGTGCCATCAAAGACCCTCAGGGACAGCTAGCCACCACCCAACCCCCCAATGGGCCAAATACCAGCCTCACAGACCCCTCCTCTGAGCCCAGAGATAGCACCACCTGAGAAGCACGCTTCTCAGGATTTCAGTTTTATGAGCCCCTCCTCTAACCTTCTAAGTTTTAATCCTTGTATCCTCTTCCTTTTATTCTCTCAACTGTAGGAATGGTAGCTACTTTCTGCAATTACTATTTCCATATCATCATGTTCTTTTTGTTGTCTATTTTTAGTTCCAAATATCTAGTCAATAACTCTTGTATTGAATTCTCTCCATTAAAATAACTGATACAGTTTCTGTCTCCTGGTGACCACTGACTTTTACAATACATGCAAACATTGACTTGGAGACAGTAGACTCAAAATATTTTAAATAAACAAACACACAGAGGAATTTTTTTTTTTTTGAAGAATTGTACTTTAAAACAGATCCTTTAAAATAACATGCATAGTTAGTTGGGTGCAGTGGCACGTGCTTGTAATCACAGCACTTTGGAAGGCTGAGGCAGGAAGATTGCTTGAGGCGAGGAGTTCAAAAAGGACATGCATATTCATCACGAAGTCCTAATAAATTAACATTACATTTTTAAACGAATTCATAAAAACAAGGTAATTAAGGGAAGACGCTAAACAGAAAATTTTGAAAAACTGGAAAGCAGATAAATAGCAACTGACCTTGAAAACCTAAGAATGCTAAAACTTAAGCCCCTAGGGTAAAGAAAGCACAGAAGAAAGCCAATTTAAAATTTGAAGCAAAGAAATGTTTCCATAATTGGAAGGATGGGTACTTCTGAGCAATGAATTATCTACATTTTTGTTTTGCCACATACATCCCAGACTGATGTGCTGAAGAAGCCAGTCACCTGGAAATACCAATAGGCACAAAAATACTTCCTAAAAATTTCCCTTTCCAGCCAAATAAGGAGGTACCTAGCAAGGTAGGAAAAACAATTAGACAATAACCACTATACACCAGCCAAACACCACAGGAAAAAAACAAAAAACAAAAAACTGTAACCCCATTCACACCTCCACCACCAAACAAAACTGACTAGGCTCCTACCTTCATTAAACTAACAAGTCATCCCCATCCTTCTGCCAAGGAAGCATCAGTGAAGGCCAAAAAAAGCTGGGACTTTCTCCTCCGCTGAGTGACCTTTTACTACGGGATCAATGAAGTAGTGGAGACCACATGGGGAGTCTTCACTTTCACCCAACCCCGAGGTATTAAGATGCCCCTCACCCTGCCTGCCGAGTTGGTATCAGAGACGGCCTAATGGAGAGTCAGGACTTTCACCCATACTCACTAGTAACAAAGTAACCTCGTCCCTGCTGAAAGTGTCAGAGAGGCCATATAAGAAGTAAAGAGAAATCCCTCCTACTCATAGACAGAGTGGTATTAGTGGATGTATAATAGAAAGCCTCATCCCCCACCCTTGCCCAGCAGTAACAAAGAGCACCCCTGCGCCACTGTCAGTGGGGATCAAGTGGGCAAGCTGGACTTTCACCCACTCTTGGCAATAATGACATGATGCTTTTCTTTCCCTTCTAGAAGGTGTCAGAGAATGCCTGCTACACCAAAGATTTAAATAAGCTCAAAATAACCAATATTCCCAGAATTCAATTTAAAAAATTACTCATCATACTAGAAAATTATCAGCTAGAATAAGAAAAGACAATCAACAGATGACAACACTGAGATACAGACATTGGGATTATCTTGCAAGAATTTTAAAGGATCCACAATTAAAATGCTTTACCAATTATGAATATGTTGGTACAAATGAAAAAAATACAAAGTATCAGCTAAGGAATAAAAGATATAAAGAAGAACAAAATGATATTTTTAGAAATAAAATATACAATAACTAAACTTAAAAAAAACTTAATAAACGTGCCCAACAGTAGAACTAAACTTAAAAAAAACTTAATAAACGTGCCCAACAGTAGAATGGAAAGGATAAAGGAAAGAATCAGTGAACTGGAAGATTAAACAATGGAAATAAACCAATCTGATCAACAGAGAGAAAATAGAAAGAAAAACAGAGACCTTTGGGACTATAACAAAAGTTTTAACATTTATGTCATGAACAACTGGAAGGAAAGGAGAAAGACGGTGTGGGTGAAAAGGTATTCAAATAAAGAATGGCTAAAAATTTCCTGAATTTGTCAAGAAAACATAAGCTTACAAATTTGAGAAGCTGAGTAGATCCCAAACAGAACAAGCCCAAAGAAATCCCACCTAGGCACATCATAGTCAATTTCTGAAAACTACAAAATAAAAAATATCATGAAAGCAGGAAGAGAAAAATGACACCTTATCTATAGGAGAAAAATAATTCAAATGACAACAGATTTCTTGTTAAAAATCATGAAGGCCAGAAGGAAGTAATACAACATTTTCTAAATGCTAAAATAAAGAAATGCAAATGCCGAGTTTTTTAGCCAGCCAAAAATATTTTTCAGAAATGAAGGGAAAAGACATTCTCAGATTAAGAAAAACTAGAAGAATTTGTCACCAGCAGAGTCACCCTAAAGAATGGCTAAATAAAATTCTCCAAACAGAAAGGAACTGATAAACCAAAAATTTTAGAACATCAGAAAGGAAGAAAGAATAAGAGAAAAAGAAAAATTGTGGGTAAATATTATAGATTTTTCTCATCTTCTATATTTTCTAATATATGTTTAACAGTTAAACAAATATTGTAATAATTTATGATACATTATAAACTTTCTCAACGTATTAGAAAATAAGTAAGTTAATTATACTATACATGAGTGAGGGTAAAGAGACATAAAGGAAGGAAAGATTTCTATACTTCACTTGAACACCAATAAACAGCAGTAGGCTGTGATAAGTGATATATATTTAATATGATACCTTGAGCAACCATTTAAAAATCTATACAAGATACACTTAAAAACACCACAGATAAATTAGTATGGAATTCTAAGAGACAGTCAAGTAACTATAGAAAAGGAGAGAAAAGAAAATGGAAAAATAAGAAACAGAAAGTACAAACAGAATACAAAAGTAAAATGGCAGACTTAAGCCTTAGCTTATCAAAAATTGCACTAAATATACAAGGTTTAAATACATAAATCAAGAACTGGTAGACTCAACTGTAGGCTGTCTATAAGAAACTCACTTCAAACATAATAAGATAGGTGGAAATTTTCAAAGATGGAAAATGATATACCATGCCAACATTAATCAAAAGAAAACAGGAATGTTAATATGAATATCAGATAAAGTAGACTTTAGGGCAAAGAAAATTACCAGGATACAGAGTGACATTACATAACGATAAAAGGATAAATCTACTAGGAAGGCACAGAAATCCTAATTATGTATGCACCAAACAACAGAATCTCAAAATACATGAGGCAAAAAACTAATAGAGCTAAAAAAAAGAAATGAAATAGATGAATCCACAATTATAATTAAGGATGTCAACACTATGTCCTGAAGCAAATGATAGAACTACTAGACAGAAAATCAGCAAAGATATAGAAGAACTCAACATCATCAACTAACAGGATCAAATTAGCATGTATAGAACAATCCACCCAATAATAGCAAAATACACATTCTCTTCAAGTGTCCACAGAACATATACCAAGATTGACCATACTCTGAACCATAAAACACACCTCAAAAAGTTTTAAAAAATTAAAATCATTTTTCAGACATGAAAGAAAAAGACATTCTCAGATGAAGAAAAGCCAAAAGAATTTGTCACCAGCAGAATTACCCTAAAAAATGACTATAGAGAATCATCCCTGACAACAATAGAGTCAAACTACAAATCAATAAGTGAAAGATACTGGGAAAATCTTCAAACACTTGAAAACTAAATATTCTAAGTAATCCATGGGTCAATGAGGAAGTCTCAAGGAAAATTTTAAAAATATATTGAATTGAATGAAAATGAAAATACAACATATTAAATTTTGTGGGACACAACTTAAGCAATGATAAGAAAGAAAACTGTAGCATCAAATGCTCACATGAGAATAGAGAAAAGATCACAAGTCAATAATCCAAGCTTCTGTCTCAAGAAACTAAAAGAGTAAGATTAACCCAAAGTCAGCAGAAGAAAGGAAATAATAAAACAGCAGAAATAAATGAAATTGAAAACAAGAAATAGAGAAAATTGATGAAACTGAAACTTGTTTTTTGAAAGCTTTTTTGTAAATGACAAATATCCAGCGAGAATGTCAAAAAGAGAGAAAGGACACAAATTAGCACTCAGGAAGAAAATAGGTACTGCTACAAACCCTGTAGATATCAAAAGAATAAAAGAATACTGTGAACAATTACACATACATAAATTTGACATAGATAAAATAGACCATTTTCTCAAAACACACAATCTACCACAACTCATGCAAAGTGAAATCAATAATGTGAATAGGCTCATGACAGTTAAATAAATTGAATTAAGAAATTTTAAACTCTTCAAAAAGGCATACCCAGGCCCAAATGGTTTCACAGGAGAATACGACCAAATGTTTAAATTAAAATTAACACCAATTCTACACAATTTCTTCTGGAAAACAGATGAGAGGGCAACATGGCCCAATTCATTCTGTGAAGCCAGTGTCAACCTTATTCCAAAGATAGTACAGAAAATGAAAACTGCAGACCAATATTCTTCATAAATATACTTGCAAATTGATTTCAGCAATATGTAAAAAGAATTTTGTAAGACAGTGTTGGATGTTTATTCCAGGGAGGCAAAGCTAGCTCAATATTAGAAAATGTAGTGTAGGCCAGGCGTGGTGAGTCATGCCTGTAATCCCAGCACTTTGGGAGGCCAAGGCGGGTGGATCACGAGGTCAGGAGTTCAAGACCAGCCTGGCCAGCATGGTGAACCCCATCTCTACTAGAAATACAAAAATTAGCCAGGCATGGTGGTGCACACTTATAGTCCTAGCTACTTGGGAGGCTGAGGCAGGAGGATCACTTGAACCTAAGAGGCAGAGGTTGCAGTGATCACGCCACTGCAGTCCAGCCTGGGCAACAGAGCGAGACTCCACCAAAAAAAAATAAATTAATGTAATCCACCATATTAAGAGGCTATAAAGAAAAACTGCACAATCGTATCAATTGCTGGAGAAAAAGCATTTGACAAAATTTAAAATTCAACTTCTATTCAAAATTAAAACTTTGAGAAAATTAAGCATAGAGGAGACCTTTCCCAACTTGATAAAGGTCATCTACAGCTAACATCACATTTAATCATGAAAGACTGAAAGCTTTCCTCTAAGATTGCAACAAGTCAAGGACATGTGCTCTCATCACTTCTATTCATCATAATTATGAAATTCTCATTCATGTAATAAGGCAAGTAAATGAAGGAAAAGACATACAGATTGAAAATGAAAAAATAAAATTGTCCCTATTTGCAGATGACAATCATCTATGTATAAAACTTAAAGGAATCTATTGACTACTTAGTGATTTCAGCAAGGTCAGATCAACATACAGATGTAAGATCAACATACATGAGATGTAAGATGAACATACAAAAATTAATTGTATTTTTATATACTAGCAGTGAACACATGGTCATCAAAATTAAAAGTACAATGACACAATTGCTTTTAAAAAAATAAATTCTTAGATGTATATTTAACAAAACACATCCAGGATCTAGATCCAGAAAAATCACAAAATTCTGATGAAAAAAAATCAACCAAGACCTAAATAAATGGGAAAACATACTGTACGTATTAATTAGGTTCTCCAGATAAGCAAAATGAATATAGAATAGAATAAATAGAGATATAGAGATCGATTGATAGATCAGATAGATAGATGGAGATTTAAAGATATATTTAAGAGGAAATCTGTTATGTAAATTGGCTCACATAATTATAGAGGCTGAGAAGTTCCATTATTTGCAAGCTGGAGAACCATGAAAGCCATTAGTGTAAGTCTCAATGCAGTTCTGAAGATCTGAGAACCAGAAGCATAGATGCCTGAGGGCAGGAGAAAGTAGATAACCCAGCTTAAACAGAGATAGTGAATCCACTCTCCCTCCACTTTTTTGCTTTACTCAAGTACTCAAAGGATTGGACAATGCCCATCCACACTGGTGACAGTAATTTTCTTTACTCATTCTGCCTATTTTAATGTTAGTCTCTTCCAAAAACATCCTACAAACACACTTAGAAATAATATTTCAGCAGCTATCTGGGCATTCTTTAGCCCAGTAAAGTTGACACATAAAAGTAACCATCACACTGTATCATGGATTGGAAGACAACATAGTAAAGATGTACATACTGATAAATGTTTATCATAATTCCTGTCAAAATCTCAGCAGGATTTTTTGTAGATACATACAGGATTATTCTAAAATATGTGGCATGGTAGTGGAACTTAGATATATAAAACAATTTTGAAAAAGAATAAGGTGGGAAGAATTATTTTATCAAGGTGTATTATATAGCCACAATAATCAATACTGTGTGGTTTTCACAGATAATATAAACACATAGATCAAGGGACCGTCATAGAAAACCCAGAAATAGACCCATACAAGTACAGCATACTGATGATATAAAAAGGTGTAATAGTTTGTTTTCACACTGCTATAAAGAACTACCTGTGACTGTGTAATTTATAAAGAAAAGATGTGTAATTGACTCACACTTCCCCAGACTTAACACAAGGCATGACTGGGAGGCCTCAGGAAACTGAAAATCAAGGCAGAAGATGAAGGGCAAGCCCGCACATCTTCACAGTGATGGAGGAGAGAGAGAGCAAAGAAGGAAGTGTCATACACTTTCAAACAATCAGAAGTGGTGAAAACCCACTCACTGTCATGACAACAGCAACAGGGAAGTCCACCCCCATGATTCGACTGCATCCCACCAGGCCCCTCCCCTGACACATGGCAATTACAATCGGAGATGAGATGTCAGAGGAGACACAGAGCCAAACCCTATCAAAAGGTGCACAAAGAATTACATAGAAAAAGAATAGTATTTTCAACAAATGGTGCTGGAGCAATTGGATACTCATAGGCAAAATAATAAACCTTGACCTAAATTTCACACCTTATACAAAAATTCAAAAGGTTTAAGTGTAAAATGTACAAAAATATAGAAGATAACTTAGAAGAAAATCTTCAAGACCTAAGTCTTGGTAAAGAGTTTTCAATGACACCAAAAGCATGATTCATAAACGAGGAAAAAAAATGGCAGTTTCATCATCACAGTTAAAAATTTTTATTCTTTGAGAGACCCAGAGGAGAGAGTGAAGAAAAATTGCAAATATTTGCAAATATTAACAAAAGATAAATCTAGAATATATAAAGAACTCTCAAAACTCATCAGTTAAAAAGAATTCAAAAAGAAAATGGCAAAAGACATGAAGAGACATTTCACCAAAGAGGATCTATAAAAGGCAAATATGGCTGGGTGTGGTAGCTCACGCTTGTAATCCCAGTACTTTGGGAGGCCAAGGCAGGCGGATCACGAGGTCAGGAGATTGAAACCATCCTGGCTAACACAGTGAAACACCGTCTGGACTAAAAATACAAAAACAAAATTAGCCAGGGATGTTGGTGGGCGCCAGTAGTCCCAGCCATTCGGGAGGCTGAGGCAAGAGAATGGCGTGAACCTGGAAGGCAGAACTTGCCGTAAGCTGAGATCACACCATTGCGCTCCAGCCTGGGTGACAGAGCAAGACTCTGTCTCAAAAAAAAAAAAAAAAAAAAAACAAGGCAAATACGATAACACTTTAATTAAACCCCCTTTATAAGAAATGGAGAGAAAAGTGAAATAGAGTGCTTACCACCACTATCCAACTAAAAGATATTAGCAATACAATTAAATGACCAAAAATATAAATGATGTTTACTTACCTCCTTCAGTAACTTCCAGTCACAGCACCTGGTCCAAAATATTGTAATCAGTTTTTAACTAATTAACACATCAAACCTGGGAAAATGAATAACATCCCTTTATGTCTACTATAAGTAAGTTATATACATACTGCTAGCTTCTTTCCCATTTATTATTTAAGTTTTCCAACAATGTTGTGAGAGATACATTATTATACTCATTATAAAAATAAGAAAATTGAGATTTTGGAAGTCTAAGATAACTTGGTACATCCACAAAGTTAGTTAAATTATGAATTCTTGATATGTTTGATTCTGTACAAATAAGCTATTTTTATTTCTATTTATAAGAGGAAAAGATAGTACAATCTAATTAAAAACCATAACATGACAGGAGCAGGATGGTGGATAGGAGGCAGGGCTACTATGCATCTCCCATTTGGATGGACAGAACAGAGTGTAGAGACTCTCACTGTGAACTTTTCTTCCAAGAACCACTGCAGGAATAGACCAGGAAAATCAAAAGAATTCACAGATCCTTTGAAAGGAATAGCATGCCACTGCAAACTTCACAAGACAAACAAAAAACTGTGAGTCCCTGAAGTGTGAGAGGAGGAAAAGTTTGCCTCTGAACACATATTCCCCACTGAGGAATCTGAAAATCCAAATCACAGGAGAAGAATTTAACCTTACCTAGAGCTAGAAAAAATTTAGAAAGCTATGTGAAATACAAAAGTAGAAACAGCAGTGGGAAGAGCCTTATAGGTACTGTCAGTCTCCAGCTTGAGCCTGGAGAAGCCATCCCTCACTGTATCTCACAGAGGCCTGCAGGGAAGGCAACCAGCAGAATTAGGGAGGGGTCACAGGATGAAAGAAGCATTCAACTGAATTTTGTGATAATTTCGAGTAGGCACAAACTTCCTTGAGCAGAATCCAGGGAGCAAACGGGAACTGCTCCAGATATGAGCACAGAAGCTGCCAGTGATGTGGGCAGACAAACAGGGGCATGGCCTGAATGCTGTGCTTGCTTTCTTGGTCAAGAAGTTTATGGTGGGACAGGTCTGACACTTGATGCTGTTAGCAGGCACTGCAGGAGTGAGACCAGCTTCACCAACTGCATTGGAGCTGGGTGAGGCCTTTCACTACCAGCTATCTCCCCACTTCTCTGGTGAACTATACTGCACAGTAGAGGCAGCCATAATCCCCTATGTAACATAACCCCATTGGCCACTCCCCATCCCCCACAGTGGCTGCAGCAAGCCCAACCTAAGGAGAGTCTGAGCTCAGGCCTATGTAACCCTATCCCCACATGATGGTATTTCTCTACCTACCCCAGTAGCTGAACACAAAAGACATACACTCTTGGGAGGTTAATGGCCCTGCCCATCCCCTGAGAAACCAGAATACTTCCACTGGCCAATTTAGGGCAACCTTAAATTCCACTGCTAATACCACAGCTGGCGCTCTCTTGAAAGTGCCACCTCCTGGCAGGAGGCTAACCAATTTAGGCCATTACAGCAACTCATGACAGAATAACACTGCTCCCAGGAAGGAGAAAACAACAGCTAATGCAACTGTCTGCGACATCCTGGCTAACCAGAGGTCCTGAGTCTGTCCACAGGACAACTTTGCTGCTAGCATAACCAGCATTCAAGAAAGCCAGTACATTAAACCTATGACCAAGGATTCTCAGAGTTTACATCAATCCCCTGTCACCTCCACAAGAGCACATGCTGGTATCTACAGCTGGGAGAATTGAAGACTGATCACATCACAGCACTTTTTGCAGACATTCCCCAGCACCAGCCCAGAGCCTGGTAGCCCCACTGGGAGGCTAGACCCAGAAGAGCAATAACAGTCACTCCAGTCTGGCTCTCAGGAAGCCCCATCCCCAGGGGAAGTGGGAGAGCACCACATTAAGGGATCATCCAACAGGACAAAAGAATTTGAACAGCAGGTCTTGTGTTCCAGATCTTTCAGCCAGTGGGAAGTTTCTCACAGCAGAACCAAAACTGCAGTGCTGGGCGCAGTAGGGAATATCTGTACTTATACTTCAACAGGCAGGCAGCCTCTGTGATCCTGAAGGACCTTGGGGAAGGGGTCCTTGTATCCCCTAGCACTCCCACATAGACACAGCTGGAGCTTCCTTCATAGGAATGCAGCATGGAGACACCTATAGACAGCCTTTCTAGAACAACCCAGGGTGAGTGCAGCCCCACAGGAGGAGCACACCCCAGATTCAGGGCTGCACTAGAGGCAAAGTCACAATTCCTCCCTACTTGAAATATCAACATTCATATAGATAAAAAGAGGTTCCTCTCTGATCTGAATAGCTGAAACTCTAAGAGAGGAGTGAGGCTGTAAGGTGAATAGCTTTCCTGCTGACCTGGCATGGGAGCTGAAGTAGCTCCCACTCTTCACCCTGATAAAACTCCAGTATTTCTAATTGAGAGCCCCTCTAGGCACCCTCATCAAGGCTAGGACCTCAGCCCAGCATTAGGTATTGCATCTACACACATGCCTTAGCCACAACTTGTGCCTACCCAGGGATACCTCCCCTATTGGCCTGAAGCCTGAATCATCAACTCAGTAAACAAAACACTGGGGACAAATTAAATAAATACAGTGTACACCACAAGAGAATGAGATAAGCTTCATGAGATCCCTGCCATCTAACTCCATAGGAGACAATGAACTCATCCACACACTAGGAATATAACTATTATCATCACCACTGGAGAAAGCCAAGGCACAAAGACTCTCTATAACAAAGGATCTCATACAGAGTCTTCACACATATTGACACCAAGAATCAAATTAGGCTAAAATGAACTTTAAAGTCTGATCCTTAAGAGGCAAAAAAAGAAATGTAAATTTAAAAAAACACAATTCAATCAAAAATAAATTCAAGAAGAATCTGAAGAAACAGTCTACCCAAATGAGAAAGAACCAGAAAAGTAATTCTGGTAATATGACAAAGCAGTGTTCTATAACACCCCCAAAGATCACACTAGCTCTCCAGCAATGGATCCAAACCGAGAAGAAAACTCTGAATTGCCAGAAAAAGAATTCAGAGAAAAAAAAAAGAAGGTTGATTATTAAGCTACTAAAGGAGATACCAAAGGTGAAAACCAACTTAAAGAAATTTTAAGAACAATATAGGATACGGGTGAAAAATGCTCCAGAGAAATTGATGTAAAGAAAAAACAATTACAACTTCTAGAAATGAAAAACAAACTTAGGGAAACACAAAATGCAGTGGAAAATTTCAACAATAGACTAGAACAAGTAAAAGAAAGAACTTCAGAGCTCACAGTCAAGGCTTTCAAATTAACCCAATCAAAAAAAATTTTTTTTAAGAATTTTAAAAATTAAACAAAACCTCCAAGAAATCTGCCATTATATTAAATGACCAAACCTAAGAATAATTGTTTCTGAGAAGGAATAGAAATCTAAAAGTCTGGGAAACTTATTTGAGGGAATAACTGAGGAAAACTTCCCTAGCCTTGCTAAAGATTTAGGTATCCAAATACAAGAAGCTCAAAGGACTCCTGGTAAACTCATCACAAAAAGTTCATCACCTAGCCACGTAGTCATCAGATTATGTAAAGTCAAGATGAAGGAAAGAATCTTAACAGCTGTGAGACAAAAACAACCTATAAAGGAAAACATATCAGATTAACAGCTGATTTCTCAGAAGAAACTTTACAAGCAAGAAGGCAGTGAGGTCTTAACCTTTAGCCTCCTTAAACAAAATAATTGTCAGCCAAGCATTATGTGTCCAGCAAAACTAAGCTTCATAAATGAGGGAGAGATAAAGTCTTTTCCAGACAAACAAATGCTGAGATAATTTTTCTATTAGTTCATTTTCACACTGCTGATAAAGACATACCCGAAACTGGGAACAGAAAAAGGTTTAATTGGACTTACAGTTCCACATGGCTGGGGAGGCCTCAGAATCATGGCGGGAGGTGAAAGGCTCTTCTTACATGGCGATGGCAAGAGAAAATGAGGAAGAAGTAAAAGCAGAAACACCTGATGAGCCCATCAGATCTTATGAGACTTACTATCACAAGAATAACATGAGAAAGACTGGCCCCCATGATTCAATTACCTCCCCCTGGTTCCCTCCCACAAAATGTGGGAATTCTGGGAGATACAATTCAAGTTGAGATTTAGATGGGAACACAGCCAAACCATATCAATTTACCACTACAAAACCAGCACTACAAGAAATCCTAAAAGGAGTTCTACATTTTGAAACAAAACCATGAAATACACCAAAATAGAACCTCCTTAAAGCATAAATCTCACAGGTCCTATAAAACAATAATACAGTAGAAAAAAATAAGGTATTCAGGCAACAACTACCATGAGGAATAGATCAGTAACTCACATCTCAATACTGACATTGAATGTAAATGGCGTAAATGCACCACTTAAAAGATACAGAATGGCAGAATGGATAAAAATCCACCAACCAAGCATCTGCTGTCTTCAAGAGACTCACCTAATACATAAGGATTTATATAAACTCAAGGTAAAAGGTTGGAAAAATATATTCCATGCAAATAGAAACCAAAAATGAGGAGGAGCAGCTATTCTTATATCAGACAAAACAAACTTTAAAGCAACAATAGTTTAAAAAGACAAAGAGGGACATTATACCATGATAAAAGGATTAGTCCAACTGGAAAATATCACCATTTCAAATATATATGCACCTAACACTGGAGCTCCCAAATTTATAAAACAATTACTACTAGACCCAAGAAATGAGATAGACAGCAAAATGGTATCAGTGGGGCACTTACGATAGGCCACAAAACAAGTCTCAATAAATTTAATAAAACCAAAATTATATCAAGTATCTTCTCAAGCCACCGTGAAATAAAACTGGAAATTAACTCCAAAAGCAAACCTCAAAACTATGCAAACACACGGAAATTAAATAATCTGCTCTTGAATGATCTTTGAGTCAACGATGAAATCAAGATGAAAATTAGAAAATTTTTTTAACTGAATAATAATAGTGACACAACTTATCAAAACCTCAAATCAAAATCTACAGCAAAATCTACAGGTGCTAAGGCGAAAGCCCAGGGCATTAAATGCCTATATCAAAAAGTCTGAAAGAGCACAAATAGACAATCTAAGGTCACACCTCAAGGAACTACAGAAACAAGAACAAATCAAACCCAAACCCAGCAGAAGAAAAGAAATAACAAAGATCAGAGCAGAACAAATGAAATTGAAACAAAAAAATACAAAAGATAAATGAAACAAAAAGCTAGTTCTTTGAAAGGATAAATAAAATTGATAGACTGTTAGCGAGATTAACCAAGAAAAGAAGGGAGAAGATCCAAATAAGCTCAATTCGAAATGAAACGGGAGATAATACAACCAATACCACAGAAATACAAAAGATCATTCAAGATTACTATGAACATCTTTATGTGTACAAAGTAGGAAATCTAGAGGAGATAGATAAACTTGCTGGAAATATACATCCCTCCTAGATTAAATTAAATCATGAAGAAGTAGAAACTGAGCAAATAAAGAACAAGTAGAGGGACTGAAACTAATTAAAAAAAAATTGCCAACAAAAAAATGTCCAGGACCAGATGGATTCACAGCTGAATCCTATTAGACATTTAAAGAAGAATTACTACCAATCCTACTGAAACTATTCTAAAAGATAGAAACAGAGGGAATCCTCCCTAAATCATTCTATGAAGCAGTATCACCCAAATACCAAAATCAGGAAAGAACATAACAACAACAACAACAAAAAAAAACTACAAACCAATATCCCTGATGAACAAAGATGCGAAAATCCTCAACAAAATACTAGCTAACCAAATCCAACAGCATATCAAAAAGATACTACATCATGAGCAAGTGGATTTCACACCAGGGGTCCAGGGATGGTTTAACATACACAAGTCAATTAATGTGGTATATTACATAAATAGAATTAAAAGCAAAAATTATATAATCATCTCTACAGAAGCAGAAAAAGCATTTGACAAAATCCAGCATCCCTTTATGATTAAAATCGTCAGCAAAATTGGCACAGAAGAAGCATATCTCAAAGTAATAAAAGCCATCTATGACAAACCCATAGTCAACATCATATGGAACAGGGAAAAGTTTAAAGCAATCGCCTTGAGAACTGGAAAAAACAAGGATGCCCACTTTTTCCACTTATATTCAATGTAGTACTGGAAGTCCTAGCCAGAGCAATCAGGCAAGAGAAAGAAATAAAGGGCATCAAAATTGGAAAAGAGAAAGTCACACTGTCACTGTTCTCAGATATGATCATATACCTAGAAAATGCTAAACACTCATCCAAAAAGCTCCTAGATCTGATAAATGAATTCAGTAAAGTTTCAAGATACAAAATCAGTGTACACAAATCAGTAGCACTTCTACACCAACAACAACCAAGCTGAGAATAAAATAAAGAACTCAATCTTTATTACAACTGCAAATAAAATAAAATAAAATAAAGTATTTAGGAATATACTTAACCAACAAGGTCAGAGATCTCTATAAGGAAAACTACAATACACTGCTGAAAGAAATCATAGAAGACGCAAAGTAATGGAAACACATCCCATGCTCCTGAATGGGTAGAATTATTGTGAAAATAACCATAATGCCAAAAGCAATCTACAGATTCAATGTAATTCCCATCAAAATATCACCATCACTTTCAAAGAACTAGAAAAAAAATCCTAAAATTAATATTGAACCAAAAAAGAGCCTGCATAGCCAAAGCAAGACTAAGCAAAAAGAACAAATTTGGAGGCATCACATTAGGTTATGTGACAGACTTCAAACTATACTACAAGGCTATAGCTACCGAAGCAGTACGGTACTGGCATAAGAAAAAGGCATGAAGACCAATGGAACAGAATAGAGAACCCAGAAATAAACTCAAATACTTACAGCCAATTGATCTTCAACAAACCATACAAAAACACAAAGTGGGGAAAGGACACCCTCTTCAATAAATGGTGGTGGGATAATTGGCAAGACACATATAGAAGAATGAAACTGAATCTTCATCTCTCACCTTATACAAAGATCAACTCAAGACAGATCAAAGACTTAAATCTAAGACTTGAAACCTTAAAAATTCTAGAAGATAACACCAGAAAAACTCTTTCTAGACATTGGCTTAGGAAAAGACTTCATGACCAAGAACCCAAAAGCAAATGCAAAATAAATAAATAAATAAATAGGACCTAATTAAACTAAAACGCTTCTGCACAGCAAAAGAAATAATCAGCAGAATAAACAGACAACCCACAGAGTGGGAGAAAATATTCACAAACTATGCATCTGACAAAGGATTAATATCCAGAGTCTACAAGGAATTCAAACTAATCAACAAGAAAAAAACAAATAATCCCCATAACAAGTGGGCAAAGGACATGAATAGATAGTTCTCAAAAGAAGATATAGAAATGGCCAACAAACATATGAAAAACTGCTCAACATCACTAATAATCAGGGAAATGCAAATAAATCAAAACCACAATGTGATACCACCTTACCCCCTAGTGTGTATGAGGAGAGCCCTCATCTCATCAGTTGAAGGCCCAAATAAAACAAAAAGTCTGATGCTCCTCTACATAGGAGAGAATACAATAGTGTCCTTATGAAATAGGTCCAAAGGAGACCCCTTGCCTTTCCATCTTGTGAGGTTACAATGAGAAGACAACTGTAGCTGAGAAAGCTGGCCCTAACCACACACAATCTTCTGGTGCCTTGATGTTGGACTTCTGTGTCTCTGGAACTGTGAGAAATAAATTTCAGTTGTTTATAAGTCTCCCAGTCTACAGTTTTTTTTAACCATAGCTGCCTGAACAAAGCACTCACCAAACAACTTCTGGTTTTAATTTAACTTTCCATGTGCAACTTCTCACCTTGAAAAATGCTCCCTCTTCAGGCTAAGTATTTTAGGCTGTGAATCAGATTAGGTAGATACCTGTTATTTTTGTCTAGCTGGCAATCATTCAGCCTTCTTTTCAAGAGAACATTTTCATTTCCCTCGGTTCATGTTTGTGAATATTATTCATCTTTCCAGATACAAGAATAGGAATGTGATTTAGGCCTAGATAAGGCAAAGCTACTCTGATTGGTTTCATGATGGATGTGATCAAATCTAGATCAATGAGAATCAGCCATAGGAGTTTTGCTGGAACCATTTGCAAATATCTGGAATGAGATGTGCCCGTCCTGATAGAGTTGCTAAACTGCTAGAATATAAGCCTGAAGTTATGGCCAATTTTGCCATATTTGGTTGCCTAAGCGTAAAGCTAATGCAAGTGAAAACAATGCCAGAAGAGAGGTTCAAATCTGTGCCACCTAATCTAAATATCTGAGACTATTTGTCTCTAAAGATAGCACTGCTCTTTCTCGTTATGAAAGCCAGCCACTTTTATCTTGCTTTATTTTGTTTTGCATAAGCCAGCTTGAGTTGGGCTTTTGTAATTTTCCATAGAAAAAGATCTGAATCATGCAAATGGAAAATTTAAAAAATAAAGCCTGAGCCTAAACGGGTCAGCTTCTTCTGTTTTATACATTGGTCTCTGTGAACCTAGTTAGTAAGCTTATTCTTGGTGTGCTAACAGCTTGTGTTTTTGAGTGTACAGAACTGAGAACCAAACCCTGGACTAGATAAAATTCACCAATCCAAATGCTGGTTTGTGAAGCTGTATGGTGTATGAATTAAAAGCATGTACTTTGCCAGAATAAAGCCTTAGCATTACATTTTAGCTTCCTCACTTAATGAGGTTTCTTGGGCAGGCAAATTATTTAACCTCTATAAGACTCAGTGCCCACATCTGTGCAATGGGTCTGGCAATTCCACTTCTAGTACCCCATACATATACATCTGTATATTATGCTCATTGCATATATTACTCTCAATAATTCACATGTAATAGTTTCTATTCTTTTATCCATGCATGTGTGCACATGGGTGTTTCTATGTGTAGATGAGCATGTGTGTATATACATTTGTATGTGTCTATATAAATTTGAGTTCGTGTGTATTTGTGCAAACCTGTATTATCCTGGGGCAATATCGTGTTCTTCTACAGGCTTTGAATTTGGATAAAGCCAAAATAAAATCCTAGATCTCTTGCCTACTAAACGTAAGTAAGCTAGTAATTTAAAATTATTTTAATAATCAAGACTTATTAAAAATTCAGTATGTGAACATTTATGTCTAAGTGCTGGGTCATTTAACTTGCAAGACAACCCTGAGTTAAAAGTGGCATAGGTGGGCTGGGTGCGGTGGCTCACGCCTGTAGTCCCAGCACTTTGGGAGGCTGAGGTGGGCGGATCACGGGGTCAGGAGATAGAGACCATCCTGACTAACACAGTGAAATCCCAACTCTACTAAAAATACAAAAAAAAATTAGCCAGGTGTGGTGGCGGGCACCTGTAGTCCCAGCTACTTGGGAGGTTGAGACAGGAGAATGGCTTGAACCCGGGAGGTGGAGCTTTCAGTGAGCCGAGATCGCGCCACTGCACTCCAGCCTGGGCAACAGAGCGAGACTCCATCTCAAAAAAAAAAAGAATGGCACGGGTGAGGAAGCTGAAACTCAAAGAACATAAGGGGTTTGACTGTCATCGTACAATTCAAGGGTAGCAAAGTGATGATTTGACTCAGTTCTATTAAAAGTTAAAATCACGTGTTCTCACCTAAACTTCTATATGCTGCTTTCCTAATAAAGCAATACAAACAATACAGAGAAAACTGAGGACCTGTCTTTTCATGCAAATGGAATCTACTGAATGAGCAACTTAGGAAGTAACCTTTCATGCCTAAGGGATTATCTGTGTCTTCTGTATGTGAATGGCTCTGATCCAAGAATTAAACAATGGACTTCCATAAGATTGATAGGAATACAGTGATCATCTCTTTTCCAAAACTACCCATTGCACTTTGGCAGATACTTATGTTTTTCTCAAACAGGAGAATGCCCAGAAGCACAGCCATGAATCTAAATGCATAGGACTTTTAGCAGAAATCTTAGGGGGCAACTTTACAAGTGCCTGAAATAATGACCAGAGCAATTTTTAAAATGTGTTCAAATAATAGTTGTGAACACAGTCAAATTGTTCCACCTAAGATGCAAAGGAAAGGCAATTACCTGTAAAACACATAAAATATATATTGTTTACTCATCATTAACTCTGAACACCTTTATGCTAATGGATAGAATAAGACATGCTCCCAACAATAAGGTGACATAAACAGCCAGAGTAAGTTGGGGGCACACAAAGACCTCCCAGATGAGTGAATGACATCGCAGTAACCTTGCAGAATCCCTGTTACCAGCCGCAGACTTCAATCACCTGTGGAAGCAATAAATTATGCGAGAAAACCCAAATAGGCACTGCAGATTGCTTTACAAACACGATCTTATCTTTACACACCCTCTAGCAAGGTGACAGAAAACCACCTTGTAGGTGAAGAAATAAGAGCATCAAGGAAGAAGACAAATGACAAGACCCAATAGAACAAATCCCCAGTTCTCTGAAGCCCAAAAATATTTTGCCATTATTGATACTTCTCCAAAGTTTCTATCATGTGGGGTTCCTTTAAGTTCTTCATTTTTAATGTTAAGAAAGCATTTCTGGAAAAGTTTTAAGTTATTGAACTACAGTCTTGCTTTTACCTTCTATTCATTTTTCCTCCTCCACATTGTTAGGGAAGCACAGAAGTTAACTAATGTTTATGAGTTCCTGCACTGTGCCAGGCAACTTATATGAATTATAAATAGAAACACGTGTTCTCAATAAATCTTTTAGTACTTTTCCTCTTTTATAATCCACTGTTCCCTCCTGGAAGGAGAAATTATCAGAGGAACTGTTGCATAACTGTAAGCAGAGTAAAAGGGCAGTACCAGTCACTCCTGATCCTGATAGTTTTCTTTTTAATGTGGTGGCTTTACTCAATTCTGAAAAGAATTTTGAGAATAAAAGAGTCTGTGATTTTTATCATGGACTTCTACTCAGCTCATGGTAACTTCAGTAATGGAGAAAGAACTAGTCTGCCAACAGCACAAACAATGTCAATGGAGTAATTATAGATGATGGATGAATAGATGAATAGACAGATAAACATAGATGATAGACAGATATAATAGATAGATGATAGATAGATAATAAATAATTTCCACTTTCAATCCTCTTTTTTCCTATCTAAACATTTCTATCTAAATGTTAATGTAGGAAACATTAAAGTGAGGCAAAGGTTTTCTCTTTCAAAGGTACCAATGCAAGGTTAAACTTGAAATTAAAATACATTTCTCTAGCAGAGTGAAGAAATTAGAACACTTTTCCAAGTGTCCAGTGTAAGCTCAAGTGAGAACTGGACTTAATTCCCAATTTCTGATCCATAGCTAAAATGTTTCGTATGTATACCCAAAAACATTTCTTGCTAAATCAGCAAACTACCTTTGATTTTAGTAGCTGGTATGAGAGAAAATATACAAACATATTTATGAGCACAAATGCTTGAATTAACAGCCTGGGGTTCAACTCTTGACTCTACCACTAGGTAGCTATGTGATTTAACACAATATTTAACCTTTTATGCCTCAAACTCTTTATCTATAAAATGTGGGTAATGGGAGTATCTACCTCATGAGTTGTTGTAAGGATAAATAAATTTTAAAAGAAAGAACTTTCGAACACTTCCTGGTACATTTTATGCACTCAGTAGATGTTAGCTAATATGAGTATCACCAAATTTCAAGATGTTAAAACTGTAGTAGGATATTAGTCTATGTTTTGTTTTTCTCTTTGATGCAACTGAAAGCTATTATATTTTTCTTTCCTTTCTCAAGAAAAGACCCAAGATTTGGGTCCTAGGGTGGAAGTATGAGAGAAATTAGAATCAACAACCCCTGTTTTCCAAATATTTTCATTAAGGAACATGGCTAAATTTCATTAAGAAAGGTGGGGGAAGGGGGCAAAAAGATGAAAGATGAGAATGTGGCCTGGAAGAAATGAGAGGGTGAGCATCCCGCAGACTTAGAGCTGTATAGAGGGTTGAATTTTCAGCAAGTGAAGGAGACCCATGTCTCAGCCGCACACAGCACCCCAGATGGACGATGGAGAGGAGTATCTGATGTTGGCCTCTAAGAACCTAGGCCTTGAGAGCAGCATCAGGAGCCTCTGTGGACTAATGAGTAGGACCACTCAGAGATATCTGAGATGGCCCAGTACAACAACTCTACCAGAAAAATAATAGAAGACAAGTCTGTGCAAAGTATTGTGCAGCAGAATAAACTGTGGTAATGATCAAGACATGCTGGGCTATGGATCAGATCACTTACTCATCACAACTTGCCCCAACTCAAGTCTTATAGAACCATATGGAGGAGCCCCAAATAAAAACTAATATTGCTTTCCTTACTGCCCTGTTAATTGAAGACTAGACCTACAATTAATTTGTTTTAAAACGCTGAAACTTTATCTCAAGCAATGCAGGGCACAAGTATAGGTTCTGAAATTATTTTGATCTCAGTTTAAATACTAGCTATGTCTGTGACCATGAGTAAATGGCTACTTCACTAAACTTTAGTTACCACATTTGTAAAATTATAGCATATTTATCTGGAAGAGTGTGTGTAAAAATTAGTAAAGTTAGTAAATAATTAATAGACAGATTATGTAGTATATAGTAGGTTCTCAGTAAAGGGAAACTATGATTATTATAATATAAATGTGCTCCTTTATGCAGAAAAATAATGATCAATGAAAGATGACCCTCATATAAAAGAGAGCCTGTAGCAGGTCCTGTGACATGCAGCTCAGATCCCCTTTGGGACCAAGGCACTCTTGAACTAGGTTGCCTAGAATACAGGTTATATGACACATTCAATAGCAGGAGCATGGAGAGCATATGTAGAACTGGATCTAAAGGGGCTAGAACAAGGAGTGTTGGAACATACAGTTGGGTAAGAGAGAGTTTATCAGTATGGGAGTACTATCCTGTGAAGCAGGATTTAACACCCTGCAAGAACACTGGGAGATGGTCTAACATGCCACTCAGATGGCCTGAGATGCACAAGAAAGTGATACATTAGATGAATTAGAAATACTAAAAATTCTTCATTCATGAATAGACTGACTCAGTAGGTGAGTACAAGTTGAAAATTGACAGCTGCTACATCTCACTCATAGATGACTTTGAAAAAAAAAAAGCAAAAAAGAAAATTTCTCACAATGGTCAGAGCTTCAGCAGGTGTACCCAGCCATTTGCTTTGTGTGGAATGAAAAGTGGCCCATATACATATATATATAGTTTCATGAGCAATGGCAAAGGACTTTACTGGTTAATCAACACATAGAAGGAAAAAACCCCTGGAGGTCTGGTACAGGGAAGTCTGGAAAAGAGGCATGTGGATTGACATAGAGGAATGAACATAATGTGTGAAACTCTTTGTATTGCATGGTAATATGCTTGTGAATCATTCTGTAATCTGACACACAGATGATCCCCTGAAGCATCCTTCATAATGGCCTGCTCAATGTGAAAAACAGTCCTACTCTCCTCAGACTCACTCACATATTTTGTTGCTTAGGGTACTTCCCTATAAATCTCCTGTATGCAAATCTCTCTGAGTCTGTTTCTCAAAAAATCCAGTCCAAGAAAGGGCCCAACAAAACATGTATAACTTAAAAGGAAAGACAATGAAAATTTTATATGACAGATAATTAACACTTTCATCATAAAATGTATATTTTAAGACCTTGAGCACGAACATTTTAAAGAAGATCAAAGCAAGTGGCTAAAATTATCACCACCACCCACCCCACACCTGCCAACCATACAGACATACACTCACAGACATACCCACACACATATACTACTCATTCCTTGGAACACAAAAGGACAGAACATTGGGCTTTCTTACAAAATCAGATTTAAGACTGAAAAAAAATCAGAATAGAAAGAATCTAGAATATGTATAATATACATATCAGCAAATAAATGATTAATTAAATACATTATTTGTATCTATATGATAAAATACTATGTCACAAATGAAAACTAACTTGTTTAGAAAAGTTAAACAACATGTAATTATAAAGTTTGACATATTAAAAAGTGAATAAAATATAAAACAAATGTGGTACCACCTTACACTCATTAGGATGGCTATTATCAAGAAACAGAAAACAATAAGTGTTAGCAAAGATGTGCAGAAATTAGAATTTTTATGCATTGCTGTTAGAAATGTAAAATGATGCAGCTGCTGCAGAAAATGATGTTCTCTCAAAAATTAAACATAGATTTGTAATATGATCCAATAATTCTACTTCTGGGTATATATATCATGAAACTGGAAGCAGGGACTCAAACAGATCTTTATGCAGCAATGTTCATAGCAGCATTATTCACAATAGCCAAAGGACAAAAACATCCCAAATTGTACCAGATGAATAAACAAAATATGGCATGGCATATATATATGTATATGTATGTATACACACACACACACACACACACACACACACACAATATAATCTTACTGTAGAAAAGATAAAAAGTGAAATTTAGGTCAGGCATGGTGGCTTACACCTGTAATCCCAGCACTTTGGGAGGCCAAGGCAGGAGGATTGCTTGAGCCCAGGAGTTCAAGACCAGCCTGGGCAACACAGCGAGACCCTGTATCTTAAAAAAAGAAAAAAAAAGTGAAATTTACATACATGCAACAAGGATGAACCTTGAAGACATTAAGTGAAGTGAAATGAGACAGATACAAAGGAAATATTCATGGTTTCACTCATAAGAGATACCTAGAATAGTCAAATTCATAAAGAACGTAGAGGCAAAGAGGGCATTTTTATTTAATAAGTATAGAATTCCAGTATGGATGATTTAAAAGTTCTGCAGATGAATAGTGGTGATGGTTACTCAACAATGTGAATGTACTTAATGGCCCTAAAACATTAAAAATGGTAAATTTTATATTATTATATATTGCCACAATAGAAAAATTACTAAAAAGAAAACAAAGAGAAACAAAATATGGAACACTAGAATATCACTTAAAATATATACATACCTAGTTACTGAAGTGAGCATCTATTGTCTATGATTGTCCACTACACTATCTTCTCCTTCTGATAAAATCACGTTTTTTTTTTCTTTTCAGGACTTACAGTTCTATTCCTTTTGGTGAGACTATTATCCCCCTTCTCTTGCCAATCTAAGATGAAGGTATTCAAACTTTTCCTCTTGGAAATGTGAATTCAGAGTGAAGTCACAAATACTGAATATTCCATCAAGGATTCTAAACACTGACTCATATTGTATGTGTATTAAAAAGACAAAGCCTGGAAGAACTTTAATAGGTAAGATTAAAAAACTTTGGTAGGAGGGATTAAGAATTATTTTTTTTTTCAATGTGGGACATATACACCATAGAATACTACACAGCCATAAAAAAGTATAAAGTCATGTCCTTTGCAGCAACGTGAATACAGCTGGAGACCATTATCCTAAGTGAATTAATGCAGAAACAGAAAATCAAATCAAATACTGCAAGTTCTCCTATAAGTAGGAGCTAAAAAATGGGTACATATGGACACAAAGATGAAAACAATAGACACTGGGGACTTCAAAAGAAGAAAGAGAGGGTTGGGGCAAGAGTTGAACAATTACCTATTAGATACTATGTTCACTATTTGAAGGATAGGTTCAATAGGAGCCCAAACCCCAGCATTATGCAACGTATTCATGTAACAAACCTACACATGTACCTCCTGAATCTAAAATTTAAAAAGTTTTTAATAGAATTATTTAAATGTAATACCTCAAACTATAAAAATTCTTGAAAACAATCTAGGAAATACTCTTCTCAACATCAGCCTTGGCAAGGAATTTCTGGCTAAGTCACGAAAAGCAATTGCAACAAAAATAAAAATAGAGAAGTGAGACTTAAACTAAAAAGCTGCTGCACAGCAAAAGAAATTCTCAACAGAGCAAACAGACAACCTACAGAATTGGAGAAGATAGTCACAAACTATGTATCTAGCAAAGACATAAAATCTTTGGACATATAGAACTATAGGGAACTTTAGCAAATCAACAAGCAAAAAACAACCCCATTAAAAAAAAACGCAAAGGACAAAAAAAAGACATATAAGTGGCCAATGAACATGTGAAAAAAATGCTCAGCACCGCTAATCATCAGAGAAATGCTAGTCAAAACCACAATGAGATACAATTTCCACACCAGTCAGAATTGCTTTTATCAAAAAGTCAGAAAACAGCAGATGTTGGCAAGGATGCAGAGAAAAGGGAATGCTTATAAACTGTTGGTAGGAATGTAAATTAGTCCAGCCACTGTGGAAAGTAGTCTGGATACTTCTCAAAGAACTTAAAACAGGCCGGGCGAGGTGGCTCACACCTGTAATCCCAACACTTTGGGAGGCCGAGGCGGGTGGATGATTTGAGGTCAGGAGTTCAAGACCAGCCTGGCCAACATGGTGAAATGCCCTCTCTACTAAAAATACAAAAAATCTAACTAGGCATGGTAGTGCATGCCTGTGATCTCAGCTACTCGGGAGGCTGAGGCAGGAGAATCACTTGACCCAGGAGGCAGAGATGCAGTAAGCCGAGATCACACCACTGCACTCCAGCCTGGACAACACAGTGAGACTCCGTTTCCAAAAAAAAAAAAAAAAAAAAGAACTTAAAAGAGTGCTACCATTCAACCCAGCAATCCAGTACTGGGTATATACCCAAAGGAATATAAATCATTCTGCCAAAAGACACATGCACTTGTACATTCATTGCAGTGTTACTCACAATAGCAAAGATATGGAATCAACCTGGCCCTCAATGGTGAATTTGATAAAGAAAATGTACTACATATACACCATGGAATACCACACAGCCATAAAAAAAGAATGAAATCATGTCCTTTGCAGCAATATGAATGGAGCTGGAGGTCATAATCCTAAACAAATTAGTGCAGGAACAGAAAATCATATACTGCATGTTCTCACTTATAAGTGAGAGCTAAGCATTGAGCACATATGGACATATATATGGGAAAAATAGACACTGTGGACTACTAGAAGGCAGGTTTAAAAAATACCTATCAGATACTATGCTCACTAACAGGGTGAAAGGATTCGTACTCCAAACCTGAGCACCACACAACATTCCCATGTAATAAATATGCACATGTACCCCTGTATGTAAAATAAAAGTTGAAAAAATTTTAAGTAAATCACTATTATCTTTCTTTCATCCTTTTTGTATTTTCCAAACCTCTATAATAAAAAGTATGGTCTGAATCATGTATGTGTGCATATACACATATACATATATACATACACACACATAGATACACATAGACATATACATACACACGTACATACATAATACAAAAATATTATAAAATATAAACTGGTTTTCAGGAAATAGACTCATTGGATTTAATCTTGTCTATAATTTCTGTGTTTTTTACAGTTAACATTTTCTTTCCATAATCAAAAATAAAGTCATAAAATATATTTTGAGATAATTAATTCAGGAATTTATTTCCTAAGAAGAAAATATTGGGCACAAAGATTCCTAATATTTTATATCCAAGTAGAACAGAAATGGATTTTAAGAACAAAATCTACTAATTGACTGGGTGGAGTGAGGCCCTCCTTACAGCACACACACATCATCCCATTCCAATTTTATTGTCAGTTTAATCATTAAGAAAATCTTTAGAGAAGTCCCAGGGAGTTGATATTGACATTTCAAGAGGTCTCTTCGGGAAAGAAACACTTTTAATTTCTTCGATAAAAGTTTTCATTGCTTGATATAAAAGTTTTCATTGATTTCAAAATGATAAAAGCATTGACAAAAGTTTTCTTTTTTATTGTTATTATTATACTTTAAGTTCTAGGGTACATGTGCACAACATGCAGGTTTGTTACATATGTATACTTGTGCCATGTTGGTGTGCTGCACCCATTAACTTGTCATTTACAATAGGTATATCTCTTAACACTATCCCTCCCCCCTCCCCCCACCCCACGACAGGCCCCGATGTGTGATGTTCCCCGCCCTGTGTCCAAGTGTTCTCATTGTTCAAATCCCACCTATGAGAGAGAATATGAAGTGTTTGGTTTATTGTCCTTGTGACAGTTTGTTCAGAATGATGGTTTCCAGCTTCCACCCATCTCCCTACAAAGGATATGAACTCATCCTTTTTTATGGCTGCATAGTATTCCATGGTGTATATGTGCCACATTTTCTTAATCCAGTCTACCATTGATGGACATTTGGGTTGGTTCCAAGTCTTTGCTATTGTGAAGAGTGCTGCAGTAAACATATGTGTGCATGTGTCTTTATAATAGCATGATTTATAATCCTTTGGGTACATACCCAGTAATTGGATTGCCAGGTCAAATGGTATTTCTAGTTCTAGATCCTTGAGGAATCGCCACACTGTCTTCCACGATGGTTGAACTAGTTTACAGTCCCATCAACAGTGTAAAAGTGTTCCTATTTCTCCACATCCTCTCCAGCACCTGCGGTTTCCTGACTTTTTAATGATCACCATTCTAACTGTTGTGAGATGGTATCTCATTGTGGTTTTGATTTACATTTATCTGATGATCACTGATGATAAGCATTTTTTCATGTGTCTGTCGGCTGCATAAATGTCTTCTTTTGAAAAGCATATGTTCATATCCTTCACCCACTTTTTGATGGGGTTGATTTTTTCTTGTAAATTTGTTTAAGTTCTTTGTAGATTCTGGATATTAGCCCTTTGTCAGATGAGTAGATTGCAAAAATTTTCTCCCATTCTATAGGTTGCCTGTTCACTCTGATAGTAGTTTCTTTTGCTGTGCAGAAGCTCTTTAGTTTAATTAGATCCCATTTGTCAATTCTGGCATTTGTTTCCATTGCTTTTGGTGTTTTAGACATGAAGTCCTTGCCCATGCCTATTACCTGAATAGTATTGCCTAGGTTTTCTTCTTGGGTTTTTATGGTTTTAGGTCTGACATTTAAGCATTTAATCCATCTTAAATTAATTTTTGTATAAGGTGTAAGGAAGGGATCCAGTTTCAGCTTTCTACATATGGCTAGCCAGTTTTCCCAGCACCATTTATTAAATAGGGAATCCTTTCCCCATTTCTTGTTTTTGTCAGGTTTGTCAAAGATCAGATGGTTGTAGATGTGTGGTATTATTTCTGAGGGCTCTGTTCTGTTCCACTGGTCTATATCTCTGTTTTGGTACCAGTACCATGCTGTTTTGGCTACTGTAGCCTTGTAACATAGTTTGAAGTCAGGTAGCATGATGCCTCCAGCTTTGTTCTTCTGGCTTAGGATTGACTTGGCAATGCGGGCTCTTTTTTGGTTCCATATGAACTTTAAAGTAGTGTTTTCCAATTCTGTGAAGAAAGTCATTGGTAGCTTGATGGGGATGGCATTGAATCTATAAATTACCTTGGGCAATATGGTCATTTTCACAATATTGATTCTTCCTATCCATGAGCATGGAATGTTCTTCCATTTGTTTGTGTCCTCTTTTATTTCCTTGACCAGTGGTTTGTAGTTCTCCTTGAGGAGGTCCTTCACATCCTTTGTAAGTTAGATTCCTAGGTATTTTATTCTCTTTGAAGCAATTGTGAATGGGAGTTCACTCATGATTTGGCTCTCTGTTTGTCTGTTATTGGTGTATAGGAATGCTTGTGATCTTTGCACACTGATTTTGTATCCTGAGACTTTGCTGAATTTGCTTTTCAGCTTAAGGAGATTTGGAGCTGAGATGACGAGGTTTTCTAAATATGCAATCATGTCATCTGCAAACAGGGACAATTTGACTTCCTCTTTTCCTAATTGAATACCCTTTATTTTCTTCTCCTGCCTGATTGCCCTGGCCAGAACTTCCAACACTATGTTGAATAGAAGTGGCAAGAGAGAGCATCCTGTATTGTGCCAGTTTTCAAAGGGAATGCTTCCAGTTTTTGCCCATTCAATATGATATTGGCTGTCGGTTTGTCATAAATAGCTCTTATTATTTTGAGATACGTCCCATCAATACCTAATTTATTGAGAGTTTTTAGCATGAAGGGCTGTTGAATTTTGTCAGAGGCCTTTTCTGTATCTATTGAGATAATCATATGGTTTTTCTCTTTGGTTCTGTTTATGTGATGAATTACCTTTATGGATTTGTGTAGGTTGAACCAGCCTTGCATCCCAGGGATGAAGCCAACTTTGAAGCTTTTGATGTGCTACTGGATTCGGTTTGCCAGTATTTTCTTGAGGAGTTTTGCATCGATGTTCATCAGGGATATTGGCCTAAAATGCCCTTTTTTGTTGTGTCTCTGCCAGGCTTTGGTATTGGGATGATGCTGGCCTCATAAAATGAGTTCGGGAGAATTCCCTCTTTTCTATTGATTGGAATAGGTTCAGAAGGAATGGTACCAGCTCCTCCTTGTACCTCTGGTAGAATTCAGCTGTGAAACCGTCTGGTCCTGGACTTTTTTTGGTTGGTAGGCTATTAATTATTGCCTTGATTTCAGAGCCTGTTATTGGTCTATTGAGAAATTCAACTTCTTCCTGGTTTAGTCTTGGGAAGGTGTATGTGTCCAGGAATTTATCCATTTCTTCTAGATTTTCTAGTTTATTTGCGTAGAGGTGTTTATAGTATTCTCTGATGGTAGTTTGTATCTCTGTGGGATAGGTGGTGATATCCCCTTTATCATTTTTTATTGTGTCTATTTGATTCTTCTCTTTTCTTCTTTATTAGTCTTGCTAGCAGTCTATCAATTTTGTTGATCTTTTCAAAAAACCAGCTCCTGGATTCATTGATTTTTTGAAGTTTTTTGTGTCTCTATCTCCTTCAGTTCTGCTCTGATCTTAGTTATTTCTTGCCTTCTGCTAGCTCTTGAATTTGTTTGCTCTTCCTTCTCTAGTTCTTTTAATTGTGATGTTAGAATGTCAATTTTAGATCTTCCCTGCTTTCTCTTGTGGGCATTTAGTGCTATAAATTTCCCTCTACACACGCTTTAAATGTGTCCCAGAGATTCTGGTATGTTCTGTCTTTCTTCTCATTGGTTTCAAAGAAGATCTTTATTTCTGCCTTCATTTTGTTATGTACCCAGCAGCCATTCAGGAGCAACTTGTTCAGTTTCCATGTAGTTGAGCAGGTTTGAGTGAGTTTCTTAATCGTGAGTTCTAGTTTGATTGCACTGTGGTCTGAGAGACAGTTTCTTATAATTTCTGTTCTTTTATATTTGCTGAGGAGTGCTTTACTTCCAACTATGTGGTCAATTTGGAATAAGTGTGATGTGGTGCTGAGAAGAATGTACGTTCTGTTGATTTGGGGTGGAGAGTTCTGTAGATATCTATTAGGTCTGCTTGGTGCAGAGCTGAGTTCAATTCCTGGATATCCTTGTTAACCTTCTGTCTCGTGGATCTGTCTAATGTTGACAGTGGGGTGTTAAAGTCTCCCATGATATTTGTGTGGGAGTCTAAGTCTCTTTGTAGGTCTCTAAGGACTTGCTTTATGAATCTGGGTGCTCCTGTATTGGGTGCATATATATTTAGGATAGTTAGCTCTTCTTGTTGAATTGATCCCTTTACCATTATGTAATGGCCTTCTTTGGTTCTTCTGATCTTTGTTGGTTTAATGTCTGTTTTATCAGAGACTAGGATTGCAACCCATGCCTGTTTTTTTTTTGTTTTCCATTTGCTTGGTAGATCTTCTTCTATCCCTTTATTTTGAGCCCATGTGTGTCTCTGCACATGAGATGGGTCTCCTAAATACAGCACACTGATGGGTCTTGACTCTTTATCCAATTTGTCAGTCTATCTCTTTTAATTACAGCATTTAGCCTGTTTACATTTAAGGTTAATATTGTTT
Source organism: Nomascus leucogenys (assembly GCF_006542625.1). Taxonomy (NCBI): domain Eukaryota; kingdom Metazoa; phylum Chordata; class Mammalia; order Primates; family Hylobatidae; genus Nomascus; species Nomascus leucogenys. The sequence goes on from NC_044401.1 coordinate 11,778,398, forward strand.
TGTGTGAATTTGATCCTGTCATTATGATGTTGGCTGGTTATTTTGCTCGTTAGTTGATGCAGTTTCTTCCTAGCCTTGATGGTCTCATAATTTGGCATGTTTTTGCAGTGGCTGGTACCGGTTGTTCCTTTCCATGTTTAGTGCTTCCTTCAGGAGTTCTTGTAAGGCAGGCCTGGTAGTGACAAAATCTCTCAGCATTTGCTTGTCTGTAAAGGATTTTATTTCTCCTTCACTTATGAAGCTTAGTTTGGCTGGATATGCAATTCCAGGTTGAAAATCCTTTTCTTTAAGAATGTTGAATATTAGCCCCCACTCTCTTCTGGCTTGTAGAGTTTCTGCCAAGAGATCCACTGTTAGTCTGATTGCCTTCCCTTTGTGGGTAACCCGACCTTTCTCTCTGGCTGCCCTTAACGTTTTTTCCTTCATTTCAACTTTGGTGAATCTGACAATTATGTGTCTTGGAGTTGCTCTTCTCGAGGAGTATCTTTGTGGTGTTCTCTGTATTTCCTGAATTTGAATGTTGGCCTGCCTTGCTAGGTTGGGGAAGTTCTCCTGGATAATATCTTGCAGAGTGTTTTCCAACTTGGTTCCATTCTCCCCGTCACTTTCATGTACACCAATCAGATGTAGATTTGGTCTTTTCACATAGTCCTGTATTTCTTGGAGGCTTTGTTCATTTCTTGTTACTCTTTTTTCTCTAAACTTCTTCTTGCTTCACTTCATTCATTTGATCTTCAATCACAGATACCCTTTCTTTCACTTGATCAAATCCCCTACTGAAGCTTGTGCATGCATCATGTAGTTCTCTGCCATGGTTTTCAGCTCCATCAGGTCATTTAAGGTCTTCTCTATGCTGGTTATTCTAGTTAGCCATTTGTCTAATCTTTTTTCAAGGTTTTTAGCTTCTTTGCGATGGGTTCAAACATCCTCCTTTAGCTCGAAGAAGTTTGTTATTACTGATCGTCTGAAGCCTTCTTCTCTCAACTCGTCAAAGTCATCATCCATCCAGCTTTGTTCCGTTGCTGGCGAGGAGCTGCGTTCCTTTGGAGGAAAAGAGGCACTCTGATTTTTAGAATTTTCAGCTTTTCTGCTCTGGTTTCTCCCCATCTTTGTGGTTTTATCTACTTTTGGTCTTTGATGATGGTGACATACAGATGTGGTTTTGGTGTGGATGCCCTTTCTGTTAGTCTTCCTTCTAACAGTCAGGACCCTCAGCTGCAGGTCTGTTGGAGTTTGCTGGAGGTCCACTCCAGACCCTGTTTTCCTGGGTATCACCAGCGGAGGCTGCAGAACCACAAATACTGCAGAATGGCAAATGTAGCTGCCTGATCGTTCCTCTGGAAACTTCGTCTCGGGGGGCACCCGGCCATATGAGGTGTCAGTTGGCCCCTACTGGGAGATGCCTCCCAGTTAGGCTACTCGGGGACAGGGACCCACTTGAGGAGGCACTCTGTCTGTTCTCAGATCTCAAACTCCATCCTGGGAGATCTGCTTCTCTCTTCAAAGCTGTCAGACAGGGATGTTTAAGTCTGCAGAAGTTTCTGCTGCCTTTTGTTCAGCTATGCCCTGCCCCCAGAGGTGGAGTCTACAGAGGCAGGCAGGCCTCCTTGAGCTGAGGTGGGCTCCACCCAGTTCAAGCTTCCCGGCAGCTTTGTTTACCTACTCAAGTCTCAGCAATGGCAGCCTTACTGCCTCCTTGCGGTTTGATCTCAGACTGCTGTGCTAGCAATGAGCGAGGCTCTGTGGGTATGGGACCCTCCAAGCCAGGCGCGGAATATAATCTCCTAGTGTGCCGTTTGCTAAGACCATTGGAAAAGTGCAGTATTAGGGTGGGAGTGACCCGATTTTCCAGGTCCCGTCTGTCAGGGCTTCCCTTGGCTAAGAAAGCGAATTCCCCGATCCCTTGCACCTCCCGGGTGAGGCGATGCCTCACCCTGCTTCGGCTCACAGTCCGTGGGCTGCACCCACTGTCCGACAAGCCCCCGCAAGATGAACCCGGTACCTCCGCTGAAAATGCAGAAATCACCCGTCTTCTGCGTCGCTCACACTGGAAGCTGTAGACTGGAGCTGTTCCTATTCGGCCATCTTGGAACCTCCGAAAAAGGTTTTCATTGTTTGCTTTTCAAAGTGCTTTCTTTCACATTGTTTTATTATCACAACTCAGTGATGTAAGTAATATAAGCGTTTGTATCCCTATTGTATAAATGAACAAACTAGGGCTGAGATTAAGAAACTTGCTCAGGGTGATTGCTTCACAGGCTTAGCCTACAACCTAGGTATCAATTCTTCGTTAAGAAAAGTATATGTATTCACCCTCCCCTTCCTTTCTTCTTTCCTTTCTTCAACAACCACATGTTAAGCATCGACCAGTGTCAGATTCTGAATGCTGAAACACAAAGCTTTTATTGTGATTTCTAAGACAGAAGAGGTTCTCTTAAGGGGCACACAGACCTATAATTTAGTATGAGAAAAGGGAGAGTGAAGAGAAAATAGCACCATGACTTGATTAAGGGCTCTAATGAAGATAATCACAGAATGCTGTGAGAGCAATCAACTCTGCTATTACTCTGCTCCCAATTAGGGTCTCTGAGCTATTAGCAGTAGGCCTGACATGGAGTATTTGTACAAAAATGTATTCTTCAACAAAACAAATATTTTTGGGCACCTACACTATAATTTAAGGCCTCTGTCTTCTAAAAAACCTTCCATGAATAATCCCTGAAAAGACAAAGCCTATAAAAACATCAATTAGGAACAAAATATACATTAGAATTTAAAAATGGAAAATATTTATTGTAGAGACAATGTAATATTTTAAAAATATAGCTGAGGTCAAATGAGCTGAATGCTAGCCCCAATTCCATTACTTAAAACTGGGTGACTGGGTGCGGTGGCTCACACCTGTAATCTCAGCACTTTGGGAGGTCAAGGTGGGCAGATCACGAGGTCAGGAGATCGAGACCATCCTGGCTAACATAGGGAAACCCCGTCTCTACTAAAAAAATACATAGTGGCAGGCACTTGTAGTCCCAGCTACTCGGGAGGCTGAGGCAGGAGAATGGCGTGAACCCAGGAGGTAGAGGTTGCAGTCAGCCAAGGTTGCAGTGAGCTGAGATCACACCACTGCACTCCAGCCTGGGTGACAGAGCAAGACTCAGTCTCAAAAAAAAAAAAAAAAAAAAAAAAAAAAGCGGGATAACTGCGAACCAATTATTTAATTTCCCACGCCTCAATTTCCTCACCTATAAAATGAGGATTAGAAAAATATACTAAGAGTCTTCATTACTATTTTCTTTTTTTTTTTTTTTTGAGATGGAGTCTCTCTCTGTCGCCCAGGCTGGAGTGCAGTGGCGCAATCTCAGCTCACTGCAAGCTCCGCCTCCCGTGTTCACGCCATCCTCCTGCCTCAGCCTCTCTGAGTAGCTGGGACTACAGGCACACGCCACCACACCCGGCTAATTTTTTGTATTTTTTAGTAGAGACGGGGTTTCACCGTGGTCTCGATCTCCTGACCTCGTGATCCGCCCGCCTCGGCCTCCCAAAGTGCTGGGATTACAACAAGTGTGAGCCACCGCACCCGGCTTCATTACTATTTTCTTAGATTCTATCTGCATCGTTTTGGCTTACTGCTCTAATAGAATTAGGTAAGGTATCTCAGATTTTTGTAATATCTCAGATTATCTTTCATCTGTAGCTGTCAGCTTTACTACTGGAGAGATGAACAAAATGTACCTAGAGAAGATAAAAAGAGAAAAAGTTTTCTCATGAATAATACTAGGATATCTTCAGCAAGTATGAGATGAATAATTTCAGATAATGAGAACAATCAAAACTTCTCAGTTTTGTAACCATTCTTGTTTTACTTAAGTACAGAGAAGAAAAGATAAAATAATATTAAGTATCTCATTTACTATTGTGATGATTAACTTTATTTATCAACTTGGCTAAGCTATAAGTACACAGTTCTTCAAACACCAGTCTAAATGTTGCTGTGAAGGTATTTGTTTAATAGAATATTCCGTTTATTTATTTATTTATTTGAGACAAGGTCTCACTCTGTCACCCTGGCTGGAGTGCAGTGGTGCGATTTGGTCACTGCAGCCTCAGCTTCCTGGGATTAAGCAATCCTCCCACCTCAGCTTCTTGAGTAGCTTAAACTACAGGCACATCTCATGATGCTCGGCAAAATTAGTTAATTTTTTGTAGTGACAAGGTCCTGCTATGCTGTCCAAGCTGCTCTCGAACTCCTGGGCTTAAGTGATCCATCTGCCTTAAGAAAAAAGATTAATCTCCATAATGTACATGGGCCTCATCCGATCAGTTGGAAACCTTATGAGCAAAAACTGAGGTTCCCTGACATAAAAGGAATTCCCCACAAAACTACCACATGAAAACCCTGCCTGAATTTCCAGCCGGCAAGCCTGCCCTGCAAATTTCAGAGTCATCAGCCCCCTACCTTAACGTTATCATAAATACTTCGGTTTTGGTTGTTCACAAAATATGATTCCTTATTTGGAATATTTGGGGGGGATATTCTAGGGGGAAAAGACATACCAAATAAGCATGCTGTGCTCAGTCATTCCAACTTAAATTCATGATGCTTCTTGAACATACTGTTTCTGGTCGCTGGGTCGCTTGAACCCAGGAGGCAGAGGTTGCAGTGAGCCGAGACTGCACCACTGCACTCCAGCCTGGGCAACAGAGCAAGACTCTGTCTCAAAAAAAAAAAAAATACTGTTTCTGGATCTCTGTATACATAGCATTCTTAGACTGGACTTTTGTAAGAAAATTTAAGAAAAATTTTAGAGTTGTTGAGTTCATTTGATAGAAACAGACTTTAATCCAAATAATAATAGAAATAATAATGGTGTTGGTGATAGTAGTGGTGGCAGTAGTAATGGTAGTAGTAGTTACTGTAATATTGATTTACACAACTGAAAGGAGTACAAGTAGACCTGGCTTCAAACATGAATGACCTCCCACAATGTCATCAGGACTCCTTCACCATCCTTGACTTTGATTTCTCCAGTGTAGAACTTATCTTAGAAAGGTCTCTAATATGGTATCCCAGGCAATTCCAGCATTGTCTTATCCTATATCTAACACTCCCAGTGAAAAAAGAGAGCTTCTAATTTTCAATAATTCCAGCCAAACCAAACTCCCAGAAATCTCTCTGATTTGGTCTTGTCATGCATTCATCTCTAAATAAGTCACTAGTGATGGGATAAAACATGCTGATCGGGCAGGACTGTCATTTTCTACATTGGAATGAAGGAAGGAAAGGAGTATCACTGCAGACTAGACACAGGATGAGAGGTAGGAAAGAGAAAAAACGCCCACAGAATGCTGTAACAAGAAGATTAGAACCATTTTTTTTTTAAGAATAAGAGCTAAAAATAGAGAGTAATATCGTTTCTAGTGAGTATACTTAAGCCTGGACATCTGGATCACAGAGCCTTCTAAATTGCCCATAAAATTCCTGCTCTCTAGAGTACTCATCATGCATAATCTTGAAATGTCACCAGAACCTGTGAATATAAGATTTTATACCCAGGATTACATTGCATTATGTGACAAAAGAGATTTTTACAGATATAATGAAATCCCCTAGTCAGGTGACTTTAAGTTAATCAAAGGGGAGATGACTCGGGTGGGACTGACCTAATTAGATGAGCCCTTTGAAAGATACTGGAAGCATCAGTGAGCTCTTCTGCTGTCCTGGAAGAAAATAAATAGCCACATTATGAATTGCCTTTGGATGGGGCCATGTGATTAGGACATGAGGATGGCCCCGAACAGCTAAGAGCAACTCTCAGTCAGTCAGCAAGAAAATTAGGACCTCAGTCTTATTACAACCACAAGAAACTGAATTCTGTTCATAACCTAAATGAGCTTGTAAGAGCACCCCCAAGCTACATATGAGAACATAGTACTGGCTGACATCTTACTTCCAGCCTTATGAGACCTGGAGCAGAGAATTCAGTGATGCCACACTGGGATTTGTGATCTACAGAAACCAGGAGATAACTCGGTGGGTTTTAACTTTGTGGTCATTTGTTACACAGCAATAGAAAATGAACATAAAATCACTTATTAAATTCCTCTGAGAGAGAGGCAGAGCAAGATGGAGGAGTAGAAGGCTCCACTGATTTTCCCCCCAACAAGGACAACAAGTTAACAACTATCTAAGGCCGGGCATGGTGGCTTATGCCTGTAATCCCAGCACTTTGGGAGGCTGAGGTGGGTGGATCACCTGAGGTCAGGAGTTTGAGACCAGCCTGGCCAATATGGTGAAACCCTGTCTCTACTAAAAATACAAAAAGTTAACTGGGCACCGTGGGGCGCTGAGACAGGGAATGACTTGAATCTGGGAGGTAGAGGTTGCAGTGAGTCAACATTGTGCCCCCACACTCCAGCCTGGGCAATAGAACAAAACTCCATCTAAAAAAAAAAAGAAACTTTGGCAAGGTGCAGTGGCTCACACCTGTAGTCCCAGCACTTTGGGAGGCCGAGGCAGGAGGATCACGCGGTCAGGAGATTGAGACCATCCTGGCTAACATGGTGAAACCCCATCTCTACTAAAAATACAAAAAATTTAGCCGGGCATGGTGGTGGGTGCCTGTAGTCCCAGCTACTTGGGAGGCTGAGGCAGGAGAATGGCTTGAACCCGGGAGGCGGAGCTTGCAGTGAGCCGAGATGGTGCCACCGTGCTCCAGCCTGGGCAACAGAGCGAGACTCCATCTTAAAAAAAAAAAAAAAAAAAAAAAAAACTTTGTAAGAATCAAAAAATAGGTGAGCCTTCACAGTACCTGGTTTTAACTTCATATTCCTCAAAGGGGTACCAAAGAGATAGAAAAAACAGCCCTGAATTCCTCATGCCACCCCTTCCTCACCTCTGGCAGCTGCAGTGTGGTGTGTCATCACCCCTCCCCTAACCCCAGGCTGCACAGCTTACAGCTCCAAACTAGACCCCTTCCTTCCACTTGAGGAGAGGAGGAGGAAGGGCAGGGAGGACTTTGTCTTGCATCTCAGATACCAGCTCAGCCACAGCAGGATAAAGCACTGGTCAGTCGTGAGGCCCACTTCCAGGCCCTCTCTCCCAGATAATATTTCTAGACATACCCTGGGCCAGAAGAGAATCCTCTGCCTTGAAGAAAAGGACCCAGTCCTGGCAGCATTCATTGCCTGCTAACTGAAGAGCCCTTGGGCCATAAATGATCAGCAGTGATACCCAGGTACTATGTCAAGGGCCTTGGGTAAACCTCTGAGACTTACAGGCTTCAGGTGAGACTCAGCACATTACTAACTGTGGTGGCTATGGGATGAAACTCCTTTGCTTGAGAAAAGCAGAAGGAAAAGCAAATGGGACTTTTTCTTGCACCTTAGGTACCAGCTCAGACATAGGGTGGTGGAGCACCAAGCGGACTCTTAGGGTCCCTGATTCCAAGACTTGAATCTCGGATGGCATTTCTGGACTTTCCCTGGGCCAGAAGGAAGAGCACTGCCCTGAAGGGTGAGTCCCAGGCCAGGGAGCATACACCACAAGCTGACTTAAGAGCCCTTGGGCCTTCAGTAAACATCACAGGTAGTCTGGCAGTACACCCTGTGGCCTGTGGTGGCGGTGGCTATGGGGTGAGGCTCCTCTGCCTTTCGAAAGGGGAAGGAAGAGTGGGAAGTACTGTGTCCTGTGGTTTGAGTGTCAGCTCAGTCACAGTACAGTGGAGCACTGGGTAGACATCTAAGGTTTTTGGCTCTAGTCCCTGACGCCTGGACAGTACCTCTGGACCCACCAGGGGACTGGGGGAACTTGCCATCCTGAAGGGAAAGACAGAGGCCTGGCTGCCTTTGCCACCGCTGGTTGTAGAGCCCCAAGGCCTTGAGAGAATATAGGCAAGTATCCAGCAGTGATTACAGCAGGACTTGGGCAAGACCCAATGCTGTGATGGCTTCAGGTCTGACCCAGCACAGTCATAGTGGTGGTGGCCACAGGGATACTCATGTCACTCATCCCCAGCTCTAGCTGGCTCAGAACATAGAGAGGGAGAGACTGTTTGGGAGGAAGTAAGGGAAGAGAATAAGAATTTCTGCCTGGTAATCCAGAGAATTCTCCCAGATCTTGTGCAAGACCATCAAGGAGGTAATGCAAGAACGACAGCATTACTAGGCTTGGGGTGCCCCCTAAAGCATATACAGCACAGATCACAACACCTACATCCTTTCAAATATCCAGAGAGCCTTTCCAAGAAGGACAGCTACAAATAAGCCCAGACAGTGAAAACTACAGTAAATACCTAACTCTCCAATGCCCAGACACCAAAGAACATCTACTAGCACCAACACCGACCAGGAAAACATAACTTCACCAAATGAACTAAAGAAGGCATGAGGGATCACTCCTGGAGAAACAGAGATATATGACCTTTCAGACAGAAAATTCAAAATAGCTGTACTGAGGAAACTCAAAGAAATTCAAAATAACAAAGAGAAAAAATTCAGAATTCTATCAGATATATTAAGCAAAGAGACTGAAATAATTAAAAAGAATCAAGCAGAAATTCTAGAGCTGAAAAATGCAGTTGACATACTGAAGAATGCAGAAGAAAGAATTAGTGAGCTTGAAGACAGGCTATTTAAAAATACACAGAGGAGACAAAAGAAAAATAATAAAATAACAATAAACCATGCCTACAGGGTTTGGAAAGTAACCTCAAAAGCACAAATTCAAGAATTATTGACCTTAAAGAGGAGGTAGAGCAAGAGATAGGAGTAGAAAGTCTATTCAAAGGGATAACAATAAATTTTGAGGGGGTTTCGTTTTCATGAAAGAAGACAAAATATACAAAGGTACACATAGTGTGTATTAATAATAATGATTTTAGTGTTAGAAACACAGAGGTTTGAGTATTTTTAGTTTTTTACACTGACAAATATGATACATAATTTTGAGATTTGAAATGTATTCCTCCTTAAATCCCTGCTATATACCCTGAAGCTGAGTTTTAGGCATATCCTTTGGCAAAATAATCCCACTCTTCATTTCACTTGCTGAGCTAAAGAGAGAAAAACAATGTTAGCTGTTTACATTATAAGTAGTTTTCTTCATCACAAAGACAATCTCTATTTCTTAAAATCTATCAAGTCCTTTTAAAGCTCTACCTGCTGTGCTCTGAGTCAATAGATGTCTCCTGAATTTTTTTTTTTTTTTTTTTTTTTTTTTTTTTTTTTGAGACAGAGTCTCCCTCTGTTGCCCAGGCTGGAGTGCAATGGTGAAATCCAGCCCACTGCCATCTCTGCCTCCTGGGTTCAAGCAACTCTCCTGCCTCAGCCTCCCAAGTAGCTGAGATTACAGGCAATGGCCACCACGCCCAGCTAATTTTTGTATTTTTAGTAGAGACAGGGTTTCGCCATGTTGGTCAGGCTGGCCTCAAACTCCTGAACTCAGGTGATCCACCCGCCTCGGCCTCCCAAAGTGCTGGGATTACAAGTGTGAGCTACCACGCCCGGCCCCGAATCTTTAATGCCCCAAAGAAATGCAGAAAATGCTAAAAATGTTTCAAAGAGAGGTCTTTTACTGATGAATTAATGTACAGGGATTCTTCAAAACACACCCCCCACCCCCACAAAAAAATGCAGTATGGAAAAACCAAGAGCCAAAACATGTGGCTTTTGTCCTCCCTGAATCCTCCACTACCTAGTCATGTGACCTTGGGGAAAATCACACACAGCTATCTGAGTCTCAATCTTCTCTTCTCTGTAAAAGATTAAATAAACCCTAACGAATCAGTGAAAGGATTCTATGATAATGATGTATGTTAAAGTGTGCTATAGAGTCTGAAGTGCTAACCAAAATTAAAACATAGAAAAACATATTTGTTAAGAGAAATTTTCTGCTTTTTCCTCCACAAAACAATATATTTCATACACCAGCAAGCTCAAAATAAAAACCTTTTAGGGATGATGAGGCATTGTACACAAATGATCCTTGGCTTGCATTATAAAGTGTGTTCTATCGGAATGTTGATATTGGAAAACAAATTACATTGATCAGCCTCTTAAAACCTAATCTCATAAATTATAGTGCTTGCATACTTTGTAAAATTTATGTATACAAACACATTTAAATTGTTTAGCAATTTAACACAATTATTCAGTTAATTATTATAGACCTAAGACTCTTGAATTACTAGTGCAATTAAGGTTATTTATATAAGAATAAATCTTGGTACAGGAGGATTTTTTTTCCTTCATTTTTTAAATGTTTTTGACCAGAACATAATAAGAATACAAAATTATTTATTCCTCAGCAAGGTATAAATAGTGGGGACAGTGAGTCTGGGATGATTTCAGGCAAAGTGGTGATTCAAACTTCTCACTGCTCTTTGGATACAAAAATGTAGTGAGAAGAACGCAGCTACCTTTCTTCATTGCTCTATCCTCTGGATAATATTTCTGAGGATGACTAGTTGCTATTTTTTCATTGTATTTTTCTGGAAAGTCTTTTTGCAGCATTTGTTTAAAATGATCCCCAAGTTACATCATACACACTATTTTGTTACTCAGGAAAAAAAAAAAGAGGGATTCCTCTATAAATCCATCTTAGGGACTTCAGGGATAGCTCTGAAAATTGTGGTTGCTTGACTCCCTTATACTGCCATTCAAAAATCCAGGAAAATACTTCCTCAAAGTCTTTCTTTGATCCTTTCTTTGTTTTTCCATTTTCTGGGTAAAAGCCATTCCTCCACTACTAGGGACTCCACCTCATTAACTGTGAGTCCCTCCTTGATATTTTTGTTCAATAATACAAAATTCCCAATTTCCCAAGAAACAACTACAAGGGCTGAAACAAAAATTTTATTGCAATATCTGCCTTGCTCTTTTTAATAAAAGTCCTTACAACTAGAAAATTCTTTAAACTAGAACTATTTTATCAATTTAGAACATAGTGCATCCAGCTCTCCAAAAACAGATACTAAAGTAAGAAGTAAATCTAGCCAGTAATGCCTTCTCCCCCAAAAACAGACTTGAGGAAAATATAGCACAGAGATTTAAACTATAGAATTACCAAGGTTTAACCCATGGAGTCTCTGCAGTATTCTGAAAGTCCTGGTGGTGCCATATGGCTGTCCTGATTAATAAGAAGATGCAGAAAACCAATGTGTCAAATTTAGGGCTATTTAACATTATTTAAGTTAGCTACTGAAAATGTGCTATATCTTCCCAAAAGAGATTTGCAGTGGAGAAAATGTAGGGGTCAGGACTCAAAGGCAGATCTGCATTTTATTAAAATTGAATTACTAGTTCATTAGTGTATCCTTGGGCAAATCATTTCAGCAGGAAAAAAAAGAACAATAGACAATGCTAAAAGAATAAATCTCCGGCCGGGCGCAGTGGCTCAAGCCTGTAATCCCAGCACTTTGGGAGGCTGAGGCGGGCGGATCACAAGGTCAGGAGATCGAGACCACGGTGAAACCCCGTCTCTACTAAAAACACAAAAAAATTAGCCGGGCGCGGTGGCGGGCACCTGTAGTCCCAGCTACTCAGGAGGCTGAGGCAGGAGAATGGCATGAACCCGGGAGGCGGAACTTGCAGTGAGCCGAGATTGCACCACTGCACTCCAGCCTGGGCAACAGAGTGAGACTCCGTCTCAAAAAAAAAAAAAAAAAAAAAAAAAAGAATACATCTCCTCCGTTCCAAGATGGCCAAATAGGAACAGCTCCAGTCTGCAGCTCCCAGCGTGATAGATAAGAAGGGTGATTTCTGCATTTCCAACTGAGGTACCTGGTTCATCTCATTAGGACTGGTCGGAAAGTGGGTGCAGCCCACAGAGGGTGAGCCGAAGTAAGGCAGGGCATCGTCTCACCCGGGAAGTGCAAGGGGTTCGGAGGATTTCCTTTTCCTACCTAAGGGAAGCTGTGACAGACTGCACCGGGAAAATCGGGACAATGCCACCTAAACACTGCACTTTTCCAAAGGTCTTAGCATACCGCACACCAGGAGATTATATCCCACACCTGGCTCAGTAGGTCCCACGCCCACGGTGCCTTGATCTTTGCTAGTCCCAGATCGAACTGTGAGGTGGCAAGCCTGGCTGTGGGAGGGGCGTCCACTATTGCTGAGGCTTGAGTAGGTAAACAAAGCCACCAGGAAGCTTGAACTGGGTGAAGCCCACCGCAGCTCAGCTAGGCCCACCTGCCTCTGTAGACTCCACCTCTGGGGGTGGGCATAGGTGAAAAAAAGGCAGCAGAAACTTCTAAAACTTAAACGTCCCTGTCTGACAGCTCTGAAAAGAGCAGTGGTTCTCCCAGCATGGCGTTTGAGCTCTGAGAACGGGCAGACTGCCTCCTCAAGTGGGTCCCTGACCCCCACGTAGCCTAAATGGAAGTAGTAGTAACTCCCAGTAGGGGCGACTGACACCTCATACAGCCAGGTGCCCCTCTGAGACAAAGCTTCCAGAGGAAGGATCAGGCAGCAATATTTGCTGTTCTGCAGCCTCTGCTGGTGACACCCAGGCAAACAGGGTCTGGAGTGAACCTCCAGCAAACTCCAACACACCTGCAGCTGAGGGACCTGACTCTTAGAAGGAAAACTAACAAACATAAAGGAATAGCATCAACATCAACAAAAAGGACATCCACACCAAAACCCCATCTGTAGGTCACCAATATCAAAGACCAAAGGTAGATAAAACCACAAAGATGGGGAGAAACCAGAGCAGAAAAGCTAAAAATTTTAAAAACCAGAGCACCTCTTCTCCTCCAAAAGATCACAGCTCCTCACCAGAAATGGAAAAAAGCAGGATGGAGAATGACTTTGACGAGTTGACAGGAGCAGGCTTAAGAAAGTCGGTAATAACAAACTTCTCTGAGCTAAAGGAGGATGTTCGAACCCATCGCAAGGAAGCTAAAAACCTTGAAAAAAGATTAGACGAATGGCTACCTAGAATAAATAGTGTAGAGAAGACCTTAAATGATCTGATGTAGCTGAAAACCATGGCACAAGAACTACATGACACATGCACAACCTTCAGTAGCCGATTTGATCAAGTGGAAGAAAGGGTATCAGTGATTGAAGATCAAATGAATGAAATGAAGCAAGAAGAGAAGTTGAAAAAAAAAGAGTAAAAAGAAACAAACAAAGCCTCCAAGAAATATGGGATTATGTGAAAAGACCAAATCTATGTCTGATTGGTGTACCTGAAAGTGATGGGGAGAATGGAACCAAGCTGGAAAACACTCCTCAGGATATTATCCAGGAGAATGTCCCCAACCTAGCAAGGCAGGCCAACATTCAAATTCAGGAAATACAGACAACATCACAAAGACACTCCTTGAGAAGAGAAACCCCAAGACATATAATTGTAACATTCACCAAACTTGAAACGAAGGAAAAACTGCTAACGGCAGCCAGAGAGAAAAATCTGGTTACCTACAAAGGGAAGCCCATCAGACTAACAGTGGATCTCTCAGCAGAAACTCTACAAGCCTGAAGAGAGTGGGGGCCAATATTCAACATTTTTTTTTTATACTTTAACTTCTAGGGTACATGAGCACAACATGCAGGTTTGTTACATATGTTTACTTGTGCCATGTTGGTGTGCTGCACCCATTAACTTGTCATTTACATTAGGTATATCTCTTAACACTATCCCTCCACCCTCCCCCCACCCCACAACAGGCCCCAGAGTGTGATGTTCCCCGCCATGTGTCCAAGTGTTCTCATTGTTCAATTCCCACCTATGAGAGAGAATATGAGGTGTTTGGTTTTCTGTCCTTGTGACAGTTTGTTCAGAATGATGGTTTCCAGCTTCATCCATCTCCCTACAAAGGACATGAACTCATCCTTTTTTATGGCTGCATAGTATTCCATGGTGTATATGTGCCACATTTTCTTAATCCAGTCTATCATTGATGGACATTTGGGTTGGTTCCAAGTCTTTGCTATTGTGAAGAGTGCTGCAGTAAACATATGTGTGCATGTATCTTTATAATAGCATGATTTATAATCCTTTGGGTATATACCCAGTAATGGGATGGCTGGGTCAAATGGTATTTCCAGTTCTAGATCCTTGAGGAATCGCCACACTGTCTTCCACAATGGTTGAATTAGTTTACAGTCCCACCAACAGTGTAAAAGTGTTCCTATTTCTCCACATCCTCTCCAGCACCTGTTGTTTCCTGACTTTTTAATGATGGCCATTCTAACTGGTGTGAGATGGTATCTCATTGTGGTTTTCATTTGCATTTCTCTGATGGTCAGTGATGATGAGTATTTTTTCATGTGTCTGTTGGCTGCATAAATGTCTTCTATTGAGAAGTCTCTGTTCATATCCATCACTCATTTTTGATGGGATTTTTTTTTCTTGTAAACTTGTTTGAGTTCTTTGTAGATTCTGGATATTAGCCCTTTGTCAGATGAATATATTGCAAAAATTTTCTCCCATTCTGTAGGTTGCCTGTTCACTCTGATGGTAGTTTCTTTGACTGTGCAGAAGCTCTTTAGTTTAATTAGATCCCATTTGTCAATTTTGGCTTCTGTTGACATTACTTTTGGTGTTTTAGATATTAAGTCCTTGCCCATGCCTATGTCCTGAATGGTATTGCCTAGGTTTCCTTCTAGGGTTTTTATGGTTTTAGGTCTAACATTTAAGTCTTTAATCCATCTTGAATTAATTTTTGTATAAGGTATAAGGAAGGGATCCAGTTTCAGCTTTCTACATATGGCTAGCCAGTTTTCCCAGCACCATTTATTAAATAAGGAATCCTTTCCCCATATCTTGTTTTTGTCAGGTTTGTCAAAGATCAGATGGTTGTAGATGTGTGGTATTATTTCTGAGGGCTCTGTTCTGTTCCATTGGTCTATATCTCTGTTTTGGTACCAGTACCATGCTGTTTTGGTTACTGTAGCCTTGCAGTATTGTTTGAAGTTGGGTAGTGTGATGCCTCCAGCTTTGTTCTTTTGGCTTAGGATTGACTTGGCAATGCGGGCTCTTTTTTGGTTCCATATGAACTTTAGTTTTTTCCAATTCTGTGAAGAAAGTCATTGGTAGCTTGATGGGGATAGCACTGAATCTATAAATTACCTTGGGCAATATGGCCATTTTCACAATATTGATTCTTCCTACCCATGAGCATGGAATGTTCTTCCATTTGTTTGTGTCCTCTTTTATTTCATTGAGCAGTGGTTTGTAGTTCTCCTTGAGGAGGTCCTTCACATCCCTTGTAAGTTGGATTCCTAGGTATTTTATTCTCTTTGAAGCAATTGTGAATGGGAGTTCACTCATGATTTGGCTCTCTGTTATTGATGTATAAGAATGCTTGTGATTTTTGTACATTGATTTTGTATCCTGAGACTTTGCTGAAGTTGCTAATCAGCTTTAGGAGATTTTGGGCTGAGATGATGGGGTTTTCTAAATATACAGTCATGTCATCTGCAAACAGGGACAATTTGACTTCCTCTTTTCCTGACTGAATACCCTTTATTTCTTTCTCCTGCCTGATTGCCATGGCCAGCACTTCCAACACTATGTTGAATAGGAGTGGTGAGAGAGGGCATCCCTGTCTTGTGCCAGTTTTCAAAGGGAATGCTTCCAGTTTTTGCCCATTCAGTATGATATTGGCTGTGGGTTTGTCATAAATAGCTCTTATTATTTTGAGATACATTCGATCAATACCTAATTTATTGAGATTTTTTAGCATGAAGGGCTGTTGAATTTTGTCAAAGACCTTTTCTGCATCTATTGAGATAACCATGTGTTTTTGTCGTTGGTTCTGTTTATATCCTGGATTACGTTTATTGATTTGCATATGTTGAACCAGCCTTGCATCCCAGGGATGAAGCCAACTTGATCTTGGTGGATAAGCTTTTTGATGTGCTGCTGGATGTGGTTTGCCCGTATTTTGTTGAGGATTTTTGCATCGATGTTCATCAGGAATATGGGTCTAAAATTGTCTTTTTTGGTTGTGTCTCTGCCAGGCTTTGGTATCAGGATGATGCTGGCCTCATAAAATGAGTTAGGAAGGATTCCCTCTTTTTCTATTGATGGGAATAGTTTCAGAATGGTACCAGCTCTTCCTTGTACCTCTGGTAGAATTTGGCTGTGAATCCATCTGGTCCTGGACTTTTTTTGGTTGGTAGGCTATTAATTATTGCCTCAATTTCAGAGCCTGTTATTGGTCCATTCAGGAATTCAACTTCTTCCTGGTTTAGTCTTGGGAGTGTGTATGTGTTCAGGAATTTATCCATTTCATCTAGATTATCCAGTTTATTTGTGTAGAGGTGTTTATAGTATTCTCTGATGGTAGTTTGTATTTCTGTGGTATCGGTGGTGATATCCCCTTTATCATTTTTTATTGCGTCTATTTGATTCTTCTCTCTTTTCTTCTTTATTAGTCTTGCTAGCGATCTCTCAATTTTGTTGATCTTTTCAAAAAACCATCTCCTGGATTCATTGAACTAGAAATACCATTTGACCCAGCCATCCCATTACTGGGTATATACCCAAAGGATTATAAATCATGCTACTATAAAGACACATGCACATGTATGTTTACTGCAGCATTATACACAATAGCAAAGACTTGGAACCAACCCAAATGTCCATCAATGATAGACTGGATTAAGAAAATGTGGCATATATACACCATGGAATACTATGCAGCCATAAAAAAGAATGAGTTCATATCCTTTGTAGGGACATGGATGAAGCTGGAAACCATCATTTTCAGCAAACTATCGCAAGGACAGAAAACCAAACACCTCATGTTCTCACTCATAGGTGGGAATTGAACAATGTGAACACTCGGACACAGGGCGGGGATCATCACACATCGGGGCCTGTCGTGGGGTGGGGCTTGGGGGAGGGGTAGGATTAGGAGAAACACCTAATGTAAATGACAAGTTAATGGAGGCAGCAAGCCAACATGGCACGTGTATACATATGTGACAAATCTGCATGTTGTGCACATGTACCCTAGAACTTAAATTATAATAATAATAAATTCTAGTAAGAAAAAAAATAAATCTCCTAATAAAAAAGGGCAAGGTAAGTATAAAATAATAATGTTATGATAATTGTCACATTGCTCTTTTTTTGTATCCAGGTCACTCTACGTTTCTATTAATTCATCATTTTCAATTGTGTACATTAAACAAGATGCAATGAGCAAATACTCAATGCTATGCATCACTTAGAGATTGCTCCTTTCTGCCCTAGTCCATAAATAATATTCTCTTGACTCTGGGGCAGAGAAGACCCATTGGAATGATGTTCCAGAAACGAAAGTAGGAACTAAGGGACCAGCTTTAACAGTACTCCTTCTGGGAACTCCAGTAAAGATCGGAGAGGACCTTGCAGACTCCACAGCCTAATGAGGTCTCCAATCACTCACCCTGACAGAGATCTGCTATGTTATTCACTCATCAACTTGCTGGATGTATCACAAGTATTAAGTACTTTTAAGAAATATGCAACAGTATTTAGCCTATTACAGATAAAGGTGATGCCTAATAAACATTTCTTGACTTCCAAAAGCTTACAAGAATTAAAAAAGATAAGATACTGGAATTAGCTAAGTAAAAGTAAAAAGTAGGATATGGAGGCAGTGGTATTATGCAGTATTGCACGATAGAGCATAGGCTTACACTGATATCAATATTTGTTATAAAAGTATAGTAATTAAAATAGTGTATTATTTACACAAGACTAGCCAAATAGATCAGTGGTGCCGAATAGAGAACAATATCACAAATAATCAAATCGAATTAATAAAAACAGCAAGAACACGCCACTTTCACCAAACAGATTAAGTGCTTGACAATGCCAACTGTTGGCAAGAATGGTGAGAAAAGGAAACCCTTACACACAGGAAGTAGAACAAATTATAATAGCCTCTAGGAGAGCAAGTTGGCAGTATTTGGAAAAACTGAAAATACTCAAACCATATGACCCAACAATTCAACTTCTCAGTATTTATCCTGTAGAAACTTTCACACAGCTCCGCACACTGAAACTCTGCACAAAGAGACATAAAAATATGCTCAATTCATCACTCTTATAACCACAAGGCATTAAGAAAATGTCATGTTTGATCAAAGAATGGTGTTAAGACAAAGAGGACCACGGATTTATAATTTTAAATAAAACTTGGTTATTTACTAAATATCTCATTGCAGGAAGGAAAGAGGGAAATATTTACTATCCAGAGACTGAGCAAACACTATATACCTCAGTTCCTTAGTATATCAAAATCACAGACTTCCTTCAGTATATGAGCACTTCCTGAAAAAGCCCTCCAAGAATTTACTTCAGTTTTCCGGGGAATTGAAGCCTTCTGACATTCACGTAGACCTCATGATACTCAGTAGGGAGGGGAGAGTAGACTTCATTATATGTCAGCAATCTTCAAATGGCTGCCAGAAAGATATGGTGGTAAGATGTGTTTAAAAAGCGATTGGAGTGCATTTTCAGTAAAACATAAGTACTTATTTTGATAAAATTTCTCTAATAACTAAGTTAATAATGATTTAATAAAGAAGATTTCTCAGTAGTGGACAAATAAAATATGATATATATTCAAAGTAGTTCCATGAATGAAATTGATGTATATGTATCAGCAGGGAGGTATATCTACAAAATGGATCTAAGTAAAATAAATGGCAGCAAAAAGATATGTGTAGTATAATACATACATTGTTTAAAAAATAAGGAGTTTAAGGTTTTAGGCTCCATATAAATGTAGTAAACTGGACTAATAGGATATACACTAAATTCATCATAAAGGTTGTTTGAAGAGAGAAGAAGGAATTGCCTTTTGTTTACTAAAGAACAGCTGAATTATCTGCTGAGACATAGTAGTAGAGGATATTTGCTGGATGGTGTAAGCAATCAGGCATTTAATGAGGGGTATGTATCTTTATGGAAACAAAAACAAAGATTAATGCTTGGAGCAGACTATAAACCCAGTTTTTTAGTCCAGAAGACAGTGAGCTGAGATTTCTAGACACTGAGCTCTCAGTGTTTTTAGATGGTGGAGTGAGGACAGCAGGGACCACCTGATGGAGTTCCCAGTTTACAGTCTGAATGTTTGTGATAATGGCATAGACATCACTATCACAGTTTAGCTGTTTTCTGGAGCAGAGTTTGGAAGATGTGGGAGTTCCTGTGACGTTTCTGAGTGGCCCATGGAGTCCAGCTCCTGGAACAAAGGTTGCTTATACATGGTTTGCTGTAGTGATGAGTTCTTTGAAGTTTATATCACTTTGCCTGGCTTCGGTGCAGAGGGCTTTTTCAGATCCTGGGGAAAGGGTAGATAGAAGGCAAACTGAGTCCTTATATAATGATCTGGGCAGATCAAGTTTTAGTTCTCGGTGATGCCAAATCAGGAGGGAGGGAGAAAAATTGGAAACGTCAATTTGGAGAGTTATAACTAGATATTGAAGGAAACTAGAAAATTGAGAATTTGGTTAGGCCTGAAAAAAATGTGTAAAATGGCTGGATCAGTTGAATTTACAGGTACATAATAAAACCTTAAGGGCAATAAGTAGAAGTAGAATCTGATAACCATAAGGGCATGTTATATTATTTCATTGAAACATATTTTTTCTCTATAGTTAACCTTTTTGATTAAAGATAAAGTAATATTGTTATTGCTTATAAAATATTTTTCTCATAAAATTTGGCCTGATTATTTAAGTAAGTTCAACAAGAATAGTAACTGACCATATAGGCCTTTTTAGATATGCTTTATGAAACTTTTTATTTTAAAAAATCTCAGGCTGGACATTTAAAATCCTCTTGAGGCTATGAAGCCAAGCCAGTAATTTATCATTAGTCTTCATCTGTAGTATCTATAGATTTGAGTGAATTTCAGTCTTGAGTGGATATCCTAAGGTTCTTGGGCCTGCCAGGAGGTGAAACTTCTTACTCACCTGTAAGGCTAGGAAACCTGTAAGCCAGGTACCAGCCTAGTTTTTTTTGTTTGTTGTTTTTTTGTTTGTTTTTTTTAGAGTGCTTTGTAAGCACCAACTTAATAAAGTTAACCATAGTTCCTTAAAACTGTGTGATGATGATATGGACAGGACACAGGGAAATGCTGGGTAGAAGAGGGCATGATCCCTGGCAAGGGCTCCACCCTCAATCCTGGATCCACCACCCAAAGTGAGAACTAGTTCTGTTTTCCTGCGCAAATGTTGCCTTTTGGCCAGCCCCACTGCCTATCCTGTGCCCATAAGAACCCCAAACCCAGACTCAGAGCATACATACACACAGAAGAGAGAAATATCTGGACATCAGGAGGAGAAGAAGCAGCTGGATGTTAGAGACTATGGTCAGAGACGAGTTTGGCTGGGGACGACGGGACCCCAGGGGAAGATTATCTTCCCACTCCACCCCCTTTCAAGCTCCCTTCCCTCTGGAGCCACTTTCACTGCTCAGTAAAGCCTTCCACATTCACCACCCTTCAATTCATTCATGCGACTTGATTCTTCCTGAATGCTGGGCAAGAACTCAGGTACTAAGAGGGTAGCGTGTAAAACCTGTCAACCTGACCCTCCACTTAGCCGTCAATGGATGGCAAATACTAAAAGAGCACTGATAGTAACACACACCCTCTGGGGCTCCACGGGTCGCAGACAACCCGTCCTGGACAGCACAGCTAAAAGAGCATTGTCACATGCTTGGACGCTGCTTCAGGACCCGCACAAAGGCTGCTCTCCCCAGAGAGGAGCAACCAGCCAGTCCCAGCGTTCATTTGCTCTGGTTCCTGCACCCGTCTGCCTGCATGCTCCCCCTCCTGCAAGGGGTCTGAGAGCTGTGGGAAAACTCTCTCTTTCTCTCTCTCTCTCTCTGCCATATAACAAGAAAATGATCATCTACAAACCAGGAAGAGTGCCCTAACCAGATACTGAGTCTGCCAGCACCTTTGTCTTGGTCTTCCCAGCATCCAAACTGTGAGAAATAAACGTTTATACAGTGTAAAACATCCAGTGTATGGTAAATTTTTTTTTTTTTTGAGACAATCTTGTTCTGTCACCCAGGCTGGAGTGCAGTGGCACAACCTCTGCCTCCTGTGTTCAAGCAATTCTCCTGCCTCAGCCTTCTGAGTAGCTGGGACTACAGGCATGCACCACCAGGCCTGGCTACCTTTTTTTATTTTTAATAGAGACAGGGTTTCTCCACATTGGCCAGGCTGGGCTCAACCTCAAGTGATCCACCCGCCTTGACCCCTCAAACTGCTGGGATTACGGGCATGAGCCGCCACACCCGGCCAAGTCTATGGTAATTTGTTATAGCAGCCCAAACTGACTAAAACAGCAATTTTATGAGTTCATCAGATTTTTATTGGAGTTTTGGAAATCTTGATCATTGGTATGATCTCAAAATTACTTAGGCAAAGCCATCAGAACTCTATCTCAAAATACCTAACAGAGTCCTTTTCCATGGGTTTCTGAGACAGTTTTCTTTAAAGTGTTCTGTAGCTGTAAGAGCTCTTAGGAAAGCATAAGAGTAAAATAACTATCTGTGGATGACAAGACTTAAGATGGCTATAGTTAAAGATCTAATGAAAGTTCATTATAAAAATACAATTGATGAGGAAATTTGGTTGCTTTATTACATGACATTTTAAATAATAACTGAACTTTTAACCAATAACATTATATGAGGACGTATCTTAAATAGGAAGACCATTGATGATTTATAGGAACTTTATATTCCTTCTGAAATAATCTCTCTTCTTTGACAATGCTTCCCATGGATTTAGTGAAAAAAATAATAAATCTAACTAGCCTACATCTCTCTTTTAACAAGGTAAGAAAACAAATCCTTTGATGTTTTCTGGGGCTCTCTCAGAAACCTCAAATTCACTTCAAGGTCAAGAAAAGTTGTCCAAAATGTCAAAAGGTTTGAATATTCAATTAAATAAGATCATATGTAATTGTGAAAAAATACTTAGTTATCTATTTAACAATAATGGTCACAAAATACCTCAAATATAAATATAGGAGATAACATGTTTTCAATTAAAAATTGAAGACATGATAAAAACAACACAGCACAGAAAACTATTTTGAAAAGACACAGAATCTTTGTTTTCCGAGCTAAACAGAAACCTTTTATCATCTTTTTTTTTTTTTTTTTTAAGGTGGGGTTTCACCATGTTGCCCACACTGGTCTAGAACTCCTGGGCTCAAGTGATCCACCCACCTCGGCCTCCCAAAGTGCTAGGATTAACAGGCATGAGCCTCTATCTCTTATTAAGAACAGATTGATGAGCCAAGAAACTTTATCATTTTAACAGAGAGAAAATCAAACTCTAGTCTTGTGTCAATATGTTATTTTCCTAATTTGAAAAAAAAAAAAAAAAAGCCTGGGCACAGTGGTTCACCCTTGTAATCCCAGCACTTTGGGAAGCCAAGGAGGGCGGAACACCTGAGGTCAGAAGTTCAAGACCAGCCTGGCCAACATGGTGAAATCCTGTCTCTACTAAGAACACAAAAAAATTATGTAAGCATGGTGGCACACACCTGTAGTCTCAGTTACTTAGGAGGCTGAGGCAGGAGAATCACTTGAACCTGGAAGGGGGAGGCGTGCAGTGAGCTGAAATCGCACTCCAGCCTTGGGTGACAGAGGGAGACGCCGTCTCAATAAAAACAAACAAACCAAAGAATCTGGCCAGGCACAATGGCTCACGCTGGTGATCTCAGCAATTTGGGAGGCCAAAGCAGGAGTATCACTTGGGAGCCAGGAGTTCAAGGCTGCAAGAAGCTATGAAGCTATGATCACACCACTGCACTCCAGCCTAGGTGACAGAGAGAGACCCTACCTCTGAGAAAAAAAAAAAAAGTCTTATAAATAAAGCCATTTAATCTTAGCCAGTTTTGCCCTCACAAAATTAAATTCCCTTTCTGCAAACTTTCTACAACTTTCTAGATTCATTTGGGTTCTGTCCTATGCTTTCCCTTTTTCTTATTTTACTTTAAGACAAAATTATAGTGCTTTTTTTCCTTAACAAAAACACATTCTACATTCCTTGCATACTTTTCATATAAAAACACATTGTACTTTACTCCCATACCTTACATACAACGTTGTTTTTCTTCAATATTATTGTTTCTAGAAGTTTTATTTTTATCGGTTACAAATTTTAACTATTTTCACTAACGGTCAAAATATTTTCTAGAACTATTTGGTTTATTGTCAAGTCTTTCTTAAACTTTTTTTTTTAGTTTAACAAATAGTTTTATTCTAATATGAAAGGCATCCAGGTTATCTAGACCTCCATACAACCAGAAGCTAAAATTCCAGATTTCATAAAGTTAAATAAATTTAAATATTGAATATAATCATTTACCTACTAGCCTTTTTTATTTTTTAATTTTTTTTTAATTGACATATAATAATTATACATATATGGAGTATGTAGTGATGTTATGATACATACAAAGTATAGTGATCAGATCAGGGTAATCAGCATATACATCATCTCAAACATTTATCATTTATTTGTGTTAGGAATGTTCAATGTCCTCCTTTAGCTATTTGAAACTACCTAACATATTACTGCCAACTATAGTCATCCTACAGTGCTATAGAGCACTAGAACTTATTTCTCATATTTAGCTGTAAGCTTGTATCCTTTAACCAATCTTCCCCTATTCTTCCCTTCCCCCTTTACTTCCCAGCCTCCAATATGCTCTGTTATAATTGTTACTTCTATGAGATCGTTTTTTAGCTTCTACATATGAATAAGAACATCCATCTTGCCACAAATGACAGGATTTTATTCTTTTTCATAGCTGATAGTAGTTCATTATATATATTGCATTTTCTTTATGTATTCATCTGTTGTTGGATACCTAGGTTGATTCCATATCTTGGCTATTGTAAATGATGCTACAATGAACATGAGACTGCAGGATTTCCTTTCCTTCGGATAAATGCCCAGAAGTGAGTTTGCTGTAGTTCTATTTAATAGATTCTTGAGGAGCTTCCACACTGCTCTCCATAGTGGCTATACTAGTGTACATTCCCACCAACAGTGCATAAGAGTTTCCTTTTTTCCACATCCTTGCCAGCATTTGTTATTTTTTGTATTTTTGATGATAGCCACCCGAACTGGGATGAGATGATAGCTTATTGTGATTTTGACTCACATTTCCCTGAAGATTAATGTTGAGTATTTTTCATATTTTTTTGGCCATTCATATATCTTCTTTTGAGAAATGTCTGTTCAGATCATTTGCCCTTCTTTTAATAGAATTGTGTTTGTGTATGTGTGTGTGTGTGTTGTTTGTTGTTGCTTTGTTTTGTTTTTTACTGTTGAGAAGTTTTTGTTCTTATATATTCCGGACGCTAATCCCTGTTGGCTAAATAATTTGCAAATTTTTTTTTCTCATTCAACAAGTTGTCTTTCCACTCTGTTGGTTGTTTCACTTGCTCTGAAGCAGCTTTTCAGTTTGCTATAATCCCATTTGTTTATTTTTGCTTTTCCAGCCTGTGTTTTTGAGGTCTTATTCACAATATCTTTTCCCAGGCCAGTGTCCTGAAGCATTTCCCCTGTTTTCTACTAGTAGTTTTATAGTTTTTGGTCTTACATTTAGGATTTTGATTCATTTTGCGTTTTCTTTAGGGTGAGAGGTGGGAGTCTAGTTTCCTTCTTCTGCATATGTATATTCAGTTTTCCAAGCAACATTTATTGAAGAAACTGTCTTTTCCCCAATGAGTGTTCTTGGTGCTTCTATCAAAATCAGTTGTAACTTGATCACCTCCGTAAAGAAAAAAAAAAAGGAGGAGGGATTACTGTGGATGGGAGGCAGGACTAGATTGCAGCTCCAACTTGGACAGACAGAGCAGTGTACGGAGGTTTGCATCGTGAATTTTTGCTTCAGAATGACTGTAGGAATAAATCTGAAAACCAGAGAGGACCCTGAAGGAAGCAGATTGCCCCTGCAGGACCCAGGAGACACCCCAAATAATGTGCTGGTATCCACAGATGAGAGATCCACAGATGGTTCACATCACAGGACTCTGGGCAGACAACCCCCGGTACCAGCCTGGAGCTGAGTACACTTGCTGGGTGGCTAGATTCAGAAGATAGATAACAGTCACTACAGCTCGGCTCACAGGAAGCCACATCCATAGAAAAATGGGGATAGTACTAAATCAAGAGAACACCCCTAAGACAAAAGAATCTGAACAACAGCCTTCAACCCTAGAACTTCCCTCTGACAAAGCCTACCAAATGAGAAGGAACCAGAAAACCAACTCTGGTAATATAACAAAACAAGGTTCTTTAACACCTCCAAAAAATCATACTAGCTCACCAGCAATTAACCCAAACCAAGAAGAAATCCCTGATTTACCTGAAAAAGAAATCAGGAGGTTAGGTATTAAGCTAATCAGGGAGGCACCAGAGAAAGGCGAAGCTCTACGCAAGGAAATCCAAAAAACGATACAAGAAGTGAAGGGAGTAATATTCAAGAAAATAGATAGCATAAATAAAAAACAATCAAAACTTCAGGAAACAATAGACACAATTATAGAAATGCAAAATGCTCTGGAAAGTCTCAGCAATAGCACTGAAGAAGTAGAAGAAAGAAATTCAGATCTAAAAGACAAGGTCTTCAAATTAACCCAATCCAACAAAGACAAAGAAAAAAGAATAAGAAAATACAAGCAAAGCCTCCAAGCAGTCTGGGATTATGTTAAACAATCAAACCTAAGAATAATCGGTGTTCCTGAGGAAGAATAGAAATCTATAAGTTTGGAAAACATATTTGGGGGAATAACTGAAGAAAATTCCCCAGCCTTGCTAGAGACCTAGACATCCAAATTCAAGAAGTCAAAAAACACCTGGGAAATTCATTGCCAATAGAACATCTCCTAGGCACATTGTCTTCAGGTTATCTAAGTTAAGATGAAGGAAAGAATCTTAAAAACTGTGAAACAAAAGTACCAGGTAACTTATAAAGGAAAAACCTATCAGATTAACAGTAGATTTCTTAGCAGAAACCCTACAAGCTAGAAGGGATTGGGGCCCTATCTTCAGCCTCCTCAAACAAAGCAATTATCAGCCAATAATTTTGTATCCAGTGAAATTAAACTTCATATATAAAGGAAAGATACAGTCTTTTTCAGACAAACAAATGATGAAGGAATTCACCACTACCAAGCCACCGCAACAAGAACTGCGAAAAGGAGCTCTAAATCTTGAAACAAATCCTGGAAATACATCAAAACAGAACCTCTTTAAAGCATAAATTTCACAGAACCTATAAAGCAAAAATACAATTTAAAAAACAAAAACGAAAAATGAAAAAACAAGGTATGCAGGCAACAAATAATACAGTGAATGGAATGGAACCTTACATCTCAATACTAACATTGAATGTAAATGGCCTAAATGCTCCACTTAAAAGATAAAAAATGGCAGAATGGATGAGAATTTACCAACTAACTCTCTGACGCCTTCAAGAGACTTACCTAACACATAAGGACTCATACAAACTTAAAGTAAAGGGGTGGAAAAAGACATTTCAGGTAAATGCACAACAAAAGCAAGCAGGAGTAACTATTCTTCCATCAGAAAAAAAACAAACTTTAAAGCAACACCAGTTAAAAAAGACAAAAAAGGGCATTATATAAGGATAAAAGGCCTTGTCCAACAGGAAAATATCACAATCCTAAACATTTATTCACCTAACACTGGAGCTCCCAAATTTATTAAACAATTACTAATAGACCAAAGAAATGAGATAGACAGCAACACAATAATAGTGGGAAACTTTAATACTCCACTCACAGCACCAGACAGGTCATCAAGACAGGAAGTCAACAAAGAAACAGTGGATGTAAACTATACCCTGAAACAAACAGGCTTAATAGCAATATACAGAACATTCCATCCATCAACTGCAGAATATACATTCTATTCAACAGCGCATGGAACTTTCTCCGAGATAGACCATATGATAGACCACCAAACAAGCCTCAATAAATTCAAAAAAATTGAAATTATAACAAAGCACTCTCTCAGACCACAGTGGAATAAAACTAAAAATCAACTCCAAAAGAAACCTTTAAAACAATGCAAAAACATGGAAATTAAATAACCTGCTCCTGAATGATCATTGGGTCTAAAATGAAATCAAGATGAAAATTTAAAAATTCTTTGAATGAAATGACAATTGTAACACAACCTACCATAACCTCTGGGACACAGCAAAGGTGGTGCTAAGAGGAAAGTTCATAGCCCTAAACGCTTATGTCAAAAAGTCCAAAAGAGCACAAACAGACAATCTGCGTTCACACCTTAAGGAACTAGAGAAACAAAACAAAACCAAACCCAAACTCAGCAGAAGAAAGGCAATAACCAAGATCAGAGCAGATTGAATGAAATTGAGACAAAAAAAATACAAAAGATAAATGAAACAAAAAGTTGGATCTTTGAAAGAACCAATAAAATTGATAGACCATTAGCAAAATTAACCAAGAAAAGAAGACAGAAAATCCAAACAAGCTCAATTAGAAACAAAACGGGAGATATTACAACTAACACCACAAAAATAAAAAAGATTATTCAAGGCTACTATGAACACCATTATTCACATGAACTAGAAAACCTAGAATAGATGGATAAATTATGAGAAAGATACAACCCTCTTAGCTGAAACCAGGAAAAATTAGACACCCTGAACAGACCAATAACAAGCAGTGAGATTGAAATGGTAAATTTAAAATTACCAACAAAAAAAAGTCCAGGACCAGATGGATTCACAGCAGAATTCTACCAGACATTCAAAGAATTGGTACCAACCCTTTTGACACTATTCCACAAGATAAAGGGGGAACCCTCCCTAAATCATTCTATGAAGCCAGTATCACCATAATACCAAAATCAGAAAAGGACGTAACAAAAAAAAGAAAAGTACAGACTGATATCCTTGATGAACATAGATACAAAAATCCTTAACAAAATACTAGCTAACTGAGCCCAACAACATATCAAAAAAAAAAAAAAAAAATCCACAATGATCAAGTGGGTCTCATACCGGGAATGCAAGGATGATTTAACATATGCAAATCAATAAATGTGATACACCACATAAACAGAATTTAAAACAAAAATAAGATAATCACCTCAATAGATCCAGAAAAAGCATTCAAAAAAAATCCAGCATACTTTTATAACTCTCAGCAAAATTTGCATACAAGGGACATACCTCAATATAATAAAGCCATCTATGACAAACACACAGCCAACATAAAACTGAACAAGGAAAAGTTAAAAGCATTCCACCTGAGAACTGGAACAAGACAAGGATGCCCATTCTCAGCACTTCTATTCAACATAGTACTGGAAGTCCTAGCCAGAGCAATCAGACAAGAGAAAGAAATAAAGGGCATCCAAATCAGTAAAGAGGAACTCAAACTGTTGCTGTTTGTTGACAGTATAATCGTTTATCTTGAAAACCCTAAAGACTCTTCCAGAAAGCTTCTAGAACTGATCAAAGAATTCAGCAAAATTTCCAGATACAAAATTAATGTACACACACCAGTAGCTCTTCTACACACCAACAGCAACCAAGCTGAGAATCAAATCAAGAACTCAATCCCTTTTGCAATAGCTGCAAAAAAAAAAAAACTTCAAAATATACCTAACCAAGGAGGTGAGAGACCTCTACAAAAAAACTACAAAACACTGCTGAAAGAAATCATTGATGACACAAGCAAATGGAAACACATCCCATGCTCATGGATGGGTAGAATCAATATTATGAAAATGACCATACTGCCAAAAGCAACCTACAAATTCAATGCAATTGCCATCAAAATACCACCATCATTCTTCACAGAATTAGAAAAAACAATTGTCAAATTCGTATGAAACCAAAAAGAGCTCACATAGCCAAAGAAAGACTAAGCAAAAAGAACAAATCTGGAGGCATCACATTACCTTATTTGAAACTATACTATAAGGCCATAGTCACCAAAACAGCATGGTACTGTATAAAAATAGGCACATACCAATGGAACAGAATGGAGAACCCAGAAATAAACCCAAATACTTACAGCCAACTGATCTTCGACAAAGCAAACAAAAACATAAAGTGGGGAAAGGACACTATATTCAACAAATGGTGCTGGGATAATTGGCTAGCCACACGTAGGAGAATAAAACTGGATCCTCATCTATCAATTCATGCAAAAATCAACTCAAGATGGATTAAGGACTTAAATCTAAGATATGAAACTATAAAAATTCTAGAAGATAACATTGGTAAAACCCTTCTAGACACTGGCTTAGGCAAGGATTTCATGACCAAGAACCCAAAGGCAAATGCAATAGAAACAAAGATAAATAGCTGGGACCAAATTAGACTAAAGAGCTTTTGTATGGCAAAAGGAACAGTCAGGAGAGTAAACAGACAACCCACAGAGTGGGAGAAAATCTTCACAATCTATACATCTGACAAAGGACTAATATCCAGAAACTACAGTGAACTCAAATCACTAAGAAAAAAAAATATCCCATCAAAAAGTGGGCTAAGGACTTGAATAGGCAATTCTCAAAAGAAGATATACAAATGGCCAACAAACACATGAAAAAATGCTCAACATCGTTAATGATCAGGGAAATGCAAATCAAAACCACAATGTGATATCACCTTATTCCTGCAAGAATGGTCATAATCAAAAAATCAAAAAACAGTAGATGCTGGCATGGATGTGGTGAACAGGGAACACTTCTACACTGATGATGGGAGTGTAAACCAGTAGAGCCTCTATGGAAAACAGTGTGGAGATTCCTTAAAGAACTAAAAGTAGAACTACCATTTGATCCAGCAACCCCACTACTGGGTATCTACCCAGAGAAAAAGACATCATTATTCAAAAAAGATACTTGCACACACGTTTATAGCAGCACAATTCACAATTGCAAAATCGTGAAACCAACCCAAATGCCCACCAATCAATGAGTGGATAAAGTAACTAAGTCCTTGATTAAATAATGATTTTATGATTTACACCTGTAATTCCTATTATCCTCATTAATTGTCCCTTAATCCTTTACTTGCAGAAAATGTGAGGTTTTTGAAATAAATTTATAATAAAATGCCGCCTATATTATCCAAATGTTTGTTTTTATTTTTTAAATATGCCATATTTGCCTAGAATTGAGTCACATATATTTCCGAAAAAGGCAAGTATTTTCAACAAAGTTTTGGTGTAGTTTTTTTAGAAAAATGTTGGATATGCACTTCAAAATAATCTCTATTCAATGTAGGAAAAAAATAAAATAATTTTCTCTTTCAAATGTAATACTTTAGATGTTTATAAGTTATTGATTAAAAGGGGCATTAGAGTTATAATGTACATATCCAAACTCATCATGAAAACTGCTTTTTAAATTTTTTACAAATTCAAACACATCAAATTTTAATGGATTTTGCTTCAATCTATAAATACTAAGCTACATGTCAATACATGTTTAAAGTTTGATGTTTTTAAATATCTACTTCCATTTAAAAGTGACATACATAAAGGCTTTGGCTTCTGTATGAGAACATGGTACTACAAGTTGCTAGAGTCATCTAAGAATCATAAAGTGTCGGCCAGAAGAATCTCAGAGAACTATGTCTGAGTCCTAATGCTGTTAAGTCAGACCTATTTTGGAACAACTTAATTCCAGATTTCTTGTAATGTGATGTAATGCCTATCTTTTGTATTTACTTTGGGTTTTTTTTTTTTTTTTTTTTTTTTTCAGGATATTTTGAGGTCTGGCAGTGCAATACCTCCAGTTTTGTTCTTTTTGCTCAGGATTGCTTTGCTATTTGAGGTCTTTTGTGTTTCCTTAGAAATGTTAGAATATTTTTTCTATTTTTGTGAAGAATGTCACTGGTATTTTGATAGGGGCTTCATTGAGTCTGTAGATTCTTTTGGGTGGCATTGTCATTTTAATAATACTAATTCTTCAATTCATGAGCATGGAATGTCATTGCATTTGTTTGTATCCTCTTTAATTTCTTTCATCAGTGTTTTATAGTGTTCCTTGTAGAGGTTTTTCACCACCTTGGTTAAATTTATTCTTAGGTGGTTTTATTTTTTGTAGCTGTTGTAAGTGGGATTGCCTTCTTGATTTTCAACTAGTTCATTGTTCATAAATAGAAACCCTACTGATGTTATTATTTTTTAATTGACAGGTATTTGTATGTATTCACAGGATACACAGTGTTGTTTTGATACATACAGTGTGTAGTGATCAGATCAATGTAATTAACATTCATTATCTCAAATATTTAACATTACTTCGTGTTGGGATACTTCACTGTTAATTTTGGTATTTTGTCACTTGCAACGAATATCATTCTCAAATGATATAATAACCTTGTAATGTTTTCTTGGAATGTAATACTTGCTCTACCGATTCAAAAATTGGTTAAAAGAAAAAAATATTGGGGAGGAAGTGGTTAATAAAACTCACAAAATATTGGGGAGGAAGTAGGTAATAAAACTCAATATAGATCCTTTAAAAAAAAATTCTTAGCAAATACAGGCATAGACTGGACACAGTGGCTAATGCCTGTAATCCCAGCACTTTGAGAGGCTGAGGCGAGCAGATCACTTGAGGCCAGGAGTTCGAGACCAGCCTGGCCAATAAGGTGAAACCCCGTCTCTACTAAAAATACAAAAATTTGCTGGGCCTGATGGCACATGCCTGTAATCCCAGCTACTCTGGAGACTGAGGCACATGAATGGCTTGAACCCAGGAGGCAGAGGTTGCAGTAAGCCAAGATTACGCCACTGCACTTCAGCCTGGGCAACAGAGAGAAATTCTGTCTCAAAAAACAAACAATAACAAAAAAAAAAGGCATACTTTGTTTTACTGTACTTCACTTTATATTTTACAGATAATTGTGTTTTTTACCAATTGAAGGTTTGCGGTAACCCCATGTCCAACAAGTCTAACAATGCCATGTTTTTTTAACAGCATGTGCTCATTTCGTATCTCTCACATTTTGGTAATTCCAACAATATTTTAAGCTGTTTCATTATTATATTCACTATGACTATCTGTGATCAGTAATCTTTGATGTTACTATTATAATTGTTTTGGGGTGCCATGAACCAGGCCCATATGAGATGGTGAACTTAATTAATAAGTGTTGATTATGTTCTGACTGCTCCACTGACCAACCATTCCCCCGTCTCTCTCCCTTTCCTCAGGCTTCTGTATTCCCTGAGAGGCAATAACATATTATAATTAGGCTAATTAATAATCCTACAATTGTTTCTGAGTGTCAAAATGAAAGGAAAAGTTGTACACGTCTCTCTTTAAGTCAAAAGAGAAATGATTAAGCTTACTGAGGAAGGCATGTTGAAAGCTGAGATACGCTACAAGCTAGGCCCCTTGTGTCAAACAGTGATCCAAGTAATAAATGCAAAGGAAAACTTAAAGAAAATTAAAAGTGCTGCTCCAGTGAACACACAAATGATAAGAAAGTGAAACAGCCTTATTGCTGATATGGAGAAAGTTTTAGTGGTCTAGATAGAAGATCAAACCAACCACAGCATTCCCTTAAGCCACAGCCTAATCCACAGCAGGGCTCTAAATTTCTTCAATTCTGTGAAAGCTGACAGAAGCGAGGAAGCTACCAGAGAAAAGTTTGAAGCTAGCAGAAGTTAGTTCATGAGGTTTAAGAAAAGAAGCCATCTATATATACCACAAAAGTGCAAGGTGAAGTAGCAAATGCTGATGTAGAATCTGCAGCAAGTTATCTAGAAAATCTTGCTAAAATAATTGCTGAAACTGGCTACACTAAACAACAGATTTTCTATGCAGATAAAACAGCCTTCTATTGGAAGAAACACGATTTAGGACTTTCATGGCTAGAATGAAGCAGTCAATGCCCACTTTCAAAACTTTAAAGGACAGGCTGATTCTCTTGTTAGAAGTTAATGAAGCTGGTGACTTCAAGTTGAAACCAATGTTCATTTACCATTCTAAAAATCCTAAAGCCATTGGCCAGGCACGGTGGCTCATGCCTGTAATCCCAGCACTTTGGGAGGCAGAGGCAGGAGGATCACAGGGTCAGGAGATTGAGACCATCCTGGCTAACATGGTGAAACCCCATCTCTACTAAAAATAGAAAAAAAATTAGCCAGGTGTGGTGGTGGGCACCTGTAGTCCCAGCTACTCAGGAGGCTGAGGCAGGAGAATGGCGTGAACCCGAGAGGTGGAGTTCACAGTGAATCACAGTGAGCCAAGATCACGCCACTGCACTCCAGCCTGGGTGACAGAGCAAGACTCCGTCTCAAAAAAAAAAAAGAAAAAAAAATCCTAAAGCCATTAAGAATTATGCTAAATGTACTCTACCTGTGTTCTATGAATGGAATAACAAAACCTAGATGACACCATATCTGTTTACATCATGGTTTGCTGAATATTTTAAGCCCATTGTTAAGACCTACTGCTCATTAAAAAAAGATTACTTTTAAAATATTAAGGTTAATTGACAATGCACCTAGCCACTAAAGAGCTCTGATAGTGATGTACAAGAAGATTAATGTTTTTATGCCTGCTAACACCACATCTATTCTTTAGCCCATGGATCAAGGGGTAATTTTTACTTTCCAGTTTTATTATTTAAGAAATATATTTCTTAATGCTACAGCTGCCATAAATAGTGATTCCTCCAACGAATCTGTGCAAAATAAACTGAAAACTTTTTAGAAAGGATTCATAATTCTAGATGCCATTAAAAACATTCATGATTCATGGAAGAGGTCAAAATATCAACATTAACAGGAGTTTGGAAGTTGATTCCAACCCTCATGAATGACTTTGAGAGGTTCAAGACTTCAATAGAGGAAATAACTACACATTGGGTAGCGATAGCAAAAGAAATAGAATTGGAAGTAGACCCTAAAGATGTAACTGAATTGCTGCAATATCATGATAAAGCTTGAACAGATGAAGACTTGCTGCTAAGAAAGTGGCTTCTTGAGACAGAATCAATTCCTGGCAAAAATTCAGTGAACATTGTTAAAATTACAACAAAATATTTAGAATATTACATAAACTTAGTTGATAAAGTAATGGCAGGGTTTGAGAGGATTGACTCTCATTTTGAGAAAAGTTCAACTGCATGTAAAATAGTATTCAACAGCATCTCAAATCTTTCATGAAAGGAAGAATAAATAGATGCAGAAAACTTTATTTTCTATTTTAAGATACTACCACAGCCACCACAACCTTTGGCAATCACCATCCTGATCAGTCAACAGCCATCAACATCAAGGTAAGAGCCTCCACTAGGAAAAAGATTACAACCTGCTGAAGGCTCAGATGATCAGTAGCATTTTTTAGCAATAAAGTTTTTTATATGGTATGTATATATTTTTAAACATATGTATATTGCACACTTAATAGATTACAGTGTAGTGTAAACTTAACTTTTATATGTACTGGGAAACAAAAAAAATAGTGTGACTTGCTTTATTGAAATTTATCTTTATTTGGTGGTCATGAACTGAGCCTGCAATATCTCCAAGATATGCTTGTATGAATAAAAAGAAACTTCTTTAAAGGTATCTTCTAGAAGAATTATATTTAATGAAAGATTAGAACCATTCTTGAGTTGAACAACATAGAAATATCCACTTTCACTGGTACTCACATCATTATATTACAGATGCTAGCCACTACAGTTACACACACGTGCACCCACTCTTACACAATAATTGAGGTATAAATACTAGAAATAAATAGACCAGATTCTAATTATTTTCAGATGATTTGACAAAATCAAATACTCAAAAAATCTGGAATAACTGCTATGAGACTGCACAACCACAGGTCCTGCTAACTTAAATACTACATGTTTGACACATATTTTCTTTTTCACTCCACAAATGTATATTGTGTACCATGTGTTAGTTATTATGCTAAATTTTGGAGATTCAAGTGAAGCAACATAGCACAGTCTTTGACATTTATGAAATTGTGTCTACTGTGAGAGACAAACATTAATCGAATGTTTACACTGACATAAATCACAGTGTGATAAATCTTCTTTTTTTTTTTTTTTTTTGAAAATTTGACTCTGGGCAAGAATCTCGGTCTGTCTTCCAGGCTGGAGTGTGGTGGCACGATCTCAGCTCACTGCAACCTCTGCTGCCCAGGGTTCAAGCAATTCTCCTGCTTCAGCCTCCCAAGTAGCTGGGATTACAGGCACCTGCCACTGCCCCTGGCTAGTTTTTGTAGTTTTAGTAGAGACAGGGTTTCAACATCTTGGCCAGGCTGGTCTTGAACTCCTGACCTCGTGGCTCCACCTGCCTCGGCCTCCCAAAGTGCTGGGATTACAGCCATGAGCCACCACACCGAGCCAATAAATCCTCTTAATGGAATAAATAGCAACCTATGGGGGAATCCAATTTAATCTGAGGAACTGAAAAAAGAAAAAAAAAAACTTTTTAAGACATTTAAAGAATGATGAGAAGTTAATTATATGAGACAGAGAAAGGAGGGGAAAATGTTTCCAAAAGAAAAATAACACATGCAGCAGCACTCAGAGTGGGCATACGCCATTACAGAAACTGAAAGATTGTTAGTGTTGTTGAGAGACATTTCTCCATAAGAGGTATTATGGATGACTTGAATCAACTCTTTTACTGGACTATCTTTCCAAAATATTTATATAGCAAACAACCTTGGAAGATACATAGTTTCTCCCTGTGGGGCAAAGTGCAGATCTGTTTCCCCATGCACAACAATAAAGATAACATCTTCCTCCAGGGCAAAGTTTGGACAAGTTTGCTAGCAGCCTACTTTTTAGAATAGATCCTAAGCTGAAAAACAGATTCACTGTGTGCACAGCATCCACCTGAGTCTTCCTCCACATCATCCTCATGGGACTTGAGGGTCAAGAGAACCATGTGAACATTAATCTCCCTCTTGTACCCTGCACAGTAATATTCTTTGTCTCTGACCCAGGGGTTTTGTGTCTTCTGGCAACATCTTTGAAACTGTGGCAGCTACATTGTTAGCTTTCAAGTAGCATAAAATCTTTTCCCCTCTGGAGTTTGTGACAAGTAGGAACACAGCAAAGACAGCTTGGGAGAGAATTTCAAAATATGAATCTGGAAAAGAAAGCAGTATTTTATGAGACATGGTCAGAAGTAATATTGCAAATATTGAACAACCATTCTAACACAGGCACTAACCAATGTGAATGAACTGAAAAGACAATTGGACGAGCCATTAACAAGCCAATATGGTTTTAGAGCTTCATACCAGCAGAATATCACATATAGCCTGGGATATTTTATCTTAAGAAAACTACAAAATCATCATAAAACGTTTAGCTAGGGGGTGGTACTAGCAGATCTGGGTTTTTTTAGACGATTATTCTGATGACGACTAAATGTAATTCGTGAACACGGATACATGTCTGAACCAGAGAAAAAAATCATTGTATGATGATATTAGTGGGGAAATCTGAAAATGTGATCAAAATTTATAGATTATATAATAGTTTTATATTGGTAATTTTTTGATGCTGACCACTGTACTTTAGCCATGTAAAAAAATTACTTAT
The DNA here is from genome assembly GCF_006542625.1 of Nomascus leucogenys. NCBI lineage: Eukaryota > Metazoa > Chordata > Mammalia > Primates > Hylobatidae > Nomascus > Nomascus leucogenys. The sequence goes on from NC_044401.1 coordinate 11,814,995, forward strand.
TTTAAATAAATACACACTGAAGTATTTCAATATAAAGAAGTATCATGTTTCCAATTTACTCTCAAACAGTTCAAAATATATAACTATACAGAGAGAAAAAAAGGAAAGAAGGAAGGAAGGGAAAAGGGAAGGAAAAAAGAGAGAAAGGAAACAAGAGAGAGTGATAAATGTGGTAAAATGTTAACATTTGGGAAATCTATATAAAGAGTATATGGAATTTATTTTTGAAACTTATGTAAATCTAAAATTATTTCAAAAAAACTTAAAAAGTACTATGTTGGCAATATGGAAAATGGTTTAAAGGAGGTCATATATAAAGTGAGCAAAACATATTTTTAATTAATAAATTTATCTAATTTTTATATACAAATAAAGCACATTATCACTTGACCTAGTTGACTTCCACCTTACCACTATAAAATGCAATGCAGTTATCTAATTTTAATTAGTCTTTTATTATTCAGACATTCTATAATATAAATTTATATAATTATTCTATAATAATTTTTAGCAATTTTCCAGCCTTATATCTAAAAGTTGTAAAGGTTTTTCTTGCACCTCTTCTCAATTTTCACTGAAGAGTATTGTCCTAAATTTTATATTTCTGAAAATTTTTTCCACTGTGCTATTTTAATTTTCTTGGTCTTCTCTCTACAAAGCTATGGTTCTTTTATTTCTCATTCATGACCCAACCCAATTTCCACACTTCGTGACTGTCTCATCTACTTCTCCATTGCTCTGTGCAACTCTGAAATTAACCAACTTTATATGTTGTTAGCTTGCCCAGCATAGTCCCATCTGCAGACTTAATGAACAATCTCTCCATTCCATCACTAGAGAAGATGCTAATTAATTATTAAATTATAAGGTAGGGTATGAAAAATCAATTTCTCTCCCTCTCTGTTTCTCTCTCTCTCTCTCTCTCACACACACACACACACACACACACACACACACACACACAGAGGCAAAAATACAGGTACAGACAAGCTAATTTTAAATTCTGGAAAGGTTAGATGACAGGAGAATCTCAGTAAAAAGCCTGACTAATTTTTGAATGCTTTTGTGTTATGCTATTTGTCATTAGTCCACTGACCAAAATAAAAGCTTTTAGGATCTCCTGCCTCTATAGGAGACTCTCATACTTAATCAACAACAACAAAAAAATGCCATCTTTCATCTATTTGCAGCTAGACTGTACCATGTTGAAAACTGGGTGAGTTGTGTAAGGTCAGAGATAGAGTGTTCTGCTGGATTTTTTTGTATCTTGGTGGAGGGTGCAGATATACTGGAGGGGCCTGGGTTGTCCACTCACCTTCAATATAACCCAGGATACTTAAGCCTGGGTGAACTTCTTAGAAAAAAGAACTGAACTCTCAGCTTCATTTTGTTTTTCTCCTATGAAAATAGTATTATCTAAAGGACATGTAGTTAAAAGGAACCAAAAATGAGGCTCTGTAGTCCACAAGTCTAGGGTTCCTGTTTCTTCCCCAGTCCCTGAGAATCATTTATATATTGACAGGATGCACTCACTCGTGAGTAACAAGTCAACCCTGAGGATACTAGGAAAATCAAAGCAGAGAGAATTAGACAGAGGCCAAATGTATCTTTAGAAAGGCATTTAAAGTGATCAGATAATAGTACCATCTGCAGTTTCAATCACAAAATCAATTCATGTTTGATTTGATGACATTATGGCAGCAGTTATCAGTGTTATCAGCGAAACAAATCTTACACTCTGAGGAACAGAGGCAGGAAATGACACATCACCAAGCTCAGCACAACAAGAAGTACAATTAAAATTAATGTAATATTTGGGTCACTCCATGTATTGTATAGAGATAGAGGGATAAATTGGGTGACCTTTCACTCTACCCTTCCGCCCTACCATTTCTGTTTCTGTGGAACAGGTGGCTTCTCAGAAACACATCTGACTTGATGCATTAAAATTTGACCTCTAGCTAACATCAATCTCTCTGGTGTCAGGCCCACGTCTAAAGGTAATACTGAAGAAAAGTTAATACAGGAGAGGCTCAGGTGTCCACTGTTATATAAGTGGCTACTTCTAATAGACTATTAGATTATCTGTGGATGAAAAAAATGTCACCATCTGACAGCCTTTGGGCATTTAGTAAAATAAATAACTAGCAAGAAAAAAAGTCTTTTTCATGCCAAGAGGAGAACAGCTGGATGTCTCTGATCTACCTGTGTACGTTGGATATTTTAGCCAATTTCTTGTACCTAACCAGACAGAATAGGGAACTTTTGAAGCAGAAAGCCTCCTGATATAATCCTTTTCTAAAAAAAAATAGTGGTCCAGAAATGTAAAAATTATTTTATATATCATCTTACTTTTGGATCTTGTTATTACCAGTGACAGGGTATGAGTACTTCCCTAAGCTACTGAGTTTTCCCATCCCGATGCTGTCTCATGGACACCTGTTAGCCATAGGTAGAAGAATCATTGTCTAGAATTGTTTCTCTTGCTCCACTCTAAATTAACTGCATTAACCACTGACTCTCTGGCTTTCTAGTCTTTTCTGCTTGAACCAAAGAGGAAATTGAGTTCCAGATACCAGCAACCTAGCTTTCATAAGGGCTATCATCTCTTCTTTGAATTTGTGTCAAGCACTGATAGGGAAAGTCACAGGCACTCACCATTCCTAACCTATCTTGTCAGTGTGTCAGTGGTGAGGCACATGTGTGCAGAAAATCCTGCTAGTGCCCAGTAAACAGGGATTTCCTATTTATACATTCATTAAACAATTATAGGCTGGGCGCAGTGGCTCCCACCTGTAATCCCAGCACTTCAGGAGGCTGAGGTGGGTGGATCACTTGAGGTCAGGAGTTTGAGACCAGCCTGGCCAATATACTGAAACCCCATCTCTACTAAAAATACAAAAATTAGCTGACCATGGTGGCACATGCCTGTAGTCCCAGCTACTTGGGAGGCCTAGGCAGGGGAATCTCTTGAACCCAGGAGGCAGAGGCTGCAGTGAGCTGAGATCACACCACTGGACTCCAGCCTGGGCGACAGAGCAAGTCTCTGTCAAAAGAAAAAAATTACAAACCAATTTTTATGTTGCAGAACATTGATCTCTGTTCTCAAGAAAATTATCATTCATCAAAGGAGTTCTCTAATTCTTCCTCTGTTTAAATCCTCTTTCATTTTGACTTTTGTTTTTTTTCTCCATTTGTTGCTGAAGTGTTTCAAATTTCCAGTCTTACAAACTTAGTGCCTCTAAGCTGAGCAGTCCAGCCAACAGGCTACTCTTTATTAGTGTCAACCATGTCCTCAGAGACTCTCCTCCCAACCTCTCTTCAGCACCCACCTTTCCACTTTAGGCAGATTGTCCACTAACCTGGACGAGGTATTGTAACTCAGAGGCAGATGTGAATCTAGAATGCATGACACCTTGATGGGTGCAGATTGAGAATATATAGAAAGTCAATTAGAGAAATCATGCCAAGGACAGTGCAAATCACATTCCAACTATATTTCATTTAGTTTCCACAACAATGCTATGAAGTAGATAAAGACCATTAGTCTTAAGATGAAGAAAACTGAAGCTTAGAGAAAGTAACTTCCCCCAACTCACATAGTTAAGAGATAAATCAGATTTCCAGATCTAAACTATACCTTCTTCCTACCTCACTAAATTGTTAGCTTGCTCCATAGGATTGGGAATATTTCCCTTTGACAGTTAGGTCATAAATCTAAACCTGTTTTCTGGAAGATTTTTCTGATTAACTGAGAATCACTAACTATAGCATTTAATCTCAATTCCAGAGCAAGTCACTCCTCCCTAATGTGCAAGAGTCAAACACTCATCAACTTGATCCTTCTCATTAGACTGTAAGTCCCTTGAGAACAAAGCTGATATATATTTAAACTGAAACAACTTTCACGGCCTTCAAACGAGCACAGTCCAGGATAGATGAGTCAATGAATATCAAGAATGTCAGCTTCTCAAGCAGACTACTCTGTACATGTGCTCCCGTTAGGCATAGAGACTATGTTTTCATGTTGGTTTCCACTATGATTTAGATAAATATGTCTTCATTTTTAATTGCTCTATAATTGGCAGTGAATTCCTAATTCTTTAATTTTCTCTGCCTTGGTTTCTTTATAAAGTAGTTAATTATGTGCAAAATAAGCAGATGTACTTTTACAGCTGGCTTCTAGAAGTAACCCTTTGACAGATCTTTTCAGTAAGCTAAAGACCACTCATGAAAAACTCCCCCAACTTCTTTTTGCATATAAATTTTTATATTTTTTTATAGACTAGGGTGCTCCTACAGTCTAGATAAACTAAGTTCTCAGAAAGAATCACTTATCTGGTGAGCACAGAACTCAATAGAAAATGAAAAAAGTGCAAAGCTTGAATTTCCATAAAGTCTAAGAACAAACACTCTGGAAAATTAAATTCTGTTTACCAGGCATTTCCACTCAAATGGCAGGTTGTAGTGCTAGAAAAGTTACATCAAAAAATTATATCTACTTGATACAGTTGGTTTAGAAAGCAAGTTCAGTATGAAGGGAAAATGCTATGACACATTGACAACAGCAAAGGATATGTCTTATGTGCCAGAGAAGTATGAGAAAAAATATTATTATCATGGAAGGTAATAACCAAAAAACTACTTTTCTTCATTTAAAGCTGTCAAAATGGATGGAATGGGAAGAGATTTTGGAGTTTAATCTCCTTTTTTCCTCCCTAAATGAAACACCAAACCTGTTAAAGTAAAAGCCTAATTTACTGGAGTATGTTTTAGTCTTATGCAACTTTCAGAAAATTGAAACAGCACTTTTCACCCCAGTTTCCTGCAGTGTACATCATTGAGCTGTTTCTCTCTCTTTTGCTGTGCTGCAGCAAAAGTATTTAATGTATTGACATTTGCATTTTGATTATAAGTCTGACAGGCAGCTTTATACTGAGAGGTCAACTGGTTTTTGTTGTTGTTGTTTCTAGCTTCCAATATTATTAAACTTTGGGCTGGGTGTACTGGCTCACACCTGTAATCCCAGCACTTTGGGAGGCCGAGGCGGGTGGGTCAGTTGAGGTCAGGAGTTTGAGACCAGCCTGGCCAATATGGTGAAACCCCATCACTACTAAAAATACAAAAATTACCCAGGCATGCTGGTGCATGGCTGTAATCCCAGCTACTCGGCAAGCTGAGGCAGAAGAATCACTTGAACCAAGGAGGCGGACGTTGCATTGAGCTGAGATCACACCACTGCACTCCAGCCTGGGCAACAGGGTGAGACTCTGTCTCAAAAAAAACTCTGTGCCTGTCAGTGTGCTTCAAAAAAACACATTTTGTCAGTTTTGTTAGTACACTGCTTAATGTTACACAGAATAGATCTAAAGGATGGATACTCCTTCTGACTTCGTATTTGAAAATACATAATTTTAAGAAAAGAATATGTCTAACAATGATCATCTTTGGCAAAGGAAAAAAAAATCCAGGAATTTGATTTTTTTTAATGTTCTAGTTTGTCCCTGGTCTTTACAGAACCATTTCACCAGACATTTGCTTCCACCACCAAAGAAAACAAATGGAAATAAATGTATATCAAATCTCATGGCTTCATCTTAGCTTCCCATCTGGAAATCCTTCTGAATTCTACCTCTAATCAGCCACTTCATCCCAAACTCAAATTTTACTACTTTGAAGTTTGTTTTATAATAAAATACTCTAAAATATCAGCCTTAGACATTTTCTGTGAAATCATTTGTTAATAGAGATATTTTTTTCAGAAAACATAATAATTATAGTAAATAGAACAGAGTGAAGATATATATGTGTATATACAGCCACATACACACAGACATATGCAGATACACATATACACAAAAAGCTTGAAACTCTCACCCCTGCCAAGCTTAACCCTTCAGGTACCCCAAAACAGAAAAAAAAAAGTTGGACATAAACAAAATGGAACATCGTAGGTAAGTAATTAGGCAATGGGTGAGTGGCCATTCTCAATCTTGCATTCAATGGCTAATTATGTATATTACTTCATTGCTACAACTTGGGTTATACACTTGTAAACTATGGCTGATTACTTTATTGAAAGCTATATTTATAAAGAAAGTTGAGATCCTAGGATGAAATAGGTTGACATAAGCTACCAAATGTTATTAGTGGACTTCCTCATTACCAGAATCCATTTCCAAATACTCTACCATCCCCAAGGATTCATGTTCTGTTTCTCCATAGTATTATTAAACTAGGGGGCTCATCAGTTTACAACAGTAGCTATGGATGAGACTCTTAAACTTGATGGTGTATTCTGGCTTCATTTATTTTTATTTTTTACTCTATATACTACATTCAACGATTTTCTTTTCTCCAATTTCAAATCATTATCTGTGGATCAAGATTACATGTCTTGACTTTTTTCATCAAGGGCTATTTCTTCTCCAAAATATGTGCTGTCAGTTGCAACAAAAACAAAAATTGAGTGGGACCTAATTAAACTAAAGAGCTGCACAGCAAAAGAAACCATCAACAGAGCAGACAACCCACAGAATGGGAGAAGATATTTTCAATCTATGCATCTGACAAAGGCCTAATAGCCAGAATCTATAGGGAACCTAAGCAATTCAACAAAACAAACAACCCCATTAAAAAATGGGTAAAAGACATGAACAGACAATTCTCAAAAGAAGACGTACAAGCAGCCAACAAACATAATGAAAAAATGCTCTACATCACTAATCATCAGAGAAATGCTAATCAAAACTACAACGAGATACCATCTCACACCAGTCAGAAAGGCTATCATTAAAAAATCAAAAAACAACATACGCTGGCGAGGCTATAGTGAAAAGGGAACACTTACACACTGTTGGTGGGAATACAAACTAGTTCAGCCACCACTCCAGAAAGCAGTTTGGAGATCTCTCAAAGAACTTAAAACAGAGCTACATTTTGACCTAACAATCCCATTACTAGTTATATATGCAAAAGAAAATAAATTGTTCTACCAAAAAGACATGCACTCATATGTTCACTGCAATGCTATTCACAAAAGCAAAGATATGGAATCAACCTAGGTGGCCTCTCAATGATATACTGGATAAAGAAAATGTGCTATAAAAAAAAAAAAGAAAATGTGCTACATATCAACAAGGCACATGTATACATATGTAACAAACCTGCACACTGTGCACATGTACCCTAGAACTTAAAGTATAATAATAAAAATAAAAAGAAAGAAAGAAAATTAAGGGAGCAGAATGATACAATGTCAGCAGACAATAATAAATGATGTCAATAGAAAAAAAAGAAATTCAAAGACCGACATACACAAATACATGTAAAACTGGACAAATCTGAATAAACTCTGTAAATTAAAAAAAAAGAAAATGTTCTATATATACACCATGGAATACTACACAGCCATAAAAAAGAACAAAATCATGTCCTTTGGAGCAACATGGATTAACTTGGAGGCCACAATCCTAAGCTAGTTAACACAGGGATAGAAAACCAAACGTCACATGTTCTCACTTGTAAGTAGGAGCTAAACAGTGAGCATACATAAACATAAGCACGGGAATAGACACTGTGGACTACTAGAGGGAAGAAGTAGGAGGGGTATGTGTGTTGAAAATCTACCTACTGGGTACTATGCTCACTACCTGGGCATGATATACCCCATGTAACAAGCCTTCACATGTACCCACTATCTAAAATAAAAGTTGAATTTTTAAAATAAAATAAAATAAAAACAGCAAAACACACACACACACAACTGCTAAGATTGTTTTTTACTTGCATTTGATTTGCTAATGAAGCAAACTAGACAGGCAAAAGGAGATAAACTTATTAATTCAAGGTTGTTTGGAGATTTTCTTTTTCTGATAAAAATTTAGCCAGTTCCTATTAAAATGTAAATAATTCAAAATTAACTCTAAAATAATTTGAAACTGTAAAAAGAAAAAAGGGAAAGTAAAAGAAACTGAAGAGACTGTTTTTTAAAAAATCAAACTGCCATGGAAACTTCTTTACCCAAAATTTTGGTCCATAGCCTTTATTAGGTTACCTATCAGGGCAAATAACATTTAGCCATATGAATACTTCCCAATTTTGTCAGAAACATAATTTGGACCCAACTGCATTTTATAAACTAGTGAGTTTGTATGATTACCTCATGAATTAGATTCTAAAATGAAAGCTATAAGGTCTGTATTTTGGTGTATGTGTATATATATGTGTGTATATGTATACATATATGCTGGATGTATTTATGCATATGTACATGTATTACATTGTATGTTGTGTCTGTATGGTAAAACCTGATATATAGTCAACCAGAAATTCCTCAAAGATAAATGAGTACTGATATAAAATAAGAAATTTATAGTAATAAATCTAAATACCTTTTAATTTACAAGTAAATCATTAATACATAAGGCGGTTTGAAAATTGTTGGTAAAATAAAAACATGTCTTCAAAAAAAAGAAAAAAATGTGGCACATATACACCATAGAATACTATTCAGCCCATTCAAGTGATCAGAATGCTTTTTGTAAAAGAACAAAGAGAATAAGAAGTTTCATTAGCAGTAGTAAAGGTAAAAATACCTAATACAGTCTAGAAACATGCCCATGGAAACATCAGTATTAAGCAATTCTTTCCACACGTTAAAAATGGAGTTAACTTACAGAAATCACAGAGTAAGTACTTATTTGTACCAAAGGCAGTAAAAGATATTGCTTTTACCAATCTTTACATGACATTTACAGAAAAACGTGGGTTCCACGATCTTTAGAACTCAATTCTCATAGCCTGATTCTCCAGAACTCAGCCTTAGACCGGACACTAAATTTTAAGCAAAAGAAAGGCCAAAGATGAATCCAAACAAGGAAGAGAAGCAAGAGGCAGGTGACTGGTGCACAGGAATGGGCTCTGGAAGGAACAGGGATCAGGTAACAATGATTTTTTTTTTAATGGGTTCATTTCAGCCATCATCTCCTCACTAACAGGTATAGCTCAACTTGTAAGATTCCCAGTCTACAAAGCACAAAATAGAAATATAGTTGGCAGGATAACTTGGTTGCTGGATAATCTGTTCTTACATGTGGTTTACAAAAGAGATGCATTAAATAGCAAGATAAATACTAACCAATTTTCAAACTGCTGCTATTTCATGTAGCATGGATTTCAATGTCACTCTGTATATTGAAGTGTAAGACTAATTAATAAACTACAGTGGGATCCATTTGAAAATATTTATTTTCTCTCAATAAATACTCCATTAGAATTACTCCATCATATCAGAAATTCCTCCAAATTCCAATTAAGGCATATTAGTTATGCATGAATTAACATTGGCATAATAAATGCCAAATAAATTAATAACTATCGACCACTAATTATATGAAGAGACAGCAGAAAAATTGAAAAAGATTAAAATACAATTTGGGAAGAGGCAGTTCCCACCTTGTTTATTCAACCATGCAGAGGTGGGCTGTTGTTTTTATTCCTATTTTTGAATTCCCATAAATTTGTATCACCCAAATATTCAACAGCTCATCATCATAATTTAGTAGTCTTTTGTTTCTTCTCTACTGGATTTTTCGTTATCCTTTTGAGACATAGCTGAAGTTATGAAGACATAACCCTTAAAAAAAATTTTTTAATATTACATTTCTAAGACTACAAATAACTTCCCCAGCAATGATTATTTACTACTGTATTTGTCACAAACAGCATTAAAAACAAAAACAAAATCTACATAGGAAGGTTGTCTTAATAGAACAGTCCTGGGGGGTGAGTAGACACTATACAATAAACATTTGAATATCAAATAAAGTATCACGACAAATAGTATATGCATTTTATGCTTTGGAAGTCAATTAATTTTGCACTTAAGATTCCCAACATGAGCTTCAAAGGCTATTTGCTCTTGGCTGGATACAATCTCCACACATACAAAGTCCCATGCAACACCCTAAAATATGTTTGTCCAAGGAATGGCTTATATTTAATTTCACTTTACCCTTTAAGCATGCACATTTCAAGATAAATCATTTTATTGGAAAAAACTTACCAATTGTAAGAATATGAATTTGTTTAAGCACCCACACTGGGTATGACTTTATACTAAAAATTAGCATAAATCAACAGATCCAATGTTTTTAAGCTCCAATCTCCTCAATCCCCAATTGCATTTGTAATAAAGCTGCTACCATCCTTTTAAAGTTGCAATTACTGCTATAAGATATATACTTATTGATTAGTCTTGATAATTAAGGAGCAATTAACCACCTACAGGACACTTACAAAGTTGATCTTGTGCACAAAGAGTTTTTAAAGTGGTTTTAGCAATGGGCTGCACAAAACAAGACAGGTGTACAAATATGTGCAACAAAAATAGGGTCACTATCAGGAATATATAAAACTTCACTAGTCTTATCCAAAGTAACCTAGTATCTTTTAGCATTATTAGCAAAATATTAGTTCATTTTAAATACCTACACATATATTTTATGGTAAATACGAATGTTCATTTTTTTCTTCTCAGGTGCAATGTTCATGAATCTAGTGACAGAATTTTGAAAGAGCCACTCACAGTTTTCCATGGATAACTGCAAATTTTGGAATATAAAGCATACCTTTTAAGAGAGGAGGAAAGGAATATTAGATTGGAAGGAGACATTAGAGGGGTTTCTGGGTGCTTATTAATTTTTTATTGATAGTTGGTTATAAATGTATTACTTTGTGGTAACTTATTGAGCTATATGCATATGATCTGTGTACTTTTCTCTATTATAACTGATACCTGCTTCATGGATATGTAGTGTGGTGGTTATTACAATTTACATAAATGCAGTTTTCCATTCACATTGCTTTTTTCTTTTTACCTTGTCAGAGATAGGACAAGGTTGGATTTTAATTGAGTCTATATTTGTTCCCTTGTGCACTTGTCCTCTTCAACTGCCAGGCAGTCTAGCTCTGGCAATAGGTTCTGGACAGTGAGGAGTTTTGTAGCAGGAGGATTTGGGGGATAAGAGACATTTTTATATTTCATCAAAAGTTCATCCTTGGGACAAACTCAGTGGGGATGCTCAGTTTGTAAATTTTTGCTCTTTGTATAAATTAACAAATGGTGACACATAATTAATGTTACATGCTGGTAGATAACTTAAAAATTAACTGCTAAAATATAAGTATATAGCTTCTCCAAATTACACATAATTCTAAAAAAAAAGTTAACTCCCTGCCACTTTCAGTGTCATATTAATAAACTAACAGGCAGAATTTTCATGTGATCATGGATACCTGCATGTTATTATATTAGTGCAAACTCATGCCAACAACAGGGAAGTTTGGTGAAATGTACCTTCCCTTTTGAACAAACAGAAGATGCCTTCTGCGGGTTCTGAGGAATTGTAGCACACTCTCCAGCATGCACACACACACACACACACACACACACACACACACACCCCTTTCTGAATGACTTGGAAAGCAAAACGTATTTTTCCTTCCTCTTTCAATAAGCCCTACTCATGGCTGAAAAGCTGTGAATCTCTAGAGCCCCCTTTTCACTTGGGACCTCATGCAGCAAGGGCCAATATGAAGGTGCACCACCATTTGATTTAAGCCAGCTGGACCCTTAGGTTACACTGCATGACTTCAGACACTACTCAGCTAACTTATTGGCTATGCAATCTTGAATATGTCCCTTAATCTCCGTGGATCTCAGTTTCTTCCTCCTCCTCTCTATGGAAGGAGATAATTTTAACTACCTAATAAATATGTTATTACAATTAAATAAACGTATACATGTAAAATGCTTGGCACTAGCATTGGTAATTATTCTCTTTTCTGTGTAGGCATATGTATATGTTAATCTACATATAAATACTATTGCTAAAATATGTCAATAATGTATATTTATTTATACATATCTATATATCTATACATACTTGTACATTTATAAATATAATATATAAATACGTATTTATACATTTATAAATATAATATATAAATACGTATTTACATCTATAAATATAATATATAAATACGTATTTATACATCTATAAATATAATATATAAATACGTATTTATACATCTATAAATATAATATATAAATACGTATTTATACATCCATAAATATAATATATAAATACGTATTTATACATCCATAAATATAATATATAAATACGTATTTATACATCCATAAATATAATATATAAATACGTATTTATACATCCATAAATATAATATATAAATACGTATTTATACATCATAAATATAATATAAATACGTATTATACATCATAAATATAATATATAAATACGTATTTATACATCATAAATATAATATATAAATACGTATTTATACATCATAAATATAATATATAAATACGTATTTATACATCTATAAAAAAAAAAAAAAAAAATATAAATACGTATTTATACATCTATAAATATAATATATAAATACGTATTTATACATCCATAAATATAATATATAAATACGTATTTATACATCTATAAATATAATATATAAATACGTATTTATACATCTATAAATATAATATATACGTATAGATACGTGTGTGTGTGTGTATATATATATAGCATATCAGTGGTCAGCAAATCTTTCTGTAAAGAGCTAGATAGTAAACATTAGCACTTTGGGAGCCTGAGGTGTTACATAAATGCTAACACTTACAGTGTAAATAGGCAGTGTCTCAGTTTTACAAATGGAAAACATTTGTTTGCCTAATAGCTACCCAGACTATGTAAGAATTGATGCATGAGGCAATTCTGTTTTCTATTTATACAGTATTCTGCAGCTCTAAAATGATTGTCTTATTCCTTAGACACAAATTTACTCACTCTTCTCTCTCACTCCATTATTCCATTTCACATATGAAGAAACTGCAGCTGAGAGTGGTAAAGTGATTTGTCCAAGATTCCTCAGTTAGTGAAAAGAAAAGATGGGACTTCAAGTTTACTGCCAACTTTTAAAGGTAATGGCAATAGTCAAATGCAATGAACGAGGCCAGGCGCAGTGGTTCATGCCTTTAATCCTAGCACTTTGGGAGCCTGAGGTGGGCTTGAGCTCAGGAGTTCAAGACCAGCCTGGGCAACAGGGTGAAACCATGTCTCTACAAAAAATACAAAATATTAGCCAGGCGTGGTGGCACCTGCCTGTAGTCCCAGCCACTTGGAGTGCTGAGTTGGGAGGATCACCTGAGCCCAGGAGGTGGAGGTTGCAAGTGAGCCAAGATCGTGCCACTGCACTCCAGCCTGGGTCAAGAAAAAAAATTAATGAGAATTTTTCATTTAATATCAAAACTACAAGGTTCACTGCCTAGCTTAATTTCACACATCTAATGTTATAGAAAGTTTTTTGTTGTTGTTGAGATGGAGTCATGCTCTGTTACCCAGGCTAGAGTGCAGTGGCGCCATCTCGGCTCACTGCAACCTCTGCCTCCTGGGTTCAAGCTATTCTCCTGCCTCAGCTTCCTGAGTAGCTGGGATTACAGGTGCCCACTACCATGACCAGCTAATTTTTGTATTTTTTTTAGGTGGAGATGGGGGTTTCACCATGTTGGCCAGGCAGGTCTTGAACTCCTGACCTCAGATGATCTGCCCGCCTCATCCTCCCTAAGTGCTGGGATTATAGGCGTGAGCCACCGTGCCTGGCCTAATGTTATAGAAAGTTTTAAAATAAATGTGCAAACATACAGGAAAAAAATCACACTCCTTCAAATTTTAATAATTCTTTGGAAGTCACAGCACCAACCTAAAAGACTAAATCTAAAAGGGAAATATCCCCAAGTCCTTTTTAATGTTCCTACTGTATTTATTTCCTCTTTTTTGTTCAAGCAGCTAATCTCCTCATGATTGATTCCTTGTTTAGAAGTAACTCAGTCTCTTAGCCTGACTTTAGACACTGGCCCCTATTCCCTGGTCTGAGTGTCTGTCTTTAGTCTTTATTGTCTCCTCTGAGGACCTCCCTCCCCTTCTACTGCTTGTGGCAGCATAATGAGCCCAGGCCCACTTAAACTCAGGTCTCTGCTCTTTGTAGCTAACCAGCCCTTGGCTAAGCCATATTTCCCAACAGTTAGCATGCTGCCCCTTAAGACAGTGTCTCTAGAAAATACCAACAGAGAAAGAAACATCACCATGTTAAAGAAGTTGGAATATTGACTTTGTTTAGTCTTTCTCTGTCTAGTGATCCAGTCCCTTATTACCGTGATATTCATTGTACTATTGTTAATTCAAATATATGCAAAATCATTTAATTAAAATTGTTAAAGCCCATATGATATAATGAATGAATTAATGCATTATTATTTAGTAGAAAATAAATATTTCCATAAGAATTTCAAGATGTTTAGCTACTAATTGTACTACTGCATGAAGAAACACACAAAATTATATTGTCTTGAACTTTAAAATAACTAATATGTACAATTATATTTAACAGTATTTGTAAAATTTTTATGTTTCACATATATTAAAGAATAAATTCAACTTTGTTTGTATTTTTCCCCTGAAATAGTTTTCTTTTTGTCAGATGTTCAACAATTACGGCACCACAGTCGTCATTTTTGGCTTTGTAAACTGGACTTTTCTATATATATTCCAACTCTACTTTAACCTTAAGCTATACTAAAGAACAACTTTTCCTGCTGTATGTAATATTCTGTTTCTGTTAAATACCAGTTGGTACCCAGGCCTCTAACTGCCTACCTCGAAGTGACTTACAATTTTCTAAAAATCACACCTGCTAAAATAATCAAGAGACCAAAATAAAATAAACATATTTGCCACTCTGTCGATATTATCGAATCCTTAATATAGGCCCTGAAAAATCTTTAGTAAATATGCTTTACTTAAAGTTAGATACTAAGTTTAGAGGAACAAAATGCACCCCTCCCCCATCTCCTCTTGTTAATAGAGGGCTTTTGGTTTTGGTTTTGTTCCTTTTCTTTGTTTACTAATTTATTGGCATTTTTTATATAGTAACTTTAAATACCTTAGTTTTGGTATACATTATTTCCTTATTTCCTCAAATTTTAAATCACAATTATCCTTTTTGTATTATTTCAATTGTAAACAAACTCTTACTCCCTATTTTGATTTCTTTCAAAGTGAAATAAGTCATTGTCTATAGGGTTGTTATAAAGAAATACCTGAGACCGAATAATCTGAAAGAAAACAGGTTTATTTGGGTCATGATTTTCATGGCTGGGAAAGTTCAAGATTGAGCATCTGCATCTGGTAAGGGCCACAGGCTGCTTCCACTCATGGCAGAAAGTGAAGAGGAGCCCATGTGTGCAGAGAGTGCATGGTGAGAGAGGAAGCAAGAGAGAGGAGGGAGGTGCCACACTCTTTAACAATCAGCTTTTGGGGAAACTAATAGAATGACAGCATGCTCATTACCACTACTACAGCATCAAGCCATTCATAAAGGATCTGCTCCCATGACCCAAACACCCCCATTAGGCATCAATTCTAACATTGGAGATCAAATTTCAGCATGAGATTTGGAGGGGACAAAGATCCAACTACAGCAGTAATGGCATCTAATATTTAATTTGAAAGCATCTCAAACTATATTGAATAATATTTAATTGGTTTTTCACTCTCTTTCCAGAGAGAAACATATACTGCTTGAACCAACTCACAGAAAAATCAAGCCCTGAAAACATATACTAGTTATCTAAGCATTTATTCCATATTTTATTAACTTATTTTTCAATAAATATCTCTTGAATAATTACTGCATGCAAGGCACTGTGCTAAACATTGATTATGCCATGGTGGATAAAAGAAACATGACACCCTCCTCTCAGAGTTTATAAACCAGCGAGAAAGACAAAGAACAATCAAGGTAACTAATAAATAAATACAGATTTTCAAATTGCAAAAATATTCATAGGGGAAATTGTCAGGGTGCAGGGACAGAAAAGAATGGTGGGCCTTACACAGGTGGGGTAGTGGAAGATTACACTGATGAGGTATAAATTTGACTGAAACTGGGAAGATGAGAAGAGGTTACTTCTTGAAAATAGGAAGTAAAAGATCTTCAGAAAAAGAAAGATGCCTATATAAATAGATGTTTCCAATGTGGAAGATAGCTGGGCATATCTGTAACATTAAAAGTGTCCAAATTGGCTCAAATTGTGATTTGAGAAAAAAAAATCACACACACACATAAATTAGATACATAATGCGAAAGCAAGTATGTTTAGGTGTTAACATTTGATGGATCTGCATGAAAAGTGTACGGGGATTCTATGTCCTTTTATTAAGTCTGAATTTTTTTCAAAAAGTTTTTTTAATGTTTTCTACCGGGCGCAGTGGCTCACTCCTGTAATCCCAACACTTTGAGAGAACAAGGCGGACAGATCACTTGAGACCAGAAGTTTAATACCAGCCTCATCAACATGGCAAAAACCCACCTCTACTAAAAATGCAAAAATTAGCCAGGCATGGTGGCACACAGCTACGCTGGAGGCTGAAGCAAGAGAATCACTTGAACCCAGGAGGCGGAAGTTGCAATGAGCCGAAGTCGCACCACTGCACTTCAGTCTGGGTGAGGAAGGGAGACCCTGTTTCATAAAGAAAAAAAAAAAAAGTTTTACAAAAAGGATTATGAAAGCAATGAACCAATTCCCCTTATAAATATAGACACAAAATTTATCACCAAAATACTAGCAAGCTATATTCAGCAAAATATAAAAGAATTATACATCACGACCAAGGTGGATTTATCCCGGGAATAAGCCTGGTGGTTTAGGCTACAAAAATCAATCAATGTAGTATACCATATTAGTAGAAAAATAGAAAATAAAAAACATTATTTTCTCAATAGACATAGAAAAAGCAGTTGAGCTGGGTGCAGTGGCTCATGCCTATAATCACGGCACTTTGGGAGGCCAAAGTCAGTACATAGCTTGAGCCCAGGAGTTCGAGACCAGCCTAGGCAACCATGGCAAGACCCTGACTGTACAAAAATATATAAAAATTAACCAGACGTAGTGGCATGCGCCTAAAGTTCCAACTTTACTCAGGTGTTAACACCGTGCTGAGTCATGATGAAGCCACTGCACTCCAACCTAGGTGACAGAACAAGACCCTGTCTCGAGAAAAAAAAAGAAAAGAAAAAAGAAAACACAGTTGAAAAAATCCAACATATTTTCATGATAAAAACACATTTAAAAAATTAGAAATAAAAAGGAATATTCGCAGTCTGATTAGGGGTATCTATGGAAAACCACAGCTAATATCATGCTTAATGAAGAAAAACTGAGTGCCATTTCTCTAAGAACAGGAACAAGATAAGGATGTCTGCACTTACTACTTTAATCCACATTGTTCTTGAGGTTTTAGGAAAGCAACTGTGCAAGAAAAAAGATTGAAAAAGAAGATATGAAACTATCTTTATTTGCAAGCTATCTGTATTTGTATATAGAAAACTCTAAGGAATCAGATTTTAAAGCTTGTAGAACTAATAAATGAGTTCAAAAACTTGCCAGGATACAAGGTCAATATACAAAAATCAATTGCATTTCTTCTACAAGTAATGGATAATCTGAAAATGAAATTTTAAAATGATCCCATTTATATTAGCAGCACATAAAATACCTGGGAAAATTTTAACAAAAAAAAATCACAAGCCTTGTACACTGAGCACTACAAATACTGTTGAAAGAAACTGAACAAGAAATAAATAAACAGACATTCCATATTCATGAAGCACAAAACTTAAATTGTTAAGATAGCAATACTCCCCAAATTAATCTACAAATTCAACAAAATATCTATCAAAATCCAACTGTTTTTTAATTCAAAAATTGACAAGCCATCACTAAAATTTATATGGGAATGCAAGGGATCAAGAATAGCCAAAAGAATATTGAAAAATAACAAAGTTAGAAGACACACTTCCTGATTTCCAAACCTACTATTAGGTTGATGCAAAAGTAATTGCGGGTTTTACAATTGAAAATAACGGCAAAAACCGCAACTGCTTTTGCACAATATAAAGCTACAGTAATCAAGACAGTGCAATACTGACAAAGAAATAGACATAAAAATCAATGGAATAGAATTAGGAGTCCATACATAAACTCTCACATTTATTGTCAATTGATTTCTGACAAGTATATAAAAACAATTCAGTGGGAAAATAAGAGTATTTTCAAAAGTGGTGTTCAGACAACTGGATATCCACATGAAAAAGAATGAGTCTGGACATCTCTGCCTCATGATATACACAAATATTAATGCAAAATAGCTAATAGATCTAAATGTAAGAGGTAAAATTATAAAACACCTAAAGGAAAACATAGGAGTAAATCTTTGAGACATTGGATTAGGCAATGGCTGATTTCCTAGATAAAACACCGAAAGCACATGAAACAAAAAAAAATAGATAAATTAAGCTTCATTAAGATGTAGAACTTTTGTGCATACAAAACTGAAAAGAGGAACTCCTGGCCAGTGACAGCGGCTCATGCCTGTAATCCCAACACTTTGGGAGGCTGAGGCAGGAGGATCACTTGAGCTCAGGAGTTTGAGACCAGCCTGGGCAACATAGTGAGCTCTTGTCTCTATTTTTTTTTTAATAAAAAAATGTAAAAAGAGAAGAAAAGAAGTCCTAGTCAGAGCAATGAGGCAAGATAAAGAAATAAAAAGCATCCAGGCTGGGCACGGTGGCTCACGCCTGTAATTCCAGCACTTTGGGAGGCCAAGGCAGGTGGATCACCTGAGGTCTGGAGTTCGAGACCAGCTGGTCAACACGGTGAAACCCTATCTCTACTAAAAGTACAAAAATTAGCCGGGCGTGGTGGTGTGTGCCTATAATCCCAGCTACCTGGGAGGCTGAGGCAGGAGAATCTCTTGAACCTGGTGGGTGGAGATTGCAGTAAGCCCAGATCATGCCATTGCATTCTAGCCTGGGCAACAAGAATGAAATTCCATTAAAAATAAAAGCATCCAAATAGGAACAGAGGAAGTCAAAGGATATGATACTATACTTAGAAAACCTGATGGTCTCTGCCCACAGGCTTCTAGATCTTATAACCAACTACAGTAAAATTTTAATATACAAAGTCAATGTACAAAAATCAGTAGCATTTCTGTATGCCAATCAATAACATCCAAGCTGAGAGACAAATCAAGAATGCAATCCCTGGCCGGGCATGGTGGCTCATGCCTGTAATCCCAGCACTTTGGGAGGCCAAGGCAGGTGGATTACCTGAGGTCAGGAGTTCGAGCCCAGCCTGGCCAACATGGCGAAACCCCATCTCTAATAAAAATATCCAAAAATTAGCTGGGCTTGGTGGTCCGCCTGTAATCCCAGCTGCTTGGGAGGCTGAGGCAAGAGAATCACTTGAACCCAGGAGTCAGAGGTTGCAGTGAGCCGAGATTGCACCACTGCACTCCAGCCTGGGTGACAGAGTGGGACTCCGTCTCAAAAAACAAAAAAAGAATGCAATCCCACTCACCATAGCCACAAAAGAATAAAACATCTAGCAATACAGCTAACCAGAGAGGTGAAAGATCTCTACAATGAAAATTACAAAACACTGCTTAAAAAAAATCAGAGATTACACAAACAAATGGAAAAACAGTACATACTCATGGATAGGAGAATCAATATTGTTAAAATGGCCATACTGCCAAAGCTATTTACAGATTCAATGCTATTCTTATCAAACTACCAATGACGTGTTCACAGAATTTGGGTAAAAAAAATTCTAACATTCATTTGCAACCAAAAAAGAGCCTGAATAGCCAAAGCAATTCTAAGAAAAAAGAATAAACCCAGAGGCATCACACTACCCAACTTCAAACTATACTACAAGGCTACAGTAACTAAAACAGCATGGGACTGGTACAAAAATAGACACATAGACCACTGGAACAGGCTAGAAAATCCAGAAATAAGGCCACACACCTAAAACTATCTGATCTTGGATAAAGCCAACAAAAGCAATTGGGAAAGGACTCCCTATTTAATAAATGCTGCTGGGATAACTGGCTAAGAATATGCAGAAGACTGAAACTGGACCCCTACCTTTCACCATATACAAAAATCAACTCAAAATGGATTGACGACTTAAATGTAAAACCTAAAACTATAAAGATCCTAGGAGAAAAGGGAATGCTTATATACTGCTGGTGGGAATGTAAATTAGTTCAGCCACTATGGAAAGCAGTCTGGGGATTTCTTAAAGAACTTAAAATAGAAGTACCATTTGACCCAGCAATTCCATTATTGGGTATATACCCAATGGAATATAAATTGTTCTACCATAAAGACACATGCATGCATATGTTCACTGCATTACCCACAATAGCAAAGACATGGAATCCACCTAGATGCCCATCAACAGCAGACTAGATAAAGAAAATGTGGTATATATACACCATGGAATACTACATAGCTATAAAAATGAGATCATGGCTTTCTCAGCAACATAGATGGAGATGGAAGCCGTAATCTTAAGTGAATAATTGCAGGAATAGAAACCAAAATACCACATATTCTCATTTATGAGTAGGAGGTAAACATTGAGTACACATGGGCACAAAGAAGGGAATAATAGCCACCGGGGCCTATTTGAAGGTGGAGTGTGGGAGGAGGCAGAAGACTGAAAAGCCAATTATCGGGTATTATGCTGATTACTTGAGTGACAAAATTATCTGTACACTAAACCCCCATGACACACAATTTACCCATGTAACAGACCTGCACATATACCCCCTTGAACTTAAAATAAAAGTTGGGACAGAAAAAAAATTGAAAAGACAACCCATAGAACCAAAGAATATACTTCTAAATCATATATCTGATAAAGCAATCATCTAGAATATATAAAAATGCAACTCAACAATAGGAAAATAAATAACCCAATTTAAAAAATGAGCAAAGGGATTAAATAAACATTTCTCCAAAGAAGATACATAAATGGCCAATAAACACACGAAAAGATGCTCAATATCATTAGTCATTAGAGAAATGCAAATCAAAACCACAGTGGGATTACATTTCAATCTCACTAGATGACTATTTAAAAAAGAGAGAGAGAGAGAAATAATAACAAGTGTTGTAGAGAATGTAGAAAATGGGAACCCTCATACATTGCTGTTGAGATTGTAAAACAGCGAAGCCACTTTGGAAAACAATTTGGCAATTTTTCAAAATGTTAAACATAAACAAAATGTTAAACCATATGACCAGCAAGTCCACTCCTAAGAGAAATGAAAACTCCCAAGAGAAATGAAAGCACTTGTCCACACAGAGACTTATGCATGAACAATCACAGCATTATTTGTAATAGCCAAAATGCAGAAACAACCTGAGCATCCATTAGCAGGTGAATAGGCAAACAAAATGTCATACATCCATACAGTGGAATATTATTTGGCCATAAAAAATGAAGTATTGTTACATTCTACATGGATAAACCTTGAAAACATATTCTAAGAAAAAGAAGTCAGACACAAAAATACTACATATGATATGGACTTGTATATGTAAAATGTCCAGAATAGGCAAATCCATACAGACGAAAAGTAAATTAGTCCTCGTCAGGAGCTATGGCTAGGTCCAGGGCTGGAGGCAAAGGGTTTAAAGGTAAGGGTGAGAAACGGAAAATAGGTTTGTAAAGGGTATACAGTTTATCTTCAGAGTGTTGGAGAAACCCCATCTCTACTAAAAATACAAAATTAGCTGGGCATGGTGGTACATGCCTGTAATCCCAGCTACTCAGGAGGCTGAGGCAGGAGAATCACTTTAACCTGGGAGGCAGAGGTTGTAGTGAGCCAAGATCACGCCATTTTACTCCAGCCTGGGCAATAAGAGCAAAACTCCATTTCAAAAAAAAAAAAAATTCTAAAATTAAATTGGAAATGGTAGCACAACTCTGTGAATATACTAAATTGAATTGTACACTTAAAATGGATAAATTTTATGCTATATAAAACATACATCAATAAAGCTGTGAAAAGAAAAAGAATAGAAGCTATGCCATAAATTGATCTTTTCATATGTAAGTTAGAAACTTACCTGTAATTAGGAGTTTCTCCAACCATTTTCGTGAGATATTTTAGTATTAGGTATGACTTATGTACAAAAATAGGTAAGGTAGAATTTCTTCTAAATGTTTCATATTTTCTATTAGGTACACCTTCTGAATTTTCTTGTTAACATGACAACACCATTCTTTTTGTTAAGAACTGCAGGCTTTGCAGACGCCACCACCACTGGGAGCCCCATACTATCAGCCATGGTCAACCTCACCATGTTCTTCGACATCGCCGTTGATGGCGAGCCCTTGGGTCACGTCTCCTTTGGAATCTTGTCTGCAAGATTCCAAAGACAGCAGAAAACTTGTGCACTGGAGAGAAAGGATTTGGTTATAAGGGTTCCTTCTTTCACAGAATTATTCCAGGGTTTATGTGTCAGTGT
The DNA here is from genome assembly GCF_006542625.1 of Nomascus leucogenys. Lineage (NCBI taxonomy): Eukaryota > Metazoa > Chordata > Mammalia > Primates > Hylobatidae > Nomascus > Nomascus leucogenys. The sequence goes on from NC_044401.1 coordinate 11,837,462, forward strand.
GGCAAGTTCACATGCCATAATGGCACTGGTGGCAAATCCATCTGTGGGGAGAAATTTGATGATGAGAACTTCATCCTAAAGCATACAGGTCCTGGCATCTTGTCCATGGAAACTGGTGGACCCAACACCAATGGTTCTCAGCTTTTCATCTGTGCTGCCAAGACAGTGGCTAGATGGCAAATACGTGGTCTTCAGCAAGGTAAAAGAAGGCAAGAATATTGTGGAAGCCATGGAGCGCTTTGGGTCCAGAAATGGCAAAACCAGCAAGGAGATCACTATTGCAGACTGTGGACAACTCTAATAAGTTTGACTTGTGTTTCATCTTAACCACCAGCCCATTCTTTCTGTAGCTCAGGCAAGCATCCCTCTACCCCATTTGCTCAAAGTATCCTAGAATCTTTGTGCTCTCGCTTCAGTTCCCTTTGTGTTCCCTGTTTTCCTTGTTCCCTTCCATGCCTAGCTGGATTGCAGAGTTAAGTTTATGATTATGAAATAAAAACTAAATAACAAAAAAATTTAAAAATAAAAAATAAAGAGCTGCAAGCAGCTGTAACACAGCTGCCTCACACTATTTAAAAAAAAAAAAAGAAAAAAAAGACAATAAACATATTAAACCAATGGTGGTTCACTCCTGTAATCCTAGCACTTTGGGAGGCCAAGGCAAGCCAATCACCGAGCCCAGGGGTTCCAGACCAGCCTGGGCAATATGGAGAAACCCCATCTCTACAAAAAATACAAAAAAAAAATAGGCAGGTGTATTAGTCCATTTCCGTACTGCTATCAGGAAATACCCAAGAGTGGATAATTTACAAAGAGGTTTAATACACCCGCAGTTCGACATGGCTGGGAAGGCCTCATGATCATGGTGGAAGACAAAGGAGTAGGAAAGGCACATCTTACATGGCAGCAGGCAAAAGAGTGTGTGCAGGGGAACTGCCCTTCACAAAACTATCAGATATCATGAGACTTATTCACTATTATAAGAATAGAATGGAAAAACCTGCCCTCATGATTCAGTTACCTCTCACCAGGTCCCTCCCACAACATGTGGGGATTATGGGAGCTACAATTCAAAATGAGATTTGGGTGGGGACACAACCAAACCACAACATTCTACCCCTGGCCCTTCCCATTTCAGCATTAACTCAAAAGTCCACAATCAAAGTCTCATCTGAGACAAAGCAAATGTCTTCAACCTATGAGCCTGAAAAATCAAAAGCAAGTTAGTTACTTCCTAGATAACAGTGGGGGTACAAACATTGGGTAAATACAACCATTCCAAATGGGAGAAATTGGCAAAAACAAAGGAGCTACAGGCCCCACACAAGTCTGAAATCCAGAGGAGCAGTCAAATCTTAAAGCTCCAAAATGATCTCCTTTGACTCCATGTTTCACATCCAGGTCACGCTGATGCAAGAGATAGCTTTCCACGGTCTTGGGCAGCTCCATCCCTGTAGCTTTGCAGGGCACAGTCCCCCTCATGGCTGCTTTCATGGGCTGGCATTGAGTGTTTGCAGATTTTCCGGGTGCATAGTGCAAGCTGTGGGTGGATCTATCATTTTGGGGTCTGGAGAACAGTGACCCTCTTCTCACAGCTCCACTAGGCAGTGCCCCATTGGGGACTCTGTTTGGGGGCTCCCCCCTCACACTTCCCTTCTGCACTGTCCTAGCAGAGGTCCTCGATGTTCATACTGCCCCTGCAGCAAATTTCTGCCTCAAGATCCAGGCATTTCCATACATCCTCTGAAATCTAGGTGGAGGTTCCCAAACCTCAATTCTTGTCTTCTGCCCACCCACAGGACCAGTACCATGTGGAAGCTGTCAAGGCTTGGGGCTTGCACCCTCCAAAGCCACAGCCTGAGCTGTACCTTGGCCCCTTTTAGCCACAGCTAAAGCAGCTGGGACACAGGGCACCAAGTCCTGAGGCTGCATGTAACAGGGGGGCCTCAGACCCAGCCCAGGAAACCCTTTTTTCCTCCTAGGCCTCTGGGCCTGTAATGGGAGGGACTGCCACAAAGGTCTCTGATATGTCCTGCAGACATTTTCCCCATTGTCTTGGTGATTAGCATTTGGCTCCTCATTACTTATGCAAATTTCTGCTACCAGCTTGAACTCCTCCCCAGAAAATAGGTTTTTCTTTTTTACTGCATCATCAAGCTGCAAATTTTTCAAACTTTTATGTTCTGCTTCCTCTTGAACACTTTGCTGCTTAGACTTTCTTCCACCAGATATGCCAAATCATCTCTCTCAAGTTCAAAGTTCCACAGATCTCTAGGGCAAGGGCAAAATGACACCAGTTTCTTTGCATAGCAACAGTGACCTTTACTCCAGTTCCCAACAAGTTCTTCATCTTCATCTGAGACCACTCAGCCTGGACTTTATTGTTCATATCACTATCAGCATTTTAGTCAAAGCCACTCAACAAGTCTCTAGGAAGTTCCATACTTTCCCACATCTTCCTGTCTTCTGAGTCCTCCAAGACTCTAGAAAGTTCCAAACTTTCACATATTTTCCTATCTTCTACTGAGCCCTCCAAATTGCTCCAACCTCTGCCTGTTACCCAGTTCCAAACTCATTTCCACATTGTTGTGTATCTTTACAGCAGCATCCCACTCGACCAGTACCAATTTACTGTATTGGTCCATTTTCATACTATGAAAGAATACCCAAGACTGGGTAATTTATAAAGAAAAAGAGGTTTAATGGACTCACAGTTCCACATGGCTGGGGAGACCTCACAATCATAGTGTTAGGCCAAAAAGGAAGAAAGGCACATCTTACACAGTGGCAGGCAAGAGAGCATGTGCAGGGGAACTGCCCTTTATAAAATCATCAGATCTCATGAGACTTATTCACTATCGTGAGAATAGCATGGGTAAACCCACCCGCATGATTCAATTGCCTCCAACAGGGTCCCTCCCACGACACTGGAGGATTGTGGGAACTACAATTCAAGATGAAATTTGGGTGGGGACACAGACAAACCATATCACCGAGTGTGGTGGTATGCACCTATAGTGCCAACTACTCAGGAGACTGAAGTGGGAGGATCAGATGAGGTCAGAAAAGTAACAAGAGTCAGATAAAATAGGGCCTCGTAGATCATTATAATGACTTTGCCTTTTACTCAGTGTGAGGTAAGAGGTCATTAGAGACTCTCGAGCAAAGCAGTGAAAGAATATGACTTTTGTAAAGATCACTGACAGCTGTGTTGAAACTAGACTGTAATGGATAGAGAGAATGTGTTAACAGGCTTTTCAATTGCAGTGAGAAATGATGGTGCTCAGACCAGGATGGTTATAGCAAAGGTGGCAAAACGTTTCTAGAATATTGGAAAGGTACATAGTGCAGGGTTGCTCAGTGGAAAAGGTATGAAGTGAGGAAGAGCCAAGGATAACCCAAATGTATTTGGGCTAAGCAACTGCAAGAATGATGTTGTCGCTAGAGTATGAAGAGATGGATGTGAAGACTGGGGAGAAAGATTAAGAGTTCTATTATGGCCATGTTAAGTTTGAGGTTTGCATTAGACAGACAAGTGGTGAAGTAAAATGGAATATTAGGTATAGAATTAGGACGTCAGAACCCAGGAACTGTTTCCAGTATATCTATAAACCTATGGGGAGAACTAGAATTAAAAGGTATGTGTATGTGTTTTAAGAGAAGAGAAATAACAGCACCTTTTATGCTGATGGGAAAAATCTAGTAGAGATAATTTTTCAGGAAAATTGTCCTTTTATTGTGTGAATTATTATTAACAATATCTTGTAGCTTCGGTTTCCACATTGGTGAAATGAGAAATTCAGAATATGATGTCTAGGATCTAATGGTCTATGTTGTATTACTCAAAGGAAGTATTCTTCATTACTCCAGTGGCCTGTATATGAATCATTTCATTTGGAAATGGAATTTTGTATTAGACTGTAGTGGGTGGTAGAATATCTGGGCAGAACTTTAATCCCCATTTTTTTAGTATATAGCACTTCAGCTTTCCCTTCACTGTCTTTATTGTATTCCCTATTTCTTCCTCAGAATCAACCCCAAAGGACAACGTTATGTTTCTCTTATGATTTATCTATGTTGTATTAAATCACCTGTGAAAGCCACTAGGCATTACCTGGAGCTTAAACATCTTTGATTGTATAGAGAGTCTCAGTGCAGTTCTATTGGTGATAAAGAGAAATGACCAATTCCCTCAGTTCCATCTCAGCATTTTTGTATGCAGAGTTTTAACTTCTTCTACCTAGTAATTTCCTATTTTCTTGAAATTCGTATCATTCTTTTCTCAAATCCCGGAGCAGCTCATTATTATCACCATTGAAAAACAGTTTGATAATAACGGTATTGGTTCATACACATGAATATATAAAAACACATGAGTTTTTAATGTGTATGAGAGAGAAAGGCAGAACACTGGTCACCACTGGCAGTAACTGAGACCCCAAACACTCTTTCTAAGGTAGAACTTTAGGGAAAGAATTGAGAAATTATCTAACCTTTTTTGTGAAGTTTATTTTGGATAACCAAAGGGATATAACTAAAGAATGAAACTTCTCTACAAAATGTTTATAGCTTAAAAAACAGCTGGTGAAAAAAATAAATGAAAGCTCCATGGTGAACTTACATATGAGGGAAACAGCATCACCCTGTGAATTTCAATGATTAATCTTTGCATCATTAAAGCAGGGCAACCAAAAATAATACGCTTCATGACATGAAACATATGCAGCATCCAAGACCACTTGTGAAGTGTCATCCAAGACCATTTATGAAGTGTCACTTATGAATAGTCTGTTTTCACACTGCTATAAAGAACTGCCTGAGACTGGGTAATTTATAAAGAAAAGAGGTTTAATTGACTCACAGTTCTGCATGGCTTAGGAGGCCTCAGGAAACTTACGATTATGGTAGAAGGGGAAGGGGAAGCAAGGCACGTCTTAGATGGCAGCAGGAGAGAGAAAGAGAAGGGGGAGGTACTACACGTTTAAATGATTAGATCTCGTGAAAATTCACTCACTATCACAAGACCAGCAAAAGGGAAATCTGCCCCCATGATCCAGTCACCTCCCACCAGGCCCCTCCCCTAACGTGGGGATTACAATTCAACATGAGATTTGGGTGGGGACACAGAGCCAAACCAAAAATGACAGACCTAAATCTACTCAAATCTTTAGTTCTAACTAATGAGTTCCATGTCAAAATAAATTTTTAAAAGATTAAAGATTTAGGCCAGGCACAGTGGCTCACGCCTGTAATCCCAACATTTTGGGAGGTCCAGGTGGGCAGATCACTTGAGCCCAACAGTTCAAGACCAGCCTGGGTAAAATAGCAAAATCCTGTCTCTACAAAAAAAATACAAAAATTAGCCAGGCATGGCGGTGGCATCCACCTGTATTCCCAGCCACTCAGGAGGCTGAGGTGGGAGGATTTCTTGAGCCCAGGTGGTCAAGGCTGCAGTGAGCTGTGAAGCCATGATCATGCCACTGCACTCCAACCTGGGCAACAGAGTGAGACCCTGTCTCAAAAGAAAATAAATAAATAAAATAAAGATTAAAGACTTAATAGCCAAATACAAATGGTAGAACTCATTTAGATATTCATTTGAATACATCAATTAGTTAAAAAATTGGTTGAGACAATGTGCTAAATTTGAATATAGGTTGGCTATTGAATGTTTCAAGGAAATTTCATTAAATTTGGCAAATGTGATAATGACGTTATGGTTATATTTTCAAAAATTCGTGTAACTCTAGAAATATATTCTGAGTTATGTTAGGGAAATTACATAATGTCTGAGATTTGCTTTAAATATTTTAGCAAAAAAGAAGACAAGGAGGAGAAGAAGGAGGATAGAAGAAGGAAGGGGGCAAATTCTTGATAATTATAAAATCTAGGCAATTGAGATACAGGGGTTCAGTATAGTATTTCCTCTACTTTTGTGGCATGTTTGAAGGTTTTTTTTTTAATAATAAGCATTCTATACCCCATCTCCTCTTTCAATCCCATCTATTCTCCCAGAAAACCCTTCCTATCCTTTGCCTTTTCCACATACCTAAGAAGCCAGAACAACCCCCTATTCCCTACTCTTGGATATTCTGTGCTTCTACGTGATATTCCTGCTGCCAGTATTCCCTACAACCACCACAAAAACTCCTAGAGACCCTTCAAAGCCCAGCTCTCCTATTAACCTTCCTACTCCCCAAACACGCCTAGCTGTGTTCTACCTCAGGGTGATTTGTGTTTGCTTACTGTCTGTCTCCCCGCAACTAGAATGTCAGCTCCATGAGAGTGTGACTGCTTTGTTCACATGGCAGCATATTCACAGTCCCAAAACGGTGCCAGGAGCACAGTAAGAACACAATAAATATGTGTTGAATTAATGAATGAATGAATGCCACTCTTCAGTTAAGTTATTCTTTACCCTTTTAACGGAATTTGGCACTTCATTTGTACTCTTCTGGCCCTTTTCCTTTGTTCATATCTTGTTATTTTAAATTTAATCGTTAATATATTTCTAGCTGACTAATACGAGTTTCTTGAGGAAGGGATGGTGTTTTACTCACCACGATGACTCTGACAGTGCCAAGCAGATAGCAGAGGATCAGCAATTACATACTGAATAAACGAAGGAAAATTTTAGAGCTTCGCAATTCTTTTTTGCTCCATCCGTGGTATTATTTCCCACACCACAATTTAAGGGGAGATAGATGTGAGATTTTGAGTTCCAGAAATGCTAAACTAAACTGATCATCTTCTAGCATCTTAGAAAAGAAACTTTGACTTTACCAACGTGTTTGTTTCTATTGGGTGCATGCATAGTATTGTCCTGTGTTATAATATTTATAAAACAAGAGATTAGGAAATATGTGCGTGTGTGTGTGTCTGTCTTGTCTGTAAATTTAAAAAAAGAGAAAGCTATAAAATATTTTTGCCTAATCTTTGAAGTTGAAGATGTGTAAACTTCATAAGCCAATATTTTTATCCTTAGATATGCACCCCTAGAAGAATGCTCACGCCATTCTCCTGCCGCAGCCTCTCCGAGTAGCTGGGACTACAGGCGCCCGCCACCACACCCAGCTAATTTTTTGTATTTTTAGTAGAGACGGGGTTTCACCGTGGTCTCGATCCCCTGACCTCGTGATCCGCCTGCCTCGGCCTCCCAAAGTGCTGGGATTACAAGCGTGAGCCACCGTGCCCGGCCTAACCGTGTACTTTCAAGTAGCCTGCTTTCAAGCTCACTAATTCTTTCTTCTGTTTGATCCATTCTGCTATTAAGAGACTCTGATGCATCCTCCAGTAAGTCAATTGCATTTTCCCACTCCAGAATTTGTTTATTTTTATTACTGTAATTTCTTTGTTAAATCTATCTAATAGGATTCTGAATTATTTCTGTGTTATCTTGAATTTCTTAGTTTCCTCAAAAGTTATTTTGAATTCTCAGTCTTAAAAGTCACATATCTCTGTCTCTCCAGGGCTGGCTCCTGGTGCCTTATTTAGTTCATTTGGTGAGGTCATGTTTTCCTAGACAATCTTGATGTCTGTGGATGTTTGTCAGTGTCTAGACGTCGAAAAGTTAGGTATTGCAGTCTTCACGGTCTGGGCTTGTTTGTACCCTTCTTTCTCGGGAAGGTTTTTCATCTATTCAAAGGGACTTTGCTTTTGTAATCTAAGTTTCTAGTTACTGTAGCTGTAATCTGCATTAGGGGGCACTGCAAGCCCAGGAATGCTGTGGTTCTTACAGATTTGTAGAGGTACTGCCTAGGTGGTATTGGATAAGAGCCAGAAGAATTCTCTGAGGCCAGGCTCAGTAGCTCACACCTGCAATTCCAGCACTTTGGGAGGCTGAGCAGGTGGATTGCTTGAGCCCAGGAGTTCAAGACCAGCCTGAGCAACATAGTAAAACCTCATCTCCACAAAACAATACAAAAATTAGCCAGGCATGGTAGTGTGTACCCTTAAGTCCTATCTACTTGGGAGGTTGAGGCAGAAAGATAACTTGAGCCCAGGAGATGGAGGTTGCAATGAGCTGAGATCATGCCATTATACTCCAGCCTGGGAGATAGAATGAGACTCTGTCTCAAACAAATAAAAAAATAATTATTTTAAAAGAGAATTCTGTGGGTTACCAAGCAGAGACCTTGTTCTCTTCCCTTATTTCTCTCAAACTGATGGAGTCCCTCTCTCTGTGCTGAGCTGCCTGAGGCTGGGGAAGCACTGACACAAGCATCCCTGGGGCCACCACCACTGGGACTATGCTGGATATGACCTGAAGCCAGCACGGTACTAGGTCTTCCTAAGGCCCACTGTAACCACTAACTGGCTACTGCCTATGTTTGCTCAAGGCCCTAGGGCTCTACAACCAGCAGATGGCAAAACCAGCCAGTCTGTGTTCTTCTCTTCAGAGTGGTAAGTTCCCCTGGGCCCTAGCAGGTCCAGAGTTACAGTCCAGGATCAAGGGCCTTGTGTTGTAAACCTTAAAAATCTACCTGGTACTCTATTCTGCTGTAGCTAAGTTGGCACCAAAACCACAAGACAAAGTCCTTTTCCCTCCCCACTCCTGTTTCTCCAACCAGGGAAGTCTGTCTCCATATCTACCACCCCCAAGGCCCATGGAGAGTATTGCTGATGTTCATTTAAGGTCTGTAAATGCAATTTTGAATGCTGAATCATAATTAAAGCTCTATGGTGGCTGGGCTCAGTGGCTCACATCTGTAATCCCAGCACTTTGGGAGGCCGAAGCAGGTGGATAACTTGAGGTCAGGAGTTTAAGACCAGCCTGACCAACATGGTGAAACCCCATCTCTACTAAAAGTTCAAAAAAATTGTATTTTTTGTGGTGGTGGGCACCTGTAATCCCAGTTACTTGGGAAGCTGAGACAGGAGAATCACTTGAACCTGGGAGGCGGAGGTTGCAGTGAGCCGAGATCGTGCCACTGCACTCCAGCCTGGGGGACAGTGACAGAGCCAGAGAGCCAGACTCTGTCCAAAAAAAAAAGGCTCAATGGTATATTCAAAAAGAAAAAAAGGAAGGAAAGAGGAAAGAAAAAGGAAAGAAATAAGGAAAGGGAAAGAAAAGAAATAAAAGAAATGAAAAGAGAAGAAAAGAGAAAAGAAAAGTTATCTGGGAGCTAGGGCCTGAAATGGGGAACCTCACAACTCTGCTTGATGCCCTGTCCTACTGTGGCCGAACTGGTTTCCATGTTGCAAGACAAAGTCCTCTTTACTTTTCCCTCTCCTCTCCTCACGTGCAAGGAAGGGGTCTCTTTTGGAGCTGTGAGCTGTGCTGCCTGGGGTTGAGGGGAGGGGTGATGCAAGTACTCCCTTATCCACTCTAGCTTGTGACTCACAAGCTGGGTGTCCCCCAAGTCCACTGGCTCCAAGCCCAGTGCAGCACTGGAGTTTGCCTAGGAATTAGAGTCTTGGCTGGAACTGCAACCTAGACTACCTTTCAGGTTTATTTGGGACCCCAGAGCCTCTTAGCCCACAATGGCAAAGCTTGCTGAAACTTAAGTTCTGACTATTGGAATGGGCGATTCCCCTCTGGCTAGTGCTAGTCTAAATGCTTCCTCTGTGGGTTTTGGCTGAGTTCTGCCTGGTGTTGGCAGCCCCGAGTTCCAATGCAAAGTCCCACAATTGCTGCAGTCTCCCTCCGCCAAGCACACCCCATGTGACACCCAACTTTGTGCCACATTGCCACTGCAAGAGATGAGGAAGGGGTTGTGCAGGCAATTCAAGACTGTCTTTCCTACCCTCTTCAGTGCCTTTCAGTGATATGACGTTAAAACCAGGTATTGTGATCATTAACCTGATTGTTGGTTCTTAACAAGGTGTTTTTTTGTGGAGATAGTTGTTAAATTTGGTGTTTTTGTCAGGAGGGTAATTAGTGGAGGCTTCTATGCAGCCATCTTGCTCCACCTCCTTGGTCAATAGTATTTTTTTTATAAATAATTATCTTTATAATTAAATTTTTGTCTGAGATTTGTTTTAAAATAATTTAGTCATGAGTTGGTAAGTACTGAAACTGAAGAATAGATATATAAGAGTCACCTTGTGTAGCTTATATGTGGGTTTGTATATGGTTAAAATTTTAGAAATGAAAATGTTTTAATAAATTACCTACTTGTCTAAAAGTATCTTTGACATTTCCCCAACCAAAGATAATGAAAGAATTAGAAAAGTTGACCTAGAGGGAAAAACTAAAAGAATTAGTATGAGCTTTGCCCAGATACAAGTGAAAGTCAATCTGATCAAGTATCTGGAATGGTTATATAATAAACAAACTGTGTTTTCTTTCTCATTCCCCAAGTAATTGAAGACAAGAAAACTTTTCTTCATTGTAGAAACTTACATGACAGAACAGGTAATAGGATTGATTATAACTTCTAATAGAAGATTGAATCAATTATAATCAAATAAAGCATAACTTCTAATATAGGGTGAACATCATATCATTTAAGGCTTTCAAAGTAACCTACATATAACCTAGTTTGTATGTTCAGAACATGTCTGAAAACCCAGCTTATGGCTGTGGAATCAGAAGGGGAACATTATGAAGTAGGAGAGGGTTATCTATTGAAATTTAGCCTTATCTATAAAGTTTTATTTTTATTTTTCACTTTTTATATGGGCGAGGTGTGAGGGGAATGCATTTTTGTTACTGTGAATAAGAAGAAATCTTTTTTGAAGTAACCCTTCTCTTCTGAGCAATGCTTTATAGACAAAGCATAGAGAAATTCCCATGTTTAGCTACTTTCATTACTGCCTAGCAGGGGAATGGCAAAGCACCTAAATCATGTGTGCACCCTGACAATGATGATTGATAATGAATTACTGCCTTTCACCCAGAGGAATCAATGCTGGGTCTTTCTAGAGGAATTAGATCAACTTTGTGAGCGTGATAATAAAGTTTCTTGGGCTTTAAAGTGTTCTGTGAATCATAAACCTTTCAAAGAAAACACATAGATTCCCCCATCCTAAGGAGTATGTACTGAATGAATATTAGTTTTTCTACACAATATCCCATTTTCTCTTCTTCTGGTAAAAGCAGATCAATTTTCATTAGGCAAACCACCCTTTCTTCACAGTTAAGTTCATGGGGCTTAAGTAAGGATAAACTTGCTCCCCTCCTCAATTAAGGCCGCCAAATAAGAGTCGGAGATTGCAGATTGTCTACAGAAGGAGCATGAAAATATAAACTCTGACAAAGAGAGTCATCCCTGAAACTTTTGAGAATGAGGCACTGATAGAATTTTAGGTCATGTTTTCTAGTGACCATTTTTATTCACTTTATAGGAAGATCTTGCCTGAAAAGGAGACCAACACAAAAGAACATATATGAGAGAGAGGGAGCCCTAGTGACATCACATGGGGCTCTGAACTCGATGTGCTATTTTCTTGTTTAACTTAAAGTCGATGTGGCTAGGCACAATAATGGTCCCCGAAGGTACCCACTTCTGCATCCCCAGAACCTATGAATGTTACCTTACACGGTAAAAGGAACTGTGCAGTTATGATTAAGCTAAGCATCTTGGCAGGGAGGGATTATCCTGGATTATCCAGGCGGCCCAATGTAATCACAAGGATTCTTAAAAGACAAAGGAAAGAGGTCGAAGGCAGAGATAAGAAGTGACAACAGAAATAGAGGTCAGAGTGATGCAGGGAAAGGGGCAGGAGTCAAGGGATACGGGCAGCCAATAAAAGATAGAAAAGACAAGGAAACAAATTCTCCCCCAGAGCCTCAAAAAGGAACATGGCCCTGCTGACTTTAGCCTGCCCAGCTTGATTTTTGGACTTTTGACTCCAGAATTGTAACAGAAAAAAACTGTGTGGCATTGAGCAACTCAGTTCATAGTATTTTGTTACAACAGCAGTAGGAAAGGAAGCAGTTATCATTCTGGCACTTATAACTGCTTATGATTATTGTTCCTAATGATTATTGTGCCCATGAACAATTCAAAACCAGTTATGAACAAGAAGCTCAACCTCCTAAATGGATCTCCACACTTACTAAAAAATGCAAAGCTTCAGGAGTGAAGTTATTGAAAACATGAATCCAATCTCAGATTTGATTCTAAAGTGGAGCCAAAATTAACTTTTAATGGTGTAATTACTTTGAGTATATTTTAACACCAGAGAGCAATGGCTTATCCAAATAAAATAAAGGTGTTCTTATTGGAATAAATATAGATTTTCTGTAAATCTAGTTTAATGTCTACATTGATAATTACCACAATGCTGAAAAGTACAGAAGAAAATTCCTATAGGGACTTTCCCCAAAATGTTAAGTTGATTAAAAGAATGTGATAAGAATATGATGTGAATCAAGCAGGACATACACTTTGCAACCAACGACATCAAGGTTGACTTTTAGTTTTCTTTTATGTTGACCTGCTCTTCAAAGAAAAGTGAGCCAAAATTTTAGAGTAGAAGGAGATAAAGATTGAGAATTTGGAAGTAGCCTTAAAATGTAAGAAATGCAAATGAAGGGAAAAGTCAGCTGTGGATTCACAGCTTGATGGGAAGATAAAGGAAATTAAAGAAAAAAGAACTGGAATTATAAACTTCAGAACCCTGACCATCTATCTGTTTCCTTCCTCATCTCCTCCCTCAAACTTAATGGGGAAAATAAGAAAAAAGACTGTCTCAGCCTGTTCAGCCTACTATAACAAAATACCTTAGACTGGGTAATTTGTAAACAATAGAAATTTATTTTTCATAGTTCTGAAGGCTGGGAAGCCCAAGATCAAGGTGCCAAAGAATTGATGTCAGGTGAGAGCCTATTCCTCACAGACTGCACCTCTTGCTGTGTCCATACATGGCAGAAAGGGCAAGGCAATTCCCTATTAACTCTTTTATAAGGGTACCAATCCCATTCATGAGAGCTGAGGCTTTACTACTTCATCGCTTCCCAAAAGGACCCACCTCTTAATACTATCACACTGGATGTCAGGTTCCAACATAGGAATTTTTGAAGGACTCCAACATTCACACCACAGCAAAGACCAAAAGGGGAAGAAAGAAAGAAATAGGATGATGAAAGGGGCAGCTCTATGATAATTTTCAGCCACTCCAGTTTGGACACCTGAAGCATTTAATTGGTTGAAGGAAAAAAGGCAACAAAACAAAAATGACTGTAGAAGAACGATTTTAAAAATCATTAAATTCCTCACAAAATTAGAAACAATCTAAAAGGAAAATCCAGAAAGATTTTATGTGGTGTTTGGTTTTGTTTTATAATGCTCACTAGACGCTAGCTCAGGTGCTGGGGACACAGGCTAGTGGAGGATTGTGGAAGGGAATAGGATAATTCCTCCTGCAAGGAGGTTACATTCAAGTGGAGTTACATAGAACTAAAGAAGAAATGTTATTCCTTTTTTCTCTCCCCCTGCTCTACCATTCATCTTTTCCCCACTCCTACATACCTAATTTAAATTGAGGAGCCCCAACTACCAAGAGGCTGAGGCAAGAAGATCATTTGAGCCCAGACGTTCAAGGCTGTAGTGATCTATAATCACACCACTGCACTCCAGCCTGGGTGACAAAGCAGGACCTCATCTCTAAAAAAAATAAAATAAACTGAGAGCCCTTTTAAAGTAGTCAAGGTCACCTGGCCAATATGGTGAAATTCTGTCTCTACTAAAAATGCAAAAATTAGCTGGGTGTGGTAGGGCACGCCTGTAGTCCCAGCTACTCAGGAGGCTGAGGCAGGAGAATTGCTTGAACCTGGGAGGCAGAGGTTGCAGTGAGCCGAGATCACGCCACTGTATTCCAGACCGGCGACAGAGCGAGATTCCGTCTCAAAAAAAAAAAAAAAAAAAAAAAAGTAGTAAAGGTCAATGCCTAATAGAAACAGAGTTTGTAGACAGCGACAATTCTCAATCAATCAACAATTTTTTAGTTATTTCTAGATAAACACACTAAAATCTTACCATAGTTGTTCTTAAATTAATTTTTACATAATTGTGTGTTAATTTCAGTGGAATCAGTCTTATTCACTGCTGCATATCCAGCACCAAGAAAGTGCCTGACACATAGTAGATGCTCAATAAACATGTGTTACATCAAGGAGAAATACAAAGAAACCATGGGCTATTAATTCTTGTCATGGAGAAAATACATAGAAAAAGAAAGAGCTGAAAAAACACGATACTAATCAAATACGTGATACAGCTCAGATCAGTGATATAGTTTACTCTGGTGTAAGACGGGAGAAAATTCTGTGGTTTTACATTTGAAATACAAGTATTTAGCAATGCATGTGAAACTAGCAATTTTTTTCACTTGGGCTTAGAAGAGGAGTATTTACTGTAGTATGTCAATGACTAGAACTGCACTGTGTCCAATATAGTAGCCACTTGCCATATGTGGTTCTTTTCATTGAAATTAAAAATTATGTAACTCATCTGCATTAGCCACATTTCAAGTGCTCAACAGCCACATGAGTCTAGTGGCTATATATTATTAGTGCAGATGTAGAACATGACCATCATCATGGAAAATCCTATTTTATGGTTCTGGTCCATACTATGATGCACTATAACATAGAAGCAGCCAGAATTTTACAAGTTAGAGAAATAAGACACAAGCTCACACACACACAGTTATATAAAGTGCTCCATATCAACCCAGTATCTAGAGTGACCAATCAGTATTTTCTCTGATTTCACTGTCCCCCAAATATTTTCATTTATTTAATATAGATAATTATGCGTATTTAAAGTCTAGCAACCATTGAGAAACCCCAACACCATCTGATGTCATCAGCCACTTCTTTTTATTTAGTCCTTCAAAGCCTTAGATTATCTCTTCAAGTTATGTCTGCTAACTCCTGGCATTTGTGGACTTCTGCATTCCTCCGATGGGCAGTGGTTGAAAGTCTTGCCTCTAGTTGACAATTCCCCTTTAGAACTGACTATGTACTAGACCTCAGCAACACATCTGCCAAGCCATAATTAGCCAGATAAATATGCATCTTATTTCTAAAGGTCCATAGAAGCATGTGTATCCAAACTGACAAGTCTCTGGTATTAAATTATTCCCTAGACTTTGCACTTCAGGAGGATATCTAATAGACAAAGATTGATTCACCAATTAAATAAAATCTGCATGTTCTAAATCAAAAACAAGCTCATTGAGGTTTATTTTGCTAGAAATCCCTTGCTAAATTATTGTTTAAAATAAGACATAAAACAGGGAAAACACCATTGCATGATGAGTAATTAGAAAAATGAATGACTTTTTGACCAAATTAGAGGTTGAAGTGAAAATTCCTGAGGATGAAAAATAAAACAAATGTATGTGTGTTATTAATATTATATATGTGTCCCTAGGTGTGCTACAACATCTAAGACTTGATGGCTATATTTGTTGAATACAAAAAAAATTATTAGATATGAATAAATTTGGAAATACTTGCATACATTCTTTGTCTTACTTAACTCATTCCTACTAAATTAGAGATTTCCCTCTTCTAGATAGGAGTAATATAAAACCAAGAAGACAAGAATATGACCTTTGGTGAAAATAGCACTAATTATTTACCAACTGCCCAAGTGAAAAAGAGTAAAAGAGAAAGAGTAATAATGGGACTACCCAAATGCAAGAATTCTATTGCTCCTTCAAAAACACAAACATTGCCGGGCATGATGGCTCACACCTGTAATCCCAACACTTTGGGAAGCCAAGATGGGCAGACTGCTTGAGCTGGGGAGTCTGAGCCCAGCCTGGGCAACATGGTGAAACCCCATCTCTACAAAAAAATACAAAAATTAGCCAAGCATGGTGGTGCACAGCTGTAGTCCCAGCTACTCAAGAGACTGGGATGGGAGGACCAACAGAGACCAGAAGGTAAAGGCTGCAGTGAGCTTTGATGGCACCCCTGCACTCCAGCCTGGGCAACAGAGTAAGACCCTGTCTCAAAAAAACAAAACAAACAAATAAAAAACATTAAATGACTTTCATAGGGATTAGCAAATCCTGGTCTGCTTAGCAACATCCTGAAAATCTGAAACCCTCGCTTTGCAGAGGGAGCCCAAAGTGACCACTCTAAGAAGGCACATGAGATCATATTTTCAAACAGGCAATGTAATGAATGAGCTCATAAAAGTTTTTCATGCCCTACTAATTTTGATGATAGAAGTCACATTTGATTAGCCTGCTTAAACATCCATTGTCAAGAGCAACTTAGGTAGATAGAAATGCCCTCTCTTACTGCCAAACTGCCCCTTAGACTTATTTAGAATCTTATCCATGTTTAAGGTTTTTCTCTCAGGTTTTGAATTATCTGTTTTATAAAGGCATTCCCAAAAATGCTTTATATACTTGAAGAGAGCTCCAATATATAGTTATTGGAGGGAAAAAAAAAGACAATTTTAGCATTTATTTTCCAAAAATTTGACTTTGCATTTCTATGGAGAGAAGGAAGCCAGAATTTTCCTTCAAAGAGTTGCTGTTAAAATAAGGAACATGCCACTTTCCAGCAATTGACCTGGCTAGATGGCTAAGGAAAAAAATAGCGATCTCTCCACCCAATATTTGAGGCTAAATTACATAAATATTACCGACATACAATAAAACAATTGTTTTTATGCTCAACCACTAAAACAACTTAAAATTATAATAGCTACCATTCTTTGAGCGATTTGTTTGTGGCAGGCACTGGCTTCAGCACATTACAAATATAATTAACAACTCTATTAAATAGGTATTATTAGTCCAATATTCAGATGAAAATATTGAGACTCAGATTGCTTAAAAGATATGTCAGGTTTAAACAGTCATGAACCAGCAGAGATCAGATTTATACCACAGTCAAATCCTGACTCTAAAGTTTGAGTGTTTCCGTAGTGCTTCCCAAATTGTCGACATTATGAATTTATACAATTTTCTCATTTAAAAGAAAAACAAATTTTTATTTCCCATTCTCCTTACTTTTAAAATGGTATTGGTAATTGGTACTATCTTCTTCAACTGGTACTGTCTTCAACATTGTTGTTGTAAGATAAAATTAAAGTAGAGGGTGCAGGCCAGGCGCGGTGGCTCACGCTTGTAATCCCAGCACTTTGGGAGGCCAAGGCGGGTGGATCACGAGGTCAGGAGATCGAGACCACGGTGAAACCCCGTCTCTACTAAAAATACAAAAAAATTAGCCGGGTGTGGTGGCGGGCGCCTGTAGTCCCAGCTACTCAGAGAGGCTGCGGCAGGAGAATGGCGTGAACCCGGGAGGCGGAGCTTGCAGTGAGCCGAGATCGCACCACTGCACTCCAGCCTGGGCGACAGAGCGAGACTCCGTCTCAAAAAAAATAAATAAATAAATAAATAAATAAATAATAAAGTAGAGGGTGCAGTGGCTCAAGCCTGTGAACCCAGCACTTTGGAAGGCTGAGGTGAGAGGGTCACTTGAGGCCAGGAATTCGAGACCAGCCTGAGCAACATAGCAAGACACCATTTCTACAAAAAAAAAAAAAAAAAAATTTAATTAGCCAGGCATGGTGCACGCGCCTGTAGCGAGCTTCCTGGGAAGCTAGGGCAAGAGGATTGCTTGAGCGCACGAGTATAAAGCTGCAATAAGTTAGGATCACAACACTGCACTCCAGCCTGGACAACAGAGTGAGAGTTTATCTCTAAAAAAACAAAGAAAGAAAGATGATCTTCTCATCTCAATTCCCCTGTAGAAACTGGTCATGTTAGTCACCTTCAGAAGGCAATCAGTGTGATTGTAGGAAAGGAAAGGAAGGGAGAATTTTCACTACATGCCCCTTTTACTTTTTTAGCCAAGTAACTACATTAACTGATCAAAGAAATAAATAAAATTTAATTTTTAAAGATAACTTTCTAGATTCTACAAATAAGTGAGATCATACAGTACCCATTTTTCTGTGTCTGTCTTATTTCATTTAACATAATTTCCTCCAGTTGCATCCATGTTGTTACAAAAGGGCAGGATTTCCTTGTTTCAGAGCTGAATGATACTCCATTGTATCTATACAGCACATTTTCTATAAATAAGAATATTTCTATAAATATTCATCTGTTCATAGACACTTCGGTTGTTTCCGTATCTGGGCTATTGTGAATAATGCTGCAATGAAAACCCAGATAGCTCTTTTTTTTTGAGACAGTGTTTCACTCTCTCGCCTAAGTTGGAACGCAGTGGTGTGATCTCGGCTCACTGCAGCCTCAACCTCCTGGGCTCAAGTGATTCTCCTACCACAGCCTCCAGAGTAACTGGGATTACAGGCACGTACCTCCACGTCAGGCTAACATTTTGTATTTTTAGTAAAGACAGAGTTTCGCTATGTTGCCTAGGCTGGTCTCAAACTCCTGCACTCAAGCAATCCACACCCCTCGGCCTCCCAGAGTGCTGGGTTTACAAGCATGAGCCACCGCGCCCAGTCAGATATCTCTTTGAAACACTGATTTCATTTCCCAAAAAGTCGAACTTACAGGAGCAGAGACTGGAACGGTGGCTGCCAAGGGCTTGGGGGTGGAGGAGCTAAAGAGATATTGGTCAATGGGTACAAATTTTCAGTTATAAAGTGAATAAGTTCTGAGGATCTAATGTACAAGAAAGTGACCATAGTTAATAATACTGTGTTGTTTACTTCAAATTTGATAAAAGAACAGTTTTTCAGTGTCTTCTCCATACAAACACACACACACACACACAGCACTTACACAGAAAATAGTAACTATGGATGATGATAAATGTGTTAATTTGGTTGTAGCAATTATCTCACAACAAATACAAACATCGAATCATCATGTTGCAAATATTGAACATATACATTTTTATTTGCAGTTATATTTCAATAAAACTAGAAAAAAATCAAGAGTAACCTGTGTAGTAATAATGGATTTCAGTTTTATGTATCAATCTAAATTCATGTTTAGCCTAATATATATACAGATATGCATAGATACCTATGTATGCATGGGCTAGTATATGCACATATACTTTTTGCTCTGCAGCTGAGAAGGCCTAAAGAAGTAGCAACAAAAACTCATTAGGTCCCAGAATTTGTTTTTTTTTTTTTTTTTTTTTTTTTTGAGACAGAGTCTTGCTCTGTTGCTCAGGCAGGAGTCCAGTGGCACAATCCTGACTCACTGCAACCTCCGTCTCCCGGGTTCAGGCGATTCTCCCGCCTCAGCCTCCCAAGTAGCTGGGATTACAGGCAAGTGCCAACCATTTCCAACAAAAGGAATAAGGATACTTGAAGAAATGGCTGGCTTAAGCCTGGGGGAGGAAATATACAAGATGAGCCTGGAGCATCTTGTGTCAAAAAGTAAGGAAGAGCTGAAGATAAAAACAAAAAGCCACATTGCTATAGAGACTGTGAGACACAACAGGGGGTCCCTTTTGGGGGATCCTGTAAATCTCAAGCATGAACATAAAGGAAAATCCTGAAATTCCTTCAAGTGAAATTCCAGGCATCTAGTTAGCCCCAGAAGTTAATTTAAGTAACTTGTTAATCAAGAAGCAAATCGTAGCCTAAAACAATAGCCAAGGAAATTACAGTTCCAGAGATGTTTGCTTTCCCTATAGAAACTAAGAATAACAACATATGTCACTAAGTTGTCTTTCATGAGCTTGTACTCCCAACTTAAGACCCCCACAAATGGATCCATTGGCAAGTATACCCCCAATAAAGAGGACGTGAAGACTAAACTTTATTCACCCTTTATTCTGTTTCTTTCTGAAGGGCTTGGAGAAAAAAAGTCCCCCTAGCCAGGCCAGTTGACATTTTTCCACGGACCCCAAATTTTTAAACAAAGCTTCTCTTCTTAACCAATGGCAAATCAGAAGCTCTTGAATCTACCTACAACCTGTAAACCCTCACTGCAAGATATCCTGCCCTTTTAAGCTCAAACCAACATGTAACCACCATATTGATTTATTATTTTGCCTGTAACTTCTGCTTTTCTGAAATTTACCCTTGCCTTAAAAAACTCGTTGGAGAGTCTAGAATTGGGCATTTAGCTGTCTGATCTTCCTTGTGTAGTACTATGCAATAAACATCTTCCTTTCTAGCACTGCAAAAACCTCAGTGTAGGCATCTGTTTTTACTGTGCCAGGCAAGTGGACCCCAGTTCAGTTCTATAACAACAGGAGCCACTGAAAAAGCTCTCAGTAGCCAAAAATGGAAGGAGTTAAGCAAAAAAATAAGTTAAGTAGTATTGGATTATAACTCAAAGTATAAAATAAATATCCTAGTCCCTGCAAACATAAATAAGGAGATTTTGGTGAACATCAGCAACCATAAACTGTGTTTATAATACGTATCCCTGATATGACGAAATGAAAATGGCACTTTACCTCTGTGGTCTTCCTCCCAATAACTCACAAACCTGTCTTATCATGAGGAAAACATCAGTCAAATTCAAATAGTAGGGACTAGAGAGGATCATGGTGGATGGGAGGCAGGACTGGATTGCAGCTCCCACTCGGACGGACAAAGCAGCATGTGGAGGCTCACATCATGAACTTTTGCTCTAGAACTACTGCAGGAATAAATCAGGAAAGCTGAGAGAACCCACAGACCTACTGAAGGAGGCAAATTGCTCCTGCAGGACCCGGGAGACACCGCAAATACTGTGAGTGCCCAAATCGTGAAAAAGGGAAAGGGGGATTGTCTGCCCTCCAACATACACCCTCACTGGGGAATCTCAAGGTCTAGCACATGGGAGAAGATTCTAACCTCACCTGGAGCTGAGTCGATTTAGAGAGCAGAGCAAAACACAGTGGTAGAAGCAGCAGCAGGAAAAGCCCTGTGGGCTCTCTGGGTCTCCTAAGAAACCATTTCTGCCTTGCCTCACAGGGGTCCCTGGAGCAGGCTGCCTGGGGGTACTTGGAAAAGGCCACAGGGAGAAGGAAACCTCCAGCTGAACTTTGTAACAATTTCAACCAAATGAGAAGTCTCCCGGCCGGAACTCAGGGGAGGGCATGAATCTGGTGTGCAGATTCCACAGGCGGAAAGTACGAAAGCCCTACTTGCTTTTGCAGCTGGGAGACTGGTAGCCTGGGGCAAGTTCTCAGCCCTGCTTGCCCACTGCCTGGAAACAAACTCAGTGCCGTTGTGGGGGTACGGGGGAACAGTGGAAGTGAGACCAGCCTTTTGGGTTGCAAGAGAACAGGGTGAGGCCTGTGACTGCTGGCTTTCCCCCACTTCCATGACAACCTGCATGGCACAGCAGAGCCAGCCATAAGCCTCTTGGGAACATAACTGCATTGACCTGGGGACCACACCCTCATCCCACACAGCAACCAGAGCAAGACCTGCTCAAGGAGAGTCTGAGCTCAGACACACCTAGCCCTGCCCCCACCTGATGGTCCTCCCCTACCCACCTTAGTAGCTGAAGACAAAGGGCATATACTCTTGGGAGTTCTAGGGCCCTGCCCACCACCTGATCCTCCCCACACTACCACAGCTAATGCTCTGTTGAATGCACCACCTCCTGACAGGAGGCCCACCAGCACAAAAATAGTGAATTAAACAGCCAGAACTAAGGACCCTCACAGAGTCCATTTCACCCCCCTGTCACTTCCACCAGAGCAGGTGCTGGTATCCACAGCTGAGAGACCCATAGATGGTTCACATCACAGGACTCTGTACAGGCAACCCCCAGTACCAGCCCAGAGCCCGGTAGACCTGCTGGGTGGCTAGATACAGAAGAGAGATGACAATCACTGTAGCTTGGCTCCCAGGAAGCCACATCCCTAGGAAAAGAGGGAGAGTACTACATCAAGGAACACCCGTGGGACAAAAGAATCTGAACAGCCTTCAGCCATCTGACAGAGCCTATCAAAATGAGAAGAAACCAGAAAAACGACTCTGATAATATGACAAAACAAGGTTCATTAACGCCTAAAAAAAAAATCACACTAGCTCACCAACAATGGATCCAAAGCAAGAAGAAAATCCCTGATTTACCCAAAAAAAAATTCAGGAGGGCAATTATTAAGCTAATCAAGGAGACACCAGAGAAAGGCAAAGCCCAATGTAAGGATACTTTTTTAAATGATACAAGAAATGAGGGGAAATCTTCAAGGAAATAGATAGCATAAGTAAAAAACAATCAAAGCTTCAGGAAACAATGGACACACTTATAGAAATGCAAAATGCCTGGAAAGTCTCAGCAGTAGAATCAAACAAGCAGAAGAAAGAACTTCAGAGCTTGAAGACAAGGTTTTCAAATTAATCTAATCCAACAAAGACAAAGAAAAAAAGAAAATATGAACAAAGCCTCCAAGAAGTCTGGGATTATGTTAAATAACCAAACCTAAGAATAATTAGGGTTCCTGAGAAAGAAGAGAAATCTAAAAGTTTGGAAAATATATTTGGGGGAATAATCAAGGAGAACTTTCTGAGCCTTGCTAGAGACCTAGACATCCAAATACAAGAGGCAAAAAGAACACCTGGGAAATTCATCTCAAAAAAATCATCACCTAGGCACATTGTCATCACGTTATCTAAAGTTAAGATGAAGGAAAGAATCTTAAAAACTGTGAGTCAATAGCACCAGGTAACCTATAAAGGAAAACCTATCAGATTAACAGCAGATTTCTCAGTAGAAACCCTGCAAGCTACAAAGGATTGGGGCCCTATCTTCAGCCTCCTCAGACAAAACAATTATCAGTCAAGAATTTTGTATCCAGCTAAACAAAGCTTAATAAATGAAGGAAAGACACAGTCTTTTTCAGACAAACAAATGCTAAGAGAATTCACCACTACCAAGCCAACACTACAACAACTACTAAAAGAAGCTCTAAATCTTGAAATGAATCCTGAAACATATCGAAACAGAACCTCTTTAGAGCATAAGCCTCCCAGGACCTATAAAACAAAAATACAATTTAAAAAAAAAAAAAGGTATACAGGCAACAAATAGCACAATGAATGGAATAGTACCTCATATCTTAATACTAACATTGAATGTAAATGGCCTAAATGCTACACTTAAAAGATACAGAATTGCAGAATGGATAAGAATTCACTAACCATCTGCTGTCTTCAAGAGACTAATCTAACACATAAGGACTCACATAAACTTAAGGTAAAAGGGTGGAAAAAGACATTCCATGCAAATGGACATCAAAAGCAAGCAAGATTCACTTTTTATATCAGACAGAACAAACTTTAAAGCAACAGCAGTTAAAAAAGACTAAGAGGGGCATTATATGATGATCAAAGGCCTTGTCCAACAGGAAAATATCACTGTCCTAAATATATATGCACCTAACACTGGAGCTCCCAAATTTATAAAACAATTACTACTAGACCTAAGAAATGAGATAGACCACAACACAATAATAGTGGGAGACTTCAATACCTCACTGACAGCACTAGACAGGTCATCAAGACAAAAAGTCAACAAAGAAACAATGGATTTAAACTATACCCTAGAACAAATGGACTTAACAGAACATTCTAGCCAACAACCACAGAATATACATTCTATTCAACAGCTCATGGAACTTTCTCCAAGATAGACCATATGATAGGCCACAAAACAAGCCTTAATAAATTTAAGAAAACTGAAATTATATCAAGCACTCTCTCACACCCCAGGAAACTAAAACTGGAAATCAACGCCAAAAGAAACCTTCAAAACCATGCAAATATATGGAAATTAAATAACCTGCTTTTGAATGATCATTGGGTCAACAATGAAATCAAGATGGAAATTTAAGGCCGGGCGCGGTGGCTCACGCCTGTAATCTCAGCACTTTGGGAGGCCGAGGTAGGCGGATCACAAGGTCAGGAGATTAAGATCATCCTGGCTAACACGGTGAAACCCCGTCTCTACTA
The DNA here is from genome assembly GCF_006542625.1 of Nomascus leucogenys. NCBI lineage: Eukaryota > Metazoa > Chordata > Mammalia > Primates > Hylobatidae > Nomascus > Nomascus leucogenys. Next base: position 11,861,266 of record NC_044401.1, read on the forward strand.
AAAATACAGAAAAATTAGCCGGGCGTAGTGGCGGGTGCCTGTAGTCCCAGCTACTTGGGAGGCTGAGGCAGGAGAATGGCGTGAACCTGGAAGGTGGAGCTTGCAGTGAACCAAGATTGCGCCACTGCACTCCAGCCTGGGCGACAGAGTGAGACTCCGTCTCAAGAAAAAAAAAAAAAAAAAAAGATGGAAATTAAAAAATTCTTTTTTTTTTTTTTGAGTTGGAGTCTCACTCTGTTGCCCAAGCTGGAGTGCACTGGCATGATCTTGGCCCACTGCAACCTCCGCCTCCCAAGTTCAAGCAATTCTCCCTGCCTCAGCCTCCCGGGTAGCTGGGATTATAGGTGCCCACCACCATGCCTGGCTAATTTTTGTAGTTTTAGTAGAGACAGGGTTTTGTCATGTTGGCCAGGCTGATCTTGAACTCCTGACCTCAGGTGATCTACCTGTCTTGGCCTCCCAAAGTGCTGAGATTACAGGCATGAGCCACTGCACCCAGTGGGAAATTTAAAAATTCTTTGAACTGAATGATAATAGTCACATAACCTATCAAAACCTCTAGGATACCACAAAGGCGATACTAAGAGGAAAGTTCGTAACTCTAAATGCCTACATCAAAAATTCTGAAAGATCACGGACAGACAATCTAAAGTCACACCTCAAGGAACCAGAGAAACAAGAACAAACCAAACCCAACCTCAGCAGAAAAAAGGAAATAACCAAGATGAGAGCAGAACTAAATGAAATTGAAACAAACAAAAAAAAAAAATACAAAAGATAAATGAAACAAAAAGCTGGTTCTTTGAAAAGATAAAATTGATAGACCATTAGCAAGATTAACCAAGAAGAGAGAAAATCCAAATAAGCTCAATTAGAAATGAAATGGGAGATATTACAGCTGAGAACACATAAATAAAAAAGATTATTCAAGACTACTATGAACACTTTTATGCACATAAACAACAAAACCTAAAGGAGATGGGTAAATTTCTGGAAAGATACAACCCTCCTAGCTTAAATCAGGAAGAATTAGATACAGACCGATTATGAACAGACCAATAACAAGCAGCAAAATTGAAATGGTAATTTAAAAATTACCAGGAAAAAAAGACCAGGACCAGATAAATTCACAGCTGAATTCTACCAGACATCCAAAGAATTGGTACCAATCCTTTTGACACTATTCCACAAGATAGAGAAAGAAGGACCCCTTCCTAAATCATTCTATGAAGCCAGTATCACCCTAATACCAAAACCAGGAAAGGACATAACTAAAAAAGAAAACTACAGACCAATATCCCTGATGAACATAGATGCTAAAATCCTTAATAAAATACTAGCTAACCAAATCCAATAATATACCATGATCAACTGGGTTTCATACCAGGGATGCAGGATTAACATATGCAAATCAATAAATGTCATACACCACATAAACAGAATTAAAAACAAAAAAATCACGTGATCATCTCAATAGATGCAGAAAAAGCATTCAACAAAATCCAGCTTCCCTTTATGACTAAAACTCTCAGCAAAATAGACATACAAGGGACATACCTCAATATAATAAAAGCCATTTATGACAAACCCACAGCCAACATAATACTGAATGGGGAAAAGTTGAAAGCATTCCCTCTGAGAACTGGAACAAGACAAGGATGCCCACTCTCACCACTCCTCTTCACCATAGTACTGGAAGTCCTAGCCAGAACAACCGGGCAAGAGAAAGAAATAAAGAGCATCCAAATCGGTAAAGAGGAAGTCAAACTGTCACTGTTTGCTGCTTATATGATTGTACATCTAGAAAACCCTAAAGACTCTTCAAAGAAGCTCCTAGAACTGTTAAAAGAATTCAGCAAAGTATCTGAATACAAAATTAATGTACACAAATCAGTAGCTCTGCTATACACCAACGGCAACCAAGCTGAGAATCAAATCAAGAACTCAATCCCTTTTACAATAGCTGTAAAATAAAATAAAATAAAATACTCAGGAACATACCTAACCAAGGAGGTAAAAGACATCTACAAGGAAAACTACAAAACACTGTTGAAAGAAATCATAGACAACATGAACAAATGGAAACACAGCCCATGCTCATGGATGGGTAGAATCAATATTATGAAAATGACCATACTGCCAAAAGCAATCTACATATTCAATGCAATTTCCATCAAAATACCACCATCGTTCTTCACAGAACTAGCAAAAAACAATCCTAAAATACATTTGGAACAAAAAACAAGCCGCATAGCCAAAGTAAGACTAAGCAAAAAGAACAAATCTGGAGGCATCACATTACCTGATTTCAAACTACACTATAAAGACATAGTCACCAAAACATCATGGTACTGGTATAAAAATAGGCACATAGACCAATGGAACAGAACAGAGAACCCAGAAATAAAGCCAAATACTTACAGCCAACTGATTTTCGGCAAAGTAAACAAAAACATAAAATGGGAAAATAACACCATATTCAACAAATGGTGCTGGGATAACTGGCAAGCCACATGTAGGAGAATGAAACTGCATCCTCGTCTCTCACCTTATACAAAAACTAACTCAAGATGTATCAAGGACTTAAATCTAAAACCTCAAACTATAAAAATTACAGAAGATAGCATCAGAAAAACCCCTCCAGACATTGGCTTAGGCAAGGATTTCATAACCAAGAACACAAAAGCAAATGCAATAAATCAAAGATAAATTGCTGGGACTTAATTAAACTAAAGAGCTTTTGCACAGCAAAAGAACAGTCAGCAGAGTAAACACACAACCCACAGAATGGGAGAAAATCTTCACAATCTATACATCTGACAAAGGACTAATATCCAGAATCTACAACAAACTCAAACAAATTAGCAAGAAAAAATTCAAACAATCCCATCAAAAAGTGGGCCAAGGACACAGACAATTCTCAAAAGAAGATATACAAATGGCCAAGAAACATATGAAAAAATGCTCAACATCATTAGTTATCAGGGAAATGCAAATCAAAACCACAATGCAATACCACCTTACTCCTGCAAGAATGGCCATAATCAAAAAAATCAAAAATCGTAGATGTTGGCGTGGATGTGGTGAACAGGGAAAACCTCTACACTGCTAATGGTAATGTAAGCTAGTACAACCACCATGGAAAACAGTGTGGAGATTCCTTAAAGAACTAAAAGTAGAACTATCATTTGATCCAGCAACCCCATTACTGGGTACCTACCCAGAGGAAAAGAAGTCATTATACAAAAACGATACTTGCACACGCATGTTTATAACAGCACATTTTGCAATTGCAAAAATGCAGAACCAACCCAAATACCCATCAAACGAGTGGATAAAGAAATTGTGGTAAGTGTGTGTGTGTATGTGTGTGTGTGTGTGTGTGTGTATATATATATATATAATTGTGGTATATATGGTGTATATATAGAAACAATTGTGAGATATATATATATATCTCACAATATATATATGATGGAATATTACTCAGCCATAAAAAAGAATGAGTTAATGGCATTTGTAGCAACCTGGATGAGACTGGAGACTATTATTCTAAGTGAAGTAACTCAGGAATGGAAAACCAAACATCATATCTTCTCATTCATAAGTGGGAGCTAAGCTACGAGGATGCAAAGTTGTAAGAATTACATAATGGACTTTGGGGACTCTGGGGGAAGGGGTAGGAAGGGGGGTGAGGGATAAAGACTACAAATAGGGTACAGTGTATACTGCTTGGGTGATGGGTACACCAAAATTTCACAAATCACCACTAAAGAACTTACTCATGTAACCAAACACCACCTGTTCCCCATAACCTATGGAAATTTAAAAAATCAGTTAGCTATAAATATGTGGATTAATCTCTGCATTCTCCATTTTATTCCATTGGTCTGTATGTCAAATAGCAGGACATCCTGTAAAACATGTGACTAGTACTTCACAAAACTGTAAAGGTCATCAGAACCATAGGAAAGTCTGAAAAACTGTCACAGCCAGGAGAAGCCTAAAGAGATACAACAACTAAAAGTGATGCAGCATCCTGGATGGGATTCTAAAGTAGAAACGGAGCATTAGGGGCTGGGTGTCGTGGCTCACGCCTGTAACCCCAGTACTTTGGGAACCCAAGGTGGGTGGATCGCTTGAGCCCAGGAGTTCAAGACTGGCCTGTGCAATATGGCAAAACCCTGTCCCTACTAAAAATTTAAAAATTAGCTAGGTGTGGTGGTGTGTGCCTATGGTCCCAGCTACTCAGGAGGATGAGGTGGGAAGATCACTTGAACCTGGGAGGTCGAGGCTGCAGTGAGCCATCATCAAGCCACTGCACTCCAGCCTGGGTGACAGAGCAAGACCTGTCTCAAAAAAATAAAAGAAAGAGAAGAAAAGAAGAAAAAAAATAGGTAAAAACTAAGGAAATACAAAGAACTATGGACTTTAGCTAATAATAATGTGTCAATGTTGGTTCATTAATTATGACATGTATCATACAAATGTAAGACAATAAGAGGGAAAATTGGATGTGGGGTATATAGGAACTCTGTACTACTTTCTTAATTGTTCTGAAATTCTAAAACTGCTATGAAAAGTAAAATCTGAGCCAGGCACGGTGGCTCACACCTGTAATCCCAGCACTTTGGGAGGCCAAGGAGGGTGGATCACTAGAGGCCAGGAGTTTGAGACCAGCCTAGCCAACATGGCAAAACCGCATCTCTACTAAAAATACAAAAATTAGCCAGGTGTGGTGGCGGGCACCTGTAATCCCAGCTACTCAGGAGGCTGAGGCAGGAGAATCACTTGAACCCGGGAGGCTGCAGATGCAGTGAGCTGAGATTGCGCCACTGCACTCTAGCCTGGGTGACAAAGTGAGACTCTGTGTTAAAAAATAAAAAAATAAATAAATATATATATATAGTATTTGAAAATGAGAAATAGATGAAACAATGGTTTTCAGATATGTGAAAATGGCACAGGGATGTGATTCTTGAAAGAAAGCAAACAATGTGAGCCCTAAAATTGCTTCACTGCCTAGAAAGAGCTTACAGGGTGCAGCTCAGGAAGGAAGCCCCTAAAGGGAATCCACAAGGGTTCCCTGAGGTGAGGAAACAAAGTTTAGAGCTTGGGGACACCAAGACAGCTAGAATTTACAGACCAGATTACCAGAGAAGAGAGAGCTGATAGAGCAAACACTCCAGAGATCTGTAGAGGATTGCCCTTGATTCTTCAGCTGCCCACTGATTAGCACATGTGTTTGAGGAAACGTCCCAGGGCCAGGGAGAGAACATCAGAAAGAATCAAGTGAAACAATCACCAGAGCTCACACAGGTCAGGAGTTCATATTGCCACTAGCCAGTGTGGGAAGGCCTGTTAACACACGATGCATCAAGTAGAATTTTCGGAAGGTGTTGCCTCGGTATTAGAGCCGAATTAGCCCTAGGACCCACCTAACAAATTTAAAAGCAAACCTTAAAAAAATGAAATTGTTTCCAGATAACTGCCTGCCAGAAAAAAAAAAAGACCAAAACTATTTAAAGGAATGCAAACAACCCCAGCAAAAAACATAAAATTCAAAATATCTAGCATCCAATAAAATTTAAAAGGCATGCAAAAAAGCAAGAAAATGTGATTTATAATAAAGATAAAATTAATGATTGGAAATAGACACAGAAATGACACAGATAATAAAAGTAATAGTTATTAAAACAGCTACTGTAAACATACTCCATATAAAAGAATGTAAATGGTAAGCATGGTAAAGAGTATGGTAAATGGTAAGCATGCTAAAATACTTAAAAGGCACAAACTGATTTCAAGAGATAATAAATGCAGTCTCTGGAAAAAAAATGTGCCAGATTAAATTAATACCAGACACTGCAGAAGAAAAAGTTATTGAACTTGAAGAAAGCAATAGAAAAAAAAAAAAAAAAGACCCATAGATCAAAGGAGCTCAATGAACACCAAACAAAAAATATATATTTTATATAACATATATATACTGAACTAAGTAAAAATGCTCACCATCACTAATGAAAATGATCGACATCACTAGTCATCAGAGAAATACAAATCAAAACCACACCAGATACCATCTCATACCAGTCAGAATGGCTATTACTAAAATATCAAAAAATAACAGATGCTGGTGAGGCTACAGTGAAAAGAGAAAGCTTATGCACTGTTGGTGGGAATATAAACTAGTTCAGCCACTGTGGAAAGCAGTTTGTAGATTTCTCAAAGAACTTAGAACTATACCAGCCAACCCAGCAATCCCATTACTAGGTATATATCCAAAAGAAAATAACTCATTCTACCAAAAAGACACATGCACTTGTATGTTAATTGCAGCACTATTCACAATAGTGAAGACATGGAATCAGCCTAGGTTCCCATCAATGATGGACTGGAAATAAGAAAATGTGGTATACATACACCATGGAATACTACACAGCCATAAAAAAGAATAAAATAATTTCCCTTGCAGCAACATGGATGCATCTGGAGCTTACACTAAGTGAATTAACACAGAAACACGAAAGCCAAATACAGCATGTTATCAATTGTAAGTGGGTGCTAAACGATGGGTACTCATGGACATAAAGATGGTAACAATACACACTAGGGACTATTGGAGGGGAGGGTTGAAACTTTAATTATTGCATACTACGCTCAGTACTTGGGTGATGGAATCAATCATACATACCTCAAACCTCAGCATCATGCCATATACCCAGGTAACAAACCTACACATGTACCCTCTGAATATAAAATAATAGTTGAAATTTTTAAAAATTTATATATGAAGAAAATTACAAGGCATATTCACTTTAAGCCAATGTATATTAGTTATCTATCATAAAATATCATTTTATCCAAAACTTAGTAACTAAAAACAACAAACATTTATGATCCCACATAGTTTCTGAGGGTCAGGAAGCCAGGAGAGGCTTAGCTGGGTGGTTTTGGCTCAGGGTTTCTCATAGGGTTTCAGGCAAACTGTTGGCCTGGGATGTAGTCATCTGCGATTGGAGGATCTACTTCCAAGCTGACTTCATGAAAATCAAAAACCCTTGCTCTTCCAATAACACAAGAAGAAACCCCGTCTCTACTAAAAATACAAAATTAGCCGGGTGTGGTGGTGCATGCCTGTAATCCCAGCTACTCGGGAGGCTGAGGCAGGAGAATTGCTTGAACCCGGGAGGCAGAGGTTGTAGTGAGCTGAGATCATGCCATTGCACTCCAGCCTGGGCAACAAGAGTGAACTTCTGCCTCAAAAAAAAAAAAAAAAAAAAAAAAAAAAAAAAAAAAAAGAAAGAAAGAAAAAAAGAAAATGAAAAGGCAGGAGTGGAGAAAATATTTGCAAAACATACAATCTGATAAATTACTTACTCCTAGAATATATGAAAAATTCTTACAACTCAGGCTAGGCGCGGTGGCTCATGCCTGTAATCCCAGCACTTTGGGAGGCCGAGGCGGGCAGATCACAAGGTCAGGAGATCAAGACCATCCTGGCTAACACGGTGAAACCCCGTCTCTACTAAAAATACAAAAAATTAACCGGGCATGGTGGCGGGCACCTGTAGTCACAGCTACTCAGGAGGCTGAGGCAGGAGAATGGCGAGAACCCGGGAAGCAGAGCTTGCAGTGAGCTGAGATCGCACCACTGCACTCCAGCCTGGGTGACAGAGCGAGACTCCGTCTCAAAAAAAAAAAAAAAAAAAATTCTTACAACTCAAGAAGACGACGACAAATGACCCAGTAAAAATGGGCAGAAGATTTGAACAGACACTTCACTGAAGAAGATACAAGAATGGTAAATAAGTACATTTAAAAATGTTTAACATCAGTAGTTATTGGGAAAATGAAAATCAAAACCATAAAGTAGTACCAGTATACCCATTGTGTAATGGATAAAATTAAAGAGAATGACCATACCAAGTATTGGTGCAGACATCAAACAATGAACGTGTTCATATATTGCTGAGGAGACTGTAAAGTGATACAAGCACTTTGATAACTTAGCAGTTTCATAGAAGTTCAACATAGATCTACTGTATAATCCAGCCATTCCAACTCTAGATATTTTACCAAGAAAATCAAAGAATATATCCAAACAAAGACACAGACATAGACTTGTACAGAGACTTCTTACTTGCTCATAGCAATTTCATTAGTAAGAGTCACAAACTAGAAAAAAATAAATACCCAAGAATAAGTGAATGGGTGAACATACTTTGGTAAATCAATACAATGGAATACTACTCACCAATAAAAATAAGAAACCACTGATAGATTCAACAACATGGATTAATCTCAAAATAATTACACCACGTGAAAGAAGCCAGAACCCTCACTCCAAAAATGCATACTGTAGAATTCCATTTACATGAAATTCTAGAAAAAATGGAAATTAATCTACAGTGTCAGAAATCAAATTAGTGCTTTCCTGAGGATGGAGAGAGGGGAAGGGAGATTGGATTACTAAGAAGGACAAGGAAACTTTTAGGGATTAATGAAAATGTTTATTTCATTGATTAGTGTAATGGTTTATTCACTTTATAGGTACACAAAATTCTTCAAACTGTTCACTTTATGTATATGCCATTTCTTGTATGTCAAATATACATCAATAAGGCTGTAATAATAGTTAAGGATAATAATACAGCATAACTGATTCAATAAAATAAGAATCCATGAGCCCATACTGATATTCAAAAAAAAGATCTATCTTACAGTACAATGCCAACTAATTAATGTACAAGAAATGATCAAATTAGAAAATAACAAGACCGGGCATGGTGGCTCACGCCTGTAATTCCAGCATTTTGGGTCGCTGAGACGAGCAGATCATTTAAGGCCAGAAGTTTGCGACAAGCCTGGCCAAAATAGTGAAACCCCATCTCTACTAAAAGTATAAAAATTAGCCAGGCACAGTGACAGGTGCCTGTAATCCCAGCTATTCCGGAGGCTGAGGCAGGAGAATCACTTAAACCCAGGAGGCAGAGGTTGCAGTGAGCTGAGATTGTGCCACTGCACTCCACCCTCGGCAACACAGTGAGACTCCATCTCAAAAAAGGAAAAAAAGAATTAGAAAATAACATTCAGCAACCACTGCTGTAATAAATTATTCAGACAAGAATTATCCATAGATGTTAAGCTCATTAAAATTTTGATGAAAAAAATAGATACATATGTATAAAATTTAACAGTAAAGCTCAATAAAATATCTCTTATTAATGAACTCTACAGTGGAGAAATATTAACATCATCTTAACAGTGTGAAAAAAGTTACTATCATTATTAATGAGGAAAATTGGTATTTTGTGCTTCCTAATATGAGGCATTGAGAGGAAAATCGTATTGGTTCTATAGCATTCTTACCAAAAATCCATACTCTGAATCTAGACATGAAGAAACATCAGACAAACCCAAATTGAGGGAAATACTATAAAATAACTGACCTATCCTTTTCAAAAATGGCAAGATCATGAAAAATGAGGAAAAAACTAAGGATTGAAGGAAACTAAAGAGACACGACACCAGCCTGGCCAACATGGTGAGACCCTATCTCTACTAAAAATACAAAAATTAGCCAGGGGTGATGGCATGATGGCACATGCCTGTAATCTCAGCTACTCGGGAGGCTGAGGCAGGAGAATCACTTGAATCCAGGAGGCGAAGGTTGCAGTAAGCCAAGATCATGCCACCGCACTCCAGCCTGGGCAACAGAGCAAGACCCTGTCTCAAAAAAAAAAAAAAAGAGAGAGAGAGAGAGACACATGACAACTAAATACAATGCATGATCCTGAATTGAATCTTGAAACAGAAAGGAAAGGAGGAAGAGGAAAAGTTTTGTTGATGATGCTGTTGCTCTTTTTTTTTTTTTTTTTTTTTTTTTTTTTGAGACGGAGTCTTGCTCTGTCGCCCAGGCTAGAGTGCAGTGGCGCGATCTCGGCTCCCTGAAAGCTTTGCCTCCCAGGTTCATGCCATTCTCCTGCCTCAGCCTCCCGAGCAGCTGGGACTACAGGCACCCTGCTCTTCTTTTCAGTAAGTGACATTATTGAACAACTGCTGAAATTTTTTTTATTATACTTTAAGTTCTGGGATACATGTGCAGAACGTGCAGGTTTGTTACATAGGTATAGACATGCCATGGTGGTTTGCTGCACCCATCAACCTCTCATCTACATTAGGTATTTCTGCTAATGCTATCCCTACAATTGTTGAAATTTAAGTGGAATTTGTGGATTAAAGTATTGTAGCAATGTTAATACCCTGATTTTGATGAGAGTATTCAGGTTATATGGAAAAGTATCCTTGTTTTTGGAAATACACACTGAAGTATTTAGGGGTAATTTGTCGACATGTCTGCAACTTAATCTCAAACGTATCAGGAATAAAATAATGGTACGTGAAAGAAAAACAGACAAATGTAAATGATTAATAATCAGGAAATCTGGGTGAAGGGTTTAAGGTGGTTCTTTGTATTATTTGTGTTTTTCTTGAAAATCTATAAATTTGAAATTATTTCATGGTAAAAAAGGAATCTGGGGCTGGGCGCAGCGATTACAGGCATGAGCCTGTAATCCCAGCACTTTGGGAGGCCATGGCAGGCAGATCACCTGAGGTCAGGAGTTCGAGACCAGCCTGGCCAACATGGTGAAACCCTGTCTCTACTAAAAATACAAAAAGTAGCCTGGCATGGTGGTGTGCACCGGTAATCCCAGCTACTCAGGAGGCTGAGGCACAAGAATCACTTCAACCCGGGAGGTGGAGGTTGCAGTGAGTCTAGATAATGCCACTGCACTCCAGGCTGGACAACAGAGTGAGACTCTGTCTCAAAAAAACAAAAACAGAAAAAAAATAAATAAATAAATAAAAACATGAAGATTCTTAAGCCAAAAAAAGAAAAAGAAATTTGGGGAGAAAATAAATGTTTTTTAAAAAACATTATTTCAAATTAGATTTTACAAACTAAAACATTATTGGTGAATGTGGTTAAAGGGTATCTAAGAGTTCCTTTCATTATTCTTGCATCTGCATCTTTTCTGTAGGTTGAAATTATTCCCCCCCGCCCTCCAGAAAAAAAGTAGGTAATGGAAGTCCTGGGAAGATGAAGAGAGGCTTCTCTGGCCTTGAGAAAGAGCCAGTATATTTATTCATACATTCAACATCTATGTATTAAATGCCTACCTTGTGCCAAGCATTATCCTCATTTCTGGGGATGTGGACTTGAATGGGTAGGGTGCAGTGGTGCAGACCGGTAGTCCCAGCTGCTTGGCAGGCTGAGGTGGGAGAATTGCTCCAGCCCAGAAGTTCAAGTCCAGCCTGGGCAACATAATGAGGCCCGTCCCTAAGTAAAGAATAATAATAAAATAAATAGACTTGAGTGGAACAAGTATAACCTGGAGCTTATTAGTTACGGGGTCCAAGGTAGCCAGCCACCCATAGACCCTTTCTTAAGGAAACTGAGCAAAACGAAGGGGGTATCAGCAAGAGCAGTCTCTGGATAGCAACATTATTATTGTTTAAAGCCCTTAAATACATCCAGTCGTCTTCTGAAAGTTCTTGTTCAGCTTTTCACCTGGAAGAGATTCATCATTATCAAATTCTATATCACTTGAATTCAAATGGCCAATAGTGTCAATTACAGGAAGAGTAACAACAGCATCAACAAACATATTCCCTGCTATGGACTGAATGTTTGTATCCCCCCAAAATTTCTATGTTGAAATTCTAACCCCCAGCGTGATGGTATTTGGAGCTGAGGCCTCTGAGGGTAATTATGGTTGAGGGTGGGGCCCTCCTGATGGGATTAGTGGCTTTATAAGGAGAGGAAGATGCCAGGCACAGCGGCTCATGCCTGTAATCCCAGGACTTTAGGAGGCCAAGGCGGGCGGGTCACTTGAGGTCAGGAGTTTGAGACCAGCCTGACCAACATGATGAAACCCCATCTCTACTAAAAATGCAAAAATTAGCCAGGCGTGATGGTGCATGCCTGTAGTCCCAGCTACTCCGGACACTGAGGGAGGAGAATCACTCGAACCAGGGAGGTGAAGGTTGCAGTGACCCAAGGATCGCGCCACTGTGCTCCCGCCTGGATGATGGAGTTAGACTCCACCTCAAAAAAAAAAAAAAAAAAAAACGGAAAGAGAAAGGAGAAAGAACAATCTCTCTCCCACTCCACGTGCAACTGTGGAGTAAAGGGCATGTGAAGACACAATGCACACTGAGAAGGCAGTTATCTGCATGCCAGGAAGAGCATCCTCACCAAAACCTAGCCATGCAGGCACCACGACCTCCAGAACTGTAAGAAAATACATTTCTGAGGCCGGGCGCGGTGGCTCCCACCTGTAATTCCAGCACTTTAGGAAGCCGAGGCAGGTGGATCACCTGAGGTCAAGAATTCGAGACCAGCCTGACCAATATGGTGAAACCCTGTCTCTACTGAAAATACAAAAATTAGCTGTGTGTCATGGTGTGTTCCCGTAGTCCCAGCTACTCGGGAGGCTGAGATAGGAGAATTGCTTGAACCCAGGAGGTTGGAAGTTGCAGTGAGCCAAGATGGCGTCACTGCACTTCAGCCTGGGCAACAGAGCGAGACTCCATCTCAAAAAAAAATAATTAAATAAAATACACATCTGTTGTTTAAGCCACCCAGTATGTGGTATTTTGTTATGAGAGTTCAAGCTAAGACATTCCCTTTCCCTCATTTCCTTTCTTCTTCAAGTTCTAATTCAGGATCAAGTGTCATATTTATTTTTCATGTTTGTTGCAATAATGTCTCTCTGCCATCATTATGAACACATAAATAGAGAGGAAGTGCCTATGACAGATGTTTTATTAAAAAGGTGTGTTTTTTCTTTCAACTACAAAATAATAATAATAATAAAGGGTAATTTTTTAAAAGCACTTAGTAGCTAGTATGTTAAGGGTTTTAGAAGGTTTGTCTCACTAAATCCTCCCAACAAATATGAGGTGGGTTCTACTATTATACCCACACCCCTCGTTTGTTAATGACTTAAAGAAGTGAAGTCTCTTTCTCAAAGTCATGGCAGTATTTAAGTGGTAGAGCTGAGAAGAATTCTCCAGAATATAGCTTCTTAAACGTACATACAAATCACCAAGGGATCTTGTTAAAATGCAGAAACTGATCCTGTATGTCTGGAGGAGGACTAAGACTCTGCATTTCTAATAAGCTCCCAGCCGACGCAGAGACTGTCCTCCACTAAATACCCTTTGAATAACAAGGCTGTAGACGTACATGACAGCTAAGTGTGCCCCGCACTAAGCCCTCGCTAGGTATTTCCTGAATTATTTAACAATGCCGGAGATAAGGAAAGAGAAAGATTTTTAAAACCTGTTGTTGACCTTATTGAGGTTAGCAAGTCATGATTATTGTAACTTTTCTTTACATGGATGTTGTAAAATCAAATATCTTGTGGGAGAGTTGGAAGATTTCCAGGCAGAAGATACTGCACAATTACAGAAGACAATGCAATACTAGAAAGCTGAGAACAGACCATTACCATGCAGTGAACACTTTACCTCTATGTGTGTCTACTTAGTGGCAGCACAATTTCAGCAAGACTGTATTCCTTGTCCATACTTCTTTCCATTGACCCAGTTAGTGAGAATGCTGTGAGTTAATACTAAATGTGTCATCCTCTAAATATCATATGAGGTTACTAGTGCTGCAAAAATCCTGTCAGGAAGAGAAGAGTCACTGGAAGCAAAGCTGAAGGCAAATGCTAGCTAATGTTCCTACTAAGAGTCTGTGGGTAGAACTACCCATCAAAGCAAGTTACTAGTAGCACAACTGCACATTAGTGTTTCTGACTATAAAGGACAAGTACAGGCTGGCGTGTAGCAGCCTCCAGAAGAGATAAATTTTGAGACAGACCTTAAACACTCCTGTCAATCATTATTTTAAAAAAAAAAAAACACCTTTACCAATTGACATGCCATAAGCTGCACATCACATATTCAAAGTGTACAATTTTATAAGTTTTGACAGATGTATGTATATTCATGAAACCATCATCACAATCCAGACAATGAACAAGTCCAACCATCTCCTGAAAAGTTTCTCATAACCTTTTGTAATCCCTACCCACTCCCATCTCCAGGCAACTACTAATCTACTTTCTATCACTGTAGGTGAATTCACATTTTATGTGTTCTCCTTTTGCCCGGTTTCTTTCACTTAGCATAATTATTTTGAGACTCATCCACATTGTTGTGTGTATCAATAGTTTGCCCCTTTTATTGCTGAGCAGTATTTCATTGTACAGATATACCACAGTTTACCATTCACCTGTTCGTGGTATATGGATTATTTCCCATTTTTTTGGCTATTACAAATAAAGCTGTTTTGATGGCATTGTCATTTTTACCTGTAGAAACTCACTTTAGGTCTTTACAAAAAAAAATCTTTTTGAGCATATGAAATAGAGTTATAATAACTGGCTTTAATGTCCTTTACTTTTTTTTTTTTTTTTTTTAAACAGAGTTTCACTCTTGTCACCAGGCTGGAATGCAATGGTGTGATCTCTGCTCACTGCAACCTCCACCTCCCAGGTTCAAGTGATCCTCCTGCCTCAGCCTCCCGAGTAGCTGGGATTACAGGCACCCATCACCATGCCCGGTACTAATTTTTGTATTTTTAGTAGAGACAGGGTTTCACCATGTTGGCCAGGCTGCTCTCAAACTCCTGACTTCAGGTGATCCACCTACCTCGGCCTCCCAAAGTGCTGAGATTATAGGCATGAGCCACCGTGCCCGGCCTCTGTATCACTTCTTGATCCAATTCAGTTGATTGATTTTCTCTTCATTATGCATCGTTTTTGTTTTTTGGGGTTTTTTTTTTTTTTTGCCTTTTTTCATGCCTAGTAAAATTGTAAATTTCACCTTGATGAGTTCTGCATCTTTTCTGTATCTCAATAAATATTCTTGAGCTTTGTTCTCAGATATAGTTAAGTTACTCAGAAATGGTTGGATCCTCTTTTGGTCTGGCTTTTAAGACTTATTAGGAATGGGCCGGATGTGGCGGCTCATGCCTGTAATTCCAGCACTTTGGGAGGACAAGGTGGGCAGATCACTTGAGGTCAAGGGTTTGAGACCAGACTGGCCAACATGGTGAAACCCCATCTCTACTAAAAATACAAAAATTAGACAGGCATGGTGGTGCATGCCTGTAATCCCAGCTACTGGAGAGGCTGAGGCTCAAGAATCACTTGCACCCAGGAGGTGGAGGCTGCAATGAGCTGAGATCCCACAGCTTCACACAAGCCTGGCGAACAGAATAAGACTCCAAAAGAAAGAGACTGGACGCAGTGGCTCACATCTGTAATCCCAGCACTTTGGGAGGCCAAGGCAGGCGGATCACAAGGTCGGGAGATCGAGACCATCCTGGCTAACACAGTGAAACCCCGTCTCTACTAAAAATACAAAAAATTAGCCGGGTATGGTGGTGGGCGCCTGTAGTACCAGCTACTCAGGAGGTTGAGGCAGGAGAATGGTGTGAACCTGGGAGGTGGAGCTTGCAGTGAGCCGAGATTGTGCCACTGCACTCCAGCCTGGGTGACAGAGCAAGACTCCATCTCAAAAAAAAAAAAAATTAGGAATGACCAGAGCCATGATTAGTCTTGAGTTAACTATTCCGCACTACTGAGTCAAGGCCCTTCTCAGTAGTGACCCCAGCATCCTATGAATTGTGAGCTTCTCCAGTCTAGCTAGTAAGAGAGCAGTTTCTCTGGCCTTGTGCCAGTGTTATATGCTCTTCTCTCTAATCCTCTCACTGGTTTTTCCCCAGCTTTGAGTCATTTCCTCTCATGGATGTGCTAACCAGCTTTCTCCTGAATACTAAGGGGCACCCTCTACAGATCTCCAGAGTTCTCTCTGGGGCAGCTCCTTCACTTCTGGCACCCTGTCCTGAGAATGCTAGCTGCCTCCATTTCCCCAGACTCTCAACTCTGTCTCCTCAACATACAGAGTCTACCAGACCCTGCCTGGATTCCCCATCTCTTTGTCACAACCTGGGATCTCTCAGTTCAGGAGGCTGTGTAATCACAGGGCTCATTTGTTTCCCATTTTCCAAGATTACTGCCCTTCATTGCTTGATGTCTTAAAAACTGGTTTTATATATTTTTGTCTATTATTTGGTTTTTTTTCTTTGTTTTTTCAGAGAAGACCATAAACTCCAGTACTTCTTATTCCATCTTGGTAGTAAGATATTTGCATCTTAAATTTGTGCTGTGGTATAGGCTTTTGAGCTCTGAGATATAAGCGCCAGACCAACTCCCTCTTTTTCTCAAAGGTCTGAGTGTTAGATCTGCAGGGCCCTTATTGTAAGCCTTTAATGGTTGGTAATTTCAAATTCTTCCCTTTGTTTCTCCACCTTTATGGGTGTGTCATGGGCTGAGTTGTGTTCCCTCAAAATTCATATGCTGAAGTTCTAACCGCCAGTACCTCACAAGGTAACTGTATTTGGAGATTGGGTCTTTAAGAAGTAAGTTAAAATAATGTCATTAGAATGGGCCTTAATTCAATATGACTGGTGTCCTTATAAAAAGAGGATGTCCTTAACCCAACCTGTTGTCCCAATGCATCACATCAGTCTATTTCTCTCACACACACACACACACACACACACACACACACACACACACACACACACAGTGCTATTTTCCTCATCTCTATTACTTAAACAGAGGATACATTCAGTATCTGATTGCGGAAGCAAATCAAAGCATCTGAGTAGAAATCTTAAACACTTGGCCGGGCGCGGTGGCTCACGCCTGTAATCCCAGCACTTTTGGGAGGCCGAGACAAGCGGATCACGAGGTCAGGAGATCGAGACCATGGTGAAACCCCGTCTCTACTAAAAATACAAAAAATTAGCCGGGTGCGGTGGCGGGGGCCTGTAGTCCCAGCTACTCGGGAGGCTGAGGCAGGAGAATGGCGTGAACCCGGGAGGCGGAGCTTGCAGTGAGCCAAGATAGCACCACTGCACTCCGGCCTGGGCGAAAGAGCGAGACTCCTTCTCAAAAAAAAAAAGAAATCTTAAACACTTTAGAATAGTAAACTCTACATTTTTGCTTGTTGTCTGTTTTGGAGGGGCCTATGGCCATGTGGGGTTATTATATTGAAACAAGGGAATACATTTACACTAGTGTAGCAAAACGAAGAGAACTGAGAAGGATCAGAAAATGATGACAAAACTGGTAGTCCTAGACTCTAGGTTATGGCTAAATCAAGATTTTACTCCCCAATATACGAAATACACAAAAGCTGATTATTATATTGACTCTAAATATTATCATTTTCTAGGTCGCTTATAACCTCGAAATCAGAACCTAGAATCTAACATGCAGAAAACAGTAGTAATGATCATGTTACTATTAAAATTGTAAATATGACAAATAACAGAAAAAAGTGATCTTTTTGAATCCCAGAAATGCCTAACCCTGAGACCATCCAAAGCTATCTAAAAGTGACCCAGAGTGAGATATGTGTCAGGAAATTGGAACTGTACAGTCTTTTTTTCTTCATTTACGTATATTATATAAATATACATATTGTATATATTAATTATATTATTTATATTATATATTATTTAATATTTAATATGCATGTTTAATATATATTATATATTAATTTTTTTTTGAGACAGGGTCTCACTCTGTCACCCAGGCTGCAGTGCAGTGCCTTGATCACGGCTCATAGAAGCTTCAACTTCCTGGGCTCAAGTGATCCTCCCAGCTCGGCCTCCTGAGTAGCTGCGATCACAGGCACATGCCACCAAGCCCAGCTAATTATTATTTTTTTTTTTTTTTTTGTAGAGATGGGGCCTCCCTATGTTGTCCAAATTGGTCTCAAACTCCTTGACTCAAGCAATTCTCCCCTCTTGGCCTTCCAAAGTGCTGGGAGTACAGGTGTTAGCCATTGTACCCTACCCGTTTAAAATTTAGTATGAACTCTTAGCACTGTCCTCTTGGTTAAGTAGAGGCATGGATTTACGAAAAGCCATTGATATAAAAAAAAAAAGTAATCTTTTAATTCAAAATATTTAATCATTAACAAATAGCTGTACTTCCTTAAAAGATGAGTCCTCAGCCTGGGCAACACAGTTAAACCCCATCTCTACAAAAAATATAAAAATTAGGCTGGGTGCAGTGGCTCACGCTTGTAATCCTAGCACTTTGGGAGGCTGAGGTGGGCGAATCGTTTGAGGTCAGGAGTTCAAGATCAGCCTGGCCAACATGATGAAACCCTGTCTCCACGAAAAAAAAAGAAAAGAAAAAAGCCGGCATGGTGGCACACATCTGTAGTCCCAACTACTTGGGAGGCTGAGGTGGCAGAATCGCTCACAACCGGCAGGCAGAGGTTGCAGTGAGTCAAGATCCCGCCATTGCACTTCAGCCTGGGCGACAGAATGAGACTCCGTCTCAAAAAATAAATAAATAAAATAAAAGAATACAAGAGCACCCAGATTCATAAAGCAGGGTCTTTGAGACCTACAAAGAGACTTAGACTCCCACACAGTAATAGTGGGAGACTTTAACACCCCACTGTCAATGTTAGATCAACAAGACAGAAAATTAACAAAGATATTCAGGACTCGAACTCAGCTCTGGACCAAGCAAACCTAATAGACATCAACAGAACTCTCCACCCCAAATCAACAGAATATACATTTTTCTCAGCACCACATAGAACTTATTCTAAAATTGACCACATAGGCCGGCCGCGGTGGCTCACGCCTGTAATCCCAGCACTTTGAGAGGCCGAGGCGGGCGGATCACGAGGTCATCCTGGCTGACATGGTGAAACCCCATCTCTACTAAAAATACAAAAAATTAGCCGGGCATGGTGGGAGGCGCCTGTAATGCCAGCTACTCGGAGGCTGAGGCAGGAGAATGGTGTGAACCCGGGAGGCGGAGCTTGCAGAGAGCCGAAATGGCGGCACTGCACTCCAGCCCGGGGGGGAGAGAGCGAGACTCCGTCTCAAAAAATAAATAAATAAACAAATAAAACTGACCACATAATTGGAAGTAAAACACTCCTCAGCAAATGCAAAAGAAGGGAAATCATAACAAAGTTTCTCAGACCACAGTACAATCAAATTAGAACTGAGGATTAAGAAACTCACTCAAGGTGTTCGCAGTCGCCGCAGCGCGACCATGCCGCCATCACTCTCCAACGCCAGCACCGCCTCTGGCTCGCAGAGCTCTAGCTGAAGGGTAAGGGAGGTAAGTAAGGAAGTCTGTATACCATGGCTGGTATAAAGCGGACTGCCTGCAAATGGACGGGTAAAGCAGCCAGGAAGCAACTGGCTACAAAAGCAGCTCACAAGAGTGCGCCCTCTACTGGAGGGGTGAAGAAACCTCATCGTTACAGGCCTGGTACTGTGGCAATCCGTGAAATCAGACGTTATCAGAAGTCCACTGAACTTCTGATTCGCAAACTTCGCTTTCAGTGTCTGGTGCAAGAAATTGCTCAGGACTTGAAAACAGACGCTTCCAGAGTGCTGCTATCGGTGCATTGCAGGAGGCAAGTGAGGCCTATCTGGTTGGCCTTTTTGAAGACAGCAACCTGTGTGCTATCCATGCCAAACGTGTAACGATTATGCCAAAAGACATCCACCTAGCACGCCGCATACATGGAAAACGTGCTTAAGAATCCACTATAATGGGAAACATTTCACTCTCAAAAAGAAAAAAATTCTCTTCTTCCTGTTATTGGTGGTTCTGAAGGTTAGATATTTTTTTCCATGGGGTCAAAAGATACCGAAGTATATGATTGCAAGTGGAAAAATACCGGATAGAAATCAGGTAATGGCAGTTTTTCAATTTTCATTTGTGTGTAAATTTTTAATATAAATGTGGAGATGTAAAGTATTAATGCAAGTCAAAATGTTTCAGTGAACAGGTTTCAGCAGTTCAACTTTATAATAATTATAAATAAACCCATTAAATTTTTCTAGACAATGCCAGCATTAGCATTTTTTTAAAAAACAAGTAAATTTCTCATTGACAGCAACCAAATGGTGTTTGTAGCATTTTTATCATACAGTAGATTCCATCCATTCACTGTGTTTTTCTAACTGAGTTGTCCTACATGCAAGTACATGTTTGTTTGTTTTTTGTTTGTTTGTTTGTTTTTTTTTGGAGATGGAGTCTTACTCTGTCGCCCAGTGGCAAGATCTTGGCTCACTGTAACCTCCACCTCCCAGGTTCAAGCGATTCTCCTGCCTCAGCCTCCCGAGCAGCTGGGACTAAATAAAGGCTTGTGCCACCATGCTGGCTAATTTTTTGTATTTTTAGTATAGATGGGGTTTCACCATGTTAGCCAGGATGGCATCCATCTCCTGACCATGTGATCCACCCACCTCAGCCTCCCAGAGTGCTGGGATTACAGGCCTGAGTCACTGCACCCAGGCAAGTACATGTTTTTAATGTTGTCTGTCTGCTGTGCTTTTCCTGTAAGTATGCTATTAAAATATACTAAACTATAAAAAAAAGAAACTTACTCAAAACCACAAAACTACATGGAAACTGAACAACCTTCTCCTGAATGACTACTGGGTAAATAACAAAATTAAGGCAGAAATAAATTCTTTGAAACCAATGAGAACAAAGACACAACATACCAGAATCTCTGGGACACAGCTAAAGCAGTGTTTAAAGGGAAATTTATAGCACTAAAAGCCCACAGGAGAAAGCAGGAAAGATCAACACCCTAACACCACAATTAAAAGAACTAGAGAGGCAAGAGCAAACAAATTCGAAAGCTAGCAGAAGACAAGAAATAACTAAAATCAGAGCAGAACTGAAGGAGATAGAGACAGAAAAAGCCCTTCAAAAAATCAATGAATCCATGGCCGGGTACAGTGGCTCACACCTGTAATCCCAGCACTTTGGGAGGCCAAGGCGGGTGGATCACAAGGTCAGGAGATCAAGACCATCCTGGCTAACACGGTGAAACCCCGTCTCTACTAAAAATACAAAAAAAATTAGCCAGGTGTGATGGCGGGCGCCTGTAGTCCCAGCTACTCAGGAGGCTGAGGCAGGAGAATGGCATGAACCCGGGAGGCAGAGCTTGCAGTGAGCCGAGATCGTGCCACTGCACTCCAGCCTGGGCGACAGAGCGAGACGCCGTCTCAAAAAAAAAAAAAAAAAAAAAAAACCAATGAATCCAGGAGCTGGTTTTTTTGCAAAGATCAACAAAAAAGGTCAACCGCTAGCCAAACTTATAAAGAAGGAAAGAGAGAAGAATCAAATAGAGACAATAAAAAATGATAAAGGGGATATCACCACTGATCCCACAGAAATACAAACTACCATCAGAGACTACTATAAACACCCCTATGCAAATAAACTAGAAAATCTAGAAGAAATTGATAAATTCCTGGACACATACATCCTCCCAAGACTAAACCAGGAAGAAGTCAAATCCCTGAATAGACCAATAACAAGTTCTGAAATTGAAGCAGTAATTAATAGCCTACCAACCAAAAAAAGTCCAGGACTAGATAGATTCACAGCCGAATTCTACCAGAGGTACAAAAAGGAACTGGTACCATTCCTTCTGAAACTATTCCAAACAACAGAAAAAGAGGGACTGCTCTCTAACTCATTTTATGAGGCCAGCATCATCCTGATACCAAAGCCTGGCAGAAACACAACAAAAAAAGAAAACTTGAAGCCAATATCCCTGATGAACATCAATGCCAAAATCCTCAATAAAATACTGGCAAACCAAATCCAGCAGCACATCAAAAAGCTTATCCACCACGATCAAGTCGGCCTCATCCCTGGGATGCAAGGCTGGTTCAACATATGCAAATCAATAAACATAATCCATCACATAAACAGAACCAATGACAAAAACCACATGATTATCTCAATAGATGCAGAAAAGGCCTTTGATAAAATTCAACACCCCTTCATGCTAAAAACACTCAATAAACTAGGTATTGATGGAACATATTTCAAAATAATAAGAGCTATTTATGACAGACCCACAGCCAGTATCATACTGAATGGGCAAAAGCTGGACTCATTCCCTTTGAAAACCGACACAAGACAAAGATGCCCTCTCTCACCACTCCTATTCAACATAGTGTTGGAAGTTCTGGCCAGGGCAATCAGGCAACAGAAAAAAATAAAGGGTATTCAAATAGAAAGAGACAAAGTCAAATTGTCTCTGTTTGCTGATGACATGATTGTATATTTATAAAACCCCAAAAACTTGTCTCAGCCCAAAATCTCCTTAAGCTGATAAGCAACTTCAGCAAAGTCTCAGGATACAAAAATCAACATGCAAAAATCACAAGCATTCCTATACACCAATAACAAACAAACAGAGAGCCAAATCACGAGTGAACTTCCATTTACAATTGCTACAAAGAGAATAAAATACCTAGAAATACAAGTTACAAGGGATGCGAAGGACCTCTTCAAGGAGAACTACAAACCACTACTCAAGGAAATAAGAGAGAACACAAACAAATGGAAAAACATTCCATGCTCATGGATAGGAAGAATCAATATCATGAAAATGGCCATAATGCCCAAAGCAATTTATAGATTCAATGCTATTCCCATCAAGCTACCATTGGCTCTCTTCACAGAATTGGAAAAGACTACTTTGAACTTCAAAAAGGGGGCCCACATAGCTAAGACAATCCTAAGCAAAAAGAACAAAGCTGGAAGCATCACACTACCTAACTTCAAACTATACTACAAGGCTACAGTAACCAAAACAGCATGGTACTGGTACCAAAGCAGATATATAAACCAATGGAACAGAGCAGAGGCCTCAGAAATAACACCACACATCTACAACCATCTGATCTTTGACAAACCTGACCAAAAAAGCAATGGAGAAAGGACTCCCTATTTAATAAATGGTGTTGGGAAAACTGGCTAGCCATATGCAGAAAACTGAAACTGGACCCCTTCCTTAAACCTTACACAAAAATTAACTCAAGATGGATTAAAAATTTAAACATAAGACCTAAAACCATAAAACCCCTAGAAGAAAACCTAGGCAATACCACTGAAGACATAGGCATGGGCAAAGACTTCATGAGTAAAACACCAGAAGCAATGGCAACAAAAGCAAAAATTGACATATGGGATCTAACTAAACTAAAGAACTTCTGCACAGCAAAAGAAACTATCATCAGAGTGAAGAGGCAACCTACAGAATGGGAGAAAATTTCTGCAATCTATCCACCTGACAAAGGGCTAATATCCAGAATCTACAAGGAACTTAAACAAATTTACAAAAAAAAAACAACCCAATCAAAAAGTTGGCAAAGGATATAAACAGACACTCCTCAAAAGAAGACATTATGCAGCCAACAAACGTATGGAAAAAAGGTCATGCCAGGCGCGGTGGCTCACGCTTGTAATCCCAGCACTTTGGGAGGCTGAAGCTGGCAGATCACGAGGTCAGAAGATCGAGACCATCCTGGCTAACATGGTGAAACCCCGTCTCTACTAAAAACACAAAAAAATTAGCTGGGCGTGGTGGCGGGCACCTGTAGTCCCAGCTACTCGGGAGGCTGAGGCAGGAGAATGGCGTGAACCTGGGAGACAGAGCTTGCAGTGAGCCAAGATCACGCCACTGCACTCCAGCCTGGGCGACAGAGCGAGACTTTGTCTCAAAAAAAAAGAAAAAAGCTCATCATTACTGGTCATTAGAGAAATGCAAATTAAAACCATAATGAGATACCATCTCACGCCAGTTAGAATGGAGATCATTAAAAAGTCAGGAAACAACAGATGCTGGAGAGGATGTAGAGAAATAGGAACACTTTTACACTGTTGGTGGGGGTGTAAATTAGTTAAACTATTGCGGAAGACAGTGCGATGATCCCTCAAGGATCTAGAACCAGAAATACCATTTGACCCAGCAATCCCATTACTGAGTATATACCCAAAGGATTACAAATCATTCTACTATAAAGACACATGCACACGTATGTTTATTGCAGCACTATTTACAACAGCAAAGACTTGGAACCAACCCAAATGTCCATCAGTGATAGACTGGATAAAGAAAATGTGGCACATATACACCATACTATGCAGCCATAAAAAAGAATGAGTTCATATCCTTTGCAGGGACATGGATGAAGCTGGAAACCATCATTCTGAGCAAACTAACACAGGAACAGAAAACCAAACACCGCATGTTCTTACTCATAAGTGAGAGTTGACAATGAGAACGCATGGACACAGGGAGGGGAACATCACACATCGGGGCCTGTCAGGGGGTGGGGGCAACGGGATGGATAGCATTAGGAGAAATATCTAATGTAGATGATGGGTTGATGGATGCTGCAAACCACCATGGCACATGTACACCTATGTAACAAACCTGCACATTCTGCACATGTATCCCAGAACTTAAAGCATAATAAAAATAAAAATAAATAAACCTACGACTTAATAGTAAAATAAGTAACGCTTCCCAGAAAATAAAACACAATGGCTGTAAAAAATAGAAAAAATAAAGCCGACACAGTGGCTCATGCCTATAATCCCAGCACTTTGGGAGGCTGAGGCAGGCAGATCACCTCAGGTCGGGAGTTCGAGACCAGCCTGACCAACATGGAGAAACCCCGTCTCTACTAAAAATACAAAATTAGCCAGGCATGGTGGTGCATGCCTGTAATCCCAGTTACTCGGGAGGCTGAGGCAGGAGAATCGCTTGAACCCAGAAGGCAGAGGTTGCAGTGAGCCGAGATAACGCCACTGCACTCCAGGTTGGGCGACAGAGCGAGACTCCATCTCAAAATAAAAAAATATATAAATATAAATATATATATATATACATATATATATATAGAGAGAGAGAGAGAGAGAAAATAAAAATAAAAATAATAAATAAAAATTGGCCGGGAATGGTGGCTCACACCTGTAATCCCAGCACTTTGGGAGGCCAAGGCAGGCGGATCACCTGAGGTCAGGAGTTGGAGACCAGCCTGGCCAACATGGTAAAACCCCGTCTCTACTAAAAATATAAAAATTAGCCAGGAATGGTGGTGGTTGCCTGTAATCCCAACTACTCAGGAGGCTGAGGCAGGAGAATTGCTTGGATCCAGAAGACAGAGGTTGCAATGAGCTGACAGGGTGCCATTGCACTCCAGCCTAGGTGACAGAGTGAGACTCCATCTCAAAAAAAAAAAAAAAAAAAAAAAAAAAAAAAATTACCTGTGTGTAGTGGCTCACACCTTCAGTCCAGCTACTCAAGAGGCTAAGATGGGAGGATCACCTGAGCCTGGGGAGGTTGAGGCTGCAGTGAGCAGTGATCCTGCCACTGCACTCCAGCCTAGGCAACAGAGCAAGACCCTGTCTCAAAACAACAACAACAACAATTTTTAGAAGATGAGTGCTAGGCTGGGTGTGGTGGCTAACACCTGTAATCCTAACACTTTTGGAGACTGAGGCGGGTGGGTCACTTGAGGCCAGGAGTTTGAGACCAGCCTGGCCAATATGGCAAAATCCCATCTCTACCACAATTAGGAAAATTAGCCAGGTGTAGCGGCACATACCTGTAATCCCCACTACTTGACTGAGGCTGAGGCATGAGAATCACTTGGGCCCAAGAGGCAGAGGTTGCAGGGAGCCAAGACTGCACCACTGCACTAGCCTGGGTGACAGAGAGAGACCTTATCTCAAAAAAAAAAATGAGTCCCAACTGAAAATGTTTGAATGGCCTAAAGCTAATGATCTTTAACCATCTGGGCAGGAGAGGAAAACAAAATAAATATGTTTGTCTTGGGCTTAAAAATTGAAATGCCCTCTCTCAATGGATCGGGGGGAAAAAAGATTAGGTCGCTGTAACTCTTCCCCATTCATTAAAAATCATCAAAAGTAAAAATATGAGGAAGAGAACATTAGACATCTCCTAAAAGTCTCTTAAGGAAACAAGGAAAGCTGACTGAAATAATTTCCTATCAACATTAAATGTATTGTTGCCTTCAAGTTTTCTGAGTCCAGGAGATGACAACCACATAATATTAAACAGCCCTGCTATGAACTGAATTGTGTCCCCTCAAAATCCATGTGTTGAGGCCCTAACCCCCAGTGTGATCCCATTTGGAGATGGTGATTTGGAGATATAATCAGGTTTACATGGGGCAAGGAGTGTAGGTCCTCATGATGGGAGAGATGCCCTTATAAGAAGCAACAGAGATTTTCCCCTTTTTCTCCTTCTCAACCATGTGAGAACATAGAGAGAAAGTGTCCATTTGTAAGTCAGTGAAAGGGCTCTCACCAGGAACCAAATCTGCCAACACCTCGATCTTGGACTTCTTAGCGTCCAGAACTGTGAGAAATAAATGTCTGTTGTTTATACTACTCAGTCTATGACATTTTGTTATAGCAGCCCAAACTCAGACAAGCCCCCTGCTTCTCTCTCTTACACACACACACACACACACACACACACACACACACACACTCTCTCTCTCTCTCTCTCTCTCTTTCTCTCTCTCATACATACACGTGTCAAATTTTCCAAGAATTGTTTAGCTGGAGCAGTAGGGTGTATGACACTCTATAAGGTTAGACAGGTTGGTGAAGTTTGTCCTTGGATGATCTGTGGAATAGTACGAATACCATTAGCAACAGCCCAGTAGGAACATAGCAACAAGCTGACATCTAGAAATGATGCTAAGAAAAACAAAAACTCAAAGTACCTATGTAACCGGCTTATATAGGAGCCAACAAAAGCAGCTTCTGGAAGCTATCCTTGCCAAGAGGAGCTACTTTTGCCCTGACATTTGCCTTAGGGACCAGCGGAAAGAAAAAAGAAAAGATACAGATTACAACTCCAAAAAGAAAAATTAAAAGCCAAAACAGGAACTAACTGTAACTCTTTAAGGAAGAAGAAAAATTCATATTATCTTTCTCCACTACCGGGGCCACACTGAGAATTAAAGGAGCCCCCCAAGAAATTGTATTGGTTAGCATTCTAGGGAAGGGGTGGCTGAGAAGCCAAGCAGGGCCACTAGAAACTATGAGCACAGAGCTTGTGGAGGCCTGAAAGACAGTGCCAGGTCTCTCAGGCACCTATTTCTGCGGTCTCTCAGGCACCTATTTCTGCGGTCTCTCAGGCACCTATTTCTGCTCTTCCCTTAACAAAGTAACAAAGACAGAGGGAAGCCCAAATGCTTCACTTATGGAAAAAGAAGAAGGAAAGGATCTAACAATATTCTCTCCCCTTTTTAAAACTTCTGCTAAGAATGTACAGGAACGGGCCAGGCGTGGTGGCTCATGCCTGTAATCCTAGCACTTTGGGAGGCCGAGGCAGGTGGATTGCCTGAGCTCTGGAGTTCGAGACCAGTCTGGGCAACACGGTGAAACCCCATCTCTACTAAAACACGAAAAATTAGCTGGGCTTGGTGGTGTGCACCTGTAGTCCCAGCTACTTGGGAAGCTGAGACAGGAGAATCGCTTGAACCTGGGAGGCAGAGGTTGCAGTGAGCCGAGATTAAGCCACTGCACTCCAGCCTGGGCAACAGAGTGAGACTCCATCTCAAAAAAAAAAAAAAAAAAAGAATGTACAGAAACGTCAGCTCCAGTTTCTCTAGCTCAGCTATAGTAGGATTGTCTGCTAAAGTAGGTAATGTATTGGGTTCAATAGTGTCCACCCAGTCTGGCACAGTGGCAGGTGCCTGCAGTCCCACCTATCAGGAGGCTTAGACAGGAGGATGGCTTGAGCCCAGGAGTTCAAGGCTGCAGTGCACCATGGTCATGCCACTGTAGTCCAGACTGGGCAACATAGTAAGACGCACCTCTAAAATAATAATGACAATAATAGTGTCCCCCCCAAAATTCATGTCCATCATGAATCTCAGAATGTAACCTTGTTTGGAAGTAGGATTTTTGCAGATGTAATTAGTTAAGATGACATCATGCTGGAGTAGGGTGGTCCATAAGCCAGTGACTGGTGTCCTTTTAAGAAGACCCTGTAAAGACACAGAGACACAGAGACGCATGGGGAGAATGCTTTGTGAAGACAATGGCAGAGATAGGAGTGATGCATCTATAAGCCAAGGAACTCCAAGAATTGCCTGCAACCACCAGGAGCTAGAAGAGAGGCATGGAACAGATCCTTTTTCAAAGCCCCCAGGAGGAACCACCCCTGCCAACATCTTGACTTCAGACTTCTAATCTCCAAAACTGTGAGACAATAAATTTCTGTTACTTTAAGCTGCTGAGCTTGTGGTAATTTCTTACGGCAGTCCAAAGAAAGTAATGCAAGCCAGGCAAGGTAGCTCATGCCTGTAATCCCAGCACTTTGGGAGGCCCAGGAGAATGGACCACCTGAGGTCGGGAGTTCGAGACCAGCATGAACAACATGGCAAAACCCCGTCTCTACTAAAGGGGAGGTTGTGGTAAGCTGAGATCATGCCATTGCACTCGAGCCTAGGCAACAAGAGTGAAACTCTGTCTCAAGAAAAAGTTACATCAACAATCCCATATTTGGCCGGGGCAGCGGCTCACACCTATAATCCCAGCACTTTGACAGGCTAAGGCAGGCAGATCATCTGAGGTCAGGAGTTTGAGACCAGCGTGGCCAATATGGTGAAACCCCATCTCTACTAAAAACACAAAAATAACCAGGTGTGTTGGCAAGCACCTGTAATCCCAGCTACTCAGGAGGCTGAAGCAGGAGAATCGCTTGAACCCAGGAGGTAGAGGTTGCAGTGAGCCAAGATCACGCCACTACACTCCAGCCTGAGCAACAGAGCAAGACTGTCTCAAAAAAAAAAAAAATTTCATATGTATCATAAATTGCAAAGTAAATCTTTGCCAGTGCTTTTACTTCTTTCCAGACTCTTCTGGGCCACTGAAATTCTCTTTGCTATGTGCTTTTTAAGCTTCCTGATAAGAGGGTTTTATTTTTTAACAGTCCCTATCCCGACACACACTTAGCTTTCACAGTGAAAAACTAAATCTCTCTGTTTTGATCAATCCAGCTTCAGTTATTAATACAACTAGATGATCTGACAAAGACAGCAGGAGAGAAAAAAGTTTCAACCCATTTTCTAGGGACACTCAATTGATCCCTGAGTTATTTTGTGTTTAAAATGGCATCGATGAAGTTATCTTTGACCAAGATTTTCCTCCTCTTTTCTCCGGAGAGGTCAAACATAAAATCTGGTCTAGAAAATCAATATGGAGGAGAAACCAGAACCATTAAAATTCACTTAACAAAGTCAAAAGTACACAGGAGTCGTTCATCCAAAATATGTGTGACTCTAGTTTCTGCTCTCCAGGAGTTAATCGGGGCCTGTGCCTCGAATCTAGTTTTACAGTGAAATTCCCTGGGGTCCTTTTAAAAATACGGATTTCTAAGTTTTACTCTTAAAGGTTTTTGTTCAGGAGGTTTTTCTGTAGATGCCAGGAATCTGAATTTTGTTTTCAGTGCATGCCATGACATGATATTCATGACACATGGAAAAATTTAAAAAGCAAGTAGGGGGGAAATATGTATATTGTGGGCCAGGCCTGGTGGCTCATGCCTGTAATCCCAGCACTTTGAGAGGCTGAAGTGGGCGGATCACGAGGTCAGGAGATTGAGACCATCCTGGCCAACATGGTGAAACTCCGTCTCTACTAAAAATACAAAAAAACTAGCTTGGTGTGGTGGCTCGTGCCTATAATCCCAGCTATTTGGGAGGCTGAGGCAGGAGAATCACTTGAACCTGGGAGGCGGAGATTGCCGTGAGCCGAGATCGGGCCACTGCACTCCAGCCTGGGCGACAGGGCAAGACTCTGCCTCAAAAAAAAAAAAAAAATATACACACACACACACACACACACACACACACGAATATTTAAAGTAACTTTATAATAGTCCACACCAGAAGTTAATCCAATCTCCATCTATATTTGGGTAGAAAAATAAATATTAGTTACTTTGGATGACAATATTTACTGAAAACATACCTCGTATCACCTTCTGGGCTGCTGCATATATTCAGATAATTTTAACCGAATTGTGGTTAAAAGGTGTTTTCATATGTAAAAGTTCATGGAGCACTTAAGGTTGGTACACTTTATTGTGTATATTATATGACAATAAAAAATTTAAAAATGAACCAAAAAATATGATCGTGTGTGTGTGTGTACCCTATTCTGGACTCTTTCGTGTTCCTTAGTAAAACTGGAGCCTGCCAGCTTGTAACAAGAGAGCAGTAGCAAGAGGATTCTCCCTGACCACATCCAGTTCTTACCTCTAGGTGGAATTAGAGGACCAGCTACAACCCAAACCCTCCCTGGGCACATCCAGAGTCTATATCAAGCTTTCCTTCCTACCTAGCCTCACCATCCTGCCACTGGTGATCAAGAGAAGAAAAGCAGAAAGAGTGGGAAGCAGTCACTAATTCCAGCACTGGCCCAGGTACAAATGTTTACCCAGAAAACAAAAGCTTTAAAGGATCCCATAGAGTCACTGCTTATATTAATTATGTTATACAATAGAGTAATTTCAACCACCTCTCATCTGTCTCTACTCTAGGCCTGATAATACCCCTCTCGGGGAATGTCTGACCTAAAAGTGTAGAGTGGAGGCAAAAAGTAAGGAAGATGCACTCCTTTAATGCTTCCGTTATATGTTCCCTATACTCAATCTATCAAAGGTCACATTCCTTTATTACTGGAACAGGAGGGTTCTACACATAGCACAGTCTTCCCAATACTTGTTTCTGCTTTCTCCCAGTCTTTTGTAATTTTTTTGAGATGAGGTCTCACTGTGTTGCCCAGGCTGGAGTGCAGTGGCATGATCTCAGCTCACTATAACCTCCACCTTCCAGGCTCAAGCCATTTTCCAGCCTCAGCCTCCCAAGTAGCTGGAACCACAGGCAACGCACCAACATGCCCAGCTAATTTTTGTATTTTTGGTAGAGACGGGTTTTCACCATGTTGCTCAGGCTTGTCTTAAACTCCTGAGCTCAAACAATTCACCACACCCAGCTATCTTTTGTAGTTTTTAACAGACATGTTCTTTTTTCTGTTTCGAAGATTGTCTTCTTTTTTTTTTTTTAGTAATAAAACTAATTCTGGCCAGTTGAGGTGGCTCACCCCTGTAATCCCATCACTTTGGGAGGCCAAAGCAGGAAGATCACTTGAGTCCAGGAGTTCAAGACCAGACTAGGCAACACACTGAGACCCTGTCTCTACAAAAAAATTTAAAAATTAAAAACATTAGCCAGGCATGGTGGCATGATCCTATAGTCCCAGCTATTCAAGAGGCTGAGGTGAGAGGATCACTTAAGCCTGGGAAGTCGAGGCTGCAGTGAGCTGTGATTACACCACTACACTCCAGCATGAGTGACCCTGTCTCCAAAAAATAAATAAATAAAACTAATTTTAATTGCACTTGTGTTTTATATGTCAAGTATTATATCTTTAAGCCTACTAAATTTCTGATTTAAAAATTTATTAAACAGTATCAAAAGCATAGTCATATTTGTTAAGTTTCATATTGATAATTACTGGTTTTGAATTCATGTAAACATCTGCAATTGGCCAGTGTAAACAAAGACGATAGACGATGGTAAGGGACCTTAATTAAACAGCCATCACTGCAATCCCATACTATTCCTTTCACTTTACCTACTCTGCAGCTTTCAAACCAGGACAACCGATCATTGTGCTTCGACATAGGCAGGGTTTTTTTTGTTGTTGTTGTTGTTGTTTTTGAGTCAGTGTCTCGCTCTGTCACCCAGGCTGCAGTGCAGTGGTACGACTCTGCTCTCTGCAGCCTCTGCCTCCTGGGTTCAAGCGATTCCCCTGGCTCAGCCTTCTGAGTAGATGGGATTACAGGCGCCTGCCACCACGCTCAGCTAATTTTTGTATTTTTAGTAGAGAAAGGGGTTTCACCACGTTGGCCGGGCTGGTCTTGAACTCCTGACCTCAGGTGATCCTCCAACCTCAGCCTCCCAAAGTGCTGGGATTACAGGCGTGAGCCACCACACTCGGCCCAATGTAGGCAGGTTTCTTATTTGAAATGGTCCATGTAGTATAACATATTGTGGATGCTTCTTCCTTCCTAACCCATGTGGGTTTCCATTGATATTTGTTCCTATAAGCTGCAATGTTTCTTCCAAGAGATCCGATAATGGCACGGCACTAATTTCCAAAAGCCTAGGATCCTCAGGATGCTTTAGTACCAGATCAATTGCAAATTCATAATTAACCACAGAGGAATGCCAGTAATGCTATTTGTTATTTTTCTCTACTGGTGCCCAACCAGGAATGTGTCCATGTTTCATCATGGACCAGATTCCTATTTAATTTTTCTGTTTCCTTTGCTGCTAGCCAGCACTCTGGAGTAGCTTTGAAGTACCCATCAACATTTCAAGAAAATTATTTGAAGTTTTCTTTTGGATGTAGAAAATTTTAAAATCTTTTAACAGGTTGTTTGTTAGGTTTTCTATCTAACCAAACCGAAAGGTATCTCTGTAAGTAGCAACGTAACAACATGTTCCGTCCACTTTTTCTGTTGGAATTGCACTGTATATACCTCCATCTAATGCCTCATGACTTACAGTTTTTGTTGCCAAAACTTTAAATGGCTGATTCTGCCTTTCGGTGGAGGGCTCCTTTTTCACCTCCCTAGAAACACACGGCATTTTCCGCTACACGGAGCCCAGGCGCCTCGCGGTGGGCCCAGCAGACGGTGCTAGAGGAGAGCGCGTTTGTGGGCAGCGCCAAGCACAGGCGGGAAGCAAGCCCTGCGCAAGAAAGCCCGGGGCTCAGGCCGCTCGCACCACGCACCCAGCGACAGCTGCAGCCCGCGCCCCCAAAACCTTACCTCCGATTTTTTTTTTTTCTTTCTAGACTTCCTCCTTCAGGATTATGATGAATGAAGGGAGAAGAATATGGAAATAGAGGCCGGGCGCGGTGGCTTCCGCCTGTAATCCCAGCACGTTGGGAGGCCGAGGCGGGTGGATCACTTGAGGCCAGCAGTTTGAAACCAGCCTGGCCAACACGGTGAAACCCCGTCTCCACTAAAAACACAAAAATTAGCCAGGTGTGGTGGCTGTGCCTGTAGTCCCAGCTACTCAGGAGGCTGAAGCAGGAGAATCGCTTGAACCTGGGAGGCAGAGGTTACAGTGAGCTGAGATCGCGCCACTGCACTCCAGCCAGGGCAACAGAGTGAGACTCCATCTCAAAAAGAAAAAAAAAAAAAGAATAAAAAAAGAATATGGGAATAGTAGAGATACCAGAATAGCTCCTGAAGATTATCTAAATATTGTCCCAGTAACAATCTTAAAGGGGTAAATTGTTGAATAATTACGGTTTATAGCTCTGCCATTCTTAGATAGCATAATTAAATAATTTAGTCATTTGCAAGAAAAATGATGGCAATAAATCCTTGGAAATGAAGACTGGAAATGGGGCTTGGAAACAAGGCCATCCATCCTGCTTTGTTTCCTCATGCAATGGCCAAGTCGTAACTAGGCAAGGAGAGTCTGGAAATAATTTTGATTTTCTAATGGGAATATGGTCTTTAGGTTTTCCAAGACAGTGCATTTATTTATTTTATTTATTTTTGAGATGGAGTTTCACTCCTGTTGCCCAGGCTGGAGTGCAATGGCGAGATCTCGGCTCACTGCAACCTCCGCCTCCCGGGGCAAGCAATTCTCCTGCCTCAGCCTCCAGGGTACCTGGGATTACAGGTGCGCGCCATCACGCCTGGCTAATTTTTTGTATTTTTAGTAGAAACCAGGTTTCACCATGTTAACCAGGCTGGTCTCGAATTCCTGACCACAGGTGATCCACCCGCCTCAGCCTCCCAAAGCGCTGGGATTACAGGCATGAGCCACTGCGCCCAGCCGACAGTGCATCTAAGAACAGGCTCTGGAAGTAGAAGTAAGTTGAGTCCAGAGGGGAGGAACATTCATCACCCTCTTCTTTCTTGACAATTGCCTCTTTTCTTTAGCTTGTATGAACACCAAACTTCAGGCATTCTAGTTACTTCTCCATTAACTTCCTGTCTCCTCAGATTTGCTCCCCACAGTCATTTCCTCAAGACCACCACCTAACTTCCACCAGCTATGCGTCCTCAGTTCCAGCTTTGCTTTTTTATGTTAAAAAGAGGATTTTAGGCCAGGCGTGGTGGCACATACCTGTAATCCCAGCACTTTGGGAGATCGAGGCAGGCTGATCACCTGAGGTCGCGAGTTCAAGACCAGACTGACTAACGTGGTGAAACCCCGTCTCTACTAAATACAAAAAATTAGTCAGGCATACTGGTGGGCACCTGTAGTCCCAGCTACTCGGGAAGCTGAGGCAGGAGAATCACTTGAACCCAGGAGGTGGAGGTTGCAGTGAGCCAAGATCGTGCCATTGCAGTCCAGCCTGGCCAACAGGAGCAAAACTCCATCAAAAAAAAAAAAAAAAGCCTTAGTAGAGACATCTTATTTTATTGTCTGGGTCTTTCCTGCCAGCGCAGTGGACAGACTATGTAGTAAAGATGAACCAAACCCTAACTGTTTACTAGCTGGATAGCTGTGGGGAAGCTATTTAACTTCTCTAAACCTCAGTTAACTCATCTTTTTAAAAATGAAGATAAGATTAAGATTTATATTGATTTAAATTTAGATTTAGATTTAAGATTAGGATTACTAAAAGACTTTATGTCATTGAACCTTTGTAACCACCCGCTGAAATATATATGATTATTAATTCCATTTTACAAGTAAGGAAACAGGTGAGAGGATAAGTGATCTGTCGAAAAGTTACCTAGCTGCCAAGTGGCAGAGCTGAGATTTGAACTGGCATATGGATCTTGAGTATAAACTTTTTATCACTCTGCTCTATTGTCTCACATACCTGTTCACTTAATATTAACTATTACTGCTTGGGAATTTAGGGTAGTGAACAGATTGTAACTAGAATCATATTCTAAAGATGAACCTGGGCCACACACAGTGGCTCAAGCCTGTAATCCCAGTATTTTGGGAGGCCGAGGCAGGCAGATCACTTGAGGCCGGGAGTTCGAGGCCAGCCTGGCCAACATGGCGAAATCCCGTTTGTACTAAAAATACAAAAATTAGCCAAACGTGGTAGGGTGCGCCTGTAATCCCAGCTACTCAGGAGACTGAGGCACAAGAATCGCTTGAACCAGGGAGGCAGAAATTGCAGTGAGCTAGGATCGCCACTGCACACCAGCCTGGGTGACAAAGAAAGACCTTGTCTCAAAAAAAAAAAAGTAAGGGCTATCCTGTAGCAGGACAAGCCGCAAACAAAACCTCTCAGACACCGAGTAGTAGAGGGGCGGGCTTTATTCAGCTGGGAGCATTGGCAAGCTACTGCCTTAAAATCAGAGCTCCCCAAATGCACAATTTCTGTCCCTTTTAAGGGCTCACAACACTAAAGATTTCACGTGAAAGGGTCGTGATTGATTTGAGCAAGCAGGTGGTACGTGACAGGGGCTGCATGCACCGGTGGTCAGAGAGAAACACAACAGGGCAGGGAGTTTCACAATGTTCTTCTATACAATGTCTGGAATCTATGAATAACATCGGTTTCTAAGTTATGAGTTGATTTTTAACTACTGGGTTTAGGCCAGGCAGGCCCAGGCCTGGTTTCGGGCCTGGTGCCGGGCTGCCTGTCTTTGGTTTTATTTCCTTGTTGTTTTTTCTTAAACCAGGTACTGAGTATAAAACAATATAAAACAATATGAGAGGGTCTCTCTCTTCCCTCAACCCCAAATCCCCTAAACCTTCCTTGAAAAATAAATAAATAAATAAATAAAGATGAGCCTGTGCCTTGTTTACATAGAAAGAAACTAGTGGTTAGCCGTCACTGATAGAAAAGAATTGATTGGTGGCAGGGCACGGTGGCTCACACCTGTAATCCCAGCACTTTGGGAAGCCAAGGTGGGCGGATCACAAGGTCAGGAAATCGAGACCAAGCTGGCTAACACGGTGAAACCCCGTCTCTACTAAAAATACAAAAAATTAGCTGGGCGTGGTGGCGGGTGCCTCTAGTCCCAGCTACTCGGGAGACTGAGGCAGGAGAATGGGGTGAACCCGGGAGGCGGAGCTTGCAGTGAGCCAAGATAGCACCACTGCACTCCAGCCTGGGCAACAGAGTGAGACTCCATCTCAAAAAAAAAAAAAAAAACACGAAAAGAATTGATCGAGGCCGGGTGCGGTGGCTCTCACCTGTAATCTCAGCAGTTTGGGAGGCCGAGGCAGGTGGATCACCTGAGGTCAGGAGTTCGACACCAGCCTGGCCAACGTGGTGAAACCCCGTCTCTACTAAAAATACAAAAATTAGCCAGCCACAGTGGCACATGCCTGTAATCCCAGCTACTCGGGAGGCTGAAGCAGGAGAATCACTTGAGCCCGGGAGGCAGAGGTTGCAGTGAGCTGAGATTGCACCATTGCACTCCAGCCTGAGCAACAGAGGGAGACTCTGTCTCAAAAAAAAAAAAAAAAAAAAAAAAAATTGATTGATCATTATGAGAGTAGTTAACTCATTGATTTATTCATTTAACAAATATTTGAGGGCTAGAGAATAAATATCTAACTATGTATGAGACAAAATGTCATGATTTTATCTCTGTACCTTTTTACATATTCTTCCCTTTGCCTGGAATGTCCACACACACACACACACACACACACACACTCACATATATACACACACATACACATATACATACACGTACACACACATACACACACACACACCCCTCCACGATCTGGTCAGCGCCCCCATACTTTGTCCTCACTCTGGTAGAAAGCAGCTACCCTCAATCTGTTCTGGGTTTCCATCTTCTGCACACATCTTTGATTCCCCAGTTAAACTCGCAGAGGAATAAAGGAACAAAGAAGAACATTTAAGAAGGAGAAAGAAAAGAAAAAGAGATGTATCTGGAGAGGTGCCAAAGGAAAGAAACCAAAAACAGAATTTAAAAAGTAGAGATGAAAACAGAGAATTAAAATAAAGAATGAAAAAGATGAGACCAAGCAGCAGTTTAACAGTACTTTTTAACACATGAAGGACCTTTACCTGGAGAATAGTAATAGGCTTTTCTCCTTAGGGGATTATAAGGAAGGAAATCATTTTCAGTGAAAGTGGCAGAGACAGAGTCAGCGAGCTTTACTGGGTACTTACCATAGGTGGGGCATGATTTCTACTATCAAGGGGCTTACAATTTAATGGAAAAGACAGCTGTGCATAGAAAAAAATGACTAATAATCAATTTAATGGAACAGATTTCAAGAGCAATGAATTCAGAGGAGAGAGAGATCTCTATGAATTCATGAGCTGGGATAAAAAGGAAACACTTTACTGAATAGATAAAAATGGGGGCTTCTATCAGTGAAAGACAGAATGGACTCAGGCAAAGAGAAGAACAGGAGAGAATAGCACAAAACATGATTGGAAAGTCTGAAAACCACATTCTTAGTAGCTCCTTATGAAACCCAATGTTTCCACTTGCCCACTACAACCTGTGCCAGCCTAGGCAAATCTCTCCTAATTTTTTTTCTCCTCTTTCAGTTGGACAATTTTTTTTTTAAATTTTTTGAGAAAGAGTCTTGCTCTGTTTCCCAGGCTGGAATGCAGTGGCATGATCTCAATTCAGTGCAATCTCCACCTCCTGGATTCAAGTGATTCTCCTGTCTCAGCCTCTGGAATAGCTGGGATTACAGGCTCCCGCCACCACGTCCAGCTAATTTTTCTATTTTTAGTAGAGACGGGGTTTTGCCATGTTGGCCAAGCTGGTCTCTAACTCCAGACCTCAGGTGATCTGCCTGCCTCGGCCTCCCAAACTGCTGGGATTACAGCAGTGATCCACCACACCCGGCCTCAGTTGGACAATTTTATCAACACTCTGTTTTTCTATCAATACACAGAAACAAAACTACTTCTATTCTAGCTATGTTCTCATTTCTCTTCTTTTTTTTTTTCCTTTCCTTTTTTTTTTTTTTTTTCCAGACAGAATCTCGATCTGTCACCAGGCTGGAGTGCAGTGGCACGAACTTGGCTCACAGCAACGTCCACTTCCTGGGTTCAGGCAACTCTCCTGCCTCAGCCTCTCGAGTAGCTGGGACTACAGGCATGCACCACCATGCCCAGCTAATTTTTGTATTTTTAGTAAAGACAGGGTTTCACCATGTTGGCCAGGATGGTCTCAATCTCTTGACCTTGTGATCCGCCCCCCTCGGCCTCCCAAAGTGCTGGGATTACAGGCGTGAGCCACTGTGCCTTCTTTTTAAAACGTGAAAATTCCTTGAAAGAATTATCTATACTCCCAGTCTCCTATTCCTCCCCTAGAATTCTCTTTAGATCCCACTATAATCAGGCCAACCCCACAGCAAACACCAAACTGCACCAATCAGGTCATCAGTAACATCCATGTGGCTAAATTCACTAGTTGATCCTCAGTCATCTTACTTGACCTCATCAAAGCATTTGACTAACCTGATGCCTCTCCCCTTCTTGAAATGCTTTCTGTCTTAGCTTCCAGGATACCTAACTCCTTTGGGGTTTTTTTTCTGGCGTTTTGTTTTGTTTTGTTTTGAGAGAGGGTCTCACTCTGTCTCCCAGGCTGGAGTACAATGGCTTGATCATGGCTCACTGCAGCCTTGACCTCCCATGCTCTATCAATCCTCCAATCTCAGCCTCCCAAGTAAATGGGATTACAGGCACGTGCCACCTCACCCAGCTAATGCTTTTGTATTTTTTTTGAAGAGACGGGGTTTCACCATGTTGCCCAGACTGATCTTAAACTCCTGAGCTCAAGCAATTCACCAGCCTCAGCCTCCCAAAGTGCTGAGATGACAGGTGTGAGCCACTGCACCCGCCTACTCCTTTGTCTTCACTCCCTTGGTGATCTCATTCTATCTCATGGCTTTAAATACCATCTATATGCATTCTTGTGTTTTATTAGATGGAAGATGTAAGTAAAAGAAATTGGTCAAGATATTCCTAATACTTCTTCACATTCACAGGCTGGATTTTCTGAATTACTTTTCAACTCAGTATTACTGATGCCCAAGGTTTTCCACCAACTTTGTCCAGCAAAAAGAACACTGTGATCTCTGGGAGCTTTTGTGATCTCACTATAAAGTGTGTCAGTATAAGATTTCTAATCCACAACCAGGATTTATAGTCGTTCTCAAACGTTCCTGAAATGATCCATTGCTTGCAATGCTGAAGAGTTGCAGTTTTCCAGTCACTCCACCGGGAATAATAATGTGGGACTCTCGGCTGGGCATCGTGGCTCATGCCTGTAATCCCAGCACTTTGGGAGGCCAAGGCGGGTGGATCACCTGAGGTTGGGAGTTCGAGACCAGCCTGACCAACATGGAGAAACCCCATCTCTACTAAAAACACAAAAAAATTAGCCAGGCATGGTGGCACATGCCTGCAATCTCAACTACTCCAGTTGCTGAGGCAGAAGAATCACTTCAACCGGGAGGCGGAGGTTGCAATGAGCCGAGATCACGCCATTGCACTCCAGCCTGGGCAACAAGAGCGAAACAACTCCTAATAATGTTGGACTCTCATACCCGGGTAATGGCAACTAGTCACATCTACCCCGGCTGACAATGTAAGATGCCCTAGATGGTACAATCGTTCATATGTGATGCCCTAGACACATCCCAATTTC
Organism: Nomascus leucogenys; assembly: GCF_006542625.1. NCBI lineage: Eukaryota > Metazoa > Chordata > Mammalia > Primates > Hylobatidae > Nomascus > Nomascus leucogenys. The sequence continues at coordinate 11,900,926 of NC_044401.1, forward strand.
AGAAATGTTAAATGTGTGTCTCGATACTGGTAACATATGGTTACAAACGTCACTTTTCTTCTGGTATGGGTGCACCAAAACTTTCCCTGCAAAGTTCTGTGTCACACAGACTTTTACTGCTCCATAGCATGGAAAGATTTTATTTGGGGCAAGAGATGTTTAAACTAGTGTGGAGGCTGCTATCAGAGGTTAATAGAAGAAAACTGATAGAAACTAGAGTCCTGCTCAGGCTGGGTCACGTGCAGAGAAAATGTCACAAGTTAGTTTAGAGGGATACCTGTGTCAATTTGGTTTTGCTTGACCACTTGCAAATAAAGGATTTTGCGAATTTTTCATTTTGTTAGTTTGTTTTGCTAGACTAAGTTGGAATAAATGGCTTAGATAAACTTAGATTGACAATTTAATACATTTGTGTTAAAAAAAAGAAAACTCACATTTGATATCATTATTTAACATTTATTGAGTTCCCTAGTTTTTATTAACAGTTTATGAAATACAGTATAAATGGTAATCCTATAATCCTCAAGAAAAAAATGTTGGCTTTCAACCCTAGCATGAAGACAGGGAGCTTCCTGTGTTATAAGCCAATTCACAGTCTTAGAAATCCTATTAAAATAGCTGAATATTATGCTCGAATCTCTTAGACTCCTTTGGTACAAGACAAGGATTAGAAACTTGGCTATAGAGAAATGTTTTAGACCTATGCATCATTAAATTTACTCCTAAATTTGAGATGGCTGGAGTTTCCCCTGTGTAAGAAAACATGTGTTTTTTTTTTTTTCTCCTCTAGCATTATAGCAATGTTAAAATAATAAAGCAAAAAAAAGAAACTTAAATAAATGTATCCAAAAAATAAATGTCTCAGTATTCAGGGGAAGGGAAGAAACTAAAAGGGGTTAAGCATCAGCACTACACTAGGCTCTTGATGGTGATCATCTTATTTAATTCTCACAGCATATTTATGAGGTGGGGATTTTTGGAAACCAAGACTTGGGAAGCATAAGTAAGATCATGAGGCTAGGCGGGGCGCAGTGGCTCACACTTGCAATCCCAGCACTTTGGGAGGCCAAGGTGGGCAGATCACCTGAGGTCAGGAGTTCAAGACCAGCCTGCCCAACATGGTGAAGCCCTGTCTCTACTAAAAATACAAAAAATTAGCCAGGCGTGGTGGCATGCACCTGTAATCCCAGCTACTCGGGAGGCTGAGGCAGGAGAATCGCTTGAACCCAGGAGGTGGAGGTTGCAGTGAGCTGAGATCTCACCACTGCACTCCAGCCTGGGAAACAAGAGTGAAACTCTGTCCAAAAAAAAAAAAAAAAAAAAAAAAAAAAAGTCACAAGGCTAGTGAAAGCAGGGCTGAGATTGAAGCACGGTCTGCTTAACCTTCACGGTTTATGCTCTTGACACCTTCACACTTGCTAGCAGATGATTTAGTCTACCAAAAGTCATGATTTCTGCTTCATATATTCCTAGATTTCTGAAAGAGGGAGAATTAAGGAAGAAGCCAATTCACATGAGACAGAGGCAGAGATTCTGTTTGTTTGCCTGGTAATAACTAATAGTCTATCTATTAAGCAGAATTTTTAGAATACCCTCTGGCTATAGGTTACTTTGCTGACACCACTAATTAGATCCTTACCCAGGGCCCAGTCAAGGCCATTTTGTAACCCTATACCTCCCTTCTTTCTTTGACTCCCTCTGCCTTATCCAACATTGGATAATTGGGAATGGAAATCCAAATAGAGGAGGCAGTGCTCCTGCATCCTGATTTTTTAGCCTAGAGTCTTGGGGCTCTAAATCAAGCTTTAATATTGGAATGATTAAGCAGCTTCCTGCAGCTTCACCCATAATTATGACAAGTCCTGCAAATCCAGCCAGAATTCAGGGCGTTTAAACTACAATATACTCTGCTAGAGCCTATAGCAGCTGCATTTTTTAGCAGAATGGGCCCCTGATTTTTTTCCAGATGTGATTTTTCTTCTTCTTTCTTTAAAGACCTCATTTTATGTGTTGAGACAGCAACAGGAAATCTCTTTGGCTTTCTTCCCCCTCCCTGCTACTCTATTTATAGTTCCAAATGTTGCCAGGTGTCAGCAACAAAATTAAAGAGGGACCATTAGAGTCTCTCCAAGCTGTTGTTACTTAGGGTTCATCTAATATGTTACATTAGCAAGTTGTAGTGCACTTGCATTTATTCAAATATTCTGAACATTTTAAAGATGCCTAATAATTCAGTTTTCCAAGCCCCAAAGTCCTTCTGTATACTATGTACACTTAAGCTGTTAAAACCTAAAGAATTAAGCCTGAGGGAATTATGACCTAAGCTGAAACCGTTCACTAAAAGTGGCTGTGCGAGCTGGAGTGTACTCAACTTCATTTTGTGATAAAGCAGGTAAGTAGTTATGTTTTTGTTTTTTTGAGACAGTTTCCCTCTTGTTGCCTAGACTAGAGTACAATGGCGCAGTCTCAGCTCACTGTAACCTCCGCCTCCCAGGTTCAAGCGATTCTCCTGCCTCAGCCTCCTGAGTAGCTGAGATTACACCCGCCACCACACCCAGCCAATTTTTGTATTTTTAGTAGAGACTGGGTTTCACCATGTCAGTCAGGCTGGTATTGAACTCCTGACCTCAGGCAATCCGCCCACCGCAGACTCCCAAAGTGCTGGGATTACAGGCATGAGCGCTATATTTTGACACCAAAAAAATGGAACACATGTTTAAGGTTTAAAGGCATTCCCATGGCTTTAAAAGTAGCAGTACAGGTTTGTCAACAGGTTCAATTTATTCATCTAGAAAATGGGAATAGTTTTAATTAAGTGATAACTTACGGGGGCGGGGGAAGGGAATGCTTTCTCTATTGCTCTTTCCATTGCTTTCGCTTAATTAGCTTTATCACAAAAGGACGTGGTGACTCACCTGTAATCCCAGTGCGTCCGGAATTGGTGGGTTCTTGGTCTCACTGACTTCAAGAATGAAGCCGCGCACCCTCGCGGTGAGTGTTACAGCTCTTAAGGTGGCGTGTCTGGAGTTGTTCGTTCCTTCTGATGTTCAGATGTGTTCGGAGTTTCTTCCTTCTGGTGGGTTCGTGATCTCACTAGCTCAGGAGCGAAGCTGCAGACCTTCGCGGTGAGTGTTACAGCTCTTAAGACAGCGCGTCTGGAGTTGTTCGTTCCTCCCAGTGGGCTCGTGGTCTCACTGGCTTCAGGAGTGAAACTGCAGACCTCCACGGTGAGTGTTACAGCTCATAAAAGCAGCGTGGATCCAAAGGGTGAGCAGCAGCAATATTTATTGCAAAGAGCAAAAGAACGACGCTTCCACAGCGTGGAAGGGGACTGGTGCGGGTTGCCACTGCCGACTCCAGCAGCCTGCTTTTATTCTCTTATCTGGCCCCACCCACATCCTGCTGATTGGTAGAGCCGAGTGGTCTGTTTTGACAGGGTGCTGATTGGTGCATTTACAATCCCTGAGCTAGACATAAAGGTTCTCCATGTCCCCATCAGATCAGTTAGATACAGAGTATCAACACAAAGGTTCTCCAAGGCCCCACCAGAACAGCTAGATACAGAGTGTCGATTGGTGCACTCACAGACCCTGAGCTAGATGCAGGGTGCTGATTGGTGTGTTTACAAACCTTGAGCTAGATACAGAGTGCCGATTGGTGTATTTACAATCCTTGAGCTAGACATAAAGGTTTTCCAAGGCCCCACCAGAGCAGTTAGATACAGAGTGTCGATTGGTGCATTCACATACTCTGAGCTAGACACAGGGTGCTGATTGGTGTATTTACAACCGCTGAGCTAGACATACAGGTTCTCCACATCTCCACGAGACTCAGGAGCCCAGCTGACTTCACTCAGTGGATCCCGCACGGGGGCTGCAGGTGGAGCTGCCTGCCAGTCCTCCGCCGTGCGCTCGCACTCCTCAGCCCTTGGGTGGTCGATGGGACTGGGCGCCGTGGAGCAGGGGGTGGAGCTCGGGGCAGGCTCGGGCTGCACGGGAGCCCACGGAGGCGGGGGAAGGCTCAGGCATGGTGGGCTGCAGTCCCGAGGCCTGCCCCGCGGGAAGGCAGCTAAGGTCCCGCGAGAAATCGAGCGCAGCGCCGGTGGGCTGGCACTGCTGGCGGACCCATTACACCCTCCGCAGCCGCTGGCCGGGGTGCTAAGTCCCTCATTGCCAGGGGCCGGCAGGGCCGGCCGGCTGCTCCGAGTGCGGGGCCGCTAAGCCCACACCCACCCGGAACTCCAGCTGGCCCGCAAGCGCCGCACGAAGCCCCTGTTCTCGCTCGCGCCTCTCCCTCCACACTTCCCTGCAAGCTGAGGGAGCCGGCTCCCGCCTTGGCCAGCCCATAAAGGGGCTGCCACAGTGCAGCGGTGGGCTGAAGGGCTCCTCAAGTGCCGCCAAAGTGGGAGCCCAGGCAGAGGAGACACCGAGAGCGAGCGAGGGCTGAGGACTGCCAGCACGCTGTCACCTCTCACTAGCATTGTGGGAAGCCGAGGTGGGCGGATCACTTGAGCCCAGGAGTTGAAGACCAGCCTGGACAACAAAACCCTCTCTCTACCAAAAATATGAAAAAATTAGCTGAGTGTGGTGGTGCATTCCTGTAGTCCAGCTACTCAGGGGGCTAGGATGGGAGAATCACCTGAGCCTGGGAAGCCAAGCCTGCAGGGAGCCGTGATCGCACCACTGCACTCCAGCCTGGGTGACAGAATAAGACCCTGTCTCAATAAAAAAGAAAGAAAGAAACCTAGAAACTCATAGCCTACCAAGTTTCATAGCCATGACTAGAAGTATGTAGGTGGGTGTATGGAGGGACAGGAGTCACAGAACACAGAGTCGTTTGCTGTATTTCTCATTAGAATCCATTATGAACAAGCCTATACTTTGACCAGTGGACGTGAGGCATATAGCCAGGTATTGCCATCTCCTCCCAGTGCTGCCAGGCAGTAGAAATGAAAGCCACGGTGGAAAAAAAAAATAACCAAACCTCAAAAAAGTGACCATGAGTTTCCCAAATAATAAATGGTTATGAGGGCCTAATTATAACGAGGCAATTGATGTTTGAGACTTGAACTCACCAGGAAAGGTTTGAAAGTTAGCAGGGCATCTTTTGTAAGACCAAAAGATGGGGTTAGAGAGGGACATGAGAAAACTAAACTTCTACTATTTGCTTTGAGCAATTCTATGTGTTTTAGAGTTAATTTTTATCAAAATCTTTGGAAGATAAATATTTTTATAGCGACATAAAAGATGATAAAAATGCCTGGTGTGGTGGCTCTGGCCTATAATCCCAGTACTTTGGGAGACCAAGGTTGGTGGATAGCTTGAGCTCAGGAGTTCAAGATTAGCCTGAACTACATAGTGAGACCTTATCTCTACAAAAACAAAGAATCAGCTGGGTGCAGTGGCATGCACCTATAGTCCCAGCTACTCAGGAGGCTGAGGTCGAAGGCTGAGGTTGGAAGGATCGCTTGAGGCCTGGAGGTTGAGGCTGCAGTGATCCGAGATCACACCACTGCACTCCAGCCTGGTGACAGAGTGAGACTCCATCTCAAATAAATAAATAAATAAATTAATTAATTAATAATAGTTTTCAGAAACTGGCACTCCCAGAAAATGGAGTAACTGAACATCCTTGAAGAGAGATCTGGGCATGGGTCTTCCTTTCAGGTATCCACCACAGTCACTAAGCCTGTCAATTTTACCACCTTGAAATTTCTTGGATCAATTGTCTTCTCAATTGACCCTGCTAGTCTTGGTTAAGATTATCATCAACTCTCACATTAACTGCTGAAATAATTATTTCTCTACTTCTGTTCTAGCCTTCACATTCCCCCTACTGCAAATGAGACTGTCATTCTCATTCTTAAAATACTGAATGGCTTCCTTTTACCCAAAAGATTAAAATCTAAACCAACGTTTCTTCTTTTTTTTTTTTTTTTTTTTTTTTGAGACTGAGTCTCACTCTGTCACCCAGGCTGGAATGCAGTGGCGTGATCTCAGCTCACTGCAACCTCTGCACCTTGGGTTGGAGCAATTCTCCTGCCTCAGCCTCCCGAGTAGCTGGGATTACAGGTGTGCCCCACCACACCTGGCTAATTTTTGTATTTTTTAGTAGAGACGGGGTTTCACCATATTGGCGAGGCTGGTCTTGAACTCCTGACCTCAGGTGATCCACCCACCTCAGCCTCCCAGAGTGCTGGGATTACAGGCATGAGCCACCGCGCCTGGCCTAAACCAACATTTCTTAAAGTGTGTTTCATAAAACACTAGTCTTCAGAGTAAAAAAATATATATATATGATGCTGGCAATTTTTCTTCTGAGTTGTTTTTAATATATTCATGTAATAAAAAACTAAACCATTTATGCGGTTGTTTTTACTATTTCATGATAACCACATCTAAGTAGTGGTGATTTACACCCCAGAACTTCAGAAGTAGCGAAACAATGTCTCGCTCTGTCACCCAGGCTGGAGTGCAGTGGCGCTATCTTGGCTCACTGCAACCTCTACCTCCAGGGTCCAAGCGATTCTTGTGCCTCAACCTCCCAAGCAGCTGGGATTACAGGCTCCCGCCATCATGCCTGGCTTATTTTTGTATTTTTAGTAGAGATGAGGTTTCACCTTGTTGACCAGGCTGGTCTCGAACTCCTGGCCTCAAGTGTTCTGCCCACCTCGGCCTCTCAGAGTGCTGGGATTACAGGCATGAGCCACCATGCCCGGCCTAGACTGGGTAATTTTAAAACAACATAAATTTATTGCTCATGGTTCTGGAGGGTGGGAAGTTTAAGGTCAAAGTGCCAGCAGATTCAGTGTCTCATGAGGGCTTCTTCTATGCTTCAAAGATGGTTCCTTCTATGTATCCTCATGTAACGGAAGGGGCAAACAAGCGCCCTCAAGCCCCTGTTATAAGGATTATGATCCCATTCCTGAGCATGGAGCACTCCTGACCTAATTGTCTTTCAAAGGCCCCACCTCTTAATACCATTGCACTGGGGATTAGGTTCCAACATATCAGTTTGTGGGGGACACAAAGATTCAGACTATCACTCTTATAAACATTTTATTAAATAATACATACGTAAATAGTACACCCAGAAAGATACTGTGCATAGGTTATACAGCCTGATGAATAATCACAGTTAACATACTGGTGCAACAACCACCAAAATCAAGAAATAAAGTATTATAGGCCAGGTGCAGTGGCTCACGCCTGTAATCCCAGCACTTTGGGAGGCCGAGGCAGGTGGATCACGAGGTCAGGAGATCGAGACCATCCTGGCTAACACGGTGAAACCCTGTCTCTACTAAAAATACAAAAAATTAGCCGAGTGTGGTGGCGGGCACCTGTAGTCCCAGCTACTCGGGAGACTGAGGCAGGAGAATGGTGTGAACCTGGGAGGCGGAACTTGCAGTAAGCGGAGATCAGGTCACTGCACTCCAGCCTGGGTGACAGAGTGTGAGACTCCATCTCAAAAAAAAAGAAAAGAAAAAGAAATAAAGTATTACAGTGTAGCTACTTTCCTTTTGCTCTTCCAGCCGCTATTCTTTTCCTCTTTCCCAGTTAATCACTAACCAACTTCTACAATTTACAATCTACTTGTATCCAAGGTTGACTTACATGAGTCCCTGTTGACATGTCATTAGTATGCCAACTAATAGTAGAGCTGGGATTCAAATTCAACTCTGTCTGTTTGTAAAGTTTATGCTTTAGGAATGTTCTTAATAGTCGTTTCCATTCCCTACTGATACAGCAGAATTGCTAAGAAAAAGAAAGCCTAATTATTTCTTCAAATCACCGATGCACCACACTGCACCTTGACAGAAGAGAAGAATGCCCTTCACAGACAAACAAAACATGTGAATGAAAAAGAACATTAAATTCAATTGTTTATGAAATAATAAACCTACTGATTCTAACATCTTTGGCTGGACATAGGAACCATGTATAGGATATAACAACTGTACATAAGTGTGTGTGTGTATGTTTATATATACATATGTATATGATATATATACATACAATATACAAACACATACACATTTATGTGTATTAGAGAGAGAGAGAATAAGAGTCCACAACCAAATGTCTGTAATGAAATATCTTTCTGTAAGTTTGGCATAAACTCATTTGGTAGCACAACCTGCCCTGAACCAATATGAAACTAAATATAGTATGCTTATTATGACAATACAATTTATTATATAAATATAATACATAAATATATCTTTATGATCAAATGTTAATGTGTTTAGACAACTTGTACCATCCCAAACTTCACTAGGTGTGCCATGTAACATGGCATATGTATTATATTATCTGATTTCTAGTATCATTAGTGTGACAAGTATGCATTCTCTTCCACTACCACCCACCTCAAACGAAAAAAAGAAAACAGAAGGCTGGGTGTGGTGGCTCATGCCTATAATCCCAGCACTTTGGAAGGCCGAAGTAGGCAGATCACCTGAGGTCAGAAGTTCGAGAACAGCCTGGCCAACATGGTGAAACACCATCTCTACTAAAAATACAAAAAAATTAGCTGGACGTGGTGGCGGGCACCCGTAATCCCAGCTGCTCGGGAGGCTGAGGCAAGAGAATTGCTTGAACTCGGGAGGCAGATGTTACAGTGAGCCAAGATTGTGCCATTGCACTCCAGCCTGGGTGACAAAAGCAAAACTCTGTCTCAAAAAAGAAAAAAAGAAATCTGGTAGTGTATACATAGATTGTTATGTACTTAAAAACGAAACTCTTGGGAGGCCCACGTGGGCGGATCACTTGAGATCAGGAGTTTGAGACTAGCCTGGCCAACATGTTGAAACCCGTCTCCACTAAAAATACAAAAATTAGCCAGGTGTGGTGACACACGCCTGTAGTCCTAGCTAATTGGGAGGCTGAGGCAGGAGAATCTCTTGAACCCAGAAGCAGAGAAGTTGTAGTGAGCCAAGATAGTGCCACTGCACTCCAGCCTTGGTGAAAGAGTGAGATTCTGTCTCAAAAAAAGAAAAAAAAGACCAGGCACAGTGACTCACGCCTGTAATCCCAGCACTTTGGGAGGCCGAGGCGGATGGATCATGAGGTCAGAAGTTCAAGACCAGCCTGGCCAACATAGTGAAACCCCATCTCTACTAAAAATATAAAAATTAGCCAGGCATGGTGGCACGCACCTGTAGTCCCAGCTACTCGGGAGGCTGAGGCGGGAGAATCGCCTGAACCCGAGAGGTGGAGGTTGCAGTGAGCCGAGACTGTGCCATTGCACTCCAGCCTGGGTGACAAAGTGAGACTCCATCTCAAAAAAAAAAAAAAAAAAAGAAAAAAAAAACTGAAGGAAATTGAGACTGTTGAACTACTGTAACCAAAAGAAAGTAATGCAAACCATGTCCTCTTCTGCTGAGATGACTTGAGAACAGGAATGAGACACTGGAAAACAATAATCATACTTAACGGAAAGTCTTCGTAATCCTGTAGCATAACAAGCTGCCTCTTTCACCTGTCTCTAACAAAGTATACAGAAATGCCATTTAAATATCCTGTATACTTGACTGCAGGATTTTTTCCAATTGATCATTTCTGAAATCCAAATGTACCATTCAGTTAATGTATGCATGTGGTATATAAGTAAAACATCTATGACTAAATCAGCGATGAGTCTTACAGCCATTGATATCCCAGGATATATATTATGTCCCATCACACTAAAGCATTCACCTAGCTGTTTCTACTAGAAGGCTATAATAATAAAATTACAAGGCCTTCAGAGGAAAGACGATCATAGAATTCTAAGCACTGTGTTAGTGCATAAGGCTTTAAATTGGAGCCATACAGACCTATTCAGCAATCCTTTCACTATGACTACATTACTTTGGGGAGTAACTCCCTCAAGTTAGCAGACCAGAAAATACATTTATTCATTAAACAAACTGTTGTATCATTAAGATATAAATATAAAAAGGTCAAGTTGGACTGTGAAAACACCAAAACAAAGTGCACCTAATTCTTAATAATTAAATAATATTATAAATATAAAATTATATTTTGCATGTTATATTTTTGTGTTTGTTAAAAGGTAGATATCACAATGAACACATATTCTGCAGCCTGCTTTTTCAAATTGCCACCTAATAGCCAAAGGGTGGCTATTCCACAGACATTTCCCAAAGTAATGAACATTTTTATTGTTTCTAATTTATTGCTAAATCAAATGTACTTCAGAATATCTCTAGAGGGCATGTTAAAAAATGGTGTATCCTGGTTGCCTCTAGGAAGAACAAATAGTAGAACACACACAGGGTTTGAGAAACATCTTTACTTTTCCCTGAATAACCTGTTATACATTTGAATTTTTTTCATGTGAAAATAATAGTCACATTAAAAAAGGTTTAAATACAATATCAGTACTGTATAGCCATTAAAATTGAAATACACAAAGAAAAGCTGCAATGAACTTGCTTTGTTGGATGTATTTTTTGGTTGCAATCTACCAGGCACTGTGTTAAGAGCTGTATGTATGTTGTCTCATTTTGCCTCACTTAATCTTCATAGTAATCTTATAAGACAGGTGTTGTCCCTACTTTTACAGATAAGAAAATTGAGTGTGAACAAGTTATCTTCTCAAGTCACAGAGAGAGGCTGTGTAACAAAACCAGAATTTAAACCAGATTTTTCTGGCTCAAAAATCCTTGCTCTCAGCCACTGACCTGTAATAACTACTCTGTTTCCAGAAAATGCTAAACTCTCCTACCTCTGGCTGTGCTACAACTTTAGTGAATCACTTGCAGGACTCTGGTGAACTAGATTTTCCCATGTCCGTGGACTTTTGCCTTTTCTGATTACAAGCCTTCCCCTCTTGATTAATCCCTACCTTTCCTTCAATGGCCAAGTTTGATCTCTTGCAATCTTTCTCTAAGCATCAAACTTAGTTGAAAGCCTTCAATCTGCCTTTTGCAGCATTCTGTGCTACCAATGTGTTCACTAACATTATCAGATCACTTGTACGTCTCCCAGCCAAACGGCACATTCTTAGGGTCAGAAAAATCTAAATATTCCTCATATTACTAGTCCCAATGTTAGTAATATTTAGCACATTTATTTAGCTAGTAATATTTAGCCTCAATCACTATATGCTTAATTCAAGTTAAGGACTAATATATACAAACAATCATAGAATGTTGGAGCTACTTCAGTGGTTTCCAACCTCAGCTGCACACTGTAACCTCAGGAGCTTTAAAAATAGATTATCTGGCTTACCCTAGACTTAATAAATCAGAATATCTACAGGGGGAAATCCACAATCTATATCGTTTAAATGGCCTTCCAGTTGATGCCAAGCTTGGGAATCTCTGATCTACTCTACTTGTCTCATTTTATAGAATATGAAGATTGAGATCTAGAGGATAAATAACTGGCCAATGTCACAAGCAGAAGTAAAGATAGGACTTGCACTCCAGTCTCTCGATTTATAGCTGCTTCACTTAATCACTCAAAAACTATTTATTAAATATCTCTGGCCGGGCACAGTGGCTCACGCCTGTAATCCCATCACTTTGGGAGGCCAAGGCTGGCGGATCACGAGTTCAGGAGTTCGACACCAGCCTGGCCAAAATGGTGAAATGCTATCTCTACTAAAAATACAAAAATTAGCCAGGCATGGTGGCACATGCCTGTAGTCCCAGCTAATCGGGAGGCTGAGGCTGAAGAATCATTTGAATCCAGGAGCCAAGGTTGCAGTGAGCTGGCCGGACGTGGTGGCTCACGCCTGTAATCCCAGTACTTCGGGAGGCTGAGGCGGGCGGATCACGAGGTCAGGAGAGATCGAGACCATCCTGGCTAACACGGTAAAACCCCGTCTCTACTAAAAATATGAAAAATTAGCCAGGCGAGGTGGCGGGCGACTGTAGTCCCAGCTACTCGGGAGGCTGAGGCAGGAGAATGGCGTGAACCCAGGAGGTGGAGCCTGCAGTGAGCCGAGATCGCGCCACTGCACTCCAACCTGGGTGACAGCGAGACTCCGTCTCAAAAAAAAAAAAAAAAAACAGGTTGCAGTGAGCCGAGATTGTGCCACTGCACTCCAGCCTGAGCGACAAAGTGAGACTCCACCTCAAAAAAAAAAAGTATATATATATATACATATATATATATCTTTTATGTGAAAAGTATTGTACTGAGCACTGGAGGTACAGCAGTGAATAAACTAAACTTAATACCTATACCAGAGCTTGTGTTGTAATGGCAAAGATAGCACAGCATTAAACACATGACCATATAATTAATTGGTTAACTTGTATTGCATTAAAAGAGTACCTGGTGGTGGGCTGGGCGCAGTGGCTCACACCTGTAATCCCAGCACTTTGGGAGGCCGAGGAGGGCGGATCATGAGGTCAGGAGTTCGAGACCAGCCTGGCCAATATGGTGAAACCCTGTCTCTACTAAAAATACAAAAATTAGCCAGGTGTGATGGCGGGTGCCTGTAGTCCCAGCTACTCGGGAGGCTGAGGCAAGAGAATCGCTTGAACCCAGGAGGTGGAGGTTGCAGTGAGCCGAGGTCACTGCACTCCAGCCTGGGCAACAGAGCCAGACCCCATCTCAAATAAATAAATAAAGGAGTACCTGGTGGTATAAAGCATATATATATAATTGGGGGACCTGCCTTACTTTTGGGGGTTGAGGGTAGTCACATAATCTTACTTGAGATGAGCTCTCTGAGCTCTTGAGAGAACATACAGAAATAAATAAAAAATATTATCTCAAGATAATCTTCGGCCCATGGGTTCTCTATGAGACATCTTTTAATTTTCTGTTTTCATTGTGATGACAACCTTAAAAATTAACAGAAACACTTTCTGGATCATTTTTGATAACTGAGTTCTGCCCAAAACTCATACTGAACATATGTGTTTTTTACTGAGTTGGCCACAAGTAGTACAACTGTAGCAATCTCAGGCTAAGGGGAAAAGAAGGTATCAACTTAGGCCAGGCACGGTGGCTCACACCTGTAATCCCAGCACTTTGGGAGGGCCGAGGCAGGCAGATCATGAGGTCAGGAGTTCAAGACCAGCCTGGCCAACATGGTGAAACCCCATCTCTACTAAAAATACAAAAATTAGCCAGGCATGGTGGTGCACACCTGTAATGCTCAGCTACTTGGGAGGCTGAGGCAGGAGAATTGCTTGAACCCGGGAGGCAGAGGTTGCAGTGAGCAGAGATCGCGCCACTGCACTTCAGCCTGGGTGACAGAGCAAGACTCCGTCTCAGAAAACAAAAAAAAGAAAGAAAGAAAAGAAGAGACTAACTTTATGTGTTGTATTCCTGCCAAGAGAAGATCAAATGTGCATCATGAATGCTGAAAGACGGTTTCACAGTAGTTCACACAGAGGAGAGTGGTGAATGGTGTGTGTCATGACACAGCACCTATAGACCAGTCATGTTGAGCTCAAAAAGACCTGTAATCCCAAAGTGCTGGGATTACAGGCGTGAGCCACCATGCCCGGCCACATGGTCTCTTTCTTTTTAGTTAATAGCCATTAACTAAAATTTATTTTGGGTGTAATGTTGTATATGAACTGTGAACATAGGAGTTATAATTTTATATTTGTATCCAGCCAGGCTCGGTGGCTCACGCCTATAATCCCAGCACTTTGAGAGGCTGAAGGTGGATCAGTTGAGGTCAGGAGTTCGAGACCAGCCTGGCCAACATGGCAAAACCCTGTCTCTACTAAAAATACAAAAATTAGCCAGGCATGGTGGCACCCACCTGTAATCCCAGCTACTCAGGAGGCTGAGGCAGGAGAATCACTTGAACCCGGGAGGCAGAGGTGGCAGTAAACTGAGATCACACCACTGCACTCCAGCCTGAGACTCTGTCTCAAAAAAATAAATAAATAAATTTTATGTTTGTATATATTTTATGTTATAATAAAATAAATTAAATCAATATTTGGACACAAGAAGATATATATATTTTTCTTTAAACTGATGCCGGCTGGGTGCTTACATCTGTAATCTCAGTGTTTGGGAGGCCAAGGCATGAGGATCACTTAAGGCCAGGAGTTCAAGACTGGGACTGGACAACATAGCAAGACCCCATCTCTTAAAAAAATGTATTAGCTGGGTGTGGTGATGCACACCTATAGTCCTAACTACTATGGAGGCTGAGGCAGGAGGATCACTGAAGCCCAGGAGTTCAAGGTTACAGTGAGCCATGATCATACCATTGTACTCCAGACTGGGCAATAGAGTGACACCCTGTCTCAAAAATAAATGAAAAATAATCAACTGATTCATACATTACTCACTAGGCAAGGGGGCAGATGTGTGCACATGTATTGGAGGGTCAGTGGGAGGAAGCATCCAGCAGAATTAAAAAGGTTCATAGGGGACCTAGGGAGAACTCCCTAAGTGGCCCTGAGCATGGTTGGTGCAGAACCAGCAGAGGGCAGACAAGGCAGGCCAGTTGCTGACATGGGCTACTAAGAGGAATTTAGCCTTTTCCCTAAGAACAATGAGAAAAGCCCTTGTTCCTCACATTACATTAACCATTCTAGAAATCTATTTCTGTTGTGGCATTTAAAATTCTAAAATAACTTTTTTTTTTTTTTTTTTGAGACAGCATCTAGCTCTGTTGCCCAGGCTGGAGCACAATGGCACGATCTCGGCTCACTGCAACCTCTGCCTCCTGGGTTCAAGTGATTCTCCTGCCTCAGCTCCTGCCTCAGCTGGGATTACAGGCGTGCACCACCACACTCGGCTAATTTTTTTTATATATATTTTAGTAGGGATGTGGTTTCAGTTTGCTGGTCAGGCTGGTCTCAAACTCCTGACCTCAGGCAATCCACTCGCCTTGGCCTCTCAAAGAGCTGGGATTACAGGCGTGAGCCACTGCGCCCAGCCACCACATCCATGAGTCACATTTTTTGTGAACTCCTGTGCATGCATACAATTATATTTGTTGTATTTGTGTATTAATCTGTCTTTTGTCAATTTACTTTGCAGAGACCCAGCACTGGACCTAAGATGACAGAGGAAAAAAAAAATTCTACCTGCAATTCATGGACTTTCTCTATAAAATACAGTAGCTACTACCAGGCGCGGTGGCTCATGCCTGTAATCCCAGCACTTTGGGAGGCTGAGGCAGGCAGATCACGAAGTCAAGGGTTCGAGACCAGCCTGGCCAACATGGTGAAACCCATCTCTACTAAGAATACAAAAATTAGACTGGCGTGGTGGCGCGTGCCTGTAATCCCAGCTACTCAGGAGGCTGAGGCAGGAGAATTGCTTGAACCCGGGAAACGGAGGTTGCAGTGAGCCGAGATCATGGCCACTGCACTCCAGCCTGGGCGACAGAGCAAGACTCTATCTAGGAAAAAAAAAAAAAATACATTAGCTACTATCGACATGTAGATATTAGGCACTTAAATCAGAAATGGTCTCAGTTGAGATGTTCTGTAAGCATAAAATAAAATACAGCCTAGGCCGGGCGCGGTGGCTCACGCTTGTAATCCCAGCACTTTGGGAGGCCGAGGCAAGCGGATCACGAGGTCAGGAGATCAAGACCACGATGAAACCCCATCTCTACTAAAAATACAAAAAATTAGCTGGGCGTGGTGGCGGGCGCCTGTAATCCCAGCTACTCAGCGAAGCTGAGGCAGGAGAATGGCGTGAACCCGGGAGGCGGAGCTTGCAGTGAGCCGAGATTGCGCCACTGCACTCCAGCCTGGGCCACAGAGCGAGACTCCGTCTCAAAAAAAAAAAAAAAAAAAAAAAAAACAGCCTAAATTTCAAAGACTTAATACCAAAAAAGAATATATCTTATTAAAATATATTTTTCTTGATTACATGTTTAAATGATACTATTTTGAATATATTGTGGTAAATAAAATATATTATTTAAAAGTTTTCTTTTTTTTTTTACTTTTTTAAAAATGTGGCTACTAGAAAATTTAATATTACATATATGGCTTACATTATATTTCTATTGGACAGACCAATATATAATCTTCATACTAGTACATGCATAATAATTTTTAAAACTTTTAGGGCGGGCACGGTGGCTCACGCCTGTAATCCCAGCACTTTTGGAGGCCAAGGCGGGCGGATCACGAGGTCAGGACATCGAGACCATGGTGAAACCCCGTCTCTACTAAAAATACAAAAAATTAGCTGGGCGCAGTGGTGGGCGCCTGTAGTCCCAGCTACTCGGGAGGCTGAGGCGGGAGAATGGCGTGAACCTGGGAGGCGGAGCTTGTAGTGAGCCAAGATTGCGCCACTGCACTCCAGCCTGGGCCACAGAGCGAGACTCCGTCTCAAAAAAATAAAAAAACGTTTAAAACGTGAAGTATGTACAACTGGTGCTACAGAAATGCAAAGGATCATGAGACTACTATGAATAACTACGCCAACAAATTGGATAATTTAGATGAATAAATTTCTAGCATACGACTTAATAAGACTGAGTCATGAAGAAATAAAAATTTTTAACAGAAAAATAATGAGAAGATTGAAGCAGTAATCAAAAAAAAATCCCAACAAAGAAAAGCCCAGGACCAGCCAGGCACATAAAAATATATTGGCTCTTATATTACCTGTTTTTCTTGCAAACAGAGTAATAATAATAATAAATAAGGAAATGAGGCCAGGCGCAGTGGCTCACGCCTGTAATCCCAGCACTCTGGGAGGCATAGGTGGGTGGATCACCTGAGGTCAGGCGTTTGAGACTAGCCTGGCCAACATGGTGAAACGCTGTCTCTAGTAAAAATACAAAATTAGCCAGGCATGGTGCTGCATGCCTGTAATCGCAGCTACTCCAGAGGCTGAGGCAGGAGAATCACTTGAACCTGGGAGGCGGAGGTTGCAGTGAGCAGAGATCGCACCACCTGCACTCCAGCCTGGTGACAGAGGGAGACTCCCTCTCGGAAATGATGATCGATAGATAGATAGATAGATAGATAGATAGATAGATAGAAAGAGATTATAAAGGAGCTGAAAAATTCCTATTGTCTAGCAACATTGTAGCCATCATAATGTTATAGTGCATGTGTTTCTGGTGATGCTGGTATAAAAAAACCTACTGAACTGCTAGTCATATAAAAATATAGAACGTACAATTATGTACAGTACATACTACTTGATAATGATAATAAATGACCATGTTACTGGTTTATGTATTTACTATACTATACTTTTTATTATTATTTTAGAGTGTACTCTATTAAAAAAAAAAAAGTGCTAACTGCAAAACAGCCTAAGGCAAGTTCTTTAGGAGATATTCCAGAAGGCATTTTTATTATAGGAAATGACAGATCCTTGCTTATTATTGCCTCTGAAGACCTTCCAGTGGGACAAGATGTGGAGGTGGAAGACAGTGATGTTGATGATCCTGACCCTGTGTAGGCCTTGGCTAAGGTATGTGTTTGTGTCTTAGTTTTTAAAACAAAAGTTTAAAACGCTAAAAATAAACAATTTTAAAAATAGAAAACGCGTACGAAAAAATAGACATTTTTGTACAGATGTACAATGTGTGTTTTAAGCTGTTATTACAAGAGTCAAAAAGTTTTTAAAAATTTAAAAGTTTATAAAGTAAAAAAGTTCCAGTAATCTCAACTACTTGGGAGGTTGAAGCATGAGAATCGCCTTGATCCAGGAGGCAGAGGTTTCAGTGAGCCGAGATCGTACCCACTGCACTCCAGCCTGGGTGACAGAGTGAGACCGTTTCAAAAAATATATATAAAGAAAAAAAAAGTTAGTAAGCTACAGTTAACTTATTATTAAAGAAAGAAAAAAAATTTTAATAAATTTAGTGAAGCTTAAGTGTAGTGTTTACAAAGTCTACAGTAGCCTTTACATTCACTCACCACTCATTCACTGAGTTACCCAGAACAACTTCCAGTCCTGCAAACTGCATTCATGGTAAGTGCCCTATACAGGCATACCATTTTTTTATCTTGTATACCATGTTTTCACTGTATCTTTTCTAAGTTTACATGTCTTTAGATACAGAAATACCATTGTGTT
Source organism: Nomascus leucogenys (assembly GCF_006542625.1). Lineage (NCBI taxonomy): Eukaryota > Metazoa > Chordata > Mammalia > Primates > Hylobatidae > Nomascus > Nomascus leucogenys. Next base: position 11,918,925 of record NC_044401.1, read on the forward strand.
ACAACTGCTTACAGTATTCAGTACAGTAACATGCTATACAGGTTTGTAAATAGGCTATGCCACACAGCCTAGGTGTGTAGTAGGCTATATCATCCAGGTTTATGTAAGTACACTCTATGATGTTCCTATGACAAAAATCATGTAACGATGCATACCTCAGAATGTAGCATTCAGCAATGCATGGCCGTATATGGATTCATTAGAATTTTCTTAATAACAGAGATTAGCCAGGCTCGGTGGCTCACTCCTGTAATCCTAGAACTTTGGGAGGCCAAGGCAGGCAGACTGTCTGAGCTCCAGAGGTCGAGACTAGCCTGGGCAACACAGTGAAACCCCGTCTCTACTAAAATACAAAAAATTAGCCAGGCTAATATATGTGTTTGTGTCTTAGTTTCTAACAGGCCTGGTGGTGTGTGCCTGTAATCACAGCTACTCAGGAGCCTGCGGCAGTAGAATGGCTTGAACCTGGGAAGCAGAGTGAGCCCAGATTGTGCCACTGCACTGCAGCCTGCGCGACAGAGCGAGACTCTGTCTCCAAAAAAAAAAAAAAACACAGAAATTAAAAATCCTGTGTGAGCCAAGGACGGATTCACTGTGGACGTGCACAGGTGATACTGTTGTTTCAACCACACTTCTACACTAATCACCACTATCAGAGAAAACCAAATCATTAAGATCTCTTAGGCAACAGCTTGTAGTTACTGAAAATTTACACTGAGTGGGAACTATGGAGTATTCAAGAGAATAAAATAAACAGAGCTTCTGCCTTCAAAGACAGGAAAATGAGATGTCTACTTATGCAATGATAATGAGCAATGCACAGAGACCTATTATTATGCAGTAGCTAAATGTGTGAATTAGACAAGTGATTGAGTACTTCAGAAAAGGAGAACTCTGTGTTGGCTGCATGGAGCTGGGGAATAGGTAGAACTTGGGCTGATCTTTAAAAACCAATAGCGTTCAACTTGGATAAGCTGCGATGTGGGAGAGTAAAAGATGAAGCACTCTGGCTTCACTGTTTTATGCATATAGTCATATTACAGCTATGGAACCATGGTTATTATTACTAGCACATCACTTGCATAGTATTCCAGACAAAAATGCATAGTTTAGATCTAGTTGTGAATCCTGGAGTTCCGTGTGGCTGGGCCCTTCCACCACAGCTACCCTGGAGAGCAGCAGCCAGGACTTTGCGCTACCCTATGGCCCACGGCCTCCACCAGGGCAACCAAGAAGGTGGGCGGGACACAGTACAGCCACCACTGCAGGCGCCTCACCAAGCATACAAAATCCAAGGGCCATGATCCAAGAAGTAAGTGGCTCTCACCCTTACAAGCTGCGTGCCATGGAGCTGCTCAAGGACTCCAAGAACCAAACGGGCCCTCAAGTTCAACCAAGAAAAGGGTGGGAACACACATTCATGCCAAGAAGCAGCAGGAGGAGCTGCCACCCGGCCTGGCTGCTGTGAGGAAATTGCCAACAACTGAGCCCCCTTCCCCTCTCTGTGCACAATAAAACCTTTTCAGAAAAATCAGTGAATCTAATTGTGAAGAAACATCAGACAACCCCAAATTAAAAGTCATTCTAATAACTAAACTATGTTCTTCAAAAATGTCAATGTCATGTAAAAGAAAACAAACAAAAAAGACTGAGAATCTGTTGCAGATTAAGGAAGACTGAAGAGATGTGGCAATCAGTACAACACATAATCCTAGACCAAATCCTTGATTTTTTATCTTTCATCAGGCAACACCTCATTCTGAGTCATAGAATGTCTTCCCCTTAAACTTTATTTATTTATTTTTGTACAGACAAGGTCTCGCCATGCTGCCTAGGATGGTCTTAAACTCCTGGCCTCAAGCCATCCTCCTGACTTGACCTCCCTAAGTGCTGGGATTAAAGGCATGAGCTACCGTGCTTGGCCTTAAACTTTATTTTTAAAATTGCAGTAAAGGACATTACTGGGACAATTTACAAAATTGAAATAGGGACTGTAGATAAGACAAAAATATTGTATCAATATTTGAATTTGATAACTATACCATATGTGGTTGATACGTGGTTACATGAGAGAACATCCTTCTTCTTAGGAAATAATGAAGTGCTGAGGAAGAAAGAAACATAATCCATGCATCCTATTCTCAAATGATTAGGAAATTTGTGCCCAGGCGCAGTGGCTCACACCTGTAATCCCAGCATTTTGAGAGGCCAAGGCGAGTGGATCACTTGAGCTCAGGAGTTTGAGACCAGCCTGGTCAACATGGTGGAACCCGATCTCTAGAAAAAATTAGCCTGGCATGGTAGTGAGTGACCGTAGTCCCAGCTACTCCGGAGGCTAAGGTGAGAGAATCATCTGAGCCCAGGAAATTGAGGCTGCAGTGAGCTATGATCATGCCATTGTATTACAACCTGGGCAACAGAGTAAGATCCTGTTTTTTAAAAAGAAAGAAAATGTGTGTGTGTGTGTGTGCATGTATAAGCGAGAAAGCAAATATAGCAAAATGTTAAATATTAGTCAATCTGACTAAAGAGTACACAGTGGTTATTTGTACTATTCTTGCAATATTTCTATAAGCTTTAAATTATTTCAAACTAAAAGTTAAAAATACAGCCGGGCACGGTGGCTCACGCCTGTAATCCCAGCACTTTAGGAGGCCAAGGCAGGTGGATCACAAGGTCAGGAGATGGAGACCATCCTGGCCAACATGGTGAAACCCCGTGTCTATTAAAAATACAAAAATCAGCCAGGGGTGCTGGTGGGCGCCTATAGTCCCAGCTGCTCAGGAGGCCAAGGTAGGAGAATCGCTTGAACCCAGGAGTCTGAGGTTACAGTGAGCCAAGATCGTGCCACTGCACTCCAGCCTGGGGGACAGAGTGAGACTCTGCCTCAAAATAAATAAATACATAAATACATAAAAATAAATAAATACACTCTATGCTGAAGAAAAGATATTTACTGTGTTCCTTAAAAGGTGTAGTGGCAAATGGAAGCAGTTTGAGAACAGATTATGTAAAACCTTGACGGGGAAGGAGTCTACTTAATTCTATAGGAAATAGAGAACGATAAAGATTTTCTAGCCAACGACTAGCTAAAGATCTGTGTTTCAGACGGCTCAACTAGGGGCAATAGTGAGGACTGGGTAAGGGGAAGATGGGAGACCTCATCAGTCAGTAAGCGGTAACAGTAATTCAGAAGAAAACTGGTTAAATAACAGTCTAAATTAAGAAAAAGAAAAGAAGAAATATATTTAAGAATACTATGTTCAGGCCGGGCGCGGTGGCTCACGCCTGTAATCCCAGCACTTTGGGAGGCGGAGGCAGGCGGATCACGAGGTCAGGAGATCGAGACTGTCCTGGCTAACATGGTGAAACCCCGTCGCTACTAAAAACACAAAAAATTAGCCGGGCGTGGTTGCAGGCACCTGTAGTCCCAGCAACTTGGGAGGCTGAGGCAGGAGCATGGCATGAACGTGGGAGGCGGAACTTGCAGTGAGCCAAGATGGCGCCACTGCACTCCAGCCTGGGCCACAGAGCGAAACTCCATCTCAAAAAAAAAAAAAAGAATACTATGTTCAGCCGGGCATGGTTGCTCACGCCTGTAATCCCACCACTTCAGGCGGCCGAGGTGGGTGGATCATGAGGTCAGGAGTTGGAGACCAGGGCAACATGATGAAACCCAGTCTCTACTAAAAATACAAAAATTAGCCAGGTGTGGTGGCAGGCGCCAGTAATCCCAGCTGCTTGGGAAGCTGAGACAGGAGAATCTCTTGAACCCGGGAGGTGGAGGTTGCAGTGAGCCGAGATGGCGCCATTGCATTCCAGCCTGGGGTACAAGAGCGAGACTTGGTCTCAAAAAAAAAAAAAAAAAAAAAAAAAAACTATGTTCACTATTTGGGTGATGGGTTAAATAGAAGCATTATGCAATATATGCATGGGAGGTCAAGGCTGGCAGATCTGCTGAGGTCAGGAGTTCAAGACCAGCCTGGCCAACATGGCAAAACCCCATCTCTACTTAAAAAATACAAAAATGAGCCAATGTGGTGGTGCATGCCTGTAATCCCATCTACTCGGAGGCTGAGACAGGAGAACTGCATGAACCTGGGAAGCAGAGTTTGTAGTGAGCAGAGACCTTGCCACTGCACTTCAGCCTGGGTGACAGAGCGAGACTCTGTCTCAAAAAACAAAAAGAAAAAGAAAAAAGAAAAAAAGAATGAATGGCATTATTGGATATGGAAGACTAGGATGAGCTGCAGATAATTTTCGATTTTTGTACCTCTGGTTTTGTTGATTGTTGTATTTTAGATCCAGAAGTAGTTTAGGGTAGTCTATTAGAGTAGTCCAGTAGTTAACGTAGTGTACAGAAGAAAAAGTATGATTTTTGAAGTCACGCAAACATGTCTTCAAATCCTGGCTTGAACATATATGATGTGTCTCTGAATATGTACTTTTACTTCTCTAAGCTTTTATGTTCTTATCTGCAAAAGTATAAAATTAGAACAAGTATATCTATCAGAACAATATTACTGAGTGACTAACAGTCTCATAGTCCAAAATCTATGTTTGAATCCTAGCTTTTTTATTTCTTACCAGTGTGCCTCAGGACAGGGTATTTTTCTTTCTAAATTTCAGTTTCCTCATCTATAAAATAAAAACTGCAGCCAGGCATGGTGGGTCACACCTGTAATCCAAGCACTTTGGGAGGCCAAAGCGGGTGGATCATCTGAGGTCAGGAGTTCGAGACCAGCTTGGCCAACATGATGAAACCCTCTTTTCGGATCATCTGAGGTCAGGAGTTCAATTCAAGACCAACCTGGCCAAGATGGTGAAACCCTGTCTCTATTAAAGATACAAAAATTAGCTGGGAGTCATGGCAGGGGCCTGTAATTCCAGCTACTTGGGAGGCTGAGGCAGTAGAATCGCTTGAACCTGGGAGGCAGAGGTTGCAGTGAGCTGAGATTGCGCCACTGCACTCCAGCCTGGGCGACAGAGTGAGACTCTGTCTCAAAAAAAAAAACAAAAACAAAGACCTTATTCTCTTTGCACTGCTTTATCCCCATCACCTAATGGAATGGTATGGTTAATTTTGTGTCAACTTGGCTAGGCTATGTGCCCAGCTTGGTTACATACTGTCTAGATGTTGGTATGAAGTTATTAGGTAGAAGTGATTAACATTTACAGTCAGTTGATTTTAAATAACAGAGATTACTCTCCATGATATGGGTGGGCCTTATCCAATTAGATGAAGGTTTTTTGGTTTTTTTTTTGAGACGGAGTCTCGCCCTGTCGCCCAGGCTGGAGTGCAGTGTGCAGTGGCGCAATCTCAGCTCGCTGCAACCTCCACCTCCTGGGTTCAAGCGATTCTCCTGCCTCGGCCTCCTGAGTAGCTGAGACTACAGGTGCCTGCCACCATGCCCAGCGAATTTTTTTTTTTATTTTTAGTAGAGATGGGGTTTTACCATATTGGCCAGGCTGGTCTTGAACTCCTGACCTCGTGATCTGCCTGCCACTGCCTCCCAAAGTGCTAGGATTACAGGTATGAGCCAACTCGCCTGGCCTAGATGAAGGTTTTAAGAATAAGGTTACTGGCAGAAGAGTTGACTCACGCCTGCAATCCCAGCACATTGGGAGCCTGAGGTGAGCGAATCACCTGAGGTCAGGAGTTCGAGACCAGCCTGGCCAATATGGTGAAACCTCGTCTCTACTAAAAATACAAAAATTAGCTGGGCGTGGTGGCACGTGCCTGTAATCCCAGCTGCGTGGGAGGCTGAGGCAGGTGGATCACTCGGACCCGGAAGGCAGAGGTTGAGGGGAGTTGAGATTGTGCCTCTGCACTCCAGCCTGGGCAACAGAGTAAGACTCTGTCTCAAAAAAAAGAGTAAGGTTCCTAGGCTGGGTGTGGTGGCTCACACCTGTAATCCTAGCACTTTGGGAGGTCGAGGTGGGAGGATCGCTTGAAGTCAGGAGTTTGAGACCAGCCTGGCCATCATGGTGAAACCCTGATGAAATACAAAAATCAGCCAGGCATAATAGCAGGTGCCCGTAATCCCAGGTAGTCGGGAGACTGAGGTAGGAGAATTGCTTGAAACTGGGAGGTGGAGGTTGCAGTGAGCTGAGACTGCACCACTGCACTCCAGCCCAGATGACAGAGTGAAACTCCATCTCAAAAAAAAAAAAAAAAAAAGAAGAAGGTTCTTAAGAACAACAACATCCTGGTTGGGCACCATGGCTCATGCCTGTAATCTCAACACTGGGAGACTGAGGCAGGAGGATCTCTTGCACCCAGGAGTTTAAGACTAGCCTGGGCAGCATGGTGAGACCTTATCTCTACAAAAAAATTGTAAAAATTAGCCAGATGTGGTGGCCTGCACCTGTAGTCCCAGCTACTCGGGAAAATGAGGCAGGAGGATTGCTTGAGCAAAAAGGTCAAGGCTGAAGTGAGCCATGTTTGTGCCACTGCACTCCAGCCTGGGCAACAGAATGAGATCTTGTCTCAAAAATGAACAAACAAAAAAACTGAAGTTGGCCGGGCACGGTGGCTCATAGCTGTAATCCCAGCACTTTGGGAGGCCGAGGCAAGTGGATCACCTGAGGTCAGGAGGTCGAGAACAGTCTGGCCAACATGGTGAAACCCCATCTCTACTAAAAAAAAAAAAAAAAAAATACAAAAATTGGCCAGGCATGGTAGCAGGCACCTGTAATTCCAGCTACTCAAGAGGCTGAGGCAGGAAAATCACTTGAACCTGGGAGGCGGAGGTTGCAGTGAGCCGAGATCGCGCCATTGCACTCCAGCTTGGGAGACAAGAGTGAGACTTCGTCTCAAAACAAACGAACAAACAAACACAAAAAAACTGAAGTTTTCCAAAAGAGAGAGAATTCAGCCTGAGTTTCCAACCTGCTGGCCTGCCCCATGGATTCTAGATGTGCCAGTGTCCACAATCATGTGAGCCAATTCCTGAACCTCTCTCTCTGTCTCTCTTTCTTTGGAAAACCCAGACTGATACTTTTATCATTCATTTTATTATTATTATTTTTCATTTTGTTGAGACGGAGTTTCGCTCTTGTTGCCCAGGCTGGCGCGATCTCGGCTCACCACAACTTCCGACTCCCGGGTTCAAGCGATTCTCCTGCCTCAGCCTCCCGAGTAGCTGGGATTACAGGCACCCGCCACCACGCTTAGCTTATTTTTGTATTTTTAGTAGAGAAGGGGTTTCACCATGTTGGCCAGGCTGGTCTTGAACTCCTGACCTCATAATCCTCCTGCCTCAGCCTCCTAAAGTGCTGGGATTACAGGCGTGAGCCACTGTGCCTGGTCTTACCATTCATTTTCATTTCTTTTCTTTTGTGTCCTTCTATGGGTTCAGTTGTGTTCTAGGATCTGGGAATGTAGCAGGGACTTAGAACAGAGGCTTTTCTCTCATGGCTAATATTCTTATGGAGGGAGACAGAAACTTGTAGGGGCTAAGACAAATCTCTTTTGCCCTCTGAAGGTTCACTAGAAATCAACTGACAAAAGGCTGATTAAAAGGAGAAAGGCAGACAAAACATTAATGTACACACGCATGCATGGGAGGAACACAGATTTTAAAAACTCAAAGAAAGAGCCAGATAAACTGGGTGCAGTGGCTCACGCCTGTAATCCCAGCACTTTGGGAGGCTGAGGCGGGCGGATCACCTAAGGTCGGGAGTTGGAGACCAGCCTGACCAACACAGAGAAAGCCCGTCTTTACTAAAAATACAAAATTAGCGGGGCATAATAGTGTATGCCTGTAATCCCAGCTATTCAGGAGGCTGAGGCAGCAGAATCACTTGAACCTAGGAGGTGGAGGTTGCAGTGAGCCGAGATTGAGCCATTGCACCACTCCAGCCTGGGCAACAAGAGTGAAAAAAAAGAAAGGGCCAAATAGTTGATGGCTTTTACACCACCTGAGGTTACAGAAAGAAGAGGGGCTCGGAGCATGGCAAGAGAGTTTATGGGAGGGAGAGAAGAGGAAAAGCTTTTTAGCTATTCTTATGTTTTCAGGCTCTCTAGATAGCCATCTTTAAATATGTCAAATAAGTATATTTGGTGTAAAGTATTTTTTTTGTTTCCTTTAGTCAGTAAGCAAACAAATAAGCAGACCAATTTCAAATAGCTATCAGTGCCATGTGGGGAGAGGACTATGAGACAGAGAAGCAGAGGGAAGGTGGTCTCTCCAGAATGGGTGCTCAGGGAAGGGCTGAAGATGTGACACGAGCTGAATGAAAAGGGAGCAAGCCATGAGGTTATGGAGGGGCAGGTATTCTAAGCAAGAATTCCAAGGAGCAGTAAGTTTGAAGGCTGTGAAGGGAAGATGGGTCTGGCATGTATAAGAAGCAGCAAGAATAACTCTGCCCGGAAGAAGAGTAAGCCAGAGGAAAGTGGTGGGGGAGAGTTCAGAGACCTTGTCAAATTGAAAGACTTGTAAACAGTAGTAATGCATTTAGATTATACTCTAAACTTAATGTGATTTTCAAGATTTACATTTTTAAATGTCTGCTACTTAAATGTCGATCACCGGCTTAATGGTAGGCATGGAAATCATTATGCAGAATCTACTTCTGTTAGAGTTAATGTCTGTCCAAGGGTTTGCATTGCTCAGTTCCCACCTTGATCCCCCTACCCCAGCAGAATAGGTAGCTTCTGGGAGCTGAGTTGAAAATGCAGAACTCAGGCCCTGCTCCAGACCTACTGAATCAGAATTTGCATTGTAATAAAATCCCCAGGTGGTTCATGAGCACCAGAAAGTTTGAGGGGACTCAACCTTGACTGCATTATGGAAACACCTGGGAACCTCATTTGTTTAAAAAAAACAAAACTGTTACCTGGGTCACCCTAGAGTAATGGCATAATTGGTCTGAGGTGCAGCCTGTGCATCGGAAATTCTGGAAGCCACTTATCTTCCAAAGGTCAAAAACCACTGCCCTAAAGCCACAGTGGGTGACAGGCAGCTGTTTTTCATGCTCAGCTGATTGCTCATGCTCCGTTTTCCTTTATGTCTTCTTGTAGCAGTTCCCACGGACTCACATTGTTTTCCTTTCTTTGGTCACTAGAAAAAGTATTTCTCTCCCGAGGGATTCTCAGGGCTGAGAAAGGCAGTCTGGTTGGCCCTGAACACACATACTGGCTTTTAATGTTGAGTTAACTGCTCTCATTAGTAGGCAACAAGATGTCAAATAAAACAATACTGAAGTAGTTGCAAAACACAGTGTTCTTACAAGTGTGATCCTGAGTCTAAAATTCCTAATTCCCTTCATATGGAAAGCCTAGAATGAAGTACTCGACTTCTCTGTCAGTCCCCAGCACTTCAAAAGTCCATTTTGTCTTGCATTCGGGAAAGCTTTTTCTTTAAACTCAATCTATAGAACAATAGGTTGTATTCTGCAGTTAATTTGCATCTCTGAAGACTTGATTTCTCCCAGGTCTCACCAGGAAGCGAATGAGCCCTCTGTGCGTTTCCTGACAGCATTTTAAGTCACTTCCTAGGCTGACTTACGGAGCAAGTAAGAGTTCACAGGTCTCATGATTCCTAAGTTGCAGGAAAGGGTCTATGACAGCTATTCTTCCCTTAATCAAGTTATTTCTTTTAGTTAAACTTCTGACATTGGGGTAGATTGGATGTAAGGGAAAAGGGAGACACTCCAAATCATCACACAACGATTTAGCCTCTTCAGTGTACTGTTGCAAAATGTTTAAAATGCCTTTCTATAATTTATCGTTACTTTTTTTTTTTTTTTTTTGAGACGGAGTCTTGCTCTGTCGCCCAGGCTGCAGTACAGTGGCGCGATCTTGGTTCACTGCAACCTCCGCCTCCTGGGCTCACGCCATTCTCCTGCCTCAGCCTCTCCCAGTAGCTGGGACTACACGCGCCTGCCACCACACCCGGCTAATTTTTTTGTATTTTTAGTAGAGCCGGGGGTTTCACCATGGACTCGATCTCCTGACCTCGTGATCCACCCGCCTCAGCCTCCCACAGTGCTGGGATTACAAGCCTGAGCCACCGCGCCCGGCCTCATTACTTATTTAAGAGAACTATGAAAACTGTGTCTCATTCTCTTTAGGTTTTCTGAACTTTGAGTCTCAACAAGTAGTTACCATTTTAAATCTGCAGCTTGACAGCTTGTAAACAAAAGCATTGAAACTACTCATGAAGGGTCAGAGTAGAATAAATTTCACGGAAATGCAAATTTCATTTAAAAACTTATTTACAAGTATTAAATTGGGAGGATATGGAAGTCTAAGATTTATTTCCCTTACTGATGATAAATAGTAATATTTACTGGCCAATACTGCAAAAGAACTAAAACATTGTATAAAATATTTTTACAGTGCTTTTTAAAGAGAGATTTAAAACTGGAGGTGAGAGTGAGGATTGGGTTTGTTATAGGCCACTGCCTTTTTTTTTTTTTTGAGACGGAGTTTCACTCTTGTCGCCCAGGCTGGAGTGTAGTGGCTTGATCTCGGCTCACTGCAACCTCCGCCTCCTGGATTCAAGCGATTCTCCTGCCTCAGCATCCCGAGTAGCTGGGGTTACAGGTGCCCGCCACCATGCTCAGCTAATTTTTGTATTTTTAGCAGAGACGGGGTTTCACCACGTTGGCCAGACTGGTCTCGAACTCCTTACCTCAGGTGATCTGGCTGCCTCGGCCTCCCAAAGTGCTGCGATTACAGGCGTGAGCCATTGTGCCTGGCCAAGCCATTGCCTTTTACAATGGTGATGTTATAGTCTGACTTCTTCCCTAAAGTTCGAACTGCAGAAAAAATATTCTACCCTTTGAGTCCATTCTGATGATGTTCTTATGATGGCTTTGAGTCTAGGCCAGGAGTCACAGGAATTAATTCAGGAATTAAACTCACTCATTCTGTAACATCTGGACCTTTGTAAACGTGTCTGGCTCATTTTTGTGACCACATTGCAATTATCGGCACCATTCTTGGACACTTTAAATTTATTTCCCCTCCTAAGGATTTGTTAGTTATCTACTATTTGTACTGTCATTGCCATCATATTAAACGCAACCGGTAACTTCATCACACACACATTATATTTTCCATGCTTTGTTCCTAATGATGTTTATTCCTGCCTTAGGACCTTAGCACTAGCTCTGTCCACTGTCTAGAATGTTCTTGCCTCATTCTTTATGTAATTGGCTCCTTCCTGTTATTCAGTTCTCCATTTATATGTTCTCTCCTCAGAGAGCCTGGGCAATAGAACGAGACTCTGAATCCGAAAAATAAAAAAATAAAATAACATAAAAACTTGAAAATTACATTTCTTCAATAATGAAACATCAAATATGAAGGTCGAATTGCCAACTTGGGTTTTTTTCTCCCAAAGTCAGAAAATAACAAAAAACAGATTGGATTTTTGGTCTCATTTTAATTTCTGTTACTGTGACTAAAACTCAGATTGGATTCACTGTCTCAGAAAGGTATCCCAGGCAAGGTGATACAAAATATAGAGAAAGGGCCAAGAATAGGAATTCTGACATGAAAGTCACCTTAAAAATATTGACAATGCATAGAACATTTTATAAGTTGATCTCAAAGAAAGCTTTATTAGAGTCATGGACCTGTAATTGATTACCAATATATGTCTCTGCTTTACTTCTGAAAAAATTGTTTGTTTTGCCTTATAAGCACTGCTGGTAATCTGATAAATGCTAGCAATTTTGAGTGGAAGACAAATTTGCTGTATTTTATATAGCAAACCACTGCAATGGAGTTAACAGTTTATAGGTTTTCTATAAACTGCCTTCTTCTCACTTTCCTGATTGCTATAATTTCAGCTGCATATTCCATATCTGTTTAAAGGCGGATTTTATTTTTTAAACTGTATCTCTGATTTCCACATCTAACATGACTCATTTTTGGCTGCTATGTTCCCGCTCTTTGCAGAAAGATAAAGAGATCATCTGCTACTTGAACTTTTGTTTAGCTTGTTAGGTATTTAGGTTGACTCTAATGTGCCAGATGTTATCCAGTTGGCAAAACAGTGTTTTCTTACCCATCTGTGTGCTGATCTCTCCATTTAATTCTCCAGCTGTACTGTTCTCTGCATCCTTGTATAAATAACAATATCGAAATGTTTCCTAAGAAACGTGCCATTTCTTCTTAGCTTTTACTTCCTTGTCCACAAGGACCTTGGGGTCATCTGCACTTGCCTCCCAGGACTCTATTCTTCTCACATGATATAAAAGCATCACAGTTGCAATATTGACACTCCATCTGTAAGGGTAAGACAGTTCTGAAGCTGACTACATCAACTGAGATTATAGCTTCTAAATTCAGCTAGGCACCATGAAGAGCTTTAGCAAAGATGGTTACCTTTTCTGAAGAATGCACATACATTATTTATGCAAACTAACAGCAAGTCATGCTGTACTAGCATTAATGAATGATGAAAGTATTTTCATTTTAAAATCATTTTCCCAATGCCCAAAACCTATTGAAAGTATTTCAATGTTATTAACTAATGTTACTAATTCACATAATCTTTTAAGTTTATGAATCAAATATTCTATAAAAGTTCATCACTTTCCAAGTAATTATTTAGACAGCATCCTTATTATTAGTTATTTTTCCTATACAAATGCTCAAACTGAGTGGAAAAGAAAGTAACAAACTCTAGGCTGCGAGCAGTGGCTCACGCCTGTCATCTCAGCACTTTGGGAGGCTGAGGCAGGAGGATCATTGAGCCACGGGTTCCAGACCAGCTTGCGAAGCACAGTGAGACCGTGTCTCCTCAAAAACTAAAAATATCAAGCAGGCACAGTGGCATGCGTGCCTGTAGTCCCAGCTACTCCAGAGGCTGAGGCAGGAGGATCACTTGAGCCTGGGAGGTTAGGGCTGTAGTGAACCGTGATTGTGCCACTGCACTCCAGCCTGGTCGAAAGAGCAAGATGTTTCCAAAAAAAAAAAAAAAAAAAGATCAAATTATCATGTGGGAAAGCATGATACATTTATTTCTCAAGCAAGAAGAATGATAAGGGACAAAAAAAAGGTAGGGAGAGTTTATTTGTAATGGCTGCTTTGTTGCTTTGTTTAGCAATGTGCTAAAGAAAAATTATTGCTTTCCAGGGCCAGGTGCGGTGGCCCATGCCTGTAATCCCAGCACTTTGGGAGGCCAAGGTGGGCAGATCACAAGGTCAGGAGTTTGAGACCAGCCTGGCCAACATGGTGAAATCCCGTCTCTACTAAAACTACAAAAATTAGTTGGGCGTGGTGGCATGTGCCTGTAGTCCCAGCTACTCAGGAGGCTGAGGCAGAAGAATCACTTGAACCCGGGAGGCGGAGGTTGCAGTGAGCGGAGATCATGCCACTGCAAAATTGTTGCTTTCCAAAACAAAGTCAGTGTTTTAAAAGATATGCCATTTAAATATGGTTTTTACCCAATTTATACTATAGATCATTATTATATCCAAAGCAGATATTGGATCTATATTGGAATCACTAAGAGGCTTACTTTAAAATATTAAATATCAATATTGGAATTTTGCTAAGTCTCATGGAAAATTATCAAGATACCTTTAAACTTAAAAAAGCAAATACATATTTTACAACTAATAAAGACCCAATGTTAATACTTTTTGAGGTTGAAACGTTCTCCCTATGAAATAGAAGATGTTTGAAGCAGAAAAAAAGACATTTTTAGATAGAATAAATTTTACTATGCATTTCTTTGAAGTAAGGGGAACTATTTCAAAGAGAAATGATGCAATGTAAGATAAACATGGGATACCATATTGCATCAAAAAACAAAGAGACTCTCAAAGACTCACTGGGCATGCTACTATGAACTGTAAGAGAACAGCACAAGCCTCATGGTTGGGATAACCTGCACTCCAGAAATTGCTCTTTGGATTTTGTATCCCAGCGCATTACACAATGCCTGGTATACATTAGGTGAAAATGCATATTAGTTGAGTTAATAAATGAATAGATATCTGAGAATTAGGAAATAGAGAAACAAAATTTAATCATAGTAATAGAAAGAGAAGTAGGAGCATACTAAAAATAAATGTACCACTTGTAATCTCAGCCCTTTGGGAGGCCAAGGCAGGAAGATCGCTTGAACCCAGGAGTTCGTGACTAGTCTGAGCAACTTAGTGAGATCACGTCTCTACAAAAACTATTGTTTTAAAAAGAAAGACAAAAAAGATTAAAATAAATACATTAAATAAATAAATGTACCTACTTAGATGTCTTTTCTTCTATCCATCACACAATACCCTCTGCTTACTTCACACCACATACCTGCACTATCATCCACCACCACTTACCAACCAAAACCCAGACCTGTGACATATACTCGACATTAATATTCCTTATCTGAGCCAATGGCAAGACTCCTGTGGAGACACCTAAACTTAGGCTTGGCAGCAATGAAGACAACTAAGCCAAGTCCCTAGCATTTCCTTTTTTTTTTTGAGATGGAGTCTCTCTCTGTCGCCCAGGCTGAAGTGCAATGGCACAATCTCGTCTTACTGCAACCTCCGCCTCCTGGGTTCAAGCGATTCTCCTGCCTCAGCCTTCCGAGCAGCTGGGATTACAGGCGCCCACCAGCATGCCCAGCTAATTTTTGTATTTTTAATAGAGACAGGGTTTCACCATGTTGGCCAGTCTGGTCTTAAACTCCTGACCTTGTGATCCACCCGCCTTGGCCTCCCAAAGTGCTGGGATTACAGACGTGAACCACTTTGCCCGGCCCCTAGCATTTTCTTTATTCATCCATTCAGTCATTTACTCATGACTCAGTCAATATCTCTGTGCTAGGCCTTTAGTGCTAGCAGTATAAAGTTAAATAAGATGTAGTCCTTGTAATCAAAGAACTCCCAATTCAGCAAAGCATTATTTTGTAGAATAAAAACTATGCAAGCTATATGAGGTGCTCCGCAAAAACCAAGAAGGGAGGAATCACTCAAGTTCACGGTACATCTTCCTCTCTTCCATATCTCTTTTGTTCTAATGTGATGTGAATAATGGCACCATTTCCTATTTTTTTTTTTTTTTTCTTTGAGACGGAATCTCGCTCTGTCCCCCAGGCTGGAGTGCAGTGGCGCAATCTCGGCACACTGCAAGCTCCGCCTCCCGGGTTCACGCCATTCTCCTGCTTCAGCATCTCGGAGTAGCTGGGACTACAGGCGCCCACCACCACACCCGGCTAATTTTTTTGTATTTTTAGTAGAGACGGGGTTTCACCATGGTCTCGATCTCCTGACCTCGTTATCCGCCCGCCTCGGCCTCCCAAAGTGCTGGGATTACAAGCGTGAGCCACCGCGCCCAGCCCATGGCACCATTTCCTAGTACCCAAATTTAAACCTCATTATTATAACAAAGTTTAATTCCCATATCTTATAAGCTTTCCCCTCAGATTCTAACTTTGCAAGGCTTCACATAACTTGCCTTTCCGGTCCCACCAACAACCACCTCATTCTGGTCTTCTCTGTCCCTGGCAAGAAGTCCCACAATAGCCCCTGATCAAATTAAGTTTCCTAAAGCACAACTCTCATCGTGCATCTGCCAGGAACACAACTGTGCTATCATTAAATTCTCATCAGTGCTGGCCTATAGGAGTCAATATATGTTTGTTGGAATTGACCCCTGGCTCCTGCTAACGAACTTCCCCACGTGAGCAGAAGGGATTTAATATTCTTAATATCTTTTTCACTGTAGTGTCAAGAATGCTTATGTCCACTAGTTGAGTCTCTCTTTCTCCTTTGGACATTTGTCTGAAAATTGCCTCTGAATCACATCAAATGAGGTATCATACCTGAATATTCTAACATGCTTAAAAAATGCATTTCATGCCCGGGTGCAGTGGCTCATGCCTGTAATCCCAGCACTTTGGGAGGCCAAGGTGGGTGGATCACAAGGTCAGGAGATTGAGACCATCCTGGCTAACACGGTGAAACCCCATCTTTACTAAAAATACAAAAAATTAGCCAGTCATGGTGGCAGGCACCTGTAGTCCCAGCTACTTGGGAGGCTGAGGCAGGAGAATGGCATGAACCCAGGGGGCGGAGCTTGCAGTGAGCCGAGACTGCGTCACTGCACTACAGCCTAGGGGACAGAGCAAGACTCCGTCTCAAAAAAAAAAAAAAAAAAAAAAATGCATTTCATAAGGTTTTTTATGACCCTTTACCAAAGTCATCTCTAGGACAGTATTTGTGAAGTTCATCTTAATTGTGCATCAGAGCCGTTGTTCACTGTCTATACAGGGTAATCAATCTGTGTAAATAACCTAATTAATACTTTTGGTATTACATAGCCTAATATAAGGGTCATATAGGTTGAATGGTGCTATGGTCTGAATGTGTCCCCCAAAATTCATGTCTTTGTAACTTAATTACCAATGCAACCATATTGGGAGGTAGGGCCTTTTGGGAGGTGTTTAGGTTATTTGGATCTGCCCTCATTAATGGATTAATGATATTATAAAAGGGCTTGATGGAGGGAGTTCGACCCCTTTTTGCCCTTTCTGTCCCTTCTGCTTTGTGATGACATAGCGTTCCTCCCCTCCAGGGGATGCAGCAACAAAGCACCATCTTAGAAGCAGAGAGACTGGGGCCTCATCACCTGATGCCTTGACCATGGACTTCTCTGCCTACAGCTATGAGAAATAAATGTCTATCATTTATAGATTATCCAGTCTGTGGTATTTTGTTATAGCAGCACAAACTGACTAAGACAAATGGTCTTATCCATTCTCTTTAAAACCAATTCCATACATAGACAAAATGGGAAGCTCCCTAGATAATGCGCCCCACACAAGACTGCACCAATTCCAATGGTTTTCTGAGACTATCCTGCTATAATTGCTGCTAATTGCCTACATTAGTAGTTCTCCTTAGAGGTGAGGGTTGATCTAAAAAAGGAACCGTAGTCAAGGATGTAAGGAGGTAATAGCTGTGCCATCTAAACATGGATGCCACTGAACATATGTGGTTATTTAGATTTTAATTGACATTAAATAAAGGCTGAGCGCGGTGGCTCACACCTGTATCCCAGGACTTTAGGAAGCCAAGATGGAATGATTACTTGAGCCCAGGAGTAGTTCCAGCTACTCAGGAGGCTGAGGCAGGAGGATGCCTTGAATCCAAGAGGTTGAGGCTGCAGTGAGCCAGGTTCATGCCACTGCACACCAGCCTGGGTGACACAGCAAGATCTGTCTCAAATAATAAAATAAAATAAATTAAATAAAATTAAAAATTTAGTTTCTCAGTCACACTAGCTGTATTTCAAATGCTCAGAAATCACATGTGGCTAGTAGGTACCTTACTGGACAGCAGAAAGTATAAAACATTTCCAGGACACAAACAAGGGAACGACAGACACGGGGCCTACTTGAGGGTGGAGGGCAGGAGGAGGGTGAGGATCAAAAAACTACCTAGCGGGTACTATGCTGATTACCTGGGTGACGAAACAATCTGTTCATCAAACCCCTGTGACACGTAATTCACCTATATTACAAACCTGCACATGTACCTCTGAACCTAGAATAAAAGTGGAAAAAAAATTTCCACCATCTCAGAAAGTTGTTTTTTTTTTTTTTTTTTTTGAGATGGAGTCTCGCCCTGTCGCCCAGGCTGGAGTGCAGTGGTGCGATCTCGGCTCACTGCAAGCTCCACCTCCCGGGTTCACACCATTCTCCTGCCTCAGCCTCCCGAGTAGCTGGGACTACAGGCGCCCGCCCCCTCGCCTGGCTAATTTTTGTTTTTGTATTTTTAGTAGAGACGGGGTTTCACCGTGTTAGCCAGGATGGTCTCAATTTCCTGACCTTGTGATCCACCCGCCTCGGCCTCCCAAAGCGCTGGGATTACAGGCATGAGCCACTGCGCCTGGCCAGAAAGTTTAATTACACAACATAACTCTGTAATTTAGGGCATCAGCCTGCGCTAAAATCACCTTCAGGCCTTGTTTAAAAACAGCTTTCCAGGTCTCCAAGTGTCTTATTCAGTAGGTCTGGAGAATCTGCATTTCTAACAAGTTTCCAGGTGATGTTGATGTTCCTGGTCAGGATTCACATTTTGATAACACTGACTTAAGGGTTAACATCTCATGTTTCTGAAAAAGAAACATCTGTGTTGGAATCTTAACTCATTTCTCATTAACTATATGGCACTGAGCAATCTTCTGACCATCAGTTTTCTCATCTATAAAACAGGTATAATCATGAGAAATAATGAGATAATGTAAATATACTGCTTAGTACATATGTGCTCAATAAATGTTAACTGTTATAATTATCTATATCTGCCTGGAATATGTGTATTACCTACCCAGTTCCCATGCAAAGAGCACAACTAGAGGAAATCAATCAAAAATCAGGATTTGATGGTCGAGTGGGAAGCAAGTACTAGAGATCAGCATTAGGCTCACAGCATGGTCTCTGGGAAGAGTGTCCCTATGGATAATATCTTTGGCTCCTGAGGTGCCACCTGTGTTACTGAGTAAAGATCAGAGGGCCAGGCATGGTGGCTCATGCCTGTAATCCCAGGACTTTGGGAGACTGGGTGGGAGGATTGCTTGAGCCCAGGAGCTCGAGAGCAGCCTGGGCAACAAAGTGCGACCCCGTCTCTACAAAAAATCCAAAAAATTAGCTGGGCATGGTAGCGCACGCTTGTGGTCCCAGTTACACGAGAGGCTGAGGCATGGGGATCACTTGATTCCAGGAGGTCACTCGCCCAGGCTGCAGTGAGCTGAGATTGTGCCACTGCACTCCAGCCTGGGAGACAGAGGGAGACCCGGTCTCAACAACAAAAAGGGTAGAGGAACCTAAGAACGTCCCCAGGTATGGCAACACTGAATACAAAATTAACAAGTTGCACCTCTTTCTAAGGATACCCTGACCCTCTCACCTTTAATAAAATTAGGATATCTCTGCTCCATTTAGATATATTGCCTGATGAGTTGGGAAGTTACGTTTTTCTTTCTTCTGGTTGGTGTAAATCCATCCCCAGAAGAAAAACGGGAAGCTCTTTCAGCCTGATGCACAATCATTAATCCTGTAAATAACAAATTAAGTCCCTTTTTAGTGTAGTTTGAATGTCAGTTGCTTAAAATACTTCTAGGCCAAGAAATGCTATTATTAAAAATACAATCTTTTGGCCAGGCACAGTGGTTCACCCCTGTAATCCCAGCACTTTGGGAGGCCGAGGTGGGCAGATCACGAGGTCAGGAGTTCGAGGCCAGCCTGGCCAACATGGTGAAACCCCATCTCTACTAAAAATACAAAAATCAGCCAGGCATGGTGGTGCACACCTGTAGTCCCAGCTACTCCGGCAGCTGAGGCAGGAGAATCGCTTGAACCCCGGAGGTGGAGATTTTGGTGGGCCGAGATGATGCCACTGCACTCCAGCCTGGGTGACAGAGTAAGACTCCATCTCAACAACAACAACAACAACAACAACAAAAATCTGTTAACATGGGAAAGGGTAGCTCTTTTCTTTTTATTTTTTTTTTTCTGAGACAGAGTCTCACTCTGTCACCAGGCTGGAGTGCAGTGGCACAGTCTTGGCTCACCACAACCTCCGCCTCCCGGGTTCAAGCGATTCTCCTGCCTCAGCCTGCCAAGTAGCTGGGACTACAGGCTCGTGCCACCACACCCGGCTAATTTTTGTGTTTTTAGTAGAGACAGGGTTTCACCATGTTGGCCAGGCTGGTCTCGATCTCTTGACCTCGTGATCCACCCACCTCGGCCTCCCAAAGTGCTGGGATTAGAGGCGTGAGCCACCGTGCCCGGCCAAGAGTGGCTAATGATTTTTAATGTTTTTTTTTTTTTAATTATAAAAATAATGCAGGGCCGGGTGCGGTGGCTCACGCCTGTAATCCCAGCACTTTGGGAGGCCGAGGTGGGTGGATAACCTGATGTCAGTAGTTCGAGACCAGCCTGGCCAACATCGTGAAACCCTGTCTCTACTAAAAATACAAAAATTAGACAGGCATGGTTGCGGGCTCCTGTAATCCCAGCTACTTGGGAGGCTGAGGTGGGAGAATTGCTTGAACCCAGGAGACAGAGGTTGCACTGACTGAGCCGATATTGCACCATTGCACTCCAGCCTGGGCAACAGAGCAAGACTCTGTCTCAAAAAATAATAATTACAATAATGATAATAATAATACAGATAGCTAATGCATGCGGGGCTTAATACCTAGGTGATGAGTTGATAGGTGCAGCAAACCACCATGGCACATGTTTACCTATGTAACTAACAAACTGCACATCCTGCACACACATGTATCCCAGAACTTAACATAGAATAAAATTAAATTTTTTTTTTTTTTTTTTTTTTGAGACAGAGTCTTGCTCTGTCTCCCAGGCTGGAGTGCAGTGGCGCAATCTCGGCTCACTGCAAGCTCCACCTCCCGGGTTCACGCCATTCTCCTGCCTCAGCCTCTCCGAGTAGCTGGGACTACAGGCGCCCGACACCACGCCCGGCTGATTTTTTTGTATTTTTAGTAGAGACGGGGTTTCACCGTGGTCTCGATCTCCTGACCTCGTGATCCGCCCGCCTCGGCCTCCCAAAGTGCTGGGATTACAAGCGTGAGCCACCGCGCCCGGCCAGAATAAAATTAAATTTTAAAAAATAATAATGCTTGCTAAAAAGTTCAAATATTACCGAAATGTCTGACATAGAAAATGACAAGCCCAATAATTTCTTCTCCTGTTCTTCACATTATTACTATATCAAAAACGTGTCATAGCATACACATTGCTCAGAAATTTATTTTTTTAACTTCAAAATATACCAAAGGTAGGCTGAGTGTGGTGGTTCAAGCCTGTAATCCCAGAACTTTGGGAGGCCAAGGTGGGCGGATCACTTCAGGTCAGGAATTTTGAGAGCAGCCTGGCCAACATGGTGAAACCTCGTCTTTACTAAAAATACAAAAATTAACCAGGCGTGGTGGTGTGGGCCTGTAATCCTAGCTACTCGAGAGATGGAGGCTGGAGAATTGCTTGAACCCAGGAGGCGAAGGTTGCAGTGAGCTGAGATCATGCCACTGCACTACAGCCTGGGTGACAGTGAGACTCTGACTCAAAAAAATATTGTGTGTATACACACACACACACACACACACACACACACACACACATATGCCTAAGCTTTCTTTACTCTGTGACAATACATTGCTCCATTTCATTATTTTTAGTGGCTGGAGAAAATGGGATTGTATGAAGAGACCACAGATTGACCTATGCGGTTATTTATGGCTGGATAATTGGATATTTGGGTTACTTTAAATTTTTCACTATTTCAAACAGCAACTATTTATATTTTCTTTTTTCTCAGATGGAGTTTCGATCTTCTTGCCCAGGATGGTGTGCAATGGCATGATCTCGACTCACCGCAACCTCCGCCTCCTAGGTTAAAGTGATTCTCCTGCCTCAGCCTCCTGAGTAGCTGGGATTACAGACATGTGCCACCACGCCCAGCTAATTTTGTTTTGTGTGTGTGTGTGTGTTTTGTTTTTGAGAGGGAGTTTTGCTCTTGTTGCCCAGGCTGGAGTGCAATGGCGGGATCTAGACTCACCGCAATTTCCGTCTCCCAGGTTCAAGCGATTCTCCTACCTTAACCTCCCTAGTAGCTGGGATTACAGGAATGTGCCACTACGCCCGGCTAATTTTGTATTTTTAGTAGAGACAGGGTTTCTCCATGTTACTCGGGCTGGTCTCGAACTCCCAACCTCAGGTGATCCTCCCGCCTCAGCCTCCCAAAGTGCTGGGATTACAGGCGTGAGCCACCGTGCCTGGCTTTTTTTTTTTTTTTTTTTTTTTGAGACGCAGTCTCTTTCTGTCACCAGGCTGGAGTGCAGTGGAGCCATCTCTGCTCACTGTAACCTCCACCTCCTGGGTTCAAGTGATTCCCATGCCTCAGCCTCCCAAGTAGCTGGGACTACAGGCACCTGCCACCACAGGCAACTAACTTTTTTATTATTTTATTTTATTTTATTTTTTTGAGACGGAGTCTCGCTCTGTCGCCCAGGCTGGAGTGCAGTGGCGAGATCTCGGCTCACTGCAAGCTCCGCCTCCCGAGTTCACACCATTCCCCTGCCTCAGCCTCCCGAGTAGCTGGGACTACAGGCGCCCTCCACCACGCCTGGCTACATTTTTTGTATTTTTAGTAGAGACGGGGTTTCACCGTGTTAGACAGGATGGTCTCAATCTCCTGACCTTGTGATCCGCCCACCTTGGCTTCCCAAAGTGCTGGGATTACAGGTGTGAGCCACCACGCTGGCAACAAATTAAATTATTAATTACAATTATAAATTAGTGACCAATGAACATTTGCCTAGAAAGAATGACCACCCCAGCCAGGAGTGATGGCTCGTGCCAGTAATCCCAGCACTTTGGGAGGCCAAGGTGGGCAGATCACGAGGTCAAGAGATTGAGACCAGCCTGGCCAACATGGTGAAACCCCATCTCTACTAAAAACACAAAAATTAGCTGGGCGTGGCAAAGTGGTGGAATTACAGGCATGAGCCACTGTGCCCAGCCTGGAGATAATTTTAAATATCTCAATGTGAGGCTATTTGAGAATGTGAAGCCTGGGTCTCTTTGTGACAGGCTGTGGTGTTATTTTTCTTGATAATTTTATTCACCTTGGTGGGGAAACACATATTATTTATCTTTTGTCTAGGTATATTTTTTCTGTGACTGATGAGCCATCAGAAAAAGTTTTCCTTTTCCTATATATTTAAAGATTTACAGGCTAGTTGTTTAACTTCCCATATGTTAAAGGTCAAAAATGGATGTGCTAGCCAGATGCAGTGGCTAAATACAAAAATTAGCCAGATGTGGTGGCGCACGCCTGTAATCCCAGCTATTTGGGAGGCTGAGGGTGGAGAATCACTTGAACCTGGGAGGTGGAGGTTGCAGTGAGCTGAGCTCTTGCCACTTGCACTCCAGCCTGGGCAACAGAGCAAGACTCTTGTCTCAAAAAAAAAAAAGTGCCTATAAAAAGACATGCCTGTTTTACTTATTTATCTTTTAGTACCCCTGCAGATGCAGGGCCTCAAAAAAAAATTAGGTTAAGAGCTTGGAATTGTTCCTCTCCAAAAAAATCTTTAGTTTTGCCAGGCGCAATGGCGCATGCCTGTAATCCCAGCACTTTGGGAGGCCGAGACGGGCGGGTCACGAGGTCAGGAGATCAAGACCATCCTAGCTAACACGGTGAAACCCCATCTCTACTAAAAATACAAAAAAATTAGCCGGGCGTGGTGGCGGGTGCCTGTAGTCCCAGCTACTTGGGAGGCTGAGGCAGGAGAATGGTGTGAACCCAGGAGGTGGAGGTCGCAGTGGGCTGAGACCGCACCACTGCACTCCAGCCTGGGTGACTAGCGAGACTCCATCTCCAAAAAAAAAAATTAGTTTTAGTAAAAGATGAAAGATTTATAAGCGGGTGCGGTGGCTCACGCCTGTGATCCCAGCACTTTGGGAGGCTGAGGCGGGAGGATCACCTGAGGTCAGGAATTCAAGACCAGCCTGGCCAACTTGGAGAAAATCCATCTCTACTAAAAATACAAAATTAGCTGGGTGTCGTGTCGCATGCCTGTAATCCCAGCTATTTGGGGGCTGAGGCAGGAGAATCACTTGAACCCAGGAGGCGGAGGTTGCAGTGAGCTGAGATTGTGCCATTGCACACCAGCCTGGGCAATAAGAGCGAAACTCCGTCTCAAAAAAAAAAAAAAAAAAAAAAGAAAGAAAAATTTATATGACCTGGGCCAGGCGCGATGGCTCACGCCTATAATCCCAACACTTTGGGAGGCTAAGGCAGGCAGGTCACGAGTCAGGAGATCGAGACCATCCTGGCTGACACGGTGAAACCCCGTCTCTACTAAAAATACAAAAAAATTAGCCGGGCGTGGTGGCTGGCGCCTGTAGTCCCAGCTACTCCACAGGCTGAGGCAGGAGAATGGTGTGAACCCGGGAGGCGGAGCTTGCGGTGAGCCAAGATAACGCCACTGCACTCCAGCCTGGGAGAAAGAGCAAGACTCTGTCCCAAAAAAAAAAAAAAAGAAAAAAGAAAAAGAAAGATTTATATGACCTGAAGAGAAACCAGAGTATTATATATGAAACCATTTTTATTTTATTTTATTATTTTGAGACTGAGTCTTGTCCAGGCTGGAGTTGCAGTGGTGTGATCTCGGCTCAGTGCAACCTCCACCTCCCGGGTTCAAGCAATTCTCCTGCTTCAGCCTCCCAAGTAGCTGGGATTACAGATGCACGCCACCCACGCCCGGCTAATTTTTGTATTTTTAGTAGAGACGGGGTTTCACCATGTTGGCCAGGATGGTCTCGAACTCCTAACCTCAGGCGATCTGCCCGCCTCGGCCTCCCAAAGTGCTGGGATTACAGGTGTAAGCCACCATGCCTGGCCTATATTACTATTTTAAAGCCACCAAAAAGAAGTTTACAACTTCACAAGACGAAGTATGTAAAGAGGGTCCTTACCAATACACTTCTGGGATTTCTAGATCTATCAATATTCAGAACACTCACAGTATTGTAATTCAGGGCCTTAACGGAAACAGTTAGCTTTTATACCACTAAGCATACCTTGTGAATCTTGTGTTTCAGTAAAGTGAATCAGGCCAGTTCTCTGGCACATTCTTGAAGTGTTTGTTAGCACCATGAATGAATTGATTCTGGGGGTGCAGAGAATATTCTGTCTCTATCTTCATCTCTTTATTTTTCCACCATAAGTTTAAAACAGCTGAGTAAGAAATTCTTCTATGCTTTATCATTATGTTTTTCTCCACTGATAGCAAATGCTTCAAAACCACAAAAGCATGTGGTTCACTGATGCCTTTGCAACTTGGGGTTGATGTTAAAGGGGTAGAAAACAAGAGAGAAAAAGCCTGTGTTCAAAATCAATACACACTGAATTCTAGAGATGCTTTAACTCGGTATCATTATTTGAGAGAGGAAACAGGAATAAAGAAATTGCACAGTTGTAATTTTCAACCATAACACAGCATCAACTACATTTTGCTTTCCTTTGCGATACTCAGATGAAAGGCAGGCTTGTATGAATGCAAAGTATTATTACCTATCTTCTCTTTGAAGCCACAGTTATTTAGTAATCATTCTCATTTAAGTTGGTTTTACTGTTCTATGCATGGCTGTGCTTCAAGCTCAGGAGGAAAGCAATTCTTATCATAAAAGCCACCTTATTTCAGAGCAGGGTAAAATTTAAAGCCACAGGAAAGTGAATTATATTTAACAAGAGTTAAGGCTTTTGAGCAAAAATGCAAACATGCTGCAGAATTAAATTAGCTTGCTTTTAGAAACTCTCACTCATAAATTCCTTGCGATGATTATGTATGTAAAAAAGCCTCATGTACTCATGTTTTCTATTCCCCGAGTTGTTGAGATACAAGAAATTAAAGAACTCCGGGGGTGCCATTCACATCAGAGCTGTGTTCCCTGGAGATGGGCAGAACAGCCTTCCATAGCCAGACTCATGTGGAGGATGGTTTGGAAGGGGTGAGAGACCGGATGAAGACAAAAGCATCAGTAAGGAAGCTATCACAGTGATGCCGGTGAGATGAAATGAGATCCCGAATGCAGATAGTACTAGGGGATGAAAACGAAGAATCAGCCCTGAGAAACATTTAGAAGGTAGATTCTTTAGGACTTGATGGGTAACGAGGAGAAGGAAGTAAGGATGCTGACGGAGGGAGCTGAAAAAATGATCTCAGTCACTTCATCTTACCTAAATCTTTACGAGCTCCTTCCTTTACTTCAAAGTAGGTCATTATATTTCAGTGAGTTCTTATGATAACAAAGAATAGTTCAGAGCCAGCCTGTTTTCAACTGAAATCGGTTCATTAGGGCCTGCAGTCTCACAACTGCCTCTCTTCCCCAGCAATGTAGCAGCAAATGACTTGGGAAATCAACACTAATCAGTCTACAGGCACTATCAGTTGACTTGCTGAAAAACACACTTTGGGAAACTTATCAATGTCCTCTACAACAGTGATGAATCTCCTTGAGTGTTGATAAATATACAGTAATATATCTTGGCTTCAAAAGCATGTGAGGAAATACTAGCTAGAGCAATTAGGCAAGAGAAAAAATTAAAGGGCGTCCAAATTGGAAAGGAGGAAGTCAAACTGCCCCAGTCAAATACAAGACCATTTGGAAATGAGAGGGGAAACCATCAGGAATAAGGAAATTGCACAGTTGTAATTTTCAACCATATAAGATTTGGAAATGATCTTATATTTGGAAAAACCTAAGGATGCCACCAAAAAACTCTTAGAGCTGATAAAAAAATTCAATAAATTGTGGGATACAAAATCAACATACAAGACCTGCCTGGCCAACATGGCAAAAGCCCATCTCTGCTAAAAATACAAAAATTAGCTGGGCATGGTTGCTCACGCCTTTAGTCCCAGCTACTCAGGAGGCTGAGGTGGGAGAATCGCCTGAACCCAGGAGGCGGAGGTTGCAGTGAGCCAAGATTGCACCACTGCACTCCCGGGTAAGGAAGAGAGCGAGACTCTGTGTCAAAAAAATAAAATAAAATAAAATAACAAAATATACGATAAAGCTATAGTAGGCTGGGAGCAGTGGCTCATGCCTGGAATCCCAGCACTCTAGGAGGCTGAGGCAAGCGGATCACTTGAGGCCAGGAGTTCGAGACCAGGCTGGCCAACATGGCAAAACCCCATCTCTATTGAAAATACAAAAATTAGCCAGGCATGGTGGTGCGCACCTCTAATCCCAGCTACTCGGGAAGCTGAGGCAGGAGAATCCCTTGAACCTGGAAGGTGAAAGTTGCAGTGAGCTGAGATCTCACCACTGCACCCAAGCCTGGGCGATAGAGCAAGACTGTCAGAAAAAAGAAAATAAAAGCTATAGTAACCAAAACAGCATGGTCTGGCATAGAACAGACATAGAACAACAGAACAGCATAGATAACCTTAAAATAAATCCACATATTTATAGCCAGCTGGCTTTTGACAAAAGTGCCAAAAACACACGCTGGGGAACAGACAGTCTTTGATAAATGGTGCTGAAAAACTGGATATGCCTATGCAGCAGAATGACACTAGAACCCCATCTCTCACCCTATATGAAAAAGGACTCTTAATAGATTAAAGGCTTAAATGTAAGACCCGAAACTATAAAACTACTAGAAGATAAGAGAATTGCTTCAGGACATTGGTTTGGGCAAAGATTTTATGGATAGGATCTCAAAAGCACAGGAAACAAACCAAAATTTATCCAAAAAAGGAACTAAACAGGCTGGGTATGGTGGCTCACGCCTGTAATCCGAGCACTTTGGGAGGCCGAGGCGGGTAGATCACCTGAGGTCAGGAGTTCGAGACCAGCCTGACCAACTTGGAGAAATCCCGTCTCTATTAAAAATACAAAATTAGCCAGGTGTGGTGACAGGCACTTGTAATCACAGCTACTCGGGAAGTTGAGGCAGAAGAATCGCTTGAACCTGGGAGGTGGAGGTTGTGGTGAGCTGAGATCGCATCATTGCACTCCAGCCTGGGCAATAAGAGTGAAACTTCGTCTTAAAAAAAAAAAAGAAAAAAAAAGGGACTAATATCCAGAATATACAAGGACCCAAAATACTCAAGAGAAAAAAAATTACAATTAAAAATGGGCAAATAAATTAGGTGGGCACGCACCTAGAGTCCCAGCTAGTTGGAAGGCTAAGGTGGGAGGATCACTTGAGCCTAGGCTGCAGTGAGCTGTGATTGCGCCGTTGCACTCCAAGTCTCACTATTTTGCCCAGGTTGGTCTCAAACTCCTGGGCTCTAGCATATTCTCCCTCCTCAGTCTCCCAAAGTGCTAGGATGACAGGCAAGAGCCACCGCACCAGCCAGGGTGACTATAATTAACAACAGTTTGTCATATATTTTAAAATAGCTGGAAGAGAGGATTTTGAATGTTTGCAACCCAAATAAACGATAAGGGCCAGGTGTGGTGGTTCATTCCTATAATCCCAGCGCTTTGGGTAAGCTGAGGCAGGAAGATAGTGTGAGGCCGGGAATCCGACACCTGCCTGGGCAACATAGTGAAACCTCATTTCCACAAAATAATTGAAAAATTACCTGGGCATGACGGTGCATGTCTATAGGTCCAGCTACTTGGGAGGCTGAGGTGGGAGGATCACTTGAGCCCAGGAATCTGAGGCTGCAGTGAGCTATGATCATCCCATTGCTTTTCAGCTTGGGTAACAGACCGAGACCCTGTCTCTAAAAACAAAAACAAAGAAATGATAAATGTTTGAGGCAGTAAATATGCTATAATAATTACCCTGATTTGATCATTACATGTTGTATACATAATGAAAATATCACACTGGTTTGAGACCATAAATATGTATAATTACTATGTGTCAATTAAAAATAATATTAAAATGGATTTTTTTTTGTTTTTTTGAGATGGAGTCTTGCTCTGTTGCCTAGGCTGGAGTGCAATGGCGCCATCTCAGCTCACTGCAAGCTCCACCTCCCGGGTTCACACCATTCTCCTGCCTCAGCCTCCCGAGTAGCTGGGACGACAGGTGCCTGCCACCACGCCTGGCTAATTTTTTGTATTTTTAGTAGAGACGAGGTTTCGCCGTATTAGCAAAGATGGTCTCGATCTCCTGACCTCATGATCTGACTGCCTCGACCTCCCAAAGTGCTGAGATTACAGGCGTGAGCCACTGCGCCCGGCCATAAAATGGATTTTTTAAAAAGCATTTGAATCTGTTTAACAAACTTGAAAAAAACTAGGGACAAAGGGCTGCCCCAGTGGTTGTACAGATTGTAGTCTCCGAGAGGTGGACTTAAGAACGGACAAGAATTGGGCTGAAATAAAGCTCAGGAGCCATTTGCCAAGCCCTGTGACTTCACTCACAGTTGCAACAGCCTAGAGGAAGTGGCAACTTTTTTCTAATTGGGGTGCTTAAGTGTTTTCACAATTTGTCAGCCCCAAAGTGTTTTTTTTTTAAATGTATACAAAATTTCATATGTGCTAATGATAGCCCTAGGACACAGAATTCCTTTGGCACTTAGCACTCACTTAGGAAGAGAGTCAAAAAGTGAAAACCTAATAACCGAGATGATTCTGCTGGAGCACAATTAATTGGGGATTGGGAGCATGGAACTAGTAGGGGAAGAAAAAGGAAAGCATATTAGGGGAGATTTACCAGATGTGTTCCTGTTTTTTGTTTCATTTTGAGACGGAGTCTCGCTCTTTCACCTAGGCTGGAGTGCATGGCTCAATCTCGGCTCACGGCAACCTCTGCCTCCCAGGTCCAAGCAATTCTCCTGCCTCCCAAGTAGCAGGGATTACAGGCATGCGCCACCACACCAGGCTAATTTTTGTATTTTTAGTAGAGACGGGGTTTCACCATGTTAGCCAGGGTGGTCTCGATCTCCTGACCTCAAGTGATCCGCCTGCCTCGGCCTCCCAAAGTGCTGGGATTACAGGCGTGAGCCACCACGCCCAGCCTGTGTTACTGTTTTAAACAAACATTTCAATGTGTAAGCATTGTCACTGAAGCCGATCTGTGGAGCCTGAAGGTTATACAATTCTGGTGGTCCCTCTATAAGAAAAAAAAAATATATATATATATAAAATTATGAATGTAAGCTTGCCAGGGCCCTGACAGCAACTTGGAATGGGCCAGTGCAAGTAAAGGACCTGAAACTTAATTAGCTTCACGGTAAATCTGCCCCCTGGTTAGTAAGTCCAGTTCTTTAAAGTAAATGTCTAAACAGGATGTGGTGGTACATACCTGTAACTGCTCAGAAGGCTAAAGCGGGAGGATCTTTTGATCCCTGGAGTTCGGAGTTTGAGACCAGCCTGAGGAATGGAAGGAGACCAACCCACTCACCCCCAATATTTTGTTTTTTTAAAAAAAGAGGCTGTCTAAAAAAACAAGTATTTGAGTCAATGACACTATGTTTACTGGCATTTTGGAACTCTTCCTACTTTGTGGTAATTAAGGACCAAAGCCACCTTTTTTTTTTTTTTTTGAGACGGAGTCTCACTCTGTCGCCCAGGCTGGAGTCCAATGGCGTGATCTCGGCTCACTGCAACCTCCACCTCCCGGGTTCAAGCGAATCTCCTGCCTCAGCCTTCCAAGTAGCTGGGATTACAGGCACGCGCCACCACGCCAGGCTGTTTTTTGTATTTTTAGTTGAGACGGGGTTTTGCCATGTTGGCCAGGCTGGTCTCAAACTCCTGACCTCAAGTGATCTGCCCGCCTCGGCCTCCCAAAGTGCTGGGATTACAGGCGTGAGCCACCGCACCCAGACTCACCTTTTTATTTTTAGTGTTTAAGATATGGCAGAGGCTGAGACAGAATAGCGCGAACCCCGGGGGCGGAGCTTGCGGTGAGCCCAGATCGTGTCACTGCACTCCAGCCTGGGCGACAAAGCGAGACTCCGACTCACAAAAAAAAAAAAAAAAAAAAAAGAAAGAAAGATATGAAGGAGGGCTGGGCATGATGGCTCACGGCTGTAATCCCAGCACTTTGGGAGGCCAAGGCGGGCGGGTCACTTGAGGTCAGGAGATCGAGACCATCCTGGCTAACAGGGTGAAACCCCGTCTCTACTAAAAATACAAAAACTTAGGGGGCGTGGTGGCACATGCCTGTAATCCCAGCTACTCGGGAGGCTGAAGCAGGAGAATCGCTTGAACCCGGGAGGCGGAGGTTGCGGTGAGCCGATATCTCGCCATTGCACTCCAGCCTGGGCAACAAGAGCGAAACTCCGTCTCAAAAAATAAAAATTAAAAAAAAAAAAATTAGCCAGGCGTGGTGGCTGGCGCCTGTAATCCCAGCTATTTGGGAAGTTGAGGAAGTTGAGGCACGAGAATCGCTTAAACCCAGGAGGCAGAGGCTGCAGTGAGCTGAGATCGCGCCACTGCACTCCAGCCTGGGCTATAGACCGAGACTCTATCTCAAATAAAAAATAAGATATGAAGGAAGGGAGGAAAGGGGAGGGAGGGAAATCGTTTATAAACAAATAGGTTTGGGTTTTCTTGTTGTTTTTGATGATACCAGCTCTATCATCTACCTCCAACTTTTCCCTTTTTAAACAAAAGTTATTAATTAACCTCATGGTCTGCCGAGTCTCCCTAAATTTAATTTTAACTGACTCACCTTTTCCTAAAGTAAAATAACCACTAAAACAGCAATGATTATCCACTATAGGAGATACTACAAGGTAGAATTATTATAAATTAGCTGTCAAGTTCTAGTGTACTTATTAAAATACTAGACTCTTGGACATGGGAAAAGAGGTATTTTCATGCACTGTTATAAATTGGGGAACTCTGTATAAATATTAAATAAACCAAGCTTTTGACTCAGCACTTCTGGAATACACAGCAGAGAGATACAGACAAGGGTTCCCTCCCTCCCCCCACAGCCACACCTCCTGCCTCCTCTCTCCATTCCGTCAGAAAGGAAACACCGTTACATATGAATCAATGCTGGTTTTCTGTAGATGCAGATTAATGACTTTGGAAGACTCACTGCCTCCGGGTAAATTAAAGGACTCAGTAATTCAGCTCATTTTATTCAATTAAAACTTTTTTTGTAAAAAAAGAAAGCAGCCGGGCGCGGTGGCTCAAGCCTGTAATCCCAGCACTTTGGGAGGCCGAGGTGGGCGGATCACAAGGTCAGGAGATCGAGACCATCCTGGCTAACACGGTGAAACCCCCGTCTCTACTAAAAATACAAAAAAATTAGCCGGGCGTGTTGGCGGGCGCCTGTAGTCCCAGCTACTTGGGAGGCTGAGGCAGGAGAATGGCGTGAACCCGGGAGGCGGAGCTTGCAGTGAGCCGAGATCGCGCCACTGCACTCCAGCCTGGGGGACAGAGAAAGACTCCGTCTCAAAAAAAAAAAAAAGAAAAAAAGAAAGCAAAAAGAAAAAGCTGGGCTTAGGGGTGCTGGCCCTTTAGTCCCAGCTACTCGGGAGCCTAAAGCGGGAGGATCACGTGAGACCAGGAGTTTCACCAGGGACCAGCCTAGGCAATATAGGGAGACCTCTTAAAAAAAAAAAAAAAAAGGAAAAGGAAAAATAAAAGAAAACCCAGCCAGAATACCCCTAAATCTCTCAAATTCATTCCTCTCCAACTCTTTTTTTTTTTTTTGTCTTTTTCTTGAAACAAGGTCTCACTATGTCACCCAGACTGGAGTACAGTGGCTCACTGCAACCTCCACCTCTTGGACTCAAGCAATCCTCCCACCTCAGCCTCTCCAGTAGCTGGCACCCCTGCGCCACCACGCCTGGTAATTTTTTGTATTTTTGGTAGAAATGGGGTTTCACTATATTGCCCAGGCTGGTCTTGAACTCATGAGCTCAAGCGATTCTCCTGCCTCCCAAAGTGCTGGGATTACTGGCATGAGCCACCACGCCCTGCTCTTCTGATCCCAACATGTGCTGTGCCAGACACTGTTTTCTCCAGACACGCCCACAACCCTCTAAGTAAAGGCTATTATTTTCATGACCCTCATTTTACGGATGAGAAAACAAAGACAGCTAACGTTATTATCCAGGTCACACAGCTAGTGAAGGGGAGGTTGGGGTTTAAATCCTGTCTGGCTAGCTGCTAAAGCCTTACATTTAAAAATCAATCAATCTGGCCTGGATTTGGTGTCTGTGTTTTTATGTTTTATTTTTATTTTATTTTTTATTTTGAGATGGAGTCTCACACTGTCGCCCAGGCTGGAGTGCAATGGCACGATCTCGACTCACTGCAACCTCCGCCTCCTGGGTTCAAGCAATTCTCCTGCCTCAGCCTCCCCAGTAGCTGGGATTACAGGCATGTGCCACCACGCCCAGCTAATTTTTGTATTTTTAGTAGAGACAGGGTTTCACCATATTGGCCAGGCTGGTCTCGAACTCCTGACCTCATGATCCCCCTGCCTCAGCCTCCCAAAGTGCTGGGATTACAGGCATGAGCCACGGTGCCCGGCCCTGGTGTCTGTGCTCTTAACCACAGTCTATACTTCCTCTCCAGTCGCAAGGCTGCTCAGTAGCCTCCTAACTCACCTTCTGTGCCGACTCTAATCATCCCCACTTCTGTCACATTGAAGTTGACAGGGCTTTACAAAATGCTCATCAGAGTCAGCCCACTCTTACCCACACCTTGAATATTTCAGTAGCTTCCTGTGGTCCTCAACCTAAAGATCAGAAGGCCTACCCATCCTGCTCAGCTCACACTTAACCCCTCCCTCTCTGAGCTCCAGCCCCACTGCTCTTCTTTCAGTCCCTGACCATGCTGCGGCTGCCTCAGGAGCGGGGTGCCTTCTCCCTAGGGCCCATCCTTCCCTTCCCCTATTCAGTTAGTTCAGTTCCCCATCTCCTTTAGATCTAATACTTTTCTGACTTCAAAACCCCTGTTGCAGGGCAGGGCAAGGGGCTCATGCCTATAATACAAGCACTTTGGGAGGCCAAGGAGGGAGGCTCACTCAAGCCCAGGGATTCGAGACCAGCCTGGGCAACAGTGAGACCTCGTCTTTATAAACAAAGCAAAATAAAAACCCCTATTGTAGGCTGTCATACACAGGGAATTATCCTGCTTTGCAAGTGTCATAATTGAACAGTTTGCATTTCCTTTGATTATACATACAAATAAAATACATTTTGAAAGCATGTGGGCCGGGCGTGGTGGCTTACGCCTGTAATCCCAGCACTTTGGGAGGCCGAGGCAGGTGGAGCACTTGAGGTCAGGAGTTCAAGTGCTTGGTTAACATGGTGAAACCCTGTCTCCATTACAAATACAAAAATTAGATGGGTGTGGTGGCATGAGTTGGTAGTCCCAGCTACTCTGGAGGCTGAGGCATGAGAATTGCTTAAAGCCGGGAGGTGGAGGCTGCAGTGAGCCGAGATTGTGCCACTGAACTCGTCTGGGTGACAAAGCGAGACTCCCTCTCAAAAAAAAAAGAAAAACACCAAAAATAGCGCTTAATACAAATTTATCCTGTGAGCGAATGGGAGATTTAGTTGTTTAATTATGAATACTTTTTGAAATCAAGATAGAAGTGTAGGCACTGGAATTATAACATTAAAAATAGCAGTAAAGTTTTTCTTTTGACTACCAAATATTTGTAGGAAATTTTACACACAAAATTAGTTATTTCTCAGAAAACACAATAAACTTAGTTATTCCTACTTTACATTTGAAAAACCAATGCATAAATAGGTTGCACTCTACCCCAAACTGCCTATAATTACAACTCCAACAAACCTGACAAAAAGATACTTGACTTTTTTTTTTTTTTTTTTTTGAATTTTTAGGAGGAGAGGGGACAGGGTCTGGCTCTATTGCCCAGGCTGGGGTGCAGTGGCATGATCACAGCTCACTGCAGCCTCAAATTCCTGGGCTCAAGTGATCCTCCTACCTTAGCATCCCGATGGAACTACAGGCACGTGCCACCACACCCAGCTAATTTCTTTTTTCATTTTTTGTAGAAACAAGATTTCACTAAATTGCCCATGCCGGTCTCAAACTCCTGGGTTCTGGCAATCCTTCCACCTCAGCCCCCCTAAATGCTGAGAGTACAGTCAGGAGCCACCACCCCCTGCAGACCATATTTGGCTTTTTGCTTACTTCCAGAACTCAGTAAAATTATTTCCAGTTATTTCCAAACATTTTAAATTAAATGGTACTCATTCGTTTTATGTATAGGATGTCAGCTAACCCATGTTTTAAATGGTTGGTGCAATTCTTTTAGAATTGTGTTCCCAGAAATAGTAGTGGACCCAAAAATTTATAAATGATTAATCTCAGCACACACTACAACTGTTCATACCAAATTAGTTAGTACCTTGCCCAGAATTAGATGTTTCAGTGCCTCAGTTTATATTTAATTCAGAACTCCAATTACTATGTTTGTTTGTTTGTGTTGAGACGGAGTGTCACTCTGTCACCCAAGCTGGAGTGTGGGGGCACCATCTCGGCTCACTGCAACCTCTGCCTCTCCAGCTCAAGCAATTCTCTTGCCTCAGCCTCCTCAGTAGCTGGGATTACAGGCACGCACCACCATGCCCGGCTAATTTTTGTATTTTTAGTAGAGAAGGGGTTCTGCCATTGTTGGCCAGGCTGGTCTCAAAACTCCTGAACTCAAGTGACCTGCCCACCTCAGCCGCCCAAAGTGCTGGGATTACAGGCGTGAGCCACCATGCCCAGCCCAGAACTCCAATTATTCTGAATGTTACGTTCAGTTACACTGAGAAAAGAAAGATGATTCAGCTATATGCTTTATACACGAACCTTAATTAGAAAGTCCTACTGGTGGTTATCAAAGGCTGTGGTAAAGAATTGTTAAATCAAAGCCCTAACATCTCCCAGATGACCTCAACTCACCTGGTTTCCTCTTTGCCGCCTTGGGGGTTGCCCAGTCCACAGTCTGCACTTCCTTCTCTATTCCTGGGCTCCGTTTACTTACTTTTTCTGTCCGTGGATTTCTAGCCTGTGAGCAGATTACTAACACCATTTGGATAAAGACAGTCTCTTATTTATCATTTTAGGACAAGCAATGAGATGTAGGAAAAAAATACAACAAAGAAAACCAAAGAACAAAGGAGACTTTGGACCCTGACAAAGGAGGGTTTCAGTCGCACAGCCACTGCTTCCTTCACTTCACATCTCTTGACAACCTGACAGGGAGCACTGATCTGAGGAAGGATTTTTCAAATTATTTTAAGGAGAAAAACTTGAACTTCTTTGGGAGTCAGTAGGTTAGGGGTTCACTTACTGTGCTATTGGAAAAGTTACCAATAAAAATTTATACCAACTTTAATCATATATAAAATGGGGAACAATAATGACTGAATTTAAAACCCACAATTTGAGATATAAAAAAACACTTGGGCTGGGAGTGGTGGCTCACGCCTGTAATCCCAACACTTTGGGAGGACAAGGCTGGAGAATCACTTGAGGGCAGGAGTTCGAGACCAGCCAGGTCAAAATAGCCAGACCCCCCCCCCCACCCACACCCCACTTGCCCTCTACAAAATAAATAAATAACAAATACTCTATAGACTTTAAAAGCTACTATTACTAGTTCGTTGGCAGATGAAAAGATGCTCGGTATTAGTACAGAGAAACCTGGAGTTTTAGTTGGTTGAGTAACTTACTTAGGAAATGTATTTGGTACGAGAAAATAGCTTTCCTCAAGCCGCCAGTCTGGTCCCTGAAGTCTATTGTTTCCACAAGTTCCATTATTAAATCCCTTCACAGATCCTGCTCAAGTCTCTGGCCACTTTTTTTTTTTTTTTTTTTTTTTCCCGTAGAATCGTTCTGAAGGAGTGCTCGCTCAATCTCCCAATGATTCCGGAACCATACTTTGGATAATTACATTTAAAGTGAACAGAAAAGGGCCAGGAATGGTATTAGTAATTCAACCCAGACAAAGGTCACCCATGAATAAGAAAGAATGCAATTTTAGCATTTACAAATTGTGGGGGAGGGAACAGAAGAGAAGAAAACAAGAGGTGAGGTGGAGAGAAAAAGGGTCTTCGGGCGGCAGGAAGTGGGAGGAGACTTTGCAAACAGCAATCTTGGGGCAGGGGCCATTTTGGAAGCATCTTGCGAGGCTCCGCTTCTTCTACAAGTATGGAGAAGGCAAAAGGCAAGGAGGTCAGTACAGTTTTAGTGGATTTGTTTTCTGTCTTTGTGTTTCTGTCTTCCCTGGGCACTCTTGATTTTTCCTTTAAGGAGAAAAGAATGTGCCTTCGAATTTTCTCCTCTTGACTTTTTTCTTTTTTTAAGAATAAGGCCCAAGAATATGATTGCAGCCTGGTATATTGGAGTGAGGAGACAAATAAGAAATGAGGTTTTCTAGGTTTAGTTGAGGAGGTTGAGGGTGTCAAAAGATAGGAAGAAAAAAAAAAAAAAGAGGCCGGGCGCGGTGGCTCACGCCTGTAATCCCAGCACTTTCGGCAGCCTAGGCGGGCGGATCACCTGAGGTCGGGAGTTCGAGACCAGCCTGACCAACATGGAGAAACCCCGTCCCTACTAAAAATACAAAATTAGCCGGGTGTGGTGGCTCACACCTGTAATCCCAGCTACTAGGGAGGCTGAGGCAGGAGAATCGCTTGAACCCGGGAGTCGGGGGTTGCGGTGAGCCGAGATCGCCCCATTGCACCCCCAGCTTGGGCAACCGGAGCGAAACTCCACCTCAAAAGAAAAAGTTAAAAAACTAGGTTTTCAGGTTTCTGTTTTGGAACAGGGTCTCACTTTTGTCTCCCTGGCTGGAGTGCAGTGGCACCATCACTGCTCACTGCAACCTCCCAGTCTCAAGCGATCCTCCCACCTCGGCCTACCAAAGTGCTACTGGGACTGCAGGCGTGCGCCGCTGCTCCCGGCCCGGGTTTTCTGTTTTGAGGAGGTGCTTTGTCCTGTCAGAAAGAACTAACTGAATATCGGGGCTAGAGGGAAATGGTAACAGGAGAAAAGGGTGGTGAAGGAAAGGTTTTAGGAAGAGGTAATTGAGCTGAGGTTGGAAAAGAATGAAACCCTTTAATTTCCTTTAGACGGACACAGATCCTAAACCAAAGGTGCTGAGAATGAATTCGTCCCCTTTTCCCAGAGTCCTTAGGACCTAGGAGTAGTCAGAAGCCAGACATTGGGAACAATGCAGACAGAAACTGAAGGAAGAGACGATTTAAGACGTTGCACAGGCACTGAACGGCCACATCCGAGCGCTCTCAGGTCGTCTTGACTTGAACTGGGTCATTTTTAACTGTCTCGGTTTTAAGTTTTTTGTTTTTTTTTTTTTTTGAGACGGAGTCTCGCTC
This sequence comes from Nomascus leucogenys, assembly GCF_006542625.1. NCBI lineage: Eukaryota > Metazoa > Chordata > Mammalia > Primates > Hylobatidae > Nomascus > Nomascus leucogenys. The sequence goes on from NC_044401.1 coordinate 11,956,714, forward strand.
TGTCGCCCAGGCTGTAGTGCAGTGGCGCAATCTCCGCTCACTACAAGCTCCGCCTCCCGGGCTCACGCCATTCTCCTGCCTCAGCCTCCGGAGTATTGGGACTACAGGCGCCCGCCACCACGCCCGAAGAATTTTTTGTATTTTTAGTGGAGACGGAGTTTCACCCTGTTAGCCAGGATGGTCTCGATCTCCTGACCTCGTGATCCACCCGCCTCGGCCTCCCAAAGTGCTGGCATTACAGGCGTGAGCCACCGCGCCCGGCCCGTTTTAAGTCTTTTGTGAGGTCCAAAGTGAGTACTTTTTGTAAGGGTTATGCAAATGTAAATTTCAAATCAAAATGTAGAACTGCTATAGAGATGTAAAAATGCCATACAAATGTTAATTTGTCCAGTAATCCACCCTGAAAGTGAAGAAAAGGATTTAGATTTAGAAATTTTATTATATTAATTTTTTTTTTTTAATGAGTTTCACTCTGTCGCCCAGAATGGTGTGCAGTAGCCGATCTCGGCTCACTGCAGCCTCTGCCTCCCGGGTTCAAGCGATTCTCCTGACTCAGCCTCTCGATTAGCTGGGATTGCAGGCGCGCACCACCACGCCCAGGTAGTTTTTGTATTTTTGGTAGTGACTGAGTTTCAATATGTTGGCTAGGCTGGTCTCGAACTCCTGACCTCAATCGGTCAGCCCACCTCGGCCTCCCAGAGTGCCGGGATTACAGGCGTGAGCCACGGAGCCCAGCCTTTATATTTAAATTTTAATTTATATTTAATGTACTCTTAATCTGTGTCTTTATGTTACCTCTGATCCTCAGTTTCTGTGTCTGAGAAGTAATTGTTGCCAGATTGCTATGAGAATTAAATGACTGAAAAAAGGAAAGCCAAGGCCAGGCACAGTGGCACATGCCTGTAATCCCAGCACTTTGGGAGGCGGAGGTGGGTGGATCACTTGAGGCCAGGAGTTTGAGACCAGCCTGGCCAACATGGTGAAACCCCATCTCTACTAAAAATAGAAAAATTCAGCTGGGCGTGGTGGCGGGCGCGTGTAATTCCAGCTAGTCGGGAGGCTGAGGCAGAGAATTGTTTAAACTGGGGAGATGGAGGTTGCAGTGAGCCGAGATCACGCCACTGCACTACCGCCTGGGCAACAGACCAAGACTCGTCTCCGAGAAAAAGAAAATAGGGAGCCCTTGGGTGCGGTGGCTCACCTTTAATCCCAACTCTTTAATCCCTTTAATCCTTTGGGATTTAACGCCTTTAATCCCAACTCTTTGGGGAGCCAAGGCAGGAGGATTGCTTGAGGCTAGAAGATTGAGATCAGTGGGGGAGACATAGGGAGACCTCATCTCTACAAAAAATTAGCCTGGAGTCCCAGCTACTCAGGAGGCTGAGGCAAAGGATCACTTGAATCCGGGAGGTAAGAGCTTGGAGCACTCCAGCCTGTGTGACAGAGCAAGACCTTTTCTTTAATAAATAAATATGTTTTTAAAAAATGAAAGTAAGGAGCATATCAAAGCCAATGCCTGGTATGAGACAGGGGCTCAATGTATGTTACTGTCTCTGGATTAAACAACTTTTCCCCACTCCCACTTTGCTTCCTTTAATTCAATGAACCAATATTTATTGAGTGCCTATGATGAAAAAGAGATCACACAAACCAGTGTAATTGCAATTAACAAGTGGTAGAAATGAGGCAGTATTTAGTAGATTGGTCCGAAAGGACCAGGTTAAATAGCACTTGAGGTGAGAACTCTTAAGAGTAAGATTTTTAAGGTGTAAGATTTTAAAGTGTAAATAGAAGTAGGGTGGAGGTTGGGGCTGAGGCATGTAACAACTTTGGGAAGGAAAGGTACTATGTGGCTGGAGCTTGGGCAGGGAGAGCAGTGTGAAATAGGAGATAAGAGGCTGGTAGGTAATGTTAAAGACAATTATTTTTATGTTAAGAGCAATAAACCACTGAAAGGATGTAAACTTTTCATAGTGTCACTCTGCCAACAGTGTTAGAAAATTATTTGGAAGGTGTCAAGAATGAAGGACTGGGGGAAAAAAATTCTTCCAGATGGGAGATGATGGAATATAGTAAAGTGAGTTAAGGGCCTCTTTTTTTTTTTGAGACAGTCTCATTCTGTCACCCAGGCTGGAGTGCAGCGGTGCAGCCTCTACCTACCTCCCTGGCTCAAGCGATCCTCCTATCTCAGTCTCTTGAGTAGCTGAACTACAGGCACACACCACCATGCTCAGCTAATTTTGTTTCTTTTTTGTAGAGGCAAGGTTTCACTATGTTGTTGCTCAGGCTGGTATCCAATTACCAGACTCAAGCAATTCTCTTGCCTTGGCCTCCTATAGCACTCAGACTACAGGCGTGAGCCTAAGTGCTTCTTTCCCCAACTAAGAGCCTGTTTTCTTCTACTCTTGTTTGTATCTGTCTTTTCATGTGCTTTCCTCCCATTTTTTCCATCTTTGTTTCCCAGTCTTGTAAATGAAACTGGGTGTTAAGATGATACCCAGAGGAGAATCCACACTGCCAGTGGAGTCCAGTAACTGCCTTGGTGCCTTAGAAGTGAGTTATCTTGAGGCAGGTAGTGTATGTGTGGTTTGGACACTAGAGGAATGACTGACCAGCTCCTCTGTTCCCCAGTGGACCTCCACAGAGAAGTCGAGGGAAGAGGATCAGCAGGCTTCTAATCAACCAAATACAATTGCTTTGCCAGGAACATCAGCAAAGAGAACCAAAGAAAAAATGTCTGTGAAAGGCAATAAAGGTAAGAGGTCTTCAAATCCTCAGATCCCACCTTCTCGGGTCTTAGAAGCCAGAGGACTTTTTCTGAAGAAGAAAAGCCAGGGAAGAAATTTCCATCACGTATTGTGCAAATCCTATACTTCATGGAAGCCTAGCTTAAACTACCTTCCTGAAGGATCTTTTGGTCACCACTGCTCTAACTGATCCCTTCCTATCTTCAGACTTCCACAGCATGTTTGGTTCTGTTGATCATTTTTTCCTTCACTTGCTACTTGGAGTTAAGGATTTCAGTGTGCAATGATTTGGGAACAGATGGCTGTAAATTTGAAGACCCATTCTTGAAACCGGACTTCCTATTCTAAAAATAAGTTAGGACGATATCTACCTTTATTAAGGGGTGGGAATGGAGTAGTTTACATAGGGTAGTTAAGTGAAGCACTTAGACGATGCCTGAGAAGTAATATGTACAGAGTAAACCCTACTATTAGTGTCATTACAGGCTGTGTCTTTTTTTTTTTTTTTTTTTTTTTTTTGAGACACCAAGACAGGGTGTCGCTCTGTCATCCAGGCTGGAGTGTGGTGGCACCATCTCAGCTCCCTGCAACTTGTGCCTCCCGGGTTCAAGCAATTTTCCTGTCTCAGCCTCCCAAGTTAGCTAGGATTGCAGGCTGGTTGCAAACTCTTGGCCTCAAGTGATCCATCTGCCTTGGCCTCCTAAATTGCGGGGATTACAGGTGTGAGCCACCACGCCCAGCCTTAGAAAATTTTTGGCACGATCCCGGCCCACTACAACCTCTGCCTCCCGGGTTCAAACAGTTCTCTTGCCTCAGCCTCTCAAGTAGCTGGGATTACAGGCATGTGCCACCGCGCCCGACTAATTTTTTTAGTAGAGACTGCGTTTCACCATGTCGACCATGCTGGTCTCGAACTCCTGACCTCAGGTTATCCACCCACCTTGGCCTCCCAAAGTGCTGGGATTACAGGCCTAAACCACTGCGCCCAGCCTAAAATCACTTTTAGTTATTAATTAGTCGATCTGCCCTAGGTGGGCAGATCACAAGGTCAGGAGTTCAAGAACAGCTTGGCCAACATGGTGAAACCCCATCTCCAGGCCGGGCGCGGTAGCTCACGCTTGTAATCCCAGCACTTTGGGAGGCCGAGGCGGGTGGATCACGAGGTCAGGAGATCGAGAGCACGGGTGAAATCCTGTCTCTACTAAAAATACAAAAAATTAGCCGGGCGTGGTGGCAGGCGCCTGTAGTCCCAGCTACTCTGAGAGGCTGAGGCAGGAGAATGGCGTGAACCCGGGAGGCGGAGCTTGCAGTGAGCCGAGATCGCGCCACTGCACGCCAGCCTGGGTGACAGAGCAAGATTCCGTCTCAAAAAAAAAAAAAAGAAACCCCATCTCCACTAAAAATACAAAAAATTAGCCGGACGTGGTGGTGGGCATCTGTAATCCCAGCTACTCAGGAGGCTGAGGCAGGAGAATCACTTGAACCCAGGAGGCGGAGGTTGCAGGGAGCCAAGATTGCGCCACTGCGCTCCAGCCGGGTGACAGAGCGAGACTCTGTCTCAAAAAAAAAAAAAAAGCGATTTTACTTTTTGAAATTCTGAAAAGCTACACAAAGATAATTACTACTAATTTGATTCCATTCTCCTTCAGTGCTCTGCCCTAAGAAGAAGGCAGAGCACACTGACAACCCCAGACCTCAGAAGAAGATACCAATCCCTCCATTACCCTCTAAACTGCCACCTGTTAATCTGATTCACCGGGACATTCTACGGGCCTGGTGCCAACAATTGAAGCTGAGCTCCAAAGGCCAGGTGAGGGCCTAGGCTGGGGTGGTGCTGCTGGGAGGAAGGGTAGGAACCTTATTTGCCTTACTAACTCAGTTTTCTATTATCTTAGAAATTGGATGCATATAAGCGCCTGTGTGCCTTTGCCTACCCAAATCAAAAGGTAACTTTTTAAAGGATGGACGTTTCAATGCTTATCCTAATTACCTACTGTAGCCTCAAAAGTGAGTAAAGGAACTGTCTTAGCCTCACCCTGTCCCTCCACCCCTAGTTCTAAGAAAGAACAGTATTTCCCATCCCTACTTTTCTTTTTTTTGTTTTTTTTGTTTTTGTTTTTGTTTTTTTGAGAGTGTCTTGCACTGTCACCCAGGCTGTAGTGCAGTGGCACCATCTCGGCTCACTGCAACCTTCACTTCCCGGGTTCGAGCAATTCTTTTGCCTCAGCCTCCAGAGTAGCTGGGATTACAGGCGCCTGTCACCACGCCTGGCCGATGGTTTTTTTTTTTTTTGAGACAGAGTCTCCTTCTGTCACTTAGACTGCAGTGCAGGCTCATTGCAACCTCTGCCTCCCTGGTTCAAGTGATACCCCTGTCTCAGCCGCTGGAGTAGCTGGGATTACAGGCATGAGCCACCATGCCTGGATAATTTTTGTATTTTTAGTAGAGATGGGGTTTCACCATGTTGGTCAGGCTGGTCTCGAACTCTTGACCTTCAGTGTTTCACCCACCTTGGCCTCCCAAAGTGCTAGGATTACAGACCTGAGCCACTGCGTGGCCAACTGAGCAATTTTCAAGAAGACAGTACATTGTTATTAACTGTGCTATTACCAACTTGTACAATAGATCTCTTGAACCTAGTCCTCCTGTCTAAGTGAGACTTTGTATTTGAAACTTTGTATTTGATCGAGACTCCTTAACCCTTAGGCCATTTTTGTTAGAATTTTAATCTTTATTTTTATCTTTATTATTTCACCCTTTCTGCAGGATTTTCCTAGCACAGCAAAAGAGGCCAAAATCCGGAAATCATTGCAAAAAAAATTAAAGGTGGAAAAAGGGGAAACGTCCCTGCAAAGTTCTGAGACACATCCTCCTGAAGTGGCTCTTCCCCCTGCAGGGGGCCCGCCTGCCCTGGAACATTCCACTGCTCTCCTTGAGGGAGTTAATACAGTTGTGGTGACAACTTCTGCCCCAGAGGCTTTGCTGGCCTCCTGGGCGAGAATTTCGGCCAGGGCGAGGACGCCAGAGGCAGTGGAATCTCCACAAGAGGCCTCTGGTAAGCGCAACATCAAGAGCTTATTCTGGTCCATTGGGGAAATAAGCTTAGTAGATATTAATCCCTGATACATTTTAGGGTATATCAAAATCCCTTTGAGGGCCGGTGATTCCTGGACCCTGCCCACAGAGTTTCTGATTCAGGTCTAGGACAGGACCTGATTGTTTGCTGTTTGCATTTCTTTTTTTTTTTTTTTTTTTTTTTTTCGAGACAGTTTCGCTCCTGCTGCCCAGGCTAGAGTGCAGTGGCGCAATCTCGGCTCACTGCAACCTCCACCTCCCGGGTTCAAGCAATTCTCCTGCCTCAGCCTTCCTGAGTAACTGGGATTACAGGCATGTGCCACCATGCCTGGCTAATTTTGTGTTTTTAGTAGAGATGGGGTTTCTCCATGTTGGTCAGGCTGGTCTCGAACTCCCGACCTCCGATGATCCGCCCGCCTTGGCCTTCCAAAGTGCTGGGATTACAGGCGTGAGCCATCGTGCCCGGCGGGAGTTTGCATTTCTAACAGTTTCCCAGGCAGTACTAAGGATGCTGGTCTGGGGATCACAGTTTGAGAACCACTGCTCTAAATTATCGATGACATCAGAAGGGGATAGCAATCTCGTTTTTTTTCTTTACCCTTTTAAGCAATTTATATTAAAGGCAAGGTCTAAACTTAATTGCCTGCAACGGAGCCCCAGAATGGCATTAATAAGTTATTTAAAATATTTCCCAGTATTTTCATTGTAAAATGGGTAATACCTACCTTATATGTTGTAAGAATTACAGAAAATACAACAAAAGAAGACAAACTGCTTAGCATAATCCAATGTGTGTTAAGAGCTGAGACCCCTGAGCTTATTTCATGAAGCCCTTTCCAGACACTCTGGGTTAGTCTTTCTACCATCTGCCCACCTACAACTATACTACTTCCAACTAGATTTTTAAGTTTTAACAGGAACTGTCTTGTATGCTTTTTTTTTTTTTTGGAGACGGAGTCTCGCTCTGTCACCCAGGCTAGAGTGCAGTGGCGCCATCTCGGCTCACTGCAAGCACCACCTCCCAGGTTCACACCATTCTCCTGCCTCAGCCTCCTGAGTAGCTGGGACTACAGGCGCCCGCCACCATACCCCCCTAATTTTTTGTATTTTTAGTAGAAACGGGGTTTCACTGTGTTAGCCATGGTCTCGATCTCCTGACCTCGTGATCCGCCCGCCTCGGCCTCCCAAAGTGCCGGGATTACAAGCGTGAACCACTGTGCCCGGCTTGTATGCTTTTCTAAAGGAGAACAGAATAGAGAAGAGGTTAAGTTAGGATTTCAGGGTTCACATCTTGGAGCTGGTCAATCAAGGGTGATGGGCCATAATGCACTCTTACATCAGTATGTCATCCTGGTGTGTGGGTACCTGTCTCTCTCCTTCGCCAGGTGTCAGATGGTGTGTGGTCCATGGGAAAAGTCTCCCTGCAGACACAGATGGTTGGGTTCACCTGCAGTTTCATGCTGGTCAAGCCTGGGTTCCAGAAAAGCAAGAAGGGAGAGTGAGTGCACTCTTCTTGCTTCCTGCCTCCAATTTTCCACCCCCGCACCTTGAAGACAATATGTTGTGCCCCAAATGTGTTCACAGGTAATTACCTGATGCTTTTCTACAAACTAAAAGTGGGTGCCAGATTTTCAATTGCAGAAAGTTAAGATATACATTAATCTTAAATAGCCATGTATTTCAAGCTCAAATTGTCAGTAAAGAGTTTCAAGAAAATTATTACTCAGTTAAGTTTATCCCCAGGAAAAAGAAAGCATTTATGTGTCAGGGTTTAATGCTTCTATCTGGAGACACAGAATTCTGGGAGCAACAAACATTATATAATTACTGTATTCAAAGTGTACGCCCTACCCAGAAATAATGACTAGCAAAAAAACTCTTTAAGTAGCCTACAATCTAACAGGGATGGTGGGCATATAAGCACCTAGAATAACATGAAGAATATCAAAGAAGAGGTTCCTTAAGGGAAGAATCGACTAGATGGAAAGGAGAGATCAGTAATTTCTCAGCCTGGGAAACATAGCAAGACCATCTCCCACAGGAGAAAGTATGTGAATGTGTGATTGGCTTTTCCTTCTCTGGGATATCCTACTTTTTGCTGTATTTTGATAATCTCTCTATGCCAAGCAAGTTGAAGAGCACTGAGGAGGTCACTTTGGGTAGTCTTTTAATGACATACTTGAGTTTTTGGGAAAGTGATGAAAAGAGCCCCTCCAAGGCCTCTTGTCCATGGTTCGCACAAGTCAGGGAACATATTACAGAGGCATGATAACTTGGCTGATCTTCATTCTTGAATGACAGGATCACAGGCTTGCTTGCTACCTATGATCCTAAAGTTGTAAGGGCAATTTCAACAGCATTCCAGCAGCGGGTTTCTTGGCTATTTTTAATATTTCTTCATTCTTTTTAAAAACAAATATTTTATTTGCTTTATAGGAACAAGGTCTTAATAAAAAGCCTCCAATGGGAATAGAATATCAGGAAAAAGGCCACATCTATGGTAATTAATGGCAGAAAAGCTGGAGAGTTGGATTCTGTGGTGTTGCTGACAGGTGAACTCTGGTCCTCTGTACACCTGTTTATGGGCCATGCAGACTGGTGGGGTGGCAGATGTGAGCCTAAGACCCCTAGCAGTGCCTGTTGCTTTGTGAGTGGAGATAGAGACTCTTACATTTAAAAATGGAAAAACATTTCACAAATTACCATAAATTGTAGTTAATATGTAGAAAAACTCATTCATACTGCTTTTTTAAAATAGACGTGACTTCAGCAGCAGCTCTCTTTTGTTGTATTTTGAGACAGTGTCTCATTGTTGCCCAGGCTGGAGTGCAGTGGTGCAATCTCTGCCTCCTGGGTTCAAATGATTCTCCTGCCTCAGCCTCCTGAGTAGCTGGGATTACAGGCACCTGCCACCACACCCAGCTAATTTTTTGTATTTTTAGTAGAGATGCGGTTTCACCATGTTGGCCAGGCTGGTCTCAAACTCCTGGACTCAAGTGATCCACCCTTCTCAGCCTCCCAAAATGCTGGGATTATGGGCATGAGCCCCTGCACCTGACCTTCAACAGCTCTTTTAAGTGAGTTCTTCAGCTGAGCATTGTGAAGGAGTGAAATGGTAGTTGGCTCTTGTGCTCAATTTTTTCTTCCTCTGAACACTGACTACTTTAGGAGCTGCTTCATTCCAATTGCTGTTGCATAAAACGTAAAGTATTTTAAGGCAAAGAAAGTTTGTTAATTCTCTCCCTCCCCTAAACACGTGATTTTTAATATTCAAAACAATATTTTTCAAAGTTCTCTTAATAACCTGAGATTTCTATGGTTTGACTCCAGGAAAACACAAGGGACTTTGTATTATTTCACTTATAATTGTTTTATATATTTCTGGTGTTTAAAATGTTTAAGATTGCTTCCCACTCATAAATACATAATATATTGAACTTAAAATGTGTTTATTAACCGATTCTCCATAAATAAAAATAAAAATAAATTATTTTACATATGTAAAATAATTCATCTGTTGTATTTAGAGAAAACCATATTCATTACATGCAAATTTTATCGTTAGTGTTCTTAAAAGTAGGAGTAAACCAAAACGTGTGATTTTTCTTTTGTATGACTCGTTTGTTAGTTGGTGGTATGGGTTGGATCATTCGTTTTTAAAACTACTTAAGTATGATTGACATACAAAAAGCTGTACATATTTAATGTATCCTATTGTGTAATTTTTGATTTTTTTTGTGTACTTCCTAAATTTATAGTACTGCGAGTCTGGGAACAGATCTGTCTTTCACTTATCCTGATTTAATGACAGTTACCAACATTGTTTTGTTATTACAAGTAGGGGATCTTTTTTTTTTTTGCCCCTTTAATGAAGATACTAAAAATAATGCACTGGAAGGAGTGGCAGAGTTGGAAAATTTGTAACCATCATAATACAGGTGTAATAGGTTTGGGAAAGAATCCTCAAATGTTAAAGCAAGGGAGGAAAGTTTGTTGAGAAGCAAGATGTTCTTCACTCCTGCCCCCCCATTGGTTGTTGGTGGTCAGAATTGTTCAGTGTAATAAATAATAGACATTTTTTTTCTTATACTATGTGTATTGTTCGTTTTGTTTCCTTTTTAAACTTCTCCCCTACTTTATTTGGATGGGTCAAGTTTCTATCCTGTTTCCTTTCTATTAATTTGGAAATGTCCTTTGCTTTATGATGCTGCTTGTAGATATCTCCCTGTTTCTAACACATTTCAATAAACTTAAATTTCTCTCTATACAAAATAAATTAATAATTGGAGTCTACCAGTAAGACAGTTTATTTACTCATCTTCCTGCCCCAGCAAGATAAAACCTTAAAGTTATATACTTGCCAGATCACCCTAATTTTCACAGGTCTCCCCCAAAGTTCCTATCAATCACATTCAGTCCCCTACTCCCTGTCTGCCTGCTATGCTCCCAGAATACTAAGAGGAAGACAGTTGGAACTATAAACTCCCTATGTCTCAGGTGAGTTCCGTGGCAGAGGCATGACATGTTGCTGTTTTGGGGGGAGCTGTGAGAAGAGGTTTATATTCCCAATTTCCCATCTGGATGTTAAGATAACTTGTAAAAATAGGTCTGTGCCCACGTTGTATCTGGTGTGGGAAACCTGGAGCCAGCCTTCCAAATTTCTCTTGGCTCCAAAGGGACATGGCAGCTTCCAAGGGTAAATGTTGGTCAGGGCCTCTGAACACATTGTTGATGGAAATCAAATTTCTACATTTTGGCACAATGGGGCTTACTGACATAAAAATTGAAATGTGGCTACAGCCACCTTAACCAAGGATTCCAACTTAGCACCACCAGGAATGTTACAAACTAAAATGTCTTTTCTGATAAGCAATGGGAAGTACACAATATCATTGCCAAAAAGATAATGTAAATCTAATCATGAGGAAACAATTAGTCCTGATTACACCTGTTGTCTCAGGCTAATTAAGTGAGTCCACCTTGCTTTGAATCACACTTAGAGATAGCCATATGTGAAGAGCCACAGGGGCCGGGGCAGTGGCTCGTGCCTGTAATCCCAGCACTCGGGAGACTGAGGCTGGCAGATGACTTGAGCCCAGGAGTTCAAGACCAGCCTGGGCAACATGTTGAAACCCTTTCACCAAAATACAAAAATTAGCCCGCTATGGTGGCCTGTGGCCTGTAGTCCCAGCTACTTGGTGGCCGAGATGGCAGGATTGCTTGAGCTGGAGGTCGAGGCTGCAGTGAGCCATGATTGCACAACTGCCATTCCATCCTGGGCAGCAGAGCAGAGAACCTGCTTCAAAAAAAAAATAAAAATAAAGGGGCCAGGTGCTGTGGCTCACACCTGTAATCCCAGCACTTTGGGAGGCCGAGGCGGGCGGATCACGAGGTCAGGAGATCGAGACCATCCTGGCTAACACGGTGAAACCCCGTCTCTACTAAAAAATACAAAAAAAAATTAGCCGGGCGTGGTGGCGGGCGCCTGTAGTCCCAGCTACTCGAAGAGGCTGAGGCAGGAGAATGGCGTGAACCCGGGAAGCGGAGAATGGCGCGAACCCGGGAGGCGGAGCTTGCAGTGAGCCGAGATGGCGCCACTGCACTCCAGCCTGGGCGACAGAGCGAGACTCTGTCTCAAAAAATAAATAAATAAATAAAATGAATATTGAAGTTTCACTCATTTGGGCTAAATACTCAAGGAAGGAGATTGCTGGGCCGTATATTAAGTGTACATTTAGCTTGACAAGACACTGCCAAACTGTTTTCCAAACTGACTGTGCCATACTGTATTTTCACCGAAATATATGAGATGCGGTGGGGCGCAGTGGCTCATGCCTGTAATCCCAGCACTTTGGGAGGCCGAGGCGGGAGGATCACCTGAGGTTGAGAGTTCAAGACCAGCCTGACCAACATGGAGAAACCCTGTCTCTACTAAAAATGCAAAATTAGCCAGTCGTAGTGGCACAAGCCTGTAATCCCAGCTACTAAGGAGGCTGAGGCAGGAGTATCGCTTGAACCTGGGAGATGGAGGTTGTAGTGAGCCGAGATCACGCCATTGCATTCCAGCCTAGGCAACAAGAATGAAACTCCACCTCAAAAAAAAAAAAAAACCCAAACCAGAGTTGCTCCACTTTTATCTATTATATATTGGTGTTCCATAAACATCTATTTTTGTAGAACATATTTCTCCGGTTTAAAAAGATAAAAGTGTTAGCTGGGTGTGTTGGCATGAGCCTGTTGTCCCAGCTAATGGGGAGGCTGAGGCAAGAGGATCACTTGAGCCCAGGAGTGAGAGGCTGCAGTGAGCCCTGATCATACCATTGCACCCCAGTCTGAGCAACAGAGTGAGATCCTGTCTCAAAATAAACAAATAAATAAACGTGATTTTGAAAAAAGATAAGATTAAATTTAAAAAAATAAAAATGATTTTGAAAGCACTTATCTAAATGAGAAATACAATGCATTTTTATTTACCTTACAATATAGAAAATAAGTATTTGAAAAAAGTAATGCATTTCTGCTGGGTGCGGTGGCTCACGCCTGTAATCCTAGCACTTCGGGAGGCCAAGACGGGCGGTTTACCTGAGGTCAGGAGTTCAAGACCAGCCTGGCCAACATGGTGAAACCCTGTCCCTACTAAAATACAAAAACTAGCTGGGCATGATGGCGGGTGCCTGTAATCCCAGCTACTCAGGAAGCTGAGATGGGAGAGTCTCTTCAACCTGGGAGATGGTGGTTGCAGTGAGCTGAGATTGCACCACTGCACTCCAGCCTGGGCAGCTGAGCGAGACTCTCAAAAAATAAAAATTAAAAAAAAAAAGTAATGCATTTTTATTTCAGAACTATTGTCTATTATTGGAATAAATAATAGAAAAAAGTCTTTAGAAAAGATTTTTTTGAAGGTTGTTTTTAATAGTTCAGTGTCCTGTTAATGGCTACTTTTTAGCTTTGAAGTATACGTACACTAATTCCCAAACTAAAATTGGTGCTATTGGGCGTGGTGGCTCACACTTGTAATCCCAGCACTTTGGGAGGCCGAGGCGGGCGGATCACGAGGTCAGGAGATCGAGACCACAATGAAACCCCGTCTCTACTAAAAATACAAAAAATTAGCTGGGCGTGGTGGCGGGCGCCTGTAGTCCCAGCTACTCAGGAGGCTGAGGCAGGAGAATGGCGTGAACCCAGGAGGCGGAGCTTGCAGTGAGCCGAGATCGCGCCACTGCACTCCAGCCTGGGCGACAGAGCAAGACTCCGTCTCGAAAAAAAAAAAAAAAAAAATTGTAAGAAGTAAGAAGTAGAAGCTGAGTGTGATGGCATGTGCCTGTAATCCCAGCTGCTCAGGAGGCTGTGGCCCAGCTATTCAGGATTGCTTGAGCCCAGGAGTTCAAGCCCAGCCTGTGTGACACAGTGAGATCCTGTCTCGATAAAATAAATAAATAAAAACAGATGGAGATAACTTATAAAGAAAAATTTAAGGCCTGTTTCAATTTATCACAGACCTTGATTGGACGCTGATTCAAACATTGTTAAAAAATAAAATGAGGGAAGAGAAAAATATGTAAGATAAATGGAGTTTTTTTTTTTTTTTTGAGATCCACCGCCTGGATTCAAGCAATTCTCCTGCCTCAGCCCCCACTAGTAGCTGGAACTACAGGTGCGTGCCACCATGCCTGGCTAATTTTTGTATTTTTAGTACAGACGGGGTTTCTCCATGCTGGCCAGCTGGTCTCAAACTCCTGACCTCAGGTGATCTACCTGCCTTGGCCTCCCAAAGTGCTGGGATTACAGGCGTGAGCCACGGTGCCCGGCCAGATAATTGGAGTTTTGAATACTGCTGGATATTTGAACATAACATATATTTGAATACTTTGATAATATTAAATAATGATCTTTAAAATTATGTTTAGATGTAAAAAGGATATCGTAGTTATAGTAGGAACAAAGTATTTTTTCCCCCCTGGATTTATTTGTTTATTTATTGAGACAGCCTCACTGCAGCCTCGGGCTCCTGGGCTGAAGGGATCCTCTGACCTCAGCCCCCTGAGTAGCTAGGACCACAGGCATGTCTCACCACACCCACATGCCTGGTTATTTTATTTTTCTTTTCTTTTTTTTTTTTTTTTTGTTAACAATGAGATCTCACTATGTTGCCCAGGCTGGTCTCATACTCTTGGACTCAAGTGTTCCTGCCACCTCGGCCTCCTGAGACATGCTGAGATTACAGGTGTGAGCCACGGCACCGGCCTTTTCCCTGAATTTATGAACGAAATCATAGGCGATCTGGTACTTGTTTCAAAATAACCCATGGAGGAGGAATGGACGGCAATTTAGATGAAACCAGACTGGGTGTAAGTAAATTATTATGGCAAAAAGTAGACATACTTTGGTACATGTTTGAACTTTCCCATAATAAAACATTCTCAAAAAGCTGGGGAAAAAACCCCAGGAAAACAAATAAGATGAATTTTTTTTTTTTTTTTTTTTTTTTTTTTTTTTGTGACAGAGTCTCTCTCTGTCGCCCAGGCTGGAGTGCAGTGGCATGATCTCGATCTTGGCTCACTGCAACCTCCACCTCCTGGATTCAAGCGATTCTCGTGCCTCAGACTCCCGAGTAGCTAGGATTATTTCCGTTTGTATTGACTACTTCCACAACTGCTAAGCTCTTCCTCAGAATGTATAACCTTCTCTTAAGTTTCCCTAAGCTATTCCAATATAGATTCTTCCCATATATTTTTATAGCTTTTCTTACTCTTTTTTTTTTTTTTTTGAGAGGGAGTTTCGCTCTTGTTGCCCAGGCTGGAGTGCAATGGCACAATCTCGGCTCACCCCAACCACCGCCTCCCGGGTTCCAGCGATTCTTCTGCCTCAGTCTCCCTAGTAGCTGGGGTTACAGGCATGTGCCACCATGCACGGCAAATTTTTGTATTTTTAGTAGAGACGGGGTTTCGCCATGTTAGCCAGACTGGTCTTGAACTTCTGACCTCAGGTGATCCGGCGCCTCGGCCTCCCAAAGTGCTGGGATTAGAGAAGTGAGCCACCGCGCCCGGCCTAAAATGATTATATTGTAAAAGATGCAGTGAAGAAAACATGGTAATGAAATGGCCTTCCCACTTGAAATCCTGTCCCTACCTAAGGTATTAGGATCAACTCAGGCCATTCGGTCAGTTTTCCTCTAAATTGCCCATTAAAAGCACCAGGGGCCACACCCAACCGGGTAGGCGGAGTGCTTTTCTGGCTGCATCTTAGAGGGCTGCATTCAGCTTCTATCCTGAAAGGGAGGAGCCGGAATTCCAATCATTATCTGCCGCGGACTGCCTGTCTCCAAAGCCCTTTGTTTATGTTCTGATCTAGCTAAGGCTTCTAGACTTCAGGAGCTTAAGAATCATCTGGAGGGCTGGGCGTGGTGGTGCAGGCCTGTAGTCCCACCCACTCCCAAGGCAGCGGAGGGAGGATCAACTTGCGTCTGGGAACTCAGCCAGGAATTCAAGACCAGCCTGGGCAATACAGTGAGGCCCCCTACCCACATCCTCTCCGTCCCCGCAATCCCCTTCCGTCCCAGGTCTCATCTCTACAAAAAATTTAAATATTAGCGGGGCGTGGTGTTGCGGGCCTGTAATCCCAACTACTGGAGTGTGGGGGGAGGGGCGGGGGTAGGACGGCATGGGCTGTGGTGGGAAGATCGCTTGAGTCCAGGAGGTCGAGGCTGCAGTGAGCTATGATCACACCACCGCACTCCAGCCTGTCTAAAAAAATAAAAAGAGAAAAAAATTACCTGGAGGGCTTGTGGAAGCACAGATTCCTCAGCCCCTCAGCCCCACCCTCCAGGATCTGATTCAGGATGTCTTGGGTGGTGGGGTGGGGCCTCATAATTTATTTTTCGGATCAGTTCCTCAATAAACTGAAGCTGAGCCTTTTCAGACTACACTTTTTTTCTTTTGTAAAATTACTTAACTTTTTTTTTTTTTCATAGAGACGAGGTCTCACTATGTTGCCCAGGCTGGTCTCGAACTTCTGGACTCAAGTAATCCTCCTTCCTCGGCCTCCCAAAGGCCTCCCAAAGGATTATAGGCATGAGCCACCGTGCCAGGTCCAGACAATATTTTGAATGTATTAAATATACTACTAACTTAAACGGACCATGGTCACCCTGGGTCCTGAGATTAATGGACCAAATCATTCTCCCAGGGACAGAGAAAGCCCATTGTAAAGGTACTTGGTTGTCCAGTGCTGCCATATTATTTGTGAATGAAATTTCCTTTAGTTGCTCTGGCTTCTTAGAGTGACCTATGAGAACACCTGCTTCATATTTTGCCACATTCTGTGTCCAACATTAGGCTCCAGCAATTCCTAAAGTGCATCCGTTCCTTCTGCCTTCATTACTCCACCACTTGCCTTAGTATTTTGGCTCTTGTTGCTATTCTGAACAGCCAAATCCTTCTCCTCTAACCAGCTCAATATTATGGCAGGCTTAATATTAGTATTTAGAACTAGATCGAAGAGAGATTATGTTATCCAACCCCCACAGTTTAAATCTGGGGTCTTTCAGTGAGTAACATACCCACATGCATAAATCAGGTATAAAATACCTGCCTAAAATGCTCTGAATCTTTTCCATTCCCTTCATAATAAGTAATTTATTACCAATATCGTCTTATAACTGTTCTAAAACATTCTGTTCATTCCATTGGAACTTGTCAACAAGTGTTTGTCATTTTCAGTTTTCTTTCAAGTTTCACCTATTTTTTTTCTTCTTTCTTTACTTCTTTCACTTGAGACAGAGTCTCGCGAAGCTGGAGTGCAGTGACGCGATCTCAGATCGCTGTAGCCTGCGCCTTCTGGGCTCAAGCAGTCCTCCCACCACCCCCTCCCAAGTAGGTGGGATTACAGGCGCTCGCCACAACGCCCGCCTAATTTTTGTGTTTTTTCGTAGAGATGGGGGGTCTCGCCATGTTTCCCAGGCTTATCTCGAACTCCTGGACTCAAGCGATCCACCCCCCTGGGCCTCCCAAAGTGCTGGGATTACAGGCATGAGCCATCGCGCCCGGCCTAATTTTTTAAAAAACATTATCACTGAATGGACAAGACAGGGTATAAAATTGATAAAATTATCCCATTACCAGAAAATGAGGGAGGGGAAAAAGAGGAGGAAAGGAAAACAGAGCTCATCTGGGTAACAGGAAGTAGAAGGAGACATTTGCTTATAAAAGGAGAAAGCAGGTTAAGAGAAGTAAACTACCATATCCTTAACATTGCTGTCCTTGCCTTCCCCAGGGTGTTGCTGAAAATGTCAGACGCAAATTTGGATAGCAGCAAGAAGGTAAGTTTCGTTCTAATAGAATTACTTTTCTCACAGTCGCTTTTCAGAGTCTTTCTAGGTCCCCCTTATGTTTTTCTCTTTTACCACAAATCTTCATTCCTAGATGTAAGAAATCTCCATCTTGAAACCTCCTCCTCTTTGCAAATAGATGGTTAGTTTTCTTTCATGTGATTGTGCTTTTATGTGCATTCGGATGAGAGTAAAGAGAAGTAAAATTTTCTCCTCCTAGTCCAAAGGAAAATATTTATTTGGTAGGAAAGATGAGAAGTGCTATAGCTGGACAAGATAAAAATGGTAAAAATAAATAAATAAATAAAAATGGCATGGAGGATAATAATATTAGAGAAAAGATAATTAAAAATAAAAAATAAAAATTCTTTTAACAGCAAAGGTAAAAAGAAAGTGAAGGCG
Source organism: Nomascus leucogenys (assembly GCF_006542625.1). Taxonomy (NCBI): domain Eukaryota; kingdom Metazoa; phylum Chordata; class Mammalia; order Primates; family Hylobatidae; genus Nomascus; species Nomascus leucogenys. The sequence goes on from NC_044401.1 coordinate 11,974,264, forward strand.
GTAATGTGGGTAAAGTCATAAAGTAAAGTGACCAACTGGTTACTTTCTTTCGGAGTAGGAAATATCTACTCCCAGCGGCCTTGGCACCAAATGAGTTTCAAGATTAGGCTTGGGTAGTCCTGGCTTTATGAGAAACTAGAGAAGGTGTCATAGTGTATTTACAGGTGTCACTGTACCCGTCCTCTGGCTAAAGGACTGAATTGGCCAATATTAGCTATATGATTATGGGGAAGTCACATAGCTGCTTTGAGCCCCTACTTTTCTCTATAATAGAGTAATATTCCCTAAATAATGTCAGTGTTATTTTGAAGTAAACTAAGAGTAATGGGAAGCCATTGAAGAGGTTAAATAGGAGACAGGAGTGTGGCATCAGCACTAGAAGAGAATATTGGAATAGAACTGGAATGGAGTTTATTCCACCCTTGGATTTGAGAAGAAAAGATAACTTCAGAACCCTACTCAAGCCTGTGTTACTCTATGGCATTGCTCATTTAGTTTCCTCATTTGTAAAGCAGGAAAATTAATAAATTACTACAAGTATACTATGAGAATTAAATTTGAGAAATACAGAACACCAAGCATAGTGCCTGTGTACTGTAGAGAACCAGTAAATGTTAGTTTCTTTCTATCTACCTGCTTTCCTACTTTATCTTTTATTCATCAGATCGTAAAACCAACATTGAATGCCTACTCTGTGTAGACTGCTGTGTTTCTGTGAAAGCAGCAGAGAGTAAAACAGATACACTCTCCTCAGGTCTTGGGGCTGAAACGAGCCCAGTGTGGCTGGAGCTCAGAAAGCTCAGAGGTCATGAGCTGGAGAGGCAGGCAAGGACCAGACTGATGGAGAATTTGTAAGCTACACAGCTCCGTGAGCTAATTTGAGTTTTGTCATTAACCAGAATAACAATGACAAGCCATTGAAGAATTTTCGACAAGCATGGAACAATCGGTGCAGAAATAGCAGAGTTAGAGTGGATTTGGGGATAACAGGAAGTTATTGCTTGTGCTGTGAAATTTGATAAGGGAATTGGGAATCTTGGGAATCAGGTGATAGAAGATGGAAAGGCAGGAACACATTCCATACAGATTTAGGAGACTTAATGAAAGTATTTTGTGTTTTGGCTGATGAGGAGGAAGGCCCTGAGGGAAATAATTCTCTAAACCCAAGCCCTACCCTTCTATTTTCTCTTTCATTAACACCTACATGTAAATTGGCTTTTGCCCGTTTTTTTTTTTTCCATGTTTCCTTTATTTAATAAAGGGTCTGCTAATCAACATCACATTCAAGGAATCCCAGTAATTCTTTTCTCCATCCACCTACTGTCTTCTCAGTTCCTTATTCATGACTTTTGCCTTGAAAGCAAGCAGTTTATTTTTTTATTTTTTTTTTTTTTTTTGAGACGGAGTCTCGCTCTGTTGCCCAGGTTGGAGTGCAGTGGCGCCATCTTGGCTCACTGCAAGCTCCGCCTCCCGGGTTCACGCCATTCTCCTGCCTCAGCCTCCGGAGTAGCTGGGACTACAGGCGCCCGCCACCGCGCCCGGCTAATTTTTTGTATTCTTAGTAGAGACGGGGTTTCACCGTGGTCTCGATCTCCTGACCTTGTGATCCACCCGCCTCGGCCTCCCAAAGTGCTGGGATTACAGGCATGAGCCACCGCGCCCGGCGAAAGCAAGCAGTTTAGTTGTACCACATCAAATGAAAATCAGTGACTGGCTTCTCTTTCCAGAATTTCTTTGAGGGGGAAGTAGATGATGAGGAAAGTGTGATTTTGACACTGGTGCCAGTTAAAGATGACGCAAATATGGAACAAGTGGAACCAAGCGTTTCTTCAACTTCTGATGTCAAACTGGAGAAGCCTAAGAAATACAATCAAGGTATGAGGACAGGGATTGCTCAGTTAGTTACTCCTACAACTCTGGGAAGCCCAGGAAGAAGGAAGATTTGTCTTTCCTATCCTCTGACTGTACAACACCCAGCTTAAATCTCACCTTGTTGATCTGTGTTAAGAAATTTTGCAAACTCTCATACTTCTCACTTGCTAAGCCCAATGTATTGCCATACTTTTATTTATTTATTTATTTTTTGGAGATGGAGTCTCACTGTGTCACCCAGGTTGGAGTGCAGTGGCGCAGTCTTGGCTCACTGCAACCTCTGCCTTCCGAGCTCAAGCGATTCTCCTGCCTCAGCCTTCCAAGTCGCTGGGATTACAGGCATGGGCCACCAAGCCTGGCTAATTTTTGTATTTTTAGTAGAGACGGGCTTTCACCATGTTGTTCAGGCTGGTCTCAAACTCCTGACCTCAAGTGATCTGCCCGCCTCAGCCTCCCAAAGTGCCGGGATTACAGGCATTAGCCACCACGCCTGGCCTGTAGTGCCTTACTTTTAAGACACAAAATAAGCATGGGGAGCGCTTTGGACAGAGAGTGCTCTTCTGGACCACCTCCACATGAGTTCAAATTCCCAACACATAAAGCTCAATCTCCTCTTCTATAAAAACGACATGAATACATATTTGCCTCCTACAAAGATTAAATAATTTTGAAAAACATCTGGTATTTTGCTTAGCAAGTAATTACTAATAGCAGCTCTTAAAATCATGACCCTATGTATCTGTGCTCAGTGTCTCAGTGCTTCCTATAAAAGCATCTAATAAGTGTTTTCTTTCTTTCTTTTTTTTAAATTTTTCTGGAGATGGAGTTTTGTTCTTGTTGCAAAGGCTGGAGTGCAATGATGCAGTCTCGGCTCACTGCAACCTCCACCTCCTGGATTCAAGCGATTCTCCTGCCTCAGCCTCCCTAGTACCTGTAATTACAGGCACCCACCACCACGCCCAGCTAATTTTTATATTTTTAGTAGAGATGGAGTTTTGCCACGTTGGCCAGGCTGGCCTCAAACTCCTGACCTCAGGTGATCCACCCGCCTTGGCCTCCCAAAGTGCTGCGATTACAGGCGTGAGCCACTGCGACTGGCCCAAATCAGTATTTTCAGAAGGATTTTATCTTCTAGGCCGATAATGAGGATTTCAAGATGAAGTAAATAATGATGGGTTAGAGTAAGCAGAGTGAGGTGAAATGGGGAGCTGTAGAGAAAAATGATTCAGGCTGACAGAATAATGTGGATCATTGTTGATTGGGGATAGACAATGTGGTGGTTTCTTTGATTTCTATAGGAAGAGCTGATATTTTGTGATCCAAAATCTAGACATTTTGGAGGATAAATCCATAATGTTCTGTTCAGTTGGTTGTTGAGGGCAACATAAAATAACAGGCTGCTATATGTAGCATAAAAGAAACGTGGAATTTAGAATCCAAACATAGGTTTGAGGCCGGGCATGATGGCTTACACCTATAATCCCAGTGCTTTGGGAGGCCGAGGAGGGCTGATCACTTGAGGCCAGGAGTTCAAGACCAACCTGGCCAACATGGAAAAACCCTGTCTCTACAAAAAATACAAACATTATCCAGGCATGGTGGCACATGCCTGTAGTCCCGGCTACTCAGGAGGCTGAGGCATGATAATCACTTGAACCTGGAAGGTGGAGGTTGCAGTGAGCCGAGATCGCACCACGACACTCCAGCATAGGTGACAGAGCGAGACCCTGTCTCAAAACAAAACCAAGCCAGGTGCAGTGGCTCATGCCTGTAATCCCAGCACTTTGGGAGGCCAAGGAGGGCAGATCACAAGGTCAGGTGTTCGAGACCAACCTGGCCAACATAGTGAAACACTGTCTTTACTAAAAATACAAATATTAGCTGGGCATGGTGGCGCGTGCCTGTAGTCCCACCTACTCAGGAGGCTGAGGCAGGAGAGTTGCTTGTACCTGGGAGGCGGAGGTTGCAGTGAGCTGAGATTGTGCCACTGCACTCCAGCCTGGGCAACAGAGCGAGACTCCGTCTCAAAAAAAAAAAAAAAAAAACCCACATAGGTTTGAGTCCCAGGTCTGCTATTATAATGGGCAAATCTTTAAATACCTGAATCTGTTACCTCTTTTTTTTTTTTTTTTTTGAGACAGAGTCTCACTGTGTTGCCCAGGCTGGAGTGCAGTGGCGCGATCTCAGCTCGCTGCTGCCTCCATCTCCTGGGTTCAAGCAATTCTGCCTCAGCCTCCTGAGTAGCTGGAGCTGGGATTGCAGGTGTGCACCACCATGCCCAGGTAATTTTTCTTTTTCTTTTTTTTTTTTTTTGAGACGGAGTCTTGCTGTCTCCCAGGCTGGAGTGCAGTGGCGCGATCTTGGCTCACTGCAGGCTCCGCCCCCCAGGGTTCACGCCATTCTCCTGCCTCAGCCTCCTGAGTAGCTGGGACTACAGGCGCCTGCCACCTCACCTGGCTAATTTTTTGTATTTTTAGTAGAGACGGGGTTTCACCATGTTTGTTAGGCTGATCTTGATCTCCTGACCTCGTGATCCGCCCGCCTCGGCCTCCCAAAGTGCTGGGATTACAGGCGTGAGCCACCACGCCCACTCGCCCAGATAATTTTTCTTTTTTTTTTTTTCTTTTTTTTTTTTTGAGACGGAGTTTCACTCTTGTTGCCCAGGCTGGAGTGCAATGGCGCGATCTTGGCTCACCGCAACCTCCGCCTCCCAGGTTCAAGCGATTCTCCTGCCTCAGCCTCCCTAGTAGCTGGGATTACAGGCATGTGCCACCACGCCTGACTAATTTTGTATTTTTTTTTTTTTTTTTTTAGTAGAGATGGGGTTTCTCCATATTGGTCAGGCTGGTCTCGAACTCCCGACCTCAGGTGATCCACCCGCCTCGGCCTCCCAAAGTGCTGGGATTACAGGCATGAGCCACCGTGCCTGGCCATATGCCCGGGTAATTTTTCTATTTTTAGTAGAGACGGGGTTTTACCATGTTGGCCGGGCTGGTCTCGATCTCCTGACCTCAAGTGATTTGGGCAAATTTGCTTCGGCCTCCCAAAGTTCTGGGATTACAGGTGTGAGCCACCACACCTGGCCTTGTTACCTCATTTTTAATATGAGAAATAAAAATTGATATGTGTATATGCAAATTGGGTTGTGAGAAATGTGAAAAGATCTTTGTAAAATTTTTTTTTTTTTTTTTTGAGACGAGACGGAGTCTTGTTCTGTTGCCCAGGCTGGAGTGCAGTTGGCATGATCTCGGCTCACTGCAAACTCCACCTCCCGGGTTCATGCCATTCTCCTGCCTCAGCCTCCCGAGTAGCTGGGACTACAGGCGCCCACCAGCACGCCTGGCTAAGTTTTTTATATTATTTTAGTAGAGACGGGGTTTCACTGTGTTAGCCAGGATGGTCTCAATCTCCTGACCTCGTGATCTGCCCGCCTCGGCCTCCCAAAGTGCTGGGATTACAGGCATGAGCCACCATGCCCAGCCCTAGATCTTTGTAAAATTTTAAAAGAATCTTGCCAACTTTAAATTATTACTACTTTGGTTCCATTCTTGTCTTAGGTCATCTACTTCAAACAAATGAACAATTTACAGCTCCACAAAAAGCTAGATGCAAAATACCAGCCCTTCCCTTGCCGACCATTTTGCCTCCCATTAATAAGGTGTGTCGGGACACTTTGCGGGACTGGTGTCAACAACTCGGTTTGAGTACTAATGGCAAGGTTAGTACACTTGGGTGAATATCTGCTGCTGGGAATAATTATGGGAGTCTTTGTCAACTTTTAACTTAATCTCTCTCATTTCCTAAGAAAATCGAAGTTTATCTGAGGCTCCATAGGCATGCTTACCCTGAACAACGGCAAGTAAGTAATGAGTGTGTTGATGGTGTGAAGGTGGGTTCTGATCATGATTCGTCCGGTCCCTACCGTCGCACCATTTCTATATGTTGTACCTCTAAGGCAGGGTTTCTTTGCTGTGGTATTATTGACATTTCAGAACAAACAATTTTTTGTTTGTTTTGGGGCCTGCCCTGTACATTGTAGAATGTTTTGCAGCATCCCCAGCCTCTACCAACTGGACGCCAGTAGCAACCTTTCCTCCCCCCGCACAGTTTCAACAACCCAAAATTTCTCCCAGTGGAGAATTTGCAGTTTATGGGAACTAATATTCCGAAACCCTTCCCACATTGATATACATGTTCAGGTCAGTACAAAGAATAATATAAAATTGGCTGGGCGTGGTGGCTCATGCCTGTAATCCCAGCACTTTGGGAGGCCGAGGCGGGTGGATTACCTGAGGTCGGGAGTTTGAGACCAGCCTGACCAACATGGAGAAACCCCGTCTCTACTAAAAATACAAAATTAGCCGGACGTGGTAGCACATGCCTATAATCCCAGCTACTAGGGAGGCTGAGGCAGGAGAATAGCTTGAACCTGGGAGGCGGAGGTTGCGGTGAGCCGAGTTCGTGCCATTGCACTCCAGCCTGGGCAACAAAAGCGAAACAACGTCTCAAAAAAAAAAGAATAATAAAATTGACCCAAACGTCCTTACAGCCCTAGTGGTTTACTGAACACTCATCATGAATTTCATTTGCAGGATATGCCTGAAATGTCACAAGAGACCAGATTACAGCGATGTTCGAGGAAACGCAAGGCAGTGACCAAGAGAGCAAGGCTTCAGAAAAGTTATGAGATGAATGAGAGAGCAGAAGAGACTAATACAGTTGAAGTGATAACTTCAGCACCGGGAGCCATGTTGGCATCATGGGCAAGAATTGCTGCAAGAGCTGTTCAGCCTAAGGCTTTGAATTCATGTTCCATTCCTGTTTCTGTTGAGGCCTTTTTGATGCAAGCCTCTGGTAAGATCAACCTTAAAAGTGTGAGTCCCACTCCAGAGGACAAGGTTAACTTTTATTAGTCCAAGACTGAAACGTGGTCAAAGGGAAGGCATTTGCTAAAATATCTGAAGATTAGAAATTGGATTCACATAGGACATCTCTCTTCCATCCATCATATTGATGGATAGTCATGTTTTGTCTGGATGGGTCTCTAAGTGAGGTGACTGAGTAGTGGCCCTTTTCCATCACTAAGCAGAATTCCAAGGTGGGAAGAAAGCATAACCTGATCATCTTAGACCACAGTCTGAGGTCTTCCCCTTTTCTTTCTCTCTTCCTTAAGGCATTTATGACATAGTGAATAAGAGGAATGTGTTGGTTGAAATTCTTGCTTTACCATTTCCTGGATATGTGACATTGACAAGTTACTTACTTTAAGCCTTAGTATCCTGTTCTTTTTTTTTTTTTAGATGGAGTTTTGCTCTTGTTGCCCAGGCTGGAGTGCAGTGGTGTGATCTTGGCTCACTGCAACCTCTGCCTCCCAGGTTCAAGCAATTCTCCTGCCTCAGCCTCCCGAGTAGCTGGGATTACAGGCACCTGCCACCACGCCCAGCTAATTTTTTGTATTTTTAGTAGAGACGGGGTTTCACTATGTTGGCCAGGCTGGTCTCAAACTCCTGACCTCAGGCAATCCACCTGCCTCGGCCTCCCAAAGTGCTGGGATTACAGGCGTGAGCCACCACTCCTGGCCAAGTATCCTGTTCTATAAGATGAAGATTTACATATTTCATAGAATAGTAGTGGCTGAGCTTGATGGCTCACGCCTGTATGCCCAGCACTTTGGGAGGCCGAGGTTGGAGGATTGCTAGAGCTCATGAGTTAGAGACCAGCCTGGGTAACATGGTGAAATCCCCTGTCAACAAAAAATATGAAAAAAAGCCGGGCATGGTGGTGTGTGCCTGTAGTCCCAGCTACTCAGGAGGCTGGGGTGGGAGAGTGGCTTTAGCCCAGAAAGTAGAGGTTGCAGTGAGCTGAGATTGTGCCATGGCACTCCGGCCTGACAGACAGATCCAGACTCTGTCTTTAAAAAAAAAAACTTGGCCCGGCACAGTGGCTCACGCTTTTTTAATCCCAGCACTTTGAGAGGCCGAGGCACGTGAATCACCTGAGGTCACAGGTTCAAGCGATTCTCTTTCCTCAGCTTCCTGAGTAGCTGGGATTATAGTCATGTGCCACCACACCTGGCTAATTTTGTGTTTTGTTTGTTTGTTTGTTTTTAAGTAGAAACAAGGTTTCTCCATGTTGGTCAGGCTGGTCTTGAACTCCCAACCTCAGGTGATCTGCCTGCCTTGGCCTCCTAAAATGCTGGGATTACAGGCGTGAGCCACCGCACCTGGCACCCTCTAAGAAATGTTGAGGATAACTTAACTCCACTTTTCTCCAACTCCTGCTCTTCTTTTCTTGCTATTGCTTTTATTTCCAGGGTCTGCTATCTCAAGTCACCTTCCTTTTTGGCTTGAATCCTTTTCTTCCTCCCCCATTTTCCCATTTCCAGAAGTATTCTAGATCCTATTTTACTCCAGCTAACTAGTATGTTAGGGCACATTATTCATCATACAAGGAAGCCAGCCAGAAGGAAGACCTGAAGCTGAAATTGGCATATCCTCTGCTCTTCAAGCTACATTCCTTTATGTGGGGACAGGGGCAACTTTTAATATTCGTGCAAAGGCGTTGTCCAGCCATAAGGCTGTGTGCCTGGGGGCACTGCCTTCCCAAAGATGACACCTCTTTCTAATTTTTATTAATATGTTGTATGAGTTACTGTTATCTCACAGTGACTTATCATTTTATATTTCTCTTCATTCTGCAATTGTTAAGCATCTGCTGTGATCCAGAGGTATGTCTAGCTGCTGGGTATATACTGTGCTAAACACACACATGTTCTCTTGTTTTAGAGTCTAATCAGGGAGCTATCACACTACATACACTGCTTATTTACAGATATGTAAGTTCACTGTGACTGCTCCTTTCCCTCAATTTCAGACGTTCCATAAGCGTACCACTTATTTTCTTGCAAATATCACGTCTCCCTAATTAAATTGTTCCTTACACTTTTAAATAGACACTTGTCTGTTTCCTGTAGCTGAGGCAGTACAATGTAGTGGTTAGGTAAATGGGCTATAAGTCAGTCAGAATACCAGGATCCATGATTTGGCTCTGAGTAACTTACGATATTTAACACCATAAGCTTCAGTTATCTCACCTGTGAGTAAGAAATAAGAAAAGCAAATAGAAGGTAAATGTTAATAGTGTACTTAAGAGTAAATGTATTAATACACGTAAATCACCTAGCAAAATACTGGACACAAAGCAAGCATTTCAGAATGGCAACCATTATTTTTTATTTTATTTTATTTTATATTATTTTATTTTATTATTATTTTTTGAGACAGAGTTTTGCTCTTGTCACCCAGGCTGGAGTGCAGGGGCATGATCTTGGCTCACCACAACCCCTGCCTTCCAGGTTCAAGCAATTCTCCTGCCTCAGCCTCCCGAGTAGCTGGGATTACAGGCATGCGCCACCACGCCCAGCTAATTTTGCATTTTTAGTAGAGATGAGGTTTCTCCATGTTGGTCAGGCTGGTCTCAAACTCCCCATCTTAGGTGATCCTCCCACCTCAACCTCCCAAAGTGCTGCAATTACAGGCGTGAGCCACCGCGCTTAGCCGGCAGCAATTATTATTCTTTGGGTTATGTAACTTGTGAAATTAGATCATAGTGTTATGTGGTCTACATTTTCATGCATCTCATTCAATTGATTTGTGAGCAGAATATAAGAGCAAATTCAAGAGTGACTTGCTGAGAGGTTGTGTTGGGGTGCTGTCTTGATTTTTGCTGTATATTTGTTTTTCCTTTCCAGGCGTCAGGTGGTGTGTGGTCCATGGCAGACTTCTCTCGGCAGACACAAAGGGTTGGGTACGCCTGCAGTTTCATGCAGGTCAGGCCTGGGTGCCTACCACTCACAGGAGGATGATTTCTCTCTTCTTGTTACCTGCCTGCATTTTCCCATCCCCAGGCATAGAGGATAATATGTTATGCCCCGACTGTGCTAAGAGGTAACTCTTATGTATCTCGTTAAGCATGGCACACAGAAAAGTAGGTGTATAGATGGATTTCTAAATAATTTAACAGTAGAAAGCAGAGGACAAACATGCTGTCTTCTTAATTTGCCACATAGATCAGGCAAAAATAGGATGCAAAAAGAACTCACTAGTGGATTACAACTCAATAAATGTGGCTAGTTCTTTTTTTTTTTTTGAGATGGAGTTTTGCTCTTCTCACCCAGGCTGCAGGGCAGTGGCATGATCTCAGCTCACTGCAACCTCTGCCTCCTGGGTTCAAGCGATTCTCCTGCTTCAGCCTCCCGAATAGCTGGGATTACAGGCGTGCACCACCACGCCCAGCTAATTTTTGTATTTTTAGTAGAGACGGTTTCAGCATGTTGGTCAGGCTGGTTTCAAACTCCTGACCTCATGATCCGCCTGCCTTGGCCTCCCAAAGTGCTGGGATAACAGGTGTGAGCCACCGTGCCCGGCTAGTTTTTGTATTTTTTGTAGAGACAGGGTTTCAGTATGTTGGCCAGGCTGGTCTCGAGCTCCTGACCTCAGGTGATCCACCCACCTTGGCCTCCCAAAGTACTGGTATTACATGTATGAGCCACCGCGCCCTGCCTAAATGTGGCTAGTTCTTAGCAGCCTTAACAAAGCATCTGACAAGTCAGGACCTGATTTCTGTCTCAATTTTAGACTTGTTCTAAAGGGAAAAAACACACATTTGAGTTTTCACTACATGTCAGATACTCACCTCGGAATGCAAAAACAAAGTCCATCTAGCCTACTCAACTAAAAATGAGTAAGAAGGCCGGGCACGGTGGCTCATGCCTGTAATCCTAGCAGTTTGGGAGGCCGAGGCGGGCGGATCACCTGAGGTCGGGAGTTCGAGACCAGCCTGACCAACATGGAGAAACCCCGTCTCTACTAAAAATTCAAAATTAGCCGGGCTTGGTGGCGCATGCCTGTAATCCCAGCTACTAGGGAGACTGAGGCAGAAGAATCGCTTGAACCCGGGAGGTGGAGGTTGCGGTGAGCCGAGATTGTGCCATTGCACCCCAGCCTGGGCAACAAGAGCGAAACTCCATCTCAAAAAAAAAAAAAAAAGAGTAAGAGAAGCTATGAAAATATATGGGAAGAATCTATATTGGAATAGCTTAGGGAAACTTAAGAGAAGATTACATGTTCTGAGGAAGAGCTTAGCAGTTGTGGAAGTAGTCAATACAAACAGGGAAATAAAGAATATGACGGCCAGCTGCAGTGGCTCATGCCTGTATTCCCAGCACTTGGGGAGGCTGAGGTGGGCAGATCATCTGAGGTTAGGACTTCAAGACCAGCCTGGCCAACATGGTGAAACCCTTTCTCTACTAAAAATAAATAAAAGAATATAATATACTTAGAAACTGCCAATTAGTCAATGTAATTGAAGCTTATATTGACAAATGAGTGTGGGGAGTGGAGGAGCAGATCATGAAAGATTTTATGTCTACATTATCCTGTAGGTCCTTATCTCTCAGTAACTTTTGGGGCACGGACTTGTTTGAGAATCTAATGATAACTACGTGCTCTCCAGGAAAATATACATGCATATAAACACTGCTTTAGACTATAGAATTCCCGATGCCCATCCATGAGTAAAAATTTCAGCTTTTGGTGATAAAATTGGGTGGAAGTGAGATGAGAGAGGTGTGGAGATAAATTAAGGGCTTTTTTTTTTTTTTTTGTAAGTGGGCTAAATTGGCTCACACCTGTAATCCCGCACTTTGGGAGGCCGAGGAGGGCAGATCACGAGGTCAGGAGTTTGAGACCAGCCTGACCAATATGATGAAACCCCGTCTCTACTAAAAACAAAAATTAGCTGGGCGTAGTGGCATGTGCCTGTAATCCCAGCTACTCAGGAGGCTGAGCCAGGAGAATCGCTTGAATACGGGAGGCGGAGGTTGCAGTGAGCGGAGATCGCACCACTGCTCTCCAGCTTGGGCAACAGGAGCGAAACTCCATCTCAAAAAAAAAAAAAAAGAAAAAGAAAAAAAAGAAAGTGGGCTAAATCTTGTAACAGAATAGATGGGAGTATAAATAAGAGATTAGTAATTCAGGAAAGAGATAATTCATTACACTGACAAAGGATTTAAGGAGGAATGAGACAAATGTAAGATGTAGGAGTAAAGAGAACGAGATGCTGTCTTAGAAGTGGAGGAAACAGGCCGGGCGCGGTGGCTCACGCTTGTAATCCCAGCACTTTGGGAGGCTGAGGCGGGCGGATCATGAGGTCAGGAGATTGAGACCACGGTGAAACCCCGTCTCTACTAAGAATACAAAAAAAATTAGCTGGGCATGGTGGCGGGCACCTGTAGTCCCAGCTACTTGGAGAGGCTGAGGCAGGAGAATGGCGTGAACCTGGGAGGCGGAGCTTGCAGTGAGCCGAGATCGCGCCACTGCACTCCAGCCTGGGCGACAGAGCGAGATTCCGTTTCAAAAAAAAAAAAAAAAAAAGAAGTGGAGGAAACATAGAAGTCCAATTCAGTGGAGAAGAATCTGTGGTATTTGGGACAAGTTCTAGAGTTCTGAGAGAAGTATGAGTTAGAGCTAAACGACTTTGGGAGTCATCAGCACATACATTGTGGATAAGAGTGTGTAGGAAGGAACTGAGGGAGGAACCCTAAAGATAATCAGCGTATCAGTGGAAGGTGGACAGTGAAGACAGAACACAGTTAGAGGTTAGCAGATGAGTGAGTAAAGGGAGCAACGGACAGAGTCTTAGAAGGAAGAAATGGTTGGCAGTGAGATGGCCGTGTAAGGTAATGATGAATGTGGTGCTCTTGGGACTGGCTGTTTAGGACACTGCTGATGGCCTTTTTGAGAGTAGATTGAGAGGATCAGTAGAAGCCAAAATATGATTGCAGTAACTTAGAGTAGAACATGTGCAGAACTAGAAGCAGGACATATTGATCACCTTCATTAGCTGAGCCTGGCAGGAAGACAGAGCAGTTAGTTGAGGCAGTAACCTCAAGGGAGGTTCCTTTCTTTTCGTCTCTCTCTGTCTCTTTCTTTCACTCTTTTCCCTCCCTCATTAACTCTCGTCATTCTTTCCTTCTTCCCTTTTTTCTTCTTTCTTTCTCTCTTTTCCTTTTTAATTTTTTTTTTTTTTTTTGAGATGGAGTCTGGCTCTGTCACCCAGGCTGGAGTGCAGTGGCATGATCTCCACTCACTGCAACCTCTGCCTCCCGGGTTCAAGCGATTCTCTTGCCTCAGCCTCCGGAGTAGCTGGGATTACAGGCATGCGCCACCACGCCCAGCTAATTTTTGTATTTTTAGTGGAGACAGTTTCACCATGTTGACCAGGCTGGTCTGGAACGCCTGACCTCAAGTGATCCACTCGCCTCAGCCTCCCAAAGTGCTAGGATTACAGGCGTGAGCCACCACACCCAGCTTTAAATTTTTTTTTATGAAAAAACCATAAGCATTTATGAATGGGGAGGAGCTGCATGAAGAGAGGGGAATGGAGAGTATAAAGATGAAGGAAGCCGGGCATGGTGGCTCACGCCTGCAATCCCAGCACTTTGGGAGGCCAAGGTAGGCAGATCACTTGAGCTTAGGAGTTCGAAACTGGCCTGAGAAACATAGTGAAACCCTGTCTCTATAAAAAAAAAAATTAGCCAGGTGTGGTGGCATGCACCTGTGGTCCCAGCTACTGGGAAGGCCGAGGTGGGAGGATCGCCTCAGCCCTGGAAGTCAAGGCTGCAGTGAACTGTGATAATGCCACTGCATTCCAGCCTGGGCAGCAGAATGAGAACCTGTCTACAAAAAAAAAAAAAAAAAGGAAGTGAGATCCACTGTAGTATGTGGAATGTGAGCCCTGAGAATAAGTGAACAACCCTTTTCCTTTATTTACTACATAAAGTCTTTTTGTGCACCATTCCTAGGTTTTAGGGCAAATGACTCAGGAACTCCAGAAATGCATTTTTTTTTTTTTTTTTTTTTTTGAGACTGAGTCTCGGTCTGTCACCCAGGCTGAAGTTCAGTGGCTTGATCTCTCGGCTTACTGCAACCCCTGCCTCCCAGGCTCAAACAATTATCTGGTCTCAGCCTCCTGAGTAGCTGGGACTACAGGCCTGTGCCACCATGCCCGGCTAATTTTTGTAATTTTAGCAGAAATGGGGTTTCACCATATTGGTCAGGCTGGCCTCAAACTCCTGACCTCAGGTGATCTGCCCTCCTCAGCCTCCCACAGTGCTAGGATTACAGGCGTGAGCCACCACACCCGGCCCAGGAGTACATGCTTTATTTTATTGGTCATTTTAAAGGGATTGGTATGGGATGGTTTATCTTGCTATAGCAATTTTTCACAGTTCTTTTCTACTTGCCTTACAGGAATAAGAAGATGATGAAAAAATTAATGACAGTAGAGAAGTAGCAGCAACCTGTTTGAATACAGTGTAAGAGACCAGAATATGCCACCTCAAAATAAGTATTGTTTTGATTTGAAGGCAATTGAAGAGTCACATACAAGAGAAACTCTGTGCCTTCCCACTATTCACTAAAAAACAGGACATAAATGTATCAAAGTCTCTTGTCCGCTATCTACCAGGAAGTATAAATGGTGGCGTGCCTGTAGATGACTTGCATCCCAATCATTGCTGTGCTGTGTCCTGACCATCCTTGGTATCTCCTGATGCCTTGAGTACTGACTTACTAAATAGCTAGTTGTACAGAATACAATTTGGTTTTGTTTTAATTAATGGACTCTTTTTTGAAAATGAAAACTTGAGTGAAAAGTATAGGGTTCCCATGTATTCCCATGTACACGGTGCTTCACATCCCCTCCAGTTTCCTCTGTTACTAACTTGCATTAGTGTGCTACATTTTTTACAATTGATGAGGCAGGGCTGGGCATGGTGGTGGTCACCTGTAGTCACAGCTACTGGGGAGGCTAAGTCAGGAGGATCACTTGCACCCAGGAGGAGTCCAAGGTTGTAGCTCTGTGATCACACCTGTGAATTGCCACTGCACTCCAGCCTGGGCAACACAGTCTCTAAAAAAAAAAAAAAAACTAATGAGTCAATATTGATACACTATTCTTTTTTCTTTTTCTTTTTTTTTTTTTTTGAGATGGGGTCTCATTCTTGTCACCCAGGCTGGAGTACAATGATGAGATCTCGGCTCACTGCAACCCCTGCCTCCCAGGTTCAAGCAATTCTCCTGCCTCAGCCTCCCAAGTAGCTGGGATTACAGGTGCACACCACCATGCCCAGCTAATTTTTTTGGATTTTTAGTAGAGACGGGGTTTTACCATATTGGCCAGGCTTGTCTCGAACTCCTAATCTTGGGATCCACTCGCCTCGGCTTCCCAAAGTGCTGGGATTACAGGTGTGAGCCACCGCACCTGGCCCCCAGCCAATTTTTTTTTTTTTGTTCTGTATGTTTAGTAGAGTCGGGGTTTCACCATTTTGGCCAGGCTGGTCTTGAACTCCTGACCTCAGGTGATCCACCTGCCTTGGCCTCCCAGTGCTGGGATTACAGGCGTGTGCCACTGTGCCTGACCTCTTTTTCTTTTTTTAAAATTTGTTTATTTTTGAGACAGAGTCTGGCTCTGTCACCCAGGCTGGAATGCAGTGGCACGATCTCAGCTCACTGCAACCTCCGCCTTCCATGTTCAAGCCATCCTCTTACCTAAGCCTCCCAAGTAGCTGGGACTACAGACACATACCATTATGCCCAGCTAATTTTTTTAAATTTTTGGTAGAGGCTAGGTTTCACCATGTTGCTCAGGCGAACAGCCTGGTTCAAGACCATTGAACTCCTGAGCTCAAGCAATCCACCCGCCTCAGCCTTCCAAAATGCAGGGATTACAGGCATGAGCCACTGTGCCTGGCTATTTTTTAATTATTATTATTATTATTATCATTTTTAGATCTAGTTATACTTTATCACCAGGCTGGAGTGCAGTGACGCCGATCTCAGCTCACTGGAACCTCCGCCTCCCAGGTTCAAGCGATTCTCCTGCCTCAGCCTTCGAGTAGCTGGGATTACAGGCACCCACCACTATGCCCAGCTAATTTTTTGTATTTTTTAAGTAGAGATAGGGTTTCACCATGTTGGCCAGGCTGGTCTTGAGCTCCTGACATTGTGATTCGCCCGCCTTGGCCTCCCAAAGGGCTGGGATTACAGGCGTGAGCCACCGTGCCTGGCTATTTTATTTTTTTTTATAGAGATGGGGTCTCACCATGTTTCCCAGGCTAGTCAAACTTCTGGGCTCCAGCAGTCCTCCCACCTCAGGCTCCCCGAGTTCTGGGATTACAGGTGCGAGCCTCTACATCCAGTGGATACCTTATTATTAACTAAACTCTATAGTTTTATATTAGGTTTTATTATTCGTGTTGTACATTCTATGGTTTTGACAAATGTAAAATGACATTTATCCAACATAGTGTCATACAGAATAGTTTCACCACCTTAGAAATCCCTTGTGTTGCACCAGTTCATCCCTCCCTGCAAGCCCATACACTGGAAACCATAGATCTTTTATTGTTGCCCTAGCATTGCCTTTTTTTTTGGCTCAGTCACCCAGGCTGGAGTGCAATGGTGCAATCAGCCCATTGCAGCCTTGAACTCCTAGGCTCGAGGGATCCTCCTTGCCCAGCCTTCTGAGACACTGGGACTACAGGTGTGTGCCACCGTAGCCAGCTACTTTTATTTTTTAATTTTTAGTAGAGACGGGTCTCACTGTGTTGGCGAGACTGGTCTCAAACTTCTGGCCTCAAGCCATCCTTCTGCCTTAGCCTCCCAAAGTGCTGGGATTATAGGCATGAGCCAGTGCGCCTGACCCATCATAGCTTTGCCATTTCCAGAATGTTGTGTATACTTGGAATTATACAGTGTGTAGCCTTTTCCTATTGCCTTTCACTTAGCAATATGTAGTGAAGATTCCTCCATGTGTTGTTATGGCCTGATAGCTCATTTCTGCCAAACTGTCTTTAAAAGCGGCTGTAGCATTTTGCATTCCTACCAGCAATGAATGAGAGTTCTTGTTGCACCATATCCTTGTTAGTATTTCGTATTGTTTGGATTTTAGCCATTCTAATAGGTGTGCCATAGTATTCCTTTTTTTTTTTTTTTTTTTTTTTTTTGAGACAGAGTCTCCCAGAGAGTGCAGTCATCCAGGCTGGAGTGCAGTGGCGTGATCTCAGTTCACTGCAACCTTTGCCTCCTGGGTTCAAGCGATTTTCCTGCCTCTGCCTCCCAAGTAGCTGGGACCACAGGCACACGCTACCATGCCTGGCTAATTTTTGTATTTTCAGTAGAGACGGGGTCTCGCCATGTTGGCCAGGCTGATCTAAAACTCCTGACCTCAGGTGATCTGCCCACCTTGGCCTCTGAAAGTGCTGGGATTACAGGCATGAGCCACTGTGCCCAGCCAGTATCATATTTTTTTTTTAATTTGGAATTCCTTAATGATATGAAGTAGAGCATCTTTTTATATATTATTTGTCATCTGTATATCTTCTTTGGTGTAGTGTCTTTTCAGGTCTTTTGCACAATTTTTATTTTTTAACTTATTATTTATTTTTTGTTGAGAGAAGGTCTTGCTCTTTCACCCAGGCTGGAGCACAGTGGTGTGATCATGGCTCTCTGCAGCCTCAACCTTCTGGGCTCAAGCGAGATCCTCCCACCTCAGTCTCCTACTGGGACTACAGGTGCACATTACCATGCCTGGCTAATTTTTCTATTTTTTTTGTAGAGACGGGGTTTTGCCATGTTGTCCAGGCTGGGGCTTGAACTTCTGGCTCAAGTGATCCATCAGCCTCAGCCTCTCAAAGTGCTAGGATTTTGCCTGGCCTTTTTGCACATTTTTTAATTGGGTTGTTTTATTATTGAGTTTTAAGAGGCCTTTGTATATTTTGAATAACAGTTCTCTATCAGATATATCTTTTGCAGATAATTTTCTCATTTCTTTCCTTTTTTTTTTTTATTTTTTATTTTTGAGACAGAGTTTTTGCTCTTGTTTTCCCGGCTGGAGTGCAATGGCGCGATCTTGGCTCTCCGCAACCTCCGCCTCCCGGGTTCAAACAATTCTCCTGTCTCAGCCTCCCAAGTAGCTGGGATTACAGGCATGTGCCACCACACCCAGCTAATTTTTGTATTTTTAGTAGAGACAGTGTTTCTCCATGTTGGTCAGGCTGGTCTCAAACTCCTGACATCAGGTGATCCATCTGCCTCAGCCTCCCAAAGTTTTGGGATTACAGGCGTGAGCCACCATGCCCAGCTTTGTTTCCTTCTTTTTAAATGTCACTTTACTCTCTTCTTGTTTGTAAGGCTTACGAAGAGAAGTCCAGTGTAATTCTTACCTTTGTTCCTTTACACTTAAGGTGTTGTTTTCTCTTACTTCGAGATTTTCTATTTGTCTTTGTTTTCCTGCAGTTTGAGTATGATATGCCTAGGTGTTGAATTTTTGGTGTTTATCCTACTTCCTATCTCTGAGCTTCCTGGATCTCTGGTTTTGTATGTCATTAATTTTGGGATATTTTCAGTCATTGCTTCACAACTTTCTATTCCTTTCTCTCTTCTGGTATTCTCATTATGTGTTGAAACCTTTTTGTAATTGCCTCACAATTCTTGGATATTCAGTTCTGTTAAAAAATTTTTTTCTTTTTTTATTTTATTTTCTTTTTTTTGAGACAGGGTCTCGCTGTCGCCCAGGCTGGAGTGCAGTGGCACGATCTCGGCTCACTGCAGGCTCCGCCCCCCAGGGTTCACACCATTCTCCTGCCTCAGCCTCCCGAGTAGCTGGGACTACAGGCACCCGCCACCTCGCCTGGCTAATTTTTTGTATTTTTAGTAGAGATGGGGTTTCACTGTGTTAACCAGGATGGTCTCGATCTCCTGACCTCGTGATCTGCCTGCCTCGGCCTCCCAAAGTGCTGGGATTACAGGCGTGAGCCACTGCACCCGGCTTTAAAAAATTTTTTCATTTTGCTTTTCAGTTTTGGAGGTTTCTATTGACATTTCTTTAAGCCCTCTGATTCTTTTGTTGGCAGTCCAGCTATAGATGAGTCCACGAAGGCAGTTTTCATTTCTGTTAGTATTTTCTTCTAATTTCTATCATTTTATTTTGATTCTTGGAATTTCCATCTTCCCACTTGCATTACTCATCTGTTTTGTATCTTGTTCACTTTTCCTGTTAGAGCCCTTAGCGTATTAATCAACACTGTTTTAAATTCCTGGTCTGGTAATTCCAACATCTCTGCCATATCTTAGTCTGGATCTGATGCTTCCTTTGTCTACAAATAATGCTTTTTGTCTCTTTCTGTATATATATGCTATTTGTCTCTCTATATATCTATATATAAATATAGATATTATATCTGTGTATATAGATATATACATATAAGTATATATTTATAAATCAGACTTGTATGAAAGAAAACCAGGGGCCTGGCATGGTGGCTTGCACCTGTAATCCCGGCACTTTGAGAGGCTAAGGTGGGTGGATCATTTGAGGTCAGGAGTTTGAGACCATCCTGGCCAACATGGTGAGACCCCACCTCTACTAAAAATACAAACATTAGCTGGGCGTGGTGGCAGGCACCTGTATTTTTAGTAGAGACGATTGTACTTTTAGTAGAGATGAGGTTTCTCCATGTTGGCCAGGCTGGTCTTGAACTCCTGACCTCAGGCGATCTGCCTGCCTCAGCCTCCCAAAGTGCTGGGATTACAAGTGTGAGCCACCAAACCCAGCCAATAATTTGTTCTTATTCCAAAAAGAAAATTATACAAATACCAAATGGAAACAATCTTAATTTTGTTACTTAAAATATTAATATGAACAATTATTTAATTATTGTAACAGGTCAAATAATGGAGTTCTCAATTTGAATTGAATTTGGCAATAGCTTTCAAAACCTGACATTTGTATCAAAACTAATAAACAGTTTTGTTTTGTTTTGTTTTTTTTTTTTTGAGACGGAGTCTCGCTCTGTCGCCCAGGCTGGAGTGCAGTGGCGCAATCTCGGCTCACTGCAAGCTCCGCCTCTCGGGTTCACGCCATTCTCCTGCCTCAGCCTCTCTGAGTAGCTGGGACTACAGGCGCCTGCCACCACACCCGGCTAATTTTTTTTGTATTTTTAGTAGAGACGGGGTTTCACCGTGGTCTCGATCTCCTGACCTCGTGATCCGCCCGCCTCGGCCTCCCAAAGTGCTGGGATTACAAGCGTGAGCCACTGCGTCCGGCCAACAGTTTTTTGTTTGTTTGTTTTGAGATGGAGTTTCGCTCTTGTTGTCCAGGCTGGAGTATAATGGTGCAATCTTGGCTCACAGCAACCTCCACCTCCTGGCTTCAAGCGATTCTCGGGCCTCAGCCTCCTAAGTAGCTGGGATTACAGGCACTCGCCACCATGCCTGACTAATTTTGTGTTTTTAATAGAGACAGGGTTTCACCGTATTGGCCAGGCTGCTGTTGAACTCCTGACCTCGTGATCCACCCACCTCGGCTTCCCAAAATGCTGAGATTACAGGCATGAGCCACTGGGCCCAGCCAATAAACAGTTTTTCTACAGAACCTTCTCAATGAAGGCTAATTTAGTAATTTATCCTCTTAGTTCTCAGCTCTGTGCAGAAAGGGAAGAAGGGCAGTTAAGGAAGATGTTTTGGTCTAAGTAGCACTTAAGCTCACCCTTTACACTTAACTGCTTACATTTAGAACTCTGCGAGCTTGAGAATATGTGTGCTTGTGACCTGCAGTATATTCTGTGGAATTAAAACAAGGCTATCCTGAACTCAGCCTATTGATGGCTAATGGCACAGTTGTCCAGTAGGCAGACTGTTTTAGAATGAGCCCAAACTTACACGGAGAATAGAACAGAAAAATTTCCAAATTATACATCACGTGGAAGCCATCCCAGTTGAGTGCTTAGTCAGGCTCTCAAAATGCTACAGCATCTGCCTTCTGAAAGTATCATTAATCAGTGGTCTTCTAGTATAAACATGTCTTGCCTAAAGACTGGCCTGAAGACCAACACAGGATTGGAAAACATGGTGTCATTAGTCTTTGAAATAACTAAGAAAGGGTCCAATTCAGTAACCGAAAGGAAAGCAATTCTGACTATACACTATTGTTTAGTATTTCCATCTGCCATTCTTTCTCTACTAAAAGTTATGTTTGTTCCATTTCTTTTCCTATTGTAGTGCACTAAACACCCTAACTCTCTTGACCCCGAACTCTGCGTATAGCTCAAAGCAGCTCTTAAATATACCATTTCAAATTGGCTTCTAGGTACTAAAGGAGGGATGTACTTTCAGACCATGTAACCTATTATGAAGGAATGGAAGAGGAGACAATTTGAATGAATCTCCATGATCTACAAAACAAAATCATAGTGACTAGGACTCCACAGTGAAGATGGTTGACTAGTGACACAGCCCCATCTAAAGAATCCCTTTCTGTATGTCTGAAAACCCATTAAAATAAAGTCACTGCAATTAGCCTTGTATTCATTCAGTGTGTGTTAAAGATCTATCAAGAAATCTGTGATGTTACAAACTGACTGTGGTTGGGGACACAGACAAATGGGAAGCACTGCAGACAGGACAGATAAGGGAGAGGTGCCTGACTTGAGCAAGGAAGGGACAAGAGTAAAAGGGTCTGTGTAGACATAACCCTAGAGACCAGGGTGAGAAGAAAAATGGTCTACATCTGTTAGTGGTTTCTATGTGCCAGGGGCTGGGTTAGAAGTTGGTGAAAAAAGCCGGGCACGGTGGCTCACGCTTGTAATCCCAGCACTTTGGGAGGCCGAGGCGGGCGAATCACGAGGTCAGGAGATCGAGACCACTGTGAAACCCCATCTCTACTAAAAAATACAAAAAATTAGCCGGGCGTGGTGGCGGGGGCCTGTAGTCCCAGCTACTGGGAGAGGCTGAGGCAGGAGAATGGCGTGAACCCAGGAGGCAGAGCTTGCAGTGAGCCGAGATTGCGCCACTGCACTCCAGCCTGGGTGACAGAGCGAGACTCCATCTCATAAAAAAAAAAAAAAAAAAAAGTTGGTGAAAAAAAAAATAGACATGGCCCCCACCCTTATATAATGTAAAGGATCGTAAAGAAGACTGATACTGGTGGATGTACCTACGGAGATCCAACATTTACAAAGAAGAGACAAGGAGCCAACAAGAAGCAGTACTAGAGGGGTGCTTCTATCATTGTGTGGTAAGGGAAAGGCTTTCTAAATAAAGTCACATCTGAACTTGAAAAAGGAGCCATTCAGAAAACAGATTCGGTGAGACTAATAATTTGCCTAAGCAAAGAGAACTAATACTTTTAGAATCCAGAATTTAACTCAAGTTGTCCTGGCCGGGCACGGTGGCTCACGCCTGTAATCCCAGCACTTTGGGAGGCTGAGGCGGGTGGATCACGAGGTCAGGAGATCGAGACCATCCTGGCTAACACGGTGGAACTCCTTCTCTACTAAAAAAAAAATTAGCCAGGCGTGGTCATGGGCGCCTGTAGTCCCAGCTACTCAGGAGGCTGAAGCAGAATGGCATAAACCCGGGAGCTTGCGGTGAGCCGAGATCTCGCCACTGCACTCCAGCCTGGGCGACAGAGCGAGACTCCTTCTCAAAAAAAAAAAAAAAAGTTGTCCTGATTCCAAAAAATCATAATTTGTCTTTAATTGTCCAACAGTTCCGGCCGGGCGCGGTGGCTCACGCCTGTAATCCCAGCACTTTGGGAGGCCGAGGCGGGCGGATCACGAGGTCAGGAGATCGAGACCATCCTGGCTAACACGGTGAAACCCCGCCTCTACTAAAAATACAAAAAATTAGCCGGGCGAGGTGGCAGGCGCCTGTAGTCCCAGCTACGCGGGAGGCTGAGGTAGGAGAATGGCGTGAACCTCGGGGGGCGGAGCCTGCAGTGAGCTGAGATCGCGCCACTGCACTCCAGCCTGGGTGAAAGAGTGAGACTCCGTCTCAAAAAAAAAAAAAAAATTGTTCAACAGTTCCTAGAGAGCAAATTTCTTGAAGCCAGAGGCTACATATATATATATATATATATACACGTGTATATATATACACACACACATAGAGAGAGAGAGAGAGAGAGAGGGATGGATCTTGCTCTGTTGCCCAGGCTGGAGTTCAGTGACGCAGTCTCGGCTCACTGCAACTTCCACCTCCTGGGTTCAAGCAATTCTCCCGTCTCAGCCTCCCGAGTAGCTGGGACTACAGGTGCCTGCCACCACACCTGGCTAATTTTTGTATTTTTAGTAGAAATGGGATTTCACCTTGTTGGTCAGGCTGGTATCGAACTCTTGACCTCAAGTGATCCACCTGCCTCAGCCTCCCAAAATGTTAGGATTACAGGTGTGAGCCACCACATCCAGCCCAGAGGCTATATTTTTATCACTCTATCTTAAATCTAACATGTAGGAAGACATTTAATCAATTATTATTGAATTGATGCATTTGAAATATTTAGCTTTTTATAGATTAAAATGTAGAACATTAAAGGCTATATAACAATCATATTCTAGAAGGGACCTGCTTTCAAATCTTTGATGAACATACTAGACAATTTGGGTTAGGAAGAAAACGAATGAGGGTACAGGTAAGAGAATTAGGGATAAATTTTACATCATTAGGGTTATGTTGGAGAGAATATATTACATAAAATAACTAAAACATAGAAAATCAAAATATGAGAACGTTTTTCATAATTTTGAAGATTGGGAGTGTGTATATGTGCATAATAAAATAATGTAATTCAAAAATTCATGAGTTGTAGAAAGGGTATACTGTTTCTCCTTGTCTCCTTCCTTCAGGATATGAGGATTTAAGGCTTTTTTGTGTGTATCCCATCAAAGTATATGCATATTTAGGAAAATTTATTCCAATCTTTCATTCTTATGAAAATGATGCAGTAAATAATATTGTGTTTTTGCACTACCATGAGTCTATTTTTTTTTTGCGACGGAGTTTCACTCTTGTTCCTCAAGTTGGAGTGCGATGGTGTGATCTTGGCTCACCGTAACCTCTGCCTCCCGGGTTCAAGTGATTCTCCTGCCTCACCCTCTTGAGTAGCTGGGATGATAGGCATGCACCACTATGCCCAGCTAATTTTTGTATTTTTAGTAGAGACAGGGTTTCTCCATGTTAGTCAGGCTGGTCTCGAACGCCTGACCTCAGGTGATCTGCCTGCCTCGGCCTCCTAAAGTGCTGGGATTACAGGCATGAGCCACCGTGCCTGGCCGAGTCTATTTTCATTATAAATTCCTAGAAATGAAATTGCTAAGCAAAACATGGATATTAGTCATTGAAACTTTTAATGGCTAGGTGTGGTGGCTCATGCCTGTAATCCCAACATTTTGAGGGGCTGAGGTTGGAGGATTGCTTGAGGCCAAGGGTTCAATACCAGCCTGGGCAATGTAGCAAGACCCCAATCTCTACAAAAAATTAAAAAAATTAGCCAGGTGTGCTAGTATGTGCATGTAGTCCCAGCTACTTGGGGGACTGAGGCAGGAAGATCACTTGTGCCTGGAAGGTCGATGCTGCAGTGAGCCATGATTGCACCACTGCACTCCAACCTGAGCAACAGAGAGAAAAATTTTTGCCAAATTGCCCTCCATAGAGATTAGTTCAGTGTGTATTCCTATGCATCCCATGATGATTAAGAAGGCCTGTTTCTAGCCGGGTACGGTGGCTCATGCCTGTAATCCCAGCACTTTGGGAGGCTGAGGTGGGTGGATCACGAGGTCAGGAGTTCAAGAGCAGCCTGACCAACGTCATGAAACCCCGTCTCTACTAAAAATACAAAAATTAGCCAGGTGTGGTGGTGCGCACCTGTAATCCCAGCTACTCAGGAGGCTGAGGCAGGAGAATCGCTTGAACCCAGGAGGCAGAGGTTGCAGTGAGCCGAGAATGCGCCATTGCACTCCAGCCTGGGCAACAAAAGCAAAACTCTGTCTCAAAATAATAATAATAACAATAATTAATTTTAGTATCTAATAGAGCTATTTTGCTTTACTGCTCCATTTAAAAAAATATCTTCCCCAGCTATTACTTAGTCCATTTTTACATACAAACTTTAAAATCAAATTGTTTACCCTCCCAGGAGAAAAAAAATTCCTTGGGAGTTCTTATTGGATCAACATCAAATTAATAGATAAACTTAGAGAGATTTGACATTTTTAGGTCTCGGAGTCTTCCTTCCAAGAATATGTTTTTTTTTTTTTTTTTTTTTTTGAGAAAGAGTCTTGCTGTCGCCCAGGCTGGAGTGCAGTGGTGCAATCTCAGCTCACTGCAGGCTCCGTCCCCCGGGGTTCAGGCCATTCTCCTGCCTCAGCCTCCTGAGTAGCTGGGACTACGGGCGCCCGCCATCTCGCCCGGCTAATTTTTTGTATTTTTAGTAGAGACGGGGTTTCACTGTGTTAGCCAGGATGGTCTCGATCTCCTGACCTCGTGATCTGCCCGCCTCGGCCTCCTAAAGTGCTGGCATTACAGGCGTGAGCCACCGTGCCCGGCCAAGAACATGTTATACCTTCCCATGTTTTTCCAATTGTCATTTATGATTTTTAGAAGCATTCTATGAATGTATTTATGTAAATTGTTACATTAAAAATTTTTTGCAGTATGTAGATATGTATATGTATGTATGTAAATATATATGCACACATATACATAGATATTTATTTTTTCTTTTATAACTGGTTATTTTATTTCTTTTTTTTTTTCTTTTTGAGATGGAGTCTTGCTCTGTCACTCAGGCTGGAGTGCAGTGGCGCAATCTCGGCTCACCGCAACCTCTGCCTACTGGGTTCAAGCAATTCTCCTGACTCAGCCTCCTGAGTAGCTGGGATTACAGGCATGCACCACCATGCCTGGCTAATTTTTGTATTTTTAGTAGTGACGGGGTTTCACCATGCTGGTCAGGCTGGTCTTGAACTCCCAACCTCAGGTGATCCACCAGCCTCGGCCTCGCAAACTGCTGGGATTACAGGCGTGAGCCACCTCACCCGGCAAAAGATCGTAAGTTTTATGTGTGTGCTGATTTGTAAATTATTTCTGATACCTAAACCATTTTGATAATCTGATGAACTTTATACACCCTCTTGCCAGTTAAATGCAAATACGTACTCTTGTATAAAATTTCAGGGGTCCATTGAGTTTTTGAAGAACTGCTATGTATGAGTGATGATGAAATTTGGCTACAAGTGCTGCAGGGTTTGGTGATTACAAGGAGTGGACTTATTTGGTTTATATCTGAGAAGTAGACTAGGAGAAGATGAAAGAAAATCACTTAGGAGGTTATGTCGGAAATCCAAGTGAGCAATAATTTCAGGACTAAACTAAGGCAGTAGTAGAGGAGATAAAAATGTGACAAACAAGAGAACTTGAGAAGACAAAAAAAAAAAAATCACTGGACTTCTGAAATATTGGGTATGTAGTTGAAGGCGAATGTGGCCTTATTCTATGGCTTAAGTGATGTAGGTAGTTGGTGTTACCACTCAGGAGATAGGAAATAGAGGCAGAAAGTCAGATTTGGTGAGAAAGTTACTGATTTAAGTTCAGATCTACTTGATGTAATTTGGTCTGGGACTCAAGAGAAAAATTCTGTTAGAGAACCTTCTGCATACACCAGAAAGTACTGATAGCTGACACCTTTGTAATGGATGAGTTTGCTTAGAGGGAACATACAGAGAAAAGGTTTTAAGACAAAAGTCCTAAAGATCCTTCTATTTTAGCTATTTTAGCTGGGCACAGTGGCTCATGCCTATAATCCTAGCACTTTGGGAGGCTGAGGTGGGCGGATCACCTGAGGTCAGGAGGTGGAGACCAGTCTGGCCAAAATGGTGAAATCCTGGGTCTACTAAAAATACAAAAATTAGCCAGGCGTGGTGGCGCACGCCTGCAATCCCAGCTATTCGGGAAGCTGAGAGGCAGGAGAATCGCTTGAACATGGAAGTCAGAGGTTGCAGTGAGCTGAGATCACGCCACTGTAGTCTAGCCTGCACAACAACGGAGCAAGACTCTGTCCAGAAAAAAAAAAAAAGATCTTTGTATTTTAGAAGCAGGAGCATAGGAGACTGAAAACTATCACTTAGAAATAAAAATTTGGAATTATGGTCAATTGAAAATAGGTTTGCCTTAATCTTTTCAAGTGACTATAACAAAGTACTGTAGTCTGGGTGGCTTATAAACAACAGAAATTTATTTCTCACAGTTCCAGAGGCTGGAAGTTTGAGATGAGGGTCCCAGCATGGGACCTTTTCCAGGTTGCAGACAGCCAACTTCTTTTATCTTCACATAGTAGAAAGACAGTGAGCCAGCTCTCCAGTCTCTTCTTATAAGGGCACTAATCCCAATCATGAGGGCTTCACCCTCATGACCTAATTACCTCCCAAAAGCTCCACCTCCAGATTGAGGATTAGATCTGGAGGTAGGGCTTCCATCACATTGGGGATTAGATTTCAGCATATGAACTTTGGAGGGACACAACCATTCAGTCCATATAGGTTGTTGAAGATGTAGAAAAGGGCACCATTTATAGGGTGGTGTGGAATGAGTTGCCTGAGTGAAGACTAAGAGAGGAATTACTTCCCTTATTACATTGACTCTTCCTTCTCCACCCTCCACTCTCAGGCGGAGCTACACTGCTCAGAACTCTCAGGAAGGTTCCTTTATTTAACTGCCACTTTCAAGAAAAAGGGCTTAATGAAATAACCTCTCTAACTCTACTCTTTTTTTTTTTGAGACAGAGTTTTGCTCTTGTTGCCCAGGCTGGAGTGCAGTGGCACAATCTCAGCTCATCGCAACCTCTGTCTCCTGGGTTCAAGCGATTCTCCTGCTTCAGCCTCCCAAGTAGCTGGGATTACAGGCATGCACCACCACACCTGGCTAATTTTGTACCTTTAGTAGAGACGGGGTTTCTCCATGTTGGTCAGGCTGGTCTCGAACTCCCGACCTGAGGTGATCTGCCTGCCTCAGCCTCCCAAATTGCTGGGATTACAGGTGTGAGCCACTGCGCCTGGCCAACTCTACTCTTCCTTAGCAAAATTTTTAGCAAAATTGTCTCATAGGCCCCTGAGGTTGATGAAAAACCTCCAATCAAGCAGATAAGCAAAAAACAGAATTGGTATAAACAGCCAAGAGCATTCCCTGATTGGTAAACCTTCAACTAAATAAACTCTAGGTCTGTTTGACCACAATTGGGTCCCCAGTGACGGCTATGTCTTTGTCCTCAAATAGTCCCCTTCACAGTCTTCCACTGTGCAGAGACCAAAGGAGAAAAGTAAACGATCTGTATAGGATTCTAAACATCAGGATCCACCAGAAAGTGTTGCTACTTTGAGAGTTGGTTTAAAGTCTTCAGAAGAGACTTTGAAAGAACATGATTCAGAATACTTGATTTTCTCCACATGTCATTTAAAAAAGATGTAACTCTTGTGCTTTTTGGTTCTGATATAAAAATAAATCAACAGTCCCTCAAATTAAATTTTTCTTGCACATAGTGTTACATGAGGGAGCAAACAGAAGTTTTCTTCTATGCTGCTTCATTTCCTTTTTTCTTAGAAGAGAGATGAATTTAGGAGCTGTCTCCTGCAAAGTGACACATGGCCTCATGACTATGAAGCTGAATTTCTAGAAGTAGAGAAACATGTTAGAAGAGAAAAAAAATTCTAAAAATTTATATTTACACATTCTCTGGCACTGTCTGATCAAACAAAGTTTAAGCTACTTCTCAGTGGCCATGAAACTGGCCTCTTTAAGTTGGGCAGCTACACTTTAGTTTTATGTAAGATATAAGACATAATGCTTAACTGTCATACAAATAAACAGGATATATGTCTCCTTAACATAAGGCAAGATTGGAATTAAGGAAAATTTCTCTTTCCTTTAGCCTATAAATTCTGTTCAGAACTGATAAAGTTACATCCTCAGTTGAAGGAATAATGACATGTAGATGAATCATCTGTTCTTGTTCTTTCTTGTTTAACAAACAAGGAAATAAATTGATGACGTTGGTGTGGGTGGATGCTTCATGTGGAAATAGCTTTTTTAGATTCTATAGCTATCATAAGGCTCAGTGCCCAAAATGTGGCTATTTGATTGAATCCTCAATATTGAAGTTGAGGCCGGGCGCGGTGGCTCACGCTTGTAATCCCAGCACTTTGGGAGGCCGAGGCGGGCGGATCATGAGGTCAGGAGATCGAGACCACAGTGAAACCCTGTCTCTACTAAAAATACAAAAAAATTAGCCGGGCGTGGTGGCGGGCGCCTGTAGTCCCAGCTACTCGGAGAGGCTGAGGCAGGAGAATGGCGTGAACTCGGGAGGTGGAGCTTGCAGTGAGCCGAGATCGGGCCACTGCACTCCAGCCTGGGTGATAGAGCAAGACTCCGTCTCAAAAAAAAAAAAAAAAAAAAAAAAAAAAAATATTGAAGTTGAATCTTGAATATATGTCTATTTTAGAAATGATGGGAGCAATTTTGGAGTGAAAAAGGGCCTAGTACAATGGAAGGCTGTAAGAGGAAACAAACTTGAATAAGTCAACTTAAGAGCTAGTGGTCTGATGAAGTATGGAGAATATGTTGCTTGTAAATGTGATCCAGAAATTCAGACATAGCTGAGCCTACTGGGGAGCTGGCAATGAGCTAATCATTGTTAGTGCTCCTTATAATCCTGGAAAGGAACTTAATAGAGGATGCTTATGGTTTAAGGGAAATTTAACGCAGTATTATTCCTCTTAAATTATAAAACCAATATACATCAAGTAGTGAATGGTAAATCATGTTACCACGGAATATAATCAGACCATTTAAAAAACTGAGATAATTCTACAGATATGAAAGCTATCTGGCACATAGTAAGTGAAAGAGAAACTTTTAAAATATCTATAATATTTACTTAGCTGTATTTTCTAAATGAATCTTTATGCACATTGCAGACTTTTATTAGTTTGCTTTTGTTGACCAATGAACCACCCCAAAACAGAGCTATTTAAAACAATCCCTGAATAGTTCTCTTAGTCTTGGCTGTTTAGGATGGGGTTGGGTGATCCAGGACGGCCTCACTCATATGCTGGAGATGACAGGCTAGGTGGTCAAGGGGGAACTTCATTTATAAATACAAAGGTTGGTTCCATGTCAGCTAGGCAATGGCCACATAAGTTTCATGACCCAGCAGACTAGCCCAAGCTCTTTCCCATGGTGGCCAGAGTTCCCTGAAGCAAGATAAGGCAAGTCTCAATGCACGTGCACTTTTCAACCCTCTACTTAAGTCACAGTGTATATTGTCCAACTGACCAAAGCTAGTCACACAGCCAAGCACAGAGCCAGAGAGGGCTACCCAAGGGAGGGAGTTAGAGAGATGTGAACAAATTGACATTATCATTATAATCTACCACACAGAACTCATGTGCGCTAATATCCAGTACAATGTTGAAAATGTCCTTTTGTTTGCTTTCATTGGTTAAACTCTAGATGTTTATTTATATAAACTACAATTATTTTGTGTAATCAAAATGAGACTACTGAGTCTAGACAAAGGAACCTTCATGCTACTTTTCTTTTTTTTTTTTTTTTTTGAGACGGAGTCTTGCTCTTCTCTCCCAGGCTGGAGTGCATTGGCACGATCTCGGCTCACTGCAACCTCCGCTTCCCGGGTTCAAGTGATTTTCCTGCCTTAGCCTCCCAAGTAGCTGGGATTACAGGCACCCGCCACCACGCCTGGCTAAGTTTTGTATTTTTAATAGAGACAGGGTTTCTCCATGTTGGCCAGGCTGGTCTTGAACTCCTGACATTGTGATCCTCCCACCTAGGCCTCCCAAAGTGCTGGGATTACAGGCGTGAGCCACCGCGCCTGGCCCATGCTACTATTATTCAAAGTCAAAGGCTGTTTGATAAGGTTTGGATGTTTTTTTCCTCCCTCCAGATCTCATGTTGAAATGTGAACTCCAGTGTTGGAGGTGGTCCTAGTGGGAGGTGTTTGGGTCATGGGGGCATAGCGCCCATGAAGGGATTGGTGCTGTCCTTGAAGTAATGAGTGAGTTCTCACTCTATGAGTCCACACAAGATCTAATTGTTTAAAAGGGGCTGGAACCTCCTCCCTCTCTCTCTTGCTGCCTCTCACCATGGGATACTCTGGCTCCCTATTTGCCTTCCACCATGATTGTAAGCTTCCCCTGGTGAGGCCACACCAGAAGCTGAGCAGATGCTGGTATCATGCTTGTACAGCCTGCAGAACTGTAAACTAAATAAACCTCATTTTTTTTTCCTTGGAGATGGAGTTTTGCTCTTGTTGCCCAGGCTGGAGTGCAATGGTGTGCTCTTGGCTCACCGCAACCTCCGCCTCCCAGGTTCAAACGATTCTCCTGCCTCAGCCTCCCGAGTAGCTGGAATTACAGGCAAGCGCCACCATGCCCGGCTAATTTTTTTGTACTTTTAGTAGAGACGGGGTTTCTCCATGTTGGTCAGGCTGGTTGTGAACTCCTGACCTCAGGTAACCCACCTGCCTCGGCCTCCCAAAGTGCTGGGATTACAGGCATGAGTCACCGCGCCTGACCTAACCTCATTTCTTTATAAATTATCCAGTCTCAGATATTCCTTTATAGCAATGCAAAATGAACTAATACACTGTTTACCAGAAGACTAATGTGGAACTGAGAATAGGTACAACAAATATGATTTATCTTTATTTTTATTTTTTGAGTAAATGATTCATTCACACAGATCAAAACTTAAGTTACCAAAGGGTGAAAAACCTCCCACCTGTATCTTATCCACCTGGTCTCTTCCTCCAAGAGAATCAATGTTAACAGTCTCCCACATGGCCTTCTAGAGATGTTTTATGCATATGCATGCAAATATGTATATGCATCCCCTTTCAAATATGACTTAGATCCCTTCCCAGTGTAGTTTCAACTCAGGATCTCCTGGAAAGGAGAAAGACGGCAAAGTGCCATGTGGTCTGTTTTTTGAAAAGTGTTACAAATGAACTAACAGGTAATTAAAAAAATTTTTTATTGACCCACAGATGAGTACGGTATCAGAGTTGTGATATTATTCATCTGTAATACTAAGTGGCTGGACACCGTGGCTCATGCCTATAATCCTAGCACTTTGGGAGGCTGAGGTGGGCGGATCACCTGAGGTCAGGAGTCTGAAGACAAGCCTGGCCAACATGGCGAAACCCTATCTCTACTAAAAATACAAAAATTAACTGGGTGGTGGCTCATGCCTGTAATCCCACCTACTCAGGAGGCTGAGGCAGGAGAATCACTTGAACCCAGGAGGCAGAGGTCACAGTGAGCTGAGACCGTGCCACTGCACTCCAGGCTGGGCTGCAGAGCGAGACTCCATCTCAAAAAAAAAAAAAATAAATAAATAAATACTAAGCATGCACTAATCAGAGAAGGAGATTAACAACTTGGAAATATACTGACCTTCTGCTATTTATTGTCTATTGTATGGAGGCAGATTAGTGACTATATGGCCAATACTATAAGTTGTAGAACATTTCTTTTTTTTTTTTTTAGAGATGGGGTCTTGCTATGTTGACCAGACTGGTCTGAAACTCCTGGCCTCAAGTGATCCTCCCATCTTGGCCTCCCAAAGTGCTGGGATTACAGGCATGAGCCACCACACCTGGCCGTAAATTGTATAACATTTCTTGAAAGTGATTTTAGATATTTTTTTAAAGGAGGCTTTCTAAAAAATCCTCAGACACTTTTATGTTAGTAAAATGTATTTTCTGAATCTGTAGCTATAACCATTATTCCATAAAGTTAAGGTTTATTCCTATATTTTAAAGTTGGACTTGTCTTGCAAGTGAAACAATGGTAGATGAGGTAAAAAAGAAAACACACAGTTGTCTACTTGCTGCATTATATCTGTTTATTCATTTTTATCACCGCATTTAAATGTGTTTTATTGGGACATCTCAAGAGCCTTTTCCGGCCGGGTGCAGTGGCTCAAGCCTATAATCCTAGCACTTTGGGAGGCTGAGGTGGGCGGATCACGAGGTCAGGAGTTCGAGACCATCCTGGCCAACATCGTGAAACCCTGTCTCTACTAAAAATACAAAAAAATTAGCAGGGCGTGGTGGCAGGCGCCTGTAGTCCCAGCTACTCGGGAGGCTGAGGCAGGAGAATGGCGTGAACCTGGGAGGCAGACCTTGCAGTGAGCCGAGATGGTGCCACTGCACTCCAGCCTGGGGGACAGAGCCAGACTCTGTCTCAAAAAAAAAAGAGCCTTTTCCAGTTTTGCTATTGGATTAAGATCAAGCATGCTTAGCAGATAGCAGATATTCAATCAACATTTCCTCAATGAATGAATAAATAGCTTACACATAAAAAACATGAGTGGTGTTTAAGAGGGGCTAGATTTCTCAGTCGTATTTTTTTTCCCCCAAATATGACTAACAGTGAAAGAAGGAGGTATCATGAAGCTGAGCAATGAAATGTAACGGGTCATAGAATTCACACAGCTTACTAAATTTCAAAAAGACAAAACTCTTATTCCTTTTTTTCTTCAGGCTCTCTTATTTTATTTTTAACTTTTATGTATTTATGTATTTATGTTTTGGGGGATGGAGTTTCACTCTCGTTGACAAGGCTGGAGTGCAATGGTGCAATCTCGGCTCACTGCAACCACCACCTCCCGGGTTCAAGTGATTCTCCTGCCTCAGCCTCCTGAGTAGTTGGGATTACAGGTGCCCACCATCACACCCGGCTAATTTTTTGTATTTTTAGTAGAGACGGGGTTTCAGCGTGTTGGCCAGGCTGGTCTCGAACTCCTGACGTCAGGTGATTCGCCTGCCTCAGCCTCCCAAAGTGCTGGGATTACAGGCGTGAGCCACCGCGCCAGGCCTCAGCCTCCTTTATTTTAAAGGTATAGTGAAGAGAATACTGATGTTGCAGTTAAACAGAGCCATCGTCAAGTCCTGGCTTTATCACTTACCAGCTATGAGAAAGCAGGGGTGCTCCTCACCCTCCCTCAGCCTGTTTCCTCAGCAGTGGTGCTTCTTATCAGATTGGGCTGTTGTTTTGTGAGAGAATGTCTATAAAACTTGCGGAAAACAGATCCTTAATAAATGGCAGCTATTATTGTGATTCTCAGTAGTTCTCAGTAAAATGTGTAGAAAAGGAAAGACAAACTACACCAATGTAAGGCAGGAAACTTGAAAAATTAGGAAGCGCTCATGGCAGGAACTGAGACAGCACTCTGTCTCATGTCTCCAGTAGTAATTTCCTCCAAAATGTCCTGACTGTCAAATAAATAATCTTCAGCATTTACCTCATTTAACTCTACTACTTGAAACCTCTTTACCTCTTTCTGACAATGTCTTAATAGGAAGTTCATGTCTGTTCTTAATGTGATGCTATTCTTTTTTTCAGATTTCCCAATGCAAAATCTCTGCTCCTGCTGACACTGGTGAACTTGTTCTCATTCACATCTAGGCTTTACTTCCAGCTGTTCTTCCCACTTTGCCCTGTCCTCTCACTCACCTTTCCCTGCCCTATATCCCATAAAAGGATCAAATGGCAAAGCCCTCCCACAGAAGAGTTGAGAGCTACACTTCTTGTTTTCTGAATTATCGTATATGACTTTTGTCGCAATTTAACTTTACATTAGAAGTATCATTTGTCTTTTCAATAAGAGTATTTCGGCCGGGCATGGTTGTCACTCCTGTAATCCTAGCACTTTGGGAAGCCAAGGCAGGCGGATCACCTGATGTCAGGAGTTCAAGACCAGCCTGGCCAACATGGTGAAACCCTGTCTCTACTAAACATACAAAAATTAGCTGGGTGTGGTGGTGGGCACCTGTAATCCCACTTACTGGGGAGGCTGAGGCAGGAGAATCACTTGAACTTGGGAGGCGGAGGTTGCAGTGAGCCGAGATCGTACCATTGCATTCTAGCCTGAACAACAAGAGTGAGACTGAGACTCTGTCTCAAAAAGAGTGTTTCCTCAAGGCTGTATTTGTACTGTTATATTTCTTGGCATCCAACCAAGATGCTAATATCTTTAATTCATGTTCCTTAGTGAATTCTACAAAAGGAATCTGTGGGTCCAATTACCCCTTCACTGATAATTTTAATAATGCATCTAAGGAATTAGGGCTTTCTTTTCCAAAAACCACATGGGTCTGTGGTTCCCTCAGCTATTTCCACCTGAGAGTACAATTTTCTCCACCGTAAATAATTCTATTTCAGGAACACCCCCTGAAAGTAGGGCAAGTAGCTTTCAGGTTATGTAAGCTACCTGAAATTTAGGGATAGCATCCTTTTTTATTCCAAATTTCCATCTACAAGCAAGGAGAGGATGCTTAAAGCAATGGTACAACCCCAGTGTAAATTAATCATGTTTTTTTCCCTTCCTAATCCTACTATGATCTGATATCTCTTGATGACTTTTTAAGTAGAACTATTCAGACACATGGATTCCTATCCTTGTTTAATTTTCTTGGCTTGAAAAATTGGCTCAAGTAAAGCCAAGATTCCATTCTTACACTTCATTCTCTTAGTCCCCTAGGACTGTGTAGTCAATTAAGCTATGCTTCCAAGAATGCTAAATACTCATTAACATTATTAATCATTTCTAAAGTACCAGTGGTCTGATTTCCTCTGGGAAATGCTTGCACTGCTTTCGAGTGTTTCTCATATCTGGTCTACTACAAAAGCCTTTCCTAAGGCCATATTCTTCAGCTCTGTTGTCAAATATGCCAAGGCTAAAACTTTCTTGTTGGTGGAATGACTTTGGGTTTTAGGTTCAGTCTTGCGGCTTCATAAATCACTAGAGACTTAATATCTGGATATGGTTTCCTTTCAAGTGAAATTATTTAAATCACAACTGAACATTAAAATGTTCAATGACAAGAACTGGATTAAGTTTGAAAATGAGATACATAAAAAAGATACACCATGGCTAATAGCAACAAACACTCATAGTCCTTCACATACATTAACTCATTTGATAGTCACAACCACTCTATGAAATAGGTATTATTATAACTTCTATTTTACTAATAAGGAAGACGAAGCTCAGAAAAGTTAAGTAATTTACCCCAGGTCACCCAGCTATAAATGGCAGACCACAATTCAAACACCCAGGCACCGTGGACCCAGAGTTATTTCTCTGAAATGCTATGCTACAAAAAAGTGAGAATATCTGTGTGTGAGAGAAGTTGCTGAAATTAAGATACCTCTGCAACTTAGTGTGTACTGTACAAAGGCAACGTTGAGGCTATGGGCACGGCCCCATCTTTTGAGAAGAGACTTTCAGTAGTTACCCGTGAAACTGATTTAATTAGAAATCTGTTTTGTTAATGGCCCTGTCTGTGAAATCTCTGCCAATAAACACATTTGCATATGCCAGTTGAAATGCCATCTTACACTGTGTTAGGTGTAAGTTTCCAGTACTTACATTTAACTAGATGAGGCGGAATAATTATATGACTCCTACCGCTCCTCCACACTCAACATCAAATTAGCCCAAGTCTTCCCACTTCTCCCTTTAGTGCTCTAAATCAGGGCATGCAGACTTTTCTAGATAATTTGTTTTTGACACATCTAATTTATGTATTTGTCTTTTATATTAGTTTAGGAGACTATGGTAACTATAGTAGCTTTTTGTAATTCATTGTCCCTTCTGTAGGGGAGTGTTTTAAAAATTATATTACACTGTTATAATACCATGCAGCCATTTAAAAAGATTAAGGTAGATACAGACAACTAACTACGAGTGCTATTGCTACAACTGTTACCATTATCTTGCTGCTGCTAACACCTCCGCCTCCAATACTATTATTATTATTATTATTATTTTTTTTTTTGAGACGGAGTCTCGCTCTGTCGCCCAGGCTGGAGTGCAGTGGCGCAATCTCGGCTCACTGCAAGCTCCGCCTCCCGGGTTCACGCCATTCTCCTGCCTCAGCCTCTCCCAGTAGCTGGGACTACAGGCGCCCGCCACCATGCCCGGCTAATTTTTTGTATTTTTAGTAGAGACGGGGTTTCACCGTGGTCTCGATCCCCTGACCTCGTGATCCGCCCGCCTCGGCCTCCCAAAGTGCTGGGATTACAAGCGTGAGCCACTGCGCCCAGCCCCCAATACTATTATTGTTACTAACAGCAGACACTTGTATGGCCTTTGCCTTGAGTTAGGGGATGTTCTAAACACTTCATGCTTATTAATTAATAGCTTTCTCTGCAAGGATATGCAAGAAATGATCAAGTGGTTCCTCTGGAAAGGAAATCTTGGGCAACTGAAGTCCAGCCTAGGAACTTAGTTTTCATTGTATCCCTTTATATTTGAAATGAGCACACACGTATTGAATTTCATAATAAAATAATTTTAATATAATAACTTTATTAATTTATTTATTATTAATAATTTATAATTAATAATTTATAATTAATTTATTATAATTTATTTATTATTAATTTAAAAATAATATGACCATAAACGTTGAAGTAGGTAAATGGAAAATAAACAGCAAGCAGTACATGAATACATGTGCACCGTGGCTGTAAATTTAACAGAAAAAAAATATCATGGCCAATACTAAGAGACACACTTCAAGTCTCCCTTCAAGAAAAGATTCACTAGTTTTTATTTCCACCAACAGTGTACCAGCATCCCCCTTCCTCCACTTCCTCCCCAGCATACGTTATTTTTTGTCTTTTTGATGATAGCCATTTTAACTGGGGTGAGATGATATCTAATTGTGGTTTTGATTTGCATTTTCCTAATTAGTGATGTTGAGCATTTTTAATATACCTGTTGGCCAATTGTAGGTCTTCTTTTGAGAAATGTTGGGTGTGGGGGATGAGGAGAGGTAGGTCAATGCGTATAAAAATACAGTTAGAATAAGTTCTAGGTTTGATAGCATGGAAGGGTGACAAGAGCTAACAATAATTTATTGTATATTGTGAAATAGCTAGAAGATTTGGAAAGTTTCCAACACAAAGGAATGATACATGTTTAAGGTGGTGGATATCTTAATTACCACCTTAATTCGATCATTCCATAGTTCATACATATATCAAAATATCACATGTACCACATAAATATGTACAATTATTATGTATCAATTTTTAAAAAGGAAGAAAGGACTGGCTGCTCAGCTTCCAGAAGTGGTGAGTTGATAGCCTCCAGCGAGATATTCAGACCAAGGTCCTTCTCTTTTCCAAAAGTCTGAGCTAGGTGGTGGAACAATGGCCTGCCCAATCCCTTCCAGTGTGAAATTCCTTTAACCTTTGCTCCAGAACTCCTCAGCATGCTGGGGAGTTTGTCAGTTCCGCGTGGCAGTCTGACAGCTCCCCCTGCTGTTATGTGCTTGCCTTTTCTTTTCTCTTTTTTCTTTTCTCCTTTTCTTTTTTTTCTTTCCTTTTCTTTTATCTTTTCTTTTTTTTTCTTTTTCTTGTTTTTTTTTTTTTTGAGACAGAGTCTCACTCTGTTGCTCAGGCTGGAGTGCAGCAGTGAAATCTCAACTCACTGCAACCTCCGACTCCTGGGTTCAAGCGATTCTCCTGCCCCAGTCTCCCGAGTAGCTGGGACTACAGGCGTGCACCACCATGCTCGGCTAATTTTTGTATTTTTAGTAGAGACAGGGTTTCACCATGTTGGCCAGGCTGGTCTCAAACTCCTGACCCCAAGTGATCAGCCCACCTTGGCCTCGCAAAGTGCTGGAATTACAGGCATGAGCTACCGCACCCAGCCTCAATATTTTAAATATCACTGCATATTAGGTTATTATTTAATATTTATGTTACTATGACTATGAAAATGCCATTTACAACACCACCATGTAGACAATTGTAGCTATTTTTCCTTTCTTACACAATTTTCTGCTTTTCCTGAAATTAAATTTTTCTTCTTTTTCTTAATTGGCAACATTTCTATGCCCCTGGGGAGTCAGTATAAAATGATGGTTTCAGGAAAGT
The DNA here is from genome assembly GCF_006542625.1 of Nomascus leucogenys. Lineage (NCBI taxonomy): Eukaryota > Metazoa > Chordata > Mammalia > Primates > Hylobatidae > Nomascus > Nomascus leucogenys. Next base: position 12,012,998 of record NC_044401.1, read on the forward strand.
CTCTGTTAATATCTGTGGAAATGGAGAGAAAAATATGAAAATAAAAATAAAAAGTTTCTGCAGTCAGATTGCCTAGTTTGAGCCTTGTGATGCTTCTTACTAGCTGTGTGATCTTGGGCTATCTAGTTAATCTGCTGTGCTTTTCTTTCCTTTTCTGTAAAATAGGTACGATAAATACATCTATTGCATAAGTTTCCTATGCAAAGTGTCTTAGAAGAGTATCTGCCTACATAATAGCACACCATAAATGTCAGCCTCAAGCCTTCTGTCAGTTTGCCTGAGCCTCTAAATATGCTCACTCAACTGAAGGAGTCTGTCAATAAATATGATCTTTGCAGAAGTGTCTCCCAGAATCTTCCAACCTGCCCCACACAGGAGTGTTGGTCCTCTCCTTTCTTTTTCTTTTCCTATCTTTTCTTTTTCTTTTTTGAGACAGGGTCTTCCTCTGTTGCCCAGGTGGGAGTACAGTGGTAAGATCATGGTTCCCCGCAGCCTCGATCACCCGGGCTCAAGCAATACCCCTGCCTCAGGCTCCCAAGTCGCTGGGACTACAGGCAAGCACCACCATGCCCAGCTAACATTTTTTGGTTTTGTTTTTTTTGTGCAGATGGGGTTTTGCCATGTTGTCTAGGCTGGTCTTGAACTCCTGGCCTCAAGTGATCCTCCTGCCTTGGCCTCCCAAAGTGCTGGGATTACAGGCATGAACCACTGTGCCCGGCCTTGCCCTCTCCCCTTATCCAGGATTTCTCTTTATCTTCCCTTGCTCCTGGTTTTGATCCCCTGACTTTTGGTACTACATGTCTTCCTCTTTCTTGGTTCGTAACTGTATTTTAATCAAGCGTATCTATAGCTTTTTGGAAAAGAGCTTTCTGAGAAGTAATTTTTTTTGAGAAATAGCATGTCTGAAAATATCTGTATTCTATCCTTACACTGATTAATAATTTGATTGGATATCGAATTCTGAAATAAAAATAATTTGTCTTCAGAATAATGAAGGCATTCTGCCATTGTGTTCTTTCTTCTATATTGCTGTGGAGAGGTCTAAAGCTGTTCTAATTCCTGATCCTTAACTATGACTTCCTCTCTTTGACCTCAATATTCTAAAATTTCTTTCTTTCTTCCTTTCCTTCCTTCCTTTCTTCTTTCTTTCTTTCTTTCTTTTTCTTTCTCCTCTTTCTTTCTTCTTTCTTTCTTTCTTCTTTCTTTCTTCTCTTTCTTTCTTTCCTTCTTCTTTCTTTCCTTCTTTCCCTCTCCCCTTCCCTCCCCTCCCCCTCCTCTCCCCTCCCCTCCCTCCCTCCCCTCCCCTTCCCTTCCCTTCCTTCTTCCTTACTTTTTTTTCTCTCTCTCTCTCTTTCTTTTTTGAGACAGGGTCACTCTGTCGCCCAGGCTGGAGTACAGTGGTGCAATCATGGCTCACTATAGCCTTGACCTCCTGGGCTCAGGTGATCCTCCCACCTCAGCCTCCCTAGTAGCTGGGACTACACGAATGCACCACCACGCCCAGCTAATTTTTGTATTTTTTTGTAGAGATATGGTTTTGTTATGTCACCCAGGATGGAATAATAAAATTTTATGATGATGTGTATTTACATTTAAAATGTGTTGTGGGTTTCTTTCTTCCATAAATTATAACTCATTTTATGCAGCGTTCTGCTTCTTGCTTTTTTTTTTCTAAGTGTATCTTCAGATCTGAGCTTATCAGCTGGTCTCCTGGAAGATTTGCCTCAAGAAGCACAATATGCAGAGATGGCAATGCATGTGTAGGACAAGCTTATCATAAATTATGGTGTTTTTAAAAAAACTTTAAATAATAAAGTAATTAAACATATATTTAGTAAAAAAATGATAAAGATCTTCATGTGGGTATAAGTACATATTTCAAATAAACTTTTTGGTCATTTTAGGATTTTTGGCTGACATCAGGTTAGACCTGATTTGATTGTCATTGTTTTTGTCTGGAATGTGACCAATAAAGAGCCTGCTTAAGGACTATGACTGGCCAGGTGTGGTGGCTCATTCCTGTATCCCAGCACCTTGGGAGGCTGAGTCAGGAGGATCACTTGAACTTAGGAGTTCAAGACCAGCCTGGGCAACATAGTGAAACTTCATTTCTTCAAAAAATACAACAATTAGCTGGGTGTGGTGTTCGCAGCTACTTAAGGGGCTGATGTGGGAGGATCACTTGAATCCCGGAGGAGGAGGTTACAGTGAGCTGAGACTTCGCCACTGCACTCCAGCCTGGGCCACAGAGTGAGACCCTGTCTCAAAAAAAAAAAGATTATAACTGCCCACTTTGCCTTTTGTGTTACTGGTCTCCTTTCCTTATATTTAAATTATCTTTTTTTTTTTTTTTTTTTTGAGATGGAGACTTGCTCTGTCACCCAGGCTAGAGTGCAATGGCACGATCTCTGCTCACTGCAACCTCTGCCTCCCAGCCTCAAGTGATTCTCCTGCCTCAGCCTCCTGAGTAGCTGGGATTATAGGCACCTGCCATCATGCCCGGCTAATTTTTGCAGAGACGGGGCTTCACCGTGTTGGCCAGGCTGGTCTTGAACTCTTGACCTCAGGTGATCTGCCAGCCTCGGCCTCCCAAAGTGCTGGGATTACTGGCATGAAACACCATGCCTGGCCTATTTGAATTATTTTAAATCTGCATTTCCCTTGAAAGAATCTTCCGAAGTCATTTGTCCACTTAGTTGCATTCATTTAACAAGACACACATAAACTACAGAAAAATTCAATAATCTGAGAGTGCTGCTATTAATCTCATGAACTATTTTACATATGGATTGAGTATAGGTACCAATGTCAATCTGAATACTAAACTATTAGTATAGCTCCTTTAAAAAATAAAAATGTAAAGAAAAATTTTAATATGTTCACTTTATGTACCATTGAATTGTTTTTTATACCTCTAGGGGCAAACATCTCACTTTGAAAGCAGATACTTGGCTGGCACAGTGGCTCATGCCTTTAATCTCTACACTTTAGGAGGCCACATTAGGAGAATTGCTTGGGGCCAGGAGTTCAAGAGCAGCCTGGGCAACATTTAGAGACTCCATTTCTAAAAAAAAAAAAAATTAGCTGGGTGTGGTGGCACATGCCTGTAGTCCCAGCTACTTGGGAGGCTGAAGGAGGAGGATTGCTTGAACCTAGGAGGTTGAGGCTGCTGTGAGACAGGATTGTGCCACTGCACTCCATCCTGGGCGACAGAATGAGACCTAGTCTCAAAAAAAGAAAAAGAAAAAGAAAAAAATACAGTAGATGCTCTAGAACATCTATTCTTTTGGCATGTTGTTATGATGGATTAAAAAAACCCCACAATATCTTTGATAGGTACATGTTGTTACAGTGTGCCTGCTTTTTATCTTTTTCTCTTAGACTGTTATATCTCTCAGATCTACAGACCTAACCAATTTACAGTTTATTATGCCTTTGTTTTTCTAGGGTAATTAAATACATGTAGTGAGTCTTATGGTGCATAAGGCATTATGCTAGTACTATAGAGGCATGTTTCTTAAACTTTCACATATATTCAAATCACTTGAGGATTTTGTTTTGTTTTGTTTTGTTTTGTTTTGAGCCAGAATCTCACTCTGTCACCCAGGCTGGAGTGCAGTGCCATGATCTCAGCTCACTGCAACCTCCACCTCCCGGGTTCAAGGGATTCTCCTGCCTCCAGCCTCCCAGGTAGCTGAGACTACAGGTGCCCACCACCACGCCCGGCTAATTTTTGTATTTTGATAGAGACGGGATTTCACCATGTTGGCCAGGCTGGTCTTGAACTCCTGACCCCAAGTGATTGGCCCACCTCGGCCTCCCAAAGTGCTGGGATTACAGGCGTGAGACACTGAGCCTGGCCTGAAGATTTTTTTTTTGAAATGGAGTCTTGCTCTGTCCCCCAGGCTGGAGTGCAGTAGCATGATCTCGGCTCACTGCAAGTTCTGCCTCCTGGGTTCACACCATTCTCCTGCCTCAGCCTCTGGAGTAGCTGGGATTACAGGCATGCACCACCATACCTGGCTAATTTTTGTATTTTTAGTAGTGACGGGGTTTCACCATGCTGGTCAGGCTGGTCTTGAACTCCCAACCTCAGGTGATCCGCCCGCCTCGGCCTCGCAAAGCGCTGGGATTACAGACGTGTGCCACCGTGCCCAGCCTGAAGATATATATATATATATATTTTTTTTTTGAGACGGAGTCTTGCTCTTTTGCCCAGGCTGGAGTGCAGTGGCGCAATCTTGGCTCACTGCAAGCTCCGCCTCCCAGGTTCACGCCATTCTCCTGCCTCAGCCTCCCAAGTAGCTGGGACTACAGGCGCCCGCTAATGCGCCCGACTAATTTTTTGTATTTTTAGTCGAGACGGGGTTTCACCGTGTTACCCAGAATGGTCTCGATCTCCTGACCTCGTGATCCGCCCGCCCCGGCCTCCCAAAGTGCTGGGATTACAGGTGTGAGCCGCCACGCCCGGCCGAAGATATTTTTTAATGCAGATCCCAATTCAGTATGGCAGGGGTTGGGCCTGTGATGCTGCATTTCTCATAAGCTCCCAGATGATGATGATGTTGGCCTATAAAGATGCTTTGAGTTGCACAGTTGGGGCGCCAAGACATGCACAATCTGGTCTCTGTGATTAAGGGATTTATCCTATACTCAGGGATGAGCATGAACGTAAGTAAGAACCCCAAATTTATGAAATTGGGATATAGCTCTCCTTTTTTAATGTCTCTATGCTCCCATTCTCCTCAAGGCCACCAAATTTTACCTACCCACTTGGACAGTTGCAACATGTGCTATGTGTTTCAAAGCTCATTTGTACTCCCTGAGTATACTTTTCCTGAGGCCTTTGCTCTTTGAGAATTAATAGATTAATCTATTGTTTTAAAACTTATTACTGTCTATCAATGTCTAATCCATTTCAGGTGTTATACTGAAATTTGTACCAGATGTCATTTAACAATGCAAGCAAAGAGTCTCTCTTTTTCATACATGCTGGAAAGAGGGTAGCAAGTTAGCCTTAGGATCTGGGACTCATCTACCATGCAGTTCCATGATTAAATACCCAGGAGATACATACCTAGCATAGTCCTGGAAAGTAAACATTTTTCTGAATGAGTAGGACTCTGGGCCTGCAGGAAAAATAAATCCAGAAAAGAACCTTGTTAGCCTTGAAATGGACTCCTGAAAGGATTAACAATCAGTGATAAATGTTCACTGTCCCCAAAGAGCTGAATATGTTGGGCTATTTTGAGCAAATCCTATTCATCACTGTTGACCCATAATAGCTATCCATCTATTATACTGACTGGTAAGGATCTGCACTGAGGAGGTCAGCTTTATAACTTGCTTGGCTCCAAGTTACCATGGTGGCTGTTACACCTGTCGCTTTCACCAAGCAACTGTGTCTTCACCATAACTGCCAACGCACACGGACTCACCTCTTCTTCTTTTCAGCAGAAAAGAGAATACTGTATAGTAACATGGTTCTTCCTGTCCAGGTCTGCCTGTCACATTTAACAGGCTTCTTGAAAGAGTAAAGGCAGACCCAGAGCACGCCAAAGGCAGTCAAGAGATCTTTTTTTTTTTTTTTTTTTTTTTGAGACGGAGTCTCGCTCTGTCACCCAGGCTGGAGTGCAGTGGCGCGATCTCGGCTCACTGCAAGTTCCGCCTCCCGGGTTCACGCCATTCTCCTGCCTCAGCCTCTCCGAGTAGCTGGGACTACAGGCGCCCGCCACCACGCCCGGCTAATTTTTTGTATTTTTAGTAGAGACGGGGTTTCACCGTGGTCTCGATCTCCTGACCTCGTGATCCGCCTGCCTCGGCCTCCCAAAGTGCTGGGATTACAAGCGTGAGCCACCACGCCCGGCCAGTCAAGAGATCTTTATTAGCAGAGTCAGGTCAGGTCGCGCAGAGAGAGAGAGCGCTGTTGGGATGGGATATTTATATCCCTTAGGGCTACGTGGGTATCGATGATTGGGTCTGGGGGGCGGGCCTGGGGATGAGCGGGGGGAGCGGGAGGTGTTATTTTCTTATTGGGTCTTTCTTGGCGGGCTTAACATTGCGTCAGGTGTGGAGAGGGAGGAAGAACCCGGAACTGTCGCCATCTTGTGGTACCTTACGTGTCTGCGCCACCCAACAGTCCTCCCTTTTGTTTAAGAGGGGGTTGAGGGGCGTCGTGATTCGTCTGGCTACTTCCTGCTGAGTGGGGGCGTTGTAAGAGGGAAAGAGAGTTTTAGAGGGCTGTTAGGGAGGTTTGACACGGGGTATGATGGGTATAATAGGAGAACAAGTCCGAGGAGGAGGGCACTATATGTGAACACCTCTTGAGGGGTGTAGTCTGTGAAGGTCTCTTGAAGATATAGAAGCCATCCGAGCGGTAACGACGGATCAGCGATGAGCCAGCTGTCAGTGCAGAGATCGTTGAGGAACCGCTGGAATCGGTGTGTTGTTGTCATTTCGAAGACTGAAGTTTGACCGAAGGGCCGTTAGCAGGCTGTGAGACCGTCTATGGAGCCTGCTTCGTCTTCGCAGGTAGCTAAAAGTATAATTTCTAAGGAGAAGCTGGTTAAATGTCTAGGGATTGGGCTGTAAGTCTGAAAGTTGGGACACACTGTATCCTAGTGAAGTGGCTCCTAACCTGTGCCTAGGAGAGAAGTTGTTAGAGAGATTCCGAGCATTATGGGCAGAAAGACTGCTCGTTTTTGTCGAGGGCCTGTGAGAGAATTGGACTCAGGGTGATCAAACTGGTAGGCTTGGAGGCCTTCGGAAAAGGAGAGTAGTGTGAGTTGAGAGACTAGAGTGGTAGGTCCGACGTTGAGACATTGTAAAGGGGAGTCGGCCGGCAGGGATGCAGAGCCTCCCATTATGAGAGGAGGGGAATATACGGCGTTGGGCTAGGTAGGGCGTCCCCTACTAGCCGATCGACCGTGTGGTGAGTCAGAGCTTCCGAGTGGATCGTCACTGAAACGGAAGGACCGATGGGCCTTTGGAAGGCCGAGGGCCGTGGGCCATCTGGTACCAGGATTTTAGTGAGCAAGGAGGAGGGGCCCAGGCTGGGCAAGTGAGAGGGAGGGAGAAAACTCAGTTCCCTGGAGGCCGAGACTGGGTTTGGTAACTTGAGGTATACAGGGGCCGGGGAGGGAGGAATTGATGGATTTGAAGCAGTCGGAAGTGGGAACTTGAGAGGCATTAAATAGAAGTAGTCCTTGATTGAGGAATAGTTGCCAAGAGGAGTGTATGGGGATGGTGTTGACTGGTGAGTGTAATTGTGTGACTGTAATTCGGTCTCACCTAGCGAAATGTGCTCGTTGACTTGGGACAAGACTTGTTGAGAATTAGTTTTGAGTGTGCGGGTGATGGTTAGGGTTTGTGCTGGGTAGGACCAGGCATTGCACCGAGTGTAGCTGATGACATTTGTGAGTGACCTTCTGTGAGCGTTGTAGGTTTCTTTTACAGTGAATAGGTAATAAGGTTGCGATGAGAGACTGCTAGGGGAGGAAAGTCCATGGAGGAGGATATAAGAGGCGGAGAGCCAGAAGAGAGGGCCTGGAGTATGAAGTTTATATTTCTGGAATAAGGCTGTAGGGAGTAACTTTATCCAGTCTAGATGGAGTTCTAATGACAGTTTAGTGAGGGTTTCCTTGAGTGGACGGTTGGTACGTTCAACCGTTCCAGAGGACTGGGGGTGATAGGGGATGTGGAAAAGCCATGGGATGTTAAGAGCGGCAGCTATATTTAGTGAGACACGGGATGTAAATTCGGGACCATTGTCAGTTTGGAGGGATGTGGGGATTCCGAACCTCGGGATGATTTAAATCAAGTTGCCAATCACTGCCTGGAATGTGTCCTCTGGCCTGATGGGTCGGGAAGGGTCCTGGCCTTAAGGGAGTTTGTGGGTTTGTTCGTTGACAGATGGGGCAGGCAGATGTGAGCTGTTTAAGGAATTGTAGGTCAGAGGAATCTAGGGTGAAGAAGGAGTTGAGGAAGGTTTTCAGTGTTTGAGGATTTGTGTGGAAAATAGAGTGAAGGTACGAGAAGAGGGCGTGTTTTGAGAGGTTAGGCGACTGTGTTGGCGGTGGCTGTGTGAGTCGTAAAGGGTTAACATGAGAGTGGGGGGTAGAGTTGATAAAGCTGCCTGTCTGGCCTCCTGATCTGCTTTGTTGTTACCTTGTGTCACTGGGGACGAGTCAATTTGGTGGGACTTGCAGTGAGTGATGCCTATTTTAGTAGGAAGTAAGGAAGCTTGGAGGAGGCGAGTGATGTGGGTGGCATTAGTAATAGATGTTCCTTTGGTTGTCAGGAGTCCTCTTTCCTTCCAAATGGCTGAATGAGAGAGAAGGATGTGGAAAACGTATTTGGAGTCAGTATATAGTGTAAGTGAGGTGTCTGCTGCTAATTCAAATGCTCGAGTGGCTGCGATGAGTTCAGCTTGCTAATTTGTGGTATTAGGTGGCAGGGATTTTGCCTCAATGGTTTTTGTTAGGGACACTACGGCATACCCTGCGAGACGCTTTCCATTATGTGTCCTGTTGGAGTAACTGAAAGGGCTGTTTGACTGTGGCCTCTACAGGCTCGGATGGGGGTCTCTGGGAGAGGTCGTAAAGTGGTTTTGCTAGTAAAGAGTAGTTAGGAATCCAGGTTCTAAAGTAACCAGCTAATCCTAGGAAAGAGAGTATTTCTTGTTTTGTGGGCCTCTGATGAAGCACTTGTGGTCTAGGGTGATGGCCTTTGAGTCGTGAGAAAGAAGGACTCCCAAATAAGTTACTTGTGTTAGTGAGAGTTGGACCTTTTGGGGGGACACCCGGTAGCCTTTGTCTGTGAGGAAGTTGAGTAGGGAAGTGGTGTCGGTTTGGGAGGCAACTAGAGATGGACTGCATAAGAGGCTACATATTGGAGGAGGTTTGACTGGGGAAGATTTAGTTGTTTTAAGTCTGAGGCAAGAGTTTGACCAAAGATATGGGGGCTATCTCTGAACCCTTGAGGGAGGACTGTCCATGTGAGTTGTTGTGATTGTTGGGTGTCTGGGTCAGTCCAGGTGAAGGCGAAAAGGTCTTGCGATTGAGGAGAGAGGGAGATTGTGAAGAAGGTGTCTTTAAAATCTACTACTGAAAAATGTGTGGCATTGGGGGGAATGGAGGATAAGAGGGTATAGGGGTTGGGAACTAGTGGGTGAATGGGTTTAATGGCCTCATTGATAAGTCTGAGGTCTTGGATGAGGCGGAATGTACCATTGGATTTTTTGACTGCTAGGATAGGAGTGTTATATGGTGAATGAGTTGGTCTAAGGAACCCTTTTCTCAAGAGGTCTGAGATAACTGGTTGTAATCCCCTCAGGCTGGAGGTGGGGAGAGGGTATTGGGGTTGACTGGGAAAGTGATGTGGATCTTTGAGGAATATTCGTACGGGGGTGCATGAAGCCAATGAGGGAGTGGTGGTGTCCCAAACCATGGGATTGACGCCTGTTGGGAGTGAAGGCAGAGCGGGGGCGGGAGCCTGCTGTATGGAGTCAGCTACTAAAGCAATGAGTGGGGTGGATCTGGGGAGGGCGGTTGGGTTAAACGTGATGGAGGTTTTGAATTTAGAGAGAATATCCCTTCCTAGTAGGGGAAGGGGGCACTGGGGCATGACTAGGAACCGGTGAGAAAATATGTGGCCGGAGAAGGTGCAGGAGAGAGGAGGGGTGGCTCTCGGACGTATGGTTTGGCCTCCAACCCCGACTATAGGAGATCCAAAAAGGGAAGTGACACCCCAGAATTCCCTCAAAACCGAGAAGGTAGCTCCGGCGTCAAGGAGGAATGTGATGAGGCATCCATCCACCATTAGAGAGACCCTGGGCTCCTGTGCAGTGATAAATTGTGTTGGGAAAGGAGTCCCAAGGCCCCATCAGTCTTCGATGGCCAGTCCTAAGAGGTCGAGAGTGGGGCTGGGGGCTGGCCTGGCTTCCCTTCGGGAGCCGGGGCAGTCTACGGCCCAGTGGCCAGGCTGGTGGCATTTAGGACACGGCCGAGGGGGGGGCCTGGGATTTGGGCACTCTCGGACCCAATGACCTTCCTTTCCACATTTAAAACAGGGCCCAGGGGGCTGACGGTGAGGCGGATGACTGGAGGATTTATGGCCGTGTGACCGTGACGCGGGCCGAGGAGAGGCCTGGAGGGCTTGTGCTAATAATTGGTATTTTTGCCTCTTTGCTTTCTCGTCCCGGTTATGATAAACCTTGAACGCCGTTGCCAGTATCTCGGATTGAGGGGTGAAGGGGCCTCTGTTTAACTTCTTTAGTTTTTGTCTGATGTCGGGAAAACTTTGTGCAAAGAAATGGGACATGAGGAGTTGTCTACCATCGGGGGTTTCTGGGTCTATGTTGGTGTATTGTTGGAGTGCCTTTGTAAGGCGGTCTAGAAATGCGGATGGGTTTTCATGTTTGTCTTGTATTATTTCATGAAGTTCTTCAAAATGAACTGCCTTTTGGGCTGCTTTGCATAGTCCAGCCATTAGGCAGGTAGCAAAATGGTCTCTGGCTGCTACTCCATTTTGGGTGTTATAGTCCCAGTTAGGCTCTTGCTCGGGCACTGCCTGTGCCTCCAGTGGCAAGGCTGGGGTCGTGTGGTGAACCTCGTCCGCGTCAGTGCCAGCCTGATCCCAGACTCATCTACGCTCCTCAGGGAGAAGGGTGTTGGAGAGGACTGTGTAGATGTCATGGAAGGTGAGGCTGTAAGCTTGGAGAAGGTGCTGAAATTCCTTAATGTAGGAAGCGGAATTGGAGGTGTAGGAACCTAAGCGTTTTTCGATTTGGGATAAGTCAGCTATGGAGAAGGGAACGTGGACTCGGATGATACCTTCTGCTCCAGCTACTTCTCTAAGGGGGGCGAGAATGGGATGGTGAGATCTCGAGCGGGTGTTGGGAGGGCTAAATGACGGGGGGGAAGAGGACGGCAGAAGTGACGAGGAGGAAGTGGAGGAAGGAGGGGGCGAGTTGGGGAGGGTGGCAGCCAGAAGGGTGGCGGCCGGAAGGCGAGGCAGAGGGTGGTGGTATGGGGGGGGCTCGTCGGCTGGGTCGAAGTCGGGGGCAGAGGGAGGGGTTGGCAGTTTAAGAGAGGCAAGGAGCTGCTGGGGTTCGTAAGGGAGGCAGAGGTTAGGTCGTCCCGTAGGAGGAAGAAGCTGTGAATATATGGGATCTCTACCCATTTTAGAGCAGCTAGGGTGGGGATTTATGTTAACGGTCTGCCTGAAAGGTAGGCCCCGGAGGGGAAGACTTACCGAAATGAGGCCGGTGTTGTGCGGAGAGGTTGGCAAACAGGAAAATGGGTGAAGACTGGTTTGGGGTCTGGGTCGGGCCTGGAAAAGGATCAGGATCCCACTGAAGGGTGGGGAGTCCCGATCCGAGTCACGGCACCAATGAAAGAGTAAAGGCAGACCCAGAGCACGCCAAACGCAGTCAAGAGATCTTTATTAGCAGAGTCAGGTCAGGTCGCGCAGAGAGAGAGAGCGCTGTTGGGATGGGATATTTATATCCCTTAGGGCTACGTGGGTATCGATGATTGGGTCTGGGGGGCCGGCCTGGGGATGAGCGGGGGGAGCGGGAGGTGTTATTTTCTTATTGGGTCTTTCTTGGCGGGCCTAACATTGCGTCAGGTGTGGAGAGGGAGGAAGAACCCGGAACTGTCGCCATCTTGTGGTACCTTACATGTCTGCGCCACCCAACACTTCTAACTCTAATTAATTATTGAATATTGATTGAGTAATGACTTTGTAAATGCACTCTGGCCTTCTGGGGAATCAAAGATGCCTAAGAGTTGGTTCCCATCTTCACAGAGCTCGTATTACAGTTTTTCTGAGAATACAAAATTTTTTGAAAAGTTCACTATGAGCCATTAAGCAAGTCTTCTTCCCCTTTTTGTTTCTGGTAGCTAGGAGAAGTGACTGGCATATAGTAGGTGACCAAAATGTGTTTGTAAAAATGACTATGAAACCAAGAAAGTAAGTAATAGTTTAGGCAATAATGAGCACTCACAAGACATAAAAAACTAATTTTAAAATGAACTCTGCAGACAATGATGCAGGAACAATGTTTCTCAAACTGGGGTCATAAGTTTGTTTCAAGAATATTTTTGATTTTATAAATGTATGAGATTCACATTTGAGGAATTTATCTCTGGTTTCATGTTTGTATGTATTTAGTCAACAATATAATTAAAATAATTTAATATTAGGGAATCCTCAGAAATATTGTCCTTTTAATAGAAAATTATTCAATGGCATATGAATTCCGTTTGAATTCTGTTTCAAATAAATTGAAAAACAGTTTAAAAATTATATTCGAATAAGAGTAATTTAAATAATTACTGAATAGTTACTCTTAAGACAATAATTGATAATTTAAAGAAATTATTATTATTATTTTGAGACAAGGTCTCACGCTGTCACCCAGACTGAAGTGAAGTGGTGCGATCTCGGCTCACTGCAACCTCCAGCTCCTGGGCTCAAGGGATCCTCTCGCCTCAGCCCTCCAAGTAGCTGGGACTACAGGCATGCATCACCATGCCTGGCTAAGTTTTGTATTTTTTATAGAGATGGGGGTCTTACCAAGTTGCCCAGGCTGGTCTTGAACTCCTGAGGTCAAGTGATCCACTAGCCTTGGCCTCCCAAAGTGCTAGAGATTACAGGTGTAGCCACTGCACCTGGCCAAGAAATTATTACTGATTTTTTTAGGTGTGATTGTTTTCTTTTTAAAATAATTTTTAGTTTTTTTTTTTTTTTTCAAGATGGGGTCTCCCTCTGTTGCTCAAGCTGGAGTGCAGGGGCACTATCAAAGCTCACTGGACCCTTGAACTTCTGGGCTCAAGCAACCCTCCCACTCAACTCCAAGTATTTGAGACTACAGGTGCTTGCCCCATGCCTGGCTAGTAGAATCTTTATTTAAAAAAAAAAAAAACATACTGAAATAGGTCTGAATGGGATGATATGATGTCAGCGATTTGTTCTGAAGTAAGATGTCTGCAATTCGTTCTCAAGTAACAAGGAGTGTGTTGTTAGTATGTGGAGATACAGATTGTGGTAGGCAGAATAGTGGCTCCCCAGAGATGTCCATGCCTTAATCCCCAGAAGTTAAAGTAGCAGATGGAATTAAGGGTGCTAATCACCTGACCTTAAAATTATGAGATTATCCTACATTATCCAAGTGGGCACAATGTAATCACAAAAGTCCTTATATGTGGAAAAGGGTGGAAGAGTCAGAATCACAGTGATGCAAAGTGAGAATGACTTCACTGGCTTTTGCTGGCTTTGAAGATGGAAGAAAGCCACAAGCCAAGGAATGTGGGCAGCCTCTAGAATCTGGAATAGATGAGTAAATGGAATCCTCTCTTGAGCCTCAAGGAAGGAACTTAGTACTGCAGACACCTTGATTTTAGCCCGCTGAAACCCATTTGCTAGAAATCATCAGTGAAACCAACTTGGCTTAGAGGGATTTTTTGGTTTGTTTTGGTAGAATATTTTTTAGTCCAAATTCAATTTATTTAATAGATAAAGGATCATTCAAATTTTATTTCTATTTCACTTTTATTAAGTTGTATTTTTCAGTAAATTTGTACCTTTTATATATGTTGTTAAATGTCTTGGTACAAAGCTGATCATTACATTCTTTCATTATTTGTTTGATATTTATAGCCCCTCTTTTTATTCATAATATTGCCAATATGTATTTTTTTCTTACTTTAAATCTGTCTTTAGGGATTTTTCTATTGTATTACTCTTTCTAAAGATTCAACTTTTATTGAGTTAATTTTCCTTATTGTCTATTTAATATTTTACTTGTTTCTGCTGTTATGACCGTCCATTTTGGGTTTAATCTGCTCTTCTTTCCTTAGCTTCTTAACATAGAAGTGTGGTCATTTTAAAAGCTTCTTTTCTAATACAAGATTTAAAGCTTTAAGTTTTCCTCTAAACACTGCTTAGCTGCATCCTATAAATTTTGTTGTATTTTCATTTTCTGTCTGCCTAGAACATAACATTTTCAAATTTCCTTTGTGTTTTTTTTGTCATTTGTTTATTTGTTTATTTATAAATTTGGTGTTTAATTTCAAATGTGGGGAGCTTTCTTAGTTAATTTATTGTAATTTATGTACAATTTAATTACGTTGTGTTTAGAGAAACTACTGCGTAATATTTTAATCTTTAAAAATGTGTTAACATTTACTATATGCAGAATCCATCATATGGTCTATTTTTGTGAAATCTCATGTATTCTTTAAAATAATGTGTATCCTGAGGTTATTATAAATAATGTTCTATATTATATATAATGCTCTATAAAACCACCTTGACCCATTAGGTCAAAGTGGTTGAGATTGAAATCCAAATCTCTGAATTCTTATTGGACTTTTATTTAAATTATTCCATAAATTACTGGGACATGAGTTAAAATCTCTAGCTATTACTATAGATTTGTTTCTCTCATCCGTTAGTTTTGTTTCTTGTATTTTGAAGCTATGTAAATTTAAATGCATATATATTTATGTGAATTATGCTTCCTGATAAATTGCCCCTATTATCATTACAAAATGTAATTTTTAACTCTGGAAATAGTCTTTGTCATGAAGTTTACTTTATATATTGATGTATATACTATTTTTAAAATCATTTTAAATATAATTGCTCTATTTGCTTTCAAAATACTTTTATTTTCAGTAGTTGTTTAGTTATGCATAGATAATGTCACAGTCTTTCTGTAACTAATACATAACTTATACTAAGTTACATATAATATAAAAACTATGTAGCACTATATTTTCACTTACCCCATTCATTCTTCATAGTATTACTGTCATATATATGTATATATATATATATATATACACACATATATGTGTGTGTATATATATATAATATGTATTTTGAGATGGAGTCTCGCTCTGTTGCCCAAGCTGGAGTGCAGTGGTATGATCTTGACTCACTGCAGCCTCCTTCACCTCCCTGGTTCAAGCAATTCTCCTGCCTCAGCCTCCCTAGTAGCTGGGACTACAGGCACGCACCACCACAGCCAGCTAATTTTTCTGTATTTTTAGTAGAGATAGGGTTTTGCCATGTTGGCCAGGCTGGTCTCAAACGCCTGACCTCAAGTGATCTACCTGCCTTGGCCTTTTTCACATATTTTAAATATACATACATAATAATTCCTAAAATATAGTATTCTTATAAGTACATTAACAATATATTTTTTAAAAAGAGCATGTACAGTACTCTTTTTATTATGAAACTAAGTTTCCATCTGGTGTCATTGCCCTTCAATCTGACAAACTTCCATTAGTGTTTCTTGTAGGGCAGATCTGCTTGTGATGAATTCTCTCAGTTTTGATGTTGTTTTCTTTGCTTGTTTTGCTATTGTGAATTCTCCAAATACATACTGAGCCCTAAATCTACTTAGACTTTGTGATTTAAAATTATACCAGTTTTTTTTTCTTTTTTGAAACAGGGGTCTCACTCTGTGGCTCAGGCTGAATTACAGTGGCACAGTTCTAGCTCACTGCAACCTTAAACTCCTAGGGTCAAGAGATCCTCCTGCTTCAGCTTCACAAGTAGCTGGGAACACAGGCACAAGCCACCACGCCTGGCTAATTTTTTTATCATTTGTTGAGATGCGGCCTCACTCTGCCAAGGCAGGTCTCAAACTCCTGGGCTCGAGTGATCCTCCTACCTCAGCCTCTTGAAGTGCTTGGATCACAGGTGTGAGCGACTGTGCCTGGCCAACAAAGTGATTTTCAAAAGGAATCAGTAAATAGCTATTGGTTTACGGCGAAAATGGCAGTAGGATTGGTTCAATGTTTTTATAATTTTGAAATTCCTCAAACAGGTTCATGTAAATAAGAGATAAGAAGAAACTTCAAATTGTGTGCATGCATGTGTGTATGTGTGAGACAGAAAGAGGAAGAAAGAGAGAGAGACAGACTATTTCTCAAATATGGATAGGTCAAAAAATATCCCAATAGCACCTTGTTAGCACTTTGTTTCTAGGTTAAGAAGGCTTTTTTTTATCACTAGATTTTTACAAATATTTGGCTTTTGTTCCCTACTAGTCACTGTAGAAAATGTGCAAGGATGTAAGAGTCATAGCAATCACTATCAATCTTTTTGGCCTGATTAGTTCTTTTTTTAAGGCAGAAAGCCAAACCTGACACTATTTACTATTTTATCTTGACAGATATATTCCAGTTTGGGGTGAAATGCAAAAGGTTTATGATGTAGTTTTATGATACATCATCCCAAACAAGCTGGCTGCTTGCCACTATAGAGAATTCTAGTTATGAGGAGTGACTGGTCTAAAATTATGGCTAATGAAATTATGGCCTAGATTTATCAGCATCCGATAATGATAGACACATATTGGTTTGTTTGTTTATAACAAAGTCTGTAATTTTAGAAGTATCTTGTATCTTTGACATTTCTTTTTTTTTTTTTTTGAGACGGAATCTCACTCTGTCGCCCAGGCTGGAGTGCAGTGGCACTGTCGCCTCATTGCAACTTCTGCCTCCTGGGTTCAAGCGATTCTCATGCCTTAGCCTTTCAAGCAGCTGGGATTATGGGTGCCTGCCACCACACCTGGCTAATTTTTGTATTTTTAGTGGAAATGAGGTTTCACCATGTTGGCCAGGCTGTTATCGAACTCCTGACCTCAAGTGATCCACCTCCTTCAGCATCCTAGAGTGCTGGGATTACAGGCGTGAGCCACTGGTATCTTGAATATTTCTTTTCTCCTCACTTTTATGATCTTTGAATTATTTATTTTATTATTCTTTTTGGAGCAAATATGTTGAAACTGATTTAATTTTTGCATAAAGATGATCCTGAGTATTCAAATGGATGTGCCCTCAGACGTATGTATAAATTATATTACATGGTGACGAAAAATAGATCTAGCTCCAAAAGTGACCTAAGATCTTATTTTTTTCCAGAGGTGGTTGTTTCTTCTCCTTCTCCTTCTTCTTCTTCTCCTCCTCCTCCTCCTCCTCCTCCTCTTCTCCTTCTCCTCCTTCTCCTTCCTTCCTTCCTTCCTTCCTTCCTTCCTTCCTTCCTTCCTTCCTTCCTTCCTTCTCCTCCTCCTCCTCCTTCTTCTTTTTTGTAGTAACTCAGTCCTGAGGATTTTGGGATAAACCAAAACTGACTGGGTGAAGGAGGTGACAATTTTGTACTAAATAAATTCTATAGTATCCAGGGCAGATCAGTTGTTAGCAGGAACTTCTGAAAACTCAGATCATGTTTGTCAAACAACACATACTTAAGAGCATCTCCTTTTGCCTAACTCTGTGTCAAATGTCATAGAAATATAAAAATATCTGTAAGAAAAAGAGAGGACATACAATTATGCTGGAGAAACAATACAACTGTTAAGAACAACTAAGTGCTAAATAATATGCAAATCATAGAGTCTCAATAAAGACTCTGTGGATTGGGATAATTTATGGGGTTTCACCAGTGGGAATGGGGAATCAACTGAAGGGCTTATTAACTTTGGTTCTATTCTGGATGGGGTGACTATGAAGCAAGACAAACAAACAAACAAACACACAACCAGATTTATTGGTAGAAATAATTTGGACAATCTAAGGAATGATCTAAGTAGTGTCAGCTTAAGCCTTCCAGGCCAAGACCAATATAGTTACAGGATAAATTTCTTTTTTATTTTTGAGACGGAGTCTCACTCTGTCGCCCAGGCTGGAGTGCGGTGGCACGATCTCGGCTCACTGCAAGCTCCGCCTCCCGGGTTCACGCCATTCTCCTGCCTCAGCCTCTCCGAGTAGCTGGGACTACAGGCGCCTGCCACCACGCCCGGCTAATTTTTTGTATTTTTAGTAGAGACGGGGTTTCACCGTGGTCTTGATCTCCTGACCTCATGATCCACCCACCTCGGCCTCCCAAAGTGCTGGGATTACAAGCGTGAGCCACCGCACCCGGCTACAGGATAAATTTCAAGAAGATCTCATTTCTATTTTATTGTGACAAAAAAAGAAGGTGTCCAACAGGTTAAATTCTGGTCTATGCTGAGCTATTGTATTAGTTTTCTATTGCTATGTAACAGATTACTGCAAATTTAACACCATAAGACAACATGTATTCCACAGTTTCTCTGGGTCAGGAGCCTGGGCCCAGCTTAACTGGGTCCTCTGCTGAGGGTTTCAAAAAGCTGCAGTCAACATGTTGGCTAAGCCATTGTCTTATCTGGAGGCTCAACTACGAAAGAATCTGCCTCTGGGCTCATTTAGGTTGTTGGCAGAATTCTGATCTTTGTGGCTGTATGACTGAGGCCCCAGGTTTTATTGGCTGTTAGACCCTAGAGGCCACTCATAATTTCCTGCTACATGAACCTTTACATAGGCAGTTGCAATATGGGAGTTTGTTTCTTCAAGGTTAGAAGGTCTCAACTTTGGTCTGCTAAGAGTCATACGTATATGACCTTACGTATACTTCAGGTATGCTAAGCTATAGATAGATCTAGATAGACACATAGAGTAACCTAATCATGGGAGTGTCATTGCATTACCTTTAGCATATTCTATTAATGAAAACTAAGTCACAGATTCTGCCTGCCCTCAAGGAAAGGAGATTAGCTTATTAAGATGTCACCTTGGGCTTTGCCCACTTCTCTACCAAATATTAAATTATATATTTCTACCATTTTTTTTGTGCTAGTTAAGAATTCAGCACTTTAGTTTGTGATCTTAAATAATCTCTTTCTCCTCACTAGATCTCAGTGTTGGGAGGCAATTCTCTATGTGTCTCTCATAGTTTTGGGCACCTGGGCAAGAGGCTTTCATATCTTTGTTCTGTTTATATGCCTAATATCTCCTTCCAGGTCAGGTGACAGTTTCCTGACCAGGGTGATAAATATAATTTTTTCCTTCCTGAGAAATATTAGGCAGGTTTGCTAGCATTCTCCCTATAAGATTGAGTGTTTCCTAAGCTGAGGGCATCTCAACTACTGTAACACAATTCCACTGCATGTGCAGTATCTATGCAGGCCCACATCCTCATCACATATGGTACTTGGAAACAGAGGAAATCAATATGAACATGAAGCTCATGTTGCCTGCTGTGCTCTGGGTAGTAAAGTCTTTTGTTTCTGACCCCGTGGTCTCATGTCTTCTACCAGCGCATACGGAACTGTGGACAGGGTAATGCATTAGCTTGTAGGCAGGGTGAAATCTCAGACCCTTCAAAATTCTTGACATTCAATTTTTCTCTACATAATTTAAGAGATTAAGGTGAGATGATTTCTAAGGTTCTTTTCATGTTTAATCTTTGATATTCTAATTGGCTCTTTCATTTTCATTGTTGCAGAAGAACTCAACCATTTTTGTACTTGACCTCCTTAAAAGATCTTTGACTAAACACTCCACAATAGTCTGATTATAGTGAAGATTATTTAAAACCGCCTTTTACAAATGAGGAAACGAAATTTATTTTAATTTGCTGGTACTGCTAATATAATGTATTGGCCATTTGGGAAACAAATCTGTTAGCACACTGATTTAACTGAGAGTTAGGTGCTTATCCCTCAGCTCATGTTTTTGTTATAGTTTTTTGTGTGTATCGCAGCATTATAAAATCCCATCCTCTGCATTTCTTTAAGTTGTGATTATATATAAGTGACTGAAATGTATATATGTATCCTATCTTTTGTTCAAACTTTTCCATTTTCACTTTTTATCTTATTTTATTTTATTTTATTTTATTTTTGAGACAGTCTCACTCTGTGGCCCAGGCTGGAGTGCAGTGGTGCAATCTCGGCTCACTGTAACCTCCGTCTCCTGGATTCAAGCGATTCTTGTACCTCAGCCTCCTGAGTAGCTGGGGTTACAGGCACACACCAGCACACTGGGCTAATTTTTGTATTTTTTTTTTTTTGAGACAGAGTCTTACTGTGTCGCCAGGCTGGAGTGCTATGGCGTGATCTTGGCTCACTGCAACATCTGACTCCCTGGTTCAAGGGATTCTCTTGCCTCAGCCTCCTGAGTAGCTGGGATTACAGAGCTGGGGTTACAGGCACGCGCCACCATGCCCGGCTAATTTTTTTTGTATTTTTGTAGAGATGGAGTTTCACTATGTTGGCCAGGATGGTCTCGATCTGACCTCGTGATCTGCCCACCTTGGCCTCCGAAAGTGCTGGGATTACAGGCGTGAGCCACCGTGCCTGGCCTAATTTTTGTATTTTTAGTAGAGACGATGTTTCACCATGTTGGCCAGGATGGTCTCAATCTTGAACTCCTGGCCTCAAGTGATCCACCCACCTTGGCATCCCAAAGTGCTGGGATTACAGGCGTGAGCCACCATGCCTGGCTCATTCTCACATTTTAAAACATTAAATCTTCTATTGTTAGTTACTATTTGTTAATTGACATTTTTCATTGTATTATGAAAAAATAAAGTGATTTGGCAGGAGACAGAATTTCAGTAAACAGGGTTGGAAGCCTGAGAGAGCATCCTGAAATAAACTTATAAGGCAGGTAAAGTGGACAGATGTGACAAGTAGGTTTTTCAAAGAGTTAGCAAAAGACCACACAACTGCCTGGTTTTGCTATTTTGCTGTTTTCTTCAGCTATAGTTGAAGGCAATAAACTCAAAAGTAATTTTATTTCATATACAAAATTTATAGAGACTTCAGACTTTATATTTTTCACAGAAAATTATATTTGGCTTAATCCTTTAAAACTCCAAGATGGAAAAAAATTGAACATTCTAACATCAGAGTTGGTGCCACATATGAGCATTCCATTTGTGTGTGTGTGTGTGTGTGTGTGTGTGTGTGTGTGTGTGTGTGAGATAGGTCAAACAAAAGTGAAAATGTGCCCCTACCTCCACCTAAGGGGAAAGGTTTTAGGCAAAATGTTATTTATTTGCAGCCACCCATTCTCCTTCCTTCTCAGCCTCAAATGACAATGATGACAATTAAGAAGATAGAGTTGATTGATGATGACAACAATAGCCAGCAACAGCTAGTATTTATTGAGTCTTTAATGTGTATCAGGCACTGTTCTATGTGCTTTACTAGTGAGGCTGGAGTGCAGTGGTGCAATCTCGGCTCACTGGAACCTCTGTCTCCTGGACTCAAGCAGTCCCCCAACCTCAGCCCCAAAAGTAGCTGGGACTACAGGCATGAGCCTCTACGCCCGGCTAATTTTTGTATTTTTTTGTAGAGACAGGGTTTCACCATGGTGCCCAGGCTGGTCTCAAACTCCTGAGCTTAAGTGATCAACTTTGCCTCCGTCTCCCAAAGTGCTAGGATTACAGGTATGAGCCACCATGCCCAGCCTACTAGTGTGTCATTTAAGTCTTAAAACAGTTTATGGGTTGAGTGTTACTATTAAGCCTATTTTAATGAAACTGTAGCAAACTTAGTTATGTCACTTGCCCAAGTTCAGCTCATTTTTAAGTAGGGCCAGAACTTTATCCCAGGAATAAATAATATTTCAGTGGACTGAGAAGTTGAATTAGGAAAAATGAACCTAATTTAGATTTTGAGAAATCTATTAAATGTTCCACTCATACTTAATTTACAACAATGAACAAAATAAGGGAAAAAATCATCACTTAAAAGACAGATATATAGAGTTGAACAGAGAGTGACAAAGAACAAAAGCTAGAAGATTCTTTGGGGGCCCCTCTTTCCTACATCTCAGCCTCTCTGGTTCTATCAGATGAGTCCTAGCAGCATTTTCCATGCTGCACTTTTTTTTGTGTGTGATTTAACCACACATTCTTCATCAAATACCACCTCACTTCTCTGCTCCCTTTGCCAGACAATTCTCCAAAGAGCTACCTATGTTTTCTATCTCTACTTCCTTGATTTCTTCTTTCAGCTCACTTCAGTGAAGTTTCCTGCCCAATACGCCAAATTGCTTTTAGCCAAAGAAATTGCTTTTACCAAAGTCATCAGTGATGTCTGTGTTGTTACCTTAAGTGCATACTTCTGGTTTTTATCTTACTATACCGCTCAATATCATGTAACAAAGTTGATTATCTTTTTCTTCAGAAAACACTCCTCCCTTTTTTGTAACACCACACTTGTCTGATTGGCCCTTCGTCACTGGCCTCTTTCTCAGTCTCTTTTACTGGCTTCTCTTGCATGAACAAACTCAAATCTAGTGTGATTTCTTCATCTTTGTCACTAGCCAGTGCCTGGCCTATGAGAGTATCCAATAAATATTTGCTGGATGTATGAATGAATGAATGGGTAGATGAATAAGTAAATTTGTGAATGAATGAAATTATATAGAAGCACATAGGTGATAAAGCTTAACTTTGCCAACAGCAATCAGAAAAGTTTTCCTTGAGAAGGTAAGAACTGACCTATCTTGAGACATGAGTCAAGACTTGTCTGGTGGCTAGGCTTAGAGGCTCAGACTTATAACCCCAGCACTTTGGGAGGCCTGAGGGGGAGGAATGTTTGAGGCCAGGAGTTCAAGACCTGCCTGGGCAACATAGTGAGATTCCTTCTGTAGAAAAAATTTTTAAAAATTCCCAAGGCATAACCAGGTGCTCACGCCTGTAATCCCAGCACTTTGGGAGGCCGAGGTGGGCAGATTACGAGGTCAGGAGATCACGACCATCCCGGCCAACATAGTGAAACCCCGTCTCACTAAAAATACAAAAAATTAGCTGGGCGTGGTGACACACGCCTGTAGTCCCAGCTACTCGGGAGGTTGAGGCAGGAGAATCACTTGAACATGGGAGGTGGAGGTTGCAGTGAGCCGAGATTGCACCACTCACTGCACTCTAGCCTGGGGTGACAGAGCGAGACTCTCTCTCAGAAAAAAAAAAAAAAAAAAAAAGAAAAATTACCCAGACATGGTGGTGCCCATCCATAGTCCTAGCTACTAAGGAGGTTGAGGCAGTAGGATTGCTTGGGCCCAGGAATTTGAGGCTCCGGTGAGCTGTGATTATGCCATTGTACCCCAGCCTGGGTGACAGAGTCAGACCCTGTCTCTAAAAAAAAAAGGTTTGTTTGGTGAACAAATAAGGCATTCCAGAAATGAATATTCTTAGAAAATCAACTTACAGCCTACCATTTCTTAGGAAGCTATGGGAGAATGTACTATTCCAGAAGGAGAAAACTGAGAAAGAGAAAAATGAGCTTCAGGATATCCAACACAAGTGAGAGAAAAGGGAATCTCATGGAAGAAGGATAGAAGGATGCTGCGATGATGGCTAGGCAGCAGGCCTAGAGTTGAGCAGTCTAGTTTGGATGGGAAGGTCAGAGCGCCACAAGAAGATGAAATTAGTATAATGCACTTCTACCAGTGACATTAAGTCTGCTAGATACCCAGAAATCCAGGTAATGTAGGTACATATTAAGTAAACTAAAAAGTCAGCAAAAAGAAAAAAGCATCATGGCTTATGTTTGAAAGTGTTTCATAGTCATTATGATGCAATACTGAATATTTATTTTATGAAAATTAAGTTTTATCTTTATAAGGATGAAAGAAAGAGAAAAATCTGTACTTTGGAGAGGGATAAGCATGAAAGGAAGCTGAGTTCTCATGTTCTGCAGAGGAAATATAATAAATGACTAAAATTAAAAAAATATCAATTAGCATTATAAATATATTAATTACAGATAAGGATTTAAGTGCTAAAATTAAAAGCCAGAATAGTTGGAAATGGTTGCCCTTATGGAAGAGAAAGAAAAGGGGAGGGATCAATTGATTACTGCTTCTCAGAATAAACCATGTAGAAATATTTTGCTTTAAAATATATGTTAAAAAGAATAAAATTAGGCAGAAGAGAGATAAAACAACGTAATTAAACAATTCAGTTTTCAACATTCATTTCTGGGTGTGGTGCCAAAACTCTTGTTTCAATGTGGGAAAGTTTTAAAAAGGATTGGTGAAGAAGTTGAGGGCTTTGTATTTAATTCAACTTCATAAAAATAATCCTCTGTCAATTGATGTAATCTCAGAATTGCTTCTTAGAAGGTGAGGATGTGACCACAGGCAGACCTAACTGGCTGCCTATATCTTTAAGGAAATTACTTTCTAAGCACCTATGCTCCTGAATAAGAAACAGCACACAAACCAGAGCTAGAGGAAAGGACAAAATTCCACGAACACTATGTCTTCTCCAGTCCAGGGCATGGGTCGCTATGCAACCGTTGACATTTCCCGACCACAAAAAAAAAAAAAAAAAAAAAAAAAAATTAGCCAGGTGCAGTGGCGGATGCCTGTAGTCCCAGCTACTCGGAAGGCTGAGGCAGGAGAATGGCATGAACCCGGGAGGCACAGCTTGCAGTGAGCCGAGATAGCGCCACTGCATTCTAGCTTGGGCGACAGAGCAAGACTCCGCCTCAAAAAAAAAAAAAAAAAAAACCAAAACAACAAAAGACATTTCCTGACCACAACTAGACTTCTGGTGTAATTCAGGAAGCTGGGTCATTATCCTAACTTTCAGAATGAGTAATAAAACATCTAGTTTTCTAAATGTGACGTTGTTAGTCTTGGGTAAAGCTGGTTTCTCTGGCATCTTAGTCTATTTTTAGTACTTTTTCTAAATTCAGAAAATTTGAAACTCTTCAAGACAAAAACTTTTGTCTGTGACACTGTAAATTATTTTATTAACAGATTCTGGGCAAATCCTAAAATAATTCTAAAAATAACACTGAAAAATGTTACAAGTAATGAGTGGACATATTTTACTTCACAGATGTAGATTCTTGCCCTTGGACTCTATTATTCCTTAAGTGTTTTCCATGTTTCTAGACAACATTTATGGTCCTTTGAACCCTAGGCAGCAAGAATAGAGTAGTATAAAAACAGGTTGCAATGTATTGCTTTCACAAGTGATACACTTAGCAGGATGCTGCTCCAGCATCACAAAAGCTTATCAAAATGATTGTAAAATGTAATTTTAAATAATGTTTTGAACAACATTGACCATATGTGATGGTTAATATTGAGTGTCAACTTGATTGGAGTGAGGATGCAAAGTATTGTTCCTGGGTGTGTCTGTGAGGGTGTTGCCAAAGGAGATGATCATTTTAGTCAGTGGACTAGGAGAGGCAGACCCACCCTCAATCTGGGTGGGCACCATCTAGTCAGCTGCCAGTGCGGCTAGGATAAACGCAGGCAGAGGAACATGGAAAGACTAGACTGGCTGAGTCTTCTGGCCTCCATCTTTCTCCTGTGCTGAATGCTTCCTGTCTTTGAAATTAGACTCCAAGTTCTTCAGCTTTTGGAGCTGACCTACACCAGTGGTGTATCAGGGGCTCTTGGGCCTTCGGCCACAGACTGAAGGCTGCACTGTCGGCTTCCCTACTTTTGAGGTTTTGGGACTTGGACTGGCTTCCTTGCTCCTCAGCTTGCAGACGGCCTATTGTGGAACTTCACCTTGTGGATGTGTGAGTCAGTATTCCCTTTTTTTATTTTTTTTGAGACGGAGTCTCCCTCTATTGCCCAGGCTAGAGTGCAGTGGCACAATCTCGGCTCACTGCAACCTCCACCTCCTGGGTTCAAGCAATTCTCCTGCCTCAGCCTCCTGAGTAGTTGGGACTACAGGCATGTGCCACCATGCCCGGCTAGTTTTTTGGTATTTTTAGTAGAGACGGGGTTTCACCATGTTGGCCAGGCTGGTCAGTACTCCTTAATAAACTCCTTTCATATACACATCTATCCCATTAGTCCTGTCCCTCTACAGAACCTGATTAATACACCACACCATTTAACAATTGCTCCCTGATTCTGTTTTAAAATACGAGCTGTGGATTTTGTTTTCTTTCTTCCTTTTCTTTTGGCTGGGGTTGGGGAGAGATGTTGGATGAACTGTAGATTTTTTTATAAGATACTACTCAATATATATTTTTCAGTATAATGAAACATTTGTTGTACTAGTTCCGCAAAGCAGAGTTTGCAGATAAAAAGCTGTATCTGTAGCTGTCTGGGCAGCATGTGACTTAGTACCCAGCTTCAAAATGCCTGGGTTCAAATCCCATCTCTAATACTTGTGAACTGTGTGACCTCAGGCAAATTTCTTAACGTCTCTGTGACTCAGTTTTATCATGGTAAAATGGAGGGATTAAAAGTACTGATGTCATTACGCTGTTATGAGGATAAAAATTGGAACCGCGGCTGGCACATTGTAAGAATCATATGAATTTTAGCTTTATAAATTTAGTTATTATTATTGGAAAGTAGGGTTGATTTGTAGACATCTTTGACTCCCTTAGTCCCAGCTGTTGGGGGGAAGCAAAAGCTACATCCCAGGCTTCCACTTGTAAACATGCTGTAAGCTGCCAGTTTCTGCCTCAGGATATGCTCAGGCTTCTTTAGAATGTAGTTTCCCATGCAGCCCTCTGAAGGGAAAGCTGAGAAAATGTACATGGGGAAAGGGAAGTAGTAATCACTTTGACAAATTAATTAAAGTCAAATGTTAAAGAAAACCAAACATGGCCAGGCACGGTGGCTCACGCCTGTAATCCCAGCACTTTGGGACGCCAAGGCGGGTGGATCACCTGAGGTCAGGAGTTTGAGACCAGCCTGGCCAACATGGCAAAACCCCGTCTCTACTAAAAATACAAAATCAGCTGGGCATGGTGGCGGGTGTCTGTAATCCCAGCTACTCGAGAGGCTGAGGCAGGAGAATCACTTGAACCTGGGGGGCGGAGATTGTAGTGAGCCAAGATCGTGGCATTGCCCTCCAAACCGGGCAACAGAGCGAGACTCCCTCTCAAAAAAAAAAAAAAAAAAAGGTAAACCAAGTACTTGATTCTTGCCTTCAAATTTGGAGACAAAAGATTTAGACACCCATATCATTCAGCTGCAAACATCAGAACACACAGCTAACGGTGGTTTAAGCAATAACGATCTTTGTTACCTTGTTTAATCAGCAGTTAGGAGGCAGGTAGTTCTCGGTTATGAGCAAAGGCTGAATGAACTCAACAACAAGATACCAGGATGTTCTCTTTCTGCTTTGGGCATGTTGGCTTTGGCAAGTTTAATTATTCTGCAACACGGCTCCTGTAGCTTTAAGCATCATATCCCCAACCTTGGCATTCCAAGCAGAAATAAAGGGACAAGTTGGAGGAAAAAGGAGCTTCTTTTTTACTTGGGAGGAAAATTTTTTCTAGAAATCTTCCAGTAAATTTTGTTTTAAATTTAATTGCAAGAAAAGTGTCCCATGGTCATGGCTAGCTTCATTGAAAATTGGGAAAGTAAATGGAAAAATGCAGTGGAATTGACATGATTGGCTTATTAGCAGTCAGGATTGATTTGGTGTGTCTGAACACATCATCATCCCTAACAAAACTGGTGTTCTGCAGGTAAGGAGGGCAACAGCTGTCATGTGGGCAAATAACCTTTCTGTCACAGAGTCTGGAACAATTAGAGAACTATACACACAAATTACATTGAACTAGATATTCAATTGATAAAATGGGGAATAACTTTTAGGCAGCCGTATTAGTCTATTCTTGCATTGCTATAAAGAACTACCTGAGGCTGGGTAATTTATAAAGAAAAGGGGTTTAATTGGCTCACAGTTCTGCAGGCTGTACAGGAGGCATGGCTGGGGAGGCCTCTGGAAACTTACAATCATGGCAGAAGGCAAAAAGGAAGGAGGCACGTCTTATATGGCCAGAGCAGGAGGAAGCAAGAGAAGCGGGAGTTGCTACACACTTTTAAACAACCAGATCTCATGGGAACTCACTCAGTATTATGAGAACAGCAAGGGCGAAATCCGCCCCATGATCCAGTCACCTTCCATCAGGCCCCTGCTCCAACACTGGAGATTACAATTCGGCGGGAGATTTGGGTGGGGACCCAAATCCAAACCATACCAGCAGCGTAGGAAACACAAAGGCAAACAGAATATTGTGGAATCACATGGAAGACAACATGGAGCAAATAAGACTTGCATTTAGTCTTAAATAATTAAACTAGGCTACTGCTAGAGGATCCGGTCAAGCCTCAAATGTCCCTGTGCCTTCTGAACATTTGCATATGGTATTCTGTATTCTCAGTGAATGCTGCATCTTTCCGTGCAGTAGAGTAAACCAGAATTCTGTGGTCATCCTTGACTGCTCCTTCGTCTCCCACATCCAGTCAGTACCTATCTTCTCTCTCTCTGTCTCTTTTTTTTTTTTTTTAGAAGGGGTCCTGCAATGTCACCCAGGCTGAGTGTAGTCATGCAATCACAGCCTACTGCAGCCTCAACTTCCAGGTCTCAGGACATCCTTCCACCTCAATGTCCTGAGTAGCTGGGATCACAGGCGCATGGCACCATGCCTAGCTAATTTTAAAAATCTTTTGTAGAGGTGGGGGGGTCTCACTTTGTTGCCCAGGTTGGTCTTGAACTCCTAGGCTCAAGCAGTTCTCCCACCTTGGTGCTGGGATTACAGGCATGGGCCATTGCACCTAGCCGAGTACCTACCTTAAAAAAAGAGGCTTATGGCCGGGTGCAGTGGCTCACACCTGTAATCCCAGCACTCTGGGAGGCCGAGGCGGGCGGATCACAAGGTCAGGAGGTCAAGACACATTGCACTGTAAGAATTTTATAGACAAATTGTATGTAGCATGGGATGATTGCATTTGACACAAAAAGGCTAACTGGACTGTAAGAGATCCCTACAGCAAAAGGCCATGGGAATGTTTTTCCTGATACCATACACAGGCAACCACCGTTTACTTTTCAAATCAAAAGTTGTGACATTCCTCCAGGCATAATTTCTGCAGACTATTATACAAACAATTGTTGGTCACTCCCTACAAGGCTGTTTTTAGTTGATCTTTATATTTCAAAAGACCTCCACTAACCCCTGATTGACTGCTGAACTTTACCATTAGTTATCTCCACCAGTGGTTGGAAGGTGCTCACTTACCATAAAATGTACATTTTAACACTCATCGTGCAACTCTGCCATAGTGTCCTGCAGCATCTCCAACATATCAATTTGCTTGCTGCTCATCAGCCATTAAAAGTTCAAACTGCTTAAAAAAACATGGAATAATAATAATAATCATGGCAAAAAGAATGATCATGACAGAGTAAGCAAATAAATTGGCTGGGAACATATGATGTCATTTATTCTATGTGCTGGTTGATGGGTCACGAGAAAAATATATATAAATTTTACTGCTCAGTGGAGTAATTAATAGATTCTTCTCTCAAAAACATTATTTTTGAAACAAACAGCCTATAACAAACCAGCACTATATGCAACAGAACTAAATATCGTGCTTACAGGAGATATAACTGAGTCAAAGAGATTGGGAACTGACCCAAGGCCAATTTCCTAGGAATCTGTAGAGCCAGAATTTAACCCCAGGTCTGCTTTGCTCTGCAGTAGATGTTCTTTTGACTATACCACACTATCTTGATGTAGCATGTAATGCATGCTGTTGTAATTATTACTTTTTTTTTAACCCTTTCTTCCCTTTGGAGTTGGATTGAGGAAATTTTAAATGTTAGTATCCATATGGAAACCCAAAGGTGCATTCTTTAACATCTGATCACTCTTGTTAAAATATATCTTAATATACATCATTATTACACCATATTTATGTTTTATTGCTATAGAATTAGAAAGACTATCTGGAGCTAGTCCAGCAAGTAGGACCATAGCCAACAGGAGCAGAGGAGAATTTCTGTACAGGCCTGATAAAAAGGCTTAGTATTTTGGGCTACTTGACACCCGAGTTGTCAGTTATATCTTTCAGTTGTAATTGGTATACTGAACTGAACCAACTTACAGGATGTAATCCTAATTTATCTTCAATTAATTTATTAATTTACCTTCAATTGTCGCATTAGATCCCTTTCCACGAATGAAATTTTGGTTGCATTACAATATTTCTGGCCACTTGCAGGTAATCCAGTTCAGAAATTAAATGTCTATTTCTGTTTAACAGTACTCATTCCGAACTTCGTTCAAAATGAGGATTCTCCTCTCTCTACCTAGTTTGTTGTAGGCAGGAAGGCTGATGTCAGAAAGAGATACATCGTTGGTTAATTTTATCTTTTCTCATGTAATATCTCTACTCTTCCATCACTCAGCTATGTAACTGGGGTTTTAGACCCCAGGTGGAGGGTGCTGAAGCAGGGTGAGGAAAGAAACAGCAGTAAAGAAAACAGAAAAGTTTTCATTACTCGTTAATACTCTTAAAGGTTCAAGGCTAAACTTATGAATTTCTGGGATGAATAGTTTTTGTTTTCATCTTTTAATTATTTTTATATGTAACATACCATAATATGTATCGTTTTAGGTATATAATTCAATGGTTTTTACGTTCATAGAGTTGTGCATCACTCCTACTTAATTCCAGAACATTCTCATCTTCCCCCAGAATAAACTCCATATGTGTTAGCAGCCATTCCTCATTATCCCCTCTCACAGCTCCAGGCAGCCATTCCTCTACTTTCTGTCTATGGATTTGCCTATTCTAGACATTTCATATAGATGGAATCATCCAGTATTTGTCTTTTTGCGTCTGGCTTCTTTCACTTGGCATAATGTTTTCAAGGTTTCAAGGTTTATCTATATCTAAGGCATGTATCAGAACATTCCTTTGTACTGCTGAATAATATTTCATTGTATGGATTTACCACAGTGTTTATTCATTCATTCATTCACTGATGGACATTTGGATTGTTTCCACTTTTGGGTTCTTATGAATAACAGGGCTATGAACATTTGTGTGCAAGTTTTTGTGTGGACATATATTTTCACTTCTGTTGGATATATTTCTTAATGTGGAATTGCTGGGTCATACGGTAACTTTGTGTTTAAATTTTTTTGAGATGGAGTCTTGCTCTGTCGCCAGGCTGGAGTGTAGTGGTGCAATCTTGGCTCACTGCAACCTCTGCCTCCTGGGTTCGAGTGATTCTCATGCCTCAGCCTCCCAAGTAGCTGGGCTTACAAGCACACACCACCACACCCAGCTAATTTGTGTATTTTTAGTAGAGATGGGGTTTCACCATGTTGGCCAGGCTGGTCTTGAACTCCTGACCTGGTGATCCACCCACCTTGGCCTCCCAAAGTGCTGGAATTATAGGCGTGAGCCACCGCACCCAGCTTATGTTTAACATTTTGAAGAACTATCAGTCTGTGTGTAAATTCCATAAGCAATTACAATTTCATTAACAATTACAATTTTATTAGCAATGCATTAAAATTTTCATTTCTTTACATCCTCACCAGTACTTGTCATTATATATATAGATATATCAATATATATATGTGTTTATTCATTTATTTTAGCCATCCTAGTGGATGTGAAATAGTTTTGATTTGCATTTCCCTAATGACTACTAATGTTGAGCATCATTTCACTTGCTTGTTGGCCATTCATCTGCCTTCGTTAGAGGACTGTCTATTAAGATCTTTTGCCTACTTTGAAATCAGAATGTCTTCTTCTTATTGAGTTGTAAGAGTTCTTTATATACACTGAATACAAGTCCTTTATCAGGGATATGAGTTACAAACATTTTCTTCTATTTATCCTCGAAGTTTTATTATGAAAAAATGCCAAACATTCCCAAAAAGTTGAAAAAATATTACAATAAACATCCACATACCCACCACCTAGGTTCCACAATGCTTGACATTTGCCATTTGCTTTTCCTTCTTGTCTATTTGAAAGTGAAATGTGGACATTATGACACCTCATTGCTGCAGATTTCAGTGTGATTCTCCTAAAAATAAGATTTTTTTTTTTTTTGATGGAGTCTCACTCTGTTGCCCAGGCTGGAGTGCAGTGGTGCGATCTTGGCTCACTGCAAACTCCACCTCCAGGGTTCAAATAATTCTTCTGCCTCAGCCTCCCAAGTAGCTGGGACTACAGGTATGCACCACCACACCTGGCTAATTTTTTCAATTTTTAGTAGAGATGGAGTTTCACCATATTGGCCAGGCTGATCTCAAACTCCTGACCTTGACCTTGTGATCTGCCCGCCTCGGCCTCCCGAAGTGCTGGGATTACAGGCATGAGCCACCACACCCGGCCAAAATTAGATGTTTTCTTATTTATTTATTTATTTATTTTTGAGACGGAGTTTCGCTTTTGTTGCCCAGGCTGAAGTGCAATGGTACGATCTTGGCTCACTGCAATCTCTGTCTCTCCAGTTCAAGTGATTCTCCTGCTTCAGCCTCCTGAGTAGCTGGGATTACAGGCATGTGCCACTACCCCAGCTAATTTTGTATTTTTAGTAGAGAAGGGGTTTCTCCATGTTGGTCAGGCTGGTCTTGAACTCCCAACCTCAGGTGATCCACCCACCTCGGCCTCCCAAAGTGCTGGGATTATAGGCATGAGCCACCGTGCCCAGCCAAGATGTTTTCTTACATAACTTTAATATAATGATCAAACATAAAAATTGAATATAAAGTTCAATCTATATTTATATTGCACAATTATTTCCAAAATGATTTTATTCTGAACCTGAACTCATTCAAGTTTCAGACATTGCAGTTGGCGTTTATATCTATTTAATCTCTTTTAATCCAAGAATAGTCCCTTGTGATTTTTCTTGATATTAATTTTTCAAAAAGACTAGACCAGTTGTCTTCTAAAATGCCCCACAGTCTGGATTTGGCCAATTCTTTTCTTGTGTCATTTAACATCATCCTCTATTTCTTGAATTTGCTGTAAATTTGAAGTTAGTTCTAAAGGCTTTATTAAATTTTGGATAAACATTCTGAGCAAGAAGAGTTCATAGGTGATTGCTGAGTGATATGGTTTGGCTGTGTCCCCACTCAAATCTTAACTTGAATTATCTCTCCTAGAATTCCCACATGTTGTGGGAGGGACCCAGGGGGATGTAATTGAATCATGGGGGCCTGTCTTTCTTGTGCTGTTCTCATGATAGTGAATAAGCCTCACGATATTTGATGGGTTTATCAGGGGTTTCCACTTTTGCTTCTTTCTCATTTCCTCTTGCTGCTGCAATGTAAGAAGTGCCTTTCACCTGCTGCCATGATTCTGAGGCCACCCCAGCCATGTGAAACTGTAAGTCCAGTTAAACCTCTTTTTCTTCCCAGTCTCACGTATCTTTTTTTTTTTTTTTTTTTGAGACGGAGTCTTGCTCTGTCACCCAGGCTGGAGTGCAGATTTTGGCATTTATTAATGATTATTGCATGTATCAATTATTTTATGGTGAGTTACTGATGGAGGATTTTTTATTTATTTATTTATTTTTTGAGATGGTGTGTCGCCCAGGCTGAAGTGCAGTGGCATGATCTCGGCCCACTACAACCTCCACCTCCCGGGTTCAAGTGATTCTCCCACCTCCGCCTCCTGAGTAGCTGGGATTACAGGCACCCAACATCATGCCTGGCTAATTTTTGTAGAAATGGAGCTTCACCATGTTGGCCAGGCTGATCTTGAACTCCTGACCTCAGGTAACCTTGGCCTACCAAAGTGCTGGGATTATAGGCGTGAGCCACCATGTCCAGCTGTGGATTTTCTACTTTTATAATTATTCTACACTTCTTAGTTAGTAGTCTTCTGTAAAAAAGCATTTTCCTTTCACTTAAAAAGTCAGGATGGGGGTCAGGCACGGTGGCTCAGACCTGTAATCCCAGTACTTTGGGAGGCCAAGGCGGGGGGATCACAAGGTCAGGAGTTTGAGACCAGCGTGGCCAACACAGATGGTGAAACCCATCTCTACTAAAAATACAAAAATTAGCCAGGCATGGTGGCATGTGCCTGTAGTCCCAGCTACTCAGGAGGCTGAGGCAGGAGAATCACTTGAACCTGGGAGGTGGAGGTTGCAGTGAGCCAGGACCACGCCATTGCACTCTAGACTGGGTGACAGAGAGACTCCATTTCAAAAAAAAAAAAAAGGCAGGATGAATATCTAATTATTTTGGTTTAACTTGGAACTTTCAGAAATGAGTTGGCAAAGAACTAAAGTAGATCTGCCATTCAATTCAGCAATCCCACTACTGGACATCTACCCAAAGGAAAAATAGTCATTATATCAAAAAGACACTTACATGTGTATGCTTATCACAATCACAGCACAATTTACAATTGCAAAGATATGGAACCAACCTAAGTGCCCATCACCTGATGAGTGGATAAAGAAAATGCAGTATATATATACTATGGTATACTACCCAGCCATAAAAAAGAATGAAATAATGTCTTTTTCAGCAACTTGGATAGAGCCAGACGACATTATTCTGAGTGAAGTAACTCAGGATTGGAAAACCAAATACTGTATGTGTTCACTTATAAGTGGAAGCTAAACTATGGGTAAGCAAAGGCACACAGAGTGATATAATAAATTTTAGGGACTCAGAAAGGAGAGGGTGGAAGGGAGTGAGGGATAAAAAAGTACACATGTGTACAATGTACACTACTTGGGTGATAGGTACAGTAAAATCTCAGAGTACACCTCTATACAATTCATCCATATAACAAAAAACCACTTCTACCCCAAAAACTATTGAAATAAAAAAGATACAAAATAAAAGAAAAAGAAAAAAATAGTTGGTATAATAATCACCACCAGCGGTTATAATTGAACTTCTCTCTTCTTCCTCTCTCTTTTTCTTTCTTTTTTAAAAATTTTTATATAGAGAAAGGGTCTCATTATGTCACCCAGGCTGATTTTGAACTCCTGGGCTCAATCAATCCTCCTGCCTTGGCCTCCCAAAATGCTGGGTTTACAGGCATGAGCAACCACACCCCACCTTATTCTCCCTTTACTCTCCCTTTTCTTCCCTGCAATTAATTTCACCTATGCTTACTTATAGGTGAAATTATAGGCTCAAACTTTCCCAAATTTGGTATATCAGCCCTTCTCAACCTGTATTCTTTTGAAATGAACTCAATGATATTTAAAGCCTCCTTTGTCTCTGGCATAAAATATCCAAGACTGATTTTATATGCTTCCTGCTCCAGACTTGAAATCTATTAGTCTTGAAGAAGACCAGGTTCTTTTTAATGAGGAGTAACAGGTAGAAACCAATATTTGGGCCTTAGTTGCGTTAGTTGTTACTAGGATGTCATTGCTCCCTAACTTTTTCATGTGTGTGTGTTTTTTTTTCTCCACAATCCAACATTCAGCATGATTACTTAATACCTGCCCAGTCTTTGGAACACTCAAATCAATTGTTCCATACTC
Source organism: Nomascus leucogenys (assembly GCF_006542625.1). NCBI lineage: Eukaryota > Metazoa > Chordata > Mammalia > Primates > Hylobatidae > Nomascus > Nomascus leucogenys. The sequence goes on from NC_044401.1 coordinate 12,048,098, forward strand.
TGACTAAAAATACAGTTTAAAAATATTTACTGTCTCCTGTAAGGATTTTCTAAATTAAGAAAGGAAAAAAATGTACACTATATATAATAAAGTGCAATTAGTTTCAAATATGATTACATTTCTAGTTAGCAAAATTAATCTTTTTAATTGTTTCAGTATCTTCTGTTAAAGCTACAAAGTTGTATTCAGTGTTGGAGGAAAGAATGGAAATCCCCATTGCTTTTTTTTTTAGCTCCATACATGCTTACAATTTGGAGTTGTACAATTTTTCAGACTGTTGGTCACTTGTTCAGCAAAATGCATGGCTCTGTAAGAGGCCATCGGAGACAGACAATGTTGAGAGCAGGCCTAGTGCTCTGAGTCTCCTGGAGCTCACTGACTAATTTGGTGGTTTCATCAAGTTTCCTTCAGCTGAATACTTGAGCATGTTTAGTCAAAACTTTCACCTGGAGTGCTATTATTCCACTGCACTCTATGCCATGAACCTGTCTTGATTATTCGGAGTCTAAACAACCTGGATCAATTTTGATAACCTCCATGTCTCTTGCTATGTCAAGTGTCCTATTCTGGCCTTCATCTTTAGGTGATGGTTTCTCCAACTCTTGGAAAATTCTAAAATGCCTTTTGCTTAGAACGTTCACTAAATTAAATAATTACCCATATACAGCATATGGGTAATCTTGGCATGTGGTCAAATATCATGGATACTAAGAGCACTTGAAAGACTGTTTTCCCTCATAAATCCAGAAGACTACGTCAAAATTACTCGTTGAGATTTGCAAAGATGGCGTCAGTGTGTGCTTTATAAAAACAGAGTATCACTAGATTATCACTTTTTTTTCCTGCTATCTTCTTGCACGTTATTCACTCCAGACTGAAATCCTTCAGTTTTCATTTCCGGTCTTCACAGAGCAATAGCCTGGTTCTCCCGCTACAAGATTAACAGAACAGAAAAGTCCCACTGTTTTGCCCCATCTGGTTCTTTTCCTTAAAACTCTTAAATTTTCTGGCCAGTTTTCCTCCAAATTCCTTAACGATGTGTTCAATCTGCTCGTATTATTTTTCTAAATTATTGCTTCTAAATTTATCTTCAAGAATATCTTTGTCATTTTACATTACATTAAATTAAGTTAAATTAAATTAAATTGTTTAGTTTGTTTTCCTTACTACAATTTTTAAAGGTATTGACATCAGTATCTTTATTATCTTGTATCCTCCCTGGTCTGCGAAGTGTTCTTTTATGTTTCTGCTTTTGAGTTCTTTGCAAGCTTGCCATGAAGTCTACCCTCTGCTTCAGGCTCTATATTCTTCGGCTAAGAGCTTTTATCTCTGTTTGCAATAGCGTCTTGCAGCTTTATAATAAATGTTCTCTGATTTGTTGTAAACCAAGCATTTAGTACACATTAATTTGAAGTTATCCTTTAGTTCCTCTATAAGTCATTCTTCTTGATCGTCTCGTTTGGTACTAAAATCCAGAGGGTATTTAATAATTATGGTGTAATTAGGAACAATAAAATCAGTCACAGGAAAGGAACAGAAATAAACAGAAAATAGGGTCCTTTCTTTGCAATGTACTCATCTGGTAATTCAAAGCTTCTAGAAAGGGTTCTGTTCTCATTTCTCTGCAGAGGAGCTCCCAGGAGGTTTCTCAGGAGCATCAAGTCTCACAGGAGTCTGACACAAGAGGTCTCTCCAGGCTCGTTATGCACACACACTTGTTTTCCTTTCTTTTTATGCCCCTATACTTCTCTCCACTCCTCCTCCACCCCTCTTCTTCCCCTGGAACTTGTTTTTTTTCTTTTTTCTTTCTCATTCACCAGTATATTTGCAATTTTTTAATTAAATAAATAAATTTAATTTGACTTTGAAGCATTTCTTTTCTTTTCTTTTTCTTTTTTGTTTTTTGAGATGGAGTCCCGCTCTGTTGACCAGGCTGAAGTGCGAAGGTGCAGTCTGAGCTCACTGCAACCTCCAATTCCCGGGTTCAAGCAATTCTCTTGCTTCAGCCTCCCGAGTAGCTGGGATTACAGGTGACTGCCGCCATGCCTGGCTAATTTTTTTGTATTTTTAGTAGAGATGGGGTTTCACCATGTTGGTCAGGCTGGTCTCAAACTCCTGACCTCAGGTGATCCGTCTGCCTTGGCCTCCCAAAGTGCTGGGATTATGGGCATAAGCCACCACACCCGGCCTTCTTTTTTTTTTTTTTTTTTAATTTATTTTTTACTTTAAGTTCTGGGATACATGTGCAAAGCGTGCAGGTTTGTTACATAGGTATACGTGTGCCATGGTGGTTTGCTGCACCTATCAACCCATCACCTAGGTTTTAAGCTCTGCATGCATTAGGATTTGTCCTGATGTGCTCCCTCCCCTCCTACCACTGTTAGGCCCTGGTGTGTGTTGTTCCCCTCCCTGTGTCCATGTGTTCTCATTGTTCAACTCCCACTTATGAGTGAGAACTTGCAGTGTTTGGTTTTCTGTTCCTGTGTTAGTTTGTTGAGGATGATGGCTTCCAGCTTCATCCACATCTCTGCAAAGGACATGATCTCATTCCTTTTTGTGGCTGCATAGTATTCCATGGTGTATATGTACCACATTTTCCTTATCCAGTCTATCATTGATGGGCATTTGGGTTGGTTCCATGTCTTTGCTATTGTGAATCATGCTCCAGTAAACATGTGTGCCTGTATCTTTATAATAGAGTGATTTATATTTCTTTGGGTATATATCCAGTAATGGGATTGCTGGGTCAAATGGTATTTCTGGTTCTAGATCCTAGAGAAATTGTCACACTGTCTTCCACAGTGGTTGAACTAATTTACATTCCCACCAACAATGTAAAAGTGTAACTATTTCTGCAGCCTCACGAGCATCACGAGCATCTGTTGTTTCTTGGCTGTTTAATAATCGCCATTCTGACTGGTGTGAGATGGTATCTCATTGTGGTTTTGACTTGAATTTCTGTAATGATTAGTGATGTTGAGCTTTTTTCATATGTTTGTTGGCTGCATAAATGTCTTGTTTTGAGAAGTGTCTGTTCATATCCTTTGCCTACTTTTTGATTTTTTTTTTTTCTGAAACTTTAAGTTCCTTGTAAATTCTGGATATTAGGCTTTTGTCAGATGGGTAGATTGCAAAAATTTTCTCCCATTCTGTTGCCTGTTCACTCTGATGATAGTTTATTTTGCGGTGCAGAAGCTCTTCAGTTTAATTAGATCCCATTCATCAATTTTAGCTTGTGTTGCAATTGCTTTTGGCAATTTCTTTCTTTTTTTTTTTTTGAGACGGAGTCTTGCTCTGTCCTTAGGCTTGAGTGCAGTGGCGCGATCTGGGCTCACCGCAAGCTCTGCCTCCCAGGTTCACGCCATTCTCCTGGCTCAGCCTCCGAAGTAGCTGGGACTACAGGCACCCGCCATCACGCCCAGCTAATTTTTTGTATTTTTAGTAGGGACGGGGTTTCATTGTGTTAGCCAGGACGGTCTCGATCTCCCGACCTCGTGATCCGCCCACCTCAGCCTCCTAAAGTGCTGGGATTACAGGCATGAGCCACTGCACTCGGTCTGCTTTCGGCAATTTCAGGGTAAAATCTATGACCATGCCTATGTCTTGAACAGTATTGCCTAGATTTTCTTCTAGGGTTGTTATGGTTTTGGGTTTTACATGTAAGTCTTTAATCCACCTTGAGTTAATTTTTATATAAGGTGTAAGGAAGGGGTCCAGTTTCAGTTTTCTGCATATGACTAGCCAGTGTTCCCAGCACCATTTATTAAATAGGGACTCCTTTCCCCATTGCTTGTTCTTGTCAGGTTTGTCGAAGATCAGATGGTTCTAGATGTGTGATCATATTTCTGAGGTCTCTGTTCTGTTTCATTGGTCTATGTGTCTGTTTTTGTACCAGTACCATGCTGTTTTGGTTACTGTAGCCTTGTCGTATGGTTTGAAGTCAGGTAGTGCGATGCCAGCTTTGTTCTTTTTGCTTAGGATTGTCTTGGCTATGTGGGCTCTTTTTTGTTTCCATATGAATTTTAAAGTAGTTTTTTTCTAATTCTGTGAAGAATATCAGTGGTAGTTTGATGGGAATAGCATTGAATCTATAGATTACTTTGGGCAGTATGGCCATTTTCACAATATTGATTCCTCCTATCTATGAGTATGGAATCTTTTTCCATTTGTTTGTGTCCTCTCTTATTTCCTTGAGCAGTGGTTTGTAGTTCTCCTTGAAGAGGTCCTTCCATTCCTTGTTAGTTGTATTCCTAGGTATTTTATTATCTTTGTAGCAATTGTGAATGGGAATTCATTTATGATTTGGCTCTCTGCTTGCTTGTCTATTGTTGGTGTATAGGAATGCTTGTGAATTTTGCACATTGGTTTTGTATCCTGAGACTTTGCTGAAGTTGCTTATCAGCTTAAGGAGTTTTTGGGCTGAGACAATGGGGTTTTCTAAATATACAGTCATGTCATCTGCAAACAGAGACAATTTGACTTCCTGTCTTTTTATTTGAATACCCTTTATTTCTTTCTCTTGCCTGATTGCCCTGGCCAGAACTTCCAATACTATGTTGAATAGGAGTGTTGAGAGAGGACATTCTTGTTTTGTGCTTGTTTTCAAAGGGAATGCATCCAGCTTTTGCCCATTCAGTATGATATTGGCTGTGGCTTTGTCATAAATAGCTCTTATTATTTTGAAATATGTTCCATCAATACCTAGTATATTGAGAATTTTTAACATGAAGTGACGTTGAATTTTTTTTTTTTTGAGATGGAGTCGTGCTCTATTGCCCAGGCTAGAGTGCGGTGGCACGATCTCTGCTCACTGCAGCCTCTGCCTCCCAAGTTCAAGCGACGCCAGCCTCCCGAGTAGCTGGGATTACAGGCACCTGCCACTGTCCCTGGCTAATTTTTGTATTTTTAGTAGTTTCTAAACTAAACTAAACAAGGGGTTTCACCATCTTCGCCAGGCTGGTCTTGAGCTCCTGACCTCGTGATCCACCTGCCTCAGCCTCCCAAAGTGCTAGGGTTACAGGCATGAGCCACTGTGCCTGGTCAGGGATGTTGAATTGTATCAAAGGCCTTTTCTGCATCTATTGAGACAATCATGTGGTTTTTGTCATTGGTTATGTTTATGTGATGGATTATGCTTACTGATTTGTGTATGTTGAACCAGCTTTGTATCCCAGGGATGAAGCTAACTCGATCGTGGTGGATAAGTTTTCTGATGTGCTGCTGGATTCGGTTTGCCAGTATTTTATTGAGGATTTTCGCATTGATCATTCATCAGGGATATTGGCCTGAAGTTTTCTTTTTTTGTTGTGTTCTGCCAGATTTTGGTATCAGGATGATGCTGGCCTCATAAAATGAGTTATAGAGGAGTCCCACCTTTTCACCTGTTTGGAATAGTTTCTGAAGGAATGGTACCAGCTCCTCTTTGTACCTCTGGTAGAATTCGGCTGTGAATCCATCTGGTCCTAGGCTTTTTTGGTTGGTAGGCTATTCATTACTGCCGCAATTTCAGAACTTATTATTGGTCTATTCAGGAATTCAATTTCTTCCTGGTTTAGTTTTGGGAGGATGTACATGTCCAGGAGTGTATCCATTTGTTCTAGATTTTCTAGTTTCTATTTCTATTTGTGTAGAGGTGTTTACAGCATTCTCTCATGGTAGTTTGTGTTTCTGTGGGGTCAGTGGTGACATGCCCTTTATCATTTCTTATTGGGTCTATTTGATTCTTCTCTCTTTTCTTTATTAGTCTAGCTAGTGGTCTTTTTTATTAATTTTTTCAAAAATCCAGCTGCTGGATTCATTGACTTTTTTGGAAGATTTTTTTTGTCTGTATCTCCTTCAGTTCTGCTCTGATCTTAGTTATTTCTTGTCTTCTCCTAGTTTTTGGATTTTTTTTTTGCTCTTGCTCCTCAAGTTCTTTTAATTGTGATGCTAGGGTGTTGATTTGAGATCTTTCAGGCTTTCTGATGTGGGTATTTCGTGCTATAAATTTCCCTCTTAATACTGCTTTAGCTGTGTCCCAGGGATTCTGATATATTGTCTCTTTGTTCTTATTGGTTTCAAAGAACTTCTTGATTTCTGCCTTAATTTCATTATTTACCCAGGAGTCATTCAGGAGCAGGTTGTTCAATTTCCATGTAGTTGTGTGGTTTTGAATGAGTTTCTTAATCCTGAGTTCAGATTTGATTGCATTGTGGTCTGAGAGACTGTCTGTGATGATTTCAGTTCTTTTGCATTTGCCGAGGAGTCTTGTACTTCCGATTATGTGGTCAATTTTAGAGTAAGTGCCACATGGCACTGAGAAGAATGTATATTCTGTTGTTTTGGGATGGAGAGTTCTGTAGATATCTATTAGGTCCATTTGATCCAGAGCTGAGTTCAAGTCCTGAATATCCTTGTTAATTTTCTGTTTCATTGATCTGTCTAATATTGACAGTGGGGTGTTAAAGTCTCCTACTATTATTGTGTGGGAGTTGAAGTCTCTTTGTAGATCTCTAAAAACTTGTTTTATGAATCTGGGTGCTCCTATATTGGGTGCATATATATTTAGGATAGTTAGTTCTTCTTGTTGAATTGATCCCATTACCATTATATAATGCCCTTCTTTGTCTTTTTTGATCATTATTGGTTCAAAGTCTGTTTTGTCGGAGACTAGGTTTGCAACCCCTGCTTTTTTCTGCTTTACATTTGCTTGGTAAATTTTCCTCCATTCCTTTATTTTGAGCCTATATGTGTTTTTGCATGTGAGATGGGTCTCTTGAATACAGCATGCTGATAAGTCTCAACTCTATCCAACTTGCCAGTCTGTATCTTTCAATTGGGGGATTTAGCCCATTTACATTTAAGGTTAATATTGTTATGTGTGAATTTGATACTGTCGTCATGATGCTAGCTGGTTATTTTGCACACTAGTTGATGCCGTTTCTTCATAGTGTCATTGGTCTTTATGTTTTCGTGTGTTTTGCAGTGGCTAGTATCAGTTTTTTCTTTCCATATTTATTGCTTCCTTCAGGAGCTCTTGCAAGGCAGGAATGGTGGTGACAAATTCCCTTAGTATTTGCTTGTCTGAAAATGATTTTTTTTTTTCTTTTGAGACAGAGTTTCGCTCTTGTTGCCCAGGCTGGAATGCAATGGTGTGATCTCAGCTCACTGCAACTTCTGTCCCCTGGGTTCAAGCAGTTCTCTTGCCTCAGCCTCTAGGGTAGCTGGGATTACAGGCATGCACCACCATGCCTGAATATGAAAAAGATTTTATTTTGCCTTCACTTATGAAGCTTAGTTTGGGCAGATATGAAATTCTGGGTTGAAAATTCTTTTCTTTAAGAATGTTGAATATTGGCCCTCACTCTCTTCTGACTTGTAGGGTTTCTGCCAAGAGATCTGCTGTTAGTCTCATGGGCTTCATTTTGTAGGTGACCTGGCCTTTCTCTCTTTGTGCCCTTAACATTTTTTCCTTCATTTTGACCTTGGAGAATCTGATGATTGTGTCTTGGGGTTGATCTTCTCATGGAGTATCTTAGTGGGTTCTCTGTATTTCCTGAATGTTGGCCTGTCTTGCTAGCTTGGGGAACTTCTCCTGCATAATATCTTGAAGTGTGTTTTCCAACTTGATTCCATTCTCCCCATCTCTTTCAGGTACTCCAATCAGTCGTAGGTTCAGTCTTTTTACATAGTCCCTTATTTCTCAGAGGTTTTGTTCATTTCTTTTCATTCTTTTTTCTCTAATCTTATCTGCCTGCCTTACTCAGCATGATAGTCTTCTATATCTGATATTCTTTCTTCCACTTGATCGATTCGGCTATTGATGCTTGTGTATACTTCACAAAGTTCTGTGTTTCTCAGCTCCATCAGGTCATTTATGTTCCTCTATAAACTGGTTATTCTAGTTATCAGCTCCTCTAAGGTTTTATCGAGGTTCTTAGCTTCTTTGCATTGGGTTAGAACATACTCCTTTACCTCAGCAAAGTTTGTTTTACTCACCTTCTGAAGCCTACTTCTGTCAATTTGTCCATCTCATCCTCTGTCCAATTCTGTGCTCTTGCTAGAGAGGTGTTGCGATCATTTGGAGGAGAAGAGGCACTCTGGCCTTTTGGGTTTTCAGCGATTTTTGACTGGTTCTTTTTCATCTTCACGAGTTTTTCTAGTTTCGATCTTTGAGACTGCTGACCCTTGGATGCGGTTTTTGTGGGGATTGTTTTTCTTGTTGATGCTGTTCTTGTTGCTTTCAGTTTGTTTGTTTGTTTTCCTTTCAATAGTCAGGTCCCTCTTCTGTGAGGCTGCTGCAGTTTACTGACAGTTCACTTCGGGCCCTATTCATCTGATTCGCTTCTGCGTCTGGAGATGTCACTCGAGGTTGCCGGAGAACAGCAAAGATGGGTGCCTGCTCCTTCCTCTGGGATCTCTGACCTCAAGGGGCACTGACCTGATGCCAGTGTAGGAACGCTCTTGTATAGGATGTCTGACAGCCCCTGTTGGGGGGTCTCACCCAGTTGGGTGGCATGGGAAGCAAGACCTGTTTAACGAGGCACTTTGGCTATCCCTTGGTGGAGGGGGTGTACTGTGCCAGGGGTGGGGGAAACCACTTGTCTGGGCTGCCTGGATTCCTCAGAGCTAGCAGGAGGAAAGACTAAGTCTGTGGAGACTTCAGCCACCCCTCGCCCTTAGGGGCACAGGCCTAGGGAGATCAGAGTTCTGTCCCTGAGCCCCTGGATGGGGTTGGAGTTCCTGCAGGGAGGGCCTGCAGCTGCAGTGTTGGCTGCTGCCCCTCCCCTAAGGAGCTCAGATGGCTTAGACTGCAGGCAGCTGCAGCAGTGGTGATGACTGCCCCTCCCACTGTGAACTCAACAGGCTTACTTAGGTCGATTTTAGCCCAAGGCTGTTGAGAATCTGCATGCCTCCATTGAGACTCAAGGCCCCGGTGGCTTGGGCTCCTAGTGGGATCTTCCCATCTGTGGTTGCAGTTTTCTGGAAAAAACATGGTATCCCAGGCTGGCTAGGGTGCTTACCCATTGCCTCCCTTGGCTGGGGGTAGGGGCTCCCCTGATCCATGTGGCTTTCTGGTGAGTCGCCGCACCATACTGTTCTTCCTTCCTCTCTGTGGGTCACGCCAGCTGCCTAGTCAGTCCTAATGACAGAACCTGGATACCTCAGTTGCCTCCGCAGAATCCGCATGGTGTTTCAGATCTTTTCGATGGGAGCCTCCGATTGCCCTGCTTCTATTCAGCCATGTTGACCCCACCCCTGAAGCATTTATTTCCTTTTTTTTTTGTTCTATCCGGGGGTCATGATTATTTTTCGTCACTAAAAAATTGAATCATGGCCGGGCACGGTGGCTCACGCCTGTAATCCCAGCACTTTGGGAGGCCGAGGTGGGCGGATCACCTGGGGTCGGGAGTTCCAGACCAGCCTGACCAACATGGAGAAACCCCGTCTCTACTAAAAATACAAAATTAGCCAGGCGTGGTGGCACATGCCTGTAATCCCAGCTACTTGGGAGGCTGAGGCAGGAGAATCGCTTGAATCTGGGAGACAGAGGTTGCGGTGAGCCGATATCGCGCCACTGCACTCCAGCCTGGGCAACAAGAGCAAAATTCCGTCTCAAAAAAAAAAAAAAAGAAAAAAAAAATTGAATCATGTCCTGAGCCACCAGTGTGTCCTCTTTTTCTCAAGAGTTCAGCAACCCCCTCACCCCCATGTTCCAAGACAGAGGGGTATGTATTTTAACTATGACCTCCTGGCCAGGCGCAGTGGCTCATGTCTGTAATCCCAGTACTTTGGGAGGCCGAGGCAGGTGGATCACTTGAAGCCAGGAGTTTGAGACCAGCCTGGCCAACATGGCGAAACCCTGTCTCTACTGAAAATGCAAAAATTAGCCGGGCATGATGGTCCACACCTGTAATCCCAGCTACTCGGGAGGCTGAGGCAGGAGAATTGCTTGAACCCGAGAGGAGGAGGTTGCAGTGAGCCGAGATCTCGCCACTGCATTCCAGCCTGGGTGACAGAGTGAGACTCTGTCTCAAAACAAAACAAAACAAAACAAACAAAAATTATGACCTCATGGCAACATCTCCAATCCTAATTTACTAATACAGATTTTTTTCCTTAACTTGATTAATTTTATAGTTGTATACCCTTTTCTCTTACATTGTAAAGCTTAATTTCTAATTACATGAACATATTTTATTATTTGCTTTATCTTTCAATATATAGAACATTGTTTCAAAATTGCAATGCCAGTATTCCTACCAATAACAAATCTATTAAGTGAAGTTGAAGGTTTATTTCCTTATTTCATCTTTAGGCTATATCCTTGGGATGAAATGTCAGAGCACCCACCCCCTATTTTTTTTTTCAAAATGACTTGAGATAATTATTTCTCTTTGTGGTTAGTTCACCAATTTGACATAATTAGATGCATTCACTTTACTTTATTTTCAATTGTAGGATGTGCTTTTTAAACTGTGATTGATCTTGTGAATATATAAAATCTTTACATATGTAAAAAATCAGAAATATAGTAAAAGGTATCCTTGGAAAAGTCTTATTTTCATCCTTATCTTCTTCACCTCAATCTCAACGTCCTTTTTTTTTTTTTTTCAGACGGAGTCTTGCTCTGTCGCCCAGGCTGGAGTGCAGTGGCGCAATCTCGGCTCACTGCAAGCCCCGCCTCCCGGGTTCACGCCATTCTCCTGCCTCAGCCTCGGGAGTAGCTGGGACTACAGACACCCGCCACCATGCCTGGCTAATTTTTTTTTTTTTTTTTTTTTTGTATTTTTAGTAGAGATGGGGTTTCACCGTGTTAGCCAGGATGGTCTCGATCTCCTGGCCTTGTGATCCACCCACCTTGGCCTCCCAAAGTGCTGGGATTATAGGCATGAGCCACCGCACCTGGCCTCCACGTCCTTTTTTGTAAGCATTTTTAGTTTGGATTATTTGTCTAACACTTGCTTTTTGTTCTTTTCAAAATTGGGCAAATAATATAGATTCTTATTCTCTTTTCTTTCTTACACCAACAAAATGGCATTATATACGTTGCTTTGCATCTTTAGCAAAGATGTAAAACTTACTCTTTGTTTTTCTTCTAAATTTTATTTGGACAATTTCAGTCATATATAGAAGTAGAATAGCTTTATGAGCCTCAAAGTGCTTTTCATTCAGCTTCAAGCATTATCAATTAGTGGTCAATCTCATTTTTTTCAATCTCCCCAAACCCATCTCCATATTCTTTTAAAGCCCAAGGCAAGCACCATTCTACTTTCTGTCTCTGACTACCTAATGTAAATGCATTATACAGTATTTGTCTTTTTGTGACTGGCTTATTTCATTTAGTGTAATGTTGTCAAGGTTAATTTATGTTACAGCACATGTCAACATTTCCTCCCTTTTTAAGGCTGAATAATACTCCACTGTATGTACATACCACATTTTGCTTATTGATTCATCTCACAGTATTCATTTTGGTTGTTCCATTATTTTAGATATTTTGAATAATGCTACTATGAACACGGGTGTACAAATACTCCTGTGAAACCTTGCTTTCAATTCTTTTGCATATATACCCAGACATGGAATTGCCACATCATACGGTAATTTTATTTTAAATCTTTTCAAGAACCACCATGTTTTCCACAGTTGCTGTACCATTTTATATTGAAATGGGATAGTTCCCTTGACCCTTTCATGGGACTCATGAAAGGGTTGCCTTGTTTACTCTGCCCACAGCTCTCAAGCCCTTGTGGGAAGGGGAGCGTGCAGATGAGTGAGCGCAGAGGCCAGGGCAAGCACTCTGGGCAACCAGCTGGAGCAGAACTCTGTGCGGGCCCGAGGCAGCATCTAGGGGTTGCCCATGACTCCTGGAGCCCCAGAAGGCATGAGTTACAGTGTGTTCTCTTAGTTTTGCCATCCGTGGATGGCTTTAAATGTTAGACAACTCAGTGGAGGATGGAGAGTCAGTATGACAGCCTCTTGCACCTGCACCCAGGTCCTTATCTGGTATCTAGGAGGAATCAGGTCGCATGAACAAATTGAAGATGGTAAATGCAGAGAATTTTACTGAGAAGTGGAAGTGGCTCTCAGCAGGGTGGGGAGCTGGAAAGTGGATGGAGCAGGAAGGTGGTCTTCCCCTGGAGTTCAGCTGTCTGCTGCCGAACTTTTCTCTGAGGTCCCACCATCAAGCTGCTTCTCACCAATGTCAAGCTGCTTCTTCTCTTCTCTACTTCTCTGCCATGTTGCTCTGCCACTCCACCGGTGGGGCCTGGGATTTTTATGGGTACAGGATGTGGGGTGGGGCAGGCCAAGGTGGTTTTGGAAAAGACAACATTCATATGGGAAAACAGGAATGCATGTTCTCACTTTGGGCCAAGGGTCCAGGCTTGAGGGTGGAGCCCTCACCAGGGATCCCATCCTTTTCTACCTAGTATTTCCCTGCCTCCTGTCTGTATCAGTATTACCACCAACTGTGTACAAGTATTCCATTTTCTCCACATCCAGCCAACATTTATTTTCTACTTTTTGCTTTTGGAAAGTAGTCAACATAATGAACATGAAGTGTCATTTTATTGTAGTTTTGAGTTGTATTTATCTAATGATTAGTGATGCTAAGCATCTTTTAATGTGCTCATTGGCTTTCTAAAAATTTTTTATTTTTATCTTTTTAGACAGTCTCACTCAGTCTGTTGCCACCAGGCTGGAGGCCAGTGGTGTGATCTCTGTTCACTGCAACCTCCACCTCTTGGGTTTAATCGATTCTCCCACCTCAGCCTCCTGAGTAGTTGGGACCACAGGCACCCACCAAAACGCCCATCTAATTTTTGTATTTTTAGTAGAGATGGGGTTTCACTATGTTGGCCAGGCTGGTCTTGAACTCCTGACCTCAAGTGATCCACCCACCTCGGCCTCTCAAAGTGCTGGGATTATAGGCATGAGCCACTGTGCCCAGCTTCATTGGGCACATTGATAGGCATTTGTATGTCTTTGGAAAAATGTCTTATTCAAGTCCTTTGTGTATTTTTGAATTAGATTGGTTTTTTTTATTGTTGTTGAGTTTTAGGGGTTCTCTGTATATTCTGGATATCAGTATCTTATCAGGCATCTGAGTTGCAAATATCTTCTGTCATCCTATGGGTTGTCTATTTACTCTGTTGGTAGTATCCTTTGATGCACAAATTTAAAAAAATTTCATGAGGTGCAGTTTGTCTATTTTTTCTTTTGTTGCCTGTGCAAGAAAAGAAACTGCCAAATCCAATGTTGTGAAGCTTTGCCCTGTGCTCCAGCCCCATACTATTTTATTTTATTTTATTGTTTTGAGAGGGAGTCTTGCTGTGTCACCCAAGCTGGAGTGCAATGGTGCTATCTCAGCTCACTGCAACCTCCGCATCCTGGATTCAAGAGATTCTCCTGCCTCAGCCTCCTGAATATCTGAAATCACAGGTGATCGCCACCATGCCCAACTAATTTTTGTATTTTAGCAGTGATCTGCCCGCCTTGGCCTCCTAAAGTGCTGGGATTACAGGCATGAGCCACTGCATCCACCTCCCATATTTTTTTTGAAGTAAATCTCATATATATCATTTCTATTTCATTTATAGATAGGTCAGCAAAACTCTAAAATTTAAGAATTCCTTTTCAATATTTAATATCTATTTACCCATCCATCTACCATCTATCTACCTAAAACCCACAATACCTTTATCAAACTTAGACATTAATCATTTCTTAATATGATAAAACCTCCAGCAAACATTCAAATGTCTAATTATACAGCTGACTCTGTTTGGGTACTTTAGAGTCCCTGTCACTGAAGCTCTCTCAACTTCAGTCCTTAAAATAAGGAAATACATCTGTGCTTCGATGGTGGATTCCTCCTTCCTCCAGCCAACGTGGAATCTGGTGAAGCCCTTAGTATCTCTTTGCTGAGGTCTGTTAGCCCCGTGAGAGACCTCACTAACAGATTCTAAGACAATCCTACACTGGCTTTTGTACACACAACCGACATCAAGTCCATAGGGAACACCCCTGGACCCTTTGCTCTGGAAATTCTGAGATTTTAGGCTATCCAATGTCATATTCCCTCTTTTGGCTTCTCCTCGAGACAGTGCTTCTCTCACCCCTCAGATTTCTTGGGTGACAGCATTGTTCCCTAGGGCCCCCCCGTACTGTAGGGACACGTTATATGCTCTCCAAGTGGTTCCTAGGAGCCCTCTCACTAGGCTTGAAATGAGAGTACCGGTTTATGCCTTTTATGTAAGTGAGAGGTATAGAAATATCTGCACAGAGCTTATTCTGAGTTGTAGAGATGGCCGGTTTCACAACTGTCTCTGCTGTCTGATGGCTTTTGGCTTTGTCCTCAGAAGAGATTTCCATTTTAACATCCTCTTACATACTCAACCATCCATTTGGGCAATTCAAATCTTGTTTGAGTTGAATGAATTGATATCTTTATTTTTCACAGTGGCACACAAAGGTGGCCAAATCTGAAGACTGGTAAGTGTTACATTTTCTTAAATATTGCATTCTTCAACTTCTGGTTTGTGAATCCTATGAACTTTCAAGTAAAGCACTTAGCATGCATTAAAGTATCTGTTAGGTGGTTTGACACTTCATTTTGCAATTCCAGCCAACTTCTCTCTTTCAAGGGAGCCTGGAGCCTGGCTGCAGTTTGTCCAGGCTTGTAGAAACTTCAGTTCTCCCATCATGTGCCTCATTCTTACACATGGAGTTTCTGATCTCAGTTTGATAGCGTTTTATGTTTGATGGAGAGGAGCACTTCCACATTTTGTCATCTTGCATCTAAATATAAATATTTTATTTTTTAAGATTATGATTACTTTCTGCAAAAATGTCTCCCAAGTGCATTGGTTACTGTTATTTCTAGATAATTTGTGAGGTCTCCACATGGACAGGTCAAGTCACTGGTTAGTTTTACATTCTTGTGGCATAAAGTTTAGTTTCCACAGTATATTTCTACAAGTGCTTATTAGCATTATCATCAGCTTTCTTTTCCATTCATAGAAACACTCTGAAATGTGCATTTTCTGTAATGAGAATTAGTGGTTGCTTAGAAGATTTTTGCCTTCAGGCAAAAGTTTTTAACAGATAACCCATATGGCAAGAAAGTGCATGAAAAGAGAACTGGATTAGGACTCAGGAGACCTGAACTAAAGTTAAAGAATGCTTGTAAGAAACTATAAGGCAATGCTATTATTCTAATTTTTAATGTTATTTTTAATGGTTAAAAATCTTTTCTGCATAAGCATATTCTTTTCCAGAGTGCTCCAATATATGTGTTATTGACAATTAGTACAAAGAAATAATCCCATAATTTGCCTAAGGCTTTGTAGTTTCAAAGTACTTTCATAGCTATAAAAGCCTAGAAAGTTAAAAAGTCTAATCTTTTTTTAAGAGAAAAAATGTTTATAGATCACATCAACTTAGTTGAACATTCTCCTTTTTTAAAGAATGAAAAAATAGCTAGTCATGGTGGCATGCTTCTGTAATCCCAGCTACTCGGGAGGCTGAGGCAAGAGGATTGCTTGAGCCCAGGAGTTCAAGACTAGCTCGGGCAATATACCAAGACCTCGTTTAAAAGAAAAACGTCCAATACAATATTATAGAGATATACTACATAAAAATGAAAATTACCTGTAGCTACTTTATTAACCATTGCTTATAATTTGGTATTAATTTCCACAGTATTTATTTTTCCAAACATGTATTTGTAGTGTGTTTCTCTTTTTTAAACTAAGAAAGAACCATATTATCCAAGCCGTTTTACACCTTTTGTTCCATGTATCAATTGGTCTTGAATGTCTTCCCATGTTTACATTATGTCAAATTGACTTCATCTTGTAAACTCCTGTACAATATGTCATTCAGTCAATCATTTATTGATAGACTTTTAGATTGTTCCCAATATGTCCATAATATGAGTAATGCTGCAAGAATATTACCAGACACACATCTTTGGATCTTCTGCATGTGTATCTGCAAAATAAATTCCTGTTTAGGATAGCTGTGTCAAAAACTAAGAACATTTTCAAATTTAAGATGCATTTCCAAATTGTCTTCCAAAAAAGGATGTATCAATTTTCCTTTCACCAACAATGAATAAACAGAGTTAGACAAACTAATGTTCTTAACATCTATTTCCACATGGGTAAAATGAGTGGGCTGGACTCTATGCATTTATATTCTAATTGCTTGATTGTCTCCTAAGGGCAGGTACTACGATTTGCTCAACATTAAATTCTTAGTGGGCAGAACATTGCTGGGCACATAGTAGGTCACCAATAAATATCTGCTAAATGAACTTATCTGTAAATTACTCCCAATCTCACACTGGGATATGCATCAATGGTAATGGTAATGTCAATGAAATCTCTTAGTTTTCTTTCATGGATCCCTAAATCTGAAGTAGCATGAACTGCTGGCAATTGGTAATCAGGATGGCTCCTAATTTTCTAAATTTCTTATTTAGTCTTTTTCAGTTTGGTATTATGGTAGGTCCAAAATAAAACTGTGCCCTAATTCTTTCATGAAGGTAGGCAAATGATCAAGAAACTCCTTTTCTGCACTATAGTGAAGAGGTAAATAAATTCCTTATTCCAGAAGATCTTCAGGCCGCCGCACCTCCCTCTCATTAAAAATTTGTCCAGACACTTATTACAACTTTTTTTTTTTTGAGACAGGGTTTCACTCAGTCACCCAGGCTGGAGTGCTGTGGCATGATCATGGCTCACTGCAGCCTTGACTTCCTGGGCTCAGGTGATTCTCCCACTTCAGCCTCCTGAGTAGCTGGGCCCACAAGCATGCACCACCAAGCCTGGCTAATTTTTGTATTTTTTATAGAGATGGGGTTTCACCATGTTGCTCAGGCTGGTCTTGAACTTCTGGCTTCAAGCGATCCTCCCATCTTGTCTTCCCAAAGTGCTGGGATTACAGGGGTGAGCCACAGCACCTGGCCACTTTTTACAAAGATTTTAATAGAATGTCCTCTGTTCTTACTGACAGTTTTAGGTTTTCATACCTATTTCTCTCTGAAATAACTATAATGTCTTGGCTTTTCCTGAGAATTTCTAAGAGTATATGGTAGAAATACAAGCCAGCAATTATATTTTCTTAGCTGAACATGGGAAAAATTGTAAGAAGGGAATGTTGTGCTGGAATTGCTAGGTCACATCAGTAATGGTAAAAAGATTTTATGACTTAGAGCTAAATATAGAGTATTTTCTTCCACTTTCAACTTTTCTCTTACCAGAGGATAAAACACAGTACATTGGGAAATGTACGACAGTGGGATCAGGTAGGCTTGGTTTCAAAATGTTCGTTCTGCCACTCAGCAGCTCTGAGTCAGAGTATGTCCATTTCCTCACCTATAAAATGGAGCAAATTATGCTACCTACTAATGAAGATTTTTATGAAAATCGATCCTGTTCCTCCTTGAGATCTCAATGTAGTCATCATCTCCTCTAAGAAAGTATTCTTGACTCCTTTCTCCCACAAGGTAAAGTGTCTTTTGTCTGTGCAAATTGCCACCACTCCCCACCTACTTCCCACTCCACATCAGAATTCTATGCTATCACCGCATTTCTTATTGTATTAAAATTGCATCTGTATATGCCTGTCACTCCTACTAGACTGTGAGAAATTTATAACTCATATCTCTAACACTTAATAGGGAACCTGCCTATCAAAAGTATAGTCTTAGTAAATGTTTGTTGAGTGAATGAACGACATATTTCAAGTGATTGTACCATACTTCAAACATTGGAAACTTCAAACAATGTGCTCTTTTTTGACTTCTATCATAAATAGAGGCCTGAAAGTTTGAGTAAAAACATTCATCTCTTGCCTATGATGCTGTAGCTAAGAAATACAAGGTTAGAACTGTTTTTTTGATTCATTCTAGGTAATTAGATACACTGATGGGCATGGTTCATGGAAGAGGTTAAGATTTAACAAACTTGATGAATAATGGGATGAAAATTTCTTCGAACCTTTAGCCATAGCTTATGCACATGCATCCAGAAGGAAAATTAATTGTTTGAGCCTTTGTTCATATTTTTTTTGTAAATATATAACTTGGCAGTGTTGATTTAGATCATCAAAGCAATGTATTGGTGTCTTTTGCATTTGTCTCAGCTGCCTTTTTTCATTGCATTACAAATGATGTTAATTCTGTGCTTAATTATGCTTAACATAGTTTATAGGCAATCCAGTATTTATCAGTTGGACAGAGCAAAAATTCTGTTGTTTTCTTTCCATCTTCCTTCTGCTGATCATTTGTTGATTTTTGAAAGCAGCTGGAGTTGTTCCATGTGAATGGAAACAATTATAAGGCTGTACAATCTTCTCTAGAGAGAAATGCATTTCTCTGTAGAAACCATCTTATCAACTACAATCTTTGCTTTTTAAATAATTGATATATCTTCTCATGCAAACTTTTAACCTGATCTTTGCTGTCCTCTCAGATCAAAAGAAATCTCCACTCAGATTATAAAAAAAAACCTCTCCACCTATCAGGATTTTCCAAAAGCCTGTGTATTTCATCCATTGAAATAGAACCTCCATCTATCCAAACTGACTACTATAGCCAGTGAGACATATATTGATGTTTTAAGGAAATTATAACTGTTTGAGATGAGGGATATGCTAATTACCCTGATCTGATCACTATACATCATATCATTATGTATAAGTACTGTCAATTAAAATTTTTTTCTTGTTTTATTTATTTTTACTTTTTTTTTTATGGAATGTTTCATGAATCTCTATGTCATCCTTGTGTAGGGGCCATGATAATCTCTGTATTGTTCTGAGAGTGACAGAAGGCAGCCAAATGCCTAGGCAGAAAGGGGAGGGTCCCCAGTGAAACCCCACCTCCAAGCTGAAGACAGTTTAAAGCCTGAAAGCCAAGCTACAGGTTAAATCCTCAGACTGGATTGAGAACTTGGCTTCCTGTTTGGCATGCTTACTTCTGATTGATCCCCACCCTTCACCTATTTAACGTATAGCTATCCTTTCCTAATTGTTTTTCTACACTGTCATGCCCATCTTTGAGTGGTGTCTTTGCTTTAACCATTTTTGCATACTCACAAACCAATCAGCATGCACTTCTTATCCTCTGCCTATAAAGACCCCAGACTCGGTAGAGTCAAAGACAGCCTAACTTCAGGGAAGAGACAATCTAACTTTGGGAACCACGACCTGCCCTTTTCATCCCCTATCCAGCTGCCCTCTCTGCTGAGAGTTGTTTTCTTTTCTTTTTTTTTTTTTTTACTTTTTTTTTATTTTTATTTTTTATTTTTTAATTATACTTTAGGGTTTTAGGGTACATGTGCACAATGTGCAGGTTTGTTACATATGTATCCATGTGCCACGTTGATTTCCTGCACCCATTAACTCGTCATTTAGCATTAGGTGTATCTCCTAATGCTGTCCCTCCCCCCTCCCCCCACTGAGAGTTGTTTTCATTGCTCAGTAAAATTCTCCACCTTCACCATCCTTCAATAATCCATGTGATCTTATGCTTCTTGTACTCTGGACGAGAGCTTGGGACCCACCGAGTATGGGCACTCAGAAAGGCTGTCATACTGGCCCTTTGCCCTCGCCAGCAGAGGGCAGCCATCCTCCACAATGAGGCAAGTGGCCAAATGAGCTGCTAAGACACAGCTGTTGTTGGACTGTGGCTGGTGGAACTAAAAGAGCGCGGTTAACACCTCCTCTGGGGCTTCAGGGTTGAAAGCACCTTCACCTGGGTGCCTGCATTCCCCTTGAGGCAACATGCTTAGTCTGGCCGCGGGTTCCACACGGAGCTTGTTCCTGTGTCAGCACCCAGAGCAGCCGGCCAGATCCCGCACTCACTCGCTTAGTTGCTCCCTTCTGCAAGGGGCTGAGCGTGGTGGGCCGAATAGAGGAGAATGTCTGCCGTGAGTCTAGGGAAGGGGTCAAGAAAAATACTGCATCAGTTCCAATTTTAGTATACGTGCTGCCGAAGTGAGCAAGAGAAAAAGTTGTTTAAAAAGTTCATGTTAATATAATGATTGGATATTTGTATCTTAGGTTCTCATATTTTCTTTTTTCTTTTTTTCAGATGGAGTTTCACTTTGTTGCCCAGGCTGGAGTGCAGTGGCATGATCTTGGCTCACTTTGACCTCTGCCTCCCGGGTTCAAGCGATTCTCCTGCCTCAGCCTCCTTAGTAGCTGGGATTACAGGCGCCCGCCACCATGCCCAGCTAATTTTTGTATTTTTAGTGGAGTTAGGGTTTCACCATGTTGGCCAGGCTCGTCTCAAACTCCTGACCTCAGGTTATCTGCCTGCCTTGGCCTCCCAAAGTGCTGGGATTACAGGGATGGGCCACAGCGCCCAGCCAGGTTCTTGTGTTTTCAATTATTATGTGTATCGTAGAAGTTGAAAAGGGAGTACTTTTGTTTAATATTTACTTTATTATTTGATTTTTTATTGTCATTTTTAATTTAAATTCAGGGGGTATATGTGCAGGTTTGTTACAGGGTATATTGTGCGGTGCTGAGGTTTGATCTTTTATTGATTCCATCACCCAGATAGTGAACATAGAACCCAAAAGGAAGTTTTTCAGCCCACCCCCCTCCTCCTTTTGGAGTCTTCATTGTTTATTATTCCTGTCTTTATGTCTGTGTGAACCCAAGATTTAGCTCCCACTTGTAAGTAAGAACATGTGCTATTTGGTTTTCTGTTTCTGCATTAGTTCGCTTAGGATAATGGCCTCCAGCTGCATCCATGTTGCTGGAAAGGACATTATTTAATTTTTTTATGGCTGTATAGTAGTCCATGGTGTATATGTACCACATTTTTTAAATCCAATCCTAGGTTAATTCCATGTCTTTGCTATTGCAAATAGTGCTGCAATGAACATATGAGAGCATTTGTCTTTTGGGTAGAATGATTTATCTTCCTTTGGTATACACCCAGTAATGGGATTGCTGAGCGGAAATGGTAGTTCTATTTTTAGTTCTTCGAGAAATCTCCAGACTGCTTTCCAGAGTGGCCGAACTAATTTACATTCCCACTAAGCATTCCCTTTTCTCCACAACCTTGTCAACATCTGTTGTTTTTGGACTTTTTTTTCTCTGTACATAGTGATGACTTTTTAACAATAGCCCTTCTGACTGGTGTAAGATGGTATGTCATTGTGGTTTTAATTTGCATCTCTCTATTATTAGTGATGATGAGCATGTTTTCATGTTTGTTGGCTGCTAGTTGTCTTCTTTTGAGAAATATCTGTTTATGTCCTTTGCCCACGTTTTAATGGGGTTGTTTGCTTTTTTCTTGTTGATTCATTTAAGTTCTTTATAGATTCTGAATATTCGATCATATTTGGATGCATAGTTTGCAAATATTTTCTCCCATTCCCTAGATTGTCTGTTTGTTCTGTTGATCATTTCTTTTTGCTGTGCAGAAGCTCTTTAGTTTAATTAAGTCCCATTTGTCTATTTTTGATTTTGGTGCATTTGCTTTTGGGGTCCTCATCATAAATTTTTTGCCTAGGTCAGTGTCTAGAAGAATATTTCCTAGATTTTCCTCTAGAATTTTTGTAGTTTGAGGTCTTACATTTAAGTCGTTAATGCATCTTGAGTTAATTTTTGTATATGGTAATAGGTAGGGGTCTAGTTTCATTCTTCTGCATATGGTTAACCAGTTTTCCCTACGACATTTATTGAATAAAGTGTACTTTCCTCATTGTTCATTTTTGTTGACTTTGTTGAAGATGAGCTGGTTGTAGGTGCAACTTTATTTCAGGGGTCTCTAAAATGTTTCATTGGTCTATGAGCTTTTGGTTAGTATTCACTTTAAAAGGATCATTTCAGTGGGCTTGACCCACTGAAGATAAATTCATTTTTTTAAATTTTTATTTTTTTTCAGTGTAGGATCAAAACTACAATTAGAATATAAGTGTTAAGTATTGAAAAGCAATGTAGTTATGTGATTTTCTTTCTAAGAGTTCTGAGATCAAAATATTTATGCAAAACATTTTTGGTGGCTATCATGAGTTTTTAAAGATTAACAATTTCTCAGAGTAGTTTTGCAAGTAAAATTTAGGTCATTATACAACATATGAGTTATGCTCTAAAATTATTAATTATATTTATCAAGTGACTATTCTGTGTCAATTGTTTTACATACATTACAATGATCTCATTTATTCCTTAGAGAAAAAACAAACATTTAAAAGGTGAGTGCAGTGGCTCATGTCTGTAATCCCAGCACTTTGGGAGGCCAAAGTAGGTGGATTGCTTGAACTCAGGAGCTCGAGACCAGCATGGGCAACATGACGAAACCCCACCACTACCAAAAATACAAAAAATTAGCCAGGTGTGGTGGCATGTGCCTGTGTTCCCAGCTACTCAGGAGGCTGAGGTGGGAGGATTGCCTGAGCCCAGGAGGTGGAGGTTGCAGTGAGCCAAGATTGTGCCACTGCATTCTAGCCTGGGTGACAGAGTGAGACGCCATCTCAAAAAAAAAAAAAAAAGAAAAAAAAAAGATGAGGACCTGAAAGTTTATAATTTTGTTTAGATTTAGTAGGTGGAAGGTGCAGGATTGGAGGCCATGAAAAAATGCTCATCACTGGTCATCATGCCACATTTTAAAGGCTGCAAAATCTCTAACCAGAAGTTTATAAAATCTGTCCTTAAAAACGGTCCAGTCCTCAAAAACTGGATTCTTTCCATTTCTCTAGGGTTAAAATTGCTTTTTTTCTGTGTAGACAAAGGAAGCAGGATCAGGAGGGAGGACCAGATGAGAAGAGAGTTTGGGCACTTAATTGTTACCACTTTGATCAACATACTTTGAATTCTCTGAATCCTCAGTTGCTCATCTGTAGAGTGTGTATTTAATGGTATGTAGGCTCACAGGATCTGTGGCAAGGCCTAAATGAGGTAACACACATGGAACCCTTAGCAGACTCCCTGGCATGTAGTAAGTACTCAATAAATGGCAGTCATTACTACTCTTCAGGGTCTGGGGCTCCTCCTTGAAATAATTTCTAATAATAGCAATAATAATCATGGTTAATATTTATTGAGCACTGACTGTGTACCAGAGGCTCTTCCAAACACTTTCTTTTTTTTAAACTAGAAATCAACTTTATTATTCATTTATTTATTTATTTTTTATTATTATACTTTAAGTTCTAGGGTACATGTGCACAACGTGCAGGTTTGTCACATATGTATACATGTGCCATGTTGGTTTGCTGCACCCATCAACTCGTCATTTACATTAGGTATTTCTCCTAATGCTATCCCTACCCTTGCCCCCCACCCCATGACAGGCCCCTGTGTGTGATGTTCCCCGCCCTGTGTCCAAGTGTTCTCATTGTTCAGTTCCCACCTATGAGTGAGAACATGTGGTGTTTGGTTTTCCATCCTTGTGATAGTTTGTTCAGAATGGTGGTTTCCAGCTTCATCCATGTCCCTACAAAGGACATGAACTCAACCTTTTTTTATGGCTGCAGTGTATTCCATGGTGTATATGTGCCACATTTTCTTTATCTAGTCTATCATTGACGAACATTTGGGTTGATTCCAAGTTTTTGCCATTGTGAATAGTGCCACAATAAACATACATGTGCATGTGTCTTTATAGGATTTTATTTCTCCTTCACTTATGAAGCTTAGTTTGGCTGGACATGAAATTCTGGGTTGAAATTCTTTTCTTGAAGAATGTTGGATATTGGCCCCCACTCTCTTCTGGCTTGTAGAGTTTCTGCTGAGAGATCCGCTGTTGGTCTGATGAGCTTCTCTTTGTGGGTAACCCAACCTTTCTCTCTGGCTGCCCTTAACATTTTTTCCTTCATTTCAACCTTGGTGAATCTGACAATTATATGTCTTTGGGTTGCTCTTCTCGAGGAGTATCTTTGTGGCATTCTCTGTATTTCCTGAATTTGAATGTTGGCCTGCCTTGCTAGGTTGGGGAAGTTCTGGATAATATCCTGAAGAGTGTTTTCCAACTTGGTTCCATTCTCCCCGTCACTTTCAGGTATACCAATCAAATGTAGATTTGGTCTTTTCATGTAGTCCCATATTTCTTGGAGGCTTTGTTCATTTCTTTTTACTCTTTTTTCTCTAAACTTGTCTCCTCCTTTTATTTCATTCATTTGATCTTCAGTCACTGATACCCTTGCTTCCACTTGATCAAATTGGCTACTGAATTTTTTGCATGTGTCACATAGTTCTCATGCCATGGTTTTCAGCTCCATCAGGTCATTTAAGGTCTTCTTTACACTGTTTATTCTAGTTAGCCATTTGTCTAATCTTTTTTTTAGGTTTTTAGCTTCCTTGCGATGGGTTCAAACATCCTCCTTTAGCTCGGAGAAGTTTGTTATTACCGACTTTCTGAAGCCTACTTCTGTGAACCCATCAAAGTCATTCTCCATCCAGCTTTGTTCCATTGCTGGCAAGGAGATGAAATCCTTTGGAGAAGAAGAGGTGCTCTGGTTTTTAGAATTTTCAGCTTTTCTGCTCTGGTTTCTCCCCATCTTTGTGGTTTTACTTATCTTTGGTCTTTGATGCTGGTGACCTACAGGTGGGGTTTTGGTATGGATGTCCTTTTTGTTGTTGTTGATTCTATTCCTTTCTGTTTGTTAGTTTTCCTTCTAAGAGTCAGGTCCCTCAGCTGCAGGTCTGTTGGAGTTTGCTGGAGGTCCATTCCAGACCCCTGTTTGCCTGGGTATCACCAGCAGATGCTGCAGAACAGCAAATATTGCAGAACAGCATATAATGCTGCCTGATCCTTCCTCTGGAAGCTTTGTCTCAGAGGGGCACCTGCCTGTATGAGGTGTCAGTCGGCCCCTACTGGGAGGTGTCTCCCAGTTAGGCTACATGGGGGTCAGGGACCCACTTGAGGAGGCAGTCTGTCTGTTCCCGGAGCTCAAACGCCATGCTGGGAGAACCACTGCTCTCTTCAGAGCTGTCAGACAGGGAGGTTTAAGTCTGCTGAAGTTTCTGCTGCCTTTTGTTCAGCTATGCCCTGCCCCGAGAGGTGGGGTCTACAGAGGCAGCAGGCCTTGCAGAGCTGTGGTGGGCTCTACCCAGTTTGAGCTTCACCAGCCACTTTGTTTACCTACTCAAGCCTCAGCAATGGCAGACACCCCTCCCCTTGCCAGGCTGCTGTCTCGCAGGTTGATCTCAGACTGCTGCGCTAGCAGTGAGCAAGGCTCTGTGGACGTGAGACCTCCTGAGCCATGTGCGGGATGTAATCTCCTGGTGTGCCATTTGCTAAGACTGTTGGAAAAGCGCAGTATTTGGGCGGGAGTGTCCTGATTTTCCAGGTGCAGTCTGTCATGGCTTCCCTTGGCTAGGAAAGGACAATCCCCCGACCCCTTGCCCTTCCTGGGTGAGGTGATGCCCTGCCCTGCTTCAGCTTACCCTCCATGGGCTGCACCCACTGTCCAACCAGTCCCATTGAGATGAACCAGGTACCGCAGTTGGAAATGCAGAAATCACCATCTTCTGCATTGATCACGCTGGGAGCTGCAGACTGGAGCTCTTCCTATTAGGCTATCTCCAATTGTTTCGAAATGGAAGCATATGGTTGGGCTGGTTGTTGAGTCTCAAATAAATAGCTTCTTTGAGCCCAAACACTTTCTAAAACAATTTTATATATTTTTTGAGACAGAGTCTTGCTCTATCACCCAGGCTGGAGTGCAGTGATGCAATCTTGACTCGCTGCCACCTTGCTTAGTTCCTTAGCTAAGGAGCTAAGACTCATTCCTTAGCCTGTTGAGTAACTGGGACCACAGGTGTGTACCACCTCATCCAGCTAATCTTTGTATTTTTAGTAGAGATGGAGTTTTGCCATGTTGGCCAGGCTGGTCTCAATCTCCTGGCCTCATGTGATCTGCCTGCCTTGGCTTCCCAAAGTGCTGCAATTACAGGCGTGAGCCACCATGCCTGGTCTCTTCCAAACACTTTAAATGCATGTGTTTGCTTAATCCTTGAAACAACCCAAGTGGTAGTTTGTGTTTATCATCTCTCTTTTGTAAGTGACAAGATTGATATCCCGGATATGCTTACCCAAGAACATCCCTTTACTAAGTAGAAAAGATGAGATTCAAGCTCAGCAAGTTCGGCTTCGAAACACATGATTTTACCCTTTCCATTGTCCCAACGCTGTTTTAACCTTCCCTGGAACATTTTTGTCCTTTTTTAAAAAGTTTTCTTTTCTGTGAACTCTGCAGAGAAGTATTTTGTCCTTTTTTGGCATCCATTCAACACCAAGCCCATTGCTGGACTCAATATTGACTGCAGAGAACACCTGATCATTTCATGATTATTTGATGTGATAATTGGTTGGTTGATTAATAATTTCCAATATAGTGAGTGATCAACAAACATTTGATAAGCAGTTATGAGATGCTAGCCATTTGGCCCAGCGTTGTAGCAACAAAGATAAGATTAAGAGGCAATTACAGTACCTTGTGATGAGCCCATAGACAGACATATTCTGAGGGCAATATAAGTACTTAACTATGCCTCTGGAAGGAGACTGCTAGGGACTAGTACTAAAGTTAGTCTCTGTTTATACTTGCCCTTTCTCTGATGGTTGGACAGATGCAGAACATGCAAGGTAATGGTAATCAGGAAATAAGCAGCTACTATGAAAGCCAGGCAGGTAGAAAGCACTCTGCATGGGTGAGCTGGAACATAGTATAGGGATCCCCAGAAGTGTTGAGGACATGGCAGGCTTGACAGGCCAACCTGAGGTACAAAGATTCAAAAAAGATTTTAATTTAAGCCACCTGAGGCAGTCTTATAATTTGTTTTTTTTTCTTTATCCAACAAGTACTTATTAAATATCTACCATATTCCAGCCCCAGCCAAACATTGTGCTAGGGATACAATAATAAGCAAAAAATAAACATGACTCCATCTCCAATGGATTTTAGTCTAGCCAAAAGACAGATATTAATCAAATAATTATGTAACAGTGAATGCCAAGTCTCAATAACAATTTGAAACTAAGAATGGTTTCTTTACTCATTCAGTATGCAAAAGATGTGAGTTCATGTATTGCTAATATTAATGCACCAGGCTCCTTCCAAGGTGCCCAGTGTACAAAGACGTAGAACATGAATTGTTATGTTAAGGCAGTTCTTCCCTATCTTTTTCAAATCATGGTATGCTTAGCAGATGTGTTTTTGCACAATGGGATAAATGGATGAATTTGGTTGTGGTCAGAGGCATCTGATTCACTGTCTGGCTACCCCAGGAGTTGAGAATAAATGAGAGAAATCAATATCCTTCCATGCCTACATTCAATTGTAGCTCATTAGTTAAGGGTCTTTTAATGTGTTCCATCATCTAGTGGGAGGAGGAAGATATACAGACGAATCACTATAGAGTAAGTAAATGCTATAGCAGATATACAAAAAAAAAATACTGTGAGGACACAAAGGAGGGAGAAATGATTCCTAACTTGGAGATGTCAAGAAAGTCTTCAGAGAAGAAGGGACATTGAAGCTGGATTCTGACAGTTTTTGTCAGTCACAGAGGATCAAAAGGCATTCCAGGGCAAGAGACCCACATGCACAAAGATGTGGAGTTATAAAAGCCATTACATGTTCAAGCAGCTGCTATGCTCTGTAAATGCAGTATCTGAGGAATGGAATGTGATAGGAAGAGAATGGTAACAAGATATAGATAGAATCCATATTTTGAATCTCCTTTTATACATATGTTTTTAAATGGCTTCATCTTCTCTTTCCTAATGTCTCTTTCATTTATTCATTCATTTCTTTTCTTCAGACAAATATTTATCGAGTGATTGTTATGTGCTAAACACTATTCTTGGAGCTAGCATTAGAATAAATACCTTGAAAAACATTAGTGCACTACTCTGTTATATTATCCAGCAAGAAATAAGGTGAGTCTCAAAGAGTGTATTACTGGTCCAAGATCACATGGACCGCTGGTTGGAAGTCATTGTTCTGAAGCTCAGGTTTTTTGACTTCCAGTGCTTTATTGACTCATGTGTCGGCTGCAGAAATGTGCCGCTCAAATTTCCTTTAAGAGAAGCTGCTGTGAGGAGCGTAGTTGATGACAGCCTCTGGATGCCACCCTTTTAAATCCACTATGGTGTCCATGAAAAAACCACTCCTCCCACATATACACCATGGAATACTATGCAGCCATACAAAAGGATGAGTTCATGTCCTTTGTAGGGACATGGATGAAGCTGGAAACCATCATTCTCAGCAAACTATTGCAGGGACGAAAAACCAAACACTGCATGTTCTCATTCAAAGGTGGGAATTGAACAATGAGAACACTCGGACACAGGAAGGGGAACATCACACACTGGGGCCTGTTGTGGGATGGGGGGAGGGGGGAGGGACAACATTAGAAGATATACCTAATGTAAATGATGAGTTAATTGGTGCGGCACACCAACATGGCACATGTATACATATGTAACAAACCTGCACGTTGTGCACGTGTACCCTAGAACTTAAAGTATAATAAAAAAAAAGAAAAAAACACACTTCCTTCCCCTGCTTTGCCCCCCCAAGATAATGACTGAGCATTGGTGAAGATAATAGTACTGGCTTATTCTAGGAATGGGGAAATTGATTCAACATTAGTAACTCTGTTCATATAATTCACCTATGAGAAGAACAAATAAGAGAAATAATATAATCACCCAATCAAGCACTGAAAAAAACTCAATCAATTAAAGACTTTATGGACACATTTTAAACTAATAGTCACTTTTTAAAAGCCAGCATTATGTTTAATTAAAACACACTGGGAGTGCATTAAATATGATGCTAGCTTTTAGATGGTGACTATTAGCTTAAAATGTGTCTATGTTGTTCCATTAATGTCAAGAAAAAGCCAGAGTGTCTACTATCACTACTATTTTATTAACATAGTCCTGACTATACTTGCCAATGTAATTAGAAAAAAGAAGAAATGAATTATATATATATTTGGAAAAAGAAAGTAAAATTTTTTTGCAAATGTTATATTTGCTTACATGGAATACACAAAAGAATAAACTAAAAAATTGTAGCTAACAGTAGGGGAATTCATAACTACTTGAGTACAATAATAAACAGTAATCAACAGCTTTCATAGGTACAGACAATAACCGATTAGAAGAGATAATGAAAAAAACATCACATTTACAATAACAAAAAAATTAATTTCTAGAAATGAATATAATAAAAAGTGTACAAAATCTATATAAACGAATGGAAAACATACATTTCAATACAAAGATTCAATATTATAAAGATGCCAGTTCTTCCTAATTTAAGTAATAAGCTTAATTCTCTTACTGTAACAATAAATACAGTAAGAGTATTTATTGTTTGTCTATGCATTTGTTTTTGGAACTGAAGGTGTTGATTCATACAGAAAATTTTAAAACGGCAAGAAAATTCTTTTTTTTTTTTTTTGAGACAGAGTCTCGCTCTGTCACCCAGGCTGGAGTGCAGTGGCGCAATCTCGGCTCACTGCAAGCTCCACCTCCCGGGTTCACGCCATTCTCCTGCCTCAGCCTCTCCGAGTAGCTGGGACTACAGGCGCCCGCCACCACGCCCGGCTAATTTTTTTTTTTTTTGTATTTTTAGTAGAGACGGGGTTTCACCGTGGTCTCGATCTCCTGACCTCGTGATCCGCCCGCCTCGGCCTCCCAAAGTGCTGGGATTACAAGCGTGAGCCACTGCGCCCGGCCGAAAATTCTTGAAAAAGAAAAATAGCAAGTTAATTACCCACCCAAATGTTAAAATATAGCACTACTGTAATTACATTAATATAATAACAATTACATTAATTACTGCATGAATTCACAGGCAGATAAATGGAATAAACAAGAAAGTCTGTAAGTAGATCCAAATATATATCAGATGTTAATATATGGCAAGAATGGGATAGAAAGTCGGGGGTAAGCGATGTAATGGCAATTACTCTTGCACCAAACTAATAATAAATGGTATTGGGACAACTGGATAGCTATCTGGAAAATAAAATTAATTTTGGATCCTTACCTCATTACTTACAACAAAATTCCAGATTTTTCCAAGATTTACAAAGAAAACTTAAAATACAAGTATACTAGGAAAATACTATATATGTATACACAGGTGTGTGTATGTGTGTGTTCGTGTGTGTGTGTGTTGGGAATACTTTTCTAAGGTTAATCCAAAACTAAGAAATCATAAATGAAAAAGTTGATTAATTTGGCCACATATAATTACAATAAAATTGTCATGGTATTAAAATACCTTAAGCAAAGACAAATTACACATGACAAACCAGGAAAACATATTTGTTTGCACATCATGACAGAACAAAGGGTATATTCCTCAGCATATACAAATAAATATGTAAGAAAAAGACCAATAATCCAATAAAAAATGAACACAGTATAAAATAGTTTGCATTAAGGTAAATATAGATGGGTATGAACATAAGCAAAGGTATTTACTTTATACATAGTAAAAATTAAAACTATGCTGAGATGCCATTTTCCCATGTCAATCTGGCAAAGAAAAAAGAATTCTGATGGCATATTGTATTGAAAAAGTGTAAGGAAATAGCATCTTATACACTGCCTTTGGGGATACAATTTGGTGTAAACTCTGTAAGAGGCTATCTAACAATATCGATCATAATTACAAATGCACATATCCATTGATCTTGCAATTGTACTACAGGAGTTTACCTATTTATATACTCACCACACCTTAAATGACAAACTTAAAAGTATATTCATCATAGCATTGCTTGGAGTAGCAAAAAGATTGAAGGCAGCAGAAATATTAATATTAGAGAACTGGTTAAATAAAAAAATAAAAAATAAATTATGTACAGGCACGGCATGAGAAACTATGCAACCTTCATAAAGAATAAAGCTGCTCTATATGTATTGATTTGGGACAGTATTCAATATGCAATGTTAAAAGAGTAAAAAATATTGTATATAATACACACACACAATTTCATATGCATAGAATATCTATAAACTGGTAAAGGTGGTTACTTTACTTTAGGGAAGGAAACTAGGAAACTAAAGACAGGAGAGATTAAAAAAACTAAATTTTGAATCTATAGATTTTTATTTTTATTTATCACTGTGATATATTACATATATACAATTCTCACTACAACACTAAGCATGCCATTCAGTTCAGCTCATATTTTCCTTGTAAAAAGACTTTCTCAATGAAGGAAGCAGTATGTTCATTCACATCTGGCACAGCTCCTTACCCTGTCACAGATTGGTAACAGTTTGCTGACTGGCTGCTTTCAGTAGTGGTAGTGAGGCTGTTTCTGAAGCAGGGAATATATGGCTATACTTATGGGACTCTGGTGACTTGACCTGTGTTTGTGATGCTGGGATGAAAAACTAGAGTACTAGGAGTGTGAGAGTAGGAATTGTGGTGGGTGGTGGGCACAGCTGGTAGACTTTGCAGAAAGGTAAAACTTGCTAGCAACTTTTAACCTTTTCACTTAGCTTGGATGAAGAAAGGCATTCTGGATGTCACTTTGTATTCTGGAGAAGTATAAAATCGTAACAGGAAGTTAACCAGAGCTTAGAGTTGTCTCTGAGGAAGCAAAATGGCTAAGAAAACACAGCAGTAATTTAATGTTTATAAAGACTGGACTGAAA
Source organism: Nomascus leucogenys (assembly GCF_006542625.1). Lineage (NCBI taxonomy): Eukaryota > Metazoa > Chordata > Mammalia > Primates > Hylobatidae > Nomascus > Nomascus leucogenys. The sequence continues at coordinate 12,079,746 of NC_044401.1, forward strand.
TAACTACAGTATATCAAAAGCAAATAACTGCTGAGGAAATTGGCATATTTTAATTTGGTTCAGACTATATTTTACATGTTCTGGGTGTACTGTGATGTATGAGTTTGTATGTAGAGCTTAAATGTATAATTAATATGGCTTTGAAGCTGGTTCTATCCACATGATTAAAATTTATCATGGTATTAGCTTTCAGACAGAGACTTTTTCACAAGTTATAGTCAATGCTATAAGTTAGATCTTTTCTGATGAGCTCTGAACAAAGGACTATAATTTATCTCAATGGTATTTTATTATAGGCATTTTAATTGCCGTGGCAGGTGAAAAGCACCATTCAATATTTTGACCAAACTTTTTTTAATGAAATTATTTGCCTCCAGTACCGTTGGTTTAAAGAATATTCTGTTTTATTGAAGATGAACTAAAAGTCTTTATTTATACATGTGACTCAACCTCACCTTGAATACTAGGCAAATCTACTTAGTGGGGAGTTTATTCCATAAAGAAGACCAGGAATCCTTTAACATTTGTAAAGGGGTTGACAGGTTGGTCCTTGCAAGTGTAAATCAAAAAGGAGAAATTCCAAATTTCTTTTTCAGTGGTCTATAAGTGAAGAACTGGGAATTGATTGCTGCCAAATAAATTATGGGTGTGGCACATTTCTTGCTTTCTAATTCTTTTTTTCTGATCATGTAAGTAATATATGCTTTAAAAAATCAAGTTATAGAAATGTGCAATTTCAAAAAAAAACTTTAACAATCATTTCTCTAAGAGATAACTACTATTAACAATTTGGCATACATTCTTCCAGAAATTTTCTACACAAAATACTTTTTTTCCCTCTTAAGACTGTGGGTCTGATGCCAACAATGTCTGAATTTTTCCTCCTCTGCCTGCTGTATTTTATCACATTTGCCCACTCCCCACAGTTTCAATTACTTTGTTGGAATGATATATTATGCAAATGTATCCAAAAGTCCCAGTTACTGGGCCTAAGGACAGATTTCATGCCAATGCATCTGTGCCTAAGAGCGGATTTTAGATTTGTGCCTGTGCCCAAGTAAGGACTGGGTGCCAGCTTGTCAAAGCTTAGCTGAGTACAGACCACCATGCCATGAGTTAGGCTGCTTCTGGTGGTTCCATTTCCTCCAACCCAGACGGAAGTATCTGGTTGAGTACAGTGCTGGAGGGTGGTGTCTTTATTACACTTCCCCACATTTGGTTCAGTGGATTAAGCAAGGTTTCTTACTTCAATTTAACCCTTGTCAAAATGATTACCAAGCTTATTCCATCTTGGGTTGTATGTTTCCTAGCTTCTAATGGATGCTTTTTATGGTTTAGTATTTGACCACTAATTCAGTAGACACTAGTGAGAGGCTTTAAAAAATGTCTTAGAAAACAATCTTTATTCAATGTGATAGGTCATTTGGAGTAAATACCGATGTATAGAGGGACTGAAATTAACAGTCTGAATGCCTAGCTGCATTTAGTGTGTGATTGAGTTTTAACACATCAAATAGATTTACTAAAGCCTAGTAAAAAATTCCACGGATATTAGAATATTAATTCTGAGAAACCCTGGGTTAGAATGCATCAGAAGCTGTTAAATATCTTATTTAATTTTGTCAACATGCTCACTCTTCTTAATATACCATATTCAGAGTAGAAAAACAATGTGTGCATTGTCAAAGAGGCTAAATCTATCCTTCTAAATTATCTTTCAAAGCCATCTAATATTTCTTCTTCAGAAAGGATTGAGACAGGAAGTTTAAAAAGCCAGCTTTCGGCCAGGTGCGGTGGCTCATGCCTGTAATCCCAGCACTTTGGGAAGCTGAGGCAGGTGGATCACTTGAGGCCATGAATTCAAGACCAGCCTGGCCAGCATGGTGAAACCTCGTCTCTACTACAAATACAAAAAATTAGCTGGGAGTGGTGGGGCATGCCTGTAATCCCAGCTACTGGGGAGGCTGAGGCAGGAGAATTGCCTGAACCCGGGAGGTGGAGGTTGCACTGAGCCAAGATTGTGCCACTGCACTCCAGCCTGGGTGACAGAGCAAGACTCTGTCTCAAAAAGAAAAAAGCCAGCTTTTCCTATTTTCATGTTGGAAACATCTCGGGTGTCACAGACAATGTGAAATTTGGTGTATATCTATATGCATACATATAGAAAACTTACATGGATATACTACCATTTATGAGAGACTTATTTTGAAATGGACACTTTACTAAGTGTTCATGTGGATTATATTGTAAACTATAAGCACCTCTTAAGCTCATCAGTATTCACAAAGTAATGGTGAAGCTCATATAACATCCCCATTTTCAAAAAGAAATAAGCAAAAGAATATCTCTGTTTTTTTCAAACAGAATAGAGACAGGAAGATGACATAACATGTTGTGATGAATTTCTGAAAAATCTCTGTATCGCTTCCAAGACTAAACTTGCTATGAAGCTTCCAGAAGCAGAGTCTAGATTTGTATCTGAACCTCCTGCCTGTCATTGAAATATTTGCCTGATGACACTTTCAGGGGTCTTGAAATTTAGAGCTGGAAAGAACTTAAAAATTATTGTCCTTCTTATTTTACTAATGAGGAAATAGAAGATGCGAGTCACTTGCTCATTTATTTATTCTTTCTATTGCCAGTCACTAAAAACAGGCCACGGGCTTGATTCTTTATTGTGTCTTGTGATTAAAAGCGAATAAGTTGACTTAGTCTAGTGCCCAGAATTTTAGAGCTGTTTATTTTAGTGGGAAAGGGCATGGAAGAAGCACTGGATCTATTGTCATAGGATTAATATGAACCCTGACCCCACTTATGAGTAGAATCCATTAATTCACCATTAATTTTTTGAGCCCCTACTATGCATCAGGCATAAAGACACAGTAAATAAGGCCTCTGATCTTATCCAGTTTGCAGTCCAGTGGGAGAGACATTTGAAAAGGAAGCAAGCAAAAGAAATGAACATTCACAATGAAATGAAAATTACAAACTGTGATAACAAACAGGGCTAGGTGAGAGAAGTTTAGAGGGTGGGTTCCAGTGAGAAGGTTTCTCTGAGAAGATGTCACTGAAGAATGCAGAGACAAAATGATGAGAACGGGCAAGACAGGACTTGAATAGGAACTGGTGTCCAGGGTGTGACTGTGAAAAGTACAGTGACCGGGGCAGGCAGAGCAAAAGGTCATGGCAAGGAGGTGAAATTATATATATATTATACATAATATAAAATTATATATTACATAAAATTATATGTTTTATATATATTTATATTTGAAACAGAGTCTCTCTCTGTCACCCAGACTGAGTGCAGTGACTTGATGATCTTGACTCACTGCAACCCAGGTTCAAGCGATTCTCCTTCCTTGGCCTCCCAAGCAGCTGAGATTACAGGTGCCTGCCATCATGCCCAGCTAATTTTTGTATTTTTAGTGGAGATGGGGGTTTCACCATGTTGGCCAGGCTGGTCTCGAACTCCTGGCCTCAGATGTGCACCTTGATCTCCCAAAGTGCTGGGACTACAGGCATGAGCCACCATGCCCTGCTTGAAATTATATTTGAAAAGCAGTGAGAAACCATTAAGGGGTGCTTAGCAATGGAAGCAACATTGTGAATTTTTAAAAAGACTTCTAAAGTGACATTATAAATTTTAATTTTTTTTTAATGGAGTCTGGCTCTGTTGCCCAGGCTGGAGTGCAGTGGTGCAATCTCAGCTCACTGCAACCTCTGCCTCCTGGGTTCAAGAGATTCTCCTGCCTCAGCCTCCCGAGTAGCTGGGATTACAGGTGCCCGCCACCACACCCGGCTAATTTTTGTATTTTTAGTAAAGATGGGGTTTTGCCAAGTTGGCCAGGCTGGTCTCAAACTCCTGACCTCAGGTGATCCACCTGCCTCAACCTCCCAAAGTTCTGGGATTACAGGTGTGAGCCCCTGGAATTTTTAAAATTTTTATGTTGATTAGAGAATGTGTTAGAAGGGAGCAAGTGTAAAAGTGGAACGTGCAGTAAGCAGGTTCTTTGCAGTAGTCCAGGTGAGAGAGTACAAGTGGGTAACTGTGGCAGTGGTAAAGAGCAGCCTATGGACTGAGCTATTTTGGGGAACCATATACCAAGGCTTGCTCATGGATTGAATGTGGGAAATTGGAGAGGTTATCATGAATGACAACCAGGTATCTGGCTTTAAAACTGAATGGATGAGAGTGCCGATATATTTACTGATAGGTTGAAAACTGAGGGAGGATGGAGGCTGATTAGGCTCTTTGGAAGTCTTATGCATTAAAAATACTGCATTGCCTCCTTTCTTTAAACATAAGATGAAATGAAAACAGTACTAAATTATAACGTAAACATAAAGATGTCTAATCAAGTCCTAACCCTTATGACTACTTACATGGTGTTATTTTAAAATATTAAATATTAAGTTATTTCCTTAAAAAATTATTAGGGGAGGAGTTTCCCCTATTTTGTTGTGCTTTATGCCCAAGTTTGCCCTTCTCATTCAATTTTCCCAAGTCCTAGGAAAAGTCAGTAGTTGTATTTTGGTATGTTGTGTTTGAGATGCATGTAAAACTGCTAAGAAATGTCAAGGTGGCAGTTGAATATACGACCGTAGGGGCACAGAAGGTGGAACGGATATATTAAGTAGGGAAATGTGAACAAATAGATGGTTTTAAAAGCTACATAAATAGATGTGATCATCCAAAGAAAATGGGTGAAGAGCCAGGTAGAATCTAACATTTCTAACCTTCAGATGAAGAAGAGAAAAAGGAGAGTGAAATGGAGTGGCCAGACTAGGAGAAGATGATGTCAGGGAAGCTAAGGGGAGAATAATTCAAGAATAGGATAGTGTACAGCTGTGCCAGTGCTTCCGTGTGGTCAATTCAGATGATGTCGGAGAACTGGATGTCATTATTGACCTTAGGATGACGGAGTTTCAGGTTATGGTTGAGATTGAAGTTGATTGAGGGTTAATGGGAGATGAAGAAATTGAAATGATGTATATAGAAACATTTTGAAAACTGGTTGTAAAGGAGAAAAGAGAATTGGGTTAATAAGTGGAAGGGATTGTTGGGTCAGAGGGTGTTTTATTTGATTTTATTTTTAAGGGTGAATGGTAATGGTGTATATTTGCATAAGAGGAAAGACCCAATAGGAAAGAAAGTTTGGTTGATGCAGAAGAGAAAAGGCCTAATTTTAGGAGTAAAGTTCTTGAAAGGGTGAGAAGGAATGTGATTCAGAGCAGAAAGGTCAAAGAAGATGAAGAAATTCCTGTCTGATGCTTAAGTATAGGGAGAACATGTATCTTTAAAACATTCATCTTTGTACTCATCTGAGCCAACCTCCTTGTATGAAAACTTTTTCTTAATCAGAACATACAGATTGCCTTGAGAAATCATAATTTTATAGTATGAATAAAATACTGGTAAGTAGTAAAGTATTCAAAGGGAAGACCTGAAGAAAAAAGATACAGAATTTATGCCAGAAAGATGCACCTGGAAAGTCGATGATGTGCCTGATCTACTCCATCTTCCTGGGGGAAGCCAGGAAAGCACTGAAGCCTGAGAGGAGGTCTGAGGGTAAGAGACTAAAGAGAAGACCTCAGAGAATCACACAGAAGAGGGGCAGTTAGCATTAGGAGACTGCTGAACGCCCTCTAGTAGCCAGCATCAAAGAGTTTTGTGGAAGCTTAGACAATACCTGCTTCTAACAATAGCTCACATTTATTGAACACTTGCAGACATTTGTTTACATGCTCTACACACAATAATCAATTCAGGTTGTTTAATTCCAAAAACCATTTGCAATAGAAAGTTATTTCGCCATTATTTGGATGAGGAAACTGAAGTATAGTACTTAGGTAACTTTCCCAAAGTCATGCAGCTATAAAGTGGGGTCAGATACTCAAGTTTAAGCAGTCTGGCTCCAAAGCCTCATTCTAATCACTATAGCCAACGGCTAGAGAGTAGTTTTCAACAGTAGGGGTAATCACTGCATGGCTGCAGAGTTGTTGCTGGCTGCTGACTGGCAGCTCAGTTGGAAGCTGTTCAACCAGAAGCCTTGGTTCCTGCCCACATAGGTCTCCTGGGAATACTGGCACTTCCTCACAGCATTGTGGATGGGTTACAAGAGTGAGTGTTCCAAGAGGCCTGAGTGAAAGTATAACAAGCTTCTTGTGACCCAGTCTCACTTCTGCCATAGCAAATTTGTCAAGTGATTGAAGCCAGTCCACATTCAAGGAAAGTGGAACTAGACTTCACCTCTCAATGGGATGAGTAGCAAAGAAATCATGGCCATCTTTATTTTGCCACAGCCAGCTTTTTGAATTTTGTAATGTGCTGTGATTTTTTCTCATTTTAATTAAATACTCTCCTTCACATCTAATTTTGCATACGTAATTTTGTATTCTTTCTCTTATAGAAAGCCCTCAAATTATATAAGGTGGAAGCTCTAATGGGAAATGTTGATGTCATCTCACGAGTCAGAGGTAAACAGCTTTGAGCCTGCATGACTTAAGTTCAGAGAATTACTCTTGGTTTTATTAATTTTTTAAATTTTAGACTTGAATTTTTCCCCATGGCTCTGGGATCATTTAGGAGGTAGATAATCTAGTATTGTATGCACTGTTCTGGGAGGCCTGTGGAGTGTGTCATTACTTATGAGAATAAATTCCAATCTTTTAGAAAGGCAAGCCAGTGGTGTCAGCAGCAGGCAGACCTTGCATTTTTTTTTTTTTTTTTTTGAAATGGAATCTTGCTCTGTCACCCAGGCTGGAGTGCAGTGGTACTGTCTCGGCTCACTGCAACCCCTGCCTCCTGGGTTCAAGCAATTGTCCTGTCTCAGCCTCCTGAGTAGCTGGGATTACAGGCACCTGCCACCATGCCCAGCTAATTTTTGTATTTGTAGTAGAGACAGGGTTTCACCATGTTGACCAGGCTGGTCTCAAATTCCTGACCTCGTGATCTGCCTGCCTGGCCTCCCATAGTGCTGGGATTACAGGTGTGAGCCACAATGCCCGGCCAATCTTGGATATTTAGATGTGTTTTTCTACGCATGTTTATTTTCTGCTACCTAAAAAAAGAGAATGGACACATTGGCCAAACAGAGACACATGACATACCCTTGATTTTCTAAACAGAGTTGCATCCATGGTATCTACCAAATTAAAGCAAAATGTTTGGATTTTGATTTTTCGGTACCCAACAAGGAAAAGGAGAGACTAGGAGAGCAACTTTTAAGGTAGGAACAATTTTTCCCCTTCCTTGAATGAAAACTACATTATGTTCAGATTGACAACAAAGAATAGAACTAAAATGATCCACACACTTTCCAGGAGCATTCTAGATAGGCTGTAAAGTCAAAAACGAAATACATATGAGAGCATATTAAGGAGTCATTATCATCATTATACCCAAATTCTAGAGCCTCAGGTATGGCCCATCATGGTGGTATAAAAACAATCTGGCAAACTATCATTACATGGACTATTGCATTCTGAATATGCACACCAAAACGGACTAGTAACCTGTCCCAGAAGTTCAAGCCATCTTGGACTGACTGCCAAGGAGACATTGGAGGTCACTTCTGGACTTGAGGAGTAAGAATGATTAAAGGCATATGGCTAAAGGAGATCAAGAAAAAAATTGACTTCATCTGCCCTGTATGTGAGAAAGGGGTGGAATATTAATTTGAAAAACTGCCCAAACATATTTCCAGGGCCTCTGCCAGTTTCCAGTGTTTAATGGAGAAGGTAATTGGGGGATATAAATTACCTAGAGGCATTTATTTATTTAGATGACATAATCATTTTTGGCAGGATTCTGGGAAAGCCAGAGCAAAGACTTAAAGTTAGCAAGGGCAGGGTTGATGATGTCCCTTGATAAGTACAAATGCTGACAAACCTTCATGAATTATGATATAAAGACACAGCGCAGAGTGAATACTGTTTCTGGAAAAAAATACCTATTAGCCCAAATGACATCAAATTTAAAAGCTTGTCTGAGGTGAGTGATGAACAGAGTAGAGTATGAAGGGTATTCTCTAAAAGCTAAGCCATTAACAACCACAGATTGCCCTATCAAGAGAGGACTAAGGTCAGCAAGGGTGCAAGACATCAGCTAATGGCCATGTGGCCTCTCCAACTTTTCAGGGATTGCTGCTTGAAAGCCTGAAACCAGGCAGTGAAAGGCAGTTGGGGAAACTTAACTTGGCCTTCACGAACCCTGCTATGCGTTTGTTACCTGTATGGATGTCAAAATCAAGGTCTGGGAGCTGTTATGTCCAAAGAAGGGAAACAAGCCAGTGGTATTCACCAGCCATTGTCTGTTGGATTGCAACCTCATACACTACTCACACCTTGGTAATTTCTAGCCCTAAGACAAACCATTACTGACAAATTTCAGGGATATGTAAATGAGGTGGCTTTGCAGTATGAATGAATAGCAATATACTTAAATTCATGCTCATCCAGACCTAACCAGACACTACGGTGAGTGGTTGACCTAGCTGACATATTTAGTGTTTATTATAAATCAGGCCTCAGCATCAACATATGTGGCTGCACATCCCTAAATATTCTTTATATATGGTGGTAAGAGCATTGCTCAAAAGGAGTCAAAGCAATTTATGATTCGTAAGTTCTCTTGAAGGACTTATGGCCAAAATTTTGGTGTTCTTTCTAATACAAATGGTATATTGTTCTGGTTTTCATTTACTTGCTCGTTAAAAATATGTTTATTATTACAGATATAGTATGTGTGTGATGTAGAAAACTAATATAGGCAGGAGAAAAATAAAACTTTACATTCCCTCCATCTGGATATCCTCTTTGTAATACCTTAGTGCCTTTCCTTTTAGATCTTTCTCTTTGCATGTAATATGTACATATATAGACTCATACATATGTGTAATATATATATGCAAAATACACTCATACTGTTAGTACCTGCTTTATATATGTGTGTAGAAATAATTTCAAACTTACAGAAAAGTTGCAAAAATAAAAATAGTACAAATAACACTCATATACCTTTTCCCCACATTCATCAATTATTAACATTTGACTCCATTTGCTTTATCATTTGTGATATCTATCTAGATTTTTTCCCTCGAAACCATTCAAGGGTAAACTTTATATATCATGGCATTTTGCCCTTCTTTTTTAATGTTTTAATTTTTTATTAAAAAAATTTTTGTAGAGGCTGGGTCTCACTATACTGTCCAGGCTGGTCTTGAACTCCTGGCTTCAAGCAATCCTCCTGTCTCAGCCTCCAAAAGTGTTAGGATTACAGGCGTGAGCCACTGCATTCAGCCCCTTAAATACTTCCACTGCATGGCTAGGTTTTCTTCTAGGGTTTTTATCCACTGTGGAAGACAGTGTGGCAATTCCTCAAGGATTTAGAACCAGAAATACCATTTGACCCAGCAATCTCATTACTGGGTATATACCCAAAGGATTATAAATCATTCTGTTATAAAGACACATGCACACGTATGTTTATTGCAGCACTATTCACAGTAGCAAAGACTTGGAACCAACCCAAATGCCCATCAATGATAGACTGGATTAAGAAAATGTGGCACATGTACACCATGGAATACTATACAGCCATAAAAAAGATGAGTTCATGTCCTTTGCGGGGACATGGATGAAGCTGGAAACCATCGTTCTCAGCAAACTAACAAAGGAACAGAAAACCAAACACTGCATGTTCTCACTCATAAGTGGGAGTTGAACAAAGAGAACACATGGACACAGGGAGAGGAACATCACACACCAGGGCCTGTCAGGGGGTGGGGGCTGGGGAGGGAGAGCATTAGGACAAATACCTAATGTAGATGATGGATTGATGGGTGCAGCACACCACCATGGCACATGTAAACTTATGTAACAAACCTGCACGTTCTGCACATGTATCCCAGAACTTAAAGTATATATATGTAAAACTTCTACTGCGTTCAGCTCCTTAAATACTTCTGAGGGTATTTTCTAAGACTCCCTGTTTTTAAGAGGCCTAGATAGTAGGTAACTTGGATTACTGGAGGAAAGAAAATACTTCAGATTTCATCTAGAATTGACATAAGATGCTAGACGACATTAAGTTCAGAAGTAAGCCTTGCATTCATTGCATCCAGCAAAAAGCCTGCCTCTGCTGACTGCTTCCTTGGTCTACTCAAAGCAGGGTAGTCCATGGAAACTGTTGTGCATGGAGTTTTCTAACCTTGGATGCTGGTACTTATAATCTGATCTAGTTACCTGGGTTTTTTTTTTTTAACCTGCTATTTTATCCGAGAAAAGATGTTATAAACATGAGTATTTAAAGTCCAGGGGGTTCCAACTTCCCTTCTTAAAAACTAAATATTTTCCAGCCTCTAGACAAGGTGTGATCTAGAAAGCTTGCTTGAAAATAAAGAGGAAGGACAGATTTACTTTGGGCAGTGAAAGAAGGAAAAAAGAGGAGAAAGGAAGGAAGAAAGAGGAGTAAGAAAGGGAGGAAGGTCATGAGATACAAAGCATATACAGTACATATAATTTCTAATTTTTCTGGAATCAACAGTGTGCTCTATACTGTAATTTCAAATGCTGTGACTTCCCAAAAAGTCAGTTTCACAAAAGTAAATTAATAATTCTTGAGCCAAATGGAAATGGCTTTGATTACTGTGCTCCTACTCATTTCTGACAGTGCCAATAATCAGAAGCCACAGAATAAAAGAAGGCTTAGATTCTCCAGCTATAGACAATAAGGCTGAGGACAATGGCACACATCAATTAAGATCTCATGGTAAATCAGTAATAAAACTAGGAATTAAACTTTCATGTTCTAACTTCCAGTGTTAGAGTCACTAATTTACACTGTTCTGCTTCTAATGAGCACTGATTATTTTAAATACAGAGAAGTTCTACTCTTTTACAATGCTAAGCACACTACTTATTGTGTTGTATTCGTGGTATCACTGGTGGAGAAATGAAAAAGCCCAATTAGGTCATCTTGTCCTCTTCCTGGGGACGGAACTATGTCTATTCAACTGCAATGACTCAGCTGATGAAAATTTCATTGTGGGCTGAGAACTCATTGTAGAACTCAGCCTGCAGTAGAAATCAGGCTGAATGGGATGATGGGTTTATAAAAAAAAAAATCAAAGCAGAATAAGATGGAGACCAGGAAAGCAGCAGAGGGGTAGATAACTTGCAGCATCACAGCGCTGTGAGTGACTGTTAGAGGTCATCATTCACTGTGGACAAACCTAATGAATTTAGTCTAAGCGTACCTGGAAAATATTGCATATTTTCCTTAGAAAGGCTTTTTAACAGCTGAGTTCCTGACCTTCCCTGAAGTCAGTTTTCTTTTGTTTTATTCTCATAGCTAAATTTAAAATCAGTACAGAAATAAAAAAGTCTGGTAGAGAATGGGTTTTTCTTTAAAACATGGGACATTTTAGCTCCCTGATATTTCAGCAGCTTTCCGCGACTTCATCTTCTGCTTTATAACTTGGCAGATCATTAGAAACTACTTTATTATTGTCCCATCCAATCTGATGGAGACCCTTTAGGCGTCACAACTCAGCTTCTCATTTTGTTACCTCTTTAACTCTCTCAACTCCCCTGTCCACTCCCTTCTCTGTGGCAACTACATTGGCCTGCTTCCTGTTTTTCAAACGGCCTACAGAATTTCCTGCCCCAGTGCCTTTGTACCGGCTTGGATTGCTCTTCCTCAGATATAGGCCTCACATCCTTAGGCCACTTCTTTCAGGTCCTTACTCATCTTCTTGGTGAGGCCTTTCTGGAAACCTTATTTAAAGTTTTACTCTTCCTCTTTAATATGCACAATCAGGAGCACTCATTCTATTTTACAGAAGGTGTTGCCCCATAAAAAAGATAATTAAAAAATATCTAATATATACAATCCCTTTTTCCTTTGCTATTTTTTTCTCCTTAGTACTTACCACATTCCAACCCAGAATTTACATTTAAATTATTATCCATTTCTGCTCCTCTAAGCTAGACTATAATAAGCTCCATGAGGGTAGAAATATTTATCTTTCTACTTTCTGTTCTACTTTTCAGGATCCGTAAGACTGGCTGACATTCAATAAATATTAAATAAAGGAATGTATGGATAAAGTTAGCTTTTGAGGAGAGGAGTATATCAGGGCTTCCATAGCTTGAAGGACTTTTTTAACATCAACTCAATGAATTCCCATACCTCACCTTCACCACTCTCTTATTATACTTAAGATGAGAAAACCCTCGCAGAGCAATTCAATTTGAAATCTCAAGCTTTAACAACAACAAAAATGCTACCTAAAAGAACAAATTCTTTTTTTTTTGTTTGAGTCAAGAGTCTGGCTCTGTCGCCCAGGCTGGAGTGCAGTGGTGCAATTTCGGCTCACTGCAAGCTCCGCCTCCCGGGTTCACGCCATTCTCCTGCCTCAGCCTCTCCGAGTAGCTGGGACTGCAGGCGCCCGCCACCACGCCTGGCTAATTTTTTGTATTTTTAGTAGAGACAGGGTTTCATCGTGGTCTCGATCTCCTGACCTCGTGATCTGCCCGCCTCGGCCTCCCAAAATGCTGGGATTACAAGCGTGAGCCACCGCACCCGGCCAAAAGAACAAATTCTTATTGAGGATGCTAGGACCTTGATTTGGGGGCATGGGTATGGTAAAAGAGGCAGTTCAACTCCCAAAATTTGGGCAAAAGAAAAAGTAATCTATACAATCTGAGATTTTATAACTAGAAATCTTTCTAGGTATTTATTTCAGATTCTAATAATTGGCACAGTGATGTAAGTATGAGGATAATCTATTAATTTTCCCGACATCTATTTATATAGTGTGATTTTCACCCAGCCACATTGACTGAGTTAATTCATATTCTTTCCTAGGAGCTTCAGGCTCTGGAAAATAGACTGAATGTATCTGTCGGCCCCTTTCCCCTTCAAGTTGTATGAATCCATTGCCTATTTACTAAAATAAAAAGGAAATGTATAGACTTTTAACAAAAGGAGAGAATCAACTATAAGTTTGTTGAATAGTTCCTCAGATGTCTTATGTGAGAGCTTGCGTCCTGGTACGTGGAGTTGAATCAACAGCTTCTGTTCCTTGAGATGTCACCACACAGAACCATGGGAATTTAACTGTTTTGTGAAATGGATATATATATATATATATATATAAAATAAATATATAATATAATATATACTACATATTATATATGGATATATAGTACAATATGCATTATAATTTGTACACTTACATATTTATAAATTTATACTTATAAATTATAATTTATATATTGTATATATTTATAAATATATGATATAATACATATATTTATATAATATATAATATATTATATATGTTTTATATTTTATAAATATACATTTATATAATATATATATTTTTTACTTTTATATAATTATACTTTAAGTTTTAGGGTACATGTGCACAACGTGCAGGTTAGTTACACATGTATACATGTGCCATGTTCGTTTGCTGCACCCAGTAACTCATCATTGAACATTAGGTATATCTCCTAATGCTATCCCTCCCCCATTCCCCACCCCACAACAGGCCCCGGTTATAATATATATTATATATGTTTTATATTTTATAAATATATGTATTTATAAAAGAGGTAGGGACTTCTGAGTTCAACTTTTCCTATTTACCACTACTACAAGTGAGACTCATGGGGTTAAGTGACTTGTGTAAGGTCACAAGATAAATAGTTAATTGTAGGACTTCACTAGAACCTGCCTCCTGACCCGTTTCTCTAACCGCGTCTTTGTTTTAGCTAATGCTATGACCATCCGCCCAAGCTGGAATCATGAACTCCATCCTCCTTATCCACTGGGAGGTCAGTTCTTTCCTAGAACTGTTACCGAATAGAGTTGCCCAGGTTCTCGGTGTGTTGAACAAAGAATTGAACAAAATGCACAAAGTAACAAAAGAATGAAGCAACCAAAGCCAACGCAATAGAAGAAGGGAGTAATGAAAGCACAGATGTATTGAAGACAACTCACTGAGTGGGACTGGGCTCCAGCAAACCGCACAAGAGCCTCTCCAATTAGGATTTTTATAAAGCCAAAAGAACTTGGCAAAACCCCTAGGTGCCCTTTAGAGGCCTCAATTGGTTACACCCTATGAAGGATTGGAAGTGGAAACATCTGTCTTGTCACAGGATTGAAGATATGGCCTGTATGCGGCCCAGTCTTGCCTACAACTGGCTGCACCTGCTGTTCCTTTGCTTATGCCCCAACCCTTGGCTACCCTAATTCCCTATTCTCCTGCCTCAGAACTATCTTCTGATCTGTCCACGTCTTTTACTCCTGTGTCATTTTTTGGTTGGACTCTAGCAACAATCTACTGAATGATTTCCTAGCTCCATGTTTCTCTTATTTCTAACCCACACTCCTTCTATACAGTTTCCAAAGAAACAAATATGATCACATCCCTTTTGTTTGTAAAGACATCCAAATCCTTCAATATGGATCCAAAACCCTAATTAATCTCCTTTCAGAATACCTATTAATCTTTATTTTTATCATACTCCTTGTCCAACCCCAACTTAATATTATGAGTTTTATGTCATTCTTCAAACATATCCTGCTGTTTAAGTCTCTATGTCATTAGATTTCTTTCGTTTTTTTTTTTTTTTCTTTTGTGAGATGGAGTCTCACTCTGTCACCCAGGGTGGAGTGCAGTGGTGTGATCTCAACCCACTGCAACCTCCGCCTCCCAGGTTCAAGCAATTCTCCTGCCTCAGCCTCCCAAGTTGCTGGGACTACAGGTGTCTGCCACCACGCCCAGCTAATTTTTGTATTATTAGTAGAGACGGGGTTTCAACATGTTGGCCATGCTGGTCTCAAACTCCTGACCTCAGGTGATCTGCCTGTCTTGGCCTCCCAAAGTGCTGGGATTACAGACATGAACCACCACGCCCAACCAAGCCACTGCGCCCGGCATCTATGTCATTAGATTTCGATTTCTTTTTTGTTGTTGTTGGTTTGTTTTTGTTTGTTTTGAGATGGAGTTTCGCTCTTGTTGCCCAGGCTGGAGTGCAATGGCACGATCTCGGCTAACTGCAACCTCTGCCTCCCAGGTTCAAGCGATTCTCCTGCCTCAGCCTCCCGAGTAGCTGGAATTACAGGCATGCACCACCACACCCGGCTAATTTTGTATTTTTAGTAGAGACGGGGTTTCTGCTTGTTGGTCAGCTGGTCTCGAACTCTCGACATCAGGTGATCTGCCAGCCTTAGCCTCCCAAAGTGCTGGGATTGCAGGCGTGAACCACCGCAACCAGCCTCGATTTGTGTATATATAATGAAAAAAGTTACCTGTGTCTCATACAAGATACATATTTAAATTTCTCTTACATAAAAAAAAGCCAAGAATGAGGCAGTCCAAGGATGGCGTGGCAGCCCCACAGGTATCAAGACCCCAGACTCCTATTTCCCTGTTTTACCACCCCCAGCACATGACTTAAGTACACCCCATAATTTAAGTACACCTCATAATTCAAGGTGGCTTCTAGGACTTCAGCCATCACATTTGAGTTCCAGGCTGAAAGCAAAAAGAAGAAAAATATTCATTCCTTCCCCTTTAAGAAGACTTCTTGGAAGTCTCACATATTTACTCACATCTCACTGGCCAGAAATTAGTCACATTATTATGAGTCAGAATGTAGATTTTTAATTGGGTATACTGCCCCCCTTCCCCCAAAATAGGGTTTTTGATAGAAAGAAGTCTTACTCACAGTTTTAAGGGCCAGCTCAAACGCTTTCATGCTTTTCTAACTTTTCCATGCAGAAGAGGTTCCCCTCATGCTTACCAAACATTTACTTTTCATTATCGATGGATGGATGGGTGGATGGATGGATGGATAGATAGGTAGGTAGATGATAGATAATCAACAATCGACAGATAAATTCAGGTACAAACACACACACATGCACACACACATACACACACACATATATATGTAAACACTTATGTTTTCCTTATCAAAGGAGCTCCTTATAAATAGAGATCATGGCTTACTCAATTTTTTATCTTGGCACTGAGCATGGAGTAGGCCTTCATAAATGTTTGTTGAATAAATGCACTGATGCTTACATAAATAAACCAGCCGGGCACAGTGGCTCACACCTGTAAACCCAGCACTTTGGGAGGCCGAGGCGGGTGGATCACGAGGTCAGGAGTTCAAGGTCAGCCTGGCCAAGATCGTGAAACCCCATCTCTACTAAAACTACAAAAATTAGCCAGAGTGATGGCGGATGCCTGTAATCCCAGCTACTCTGGAGGCTGAGGCAGGAGAATAGCTTGAACCTGGGTGGCAGAGGATGCAGTGAGCTGAGATCACACCACTGTACTCCAGCCTGGGTGACAGACTTAAGACTCTGTCTCAAAATAAATAAATAAAAATAAATAAATAAACTATGAGTTTTGAGATCCTTTAATGAATTGCAGTTTACGTCCATGATAAAATTTGGGCCTTATTTTTGTGTTAGTGGTGAAGACCTTGTTAACCCAAAATATCAGAGACAGGTCTCAGGCAATTTAGGAAGTTTATTTTGCCAAAGTTAAGGACGCACGCCTGTGACACAGCCTCAAGAGGTCCTAATGACACGTGCCCAAGGTGGTCAGGGCACAGCTTGCTTTTATACATTTTAGGGAGACATGAGACATCAATCAATATATGTAAGATGTACATTGGTTCTGTCCGGAAAGGCGGGACAACTTGAATTGGGGGAGGGGCTTCCAGGTCATAAATAGGTGAGAGGCAGATTGTTGCATTCTTTTGAGTTTCTGATTAGCCTTTCAGGCAATCAGACATGCATTTATCTCAGTGAGCAGAGGGATGACTTTGAATAGAATGAGAGGCAGGTTTGCCTTAAGCAGTTCCTAGCTTGATTTTTCCCTTTAGTGTAGTGATTTTAGTGTCCCAAGATTTATTTTCCTTTCACAACCTGAAGTGGGCTAAACCCTCCAGTCAGTGTCTCTGCAGACTATTGTTCTGGCGGTTCCCTGCTTTAACACCACCGAAGGGGTGACTGAGGTCCAAAATTCAGCCCTTGCTCTGCCCTACATGTCCTATTCCTTGGAGAGGGGCTGCATCGGCCTGGAGAGCACACTTTTTCTATTTGCCCAGGGTCATTTGTAGCACTTGCCCGTGGTGGTATCTAAAAGGCTGCTGAGGTTCTTAACCAGGGAGTGATGGTCTGCCTTACTGAATGGTGGGCTACGGAGCTGCAGGAAAGCACAGAAAATGCAGACAGCACACTGACCTTCAGAAGCAGGAGGCTTAGTTGATTATCCCACCTTTTTCTCTCTTTTTTCCTTTTGCCTTCACTTACGCACCCCTTTATTGACATTTCAACTTCCAGAACACAGAGCCTCCCAAACACTAAAGAACTGGAGTTTAGGCCAGGCATGGTGGCTCATGCCTGTAATCCCAGCACTTTGGGAGGGCGTGGCAGGTGGATCGCTTGAGGTCATGAGTTCGAGACCAGCCTGGCCAACATGGCAAAACCCCATCTCTACTAAAATACAAACATTAGCTGGGTGTGGTGGCAGGTGCTTGTAATCCCAGCAACTTGGGAGCCGGAGGCAGGAGAATCATTTGAACCCGGGAGGCAGAGGTTTCAATGAGCCGGGATCATGCCATTGTACTCCAGCCTGGGTGACAGAGCAAGACTCCGTCTCAAAAAAAAAAAAAAAAAAAGAACTGGGATTTATAATCTTCATTTGGAGAAGCCAGAAATTTAAGTCAAAAAGGAATGCATTTGAAGACACATGGAGTAACTGAACTTAGGCTGCAAATGATTCCTTACAGAACTGATACTTAACTCAGGGGCATAGAGGACAGCTGAACTTGGGACACAGAGGCAAATGCAGAGGAATGGAGGATCTCATACAGTGGCATGTTGTTTTGCCTGCACTCCTGAGAGAAGAAAGGGCTTTCTGCATTACTCTATGCCTGCGTGGGTGGCATTCACACCACTGTGAGTCCTGTTGTATTAGTGGGGTTATTGAGTCCTGTGGGCTCCTGATCCCAGAAAGCTGCCCCCTCCAGTAAGGGTATTGTGTGTATCCTATGAGCTATGATGCTTGGGATTGTTTTCCCATCAACACCTGAAGAGCTTCCACAGCCCTTCCCTGGGCCCTGAATGTGCAAAATGTGACAATCAGAGTTATTTATTACCAGCACCTTCCTCTCCAGGCGGCAGATCAATTTTCTTTTCTCCAGATGGCTATCATAGGCCAGCCAAAGAGAGGACTGGGCTGGCCATCTGCTTCCTGTTGCCTTTTCAAGCTGGCTAGCCACTCAGTGAGGCTGGCAAAGCCCAAGGCACCAGCTGTCAGTCTAGGCTGCCCCTGCTTGGCCTTGCACCTTGTCACACTAGGCACCATAGCACAGGGGCCATGCTGAAATCAGTGTTTGACACTCACCAGGCAGGATGCTTTCCTTCCAAACCATGCCAGCCAGCTTCTCTGATGGCAAACAGAAAAGATGCCTGCCCTGGAACTTCCTCTAAGAATGAGCTTCCACTGATTTAATATTTGACTAACTGGGATGACTCTGGGGAGGGCAAAGGCAGTGCTTGTGGTCAACAGACAGAACAGAATGTGACATAATTCCGAATTCCATACAAGTAAAATGATTTAATCAGAATTTCCAATTCACTCTCCCATTGTGGTGTTTTTTTCTATTCTTTCTAATTAGATGTTTATTTATTTACAGTGACAAACTAACTATGTGCATATTGAAGAAAATCTGTAAATTTTTTTAAAATCACCTATAATTCCATTACCCATAGAGATAACTGCTTTTTATTTTTTTCAAATATCTCTTCAGTCTTTTTTTCCTCCTAAAAAAGTTGAGATCACACTATTTTGATTTTGTGGCTTAATATTGCAATAAAAATATTTTAAGCTTTAGTAAATAAAAATAATAAATTTCTATAAAATATTTTTGATGACTAATATTACAGTGCATGGTATCTTAATTCACTTAACTATTTGCTAATTGTCGGACATTAAGTTTCTTTTTTTTTTTTTACAACTTTTTACTATTTTACATAATTCTGTAATGAACATCTGTGCATAAAACTTATTTAGATTATGTCCTTAGAGTCATTTTCCTAATGTAGAATGACTGCACAGATTTTAAAAACAATTTACTATTTTGCCAAATTGCTCAAAAAAAATAATCAGGAGTGCCAATTTCATAGTTCCTTCAACAATGAGTCATTCCTTCCTCTCTCAATCTCTCCCTCCCTTCCTCCATCCTTTCTTCCTTCCCTTCTTCCTTCCTCTCTCCCTTCCTATCTTTCTTTCTTTTCTTTTTGAAATTTCTGTGAGTTTGGTCCATTTTCCCATCTCAAAAGCACAAAAGCTAAACGGTACATCTGGGGATAGGCACTAAGCTGGGTACCCTATACTAGACATTTGTTTCTGCCAAGTTCCAAGCAACGGATCCAGAGCACTGATTCAGCAGTAGGGATGTGTGATGATGAATCTCTGTTCCTGAAAGGGATCCACTGTGCTCAGAGCCCCAGAGCATGCTCCCCTTTGAAGAATGCTCATCTCCATTAACCAACTCTGTGGGGAGTCACTGATGGCCCTGGGTCTTTAATGTCTTCTTCCGGAGGCCAGGTGGTCCCACCTACAGAGAACAGCACAAGTGCTCTACAGAGTGGTGAGGCTGCAAGCGCCAAGTTAGGTATGGTGGTTGGCTCTCAGAATAGAGCTTCAGCAGGAGAGCCGGGAGTCCTGCTAGGAGGCTGGGCTGCTTCCACAGGCCCTGTGGTGAGAGGCCAGCACAACGCCTTCCGTGCACTTGAGTTAGTGGTCTGAAGCACCCAGTGGTGGTGATGTATAATCATGTTATAGCCTTGTTATACCATCCATCACAGCCTCAGTTCTTTTTCTTTAGTTGTACCGTTGCTGAGCCCCCACAGTTTCCCACTGATTAGTATAGCTTTTCCACCAACAACCCTCTCTTCCCCTCCTCTTTGACAAATCAAATCATGCCACCTCCAACCCCCACTCCTTCAAGTAATGTATCCCAGTATTTCTGGACTGCATTTGTCGCTCTCTTTTCTATATTTCCATAGTTTAAAAATTATTATTGATGCAAAACATTTTGGTATTTGATCACTTATCACATTGTATTTTCTCCCAATTTGTCTACATAGGCAAATCTTGTGGCCTCAACAATGTCAGTTTTTTAAAAGAGAGATTTGAGTCTTTGTATTACAACTCTAGTCTATATCTTTCCCTTGAGTTCCAGACTCATGACAAACTATCTAGTTGATATCACTCCATGGGCATCACACAACTCAAACTTTGACCTACTCAAACTTGGATCTGTTACAGTATTCCCTATTCAGACTGACATCCTTATTACCTCCCTACATCTCCACCAATTACTGATCTAAAATTTATATTTATTAGATCTGTCCTGATCTAACTGGTCCATTCATATCCATTTTGGATCTCATCCAGTTCTACACTACAACTAAAGTGACCTTGACAAAATCTAAATTTGATCATGTCATGTTCTACTCCCCTACACAGCATATTTTAAATTTGTTAATGGCTTCTCTTCTTTTGAAAAACTTTTATTGTGGTAAAATATATATAACATAGAACTTGTCAATTTAACAATTTTTAAGTGTATAATATAGTGGCATTAAGTACATTTATACTGTGCAGCCTTCACCACTATTTCCAAAACTTTTTCATTATCCCAAATGGGAGCTCTATAAACATTAAGCAATATCTTCTTATTTCCCCCTCCTCCCCATCCCCTGCTAACCTCTAGTCGACTCTCTGTCTCTTTTAATCTGCCTATTCTAGGTTTTGTATTTAAATCATACATTTGTCCTTTCTTTTTTTGGTCTGGCTTCTTTCCCTTAGCATGTTTCCAAAGTTTATCTATGTCGTAACATGTATTAGAACTTCATTTCTTTTTATGTCTGAATAATATTTCATTATATGAACATACCACATTTTACTTCTCTTTTATTTAATATTAAAAAGCAAACTTTTTTTGTTTGTTTTTTTGAGACAGAATTTCACTCTTGTCACCCAGGCTGGAGTGCAATGGTGTGATCATAGCTCACTGCAACCTCCGCCTCCCGGGTTCAAGTGATTCTCCTGTTTCAGCCTCCCAAGTAGCTGGGATTACTGGTGCCTGCCACCACATCTGGCTAATTTTTGTATTTTTAGTAGAGACGGAGTTTCACTAGGAGTTTGGCCAGGCTGGTCTCAAACTCCTAACCTCAGGTGGTCTGCCCACCTCGGCCTCCCAAAGTGCTGGGATTACAGGTGTGAGCCACCGCGCCTGGCCACAAACTTCTTAAATTGGCCTATAAGTTTCTGCATGGTCTGGCCCCTTCACCTCTCATTCCCAGCATCCTCTGCTCCCTGAGCTCTCTCTCTCTCTCTTCTTTGGAGACTTCATGCTAACATGGTTCCTTCCTGCATCAATGCCTTGGCACAGGCTGTTTTAATTGCCAGTGACCCTCTCCCCTCCTGCATTTCACCAGTTAAGTCTTTCAACCCTTCAGATCTTCACTTAAGTGTTTTTTTCTCAAGGAAGCCTTTTCTGACTTCCCTGAGTTCATGCTCCTATTATAGGATTTCAAAACAACACATATTTATACTTAGTTGTTCTTATAAAAGTTCACATTGACATGTATTTGTCTTCTCCAGAAGATTTTAAGTTACAAGTAGACAGCGTTTGTGATTTGGCATTTTGTTTTGTCTTGATTTGTTTTTTAGAGACAGGATCTCGTTATGTTGCCCACACTGGAGTGTAGAGGCCATTTACAAGCATGATCATAGTCCACTGCAGCCTCAAACTCCTGGGCTCAACTAATCCTCCTGCTTCAGCTTCCTGAATAGCTGAGACTACAGACTTACATGACCATGCCTGGCCAAAGAGGGATTAATGGTGAGTGGCACTTGGAGGATGCTCAATGAAGGTTTATTAAAGCTATAGAGACTGTTCATAGAAATATATTTTTTTCCCTGTATCCATCATAGATCTTATAATAGTCCTTGGCACATATCATAGATTCATTAAAATGTGTTCATCTCAAGCTTCAAATTAGCCAAGTTCCATTTTATGCTGAAATAACAGTATGTTGAATTTCAAAAGAAGAAAAACACAACGCTCTTAGAATGTAAGAGGCAATAATAACCCCAAAATCTTGAGAGACAGTTGTGACTTCATATCCGCTGTGTGAAATATCCTGTGTAGTGATTAAGACCATGTGTTCCTCAAGAGGTTAAATACCAAGTTACTGTATGACCTAGCAATTCCATTCCTAGTTATATACCCAAAAGCAATGAAAGCCTGTACATGAATGTTCACAGAAGCATTATTTATAACAGGAAAAGGTGAAAACAATGCAAATGTTCTTCAACTGATTAATGGGTAAATAAAATGTGGTGCATCCAGACAACGAAATATTATTTGATAAAAAAGAAATGGAATGCTGATACATGCTACAACATGGATGAATCAAAGACCACATATTGTGTAATTCCATTCATCTGAAAGGTTCAGAAGAGCTAATTCAATAGAGATAGAAAGTAGATTAGTTGTTTCTTGGGTTTGGGGAGCTGAAGAAAAATGGAGAGTGATTGACAATGGGTATGGAGCTTATTTTGGAGTGATGAAAATGTTCTAAAATTGTAGTTATGGTCACACAACTTCACAAATATGCTAAAAATAATTAAATTATACACTTCAAAATGCATTTTATAGCGTATAGACTATATCTTGACAGGGTTTTTGTTTTGTTTTGTTTTAAAAAACTGATGATAAGCTCCAAAGCCAGGGGTTCATCTCAAGACCCCTTCATTTCCTAATTATGTGGCCTTGAGCAGATTACTTAATCTCGCTGTCTTTCAGATACTAATGATGCCTACTCGGTAAGGTTATGGTGAGAATTAAACGCGTCAATATGCATAAAAGGTTTAGGTAACCACTTAACAAAAAGTTCAATAAATATAAACTTTTATTAATGTTGTTTTCTTGTTCTAGAGGATTCATCTGCAGGTTCCTAGATCTTCCAACACGCGCATCTGTTTTGACCTACAGTGCCTTGGGGAATGGTTCATACGCTAGTGATCGCTTTTCTACAGTTTATCTTGTTGATAGCCAGTCTACTGTTCTCCCCTCTCTTAGCAGAAATTTCTCCTTTCTTCTGATTTTAATCTGTAAAATAGATTTCTCCTGTTGCTACTACTACCCTCATCTATTAAGGTGTAGACTGCTGAAGGAAATTTCTCTTTTCTCAGGGCTGGTTCTCTTTACACAGGAGTGCCCAGCAACCCAAGTGATGGGTATACAGAGATCACCCTAAGGGCTGAATCATGTGCATGGGGAGAAAGGATGGACAGCAATCAGGATACTACTGTCGAATCATGAAATAAGTATCCCTGAGTCAGAGTATGTTCCACCTGCATCCAAACTTTGCTAGTCTCTTGGCCATCCAGGACAAGTTGGGTAAAGACTGAATAAACTTAGATGAAGATCCACTATTATGCCCATGATGCTATTAGCTAGACATTTTCAGACATGAAACACTCTCTCTCTTTAGAACTTACTTATTACAAGATGCAATCTGTCATATTCATTTTCTTGTACTATTTAAACCTCTTTTTTTCTGGGAAAAATTTAAGCTTGATCACAATTCTTAACAAGCACCCCCAGATTCAGTTCTTCTGTTACAAACGTAGATTGTCTTGCTTATCGTATCTTTTTGTTGTTGTTGTTGTTCTGGTCATATGCTCTTTCCTTTCTTCTTTCATTCAGTGAATGAATATTAATTGAGTGTTTCTTACATGCCAGGTACTGTTTTAAGACAAATTCCTTGTCAGCTTGAAGTTTACATACTAGTTGGGAGAAGTCAGGGAACAAGTATAGGCCGGGCATGGTGGCTCACGCCTGTAATCCCAGAACTTTGGGAGGCCGAGGCAGGTGGATCATCTCAGGTCAGGAGTTTGAGGCCAGCCTGGCGAACATGGTGAAACCCCACCTCTACTAAAAATACAACTATTATCTGGGCATGGTGGTGGGTGCCTGTAATCCCAACTATTCAGGAGGCTGAGGTGGGAGAATCGCTTGAACCTGGGAGGCAGATGTTGCAGTGAGCCGAGATCACACCACTGTACTCCAGCCTGGGTGACAGAACAAGACTCTATCTCAAAAAAAAAAAAAAAAAAAAAAAAAAGAAAAGGACATAAGCAAGTATACTGGTGTTATGTCAAATGGAAATACATGCTATGAGGGGAACAAAAACTAAAACAAGCCAGGAGGATTGGGAGTGCTGGTGAATATTATTTAATGTACAAATTTCAGGAAGGACTCATGGATAAGGTGACATTTGAGCAGAGACGTGGAGGAAGCGAGGTAGGCAGTCTCTTGGGTACCTGATGAGAGAGAGGCTGAGCTGCGGGTGTGCTTGGCATGTTTGAAGAGCAGCAAGGAGGTTGCTGTGGCTGGAGCCCACTAAGCAAGCAGGAGAGAGGTAGAAGAGAGAGGTCAGAGAACTAACAGAACCAGATCATGCAGGGCCTTGAAGGAAACTGTGTAAAGGTTAGATTTTACCCTAAAGGGAAGGAAAACCATGAGAGAATTTTGAAAAGTGTATTGAGACATTCAACTTAGATTTTTTTTTTTTTTTTTTGAGTCTGACTCTTGTTGTCCAGGCTGGAGTGCAATGGCGTGATCTTGGCTCAGTGAAACCTCTGCCTCCTGGGTTCACACAATCCTCTCACCTGAGCCTTCCAAATAGATGGGATTACAGGCACCCGCCACCATGCCTGGATAATTTTGTATTTTTAGCAGAGATGGGGTTTCATCGTGTTGGCCAGGCTGGTCTCAAACTCCTGACCTCAGGTGATCTGCCCGCCTCAGCCTCCCAATGTGCTAGCATTACAGGTGTGAGCCACTGCGCCCAGCCAATCTAACTTCGATTTTTAAAAGGCTCTTTACAGCTATTTTGTTGAGAGGGAGACAAGGGTGAGAATCGAGGAGCCCAGTTTGGGCACTGTTTTTGTAATCCTGGAACATCCCAATTTTAATAACAGTGTAAGTGACAGAAAGTACTTAGGCTCTGGATATGTTTGGAGTGTAAAGCTAGCAGAATTTGCTGATAGATTCGAAGTGCAATGTGTGAGAAAGAGGAGTCAAGAATGACTTAAATGAAAAATAAAAACAAAACTACCAAACTACGTCTCTATTTCCAGAGTGGCTGTATCATTTTGCATGTGCACCAGCAATGTATGAATGATCCACTTTCTTCACATTCTTGCCAGCATTTGGTGTTATCACTATTTTTTATTTTAGCTATTCTGATAGGTATGTAGTAATATTTCACTGTGGTTTTAATTTGTATTTTCCTAAGAAAAGAAACTAGAGCAAACAAACAGCCAGAAAAAAGAATGAGTGAACCAAAGATTCTTTTCGGGTTGATGAAAATCTTCTGCAGATAGTGGTGATGGTTGCGCAAAACCCACTGAATTATATACTTAAAAAGAGTGAATTTTGTGGCATGTGAATTTTATCTCAATTAAAAAGTAATGAATACTGCACTGTCTTTGCTTTGAGGAGCTGGAAAAATCTATTGGCAATTACCAAAGTGGGAAAAATGGGTGGAAGGAAGCAGGTTTTTGTGGAATGGGGGAAGAGAACAGGAATAGTGAATATATTAATTTTGAGATGCCTAACAGATATCCATATGAAAATGTTTAGTGTGACTTGGATATAGGAGTCCAAAAATCCAGTGAAATCTCCAATTTGGAGACAGAAATTTAGACATTGTCAGAATATAGATAATGTTTAAAGCTACAGGCCAGGCTAAAGTCACCTAAGAGAGAGAATGTAAATAGAGAAGAGAAGCACTTAGCTTGAGCACGGCGACATTTAGCGGTCAGAAAGATTTGAAAATTAGCAAAAGAGACTGAAAAGGAGGAGCCAGTGAGGTGGGAAGAGAACTTGATGTCCCAAGTATCAAGTAAAGAACATATTTTATGAAGCAGAAGTGGCCAATTCTGCCTAATGCTGCTGATGAGTCAAGTAAAATAAGAATTGAGAACTGACCATTGGATTTTACAAATTGTTGATCATGACAAGAACAGTTTTGGTGATACTGGGGGCAAAAAAACCCCAGCAAAAACATTGGAGGGTTCATGAATAAATGGGAGGTGAGGATGAGAATTAATGGGCGCAGAGAAATAGTGGAGGGAGAGGGAGAAGAATGTGAGACCAAGAGAAGGTTCTTTTCTTTTTCTTTTGAGGTGGGAGAAATATAGCACCTTTATAGGCTGATGAGAAACAAGTAGAGGGAGTGAAAATTGATGATGCAGAAGTGAGAGGAGAGAATGGCTGTACTGATATTCTGTTTTTTTTTTTTTTATAGCGATATTCTTTTTTTTTTTTTTTTTTTTTTGAGACAGAGTCTTGCTCTGTCGCCCAGGCTGGAGTGCAGTGGCGTGATCTCGGCTCACTGCAAGCTCTGCCTCCTGGGTCCACGCCATTCTCCTGCCTCAGCCTCCTGAGTAGCTGGGACTACAGGTGCCTGCCACCACGCCCAGCTAATTTTTTGTATTTTAAGTAGAGACGGGGTTTCACCAAGTTAGCCAGGATGGTCTCGATCTCCTGACCTCATGATCCACCCACCTCGGCCTCCCAAAGTGCTGGGACTATAGGTGTGAGCCACCGCGCCCGGGCTATATAGCGATATTCTTGAATGCAGGTGAAGAGGATGGAATCCAGTGGTAAGTGGAGGGCTGTCCTCAGATAGGAGTCCAGGTAGTTTATATCTTGAATAACTGGAGGAATGTGAGTATATAGGAGCATGGGTACAAGTAGGGTAGCAGATATGATTGGGAGTATGTAGTTTTATTCTTATCATTTTTATTTTTTTAGGGAAATAGGAACCAAAGCCACTGGCCAAGAATGAGGAGGGAGGAGGAGATATTGAAAGTTTGTCAAAGGAGAATATATTAAACGCTCGCCTAGAGAAATGAAAGAAGGAGATTCTGAAAATGTAGTGACCTTTCCTTGGCAGTGCCATGGGCCCATGTGAAAGATTACTGGTCATGAATTTACAGTGAGATCTGTCAGCATAGCTGTATTTTGCTTTTTTCCCCAACCATAGCACAGGTGCAGGCATAGAGTAAACAGAGAGCTGGAGTAATCAGAATTGAGGATTTTTTTCAGGTAAGTTACAGGAAGAAAGTGTGTGTTGGGAGGGAGTTGTAGGTGTCTACAAGGAAGTGTTACAACAATGGACCATGACCTCTAAGCCCCGTAAAGACAGAAAAAAGGACCTGAGGGGAGTGAAGAACAGGGAGTAATGATGAAGGCACTGGATTGTAGAACCAGGTGGAGTCCGAGAATTTTCAGAATTGGAGTGCTAGAGGTAGTGAGCCAGAAAAACAAGAGAAGCACAAGTTTGCAATGTATAATAGCACGCCAACTCTGCTTCATGCAAAGATGTTTAAATCCAGCAGTACAGAATGGCTTGGTAAAAACTCAAGGTGTGTTAAAATATCATTCACATGAACCCAAGTGGTGATAGTCAAAGTTGTGAATAAAAAAATCCTTTCACACATTTTATAAAAACAGGTAACAACAATTGAATGTATGTTATAATTGCTCTGGGGCAAGAAAAGAGCAGTCGTCTGTTTATGACTAAAATTGTCAGTGCTTAAAATGTTCCAAGAGTCAATATTTAATTAACAAATTGCCACACTCATTTCACAGATGCCACATATGAGAGAATTAAGTATAGAATGAAGAATTAATGAACCCCTATTTAGGAAAACATGGGAATTAATACACACACCCACACCCAACCAGCCACATACACGTACACATCCTGGTAATCAAAACTGTAAACTGGGGAAATTAAGAAGATTGAAGAGCAGTCACTAAAAATATGCTTGTGTCAGAGTATCTAAAGAATGCAGCTTACAGAGAGCACAGGACTTTCCTGTGGTTTAAATCTTGAGTACAATAAAATGTTTGACACCCAGTAAGTATAAAACAAATATTTGTTCGATCAAATTAAATGAATGAATAAATAAATGAATGATGATGATAAGTCATTTCTCTATCATGACAGTTGTGTATAACAAAATCTTTTCCATTTTGTCCCATGCAGGTTCAATTTCTGGTTGGTAATTGGCAATGATGGAATGACTGTCCAGAGTAAAGAAGCCTCTCTTTGTTCTTGTGCCACGATTTCCCAGCCAGGCAGTGCTTGCAGTTCACTGGACTGATCATTTTCTTTCACACTTTGTGCCTTTGCAAATATTATTCTTTTGTCTGAAAATTGCCTGCTGCCAACCCTTCATTATCATCCCCACTAACTCTCACCCACCCACCCCCAGCTTGTTGACTTGGAAACTCCTTTTTTTTCCCAGCTGCAATTCAAGCAACATCTCCTCTGGGAAGCCTTTTCAACTCTGCCTTAGTCTTTTCTGGCCCTAGTTTTTGCATCTCTCCAGATTCACTGGGCTTCATCTGCTTTCTGGGTCACTTGTTCAGTGAAGAACCCCTACCCCATCATCACCACAACTCTTAACCCTACCGCCCTTCTTAGCCCTTTCCAGATGAGGGCTGTGCTCTAGCATGGCTCCTTCATACTCACTATGATGGGACTGCAAAGACCCTGGTGCCTGGGGCCTGAACTCACTGGGCCCCTGAAGTTCAGCTCCCTGCAGCATTCCCAGAGTCTGAGGAAGCACCGTGAACTGAGGTCTGGGCTCTGACTTCCCTGATCCTGGAGCCAGGTCATCCAATCTGTAAATGTAAAGGATGGAATTATTTCTACCAATGAGGAACATGTAGACTCTTATGCCTTTCTCCCCATGCCCTATCCCCACCCTTAACAGACTGTGGAAGCACACAGATTTCTACTTACAGACTGTTCTGAAGCACATAGATTTCTACACGACTGACTGGAGACATCTAGTGTGATCAAGACCTCAGCTGTGTTTTGTAATCAATGTGCCACCTTTGCTTCCCCCTCTACTCTCATTCTTGCTGCTCAATAACACCAGAACTCTGCTCCAGGTTCTCATTTCTATGCAAGTGTAGAAATCCTCTATAATCTCCTAGCAACACAGGCATACCCCTACCCTAGCTTGAAATAACCTGCATCATGATTGTTGGTTTACTTTAACAGAGATTCTTGAGTGCAGAGGAATTTTTTTCAGTGGTCTCATTACTTAGCATCATGTTGGGGACATAGTAGGTGACTCAATCAACAGTTTTTAATTAATTAATGGCTTTAACATTAAATAATTACAGAACACATTTAAAACAAAAAGAGCTCTTAGACATTTTTGCTTTAATTCTCTGTATGATATGGAGAAACAGCCTGAGGCCAGGAGAATTAAGGTACTTTCCAGAGTCATGCAGCTATTGAGTAGCCAGACTGGAGATGGCATATTGGTTTCCTGATCACACAGCACTATTCTCTTTTTGAAAACTGTTATTTCCATTTATGGGAGTGGAAAACAACATCAGGATCAATCTGGCAAACCCCTGGGAACTGTGTTTCTCCAGGCCATCTTTAAGCCTTCAGATTAAAATATAAAATTGGGTAACACTAACAATAGAAGATAGTGTTCCTTTGCCTCTGTCCCCATCCTTGTGGGAAAAAGAAAGAGAGATCAGATTGTTACTGTGTCTGCGTAGAAAGAAGTAGACATAGGAGACTCCATTTTGTTCTGTACTAAGAGAAATTCTTCTGCCTTGAGATGCTGTTAATCTGTAACCTTACCCCCAACCCTGTGCTCCCTGAAACATGTGCTGTGTCAACTCAGGGTTAAATGGATTAAGGGCTGTGCAAGATGTGCTTTGTTAAACAGATGCTTGAAGGCAGCATGCTCCATAAGAGTCATCACCAGTCCCTAATCTCAAGTACCCAGGGACACAAACACTGTGGAAGGCCGCAAGGACCTCTGCCTAGGAAAGCCAGATATTGTCCAAGGCTTCTACCCATGTGATAGTCTGAAATATGGCCTTGTGGGAAGGGAAAGACCTGACCGTCCCCCAGCCCGACACCCGTAAAGGGTCTGTGCTGGGGAGGATTAGTAAAAGAGGAAGAAACGCCTCTTTGCAGTTGAGGCAAGAGGAAGGCATCTGTCTCCTGCCCGTCCCTGGGCAATGGAATGTCTCCGTATAAAACCCGATTGTATGTTCCATCTACTGAGATAGGGGAAAACCGCCTTAGGGCTAGAGGTGGGACATGCGGGCAGCAACGCTGCTCTTTAAGGCATTGAGATGTTTATGTGTATACATATCTAAAGCACAGCACTTCTTTACCTTGTTCATGATGCAGAGACCTTTGTTCACATGTTTATCTGCCGACCTTCTCTCCACTATTATCCTATGACCCCGCCACATCCCCCTCTCCGAGAAACACCCAAGAATGATGAATAAATACTAAGGGAACTCAGAGGCTGGCGCAATCCTCCATATGCTGAACGCTGGTCCCCTGGGCCCCCTTATTTCTTTCTCTATACTTCGTCTCTGTGTCTTTTTCTTTTCCAAGTCTCTCATTCCACCTAACGAGAAACACCCACAGGTGAGGAGGGGTAACCCACCCCTTCAATCCTCTACAAAGTCCCTGCTGCCTTTTTTCCTGGATGTCTCCAGGTGGTGTCTCACAGGTGATTGCAAACACAGTCCTGTCAGCTCCCATATGGCACCTGTAATGACATTCCTTCTCTTCTTCAATTTCTAGCTCAGTGCCCACAGCCAGAGCTTCCCAGGCTGCCTGTCCACGGGTATGGCACATCTGCAGAGCCTCAGGTGGCTCCTGCTACTGCTCGCCCCACGAGCCCTGACTGCTAATATCTGCCCAGGGCCCTGTTTCCTTCCCTAGTATTCGTGTGGGCTGCTTAGCCTGTTACTCAAGAGCCACCGTGTGGAGGCCATGCTCCTATAGTAGCCTAAAATGAGGAAACTGCCCTGCATTAACCCAACTCCAGCTTGTTCCAAAACATGGAGCACAGAGCATTGCTGCCTGCAACCCCTGGAATGGCACAAGATTATCTATTTATTTATTCTTTAATCACAGCTGGAGGCCTCAGATATGAATATTCAGGATTGGTGAAAGAACTCAATAGTTTGACTGAGTGTCATAATTGTGGCACAGGGAGGAAGGAAGGACAGCATACCAAGCCCTTAATCACACCCTCCCCAGATACCAACATAAGGCCCGACATTCTAGAGCAGGGGTCAGCTCATGGCCTGCTTTTCTTTGGCCGGTAAGCTAAGAAAGGTTTTTACATCTTTAAATTGTTGTGAAAACAAAACGAAAAACAAAGAAAATGCCAGAGACCTATGTGACATGCAAGCCTAGAATACTTACTATCAAATTCTTTAGAAAGAGAGCTTGTGTACCCTTGTCCTAGAAGGCAAACAAAATGCCTCTATTGGAAATGTGACAATGCATAATATGAACCATGTAATTGTAAATTATAAATGAGTTCCACTGGCTTTGCACCTGTATTAAAATCTTGAATTTTTCATCATGATAGGCACCAAGAGCACAGAGAAGTGAGTGCACTCTCTCGATGACTTGTCACTTCTGTGTCAGACAGTGGTTCTGCCTTCAGACATCATGGCCTTGTGCCACCTCTGGTCTTAGTGCCTGACCCTGCACCAGAGAAAGAGTCCATCCTCTCACATCTGTCCCATTATCGCTACTATTCTAGACAATTGGGAGCACTTCATATTAGTCTTTCTTTAGGAATTTTCCTTTAGGATAAGGAGTGCCCTTCTCCCAGAATGCAGATCCACAGGCTTGTCTATAAATAGACTCCTGGGAGTCTTGGGCCACCAGTTCTGCAGCTATGCCAAGAAATGAGTGAATCTTAAAATGAACACAGCTCAGACTCAAACTGAGGCCCCCACCACACATAAAATTCAGTTTGATTTCTGATTAACTTTATCTTGATTTGGTTTAGAATAAACCAAAAGTATAAATATTTGCCTCCTATTCGATGCAAACAGATTTTCTTCTAGCCCTAATATAAATGTAAATTTCAATAACAATTTCTTAGAAATGGGAGAATGATTATTTTTAGTTTATATTTTCTTTTCCTTTGAAATATAAATTTCTGTGCCATTTTCAGCTGGTTGTCTTCTAGCTCATCATTGGTAGATAAAGGTTTCATATGCCAATAAATAATTTAGGGTGCCAGAAATACAACAAAAATTTTACTATGTGCTATTGGTTTTTTTTTAATTCATTTGAGCTTCTCATTCCATTTCTGTTTTCTAAGTATCAATTAAAAACAACAACAAAGTAATATCTACTTCTAACTTAGAAGGAAAAAGCAGCTTCAGTGTTAATTCAAACTCTTCTTTTTGATTGATACTAGTATTTTATTGGTACTAGATTAAACTAGATTAAATGAATTATGAAACTAATGTCAAAAATATGCTTAAATTTATTTGTGTATTCACTTCCCCTTCCTTTTTTGTAAGTAGAATGGGAAAAGGGGTTTCCACAAAAGGTGGCACCTGACTCCTGTCTGTTAGTTTACACCTGTGGAATAGTCTTTAGCCAATTTCCTCTCTAAGCCTCAGTTTCTTTTCTTGTACAGCATCAGTTTACTATTTATTGATTCTTTCCACAGACGTTCTGAAGGGAGAATGAGATAATGTCTACAGAGTGTTTTATGTTTCTTGGATGAAAGGTTCTTTGTAGCATTTAAGGACAAGTTTCCTGGAAGAATACAAGGATTCACCTGAGATCGTACCGGAACTGCTGCTGAGAATGCAGATTGGGAAAATGAACCTGCCTAAGTGGTTGATGACTGTAAACAACCTAAAGCTTTGTACTATTTGATTTTTGGTTCAGACATCTCTGTAGCTATTCTTCAACCATCAACCTATTTTAAATCTTAGGTGAAAGGGAGATTTGATTTTTTTAAAGTAGAATACTGTTTTAATAACTTGTCAAGTATCCATACAGTGGAATAGTGTGTAACTTTTTTTTCCTGTTTTAAATTTATTAACGTATATTTTAAATTCTAGGGTACCTGTGTGGGATGTGCAGGTTTGTTACATAGATGAACGTGTGTAATGGTGGTTTGCTGCACAGATCAACCCATCACCTATGTATTAAGCCCAGCACCCATTAGCTGTTCTTCCTGATGCTCTCCCTCCCCATCTCCACCCGACAGACCCCAGTGTGTGTTGTTCCTCACCATGTGTCCGGAAGTTCTCTTCATTCAGCTCCCATTTATAAGTGAGAACATGTGGTGTTTGGTTTTCTGTTCATGCATTAGTTCACTGAGGATAATGGCTTCCAGCTCCATACACGTCCCTGCAAAGGACATGACCTTGTACCTTTTTATGGCTGCATAGTATTCCATGGTATATATGTGCCACATTTTCTTTATCCAGTTCTATGGTTAATAGGCAATTGGGTTGATTCCATGTCTTTGCTATTGTGAATAGTGCTGCAATGAATATACATGTGCATGTGTCTTTATAATAGAAGGATTTATATTCCTTTGGGTATATATTCAATAATGGGATTGTTGGGTCAAATGGTATTTCTGTTTCTAGATCTTTGAGGAATCACCACACTGTCTTCCACAATGGTTGAACTAATTTACATTCCCACCAACAGTGTAAAAGCGTGAGGAGATTTGATTTGCTAGAACCTTGATACCACATATTTAGAATAAAAACATTTGGCAACAGTAGTACCAGTATCTTCCTGCCAGCTTCTCAGAGACTTACTTTCAACTCTTTTCCATTCTGACCTGTGGTGGAGCTACTCTTATTTAAGCACAATTAAATCTAAATAAATCAAACAAAAGAGAATGAGAATGATAGGGTGTTTTCAGAAACAGGCAAGCAAACAAAACCTATAGTTGAAGTTCTGTGGAATGACTCTCTGGATTAACCAGTGTTCACATTCACATGTAAGATTTTCCAAATGATGACCATGGCCTGCTGAATACTCGCTGCTGTCTAATATGCTGCCATACTTCTCCCTCCAACTGAGCGGTATGTTTACCAAGATTCTGTTGTGTTTACCCTCAAACTGGATTAGACTAGTTGTACCTGTTATTACAGTGATCTAATTTAATTGTATTTTGCCAACACTTATTAAAATATAAGTTTGAAAGAAAATTATTCTTTCCAATAAAAATTATGAGCCCTCAGGAAAGGAATATGCAATTGAATCTCAAAAATAATTACTGTTAGATTCGATGTGAGTGAGGTAGCTATAAAAGATTGGGGTAAAATCACCAAAATTTGGGGAGAATTTTGCACTCAGATTGCTGAAGAATATCTTTAAATTCTTGCTCTATTTTAGAAAAAAACTAAAATGAAATGGTAGAGCTAAATTATAGGTATGTTTTGAGAAAGAAAAATTATACAAAACTCCAATCAGTCAAACCATAACTAAAGGAAATACCAGTAAAGGAATAAGGAAAGATACAAGTCATTAGCGGTAGACAATGTAATGTGATCGTATCTTAAAAACATGATGCTGAATGAAAAAGTCTAAAATTGAATAAGAATTTTAACACCATACCGTGTGTATGTTTACATTTATATACACAAAACAAAAAAATACACATTTTTAAGAACCCAAACAAAACCATGCACATTAAACATTGTCTTTGGAGAAGAAAAGGGTTGGGAGTGGAAAAAAGATAAAAGACGATAAATAGACATATAAATAAATAAACAGGAGGTGGCCCTTCCCTAGGCCAATACTGTTGATATGTCATGATTGGAGAAGTGTGACTAACTCATCCTTCTTTAACAGGTTCTTCTCCCACCCCTCCCAAAGAGGGTATATGAGCCTAAGGACCTAGAGAAGTAATGACAGAATTCAAGGGAGGGAACGAAACTTAACAATTGGGTAAGCAGATGCATCAGTGGTAATCACCTTAATCAATTAGAAAAAACTGAAACATCAGTGCTTGTAATGGGGGAAAAATAAGAAGTAAGCTGATTCTTACCACCAAACTCCCACAGACAAGGAACACTAGATACATCTGGAGGCATGTGTGCAGGTATGACTGGAAATGGGGTTGACTGAAATTCTGCTCAAGAAATAGTTAAAACTTTGGATGCCCTCCCCTAACCCATGCAGTCAGGCAGCCTACCCATCTCACTGTTAAAAGAGCTAGAGTGGGCCGGGTGTGGTGGCTCATGCCTGTAATCCCAGCACTTTGGGAGGCCAAGGCAGGTGGATCACAAGGTCAAGAGATCGAGACCATCCTGGCCAACATGGTGAAACCCTGTCTCTACTAAAAATACAAAAATTAGCTGGGCATAGTGGCAGGTGCCTGCAGTCCCAGCTACTCAGGAGGCTAAGGCAGGAGAATCACCTGAACTTGGGAGGCAGAGGTTGCAGTGAGCCAGGATCACGCCACTGCACTCCAGCCTGGTGACAGAGCAAGATTCCGTCTCAAAAAAAAAAAAAAAAAAAAAAAAAAAAGAGCTGGAGTCGGGGACTAGATGATGGTTGACTGGAGTAGGAAAAGGAAATCCTCAAAAACAGTGAACAGCAAAACTAGTACATATTGAATGGTGCGACTCTTCAGCTCCTCCTTCCCACTTGTATCCCAGAACAGTATCAACTAGGTCTATACCTATCCCTCTCCTCCCCATGTGGGACATTTGAGAATCTGCCAAGCCAAGAGAAAAGACTTCTGGATAGTGACAACTGGGAATCTCTCAGAGAAATGACCGATGCCCTGCTCTATCACGTACAGTGAGCAAGCCCTTCCAGAAACACAGAGCTTTCAGCTACCTTCCTGGCAGCTCATTAGTGCATGTGAATGGGCAGTTAAGGATCACAGAAACAAGAAGTCACTTTTGAACAGTAATTTTGCATTGTAAGAATTGATTCCAGATTATTTGCTGTTTTGAATAATTCATGCCTTTGTCCTTTTTCAGCTGTCTAAGATTTTGTCTATCATCCTTAGGTGAATAAGGACCTAAGCAAATCTTTATCACATTCCCTAATATTACAATGTTCTACATCCAGCTGGCTAAAAAGATCTCACAAGTGTTCTCTCCAAGAGTGCTCCCAGAACTTAAATGTGGAGACAAAATGGATTTTTCTGACTGCAGTTCTGCAGCAGTTGGCCTGCATTAATCACATTGCCATCAGCTGGGTACCTTGTGGTAGTCATGTGGGACTTTAGATGGACTGAAAGGAAAAGAAGGAACAGTTCCGTTTGGTTCAGGCATGTCTTGATTGGGATATAAGTCAGAGTATCTGTCATCTGCTGTTCTGAGTGTGTATGCATGTGTGTGCATGACTGTGTGTGTGTGTGTGTACTTATGTATGTGTGCACACATACCCATGCTCCACCACAAAGCGGGAATGCTTGTTAAGCTTTTTCAAAGACATGCATCAGGCTGCTAAGACACTTTGCCTTTTCTCCTTGAGAAATCAGGAATTTGGCAAGGCAGTTGAAACCCTAGAGGAGATGCCCTGTTTGCTGAAATCAGAGCCATCTATGTGACTGTCCAGCAGGAGACTACCAGTTTTGTCATCACTGAACATTTTGGTTGATGAATTAAAGCCTGGGTACAATATCTAGAGAGCATCTCTAGCTCTACTATAGGAGAACAAGAGAGATTTGGGTGTGTGTTGGGGGAGAAATGCTTGAAGAAGAACTTTCTTACCATTGCTTTGGCTTCTCCCATTAATCTTCCTTTGTGCCCAAGATGCCCTTGTGCACTGTTATTGCTGAGAGTGGAAGCTGGAAGTCCATCTGCAGGATGATTGAATTGTCACATTTGCCTCTCCTTGCCTCCTGTGGAAAGTACAAAGACAAATGTTCCTTCTACAGACTAAGACAAAAGTACTCCTGAGATTCATTAACCATGTCTTTTATTTTCCAAGTTCTGATGCTTTGATATCTGGAGCCTTGCTAACCCCAGAGGGACTTCCCTCCCAGGGATAGCCAATTCCTAGAGAGAGTAAATACTGGAGATAGTAAATAACTTGGCCTGAGCATGGCTTTCAAATGCAAACCAACCAATCCAGAGCTCATACTTCCAGCTACTTCTCTTATTGGAGTCTCATACTCCAGGCCGCTCTCCACACGCCCTTATTATCCCAGGGCCAGGTATCAGACAACCAGGCACAGCCTCTATGCCCCAGAGCCAGCTAAAATCATTTATGCTAGCCATTCCTAAGCCTGCTTACTCCTTCCCCGT
Source organism: Nomascus leucogenys (assembly GCF_006542625.1). NCBI lineage: Eukaryota > Metazoa > Chordata > Mammalia > Primates > Hylobatidae > Nomascus > Nomascus leucogenys. The sequence continues at coordinate 12,116,994 of NC_044401.1, forward strand.
TCTTCCTCATGAAAACCACATTAAAGGCTCTTGCCTTTGGGTTCCCCTCTCACTCTGCCTCCTGACTGACCCTGGTGCTTCTCCATACATAGTCCCATAGCATAGCATGCCTCCCTGTCTTGGGAGTTACAGCGTACAAACAACTTTTTCAAACGGCAGTCATCTCTTGCTATGTTGGCCTTACCATGCCTACATAATGATAAAACCAATGAAAACAGGGAAAGCCTGTTACAGTGACTGGAAAATCACAAGAGGTGAGGGATTTATGGGTGGATAGAATCTATACAAGTAGAGAGAGAACAAAAGAGAGTTCCAGAGAGGAAGAATGTTGTGGACCAGGTTACTGGCAGAAGTGACTGCTAGGGTTGTTATGAAACACAGGTAGAGCAATTTTGTTGGCGTACAGGCACCACGGAAGCAAGATTGAAAAATAAGGATGGAGAGGTTCAGACTGCACTTGGGTACAAATTTGGGACTAATAAATTTGGACATTGAATGATTCATTTGAGCAAGAGAAGTTATTAAGGCAATGTTTCCAAATGAATCTTAAGTAGTAGTTAGATATTTTGGAGGAAGAAGGAATTGGAATGAGTTGCATTTTGAAGTAGGGCATTGCTGTGACTGAACACACTCAAGTGTAGGCTGCATTACCACTTAGTTGGAGATGGTGTATTGCAGGTAAGCAAATCACTTGGGAGATCTTGTTAAAATACAGAGTCTGATTCAGCAGTTTTGAGATGAGGCCTGAGCTCATTTCAAACAAGCTGATGCTGTTGGTCCTCAACTACACTGTAAGTTGCAAGAAAATAGATGACTTCTATATTCACTTACAACCTGCAGTTCCTTGATTTTACTACCTAGCATGCTGAGAAAACAGCTGAAAATTTTCATCTCATATCAGCTTGAGGCATTCTGCTCGTCCCCACTGGTGAAACTGTAAATTTTAGAATGCCAAGTCAAACCATGAGAAAGGGATTACACACAGCTCCTTGCCTTGCAATTACCTCATCACACACTGAGTTAACGTGGGCAAAGAGAAAATATGCATAAGATTCTGAAAAGACTGGAACTCAACTTAAATTAGGGATAAAAAAGACAACTTTGGGGCTGGTCGCAGTGACTCAACACCTGTAATTCCAACATTTTGGGAGACTGAAGCAGGCAGATTGCTTGAGCCCAGGAGTTTGAGACCAGCCTGGCCAACATAGCAAGACCTTGTCTCTGCAAAAGAAGAAAAAAAAAAAACTTCGGAATCTCCAGAAAGATATAAAGGAAAGGATTGTGGAGCAAATTATGAGTTAGTTAGTTGCATTTTATTCAAGAATATACTTTGGCTTTCTCAGTAAATATAAAACTTGATCTCACCATATATTTTCTAGTTCCCATGAAGCTGCATGTGAGCAAAATTTTATCTCAAATCAGTTTTTCTCTTTTTCTTTTTTTCTTTTCTTTTTTTTTTTTTTTGAGACGGGGTCTTGCCCTGTTACCCAGGCTGGAGTGCAGTGGTGCAATCTCAGCTCACTGCAACCTCTTCCTCCCTGGTTCAAGCGATTATCCTGCCTCAGCCTCCTGAATAGCTGGGATTACAGGTGTGCTCCATGATGCTAGGATAATTTTTGTATTTTTAGTAGAGATGGGGTTTCACCATGTTGGCCAGGCTGATCCCGAACTCCTGACCTCAGGTGATCCGCACACCTCAGCCTCCCAAAGTGCTGGGATTACAGGTGTGAGCCACCGAGCCTGGCCTCAAATCAGTTTTTTTCTAATGGCTTCTTTTAGACCCTGAAGATATGGCCATACAGAAAATACTTCATTAGAAGGAACTTAAAAATATTCAAGAATCTCTAACTTTCCCTCTAAGGAGTTTTCTGCTTAGGTAGCTTTTTGTGTGCTTTTAATTCTTTGACATAATCATTTTTTTAAAGTTAGTTAAAAAGTATTGTTTTAATTTTCACTTGAACCACTCATCAAAAGCACTTATATGTTGTTTTATCTGTTGGAAAGGTATAAAGTTGATCTTATAGAGAAACTGAGATGAAAGCTGATGGGGAACAGGGTTATTTTAAATATGAAATATAAGAAAACGGTAATAATAAGCTAAAACATGGTGAAGCTGACTTGTTTCAAAATAAAAATGACATTGAATTTTAAGAATAGGAGTAGGTCCTGAGATTTTTGTTTATAAAAATTACTTTTTTTAACAGAATAATGGAATCTAATAAATGGAAACGGACAATATTCTTTGAAATCATGTATTCTATTACCTTCATTTTACAAATAAGTAAACCAAGGCTCAGAATGTTTAGGTCTGGCCTGCCTGCCTGCCTGCCTGCCTGCCTTCCTTCCTTCCTTCCTTCCTTCCTTCCTTCCTCCCTCCCTCCCTCCCTCTCTCCCTCCCTCCCTCCTTCCTTCCCTTCCTCCCTCTCTCCCTCTCTCTCTCTCTTTATTTTATTTTTTTTTGAGACGGGGTCTTGCTCTGTTGCCCAGGCTGGAGTGCAGTGCCACCATCACGGCTCACTGCAGCCTTGACCTCCTGGGCTCAAGTGATCCTCCTACCTCAGCTTCCCGAGTAGCTGGGACTACAGGTGCATACCACCACACCTGGCTAATTTTTATAGAGACAAACAAGGTTTTGTCATGTTGCCCAGGCTCATCTTGAATTCCAAGGCTTAAAAGATAAGCCCATCTCAGCCTCCCAAAGTGCTGGAATTATAGGTGTGAGCCACCGCACCCAGCCTTAGGTGATTTTCTTATGACAACTTAGTACATTAATGGCAGGGTTAGGGATACAGTGCTTTCTACGTACTCCTAAGCTATTTCAACAACACCAACAACACCATACTAACACATTTTGGGTAATAATAATGTTACCATTTCTGAGATAAGATATTATTCCTCAACATGTCCTATCATTTTACAGGAGATACATGAGTGATAGCTTCGTGTGTTCAGAAAAGATAGGGAGGAAGAAGCACTTCAGTTTTTCCACAAAGAATTGGATAGCAAATGAGTAGGCCGAAGGATGTAGTAGAGCATATTAGGACCCAGAGGTGACACTGTTAGCTAAAGCGTGAAGGCAGAAGTAGCAGGAAATAATCCTGGGACCTGGGATATTGACTAGCTGGGAGTATTAGACAACAAAATTGAGGAGAGGATGGGCCAGCTATTAAAGATGGAGAGCAAGTCAGATACTTCAACTTGGCGCTACCAAAATAGAGGGCCAGAAACAGATGTCCTGGGAAACAGCTTAAATCAGCTTGTGAGAGTGAATTACAGTATGTTCTTCTCGTCCCAACTTGGAGTTCAGTAATATTACATTAGCAATTGAAACTGGCCACGGTAGCAGCATTTACTCCATGGAAATCAGCAAATACCACAAACCGAAGATTTTTTTTCTTTCTGGACAGCCAATTTACCAGCATATCCAAATAAAATGATCTATGTTCCTCCAGTAGCTAGACTAGACATACAGGAGGATGGAGAAATTGAGAGAAGGGTTGGGGAGATGCGAACGTCTACCAGCCCATCCAATGAGAAGTTTTAGAGGAATGTTCTCACATCCAATTTTCACGGCAAATACTTAGTACATGTCCTGGTTCCTTAATTTGTAAAACCCAAAGTTTCTGACTTCCAACTCCTTCAGTCTGAAAGCACACATAACACTTTTGAATTTTTCAGACCCAAATTCAATCTACAATGCTTTAGGTAAGAAGAGAATGAGCATCTCCATTAGAAAAGGAGTAAGCCAAGAGGAAGAGAGTGGGAACACTGAACATAATTTTGCTACATTAAAGTCTAACTCACATCTGCAGCCTAAAGCAAGGTAAGATTTGCATCTGAAAATCACCGTTATTTACTCCAGTCATGTAGAAGGCTGTCATCTTACTTCCTACCGTGATTTTCATTACTACCATCTGCACATCACCACACCAGTAGCAATAGCAACGTCATTTATTGAGCAGTTATCCTAAGCCAGGCCCTATGCTTGTCATTCAATCATGTTTACTATATGGTTTACTAATGATGCTTACTATGTGCCAGGCTTGTGCTTGATTAGTGGTACTTAGGTTTCTTGGTCATGAGACACCTTTACATTCTTAGACATTATTTAAGGTCCCAGTGAGTTTTGATTGATTGACTGATTGGTTTAAGTGACAGGGTCTTGCTCTGTAGCTCAGGCTGGAGTGCAGTGGCATGATTATAGCTCACTACCACCTTAAACTCTTGGGATCAACTGATCCTCTCACCTCAGCCTCCTGAGTAGCTGGGATTATAGGCACTTGCCAGCATGCTGGGCTCCAGCATGATTATGGGGGTTACAGCCACTGATATGTATTGTATTAGAAATTGAAAACAACTTTTTTTTTTTTTGAGACTGAGTCTCACTCTGTTGCCCAGGCTGGAGTGCAGTGGTGTGATCTTGGCTTGCTGCAACTTCCATCTCCCAGGTTCAAGTGACTCTCCTGCCTCAGGCTCCTGAGTAGCTGGGACCACAGGTGCACGCCACCATGCCTGGCTAATTTTTGTATTTTTAGTAAAGAGGGGTTTCACCATGTTGACCAGGGTGGTCTCGAACTCCTGACCTCAAATGATCTGCCCCCCTCGGCCTCCCAAAGTGCTGGGATTAGAGGCATGAACCACCACGCCAAGCCAAAACCAGCTATTTTTAAAAAGTATTCATTAATTCATTCATTGATAATATAAACCCATTACATGTTAATATAATTAACATATTTTCATGTAACAGAAATATATTCTCCAAAACAAAAGAAAATAGAATTATGACATAGTTTTAAAATCTGGCAAATCTCTTTAAGGTCTACTTTAATAGAAAGCCCCTGGATTCCCTTATCTGCTTCTGCATGTATCTGTTGCAAGTAGTTTTTGGAAAACTCTACACTCATGAGAAAGAGTGAAAAAGGCAAATAACGTCTTGGTATTTTTACCAAAATAGTTTTGACCTGACGGAACCCCTTTCAGCATCTTGTGGGTCTCCAGGAGGCTCCAGAACATACTTTAATAAGCTGCTGTACTACATATTTAGGTGTGAAATCAATCTCTCCTATCCTCACAGAACGACTGTCTTTTACATGCCTTATGTCATTCAAGCCCACCACAACCCTATGAGATAGGTACTTTTATTGCCTCCATTTTCCACATAAGGAAACTGAGGAACAGAGAGGAACAAAGAACTATAGAACACAGAGGTGTTATTGGCAGAACTCAGTGGTGAAGCTGAGGCTCAATCCAGGTGTGTCTGATGATAGAGATGATGCATATAAAGTACCACACAAAGAATAAAGTTTGTAATGAACTTTTTTTTTTGAGATGGGATCTGACTGTGTTGTCCAGGCTGGAGTGCAGTGGCATGATCTCAGCTCACTGCAACTTCTGCCTCCTGGGCTCAAGCGAACCTCCATGCTCAGTCCCCCAAGTAGCTGGAACTACAGGCGTGAGCCACCATGCCAGCTAATTTTTGTATTTTTTGTAGAGACAGGATTTCACTATGTTGCCCAGACTGGTCTTGAACTCCTAAGGACAAGCCATCCGCCCAACTGGGCTTCCCAAAGTGCTGGGATTACAGGCATGAGCCACTGTGCCCAGCCCATTACCTACTTTTTAAAGTTCCATTGAGACAGAAAAGTTTGATCATCTTTTGAAGAGGTCCTTTATGAAACAACTTCTAATCCAGCTGCTACTACTGTTCTTCTGCCACAAATGAAATGATCCCATCCCAAGGTAGGCCTTACCGTTTTGGAATGATGGCAAATGGTAGGGATGGCAGATGCACTGTGAGAATTTGGGAGTGAAAGAGAAAAATGTGTATGGAAGATCTGGCCAGGATATTGCAGTCTTTGAAATGGGTCCAAAAGTGTTGGGGGAGGAAAAGTAAAAGGTTGGTTGGTGTTAACCGGGGAGGCGGAGCTTGCAGTGAGCCGAGATCGCGCCACTGCACTCCAGCCTGGGCGACAGAGCGTGACTCCATCTCAAAAAAAAAAAAAAAAAAAGGTTGGTTGGTGTTTCCAGTCAGCCAGAAATGTGAGCTGCTGCCACAGCCTGCAGGATTTGCTACTTCCCCAAAGACTCCCTCCTCCCTGCACAGATGTAGTGGCACAAATTAATAGCTTTTCTCTGATATGCTGAGATCAGCCAGCAGATCTGAAAGCTACCTATTACTGTACTTATGGGAGATAATGGATTACAGACATCATTATTATCAGATTATCCAGGGATAGAACAGACATTAACTGTGACATCATCATAATTTATTGAAGAAAAATTTCTCAGAGGTTTTTTTTTTTTTTTTTTTGAGACAGTTTTGAGACACTCTGTCGCCCAGGCTGGAGTGCAGTGGCACGGTCTCGGCTCACTGCAAACTCTGTCTCCCGGGTTCACGCCATTCTCCTGCCTCACCCGCCAGAGTAGCTGGGACTACAGGCACCCGCCACCATGCCCGGCTAATTTTTTTGTATTTTAGTAGAGACGGGCTTTCACCACGTTAGCCAGGATGGTCTCGATCTCCGGACCTCATGATCCGCCCACCTCGGCCTCCCAAAATGCTCAGAGTTTTATAAATAAAACTCTTTATATATAATCTCTACTTTCTACTACCTTGTACCATGTATATGAGCTTCTTAGTATAGCTGCTATAGAATTCTTTCAAAAATGACAGCATCTTGAAAGATATCCAAAAATCACCTGGCTTTTTTCCAGAATTCAAATACTACGGTAAAAAGAGCATGAGCTTTGGAGTCAGAGAGATCAAGGTTTAACTGGTGGTTCTGCCAGTGATGAATTTTATGGTCTCAGGTAAATGACTATCCTTTCTGAGCTTCAGTTTTTCCACTTGGAAATTGAAGAAGACAAAGTTGTCCTCATAGGAACATTATGAGGCTTAGATGAGACTCTAAAAAAAAAGGGCAAGGTCAAAGACACACGTTAAAAAGATTTTACTTCTCTCTTCCCCTCTATGTACAGTGACCATGCAATTTATCAATGGGAATGGAAGACTTCTGAGAACAAAGGGAGACTCGGTTAATAATTACACCTGGACAACAGACATAAACTGGATCACCCTGGGCAAATCAAGTGCATGATCACGCTATCTCTGAGTAAAACCTTCTGGTAGGCAAGCGGATGCTGGCACTGCTATAGCTATGTAATGTCAAAGTGGTGCTTTCTCTCTGTCATTAAAAAAAAATAAGACTTTACTTTTATAAGTTTTAAATTTACAGAAAAATTGAGCAGAGGGCTCATATGACATTACTCCTACAAACATAGTTTCTCCTATTAACATTTTGCATTAGTGTAATACATTGGTAACAATTAATGAACCAATGCTGATATGTTATTAACTAAAGTCTTTTTCACATGAAAATCTTCAGTTAGGAAGTAAGTCCATAACTTCCCAAATACAACGTCTGTGTTTGTGCATAATGTTTTCTGAACAGGAAATGGGATGAAGGGAGGATAGAACATGAAATCAAGTGCTTAAAACCAAACACGTCATCTCTAGACTTTGACAGTCTATCAGATTTTCCTGCTGCCATCTCTCTTTTCAAAACCCTCATTACTCATGTCACCCACACTTGAAAGTTTGATGGCGTCTTTTACTCTTTCTTACTGCTGAAGTATAAGCCGTCATCACGTTGCAATGTTTTGTTTTGTTTATACCATTGTAAACTTAGAGCAAGAGAGAAAAAGACTGCTTGAACATCTTTCCAAATGTAACTTTGTATGACACTGCCAGACTGGAACATATACAACTGAATCTTTTGGTTTCTAAAGAAATTATTCGGCCGGGCGTGGTGGCTCACGCCTGTAATCCCAGCACTTTGGGAGGCTGAGGCGGGTGGATCACAAGATCAGGAGATGGAGACCATCCTGGTTAACACGGTGAAACCCCATCTCTACTAAAAAAACACAAAAAATTAGCTGGGCGTGGTGGCGGGCACCTGCAGTCCCAGCTACTCTGGAGGCTGAGGCAGGAGAATGGTGTGAACCCGGGAGGTGGAGCTTGCAGTGAGCCGAGATCGTGCAGCTGCACTCCAGCCTGGGCAAAAGAGCAAGACTCCATCTCAAAAAAAAAAAAAAAAAAAAAAAAAAGAAAAGAAATTATTATAGCAGTGGACTTTATATAACTTGTCCTTCAAGATTAAAAAAAAAAACTCTCAAGAAGGCTGCTTGGTATGTTGCCAAAAGTCTTCCCCACTTGCTAGGGGAAAGAATATTATCTCCAGTGTCAACTACTATAATACATATTACCTAGATAAAGAGACGGATTTTCTGTTAGCAATTTTCTATAAATGATTTGGCATTCATTAGTTCATTGGATTAACCAGCGAAAACCTTGGAAGACAGAGAAAAATACTTGCTTCCCAGCCTCCCACTTGGCCTCCCTCCAAGCAATCTTCTTTGACAATGACACCAGGGATACAGAGTATTTAAAATGCAAAGCTAATCAAGTTACTTCTCCATGTAAAATCGTTCAATATTTCTTGTTATGTATTTCTTATTATTTCTAAACAGTTGTTAGTGATTTGGCTCCAACTCACTTTTTTCAGCCTCTTGCATCCTTGGCTTCCTACAAAAGCACCATCGTATCGTCATTCCGTGGTGCTCCTGCTCTCTCTTGCACATGCTGGAAAGTCTCTCTGATTGTCACCCAATAATTTTCTTACTTATCTTCAAGCAACTTGAGCTGTGCCTCCTCTCTAAAGCTTATACCAGTTATAAAAATTTAGTTTATTTATTTATTTATTTAACAATAATTTCTACCAGCAGTCACTCTAGGGGCTGGGGATGCTACTCTGATCAATGTAGCTCAAGTTCTGATTCTCAAGAATATTACAGACTAGCACAGGGGAAATGAGGTGGAAGGGAGGCTTTTCATGGACTAAATATGTAAAAATAAGTAAATTATAAATTAATAAACAAGAGAATTTCCTATAGTGCTATACAAAATAACAAGAAACAAAAAGGCAGCCCGGCACAGTGGCTCATGTCTGTAATCCAGAACTTCGAGTGCCCAAAGTGGGATGCCAGAAGTTTGAGACCAGCCTGGGCAACACCGTGAGACCCTGTCTTTACAAAAAGTAAAGAAAATTAACTGAGGCTGCTGTGAGCTGTGATTGCTGTACTGCACTCGAGCCTGGGTGAGAGTGAGATGCTATCTCAAAGAAAAATGAAAGAAATTAAAAAATGGCAACATAACAGAGAGAAACTAGGGGAAGGTTGAGGATGATAGGGAGAATAACCAGCCCCCAAAGATGTCCATGTCCTAACCCTGGAAACCTGTGAATATGTTCCCTTATATGGCAAAAAGGATTTTGCCGATATGATTAAAGTGAAGAAGCTTAAAATGGGCAGACTATGCTAGATTATTCAGGTGGGTTTAACCTAATCACAAGTCCTTTAAAATGGAGAACTTTTCTTAGCTTTCATCAGAGAGAGAGGAGTCGGGAGAGAAAGAGAGAATGATGGTGATGGAAGAGGCAGAGAAGATGGTGGGAAGGGGCCACAAGCCAAGGAATGCAGTGTCTTAGAAATGTCACCCCAAAATATGCCTCCTTGTTATAAAAATTATCGCTGAGCTAAAGACAATTAAGAAGCAGCAGTGGAGGAATTCTCCTCTCTCTTTCCTCCCCCTTTTCTGCTTAAAGACAGGATATAAATTCTCCTTTACTAGAGACAATGCTTATTAAGAGGGGACCAGAGGAATCAACAAAACTTAACTCCATTTGTGTCCTCCCATACATTTATGTTGCCATGGTTTCCACCTTTGAAAGCCTAAAACCACTTTCCTTTATCCTGTCTCTTCTCTATAGATTTATTGTTCTTTGTTAAAGATGCCAAATAAGCCAGAGTTCTAAGCCACTGCCTTGAGTTACAGTAGTTTCTCCTTATCCACAGTTTTGCTGTTCTTGGTTTCAGTTACCTGCTGTCAACTGTGATTAAAAAATAGCTGAGTATAGACCAGGTGTGGTGGCTCACGCCCGTAATCCCAACACTTTGGGAGGCCGAGGCTGGCAGATCACTTAAGGCCAGGGTTTCAAGACCAGCCTGGCCAATATGGTGAAATCCCACCTCTACTAAAAATACCAAAATTAGCCGGGTGTGGTGGCGTGTGCCTGTAATCTCAGCTACTCAGGCGGCTGAGATAGGAGAATCACTTGAACCTGGGAGGCAGAGGTTGCAGTGAGCCGAGATTGCGCCATTGCACTCCAGCCTGAGCAACCAGGGTGGTACTCTGTCTCAAAAAAAAAAAAAAAAAAAAAAAGTGCTGAGTGTGGTAGTACAATAAGATATTTTGAGAGAGAGAAAGACAGAGATTGAGATCACAGTCATATAACTTTTATTAGGATATATTATTATCATTGTCTTATTTTATTATTAGTTATTGGTGTTAATCTCTTACTCTTCCCTAATGTGCTATTATAGGGATATATGTATACGAAAGAACAGCATATGTAGGTGACATGATTTGGCTCTGTGTCCTCACCCAAATCTCATGCTGAATTGTAATCTCTAATGTTGGGGTAGGGACCTGGTGAGAGGTGATTGGATCATGGGGATGGATTTCCCCTCTACTGTTCTCATAATAGTTAGTTGTCACGAGATCTGGTTGTTCAAAAGTATGTAGCACTTCCTCCCTCACTCTCCGTCTCCTGCTGTCATGTGAAGACATGTTTGCCTCCCCTTCAACTTCTGCCATGATTGTAAGTTCTCTGAGGCCTCCCCAGCCATGCCTCCTGTACAGCTAGTGGAACTGTGAGGCAATTAAACCTCTTTTCTTTATAAATTATGCAGTCTCAAGTAGCTCTTTATAGCAGTGTGAGAATGCACTAATACAATAGGGTTCAGTACTATCCACAGTTTGAGGCATCTAGAGGGGGTCTTGGAACATATCACTTGCAGATAAGAAAGGACCACTGTACTTTTCATTGAGGTTTGTCCTGTGTGATATGCACTGTATTTTAAAATAAACTGTTTTTCTCTTGATGATGTCTCTTTTGTTATAAGGGTCTGTCCCAACTACAAACTTTTGAGGGATGAAGAAAATTATATTTTCTTCCTGACACTGAAAAAGGCAAGGAAACTGATTTCTCTCAAGATTGTCTAGAAAGAAACACAGTCCCTCTGACGCCTTGATCCTAACCCAGTGAGGCTAATGTCAGCCTTATAACCTAAAGGTCTATACAATTATAAATTAAGGGCCAGGCATGGTAGCTTATGCTTGTAATCCTAGCACTTTGTGAGACCAAGGTGGAGGACTGCTTGAGGCCAGGATTTCAAGACAAACCTGGCCAACATAGCAAGATCACGTCTCTAAAATAAAAAAAATAGTTTTAAAAAAGGATTATAAATTCAAGTTGTTGTGGGCCACTGAACTTGTGGTAATTTGTTAGAGCAGCAAGAATAAAGTGATACAGTAAGCTACTTAATACCAGATAGTAAGGATGCTATCCTTGAAGAAGAATACTTGAGCTGAGACCTGGATGATGGAGAGAAATCAACCTTTTAAATTTCACAGGGAAGAAGAGTCCAGGAAGAGGGAAGCGTAAGTTGCTGACAGTGGAGCAGACTTGACATGCTGTAAAATCATAGTGGAGGCCAATGCTCTGGAACATGGCAGTGAGCGAGAGAGAAGGGAGAAGAGTGCAGGATGAGATCCGAGCTCCAGGTAGACACCCAGCCATCGAGAACCCTTTGCGGACAGGACTTCTGTTGTGGCACTTTACCTTGTTGTAGTGTGCACAGACAGTAGCCCCTCACTTCACTGCACGTCTGCAGATCCTTACCAGCAGGAACTGGTCTCATTCATCTTTGACACCCTGCACAAAGTAGCTGTAGTGCCTCAAACATAGCAAGCCCACAAACGTAGAACTTGTCGGGATGATGTGTGAGATTCTTTAGAAAAATAGAACAATGGCAAGACTAATCTCGGTTGCTTTGGGATTATTGACTACTGGGAGCTCCTTGAATTTTAAAATGTAAATGTTTCATCATTCGGGTAATTATTTTATGGCACATTAAGGGGAAATGATCTGTGATAGTATGTGAATCAGAGAAATTCAGGTAATCAAAAAAATTGTTAGACATAAGTGTAGTGGCTCATGCTTGTAATACCAGGGCTTTGGGAGGCCAAGGAAGGGGGATCGCTTGAGCTCAGGAGTCTGAGACCAGTCTGGGCAACATAGCAAGACCTCGTCTCTACAAAATAGAAATAAAAAAATTAGGTGGGTGTTGTGGCATGAGACTGTAGTCCTAGCAACAGAGAAAGCTGAGGCGGGAGGATGGCCTGAGCCCCAGGAGTTTGAGGCTTGTGGTGAGCGGCGATCACACTACTGCTCTCCAGCCTGGGTGACAGGGTGAGACCCTGTTTCCAAGAAAAACAAAAAATTAAAAAAAATTGTTGACTGGGGTCCCCAGTAGGAATTTCCTTAACACTGCTACCATAATCAGTTTGTAACTTTAGCAGTAGCAGCCCTTAGGTGTTTATAAGACCTAAACAGGCTTCTGCCTCCAGAGGGTACATTCCTAAATACCAGGCTATACCCCCTCCATATTCTCTCCCCAAGGGGCACAACCCAAAGTTAAACATTAAAACTCTCAGGAAAAATGCCAGAGAATTCCTGTCTGGTCTTTAAAGGTAGTTAAAAGTTCAACTATACTACAGGTCTGGCTACTTTTTTCTCTGTATAGTTACTGCCTGGATTAAAGATCACCAGAATACCTCTTCAAAAATATATTTTTGATGGGGCAAAAGAATGGAGCTAAGAAGGCATATCTTTCCTCAGCTTGTCTGTTGAAAAATCACTAGCTTGTTTTCTATTGTTATGATCAGAAAGAGAAAGTGCAGCTGCTTTTGTCACCGATGGATGGAGTAAAATATTTTAAATTTAAATAATTTATTTCTTTTTTACATTTGAACTGCCTTCTAAGACAGTTCCAATTTGTGATGTAATCTCCAAATATTTGTTTTTTGTCTCTAATTTGAAGTAGTCCGGCACTATCTCTGATTTAGATGGGTAGTTTGTATATTTAACCAGTCAATGCCAAATTACTTTCAATAAAATTCATTCAGACTGCCACTGTCATTGAAGATAACAGTGTGAGATATATATTTTTTCTGCCTGATTCAATTGCCTGAGATATTTGAGATCAATCTGAGGAAAGTAAATGGAATAAGTAAAATCCACACAGGAAAATAAATACCTTCATTTTTAATTTGTTATGTGTACAGTGGTTCTCATCCATTAGTTACTCTATTTAAATTATAATGAATTGGCACAAAAATGGATATCTTTTGAGACTGGCTCTGCTGTGTGGATGAAACTGAAGAAGCAGAAATGAAAAAATACTATTGAGTTCTTATTCAGTCCTCTTATTGACTCACTGGACAGCAATGTGGATAAATTACATCACATCATATTTGTTTGTGCTGTCACTGACATAAAAGGGTAAGAGCAAAATCTTGTGACTATGACTTCCCAATAGGCACCATCCTCATCAGTACCCATTTATTCATCACTTACTGCACACCAAACATTGTCCTAGATATTGTTGGAGTTGCAAATATAAATCTCAATTAAATCCTAACCTTAAAACCGTTTCTTGCTATCCACAGAGGATTGGTTCCAGGACCCCCCACCCCCACAAAGACACCAAAATCTGCAGATATTCAAGTCCCTTATATAAAATGGCATAGTATTTGCATATAATATATGCACATCCTCCTGTATACTTTAAATCATCTCTAGATTACTTATAATACCTAATACAATGGAAATGCTATGTAAATAGGTGTTATAGGGTACAGGTTTTAACATTTGTATTATTTTTACTTGTCTTATTGTTATTTTTTATTGTTCATTTTTTCAAATATTTTTGATCCACAGTTGGTTGAATTGGTGGATGCAGAACCTACCAATATGGAAGGTCAACTACACTGCAATACTATAATGGTATACTTTTTTTTTTTTTGAGATGGAGTCTCGCCCTGTCACCCAGGCTGGAGTGCAGTGGCATGATCTCGGCTCACTGCAAGCTCTGTCTCCTGGGTTCATGCCATCCTCCTGCCTCAGCCTCCCGATAATGGTATACTTATATACAACAGTGATAGTGATGAATATAGGTAAGTGTACTATAAACTGCTATACATAAAAGTAGTAATTATAGCAATTTTATATGCTATAATTACATATGCATATGTTACTCTTCTGCATTCTTTGAAACCTAAATCTAAATCCACCTCCTCAGTGAAACCTTCCCTGAATCCCCCAGGCTGAGTAAGTTGTCTATCCTCTGTGTACATGTACAATTGTAACTTGAATCAATGTAGCTTTCCTCTGTATAAATGCAGTGGATGTTTTTCTCTCTTACTAAATTCGAAGCTCTATGGAGAAGAAACCGTGTCTCAGTCCTCTTTGTACCTTCACCATGCCTAGGCCAAGGAAAGATGTCTGTCGTGTTTGTTAAATGAGTGGATAAATGAATCAATAAATGATACAAGGTAGAAAGAGTATTTGAGGGGAGTAGACGAAATAATTTAAAAGGCCAGGTTTGGGGGGAGCTCTGAGTTATGGATAACAGAATTCTGGAGTACATTGTGAAAAACCAAAAAGAGCATAGACTTTTATGTGACCTTAGGAAAGCTAATAGTAATAGCTAACTTTTATTGAGTGTTTCGTTCCATGCCAGGCACTGTTCTACCTCATCTTATTTATTCCTCATAATAAGTAGATCCAATTATTCCCATATTACTAAAGAGGAAGCTGAGCACAGAGAGGTGTCAATAAGACTCCACAGCCAGCCAAACTGAAGCCATGATTGAAGTCTAGACATCTCTTTTTGAGAAAGAGTCTCACTCTATCGCCCAGGCTGGAGAGCAGTGGTGCTATCTCAGCTCACTGCAACCACCACCTCCCAGGTTCAAGCGATTCTCATGCCTTAGCCACCCAAGTAGCTGGAATTATGGGTGCAGTCCACCATGTCTGGCTCATTTTTTTTTTTTGTATTTTTAGCAGAGATGGGGTTTCACCATGTTGGCCACGCTGGTCTTGAACTCCTGGCCTCAAGTGATCCACCCACTTTTGCCTCTGAAAGTGCTGGGATTACAGGAGTGAGCCACTGTGCCTGGCCAGAAGTGTAGACATTCTCAACTGCTGTTACAGAGCTGCCTCTAGTTAGCTCTATCTAGACAATTTAAGCCTTAATTTTCATCGCCCTAAAATGGGATCTGTAGGACCTACCTTATCAGATTGTTATAATTCAATAAGGTAAAGGGTATAATGGTTTAGTATAGCACACAGCAGAATATATATCTCAATAAATGTTTACTTCCTCTTTTTTAATCAGTCGAAGGTTTTGAGAAGTGGTTGAGTAGGATATATAACAAGATTAGCACCATGCTTTTCATGTCATCAAAGGAAGACTTGGAATTATTTCCCCAGACTAATATGGCATTGACATGTCCACTGGAAAACCATGTGAATCAGCATTACAGGAATTCTAGAGGGTAGATGTTCAAGAGACATAAAAAGGGTCAGCCTGATCCTTGGCATATATGTTGACTGGTTCTACAGAAAATGCAGGAAAGCTTAAGCAGAATATTGCTTGTGTAGAGTCAGACCACTGAGCCTCAAATTTGGACAGAAGCCTCTGGGAGTCTGGATTTAGTAGGATTATCCTTACCCGTCATTTCTAGTTACATAGTGGGCCTCTATATTAAGCAGGTGAAGAAGGCAAACTAACAGAGTTCCCTTTAAACTTCACAATGAAAACCTGCTTCAGAAGAATTCAGAGTCACCACAGTATTTACATTTGTAATCCTCCAGTAGAATATGTAAACATGGTCAAATATTAAATGAATGCTTCTGTGAGGGTATTTTTGGATAAGATTTACATTAAATTGGTTGGCTTTGGGCTAAGGAGATTACCCTGTATAATATGAATGAGCCTTATTTAATCAGTTGAAGTCTTGGAAGGAACAAAGGATTGACCTATCGTAAGAAAGAGGGAATTCTGCCAGCAGACTGCATTAGGCGTTAAATGCAGTGTGGGCTCTTCCCCGGTCTAAAGTCTGTCTGCCCACCCTCAAGACTTTGGACTTGCCTGCCTCTATAATCACATGAGCCAATCCCTAAAATAAATCTCTTTCTCTTTGCAGTCAGTCCTGTATTTACTATGGTTCAACTTACAATTTTTCAACTTAATTATGGTGCAAAAGTGATACACATTCAATAGAAACCATACTTTGAATTTAGATCTTTTCCCAGGCTAGCAATATGTGATACAGCACTCTCTCCTGATGCTGGGTCACAGCAGCCAGCCATGACTCCCAATCAGCCACACAAACACAGTACTCTACAGTAGACTGTGTTGCCAGATGATTTTGCCCAACTGTAAGCCCAGGTAAGTGTACTGAGTATGCTTAAGTATGTTTAGTATGTTTTCACACTGCAATAAAGAGACTGGATAATTTATAAAGAAAAGAGGTTTAATTGACTCGCTTCCACAGGCTGTACAGAAAGCATGGCTGGGAAGTTCTCAGGAAACTTACAATCATGGCAGAAGGGTGAAGAGGAAGCAGGCAAATCTTCACACGGTGGCAGGAGAGAGCGAGCTAAGGGGAGATGCTACATACTTTTAAATAACCAGATCTTGTGAGAACTCTGTCACAAGACAGCACTAGGGAAATAGTGCTAAACCATTAGAAACCACCCCCATGATCACCACACCTCCCACCAGGCCCTGCCACCAACACTGGGAATTACAATTTTTTTTTTTTTTTTGAGACGGAGTTTCGCTCTTGTTGCCCGGGCTGGAGTGCAATGGCACAATCTTGGCTTACCGCAACCTCTGCCTTCCGGGTTCAAGTAATTCTTCTGCCTCAGCCTCCCAAGTAGCTGGGATTACAGGCGTGTGCCACTACGCCTGGCTAATTTTGTATTTTTAGTAGAGACAGGGTTTCTCCACGTTGGTCAGGCTGGTCTCGAACTCCAGACCTCAGGTGATCTGCCTGCCCCAGCCTCCCAAAGTGCTGGGATTACAGATGTGAGCCACCGTGCCCGGCCATAGGAATTACAATTTAACATGAAATTTGGGTGGGAACACAGAGCCAAACCGTATCAGTGGGCTAGGCAAAGCTATGAGGTTGGGTAGGTCAGGTGTATTAAATGCACTTTTGACTTAACGATATTTTCAGCGTGTGACGGGTTTATTGGGATGTAACTCCATCGTAAGTTGAGGAGCATCTCTATATATACATATCCTATTGGTTCTGTTTCTCTGGAGAACCCTAATACACAGGGATTCTCAATTTTTTATTAAATAATTAAAGAATGAAACTTTGTGTTAGTAAAATGTATATTATTGTTAAAACACTGAAGATATATTTATGTACAGTCTCAAACTTATTTCCCACTGCAAAACTAAATGATTCATCATCTTTGTTTTGTTTGTTCAGATGTAATTTAAAAATCTATGTTCATATTTATTGGAAATGGATAGCAGTTAACTTAATAAGTTATAAATTAGCCTTAAATTTCTCACTGAAAACACCTCTAGGCCATAGGATGGGAAATGTGGAATACCAAGCAGCTGTCAGTGTCCTTTTGAAGAAATTGCTGAGGCCAAAGTCCTTCCAGTCAACTTCTTGGCATTTGGTTTTTCTGATTTACCTGCCACTCAGAAAGTGCTTAAGATTGTTTTAAGACCACATAAGATCAACTAAGGTCTTAGGGAAATGTTTTCATTTACCTTAAAAGTTCAAAATAAATTGTTAGCGAGAACAACTAAAATAGATAATGGAGATAAATAGACTTCTGAAGACAAAAATTCCATTTACCTGTGATTTTGAGGGGCAATCTTGACAATTAGTTATATCATCTCAGTGCTTCTCAAACTGAGGTGGTAATCCATGAATATAAGGAAAGTTATAGGATAAATGCAGTCCACTTTTTGCTATGGCCAATTTTTCAGTTTTATTTGAAAAAATTATAAAATGTGCCTGGCCAGTGAGTCAAAACTGTTATTTCATATTAAAATAAACATCAATAAATTGTGGAACAGAATGCAAAGCTTACAAAAATTTTACAAAACCTCGAAGAAGTTTGCACTTACAAGTGAATGACTTCCATTGAGTTCCTAGCCACTATCTACTTGTTATATTAAGTTAAGGCTGTATTCTCCACTCAGCAGTACACCTTTGATGAAAAATGTTTTAAAATCATGGTTTTAAAATAAACTGACTTAAGAAGGTGACAAGCACTGAAGAAGACAGAAGAGGATCAGCTCCATTTGAGAGCTCCCTGTCCTTCTTTGAATTAAAAAACTCTCTCAAAGAAGAGGCAATAGAGAGTAAAAGCTATGAACAGAGTGGTTTAATGAAACTACTTTTTTTGGTTTTTGTTTTTGCTTCCCTTTTCCCATAAATGCCATCTTTTTGGTAAATGTTATTACTATAGCCTTTTTTTTTTTTAGTTCTTTTTTTGAGAACTACCATTTACTGAGAATGTCTTATTCCAGGTTTCTACATGGGTTTTCATAACTACTCTCTTCAACAACTTTGAGACAGACATAATAAATAATGTAGTAAACAGCATGGATATACCCTCAGGTCTCCAAAACCCACGGTTTTGGCACAATGCCATTCCAACTTCCGCCATCTTCATCCTCCTGCTTTAACCAGGAAAACATATTTACTGGGCAGTAGACATGTCAAAGGTGAAGGTATTCATATCCAAATAATACTGTGCTGTTGTTTTCAAAGCAATCCATGTTTCACGAGCCTGCAAGAAAAGGAAACGCAAGTCATGATCTCTGAGTGTATAGAACACATCTTGCATCAGTTATTCTGATTATCATACAGATATTCCTAAAAGATGAGAAAAATATAATGGAAGAATTATACCAAACAGACTTTGGTTTTCATACTTTTAATTATCTGTTTATTTCAATGCTCAGATATTTTACAGTATTTGTGGGGCCACAGTATAAACCAATGTAGTAGAGTCTTGCTACATTACATAGTGTCTGTCAGTTGGTACAAAACTGGTCTACAAGCAGAGGCAGGAGTATACCTGAAAATGTCAACATTCTATAAATAAGACACAGTCTACCAGCCTACTTAATTACTTAATTGACCAAATAAACAAATGTCTTGTTTTAATAATAATAGGCTAAATAATGCCTATTGGACAAAAACAGCCATAAAACTAGATGCATTATTCAGTTAGCAGTTTTCATCAGCAAGTGCAAAACAAGTAGATCCTGGTAGACCGGTTAAGACCCAGTCATGTGGAGTAAGGATAGGATCAAGGTCCCATGAAAACAAGGACATTCAACTTTTTATGACTTTATGCAATCCTCATGCCTGATGGTAATCAGAGCCTGAGATATGTGGAAAGAAAGAAAGAATAAGTGAAGGAATTAATTTATTCATCATACAACCTTGTTTCCTAAATTGCTAAATTGTAAGAAGAAGATCATGAATAATTGAAATCCTCAGATAATTCAGCAATTTCATTTGGCCTGGAGTTTTAATGTCTTCTTCTATCAGAAAAGTAAACATAGAATAAAAAAGGCCAATGCAAGTTTCTTCTTTGTTTCTCTTGCAGCAAGAATGCAAATGAATAGGAAAATGTACAAAGGCAAGCAAAAGGAGGAACAACATTAAAGCTTTGAATAATTATCACAGGGGATACTTAGCTACTGAACAACTGAAAGTGAACTAAAGTCTGACCACTGTCCATTCATCAATCTACACATACATGTAATAATTTATTAAGCTTTGACTATATAACAATCATTTTGCTAGTTCCCGAGAATAATTACCTTGAAGGATAAGATACAGACTCTACCTTTATAGTCTAGGTAGGTAGGTTGGGTACACAAAACAAGTAATTCCAATTGACATTTTGAGAGCTATTTACTTGTGAAAGAGCATGCAAAAAGGGACAGAAGGAAAGATAAATGTCGCCCTGAGAAGAAGGGAAAGGCTTCAGAGGGACATTTGAGTCTAGTCTTTAAGCAAGAGGCAGAGTTTACCAGGCAAAAACCACTTCACGGGGAAGAAAAAGGAGATATAGTTCAGAGTGTCTAGAGAGGAAAAATCAGGGCTAGGCTAGTCATGTGTTAATTAGTGGTCAGCAAATGCAATGACTATTTAAAAAGATAAATGGTGAAGGACCATTTGTTTCTAATACAAATACCTGCTTAGCCAGTGTGTTTCCCCACACATCTGAACTGTGATCTGGGTCCCAGTAATCCTGCAAATTTACATGTCTTTTGAGACGTAGGAACTGGTTTGCAGGGTCCTCCAACAAAAATGGCGCTCCCAATGCTCCTGCAATGTAGAGTCCAAGAGCACAACACCTTTTAGAGCAATAGTTTACATCTCAGTGTTTCCTCTTCAAGAGACCCAGCTGTGATCTTTGGTAGGCTGGGGGCCTGAGGGGGAAACTCTGGAAAAGCTAAGCTCTGAGTGAGACAGCTACTACTTGGCCCTTTGTCACCATTGTATGCTAACCACTCAATTTGACCTGTATTTAGTTCATCTTGACAGCCAGTGCTATGTGGTGGATGGAGCAGGATATCAGAACTTCCATACATGCATGGGGGCCTCCAGACCCGGATTCAAATTCCAGCCCTATCACTTTTCTGGGAAAGTTGCTTGATTTCTTCGCACTTTAGTTTTCTTGCATGTTAAGGGGTATAATAATGCACACACACATGCTGTAAGGACTGGATAAATTGATGACTATAAACCATCCGGCTCAAACTAGGCAGTCAACAATCTTATTCTTGCTTTCTTAGCCCTCCAAAATAGAACTGATCTTTCTGTTTGAACTAGGCTGCTCCCAAACCTGACACTGTGGTTTAAATTGTTGGCACTGATCGATTCACCATCAAATCGAACCACCTTGTATTTTGCAACTCCTTCCTACTCCAGGATTACGAAGAAAAAAGAGATGATAATTTTAAGAAATCCAGACTTTTTAAAGATCTCGAGATTTTAACAATCTGTGTTGTATTTTCATTCTCAAGTAAAACACAATTGTGTTCAGAATTATAACTTGAATCAATATAAAGGAAGAACACATTTTCTCCTGACCTATAGGTGACAACAATACAATCTGTTCATTGTGATAAAGAAGCATTTATTACAACATCTAATTGTGAGTAATGTTACATTAGGCACTTAGCAACCTCATTATTAGCAGTCCTCTATTGACCAACCTTCTGTATGAACCTGGGTTATAGCAAGCTATACAGTATAAAAATTCCTCTCTATAAGGCTTTCTGTTTATTTGGGATCCAGGGTCAAAGATAAAAGACAAAACGAGGCAACACAGGATTTGATTGCACTAAAGGAATTTAGGAGAAGACGTTGTTATTGAGCACTAAGACACTGGGGTACAAGTAGGCGTTTTCACGGTCAAGGAAGTTGTTTCACCTTCTCCTTGAAGGAAAAATTGGATTTAGCAGGATGGGAGAAGGGGAAACATTTTAAAAAAAATTTAAGCCAGAGGAATGATGTGTTTCACTATCTTAAAACAATAGTCAGAGGTGGCTAGATAGAAGAGTTTTATATAAAAAAAATTAGTTAACCTTTAAACTTGGGAGATATTAGTGACAGATGCCCAAAGTAATACTATTCTGCTGCTAGCTAATCTAATTTAGTATAATCCAACCAGCAAGTTTGTGGAAACCATCTTTTAAGGTGGCTCCCAAAAATTACTACTTCTTGTTATTCATATTCTTGTGTAGTAGTCCCCTCTTTTATTTAATAGGGCTGACGTACGTAACCATAAGCTACTGTGGAATGACTGTGTGCAATTTTTGTGGCTAGGATATACAAGACATTACAGCTTCTGCCTTGCCCCTCTTTTGGACCACTTGCTCTAAGAAAAGTCAGCTGCCATGTTGTGAGGGCACTCAAGCAGCCCTGAGGGAGAAGACCACATGACAAGGAAATGATGCCTCCCACTAATAGCCAGGTAAGCGAGCCATCTGGAAACCTGATGTTTTTGCTTCAGTCAAGCCTTCAGATGACTGCAGCCCCCATTGACATCTTCACTGCATCATCATAATAAATCCAGAGCCACAACCACTGAGCTAAGCCACTCCCAAATTCATGACCCTGCAACTGCAATAATATGTTAGTTGTTTTAAGCTGTTAAGGTTTGGAAAAATTAGTTATGCAGTAGTAGATAACTTATACACACTAACCGATGTCAAGGTAAATAGCTAATCACAAAGGTTGAGACTAAGTTGAGGCAAGTGAGACACCTAGGATAGGGTACAAAACACAAGGAACTCACTTTCAGGGTCATACAAATTTTGTACCATAAGTTCCTCACTTCTCTCACCCTAGTACCCGCTCTGATTATCATCATTGCATGGAAAGATAAACACAAATAACTCTTTCTAATCACTACTGCATGCAAAGATAGACAACAAATAACACTTACCATTAAAGAATTCACATTACAGTCAGAGTTCATATATAATTAGAAGAAGACATATTGTGATCAGACCATCCATAGTTGGAGCAATTTTGATACTGTCATGGAGATGTCACAGAGAAATTCACTTTGAGTTGGGCTTCAAAGATTTGTTACATTTCAACAATGAGGATGAAGGGAGTGGAAGCAAAGCGCATGTATTCTAGGCTGAAGGAGACTGGAGAGTTAAAGAATGGAGGAGCAAAGGAAGATTCAGGGTTGGTGACTTTCATTTTGCCAATATGATTGAAAGGTAGGGTTGTGGTGTAGATGTGGTCAGAGATAACACTGGAAAGGTAAGTTGGAGCTCGATTCTGAATGATTTTAACTGTCATAACAAGGAGTTTGGGCTTTACTCTAAATAATTAGTAATCATTTCTGAATAAGAAAACGACAGGAAGGACGAGATTTACTTTTTAAAAAAATTGTTTGTACTATGGTAAAATATACATAGCATAAAACATTCCACTTGAACCAGTTCTGAGTGTACAATTCAGTGGTATTAAGTACATTTACAATGTTTTGTAACCCTCACCACTATCCATCTCCAGGACTATTTCATTGTCCCAAACAGAAACTCTTACTCTTTAAACAACTCCCCATTAACCCCTCCCCAACCCCTGGTAACTACTATTCTACTTTCTTTTCCTATGAATTTGCCTGTTCTAGGCACCACATGTAAGTGGAATCATAGAGTATTTGTTCATTTCCGTCTGGCTTATTTCACAAACATAATACCATCAAAGTTCTTCCACATTGTGACATCAGTATTTCATCCTTTTTAAGACTGAGTAATACTTTATGTATTCAATATATATGTATATACACCACATTTTGTTTATTCATTCACAGATTTACTCTGAAAGATCCTTTTGTCAGTGGTGTAAGGACAGACAGTAAAAGGAAGAGAAGAGTGAGGGACATGAGATCAGAGGCTATTCAATAGTCCATATGAGAGATAAGAAGGGCCTGAATTTGGTGAACATGGGATGGGAAAACAGGATTGATTTGAGGAAGATGGGAGGAAGGAACCTGCATTCATTTGGGCTGACCAGTGTGGACTAACCAGCTTTGATTTTTTGCTTTTAGATGAAATGCACTAATGGGTCACTTTTCAGATTTCTGATTATTCTCTTTGAATAAAAGGTGTGTGTTACAGTGTTACATATTTCATGTGTTACTATTCTGTTAATAAATAGGTGTTTTTTTCAAAACAAAATTAGTGGCTGTGCAAAATAGATCCAATTCCATCAATAAACAATAAATAGCTCTAAGTAAATGATGCTTAGGATATAATTTATAGCTATATAGTGAATCTGTAGTAATTGCTTAAGATAGTGTTACTTGGAATTATCTAAAAGTAAAACCAGAATTCTGTACTATAGTCATCCTGGTGCATTACACAATCACTAAGAAAAAAAATGCTATTGCATAAATCTTGGCAGAGAAGCATGCTTTAAAATACATACCATAGCTATTTTAAGCTCTAATAATTCTGTCTTTTGTAAGTCTTTTACCTTGGAAAATGCTTTACCAATACAATCTCCTTCTCCTCCCTAGGACAAACCACCTACCTCAGTATTATAAGCCCGACAGGCATCCAATAAATCTTAATTGATGATGATGATAACATCACCCATGAGAGAGACAGAAAGTAGTATTTATTATCCTACTTTACGAATGGAGAAAATTGACATGCAGAGATGAAATGACTCACTCAAGGTCATATAGTAAGTCAGTGGCAGGGCTGGAAATAAAAATGCAAGTAATATAGAAGGGCAGGCTATTATCCTCTCTGCTTGAGAAATTTCTCCTCCCTTTTTCATTCTGCCTGATCAACCTTGAAAGTTAGTGAGAGCAAGACCAGGGTTCTGTGTTTGTGAACCTATCTAATATTGCTGCGGTTTGAAAACTGAACCCTGAGTTTTATTGCTTTGTTGATTTTTAAATGAGTTTTTTTTTTTTAAGATGTAGGCAATAGCAACCAGGTTAATGCCTTTCTTAAACTTCATGATCATCAGCTATGAAAAATATCCTTCTCTCTTTATTTACAACTCCCTACGCATGCCTCTTTTTTCACCCACATCATAGTCAGCTTTAATAGGATCTGTAAATGTTTTGTCTAAACATTTCTCAAATACCCTCTGCAGAAAATTCTGTACAGTAGAAACAAGGCAAACACTTCAGAGTATAAAGCAAACACTATTTGGGATCACAGCTCTCCTTATACAAGCCAAGAAGGATCAGAGACCCAGAGTCTTTTCTTGGCCTCGCCAGTGACCAGCTAGGTCATTGAGCCACTTCTTATTCCTGCACTTCCATTTTTTGTTCTGTGAAACAAGTCTGGATTACACAACCACTAAGGTCTCTTCCAGCTCTAATATTTTGATCTGGAATGTATTAATAACAAATAGGTCATTAATCAAAAACTACTTTCTATGCATGGTATCATGTTATCGAAAGCACAGAGAATATGCTAAGTGGGCACAGTTCCTACTACCTTCAAGGAACTTACTGAAAAATTTAGCACTGCGACAGTCAGAAATAAGTGAAAGAGAGGTCAAAGTAGACTTACCCAATAATTAAAGAAAAATAGATAAAAATGTATTCATATTATGAACAAAGTGGTGAGTATCCATCACAGGCTAATGAGCAGTATGAGCATAATGAAAACTGCATCATTAGAAATGAAAGTCTCTATGTTACTAGCACCCACAGAAAGCTGAAAAAAACTCTTTAAACATAATGGTGGGGAAAAGACAATATTCTATACCCTATACACATAACCTTGAAATGATACTTGTGGTAGGAACCTATATATCTAAAAGATCAGAAAGCCTAAGGTAAAATAAGATACAGAATTAAAGGACAGAGTGTGCTGGCAGATTTCTCTTTTCCCTGATGTAGAGGAAGCTCATTTAGGGTAAGCCTAGGCCCCTCTTCACCTTTATGTGTGCTCTGCTCCTGGGAAGGGGCAGTGCCTCAGTTAATTTGTAAATCCAAGAAGTTTGACCATGTCCAGCTCAGCTCTTTCTTCTTCTCTTGATAGTAAACTGCCCTCCTAGGGCATGCTTCCTGTTCTGGTTCTGCAACCTGCAATTGGTTATAAATTTGCCAAATTTGGGGGTCCAGTCATCAGGCCCTTTATGTACTTATACTAAGCTACGTTTTCCAAATTAGCCCTTCTCAGGAATAAAGGAAATCGATTGCCTTCCATAATCATATTTCTTTATTTCTCAACTTGATCAAAACTGGACAAAGAAGAAGGTGCTATTTGTTGGAGGGAGGTGAAGAAAGAGTAGCTTAAAGAACCCAATAGTCTGTTGCTCAAAGCCTCACTAAAAAAGAAGGGGAAAAAAAACAAAAACAGAGCACATGCCAGGGCACTCTGGTGGGAGCTTGTCATTCCCAGATAGGCACAACCGAATTATTCCCCACATGTAACCTTCAATGTCTGTATGTTTTTGAAATAAATGCAATGAGATTCAGTGGGGTCAGAAGACATAAAATATCTGGGCAGATCCATAGGAGAGGTCTACTGCTAGCTATTTCCCTTAGGGTCTAGGTAATACTGATATCTGGGGTATTACCTGATACCTGGTACTACAGATGGAAAGTAAGCAGTGCAGACTTGCTTAAAGTTCAAAGATATTTACGTATGGGATGGTGAAAGTAAAGCACTTAGCACTCAGTATAAGTACATAATAATATTTATTGTTTACTATTTTTATTGAAGTGCTGAGTCTCAATCCTTGCCTTTAAAATATTTATTTTTTAAGAAAAGATGAAATAACTGCCCAGAAAATTATGGACACACACAAATTAAGTACTGAAATAAAGTATAAATGGTCACTAGGAATAAAGTACAAAAGAGGATCTGGAGAAAAGGATATATAAATGTCTTGTTAATGGTGTAAAAATTTCAAAGATTTCTGTAAATGTAGGAGGAGTTATATGATTTAGTGAGAGACTAAAATACTCACGTTTAGGTTCATATTTTCTAAAACTTGAATATTCTCTTTGTTAAGTAATTTTCTTTTTTTTGAGATGTAGTCTTGCTTTGTTGCCCAGACTAGAGTACAGTGGCACGATCTTGGCTCACTGCAACCTCCGCCTCTGGGGTTCAAGTGATTTTTGTGCCTTAGCCTCCCGAGTAGCTGGGATTACAGGTATGCACCACCACGCCCGGCTAATTTTTGTATTTTTAGTAGAGATGGGGTTTGCCATGCTGGCCAGGCTGGTCTTGAACTCCTGACCTCAAGTGATCTGCCTGCCTCTGCCTCCCAAAGTGCTAGGATTATAGGCATGAGCCACCATGCCCCACCAAGTAAGTAATTTTTACACACAATGGCATAGTTATTTTATTTCTTTCCCCATTACCTTTGGTCACTGACCCAAAAATGTGTAGTGGAAGACAGAAGAGTTGTGTTTAGTAGAACATATTCCCTCACTTTGCTTGAACTTGGATAAAAATTGGTGAGAAAAGGAGAGAGAGACAGATAATGGAAGAGAAGCAATTTGGGTTATGAGAGAAAAATGTGAAGACTAAAAAGAGGAGAATAGAAGGAAAGGGATGGAGAGAGAAATCAAGAAAAAAAAATCAAAGGAAAGAGAGAAAAATGAAGGGGGTTTACAAAAGAGAAAAGGTGAAAAGCCACAGGGCAGATAAAAGAAGTAACACAACAGAAGGCAAAGAGGATGAAAGGAAACTGGAAAAAATGGAGAGGGGTGCGAACTGCTGACCGGCTCTCATATCCTAGTGTCCTGTTCAGAGATCTAACAGGGGCCGGATGGGGTGGCTCACATCTGTAATCCCAGCACTTTGGGAAGCCAAGGTGGGTGGATCACCTGAGGTCAGGAGTTTGAGACCAGAATGGGCAACATGGTGAAACCCTGTCTCTACTAAAAATACAAAAATTAGCCAGGCATGGGGGTGCACGCCTGCAATCCCAGCTACTCAGAGGCTGAGCCAGGAGAATCGCTTGAACCTGAGAGGTGGAGGTTGCAGTGAGCTGAGATTGCACCACTCCACTCCAGCCTGAGTGACAGAGAGAGACTCCATCTCAAAAAACAAAAACAAAAACAAAACAAACAACAGCAACAAAAAAACAAAGATCTAACAGGATGCTTTCTAACTGACCTTTTAACTCAGTAACTTCCATTTTACTGGCATTACAATTGCTGACATGTTGAGTATTTTGAAAAGTAAACAGGAAGTGGTGTCACTTGGGTTTAACTTAAATCTGTTCTAACCTGCTCTTAACACATACACAATGTTGGCACTCACTCTTATGGCCACATAATTTTCTTGGACATGTTTTTGGAGCTAGTGGTTCGTTTATTACTTTTAATCTTGTAGACATGGAAATTCATAATTCATGAAAGGCAGCATTGTATTTGATTCAATAGTGACTCTTTCTGGGTCATTGCCTACATGTGTTGATGGGATCCCCATTTCCAGTGCCATGACAGATGATGCCATATGTGTAGGAAAACAGTTCTTCTACAGCACCCAGACTGCTTAATGAATCTAGTCATAAGCAATGACATTGAGACAACCAAGTATAAAGGGGTCCCCGGAGAACCTCCTACCGGCCTGGTTCCTGGGAGAAGGGGTGGAGCTACGGAAGCTCAGGCCATTTGCAGCGGGGAGGGGCCTGGCTCTTCCTGTTCCTGTGTGGGAACCTGGGATTCAATCTGTGAGATGAGGGCCTGTTAACAGGAACCCTTCTCCCACTTTGCTGTGTTGTTTTACCATTTTCTTTTTCGTCCAGTAAATTCCGTCCCCTTCACCCTTCAAAGTGTCTGCGAACCTAATCTTTCCTGGTCGTGTGACAAGAACCTGGATTTTCCTACAACAACTTTTTTTTTCAACCAAATTATTTTCCAGTTTATTCTCATTATGTATCTTCTTGAGAGTATCAATCAGTCATAAGCCCAAGTGAGTAGGTAAAATTAAGAACAAAATCTTTTAAAATAAATTAAAACTGTGTCAGAGAATACAGAATCTCTAAGGAATTGGAGGGCTGCAGGGATGACTGAAAAGGGCTAGTCTTCCTATGGTAGAGAAGAAAGCAAAAAGAAAGGGACTGGGGATGCTGACAGGGTTGTGTGTTAGAATATGTGAGCTTAAAAGCTCTTGTCAAAAAACAAAGCAAATCAAAAATCTTTCAAGACAAACTGGCATTGGTTACTAACTGTGGAGTGAAAAATAAGAGCTGGAACCACGAGAGGAAAACAGACCAAAGGCAGCTTATTATTCTCCCTGTCTAAAACCAGAAAACCTACTTGCACTTTATGGACAGATCTGATCGCAGGTCAACAATATGGGTGTGGACCCTCAAATCGTTTCATGTATGGGTCAACTCCAGCTGCCAAATCCAATCAGGAGAACCTGATTGCTGAGGGAAAATAAATCTATTTTTCATTTTAGCAGAACAATGAAAGCAATCTTTTAAAAAAATACACAAATGAGAAACAACAAAAAACACCAGTATAATTCTTAATAGTGTTCAAAAGTTGGTTCACTTAGAAAAACACTTTTAAATATGTTTGTTTTCCGTATTTCCTTTGTATGTGATATAAAGCTGTTTGGTTTTAATAAATGCCCTGTTGCTACTCTTCACCATTAGTACAACTAGGAACTGTCATTGAAAGTCATTGGTGGTGTCCTGGTTCCGCTCAATTGTGTCAGGTAAGGTCACCCAGCTTCTTAACTCCTGGTTGTTTCTTGTGGAAGCAATGGCTACGATACTGCCTCCACCACTTTTTCAAGAGGAGGTCTTGCTCTGTGAGCTGCTGCTAGCCCACGTCAGGCACTGCAGTGCCAGAGGGGAGAGTTTGTGTAGCAGAAAGAAGAGTTTTGTTCTCATAAGTGGTAGATTTAGGATTTGGACATGAATGCAGCTTCTACCATTGATTGACTGTGTAGCTTGGTCACTTGAATTCCCTAAGCCCTCAGTTCCCTCTTTTCGTAAAATGAGGAGCATAGCATCTATTAATATTTTCAGAGTGGTCGTGAGAATTGACTAAGATAGCCCATGCAAAGCCCCTGACACATAAAAGGAATTTAAATTAGTAGCATTAATATTTGCTGATTTCATTGCCTAGAAGAAGGCAATTAAAAATTTTTTTCTTTACCTCTCCTTCATTTCTGAAAGAAGGCAATTCTTGACCTAAATATTCAAGAGAGGTTTATATGCTTATTTTTTAAATCAAGTCACAACACTTGAACTTCTAATTCTCTGACTAGAGAATCAGCTCCAATGTGTATAAGTTACTGTTTTGAAAATAATCAATAACTTGTCAACTCTGCCCATAAATTTAATTACTTGGATAGGCCTTTCGTTGTTTTTGGCCTCAGCATTCCCATCAGGAAAATGGAGAAATGAGACCTTCTCCCTACCTCCCTTAAATCAAATTCTAAAGAAAAGTAATTTGTTGGACAACTCAGCTATAATAGAGAAAACTTAAAAAACATGAAAATAAACTTTTTAAAAAAATGGTGGTTTTCTTATAATAAGCAGAAGGGCTTCAGAGAAGTACAGATGAATACGCTGTATTCTTAAAAGAAAATGTGGAGGGAAAGAGGCAAAGAAAGTTCATTCAAGCTACTACTTTCTTCTCTAGAGCTATATGATGTAGAAACTGTCAGCTAAACCAATTATTGTAATGAACGAATCTGGTTCTGAAGACGTCAGTCTCCTCAATCTGCAAGCAGCGAAGCCTTCTTTCCTGAGATCTGAAGGGCTAACCCAGCAGTGTACATGCACCTCTGTCCTTAGTTTCTAGTTCTCAACTTGTTATTTCATAAACTTCAACTAGATACCTTTATTATTTTTTTTTAGAGTCAAGTCAATCAAACTGGTTGTCTTTATAGGTAGATATATTTGTATCTCAGTTAGAGTTGAACTAAATTCAAACTTGTTTCTTAAGAAAGTCTTTGAAGCCTCTTTAAAAATTTTGCAGAACCACTTCCTTTGTCAAATATTTTTGACCCTGCAGCATTCATAAGTGAATGTGGACTAGCCGGCAGTGCTTTAGCCTTGCAGGCATCCACCACCATTACGCCCTCTAAAGTCAACTGCATGGATCAGTGGTCAAAGCAAAGCATTACACTGCTGAGTTATAACCAGCTCATGACTTTAAATTACAATGTGCTCTGAGACACTCACTTAAACTGAGCCAGCCTCACTTTCTTCATCTGGCAATGTGGGCTGTAATTGTGTATGATTGTATATGCCTTGGTTATAACTTCTTAAGAATAACTTGGCTAAAAGTGTTTAAATCACATATTTAAACATGACCCAACAGCAAATTGCAATATTGATGATTAAAACTCATTATTAAAATTATTTCTATGCTTAGGAATTGAAGGCTTATTTTATATATATATATACACACACACACACACACACACACACACACATATATACATCTATCTAGCTATATGTGGGAAGGGCTTCAGGAAAAATATAATTTTTGTGCATGAGTCTCGAGATTTTCATAGAAGCAAAAGTTTATTCTAATTTAAGCATCTGCGTCAGAAATATTTATAAATTATAGAGATTTAACCATGAAGATACTTTATATCTTTGTAAGTATTTTCAGTTTTTGTCACAAGCAAAACAAATGACCTCTCAGTTCAATTTTGATAGAAGCCACTGAGTTACCGGGTCAGTTTGGCAGCAAAGCGCCTGGCCTCTGGTGCCTTCCTTGATCTGCCTTTAAAGCACCACTTTGAGCTACAGCTTGCCCTAAAGGTTAATAAATTCATGTTCCCAAAATACTTTGAGGTCTTCATATAATAGTACTATGTAAGTATTATACTTCTGAAAGATATTTTAAAATTTTCTTTGTTCAAGGACACAACAGCACTTCTTTGGAGGCAGCAATTAGACTTCTTAGCAACAGTATCATGTTAATATATAATTAGAAATAAAATGATCACACACACACACACACACACACACGCACAGTTAACATTAACATGTTCAAAACCACAGCCTTCTACAATAGTTTGGTTTCCCCAGTGCTATAGAATAGGCCTATGGATAAAAACATGTTTGTTCATTTCTTTAAGAAGACAAAAGGTATTATCAACCTGATGGTTGTAGGAGACATGATAAATAAAAAAGAAATAGGCTCTTACCGATAAGCAATGTTGAACACAGGGCTGCTTGAAGCATTTTATAGGCCATGATCCTGTTTTGGAAAAAAAAAAGATTTATTTACTTTAATTTAGCTGGAAAAAGCTTTAGGGTATATCAGGTACTTTTCAGAATTATAAAGCATTTGTCGCATACCTGGAAGCCCTGTGAGCTGAGACACAGTCAGAGAGAGGCTGAGGTGGCTTTTTTATATACCTCTTGCCTTTTTACCCTTTGGACTTTTTGAACTGGCTTTTTACAGGCTGTTCTTATAAGGGTAATTTATTTATTTACTAATTTTACTATCTATATAGATTAATGTAATGTTAAAAAAAGGTAGAAAAACTGGATCACTCACGTATTGCTGGTGGAAATGTAAAATTGTCCAGTCACTTTGTAAAACAGTTTGGTAGTTTCTTAAAAATTCAAGCTTTCAATTACTGTCCAACCCAGGAATTGCATTACTGGGCATTTGTTTCAGAGAAATAAAAACTTACGTTAAAAAACAATCTGTAGAAGAATGTTCATAACAGCTTTATTAGCAACAGGCAAAGACTAAAAACAAGCCAGATGTCATTCAACAACTGAATGTTAAAACGTGATACATCTATACCATGGATTACTACCAGCAGTAATAATAATAGCTATTAAAAATAATAATTATTGGCTGGGTGTGGTGGCTCACACCTATAATCCCAGCACTTTGGGTGGCCAAGGTGGATCACCTGAGGTCAGGAGTTCGAGACTGGCCTGGCCAACATGGTGAAACCTGGTCTCTACTAAAAATACAAAAATTAGCCAGATGCGGTGGCACGTGCCTATAGTCCCAGCTACTTGGGAGGCTGAGGCTGGAGACTAGCTTAAACCCGGAAGGCAGAGGTTGCGGTGAGCTGAGATCATGCCACTGCACTCCAGCCTGGGTGACAGAGCGAGACTCCATCTCAAAAAAAAAAAAAATTTTTTTTAATTAAAAACTAGGAATGTTTTACTGCATTGTAAAATGTGTTTGTTTCCAAAAACAGTACATAATCAATACAACCAGAACAGTCCTTTCATTTTTGAAACAATTGCCCTTTTCAGTGCCTTGATTAATCGACTAGTTCATCATCATACAATTTATTCTTAATGACAAATTATGCCTGTGTGCCAGTTTCATTAAGATTATGCAATCTGTAATGAATTGGTATGGATCTATAAAAGTGGTAGAAAACAACTTTGTTGATGACTATCTTTAAATTGTAAAGGGTGTTTAGAAACCTACCTGGGAGTTATGCCTCCATTTACTGATAAATGAAAGGTTTTAGAAGACAACTAACTAGAAACACACACTGCAAAATCTTGGAAGCTTAGGCCATGTGTCCACCTATACAAGATTTTGGAGACGCAATAGCTGTTGCCACTTCTCTCAATTCACAATTCTGTAAGTCTCCATTATTTTTTACTTTGTAAAGAGGTATAAATTTTTAGTTGTGTGATAAACTAGAATAATATCAAGAAAATCACAGGAAAATAATTTTTTTTCTTTTTTCTCTTTTTTTTTTAAAATTTGCTTTAAGTTCTGGGATACATGTGCAGAACATGCAGGTTTGTTACATAGGTATGCATGTGCCATGGTGGTTTGCTGTACCCATCAACCCATCATCTAGGCTTTAAGCCCTGCATGCATTATTAGGTATTTGTCCTAATGCTCTCCCTTCCTTTTCCCCCCAACCCGCTGACAGGCCCTGTTGTGTGTGTTCCCCTCCCTATGTCCATGTGTTTTCATTGTTCAACTTTCACTTATGAGTGAGAACAAATACTTTTGTTTTTTAAACTGGGAGATTATAGAACCAAAAGAGAAATTTATCTTTCTTTTCTCTACTTTCATCATTCTTCAACTTACAGGCCTAAAGTGAAGTTTGTCTGGAGGAGGAATGGGAGAGGGGCTTTGCTTCCTATCTCTTTTACCTTACTTCTCTCAATGGGTCATCAGTCAATTCTTTTGGATGGGTTAGATAATGCAAGTGTAAAATAATAACGGCTATTCCATAATTTTTACACACATTGTCTCATTTAATACAGCAATTCTGTGGAGACAGTATTATCAAGTTTCATAATTTGTCCAAGGCGTGTTCAGAAATAACAGGGTAAAGCTTTACAGCAGAAGTAGAGTTGAGGTTCACACACAAAAGCATGAGCCAGTAAAATGAGACAAATTAGGTGAGTGTGGCTCCAATTGGGCCCAGAAGTGAATGTGGCCTGGGCAACTCAGTTTTATCAGGAAGGTGAAGATATATACAAGATCCTTCATGGGCCAGAAACTGTTATCCTTCCTGGTGAATGAAGCCTTCCCGGATCCCCCAGTTCAGATTTGGCTGCTCTTTCTTACATCTGCGTACCTTTAATCGTTAGGCCATGTTTTCCCGCATGATGGTTATGTAGGTACATTTCAGTATTTCCGGGTAGATTACATGCTTCCCGAAGGCTGGTACTACCTTTTACTCCTGTTTGTGTGCCTTCAGTGCCTAGCACAGTGCTTGTCATATAATAGTTCTCAGTAAACATTACTGAACTTAATTGAATTAACTGATTCAAATTAAATTGAATTAATTGGAGTCAGTATTTTCCTGCACTGGCTTATCAGTTTACAGTCTTTTGTAACTGGCTACAGAAAACAAATAGAATGTTGTAGTTTTGTTTTGATGTTGATGCTTGGGTTTTAAATAGTTTTCCCCAGAACTTGTCTCTTCTTATGATCTATGAAAGAAAAAAGCTGAAATCCATGAAAATTGGCAATCTTAATTATAAAGATATAGAAATGCTCTTTGAAATCAAATTGGAATATCTTTGAAAAATAGAAAGATCAAGTGGGAAGAATTAATGAAGCTTGTCAACAGAGCCTGTTTGCAACTCTGATGCTTTATACTTAGAAATCATTACTTTAATACGATATGACAGACCTTGGTAAGCTCCCATATTACATATCAACGAAAAATAAATGTTAGAAGAGAAACATGTGAAATCAGATTTGCTATCATTTAAAAAATTTTAAGGAAGAAAAAAGAAAGGTAAAAAAAAAAAAAAAACCTTTTGGCCGGGCACGTTGGCTTATGCACTTTGGGAGGCTGAGGCAGGTGGATCACCTGAAGTCAGGAGTATGAGACCAGCCTGGCCAACATGGTGAAACCCTGTTTCTACTAAAAATACAAAAATTAGCCGGGCATGGTGGCACACACCTGTAGTCCCAGCTACTCTGGAGGCTGAGACAGGAGAATTGCTTGAACTAGGGAGGCGGAGGTTGCAGCGAGCCAAGATTGCACCACTGCACTACAGCCTGGGTGACAGAGCAAGACTCCGTCTCCAAAAAAAAGAAGAAAAAAACCACCCAAACAAAAAAACCTTTACACTATCAAGAAGCAAGCTGAACTTAGCTTCTGTTCTGAGTCATGCCAGCAAGGCAATCCAACCCTACAAATCACAAAGCTTTGGAAAATGTAATGCTCATTTATAAAATTCTGATAAGAAGGAATGAAGGGCACAGTACAGCTTGGCATGATTCAATGTCATCACTGGCATCAGTAAAAGGTGGAGAGCCAGCCAACGTGTTGGGAGAGGAGAAGATATAAACTCTTAACTAAACATTGAAATGAACTTTCAACTACAGTCAACCTATTGGAAGTGAGCAGGTGATAGCACTTGTTTTTATGAAGTTATTTGAGACTCTCAAATAATTGCTACATGAGAGCAAAATTTTACTATAGCACCTGTTAAGGGAATCATTTGTAACTGATTTGACTACAGATAAAGTTTACCATAATTTGTATTGTTAGTATAATGTGTCATCATTATCAGGTCAAACCTCTCAGGGGAGCCATTTTTTTCCTAGGACTGAGAGAATATTCTGATATTTAAGCAGAGAATGACCTAGCAACCACATCCCAAGAATGAATGATGGTTTCTGTAAAGTCTTGAGCTACCCACAGAAAGTAGCTCTTTAGCAAGGCACAAGATAACAAGATTCAGACCTAGTTGGTGTAATTAAAAACTCCTTTTCAATTATTGTGTAGAACATGGTTCTGTCTCAGAAGCTGAAACTTTTGTTTTCATTTTTTTTCTCAATTTAAGAATAAAATCAGGCCTTGCTGAGGACACAGATGAAGTATATTCTCTCTTTAATCTTTCCATTCAACTCAAGTACACTATACTTCTTCTCGTATCTACTGAGGCTTTAATGCTGCTGTCATCAGGATATGAGGGCATATATTCACCATATATTAACAGTAGGAGCCAGACTGACTTGGAGAAATTACCTAAAAGGTTAGAGAAATATATTCTGCCCTTGTATTCATTTTAATGTGGTTACTGCAGGCTTTAAAATTTGCTACAGCCTAACCTGGGCGACAGAGTGAGACTCCGTTTGAAAAAAAAATTTGCTACAGTCTGAGATAACTTAGGTTTAACGTTTGGAAATGTAGCTTAAGGACCTGAACAAGTAGTTGGAGGTAGCTCAGGATCTTTGAAAGACTGACTGATCCCACCTGCACTGAGGAAGAGGCGAGCTCCCCATTATATGGGGCTTAATTTTCATCTTAAGATCAAAGGTCATATTGGATCTTGGATCTTAAAATGACCAATCTTGGGTCTTCAGATGATCCAACATGACCTTGGGTCTGAAGGTGACAATTAAGCTCATGTTGTCCAAGGTCTCTTTCTTTTCACTCTTTTCCGTTTATTTCCGAATTTGTATATGTACCAAAGAGCAGCATTAAAAGACAGAAAATTGAGAATTTAGTCTTATCTTCAGTTGTTATTCATTCATTCAACAACTATTTATTGGACACTTTCTAGGCTCTAAGTACATTTCAAAATCCATCTATTTGAACATATTCCTTGTGCACTGTTCCAAGTACTAGCATTACAAACAGACATCAAAATTGTTCCTTGTGTGGGAGAAAATAGTTTCAGGGAATGTTTCCCAGTGAGGTGAGCTGGAATTTCCCATGAGGACAAATTGAGTTGGGGGAGGAAGAAAAATCCAGGAAAAGAGAGCCTGAGGAAAGGTCAGGGGGCTTGAATGGACACGATGCATCAGCGAGGCATCATTTGGGGCCATTACAGTACATTTATGAATACTCTTCAGGCCTACTTTAAAAACTTTCTATGTTACTGATGTTCAATAATTTCAGTGATTTCTGTTGGTTGTCACTATAAACAAGTTGGAGTCATTTAAAGATGTGTCATTAATACAAATGTATACAGTTTGGCAGTTTAAGTAAAACGCCAATCTGTTATATGATATGGTATTAGAGTCACACAGCTTCGTGATTAAGCTTTGCGGTAATGCATGCCAAGGCATTTTTCTCATTATACTCTGAATAATTGATAGTTGACAATATGTGACATTTATTGAGCATCAGCAATGTGCTAGCTCGCTTACAGAGCACAGAACTATCAAGGGACCTTGCCCAATTGGCTCACTATCAAAACACAGTCTGTCATTTCCTAAGTCTTCCATGCTTCACTAAACTAAAAGAAAAAATAAAAGCATTTCTGGAGATACACTGTAGAATTGAACAAGGCCAGATTTTCTCTGCAGGTAGCTCTGTGGACATTAGTATTAGTTCCATAGGGATTCAATCTGTTCCCATGGTTCTGGTAATCACAGAAGATAAACTTGATAATCTAGTGTAGATTTGAGGTAAAGGCTATTCTAGGATTTATGATGCTTTTTCTGCTGCAACCTGTAATTGAGCCCTCAGCAGTGTGACTTCCTCAGGATCAAAACTAAGTACATGTGTTTCAGTCCAGTGCATGTAAAACCAACAGTTGGATTCACCAGGGAAAGGCTTAGCTTTGAAGGATTTAAAGTATTCCTTGAAATTCCTGGGTCCTTGAGGAAAAAATCGGAGACTTGATACAGCAAAGGGATATGGAGGAAGGTGTATGGGAATTAAATGCCCTGAGTGGGTAGGGGAATAGGAGAGAGTAAAGAGAATTCTGGGTCCTGGCTTGGAAGGTGTAAGAGGTTAAAAGGAGAATATGAGGGCTGCCACAGTGGATGCATAAGAATAGTAGAAATTACTTCTCATGCATGATTGTTGGGTAGCTATATTAGTTTTCTAGGGCTGCTGTAACAAAATGCTACTGCCTGGGTGGCTTAAGTAATGGAAATTTATTTCTTACAGTTCTAGAGATTGGAAGTCCAAGAAGGTGTTGGCAGTTTGAATTCCTCTAAAGTCTCCTTTTTGGCTCTTTTCGGGCCACCCTCTTGCTGCCTCCTCACATGGTCATCCTTCTGTGCACATACGTATCTCTGGTGTCTATGTCCAGATCTCCTTTTCTTAGAAAGACACAAGTCCAGATTGGATTAGCGCCCATCCCAACAACCTTATTTTTAATTAATTACCTCAGTAAAAGCCTTATCGCCAACTATGGTCACAATCTGAGGTACTGAGGGTTAGGGCTTTAACATACGAATTTGGGGGGTGGCAACACAATTCAGTCCATGACAGTAGCAAAGACAAAACCCTTCAAATGTGGGCAGTTTTGTTGCTACCAACTTCTGATTTTCCATAAAGGAAAGGACTTTTTTTTTTTTTTTTTCCTAAAATGGAATCTCAGCTCTGTCTCCAGGCTGGAATGCAGTGGAGCAATCTCAGCTCACCTGGGTTCAAACGATTCTCCCGCCTCAGCCTCCCGAGTAGCTGGCATTACAGGCATACGCCATCGTGCCCGGCTAATTTTTGTAGAGATGGGGTTTCACCATGTTGGCCTTGCTGGTCTTGAACCCCTGACCTCATGTGATCCACCCGCTTTGGCCTCCCAAAGTGCTGGGATTACAAATGTGAGCCACTGTGCCCAGACAAAAAAGAAGTTTTTGGAAAGCTGATAGAGAATATCAGAAGAATCAGCCCCAGTAGAACGGGTCCACTGATGAATTGTTTTTTCTTTCCTTTCCTTCTTGAATAGAAGAGAGGTTTGAGAAAGACAAGAAATGCTATTCTACAATCTTCCCTCTCCATCTCCTGATTCCATTTCCTTCCTAGTAATTCAAAATTGTTAAATTATTTGTATCTCTGGGCCAACATGTTAAAGCTAATGTGAAATTTTAGTTCTCACTCCCACTGAGGTCACCCAAAAGGTTGATGGGTTAATTTCTTTTTCATGGAAAGAAGATGTACCAGAGCAGATGGAAATGGGCAAGAGTGAGTTGGGGAGTTTGCCAGGGGCTTCCTATATCTATGGCAGGCCTTGGTTCCATTTCTTGGAGGTTCCTCAGGTAGAATTAATTACTTTCTCATGAGTCTTAAATCCAGATTATTTAATTTATCCTGGTCACGTAATAGGAATTAAATGAATTATCATAATCATTTTCCTTTGTTATCAATTGTAATATATGTTTCTCAAGCAAGCCTGAGAATATTATCCTTTAGAACTAGAAAACCAAATTTAGTGCATGTTCCAAGGATCTCAAAACTATTATTATCCCCATACCAAGGGTTCCTAGGAGGAATTTTATAGAAATTCCACTTTTAATAGAGGTATAATGGTTACAGAGTCTGGCCTTTTTGATGTTCCAGTGTTGGTAGGATGCTGTATGCTCCACTGTTACTGTCAGATTTTCTTCTCAAGAGTAGTAAGCCCATATAGTTTGGCTGTGTTCTCACCCAAATCTCATCTTGAATTGTAGCTCCCATAATCCCCACCTGTCATGGGAGGGGCTTGGTGAGAGGCAATTGCATCATGGGGGTGGGTTTTTCTCAGGTTGCTCTCATGATAGGGAATAAGTTTCATGAAATCTGATGGTTTTATAAAAGGCAGCTCCCCTGAACATGCGTTCTCTTCCCTGCTGCCATATAAGATGTGCCTTTGCTCCTCCTTGGCCTCCTCCCATGATTGTGAGGTCTCCCCAGCCATGTGGAACTGTGAGTCCATTAAGCCCTCTTCCTTTATAAATTGCCCAATCTTGGGTATTTCTTCATAGCAGTATGAGAACGGACTAATACCTAAGCCTTTGGTTACTCTAGATGAGAACTGTGATGCTATAAAGACAAGAGCTTTGGGTGAAGAGTATAGACATGTAGTCCTGAAAAGGAAAATGAGAAAAAGGAAAAGAAACTACAAACCTAGAAAGAATAAACAACATTAGCACCCAATGTAAGATAATTAAACAAAAATATTTCATGATCTGATTGAGATACAGTTATAAAGATGAGACTATGGCAGAGGTTGGCATATGTCTGTGCACCAGAGGCAGGTGAAAGACACAAGAGGGGGTAGGTATATGATCAACTATATACAATTTTGATACCTAGCTGTCTTGAATAAGGTTTCAAATGTTTCATTTGATAAAGTAAATAATAATATAAAATAAAATAAATGTAAAATAAAAAATACATCCAAATCTCATGAGCCCAGTCCCATGAACTCCTTGGCATATGGCATGCATCCTTCTGGGAGAAAATCTTGCCAGTGGGAAATTAATTATAATAAATATTCATTATCTCTGGTATTTATGAAGACTTTTATCTGTAAGATTTGGATATATGAAAAAAGAAAATATCACTTTTGGAGTGGTTGCTTTTGGAGTGATGATATCCACTCCAGCTACCACTCTTCATTAGTGAGAGGCTACCTAGAGATGGGGTCCCCCTTAGAAGATGAGGTGATTCGCTTTGGCAGGAAGTGACATTCTGAATAGAGAAAACCCAATCTACTAGTTTGATGGTAACTGATTAGAGGGTAGAGAGTGCTTCTTACAGGAGTAGGGGAAGGACAAGTGAGTGATTTCAAGAGAAATAGATACTCTCACACTCCCCCCACCAAAAAAAAGAGAGACTGAAAGATGCTTGTTACAGAGAATGATGCAAAGGCAGGAAACCACTGTGGAAGGGATTCAGACTCAGAGCGAACAACTCACTCTCCCTCCCAACCTCTCCACACAAAAAGGTGTGGAATTTGGAAACCTGAGAGATGTCATGGACTTTCAATCTCCATATACACATGGCATATTAAAGCCGGTTGGCATTTTTTATTGATTCAATGTTTTCCAATGGCATTTCACATTATCAGTCAGAAGACCCAGGAAGATGCTCCATCATTAACCTTCATACCAGGATAAAGTCTAAGAGTCAGTCCCCTTATCTGGACAAGAATTCAGTCCCCATTCAAGCTAGGAAATCCAGCAAATACCTCTCAGCCAGAAGAGCAGGATAATATCAGTGTTTCACAATTTGGAACCTTGAAACTAGTGCTTTTACAATCAGTCAGCATTCAGCAATTCTCCTCTACCATGCCCTATTATTTTTTCCCAGGGGTATCTGTACAATGAAAGGTATTATGCCTTGTTGAAGAAATTTCAGGCTACAAATAAAGAGATGGTGGAGTACTGGCCTGATGGTAGAGGGTCCCTGACATCACATTATAGGCTTATTTCTTTTAACAGGTTGGGCTTTTTTTTTATTATTACTTTATGGTCATATAATTATTATGGTGAAACAAAAATAATGAACATCCAACAATAAAATAAATAAATAAAACAAAAAATGATTCTAAAAGTGTGCAGTTTTGGTTTTACACAAATGCTGTGCCTATTCTAAAATGCTTTTATCGCAACTGTGAAAGTTGTCAGAATTAAAATAGTCACTAGTGTTAAAACAAAAACAAAAACAAAAAACCCTGACAAAATTGCCGGGGAAGGCCAGGCAGAGAGGGTTCTCATGCTTGTATGTCTGATAACAAAACTATCATAGAAGACTTCGCAAAAATCATAACCTTGCACAAAGGCCATCGTGACCTCACACAAAAAATGCTTTTGCAAGAACATCTGCCCAGCAACTGCTCGTCTAACCTTGGACGGGAATCACTTTTGCGTTTGTTGATCTTTGTAGCCAAGGATAATTATTTCAAAACAATTATGTTATCCTTTTCATTTTTTCTTTAAAAAATCTTTGACTTCCTTTACCTCCCTGAATACGCACATAGTTTACTATGGCATGCATATTCCTATTGCAATGCTCTATTCCCTAATAGATATCTTTTTCTTTTAGAGAGCCTCTCTCTGTTATTTAGGTTGACACGACATTTTTTTTTTTTTTTTTTTTTTTGAGATGAAGTCTAGGTCTGTACCCAAGGTAGAGTGCAGTGGTGCGACCTCAGCTCACTGTAACCTCCGCCTCCTGGGTTGAAGCGATTCTCCTGCCTCAGCCTCCCAAGTAGCTGGGACTACAGGCACGTCCCACCACGCCTGGCTAATTTTTGTATTTTTAGTAGAGACGGGGTTTCACCATATTGGCCAGGCTGGTCTCGAACTCCTGACCTCGTGATCCACCCGCCTCAACCTCCCAAAGTGCTGGGATTACAGGCATGAGCCACCACGCCCAGCCGACACGACATTTTAAAGCTTACTTCAAATGACAGAAGTCTGGCAATTTGATGTGGGAGGGACATGACACTAGTAAAAGGAAAATCAGATAGTCAACAAATTGTCAATTAGAAACAAAATGTTTTGAGTGTCTAAAATATACCAGGCATTTTCTGCATGTTGTTGTAGGATGATATGAAATGAAGATAATATAATGATGGATAAGTAAGTTCCTCAGACTGACATTTGTCTATTGGAGAAAATACAAGACAATTTGATTCACTTCAAAGGTCTGCAATTTGAGTTAGATAAGAAATTTTAAGAGGCAGTTCTTTTAGCGACAGCAGGAAAAGTGTGCTTACCTCTTCCTTTGAATTACCAGTGATTCACTGCATGTCTGTAAGTGCTGTGCTCAAAGGTCAAGGTGCAAGTCTTCCTTACATGTGTGAGGTTTTTTCCACCTTTGAACTTCTTAAAAGGCTTTTATTACAGAGTGCCCCAAAGATCAATGTATCTTGTTTTATCACTTTGCATTCTAATAATGCACCAAAGTTGGCTATTTGCCAGGGTTTTTTTTAAAAAGGTTTTGCTGAAAGAAGATAAAACAAGTTTGAGAGGAATTTGTATGTGCTATTTTCTCTTCATTTTCCATGGACAAATCCCAGCAAGTACAATTATAGAAAACCCTATCTTGTCTTTTCAGATTGAGACTGGTGCATAATTCTTGGAAGCCAATTGAGTTGACAGCTTCAATTCAGAAATTGGACAATAGCATCTAAATGGGGGTTCTGTGCAGAAAATTTTCTTTATACATTTTTTTGGTCAGTCTTAAAAGGTGTTAAGTAATATCCATAGACTTTGCACGTCCCCTTCTGTTTACCTATGTGTGTTTCTCTCCTTCCTGGTGTTTTTAACTGGCTCCTTTTATCCCCGTGAGCTAGCTCCTCAGCCTCTGATTTTAGAGGCACACAAGTTTCACTAACTTCACCAGTTATTTTCCATAACAAAAAGTGTATTTTATTGAAAAAATGACAACCCATTGTTAGCTAATTCCACTGAAGATAGGAAAATCATATATTTATTTAAACTTCATTGACAATTTTTCTCTTCTTTGATATGCTATTTAGTGCTAAATCCTACTTTGACAAAAATGAACTCATTTTCTTCTACCTCTCAAACTGGTAATTTTTTGTGACTTGCCCAGTGCTATCAACAACAATGCCATCTGCCCAGGATTTAAGACTTAAAAGCATGTACTGACTTTTGGCCCCTATTTCTTTTCTGCTTTTCTCAGATACCAGAAGAATTAAATTAAGCCACCAAAACATATTTTCTCCATGCATTTCCTATCTGTTGATCCCATTTAGAAATGCCTGCTCCTGTTTTCCTAATCAAGACCTTACATTCACACCGCTTTAGTTCTTATCTCCATTATCTCTTCTTCACTTTACTTCAAGTCTTTTAGGGATGACCTTTCCAGCTAAATAAGTTATCAGGGCATCCGATTCACTTTTTCTTTGTTTAGTATCAACATTCTCCCCAGCTCAAGACTTCTGTTTCATACTTTCTATTGCAACACTCTTCTAACTGGCTTTTCTGCTTCTAGTCTTGAACTCCTCCAGTCTAGAATGCATCCAGAATGATCCTTATGAGGCCTAAATTCATTCACGGTACTCCACTGCTGGAGGCTTCGGTCTGGTTTCCCACTCATTTCAAGATACATTTCAAATTTTTCTGCATGGCATTCAGGGCTCACCATGATCCGAGTTCCGCTCCCTTTCAAGTTCCATCTAAACTTCCATTTCCTCTTCTCCTGCCCCACTTTGCATAAAACACTCCAGACATAATGAGCTACTTACTGAATGCCCAGGCAGCTTCATACTTTTTCTTTTTTAAACTGGGTAGTCTACCTAGAATGCCAATCCTGATTCTTTTTCCTGGCAAATGTAAGTTCATCTTTCAAGGCATTGTTCAAATTTCACTGCTTCTTTGAGATCTTTCCTAACCTGCCTCCCTCCTTGGAGCCCAGCCTTCTCTCAGAGAACCTCTAAGACCTTCCTGCTCTAATTGATGCCTTAAAAGCCTATTAATGCAGTAGAAATTCCCTCTGTCTCTGTGTACTTTCTCTTCAGTCTGTCTTGTAAGAGAGGATGAAAAACTAGAAACTACATTTAGATGTTTTAGCAACCAAGGCTCTGGTTGTGAAAAAGTGTTCCACCAACTAGACTATGTTCTACAAATCAGAAGTCAGATGCTTTTCTTACTCTCTTTCTCTCTCTCTG
The DNA here is from genome assembly GCF_006542625.1 of Nomascus leucogenys. Classification (NCBI taxonomy): domain Eukaryota; kingdom Metazoa; phylum Chordata; class Mammalia; order Primates; family Hylobatidae; genus Nomascus; species Nomascus leucogenys. Next base: position 12,161,278 of record NC_044401.1, read on the forward strand.
TCTCTCTGTCTCCCTGTCTCTGTCTCTGTCTCTCTCTCTCTCTCTTTTTCAATCCTTTGCTGCTAGCATGCAGAACATGGGATGTGAGGGTTTAGAGGCAGTGGCCAGGCTCAGCATTCTACCATCTGGAAGCCATCCCCATAGGTAACTGGAGACAACAAAGCCGTGGCATCAGCAGATGCTGCCCTGTGCTCTGCAGTTTTATGAAGTTTGCCTGAATTCAATTGTCCAGTGGTGAGCCCCTGATTTTGGCCCTTCTATTTCTCCTAGAAGTTTTATAAATATCCATTTCCCTATATTCTATTTCATTATGCTTGAAGTACCTGGAATGGTTTCTGTTTCCTAGATTGAAACCTCATACGTTTGCCTGTATTAAACTATAACTTTTTTGAATGCAAGAACAGGTGTTTTCTTTCTGCTCTCTTGGGATGACCACAGAGCTGGCTTTCACCAAATAGATGGCTGATTCACTAGATGAGCCAATAATGACTCCAAATGATGTATCACAGTAAACATAAACCTGTTTACTGACACACAAACCCCTGACACGCCAACCCCTCTTTCAAGGCTCTCCTTCTTTACCTGGCCAACCTTGTCCCTTCCTGTGCTTCAGTCTAGTGATTCTAGTTATTATATTCCATACATGTATGTCCTGCCCCTTCCTCTATCTTTTTGTTCCAATGGCTGCTCCCGTCTGCAGTGTCTTCCTTCCTTTCTGCCAATTCACATTTACCACTTCTGTCAAGAAAAAACATAAATATCACTCTTTATAATAAATATTCTTTTGCTGATGCCCAACCATGAAAAGAATGTTTAACTTCTGGTGCTTTCTGGCATTATGCTTTGCTACTCTATGCCAGTTAAAATAGCTTTGGCTCCAAGTAAAAGAAAAGCTAACTCTAATTAAACAAATAAGGATTAAACTTCAGTTTTGTTTTGTAACAAAAAGTCTGGAGGTGAGAGATCGCTGGTTTTGGTTTAGTAATTCGAGAATGTTTGTAGCAGCTTCAAGTGGTTTTCTTGACTTTTTCCTCAAGGATGCAAATGACACCCAAAGATCCAGGTATCGTGCGTGTATTCAAGGCAGACACACAGAAGGAGGGAGATAGAGCCAGGCCTGCCTGTGCCTTTTGATAGGAAAGCAAAAGCCTTTCTAGAAACCACTTAGCATACTTTTACATCTATCTTATTTCTGAAGACTGGGTCAAATGGTCATCCCTCACTACAGAAGAGTACAGGAAAGCAAGCTTTCAGCTGTGAGATGGAAATAAGACAGTCGGAAATGGTTATTGGGTTACCCAAACCAAAGTGACTACCCTATTTTCTAAATCTTCTAATACCGTCACTACTATTTGGGCAAATTCAAGACCTCGTATTTTTCTACAATTTTCAGACGTGCTTCCCACTGTGCTGCATACCTGGGCATAAAGATTTCCAGTAATATAAATAACTTAGATTAATGCAATGAAAACTCTACCATTGTATAACATGGAGTAGATTGAGAGAGATAAAAACACACTAATCAGATTGTCTCACATGAATGCAATAAAATAAGAAGAGTGTCTTAGTTCACTTTATGTTGCTAATAACAGAATACCTAAAACTGAGTAATTTATAAAGAAAAGCAATTTATTTCTTATAGTTATAGAGGCTCACAAGTTCAAAGTCAAGGGGGCATATCTTGTAGGGGCCTTCTTACTGGTGGAAACTCTCTGCAGAGTCCCCAGGTGGCCCAGGACATCACATAATGAGAGGGGGCTGAATGTGCTAGTTCAGGTCCCTCTTCCTCTTCTCATAAAGCCACCAGTTCCACTCACATGATAACTCATTAATCTATGAATGAATTAATCCATTCATGAAGGCAGAGCTCTCATGACCCAATCACCTCTTAAAGGTCCCACCTCTCAAAACTACCATATTGGGGATTAAATTTTGACATGAGTTTTGGAGGAGACAAATATTGAAGCCAAAGCAAAGAGTGTGAGTTGTTTTCAGATGTATTTTCCTATTGCCAATTGAGGGTCCTTGGCCTCTTTTAATATCATCAATTTAATAGCATTTGCTTATTATAGTATGCCAATGTCACTTCTAAATTCTAGTTCTTAAGAAATGGCAAACCATCGTGGATGGTCGGTAGGTTCAAAACATCAGTTTTTTATGCTTATGAAATTTGTCTTGAGTTCAATATGTTTGTGAAGAGCGATGAAATGCTGGTTCATATAATAGCTGTTTAAATGAGAGGGAAAGTGTAGTTTGAAAGATTTGAGCCATTATTTGTGACTACAATATGAATTTTACAAACCTGAAATGTTAAGTTAGGAAGAGCTGAAGAGTCTTTTATCCCAAACAGGCTTTCCTTAAAATCAGTACCAACCATTAGATGATCAAATGGCATTCTCATTTTAAATTTCCCCTCCCTGCCACTCCCCCAGTATTTTTTTTTTTACCATGAAATAATGTTAAAATGAATCTTGAGGCAGGGTTGAGGGATATGGCTGAAATAAGCACTCACAAAAGTACTCCTTGTGGAGAAACAAGGTTTGCCTTTATGATGGCAGAGTGGCTAAACAGTGTTGAAATGGGGAGGCTGGGAAAGGCTTTTGGTGGATTCTGTGCAGTGAATTTCAGGTCTCTTTTTAAGCACAATCTAATGTATTCTTTCTGTCCCTGTCATCCAGGCTAACCAGTACTGTCTGGTGCTTTGGGGCTGGCCACTTACTGTAGGAAGTCTCTGCTCAGATTATTAGAAGGAGTACTTCTGCAATAATCACACCCTTCCCTCTGATAAAAATTAGATATTACAGCCTTTACTAATTATAGGCTGGTGGCTCTGGTGCCCTTCCGATAGTAAATTGCTTTGAGACAGCAGCTGGAAATTGGGTAGTAAAATAAATCCAGAAGAGACTTGTCAAGCTTTTCTTGCTCATAAAATGAAAATAAAATATCGTTATTTGTGAAGTTCTATAGAAGGAAAATTTGGAAAGATAGCTCAAGTTGCTTAGTAAGGAGAATTTTGCTGTCAAAACATCACCACATCAGCCACTGTTAAAACAAAAATGCAATCAGGAAAATTACTTGAAATGTTTATGTTTACTTCCAGCTTCCAGTTTTGAAATTAGAACATCATGTTCCTTCGGGTTGCCATTCAAATTCTCTCTTCCCCTTCTGATTCCCATAAATGTAGTAGTTGATAAACTCCTCTCTTTGGAAGTAGAATGACTACTCCAAAACTAAATTTTTTTTTTCTTTTCTGAGAGCTTCACTGCCTGTATGATGCCTGGAAATTACAAACACATCTAGTTCAAGTTCTTTATTTAATAATGTTTGTTTCTGACTTTATGACTATCATGTAAAATTTTTGCTGAGTATTATTGAACTACCTTGGTTTCTAAGTCAAAAGACATTGAATCAGCTTGGGTTTTGGTGACTTAAGAACTCAGGGCTTTGTGAGTAGAGAAACACCATTTATTTACACAGGTGTTCTACACATCTGCACAGTCCTTCCTCATATTTATCTATCCGCCCCAACCCCGCACCCCTACCTTCTACCTGCCTAGTTCTATCTTTTGGAGCAATACCGAATATCTAGGCATTGAGCCAGGCCAGCAAGTTCAATAGTTGCATGTCAGCTGACAGGTAAAAAAGGTTAGTAATCCATTCAGGTGGGGGCAGCTATTCTCACCTAGGGACAAGCCTCTATATTAAAGTCCAAATTCTGTTCTGATTGTCTTTAGTTATTCCTTTTGTTTTCTCTCCGGCTTGTCACTTTTGTTTTTCATTTTTTCCTCCAAATAGAAAAAACATGATCAACTCAAGAGACACAGGAAGGTAAGTGCTAGGATTACAGGACAGAGCACCCTTACCTCTGGTTCTATGTAACACAGTGGACAAGCAAAGAGAACTACCCACTTACTTTCCCTGCACTGTCCTGCCTTGCCGCCCACGTTCCCCCACCATCTTGTGTGTGTGTAATCATTTCGAATCAAATTTTAATCCCAGTTTTGGGCTCCATTTTCCAGCTGGGGAGTGACTGAGAGGAGCAGGGTGGGGAACAACCGTCTGAGAAGGTTACATAAACCTCAATTCCAGGAGAATCTAGCTCAGATGCGTCATTCTCAAATTGTGGCTCCAAGACCAAGCAACAAACAACCTCGCGAGACAACTGGGTCGACGGCTCAGGGGGAGCTTCGCGGTCCTGCCACAAGGGGGAGCACGTGTTTGCTGAGCCCGCCCTCTGCGCGTGAGCGTGAGCGTGGGCGTGGGCGTGAGCGTGACCGTGGGCGTGGGCGTGGGCGCGGGCGCAGGCGAACGGTTGCTGGTCAGGTGTCCTTGTCCCCTTGAGTTGCGCGGGTCGTGTTCGAGGGCATGGACGACAGGTACGCTGCGCTTCGGCGGGCCCAGCTGCATCTGGATTTCATCCACGCCAACTCGTGAGTGCCGAGGTGGGGTCGGGGTCGGGGAGGGTCTCTGCGCCATGAAGAAAGGTTTTGCCCGTCCCCTGAGGAATACTCAGCAAGTGAACTTGATTTATGGATTTATTTATTTATTTGAGCTGTATAGGCTTTTTTAAAACGATGAAAGCATAATAAAGATATATTCTGGGCCAGGCTGAACCCTTTTGGTGCTCTTCAATGAACACCAAGTGGTTGGAAGGCCCTACATTTATCATTTAACACAACTGTTTAATTGTTGGTCAGCAGAACTGTGAATCCGCCTAACCTTAGTCTGCCTAACACACTGACAATTTAAACATTAAAGTCGCCCTTCAAACAGAGTAATTTGCATATATTGGTTTCAAACTCTATGGCTGAGTCTTTTCAAAAATGTAACCTCTCTAAGGATAGGAATCTCACCTTTTAGTTATTTGGTCATTTCTTCTTCTCTGCCATGCCTGTCTGTCTTTTAGAGCTTCTCAGGTGTCATTTCAGATACTCAGATTGCAGAGGGGAATGACAGAGGTTTTTTCTCTCATCTGCCATTTCCCATACAGCAAATTATAGCAGTTAGTGTTGTTTAATTCACAGTGGTACATCCGGGTTTTTCTTGATCTTTTTTTTTTTTTTGGCATCTTTTGGTAATTTGGATTTACTAAATATAGGGACTGATATCAGGGATGTACCAAATTTGAAACCACAGAAATGGAGGTATAAAGAAAGCCAGGGAAGGCCAGCCTTGCTGTGTGGGACAGACTGTATAATTTTAACATAACAGAGTTAAACAGGCAATATTCAGCAGATACTCAGTTTTTATCTCTCTATAGAGAATGATGTCAAGCTGGAAAAGGTGGAACAAAAAGTTAAAAGGTAGCTGAAGTGGAAGACGAAGAAATAATAGTTTCGAGTGAGTTTAAGAAAAATGCTCAGGGCAATGCTGGAAGGACTGTGAATTTTATCTCAGAAAAATTCCTCAGCCTCAGTTTTATATGGATTTTGTGGCTACTGCTTCACAACCTCCATTCCCCCAAACCACCCTGTGGTAGCCACTTCCCCAGTCCCATTTTCAACTAGTGGTGTAGTAACTTAACAAGTGACAGCGACATGGAGTAACAACAAAATTAGGTACAAATCGAAGACTTCTCAGCTCCTCCAGGTAGATTGGATTTGGAGACAGGGTCTTGCTCTGTGGCCCAGGCTGGGATGCAGTGATATGATCATAGTTCTCTGCAGCCTTGAACTCCAGGGCTCAAGTGATCCTCCAGCCTCAGCCTTCCGAGTAGCTGGGACTGCAGGCATGCACCCCTATGCCCGGCTAATTCTTTTTCTAAATTTTTAGCAGAGATGGGGTCTGGCTATGTTGCCCAGGCTGGCCTTGAACTCCGGAGCTCAAGTGATCCTCCCACTTCGGCCTCCCAGAGTGCTGGGATTACAGTCATGAGCCACTGAGCTCAGCCCAGGTGGATTTTTGTTTGAGGCTTCCTTCTGCAAAAGGAGTGATTTTTAAATTTCTCCCTTTACCTCTATGTCCAATCCAGAGTGCATGCTTTCTGTAAATATGTTTCAAATCATTCATTTATCTCTGTCTCCACTGCCACTGACTTTAGTCCAAGCCACCACCGTCCCTTGTCCAGACTACTCCAGACAGCCTCTTAACTGGGTTCTTTGCTTCCCATTCTGGCTGCTCAATGGTCCATTTTCCTGGAAAGCTGCCAGAGTGAGCTTTTTAAAATGTAAACCAACTTATGACCCTCTTCTTAAAACACTACAGTGGTTTCCAGTTGTATGTCAGCCAAGTACAAGCTCTTCTCTGTGAGCTAGGAAGCCCTGCATGACCCAGCCATGCCCTCATCTCAACCTGTTCTCCCCATTTTATCGTAAGCGGAGCTCACTGGTCTCCTTAGCTCTTTTTCTGCTTCGAGGGTCTTTGCGTCTCCTGCTCTTGGTAAAAAGTTTCTACAGTACTCTGCAAGGGAGTGAATTCTCTCATCCTTCAGGACTCAGTTTAAATACCTTTTACCAAGAGGTGCTTTCCCTACCACCGTGCCCCTCCTCACCAGTTACTCTTTCCCATCACTACTACGAAGGTAGCACCCAGTCAAAATCTGTAATATCATCTTCATAAGTTTGTTTACTTGTGTGTTTTCCATGTACCCCGCCATCTTGAGCTCCAGGACATCTAAGACCCTGCCTGTACACATTGGCACATGGTAGGCAGTCAGTGACAATCTCTTGAATGAGCTAGTGCAGAAATTCATATGACATTTTTGGTTAGAATTACTGCAGTTGCTTTTCTAAAGGATTGTTTATGTATTGAATTTTTGTATATTGAATCATGTACTTTAAATTTCCTAGAAGGGCTTGTGATTTAAAGTCCTGATTTTGTAAAGCATATCACATTTCTCTTTTACACTATTTTACATTTTTATAATGGCTTTCTTTTGGGTGAAGGACATCTTTTTGTAACAATAACATTTTAGTAGTTTTTTTTCTTAATTACAAAATTTAAAGCTTACTTGACTCAAGAGACTTTTAATCATCCTCTGTGTTTGAAACTCCAAAATACGGGGATATAGTGTGTGTGTGTGTGTGTGTGTGTGTGTGTGTGTGTGTGTGTGTGTTTTAAAAACACATTTTAAACTATAGTGTTGTCCTGTGGCCTGAGGTTGCAGGTGATGCTTTCTCGTGTATAGAAGAGCAGATGTGTTTTTGATAAATGAGGCTCTCTTGCTTCTGTTACCTGTTTACTAAATATAGAAAGAAAATTGCATACTGAATATTCCCTTAATGCTGTGATAAGGTTGCTGATTGAAATATGCCGCATCAGGAAATGAGAAGCAAGCATGGGAGCCTTAAGCTAGTGTGATTCCACCCTCAGATAACTATGCAACCTCCAAAATGTTGTAAATACTGAAGTCTGGAGCATTCTGTTACCAAGGACCTGGCATTCGACGGTACAGGAGAGAGTGACCTGAGGACATTTTTAAGGTTATTTAAGGAGCAGGCTTTTCAGCGGTGGAAAGATTCTGCGGAAAAATACAGATTGTTGAGGCACGCAGGGGCTTCCTGCCAGTTGCTTTGCCTGCAGATGGAGCCTTATGGCCTTTTAGTAGACAAGGATTTTGATCAGTATTCTTCAGAAATATTTTGTCTTTAAATAATACAAATTTAATGAAAAATCCTCTGGGAAAAACCTCACTAGAAAACATGCTTATAAAGTCATGTTAAAAGGTCAAAGTTTATTTCAATGATAGATACTAAAGGCCCTTAAGTTTTTATTTTATTAGAAGTGGACAGGATATTTTGGCAAAAGTGTTTTTAACCCTGGCTTCATAATGGAGGGTATCTAGTTCCGAATCTTGACCGTGCTGAGAGAGTTGTTTCTAGAGTAACTTCTTAATTCACTAGATGTCTGGAACTGGAGAACATTTGTCTGCAAGAATCATAAAGCTTTTACATTGATTACACACCTGGTTTAACTTTTTGTTTTCTCTTTATTTCTTCATCAGCACCACTCACAGTTTCCTTTTTGGAGCACTGGCTGAATTGCTGGACAATGCAAGGTAAGGTTTACCTGTGAACAACAGTTATTGAGGGAATTTCATGACATAACTCTGGTCTAGTTACCTGGGAAGATAAAAAGATCATGTCATATTTTCCCATCTGGAATGTTTTGTGACTTGATTTCCTATAAAATCAAGGTATTCTAGGAAAAAGGATAGTTGAGAGAAATAATTATTCACCTTTATTTAATTTTAATTTATGATCAAACTTGAAGTCTGTTTTTATGTTAATAACCATTTAATAGTACATATTCGTTTAGATATTTTTTGAATTATATGTCAGTGTATACTTGTCTTGGATTTGGGCATTTATTGAAGTCTGCGTTGAAGCAAATTGTATAGTTAAGAAAATAGCTAACTTGTTGATCTCTTACTGTGTATCAGACATACATAAACACTTTATATATGAGCATTATGTCATGCATCCTTACATCTACACTCTGAGATGGGAATTAATATCCTAGTTCTACATATGTGGAAATTGATGCATAGAGAGATTAGATGATTTATTCAGAGTCACATAATTCATATTTGGCAGAGCTGGCATTCAAATTAGAGCAGTCTGGCTGCAGAATCTCACTGCCACATTTTACTGTCTCCAATAAAGGTATTAATGATTAAGGAACCCCTTAGACAATTTAAGTTCTACTCTGTAGTGTATTTGTGGGAGCTTGTGAAGGGCTTCTTTTTTTTTTTTTTTTTAGTTGAATTGAATAAAGCATTTGACGTGTTTTATATTGGTATTACCTATAACAGAAGAATTTTTCCTACCTTTTCCTCAGAAAGCAAAGTCCATCCAGGAAGTAATATGCAGTTGTTAGATCAAGGATCTCAGTAGGAGCCTAAATTCCCTGCCACTGGTTGATAACAGTATTTTAGCTTTTTTTGCATTTGTTCCCCATTTTTTGCCTTAGATGGGAGATGACCCTTCTGAGAGTGTGACCACAAAGTGTAGTCAATTAACCAGCCATCCAGAAATTCCTGCCCAGCACTAAGTAGAAAGTCGTTATCTCCTCCTTTTAGGAAACTCTCTCTGTTGAGCTAATGGAATCATAAAAAGGGAGGGAAGTAGAGAAAAAGAATAAAGTCTGTTGTTCAGAGCCATGAACTCAGCTTGGAAGGAGCTAATAAGGATGAAGCCAAGACAGATAAACACTTCTGATTAGTTTCCCTAAAGGAGCTTAGGGTTGCTACTGTTGCTGCTGCTCAAAGCTTGGAAGCAAGGCTCCTCCTATGTCATTGGTGCTGCCTCCTACTGAATGGGCCCACTTTCAGCAACTTGACATCTGCAAGTCTGAAAGAACACATTTGTCTATTTTTCCAACTGTCTTTTCTCCTTTGAAGTTGTTTCTTTCATTCATTCAACGAAAGAGGACAAGTAAAATCAGAACGTAGAAGAAGTAGAACAATAGAAACAGTTTATGCAGTAGAGGTTGATTGGGAAAGAAAGATTGACTTCAGACTCAGGGGACTGAGAGAAATGTGATCGATAAACCAATTCTTAGAGCAGCATTTGTAAGCTGGCAGCCCCTTGACCAGGTCCAGCCTGTCTTATGTGTGTTTGGCTCATAGTGAAAGTTTGCACAGTGTTTATAAAGAAAAGGAAGGGAGAAAAAAGGAATTGTTTATAAGGTTTAAGATATTGGAGATACCAGATAAAAAATTTGGGCCCCCTCTGCCTTCCTTGAAAGATTAGGAGAAGTAGCAACCTCAAGGCCACATTCCTCCACGGGATCAGGGGCTAGGGTGAGTAGCAGGTGCTCTCTTGGGACCAGCCTGTGCCTTCAGCTTTGCCTCATTTCCAGTTTTCCCCCGTGGACAGCCTCAACCCTTCAGTCCCTCTTTCTTCATGGACATTTGAGTTTCCCACCACTGCTTAGATGCTAGTATTTGACATCAAAAGAAGCTATTTAACAGACTTAAGATACTCAGTTGGTCTTATGAAGGAGAGCTTTATGAAGTCCCCATGTTATTCTAATAAATTCTTTTATATCATTGTATTCAATATTTTAATGATTTCCTGTAGTTTTAAAAATTAGAACTGAAAGACATTAAAAAAATATTGTAGAGAGAGGAGAAGAATATGTGATGATATAGGAAGGATTTGTTGGGGCCCTCTTCCTAATACAGTAGCTCTTCGGAGAGGAAGTATCCTGGGCTAAAGAACAAAGATCATTATAAAATGTCTTAATATATGATAAAGGAGAATTATTTTATGCCTTAATCCATGGAAATACTGCAGGAAAAACTGTCTCTTTAAAAACTTTCATTTCAGTACAGTGGCATTTTTTAAGCATTTATTGTGTACATGGTACATTGTGTAATGCATGATTGTATAATGGAGATATTGATACCTATGTGTTACGGAACTGTAGTAAGGACTGGAAGAGAATTTTCAAAAATACATCATTCAGTGCTTGCTTGATACATCAGAGGTGCTCCAGAAATGGCAATGGTAACTCCAGATTGTCTATATTGGGAGGGCTGAAAAGCAGCAATTGGCTAGAGGAAGGAGCTATATGGGACTAACTTCTAGGCCTGTGGAGCAAGTACAGTGTACCTACTCAGATTTGTCTGGGGTAGTTTTGGGTTTAGAACTGATGGAACTTTTGAGAGACCCTCAGGTTTCCCCACTAGAGTTACGTAGTTGCTGTTGTTGCACTGAGCTTCCTTTTAGAGTCTTCCCCACCTTAACTTACCTTCCTCCTCATCAGCTAAGTCTTCCTTGCCTATGCCTTCCTCCTTTCTCTCACACCCTTGATACTGAAGCCAGAATCTTCTGGCCCTTTCTCCTTTTCTATTAAAAATTTTACTTTAAAAATAATTGTAAAAAAAAATTGTAAAAAAATACAAAAATAATATCTGTGAGTTTTAGAAAATAGAGAATTTTTTTTAAAACAATGTTCATCAGTACTCTTATCACCTAGAAGAGGAGTCATCATCCTTTTCTGTAAAAGACCAGATAGTAAATATTTTCACCTCTGTGGGATATGGGGTCTCCTTTGAAACTACTCAACTCTGCCACTGTAGTGCTGAGGCAACCTTAGATACTATGTAATGAATGGGCATGATTGTGTTCCAATAACACTTTATTTACAAACGGTTGATGGGCCATTTTGGTCCGTGGCTACAGTTTTCCAACCTCTAACATAGAGAAAACTCCTATTAACATTTTGATTTCTTTCCTTCCGTGTATGTTCTTTAAAATGTCTTCTTATAGTAAACTATTACCTAGTAATTTGATTTTTCTTTTTTTTTGAACTAAAATATGAAAAACATTCCATGACTTCTGGATTATTTGCCAGCCAGCTTTTTTTGTTGTTTTTTTTAAAAAAATTATATCCATTTTATTAGTTTTTTGTGTAATTCCCACTAAATTCCATCTCTTCTTTCACATTTCTGAGTTGCAGTCTTTTTCATATTCTCAAATTATGACTAATCATAGGTCTTATGATATAATAGCACAGTGAAACATTTTAGAAATTGATTTTGAAGCAATTTAAGTGGATTTTTGTATTGTTTGATATCTGACAATAAGTTATACCTTATGTAAGCAATTCATATTGAAGCAATAATATTTTTATATTGTTTCCAGAGATGCAGGGGCTGAAAGACTTGATGTCTTTTCAGGTGAGCAGATTTGCTTTCTTCTTTTATTTTCTTCTAATGGAAAGCCTGTAGTTATTTTGCTTGTATTTTATTTCATGAAATAAAACCACATTCTATAGAATTTTAATGTAATCTAAGTGCTTTGTGGGTACAGTGACTCTGTGGGGAGCCAGGGTGAGGAAGGTATACTCTGAGAGTCAAATTGTGTGCTAAAGAACCCATTTACAAAATTAGGTCTTCCAGAGTTTTGTGAATGTATCAGAGTGATTTGGAGCACTCAGTTTGCCTGCCATGAGAAACAGTTTTATTTTTAAAAAGTATATTAAATTAATGGTTATTCATAATTAAGCATACATCATTCCCAACTTAGTAGTTTTAAAGTGTGTACGTGAATGTGCGGTATGAGGGCTAGAAAATCCAAACCAAATCTGTTTTCTTTGCTGACTTTATTCGTAGTCATCAAGTATTTATTGCACTCATTAGTTATCTCATTAGACTATGATGCTAATGAAGTTAGGTTCTGTGATCCAGCTCTGTAGAGTAATGCCCAGGTAGTCACGCGGCATCCCTACCACATTTCTGTCAGCTGTTCTGCAATATTGGCTACTGGTCACAGGTGAGAGGATATGCTCCATGATCTAAATCCATATCTCTGTTTAAAAAGCACCTCAGTTAACTGAGTGTTCTGAGCCAGAGGAGTGCTTATGCTTCATGAGGGAGATAGACGTGGACCTCTTGAGATCACTGAGGAAACAATAAATGACACTCTTCATCTCCTTCTCCTCTCCAGGTCCTGAAAAACTTGAGAAATAAAAAAAGAGTCAGCCTTTATTGCTGATAAATGTTAGGCTGGAGTATGTAGCTTAGTGTGAGAGAGCAAATGGACTTGCAGGTCAGACCCCGGGATCACGTGGACTCACCCGCCCAGTGGAGTTGGGCTTCCTCTGAAACTCATCTGCCCTGGGACAAGGGATCAGGACTCACACGCTCTGCAGGCAGCTCTCTCCTAGGAGGAAAATGCAGGGTCAGAACTGAGCCTCCCCAGTTTATTCTTCCCTAAGTGACCAGTAGGTGAGTGAGCTCACCTCCACAGGGGAAAAGTGAGTGAAGGCATAGAATAGGGCCTTTCTAGTGAGAAAAAGTCATCTTCCCTTCCATATCCAATAGAGTAAAATAGGATGAACACTCTTGCATAGGAGAGACTCAGAGTATGGTGGGAACACAGAGAAAGAAGAAATTATGCCTCATATTAAGGGGCTAGAGCTTGAAATGTGGATGTGATTTTTGTCAGATACTCCAGGAAGAAAAGAATATTCCTGTCTAGGTAATAATTATGAGAAAACAAATGGAAATAGGCTAGTTCACAGATTCATTAATTTATTCAGTAATAATTTGTTATCTATTATTCTAGGTGCTGGGGATAGTGCACTGAGCAAAATGTTGAGGTCTATGTCCCCCCAGAACATGTATCCTAATGGGGAGAGACAGACAATACAGAAATGAACAAATACGTAAATACAAGGCAATGATAAGTGCTAAAAGGGAAAAAAATAAAGCAGGATAAGAGAACAGAGAGCCATGGAAGGGGTATACAGCTTTTCATGGGTGGTCTAAGAAGGTTTCTTTAAATAGCTAACACACCAGCAAAGACCTGAATGATGTAAGGGAGGGAGCCACACAGATACCTGGTGAAAAAGCACTCAGGGAACAATGCTGAGGCTCGGTTGACTCGCACTGAGCGTCAGAACCAAATGAATGAGCATCTTCAATACCATACTAAGGTTTTTTCTGCAGTCAGTGGACCACTGAAGAACTTTGAGCAGTGTCAGTTTTCTAAGTAGACATGTGCTCTTTTTTTTTTTTTTTTTGAGACAGAGTCTCGCTCTGTCGTCCAGGCTGGAGTGCAGTGGCGCGAGCTCGGCTCACTGCAAGCTCTGCCCTCCGGGTTCACGCCATTCTCCTGCCTCAGCCTACCGAGTAGCTGGGACTACAGGTGCCCGCCACCACGCCCGGCTAATTTTATTTTGTATTTTTAGTAGAGACGGGGTTTCACCATGTTAGCTAGGATGATGGTCTTGATCTCCTGACCTCATGATCCACCCGCCTCGGCCTCCCAAAGTGCTGAGGTTACAGGCGTGAGCCACCGCGCCTGGCCAAGCTCTTTTCTTTTTTAAGGAAAGATACTCATTCCAGAAATACCTTACAAGAGAATCTGGAGAAGTATGAAAGCAAGGATAGCAGGGAGGTATGGCTATGTGAATTACCTAGGCAAGATTTCATGAGAATTATAATAGGGCAATAGTACTAGAAATGGAGGAGGAGGGACAGATGTAAGCTGCATTTCATTCAGAGCACATGCACAATTGATGGAGGGTTGAGAAGACTTATCCATAGTCACAAAATACAACAAATGCAATCAGAATCCATGCATTATATTCTTTGGGGTTTGTGACTGGAGACCAGCAGAGAATGAGTGTTTATTTCACTCTACTTTCTCTAAGTACTCAGTTTATCATCATAAACAAACAAAAGAAGATCTTGACCAAGTTGAGATTAAACTGGCACTTTTTTTTTTTTGAGATGGAGTCTCACTCTGTTGCCCAGGCTGGAGTGCAGTGGCACCATCTCGGCTCATTGCAACCTCTGCTTCCCAGGTTCAAGCAATTCTCCTTCCTCTGCCTTTCCAGTAGCTGGGATTACAGGCACACACCTGGCTAATTTTTGTATTTTTAGTAGAGACGGGATTTCATCATGTTGGCCAGGCTGGTCTCAAACTCCTGACCTCAAGTGATTCCCTCTGCCTCAGCCTCCCAAAGTGCTGGGATTACAGGCATGAGCCACCGGGCATGGCTGGCACTTACTTCTTTTTTGTGTTTATGTATATTTGGTGAAAAACTGAACTTATAGTTCAGTTTGGCTTAAAATTACCTATTCATGTTTTTATTGATTTACCTGTTCATTTTTTATTGAGACAAGCCATCATATGGCTATCAACCTAGCAAACTGATTTTCTTAAAAAAAATGGATTAAAAAAAGCAGGGACAATGCTTATGTATCAATACATAGGATTATTCTGGGGATACAAAGTTAATCTAAGATTGGACTAGTTTTCAGATTATATACTGTGGCCTTGAATTATTGTCAATCTTAAATTTCTGTCAACTAATTAATTTGAAGGCTACAAAATTCAAATGAAATATGTTTCCCATGGTGTTTTATATGTTTGTGTGTATTAGTTCCAGTAAACATGGATATGCATTTGGTACTTTTTTTGAGTGCTTACTAAATGCCAGGCACTAGACTAGGTGCTGCGTTTACACTCTTTAAGGAACTGGCATTTTAGTGTGGAGCCCATGAAAAATGTAGTGTGTAGCTGTACTTTGGTGGGTAGAGGGCCCATAACTTTCATCATATCTCTGAGGTAACTGTGTTCCAAAAAAGTGTAGGAACCATTGGCCCAAAAGACAAATAGATATACGAACGGGTATTTTAATATACTACAAAGGTAGGAAAACAGATAAAGGGGTCATTAATTATGGGCACTAATGACATGGAAGGATTAGGAAAGGCTTCCTAAAAGAAGTCTGATATGAACTAATTGAAAGAGAAAATAGTCATTTGTCTGGTGAGTGAAGCATGGAAAGGGTGGAAGGGCATTATTTGCAGCAACTGGAATATGGAGAGAATGTAGAAAAAATGTTTGAGATGTTTAAGATTTGTTCAAGGGGAGTATTTATGCAGGAGTGGAAGGTGGCAGTATGGGCAGGTGAGGGGAAGACAAGAAATGAGCTTGGAGAGTTATCCCGATGGCCCTGTCGTGGAGGGCAAACAAGATTTGTTAGGTGGTTGGATTTTATCCTGAGAGCAGTGGGAAGCCATGGAGAGGTTTTAAGCAGGAGAGCAGTGAAATGCACGACTGACGAAGACTGGCTGCACCCTGTGACTGTAGGCAGAGCAAGAAGGTAGGGCGCTGTTGTGATCCAGAAAAGAGATGGTGGTTTCCTGAAACCAGACAGTACACTGGGGATAGAGAAAGTGGTCAAATGGGAGTCATTAAGGCAGTGAAATCGAGAGGACCAGATAGTTGCCCGTGTGAGGGGTGAGGAGATGGAGAACATAATGATGATCCTGAGGTTTTGACTTGGACAGCTGAAGCTTAGGGGCAGGGTGATACCATTTATTGAACAGGTAACAAGGAGGAGGAGAAAGTCTAACGTTTGTGTTTGTTTTGTTTTGGACATGTGTAATTCACAGGTGATAAAATATACCTGAAATTCATAGTTTTAAGGAATTGAAATAAACAAGGCCAGGTTTCAGAGTGGATAATGGGGGAGTATTAAATTTGGAGGCTATACTTGTTTGTCTCCAATTCCTAATACGGATTTACAAAAAAGGGATGTACTGTAGTATATGTCTGCTGAGAATCTTTGGTCTTTCTCAGCCATTTCCTGAAGGAATACCCTTCTTTCTGCAAGCTCCTTCCAGGAGAAATATTTACAAAGAAGTGCAAATCAGCTGTGGCTATTATGCAGAGCTGCTCGAGGCTGAACCTGGTTTTGCATCGGGTGATTCCCAATCCTGGATGAACGTTAGAATAACTGAGGGAGATTTTACGAGAAAATACCAATTTCTGAACCCTATCCAAGACCAGTTACATTAGAATATCTCTAGTTGATTTCAATGTGCAACCAAGATTGAGAGCTACTGCCTTATGCAGAGAACTCAACAGAGTTGGATTCCCCTCATTGAACAGTGAGGAAATATCAGCCTTAGAGGGAGGACTAAACAGAACAAGTACCTTAAAGGGGGAGAGGAGGAATATCCTGACACAGAAGTTGAGGTAAGCAGGCCAGAGGACTAGGTAGAGAGAAGGCACTGGGAAAATGAAATGGTAGGCCAGATCCTAAAAGTTTATAGACAAATAAGTAAATTAGAGAGAAGGGGGGGATTAGAAGTGGGCACATCACCATGAAATTATAAGCCCAGAAAGATTAAGTATGTTTTATAAATATGTATTCATGGGCTATCTTGAAACTTATTTACTTTTTAAAATCTTAATTCTAGGTGACTTTTTTTTTTTTTTTTTTTTGAGACAGGGTCTCTCTCTGTTTCCCAGGCTGGAGTGCAGTGGCGTGATCATAGCTCACTGCAAACTTGAAGTCCTAGGCTCAAGTGATCCTCCTGTTCCAGCCTCCCAAGTAGCCAAGACTAGAGGCATGTGCCACCATGCCTGGCTATTTTTTTTGAGATGGAGTTTCGCTCTGTCACCCAGGCTGGAGTGCAGTGGTGTGATCTTGGCTCACTGCAACCTATGCCTCCCAGGTTCAAGTGATTCTCCTGCCTCAGCCTCCAGAGTAGCTGGGACTACAGGCACGCGCCACCACACCCAGCTAATTTTTGTATTTTTAGTAGAGACAGGGTTTCACCATGTTGGCCAGGATGGTTTCAATCTCTTGACCTTGTGATCCGCCCACCTTGGCCTCCCGAAGTGCTGGGATTACAGGCATGAGCCACCGTGCCCAGCCTATTTTTTTATTTTTAATTTTTAGTGGCCATAAGGTCTCACTATGTTGGCCAGGCTGGTCTTGAACTCCTGGGCTCAAGCCATCCTCCCTCCTTGGCCTCCCAAAGTGCTGGGATTACAGGTGTGAGCTACCACATCCAGTCTCTAAGTGACTTTTGAACAGAGAAGTTGACTTAATAAATGTTCTGGAAATGAATCTATGGGGACAGAAAGCATATCAGTGATTGCTTGAGGGTAAGGTGAGGGTGATGGGACATGGAAGGGTCCTAAGGGAGGGTTTACAAAGGGTCAGGAGGAAACATTTGAGGTGTGGATATGTTCACTGCTGTGATTGTGATTATGATTTCATACGTGTGTGTGTGTGTGTTAAAATTTGTCAAATTGTGCACTTCAAACATGTGCAGTTTATTGTGCATAAATTGTTCCTGAATAACACTCATTTAAGAAAGAGAAATGTGCTAGAACTCATATGTCCAACTACTGAAATTATTTTCAGGGCCAGTTTACAAACTGGGCACTAAAATTAGTCTCATTAGTTTTAGTTACAGCTTTAACTTTATTTATTTATTTATTTATTTTAGAGACAAAGTCTTACTACCTTGGGCAGGCTGGTCTTGAACCCCTGGCCTCAAGTGATCCTCTTTCCTTAGCCTCCCAAAGTTCTGCGATTACAGGCATGAGTCACCACACCCAGCCTACCTCCAACATTTTTGTAAACCAAAGATTATATTATGTAATTTAGTGGTATCTTTAAATCATCCTAATTGATTTCTTATCTGAACTTAGCCATTTTCAAAAATTAAATGCGTCTTCAAGAGGTAAATATTTGCTCCCATGAAGACACACTCACAAATGGCTCTTATGGGAATTAACTACTTAGAAGGGAGCCTGATGGATTTAATAAGAATGGCCTAGATTTATTTTATAGTTGTGCTTTGGTGGAAGGGCACAAAGGTTGGTCAGTTTGAGCAAAGGATCCTGGGGTCACTTCACCATTTACCTTTTTCCCTCCCCACAGAGAGGAAATGCCTGACATTTAAAGGATAGTCCAGTTGCAGAACAGAACATGTCCTGCTGTATACATAATTTTTTCACATGTAGATGTTTTGTGTTAATTTAAAGCCTTTATGTTGCATGATTATTTTTCCCCTGCAGTTTCTTGTGAAGCTGTAGCCAAGACTCCACTCTAGGCTCCATCTTTGTGCCATAACTCTGTCACTCTGTGGCTGCATTGGAGGAAGACGAATAATTATTCTAGCAGCATAACTTTCTGACTAACAAATTAAGCCCGATATTTATTAGTAATAACTGCTTTCTCTTACAGTGGATAATGAAAAACTGCAGGGGGGATTCACGTTGTGTTTCCTGGATGATGGATGTGGCATGAGCCCTGGTAAGTTAATTATCTAGATACCTAACTGGCTGTTAAAGGAAACAGTCTGAAAACCTACAAAATAAATAAAAATACATTGAGTTATCTATGCAAAAACAGGTATGGAGCTATTAAGGAAAATAAGCCCCAGACTTTTTGTTGAACTTTTTAGGTTTAAGTATCCCAGCTGGCAGAGTAAATTTATTGTAACCATCTAAACCAAGACAAAAAGTAAATGTATATTAATATTGTCAGAAAAATGAAAGGCAAATGTTACTGATTGTAAGAAATAAGCATCTGGGAATGAATGGAAAACAAATAGTCACTGAATGGACTCTGAGATTGTTTTTAGATTGTTTTTAGCTCATCCTTTAGGTATTGCTTGTGAGAGCCCCAGGCAGTTTCCTGTGCCTTTAGGCTATTTTTAATTTTGCTTAACCGTGAGGTAGAGATTTCCTCTCCTTGTTTTTAGCCTTGTTTATTCCTCTGCATTTTGAAAGATTTACTTGCTTCAAATGAATGTTCCCATCATAAAGAATACATCTACAATATATTTCATGACTTATCTTTGTATATTCAAGGTTAGCACAAAGCCAGCACATTATGGGTATACAGTGTCTGTGTGCTGTGAAATTGAAATGTGATTCCATGTGAGGGCATTGGGTTGTTTTAGATATTGTATTCCTGAATTCTTTAAACACGGTGTGTTCCACAAGCCAGTGTTTTTGACTGCTCGATTTAAAAAATGGTGAGAGAGTTCAAGTAATATGGTCAGTTCCACAACTGAGGAAAGGATGCATCAGTATGCTTAAATATTGATTTGCTGATAGAAGCTGAGAATATGAGGTACGGCAAATATCTTATTTCGGCTCTGAAGTTTCCCCTTGGTCTGAATAGTTGAAGAGTATTAGCAAGTTTAGAAAGACTATTTCACCAAGTTTTGTTCTGACTTCAGATAATTTTGATTTTTCCAGGTCATTTTGATTAAAAGTATTCTTGGTCTTTTATTGTTAAAATGAGAAAGAAGAGTTTATAACAACAACAGAAAAAACGCATGCTGAAAAAAGTAATTTTTCACTTCTAGCCTGAATATTAAGTTCATTTTTTTTTGAATTCCTAAAATAAATGACAGAATATATGTGATATATTCTAAGGGAATTCCTTATGAAAAGAAGCAACTCTTTTTATATGGGTCATGAACAAAATGTTTGAAACACAGACAAGTGACGGATATTCAGACCTTCAGAAGGAACTCACACTTCAATTACATAGTAGCATCAAGTAGTAATAAAGTAGAAGGAAGATGACTAAAAGTAGAATCTATCCCTTGTTCAAACGGAGCTAGATCAATCTTGACCCATAGAAAACGACTACAGTGCTTTCCGAGTTTTTAAAAAATTCTCTAGTCTTGCCCCTTTACAGTCCATTCCCCACACAGCATCCTGAGTAATTTTCTTTCTTTTAATGTACATTTTATCATATCATTTTCCTGCTGAAAACCCTCAGTGGTTTTGCATTACTTAATACAATTTGTTCTCTCAGCATCTCTTCCAAGGCCTTACATTATTTGGCCCTATTCACCTCTTTGGCCTTTTCTTGTTCTTCCCACTTCCTCGCTTAGAACATTCCACCCACACATAGCTGACCCCTCATCATTTGAATCCATCTCCTGTTAACCATCTGCCAGTGGCCTTCCCTGATCATTCTGTCTGCAGGCCACATTCCTGTTAATTCTCTATCACATTACCCTGGTTTTGTTTTCTTCACTTAATACTCTCAGTCAGAAATGATCTTGTTTATTAGTTTACTTTCAGTCTGTTTCTCCTACCACGACACAATGTTGTCCAAGGCAGGAGCCATGCCCGGCCTGTTCAGTGGTTTATTCCCATGCTCAGAACCTGGCAACCATGTACGTGAGTTCATGTAGTGTGTAATGGAACATATGGGATTTGGTTCAGAGCTATACCATGTCTGTACCAAGACTTACAACTTTGGGTTATAATCCTAGCTGTACCTTCTATCAGCTCTGTGACCTTGGGCAGGTTTTTTAAACTCCTTAGACTTACATTTGCTCATCTGTGACATGCAGGTCATAATAATAATACCTTTCTTGTTTTGTTATAAATATTAAATAAGCTGTGCATGTAAGTTTACAACATAGTACCTAGCATGTACTAAACAATCAATAAGTGTTAGCTAATATTGTCATTATGGATATCCTTACCTAATGCCTAACCCCTCATAGGAACACATCATAGGAGGTCCAGTTAGTTTCAGAGAAGCAGAATGGTTGGTGGCTTTTACACACCTCATACCATGTGCCACTGAACTATAGCATGTCTGTACCCAGACTGACACAGGGTCCTCGGGACAATTCTTCAGCATGTATTCAGGTAGGCCAGTAAGAAGAACATTCTTGGTCCTGGAGGTTGGTATTAATATATTCTGAAGTCCAGAGGATTGCTGTCTAGAACTCCAGAATAGCTGGAGAGGTCAGGAGAATGACTTGGAACGTCTGAAATGATTAGCCTTCTTTCCCAGGTAGTATCAGAGCAGAGGCCATCCTGCCCCTCTTATCTCACGTGGGCCTGGTTAAGGGCTAAATTCATGGGGAAATTACTAGTGGTACAAATAATTATAACACTTATAATTTGGTAACACCCACCAAGTGCCAAGTTTTGTGTTCAGTATTTCACAAATGCATCATCTCATTTCACTTATTTCATTTATCTTCATCAGCAACACCGTGATGTAAGTATTACGTAGTTCCCTCTCACAGCACATGGAAATTAAGGCTCAGACTTTTAAACTCTACCTAAGGCCGCATGGTTAGGTCTGTCTCATCTCTTTCAGTATACAGTTGTTTCTTAGTATCTGTAGGGTATTGATTCCAGGACCTTTCTAGGATAGGATACCAAAAGCTGTGCAAACAAGATGGCACGGTATTTCCATATAACTTATAAATATCCTCCTGTATACTTTAAATCTTCTCCAGATTCCTTATAATGCCCAACGCAGTGTAAATGCTATTAAATAGTTGTTATACTTTGTTGTTTAGAGAGTAACGACGAAAAAAAGTCTGTACATGGTCAGTCCAGATGCAATTTATTTTTTTCTGAATATTTTCAGTCCAAGATTAGTTGAGTCTAGGAATGTGGAGCCTGCCGTACCTTGGGCTGACTGTAATACCACTAAGACCCTTGTCAGAGACTATGGATTCTGATGAAAATCCTTGTCTCTGGGCTGACCCAAGAGTTATGGGTTTGCCCTGATGTTCTGAGGAATGTGAGATCCTGACAACTGGGCCTCAGGCCAGTGTCAAAGAGTCTTCCTAACCACCTTAAAAGTCACTGTCAATTACAGAGGAAGCTTCAGACATCATTTACTTTGGACGATCCAAAAAACGGCTGTCAACCATGAAGTTCATAGGGCAATATGGCAATGGTCTTAAAAGGTGAGAATTTTTCTTCTCTTAAGACATGTATTACTGATACTGGGAACACTGTTTATAAAGCAATTTACACAGAAGGATGCAGGCATGTAAAGCTTTAAAAAATATAAACTTGAGGCAAGGGTGACCTACTTTGTGTTGGAATCTCCATATACAAAACTGACTTTTTTTTTTTTTTTGAGACAGATTCTCACTCTGTCACCCCGGCTGGAGTGCAGTGGTACGATCTCGGCTCACTGCAGCCTCCGCCTCCCGGGTTCAAGCGATTCTCCTGCCTCAGCCTCCTGAGCAGCTGGGATTACGGGCGTGAGCCACCATGCTCAGCTAATTTTTGTATTTTTGTAGAGACAGGGTTTCACCATGTTGGCCAGGCTAGTCTCGAAATCCTGACCTCAAGTAATCAGCCTGCCTCGGCCTCCCAAAGCGCTGGAATTACAGGCATGAGCCACCATGCCCGGCCCATAACTGACTTTTATCTTTACAACATTTTAAGTTAATTCTCCCAAATAATAAGGTGAATCCTCTTTCAAAGATTCCTGAAGCGGTACTCCTGGACTTTAGCTCTATGTTCTGTTGTTTCCCAAAGCATATTTTAACCTAGGTGCTGTGTCTGGAGCTCTTTTTTTTAGTATGCTGCATTGAAAGGTCAGGACATGAGGCTCACTTGTACGGCTCCTGCCTGAGACAGATGATTATTCTTTTGAGCCCTGAATGGACCTTTTCCCCTGCAGCCAAACCTCAAGCAAGAGTGTGGAGCTGGCTTAGTTCAAATTCTTCTGCTTTACTTTGAAAAAAAAAAAAAAAATTGTACCCTCTTGATGATGAGTCAGCAGAACAGTGTTGGAAAGAACATACTGTCACGGTACACAGTGATAACAGCCTGCCTGTTTCTTCCTTTTTAGTATTTGAGATGTAAAACATGATGTTCTTCATTTTTAATATAGTGGGTCCATGAGAATTGGAAAAGACTTTATTCTTTTTACGAAGAAGGAAGAAACGATGACCTGTGTGTTTTTTTCTCAGACATTCTGTGAAAAAGAAAGTCTTAGTGAGGTAAGAGTTGAAGTTTTCCTTCTGTTCTCATAGCAATGATGTTGCTTTCATTTACTCTCTCAGGAGGTGAAGTCTTGTCATGGGTTATTTCTGATATGATTTAGAAACTTAGGAATGTGTTTGGGAAATGGAGAGAAGGTATCAAGACATTCTGGGGACATCAAAGACCTGTCCTCTTGACCCTTTCCTGAGAACTTCATTTTTATTATCTATGTGCTCAAATCTCCCAAAGTAAGAGGCTCCCTTAGACATGATGAGCTTTTTAGAAGAAACCTGCAAAATCTTTCCACCATATATGCCATAAATGGATTATCATTTTAAAAATAAAAATATTGGAGTCAAAGACTTGGAATACAAAATGTAAAGAAATTGGATGCAAAATAGACTTAAAACTGTAACTCTGGTGACCATAATTTCAACTTCATTTGCTGATCCAGAGGCATTTTATTAATTACCAGTGCCTGAGTTTTATTATTATGGCTATCAGTTATAATTCAGTATAACAAATACATGTTGAGGAACTATTCTCTGCCTAGTACTGGATACACTCTATGAAGGTAGAAAAGAAGCAGAAGGTCATATGGCCATCTAAGAGTCTTCAGCTTTATCACAAAATAAGGTAGACACATATGAATTGGATAAAAAAGTGAGGGTATTTAAAAAGAATGCTCCTCAATGAGTCTGTGTGGCTGCTGTTACCAGATTATCAAAAGCAGTGATATGGATGGAGAGATTAGAGGGCCTTGAGTGCCCAATGAGGGTTTTATGGAGAGAGTACAGCTTGCAGCTGGAAAAGCTGGTACTGGAGAGTAATGGCCCCAGCAAGTCTCAGACCTGGAGATGCATGAGGAGTTTGGATGGACGGTGTGGGACGGTGAGACTGCCAGTGGGTGGGGTTGGGTGACAGGAGCAGTCTGCAGGTAAAAAGGAGTAAGCCGTGTGGGAGCCTGACCTGAGGAAAAGTGATGCTGTAAGCATTTATGTTGCATGTTGTGTGTGTAAAGGGCATGGAAAATTGGGCTAACCCTTAATTATAGCTTTCTTAAAATGGGCCATTCCCTTTTAAAAAAAAAGCTGAAAACAGCAACCACTTCCCATTTCTACTTCCACAGAGACAACCTCTTACAACAATATTAACAAGTTCTAGCTGGGCATGGTGGAGTGCATCTGTAGTCCCAGCTTCTCGGGAGGCTGAAGAGGGAGGATCACTTGAGCCCAGTAGTTTGAGGCCAGCCTGAGCAACATAGTGAGACCCTGTCTCAAAAAAATAAAAATAAAAATAAATGGCCTGTTCTTTTGATATTTACCTGTGTATCTCTAAATATCATGGTTGTATTGCTACTTCTTGATTTTGTCTAGACATTATCTATTAACCTCCCACTACAAAAGAGGATTTACCTACCTTTTTTCTCTGCTTCTGTCATATAATCATAGTCTTCTCATCCCCCACCCTCAACATAGCTTTATTGTGATTTTAGTTATGACAATATTCAGTATTTACTTTATAAGACTTTATAAACACTGTTCAAATTATACCAAGTCATCAACTATTATTTTTCCTTTTCATGTACAACTTATTTCCCCTAAAATTAATCACTGACTGCTTAGTTTTTTATGTGTATTACTGTCACTGAATATTTGCTTGGTTTTCTGTGTTCGTGTCACTGTGTTAACCCCAGTCTCAAAGTGCTGTCCTCTCAGTCCCATCTTCCTGATAAAGTCTGCTCAGGGCTTTCTCCTGTGCTGCAGCTCACACTCCTGCTTCCATGGTGGTGTTCATCTGCCATCCTGGGATCTGCCCTTGCCCTCATCTTGGTGATTCCCTTCCCCTCTCTTCTGTGTCATCTCTGAGATCCTAGATCTCACGTCTTCTTCCAAAACTTGCTCTGTCTCCTTGGTACAGCATGTTCTCCAGTGACTTCTTGAGCAAAGGAACATAGGGGGCAAAATATCTGGAGACCTCACATGCCTTAAAAGGTTTTTATTCTACCCTAACACTTAATGGTAGTTGGGCTTGGTATTATTTCTGGGTTGGAATTTATTTTCCTTCAGGATTTCAAAGGTTTTGCTTCATTATCTAGTTTCTAGTGTTGTTATTGAGAAGTCTCAAGCCATTTAATTACTTAATCTTATATGTGACCCATTTGTTTTTTGTTTGTTTGTTTGTTTGCCTTTATCTTTGAAGGTCAAAAGAATCTTCTTTGTCTCAGTATTCTGATTTCAATGTTTTGCCTTTGCGTGGTCTATTTACACCCATTGTGCTGGTCACTTGTTGAGTCTTTTTGATTTGGAAACTCATATTCTTCAATTCTGGGATAGTTTCTTGTAATAGCTGATGATTTTCTTCTCTATTCATATTCTCTTTTCTATCCTTTTGTAACTCCTGTTTTTTAGCTATTGTATCCTGGAAATGGTTCTCTAATTTTCTTAGCCTTTCTTTCCTGTTTTCTGAGTTTTTTATTTTTGTTTTATTTTCTGGGAGATGTTCTAATATTTATTTGTGAACCCTTTTGTTACCAGAAAGGGGTCTGATCCAGACCCCGAGAGAGAGTTCTTGGACCTCATGCAAGAAGGAATTCAAGGCGAGTTCATAGAGTGAAGTGAAAGCAAGTTTATTAAGAAAAAAGTAAAGGAATAAGAGAATGATTACTCCATAGGCAGAGCAGCGGCCTGGGCTGCTCAACTGAGTATACTTATGGTTACTTCTTGATTATATATGCTAAATGAGGGGTTGATTATTCATGAGTTTTCCAGGAATAGGGTGGGCAATTCCAGGAACTGAGGTTTCCTCCCATTTTTAGACCATATAAGGCAACTTCCTGACATTCCCATGGCACTTGTAAACTGTCATGGCACTGGTGGGGGTGCCTTTTAGCATGCTGATACATTATAATTAGCATATAATGAGCAGTGAGGATGACCAGAGGTCACCATCTTGGTTTTGGTGGGATTTGGCCAGCTTCTTAGTGAAGCTGGGTCAGCAGGGTCTTTGTGACCTGTATCTTGTGCCCACCTCCTATCCCATCCTGTGACTAAGAATGCCTAACATGAAAATGCAGCCTGGTAGGTCGCAGCCTTATTTGACCCAGCCCCTGTTCAAGATGGAGTCACTCTGATTCAAACACCTCTGACACTTTCACTGAATTTTTTTCTGTAATCATATTCCTAGTTTCCAAGAAGTCTTTCTTATTCTCTGAATGTTTCTTTTTCAAGAATATCTCATTCTCGTTTCATGGATACAGTATTTTCTCTTATAACTCTGAAGATATTAACAATAACTGATTTTTGCCCTGTTGAAATTTTCATCTTTTTATGGTTTCTGTTTTCACTGAGTTACTTTGTTTATAATTGTTTGTTCTCTATTATCATATTAGAGGC
The DNA here is from genome assembly GCF_006542625.1 of Nomascus leucogenys. Classification (NCBI taxonomy): domain Eukaryota; kingdom Metazoa; phylum Chordata; class Mammalia; order Primates; family Hylobatidae; genus Nomascus; species Nomascus leucogenys. The sequence goes on from NC_044401.1 coordinate 12,187,661, forward strand.
TTTTCTTAGATGGCCGTTACTCCTGAATACTTTAAAGATAAGTCCAATAAAATGATGAGTGCAAGCTCTGAGAGTGTGAGTGGGACCTGGCTGCTATGACTGTCACAATAATGTGATCTAACTGAACTTTTTTTTTTATTGGGGAATCCTTAATGTAATTGTCTTTGTGTCTTTCCTTCTGGGTTGGTCAGATTTTTCAAGGAAGACTCCTAGTCTTCTGCCTACAGCCCTACCTGTCAGCTTTTGGGAGACAAATGGGAGATGAGATCTGAGGTTCTCAGCATCTGCTAAGTATACTTTCACTCGGTCTATCTAATCTCGGTAAGGTGCCCCCAACAGCAGTGCGTGGTATGTCTTCCAGTCTAGAAATCCATTGTTATACTCTTTCCAGGGAATAAATATCCAGACCCTGGGGTTGAGGAGGAGCTGTTGCTGATGGGGATCTAGATGCTACTTCTAGTTCTCTTCTGCCCCTACCCCAACTCTAGAGTTAACTCCTGCCATCAGTCCCTGAGAATTTCAGTGTAGGAATTCTGAATTGCAAATCAGGCTGGCTCTTCTTTCTGGCTTGGGCTTTAGATTGCTTTTCTTTCGTGTGCTGTCATCTGCTTTTCAACTTTTAAAATGCTGATTCTGTTGTTTCCTCTGCCATTCTACCCTTCAAGAGGGAGTTGAAGTACACTCCATCTGTTTCCATATTCCACAATGGAGTATTTTAAAATACAATCCTGTCTATACACATTTGTTATGTGTCTCTTATACAACTAGATTATAGGAGGAAAATGAACTTTTAACTTAGTGTTTTGTAATTTGTCTAGATGAAGAGTGGAATGAAATAGATAGGACAAACGAATAATGTTTTTTGTGTATTTCATAATAAATTGATGTGTTTTTTTTTAATAGGTTGTAGTTCCAATGCCCTCGTGGTTAATAAGAACCAGAGAATCTGTCACAGATGATCCCCAGAAATTTGCAGTGGAATTATCCATAATTTATAAATACTCCCCATTTAAAACTGAAGCAGAATTGATGCAGCAGTTTGATGTGATCTATGGAAAATGTGGTAAGATCATCAAAACTCTGAATTCGATGGAAGTATTTGTTTTCAGTGTCTTATCAAAGACACTGTACATATATTTTCATTTTGTTTGTTCTTATAATCTCATGTGGATTCACACTGGGGACGGTCATTTATTTTATCCATATGAGCTTTGTCTTAAGAGCATCCAAACATAAATTACTGTAAATCCCAGACACTGGGAGAAGGATGTGTACTTGCATGAGCTTGGTGAAACTGGGTGAGAAGAGGATGCTATAGGCTGTGACCACGGGGACTCCACAGTCTCTGCACTAGATAGCAAAGTTAGGAGACACTTATTGCATCATTTGAGATAGGGTGATAACAGGTATGTAAGAGTTAGCAACTTATAAAATAATAAATTAATGTCTCTGTGGCAAAAAGTTAGCAAAAGCATTGCAGACATTCTTCTCCAGATTAACAGATCTTTTCCCCGTTCTTTCCACCTCCACCAACTTTCTGTTCAGCATGTCGAATGCACTGTGTCTACTGAAACAGTTGATCCAGGATTTAGACACAGCCATTTAGCCCATGTTCTTAGCTACTATGCTATTCTCCCTTGTGTTTAAGAACTACCAAAAAGTATAATTAGTTGTCCTCTTAATTTCTCTAATGATCCTGTTTGACTTTGTATCATAATCAACTGGAAATAATTTGGACTTTTTTTGTTAACCATGCCTTGGAGCAAGGGTCAGGAAATTATGGTCTCGGGTCAAATGTGGCCCCATACCTGTTCTTGTAAGTAAAGATTTATTGGAACGCAACCACACTCATTCATTTATGTATTCTCCATTGCTGCTTTCATGCTTCAGTGGCAGAGCTGCATTGTGAATAGTTGCGACAGAGACCGTATGGCCCGCAAAGCCTAAAATATTTACTATCTGGCCCTTTATGGAAAAAATTTACCGACACCTGTTATAGTGTATGAAAACAATACTTCTTATTTGTACAATATTTAAAAACCCTTCTTTGTTTTTATGTATGTTAAATTCAGTACTACCAGTTAGAGCTTTACCTATAACACAAGCTTGGCTCAGGCTCTTACCAAATTTCATAATGCAAATTATGAAAAGAGTGCCAAAGTTTAAAAATCCACATGGAAAGACTTGTGATGAATTGAATAGTAATAAGAGGCACCATACTGTAGAAACTCAGCACTCTTTGGCAGGGAGTGAAACTTGCTATAAGACATATCTTGGCTTAGCCAAAGACTTAGCCAAACATACTATTTACTGAAGTACAAAAGAAAATTTTATGGCAGACTCAGTTCCATAGATGAAATGATAGCACAATGACTAGCATCTAGTGTATTTAAAATACTGACAAGTCAAACATCTATTTTTCTACCAGGTACTTTGCTGGTTATTTATAACTTGAAGCTTCTGCTTAATGGAGAACCAGAGTTGGATGTTAAAACTGACAAAGAAGATATACTGATGGCTGGAGCTCTGGAGGAGTATGTGTGTGTTTGACAGAATGTTTTTCAACAATGGTGGTGAGCTAGAGTTAGGAGCCTTGTGTCCTGGCTCCAGGTCTGAGGTCACTGGGCTTTAGCATTGGGGCAATTCATCTTACCCTAGTTACCAATAAAGTTGGGCTAGGCCAGTGGTTTCCAAACTTTAAGCCTCAGAGTGCCCTGGGATGTTTCTTGAGAAGTGCAGGATCTGGGGCCTCATCTTGACCTACTGAGTCAGAATGTCCAAATATCAAGCCTAGGAATCAGTCTTTTTCAAATAATTCAGAGGTGCCAGCATGTTAGGGACCACTGGAATATAAGACTTCTAAAGCTTTCTAATACCTTGACTCCTAATTTATAGATATTAAAACTGAAAAAAACCTGCAGAGTTTATTATTCATTACAGATCATTAAAAATGGACAGACATCAGGATAATGTGAAGCAAAAAGGAATATGACCAAGTGGCAATTTTATCACTATTTTCTGCATGAAAAAGTGTGGAGAAAGAATGAAATAGGAACAAAAGCTAGGTTTCTCTAAAATAACATTGTTACTTAAAACTTAGCTTGAGCCTGCAGTTTTTTAGTCTCAGAACACTACAGCTAGAATAGATTGTAAAGGTAATTTAATCCAGTGTGATTTATTTTGTATTTCAGTGTTGTACAATAGAAATATAATGAAAGCCACAACGAGGGACATATTTAACCTTAAATTTTCTAGTAGCCATGTTAAGAAAAGTAAAAAGAATAGGTGAAATTAATTTTAATAATGATTTTATTTAATCCGATATATCTAAAATATTGTCTTTTAAATTTCAATATGAAAAATGTTGATGATATTTTATATTCCTTTTTTAATACAAAGTCTTTGAATCCAGTGTGTGTGTTTTGCAACATACAGCACATATGAATTTGGACTAATGCCCAATAGCCACAGGTGGCCAGTAGCTACCATATGTTTTTAGACTAAGGTGTTAAGACCCAAGTAGACATGTTAAGTTACAGAGAACTTCTTTTGCTTTTCCCAATGAGGTGAAATTTAGAAATTTCTTTCCACAGTTGGCAAATAACTGTGTGATAACATGCTTTTAGATGATCTTTTCTCCTTATTTCTGATGTGTGTTTTTTCTCATATTCCAACATGTGGAATTCCTAATATACACATAAATGGAGGGATTTTTTTTCTTTTGGAAAAAAATATTCAGCCTAATGGCTGTTCCACAAATGCTGGGAACCCCTGTGCCAGCATTAATATGCCAGTGTCAGAAAGGAGTCCCAGAATTTTCAGCATCTCCATTACTATCTTCCCCTTTTCCTGCTGCCTCTGCCCTTTTGGTTGCCAGCTGGTTCCAAAACCGATATTTCATGCTATTTAAAAGCATTTTGAAACAGTTATCTGTCAGAGTGCCTTGGCATTTCTACACCGGCATTAGAAAACAATACATTATTAGAGGGATAATTTGACAGCTACATCTTTGGAAAGATGTTCTTGCTGTTTCCAGGTCGTGTAATGAAGCCAGAGCTGCTCTAGCCATTTAGACAGTTAATTACACAATAAAGAAAATGAATCAGACCTAAAACATGTACACTTTCACTTTGGCACATAGATCACACTGGATTTTCTAATTTGTTGTTCAGCAATTTTTTTTTTTTAGTTTAATCACAAGAAAAGCCTTTAAAGACAGGGCTAGGATTTTATAAGGAAGAATCGGTGTAAAGAGGATTCATAATTTCTGAACCGAGGATGCTATACATTTCATGGCGTCTGACATGAGTACCGTGATGGTGCCAAGAAGGGATGGCATCACCACCTCCTGGGGGGTAGCAGTGCCTCTGTAGTTTTCTTCTGTAAAAGATTTGCCCTTAATTCCACTTCATTGTTGATTTTGACCTACTGTCTCCTCCCCATCACTCCCAAGCTCCCTTTAAACTTAGAACATAGATTTTTTTTTTTTTTTAGATGGAGTCTCACCCTGTTGCCCAGGCTGGAGTGCAGTGGTGCCATCTTGGCTCACTGCAACCTCTGCCTCCTGGGTTCAAGCAATTCTCCTGTCTCAGCCTCCCAAGTAGCTGGGACTACTACAGGCGCCCGCCACCTCGCCCAGCTAATTTTTTATATTTTTTAGTAGAGACGGGGTTTCACTGTGTTAGCCAGGATGGTCTCGATCTCCTGACCTTGTGATCCACCCACCTCAGCCTCCCAAAGTGCTGGGATTACAGGCGTGAGCCACCGCGCCCGGCCACCAATCAATAGTTTTCTTTACTTCTCGTATACCTCACTCTCCCTTGTTGTTTGCCAGGTGGTTCAGCACCTGTTCAAGAGGCATTAATTTTAGGGGCAGAGGATGGAGTGGGAATGAAGGGAGGAGCTTCAATTAGTATTACAAATATTAACTTGTTGAAAAATATTTAAACTTTCATAAATAGGTAAAGCAATATAAAATTATGTCCTCATTCTCCACCTCAGCTCCCCCAATCTCTCTTCTACTGTAGAAATTATTTTGCTACTTGGGATTTAAATCTATCTTCTAGATATTATCTGTCTCTTTATATTAGATTTAACTTACCCTTTTTAAAATTTTGAAATAATTTGACTTTTCAAAGTTTTAAAGATAATACGGAAGATTCCCATGTATCTTTCACCCAGATTTCCCAAATGTTGTTATTTTACCAAAATCTGAAAAAAATTAGAAATTTGAAACATATCTATCCCAAGCGTTTCAGATAAGGGATGGTCCACATGTACATCAGTACTTCTCTGTTGATGGGCATTCAGGTTGATTTTAATTTTTCACTTTTGGGAACAATGTCAGTCTTTATACTTAAATTGTTAGACACTTAGACAAGAATTTATTTACTATTGATTCTCAGAGATAATATTACTGGGTTAAGTGGTTGTAATTTTCCTCAATGGTGGCATTTTGCAAAACTAAAGTACAATATGATAACCAGGACATGAACACAATCCATCAGGTTTGATACAAATCCACCAATGCATCACTACAAATATCCCCTATATTACCCTTTATAATTGTACACACCTCCTTCTTTCTCCATCAACTCGACTTAAAAAAAACTTTAAAGAAGTGCATTGGTAGATAATAGATACACATACATTCATATAATTTGTAAAGTTAAAATAGAGGTAATTGAGATATTTGTCCCCTTAAATATTTCTTTTCTTTATGCTACAAACATTCTAATTTTTCTCTTCTAGCTATTTTGAATTGTACCATAGATGATTGTTAACTATAGTTACCCTATTGATCTATTGAACAGTAGGTCTTATTTCTTCCCTTTAACTGTATATTTCATCCCATTAAATCAACCTTTCTTCATCTCCACCCTATTACCTTGCCTCTGGTAACTACCAGTCTACTGTCTATCTTAATGAGATCCACCTTTTTAGCTCCTACATATGAGTGAGAACATGTTATATTAGTCATTCTGTGCTTGGCTTATTTTACTTTACGTAATGACCTCCAATTCCATCCATGTTGCTACAGTGACAGGATTCATACTTTTTATGGCTGAATAGTATTCTATTGTGTATATGTACAACATTTCTTTATGCATTCAGCCACTATGGGCACTTAGGTTGATTCCATATTTTGGCTATTGTGAATAGTGCTACAATAAACATGGGAATACAGATATCTCTTTGATAGGTTCAGTTTCTTTCCAGTAATGGAATTGCTGGATCTCATAGTAGTTCTATTTTTAGTTTTTCGAGGAGCCTTCATGCTATTCTCCAAAATGGCTGTACTAATTTACATTTCTACCAACAGCATCCAAGGGTTCCCCTTTCTCCACATCCTCACCAGTATCCATTATTCCCTGTCTTTTGATAAAAGCCATTTTAATTGGGGTGAGATGATATCTCATTGTGGTTTTGGTTTACATTTCTCTGATGATTAATGATGTTGAGCATTTTTCCATATACCTTTGGCTATTTGTATGTTGTCTTTTGAGAAATGTCTATTCAGGTCTTTTGCCCATTTTAAAATTAGATTATTTGGTATTTTGCCATTGAGTTGTTTGAGCTTGTTACATATTCTGGATATTAATCCTCTGTCAGATGGATAGTTTGCAAATATTTTCTCCTATTCTGCAGGTTGTCTCATCACTTTGTTGATTGTCTTCTTTGCAGAAACTTTTTAGCTTGATGTAATGCCATTTGTCTATTTTTAATTACCTTCGCTTTTGAGTTCTTACACACACACAGACACATAGACAGACATACACACACACATACACAGACACATACACAGACAGACAGACACACACACACACCCCTTTGCTCAGATCAATTTCCTGGAGAGTTTCCCCAATGTTTTCTAACTGGCTTTCTAGTAGTTTCATAGTTTTTGGTCTTACATTTAAATCTTTAATCCATTTTGATTTGATGTTTGTATATGGTGAGAGATAGGGGTCTAGTTTCATTCTTTTGCATATGTATATTCAGTTTTCCCAGCACCATTTGTGGAAGAAACTGTCCTTTCCCCTTTGCACATTTTTGATGGCTTTGTCAAAAATGAGTTGGCCATAAAGCATGGATTTATATCTGGGTTGTGTCTTCTTCTGTTCCATTGTTCTGTGTCTGTTTTTATGCCAATACCATGCTGATTTGGTTACTATAATTTCATAGTGTATTTTGAAGTCACGTAGTGTGATGTTCTTTGTTCTTTTTGCTCAGGATTGCTTTGGCTATTGAGTGTCTTCTGTGGTTCCGTATAAATTTTAGGATTGTTTTTCTATTTCGGTGAAGAATACCACTGGTATTTTGATATTGTATTGAATGTGTAAATTGCTTTGGGTGGTATTTAATATTCAACAACATTAATTCTTCCAATTCATGAGTGAGGAATATCTTTGCATTATGTTTTGCATTCTCTTCAATTTCTTTCATCAGTATTTTATAATTTTCTTTGTATAGATCTTTCACTTCTTTGGTTAAATTGACTTCTAGGTGTTTTATATTCTTTGTAGCTATTATAAATGGGATTGCTTTCTTGATTTCTTTTTTAGACTGTTTACTGGTGGCATATAGAAATGCTACTAATTGTATGCAGCTTTTGTATTCTACCACTTTACTGAATTCATTTATCAGTTCTAACAGTTTGCTGGTGGTATCTTTAGTTTTTTCTTAATACAAGGTCACGTCATTCTCAAACAAGGCTAATTTGACTTCTTTCTTTCTGGTTTGAATGCCCCATATTTCTTTCTCTTGCCTAATTGCTATGGCCAGGACTTCCAGTATTCTGAATAAAAGTGGTGACAGTGAGTGTCCCTATGTTATTTCAGATCTTAGAGGAAAGGCTTTCAATTTCTCCTCATTCAGTATAATGTTAACTATGTGTTTATCATACATAGTTTTTATTATATAGAGGTATGTTACTTCTTTACACAGTTTGTTAAGGGTTTTTATCATAAAGGGATCTGAAATTTTATCAAATGATTTTTCATCATCAATTGAAATGATCCTATGGTTTTCTCCTTGATTCTGTTAATGTGATGTTTCGTGTTTATTTATTTGCATATGTTCAACCATCCTTCCATCCCTGGGATGAATCTCATTTGATAAAGATGAATGATCTTTTTAATGTGTTGATGAATTCGATTTGCTTGTATTTTGTTGAGGATTTTTACATCTGTCTTCATCAGTGATATTGGCCTGTAGTTTTCCTTTTTGGTTGTATTTGTCTGGTTTTGGTATCAGGGCAATGCTGGCCTTGTGGAATGAGTTTGAAAGAATTCCTTCCATTTATAGCAGCACTATTCACAATAGCAAAGACTTGGAACCAACCTAAATGTCCAACAATGATAGACTGGATTAAGAAAATGTGGCACATACACACCGTGGAATACTATGCAGCCATAAAAATGATGAGTTCATGTCCTTTGTAGGGACATGGATGAAGCTGGAAACCATCATTCTCAGCAAACCATTGCAAGGACAAAAAACCAAATGCCACATGTTCTCACTCACAGGTGAGAATTGAACAATGAGAACACATGGACACAGGAAGGGGAACATCAGACACCGGGGCCTGTTGTGGGGTGGGGGGAGGGGGGAGGGATAGCATTAGGAGATATACCTAATGTTAAATGACGAGTTAATGGGTGCAGCACACCAACATGGCACATGTATACATATGTAACAAACCTGCACGTTGTGCACATGTACCCTAAAACTTAAAGTATAATAATAATAAAATTTTAAAAAAATTCCTTCCTCTTCAATTTTTTGAAGAGTTTGAGTAGAATTGGTATTAATTCTTCTTTAAATGTTTGGTACAATTCAGCAGTGAAGACATCAGGTCCTGGGATTTTCTTTGATGGGCACTTTCCTATTACAGGCGTGAGCCACCACGCCTAGCAGTATATTACTATCTCTTTAACAGGTTGCTGTAGATATTATTGTTTTTGATAGATTTGTCTTTTGGGTTTCCTACTAGCATAATGAGTAGATTGTGCACCACAATTATAGTATTCTGGGTTTGTTCATGTAGTTAATTTTACCAGTGGACCTTATATCTCGAAAAGATTTTTTTTTTCCTTAGTATTTTGTTTTTTTCAGATTGAAAAAGTACCTTTAGCATTTCTTGTATGATGGGTGTGCTGGTGATGAAATCTTTCAGCTTTTATCTGTCTAGGAAATGCTTTATCTGTCTTTTATACTTGAAGGATAGCTTTGCTGGATGCAGTATTCTTGAATAGCAGCATTTTTTTCAGCACTTTGAAAATATTGTTTCAGTCTACTGTCCTGTATGGTTTCCATTGAAAAGTATATTGCTAGACGAATTGGAGTTCCTTTACATGTTACTTGCTTCTTTCCTCTTGCTGCTTTTAGGATTCTCTCTTTGTCTTTGACTATTGAGAGTTTGATTCTTTTTTTTCTATTATACTTTAAGTTTTAGGGTACGTGTGCACAACGTGCAGGTTTGTTACATATATATACAGCCCTTCATACTAAAAACTCTCAATAAATTAGGTATTGATGGGACATGTCTCAAAATAATAAGAGCTATCTATGACAAACCCACAGCCAATATCATACTGAATAGACAAAAACTGGAAGCGTTCCCTTTGAAAACTGGCAAAAGACAGGGATGCCCTCTGTCACCACTCCTATTCAACATAGTGTTGGAAGTTCTGGCCAGGACAATCAGGCAGGAGAAGGGAATAAAGGGCATTCAATTAGGAAAAGAGGAAGTCAAATTGTCCCTGTTTGCAGATGACATGATTGTATATCTAGAAAACCCCATCGTCTCAGCCCAAAATCTCCTTAATCTCATAAGCAACTTCAGCAAAGTCTCAGGATACAAAATCAATGTGCAAAAATCACAAGCATTCTTACACACCAATCACAGACAGAGAGCCAAATCATGAGTGAACTCCCACTCACAATTGCTTCAAAGAGAATAAAATACCTAGGAATCCAACTTACAAGGGATGTGAAGGACCTCTTCAAGGAGAACTACAAACCACTGCTCAATGAAATAAAAGAGGATACAAACAAATGGAAGAACATTCCATGCTCATGGGTAGGAAGAATCAGTATCGTGAAAATGGCCATACTGCCGAAGGTAATTTGTAGATTCAATGCCATCCCCATCAAGCTACCAATGACTTTCTTCACAGAATTGGTAAAAACTACTTTAAAGTTTATATGGAATCAAAAAAGAGCCCGCATTGCCAAGTCAATCCTAAGCCAAAAGAACAAAGCTGGAGGCATTGTAATATACTTTGAAGTCAGGCATGCTACCTGACTTCAAACTATATTACAAGGCTACAGTAACCAAAACAGCATGGTGCTGGTACCAAAACAGAGATACAGACCAATGGAACAGAACAGAGCCCTCAGAAATAATGCCACATATCTACAACTATCTGATCTTTGACAAACCTGACAAGAAGAAGAAATGGGGAAAGGATTCCCTATTTAATAAATGGTGCTGGGAAAACTGGCTGGCCATATGTAGAAAGCTGAAACTGGATCCCTTCCTTACACCTTATACAAAAATTAATTCAAGATGGATTAAAGACTTACATGTCAAACCTAAAACCATAAAAACCCTAGAAGAAAACCTAGGCAATACCATTCAGGACATAGGCATGAGCAAGGACTTCATGTCTAAAACATCAAAAGCAATGGCAACAAAAGCCAAAAATGACAAATGTGATCTAATCAAACTAAAGAGCTTCTGCACAGCAAAAGAAACTACCATCAGAGTGAACAGGCAGCCTACAGAATGGGAGAAAATTTTTGCAATCTACTCATCTGACTAAGGGCCAATATCCAGAATCTACAATGAACTCAAACAAATTTACAAGAAAAAACAAACAATCCCATCAAAAAGTGGGCGAAGGATATGAACAGACACTTCTCAAAAGAAGACATTTATGCAACCAAAAGACACATGAAAAAATGCTCATCATCACTGGCCATCAGAGAAATGCAAATCAAAACCACAATGAGATACCATCTCACACCAGTTAGAATGGCAATCATTAAAAAGTCAGGAAACAACAGGTGCTGGAGAGGATGTGGAGAAATAGAAACACTTTTACACCGTTGGTGGGACTGTAAACTAGTTCAACCATTGTGAAAGTCGGTGTGGCGATTCCTCAGGGATCTAGAACTAGAAATACCATTTGACCCAGCCATCCCATTACTGGGTATATACCCAAAGGATTATAAATCATGCTGCTATAAAGACACATGCACACGTATGTTTGTTGCGGCACTCTTCACAATAGCAAAGACTTGGAACCAACCCAAATGTCCAACAGTGATAGACTGGATTAAGAAAATGTGCATATACACACCATGGAATACTACGCGGCCATAAAAATGATGAGTTCATGTCCTTTGTAGGGACATGGATGAAGCTGGAAACCATCATTCTCAGCCAACCATTGCAAGGACAAAAAACCAAACACCGTGTGTTCTCACTCATAGGTGGGAATTGAACAATGAGAACAGGTGGACACAGGAAGGGGAACATCAGACACCGGGGCCTGTTGTGAGGTAGGGGGAGGGGGGAGTGATAGCATTAGGAGATATACCTAATGCTAAATGATGGGTTAATGGGTGCAGCACACCAACATGGCACCTGTATACATATGTAACAAACCTGCACGTTGTGCACATGTACCCTAAAACTTAAAAGTATAATAATAATAATAAAAAAAGAACTGTTACTGTTGTTTATTTCTAAATAGCTTATAATTTTATTTTGATTTCCTCTTATTCAAGAGTTGCTTTTTAAAAATGTTTTAAAAAATCTACTAGTGCATAGGTTTGGTTTTTGGAGAGAGGAGTCAGGTATCTTTTTATTGTTGCTCTAATTGTATGGTGGTCAGAGAATCTAGCCTGTATTATATCTGCTCTTTGTAATCTGTTCAGATTTTCTTATGGCCTTATGTCTTAAACATTTTTTTAAAAGCGAATCTCTGATAGGGACAGAGCTGTATCCATTTCATTTACATACATATTTTAATTAAGTATTCAAATCTTCTATGTCTTTGTTTCTTCTTCATTACTCGGTTTCTGAGAGCAGTATGTTAGAATCTTCTACAATATTTATTGCTATGTACATATATTTTGTATTTCTACTAGTTTTTGCTCTCTATTTTTCTGAGTCATTAGATTGTGACTTATGTGTCATCTTAAGTGAAGCTCTTATTAATACATACTGCCCGTCTGTGTCTGTTATTTCCCCCACTTCATTTCTTTTTTGTCTAATATTAATCTCTCTATACTTGCTTTCTTTTGGTTAACATTTTCCTACTATGTATTTCGCCACCACTTTCTTTCCAGCAGTGATATTTTGATTTTGATTTGTCTCTTACAAACAGCATATAACTAGTTTTTTTTTTGCTTATTCTAACTGCTTCTGTCTTTTAGCTAATTCACACTTACTGTGACATCTGCTATGGCTGGACTTACTCTGCCTGCTTATACTTTGTATTTGCCCTTCTATTGTTGTTATTTGAGCTTTCTTATTTTTTAATTTATTTTGTTCTGCTTTATTTTTCCTCTCCCCCCTTTTTGATAATAATTGAGTTGTGGTTTTTTTCCCAAAAGGAAAAGTTTATTTTTTTCTATTCTAATGATTTGCAAATTAGTTGCTCCATTATATACTTTCAGTGGATTACTTTTACATTTTTAATAAACATGTCTAAACTTATTTTATTATCAAACTGTAGAGTTAATTAATATGTATTTCATTTCACAAATAAGGTATGGTCTTAGTATGCATTTATCTTTCTTCCTTTCCAGTTCCACCTATTAAAATTATTTTATGTAGGATTTTAATTACACACTTTTATTACATCAGACATGAACAATTATTTACACTAAATTATAAAATTTGTTTTGTGTGTGTTTGTTTACTACTATATCTTCCATCATGTATCTTCTTTCTTGGATTTATCAGTTAATTTGCTTTATTATATCCCGAAATGATTCTTTCAGTCTGTTGGAAGATTTGTATCTCTACAAGTGTCTTTATTTTTCCCTTCCACTCCAATATTTGTTTAAATGGTTATAGAAATATTGGTTCAAAAATAGTTTCCCTTAGAACTATTTGCTTCTTTGACTTCTTGAATACATGTTGCTGATTAGAAGTCTGACAGAAATGTGATTACCAAATTGTTGTAAATTACTTATTTTTTTCTTCTGAAGAACTTTCAGGATTTTCTCTTTTTTTTTTTTTTAATACTTTAAGTTCTGGGATACATGTGCAGAACGTGCAGGTTTGTTACATAGGTATACACATGCCATGGTGGTTTGCTGCACCCATCAACCTGTCATCTACATTAGGTATTTCTCCTAATGCTATCCCTCCCCTAGCCCCCGATCTCCCGCCAGGCCCTGGTGTGTTATGTTCCCCTCTGTGTCCATGCGTTCTCATTGTCCAGCTCCCACTTATGAGTGAGAACATGTGGTATTTGGTTTTCTGTTCCTGTGTTAGTTTGCTGAGGATGATGGTTTCCAGCTTCATCCATGTCCCTGCAAAGGACATGAACTCATCCTTTCTTATGGCTGCATAGTATTCCATGGTGTATATGTGCCACATTTTCTTTATGCAGTCTGTCATTGATAAGCATTTGGGTTTGTTCCAAGTCTTTGCCATTGTGAATAGTGCTGCAAAAAACATACGTGTGCACATGTCTTTATAGTAGTATAATTTATAATTATTTGGGTGTATACCCAGTAATGGGATTGCTGGGTCAAATGGTATTTCTGGTTCCAGATTCTTGAGGAATTGCCACACTGTCTTCCACAATGGTTGAACTAATTTACACTCTCACCAACAGTGTAAAAGTGTTCCTGTTTCTCCCCATCCTCTCCGGTATCTGTTTCCTGACTTTTTAATGATTGCCATTCTAACTGGCGTGAGATGGTATCTCTTTGTGGTTTTGATTTGCATTTCTCTAATGACCAGTGATGATGAGCTTTTTTTTTCATGTTTGTTGGCCACATAAATGTCTTCTTTTGAGAAGTGTCTGTTTCATATCCTTTGCTCACTTTTTGATGGGGTTGTTTTTTTCTTGTAAATTTGTTTAAGTTCCTTGTAGATTCTGGATATTAGCCCTTTGTCAGATGGATAGATTGCAAAAATTTCCCCCCATTCTGTAGGTTGCCTGTTCACTCTGATGATAGTTTCTTTTGCTGTGCAGAAACTCTGTAGTTTGATTAGATCCCATTTGTCAATTTTGGCTTTTGTGGCCATTGCTTTTGGTGTTTTCATTCCATGCTCATGGATAGGAAGAATCAATATTGTGAAAATGGCCATACTGCTCAATGTAATTTATAGATTCAATGCTATCCCCATCAAGCTACCATTGACTTTCTTCACAGAATTAAAAAAAACTACTTGAAATTCCATATGGAACCAAAATAAGAGCCCATATAGCCAAGACAATCCTAAGCAAAAAGAACAATGGAGGCATCATGCTACCTGACTTCAAACTATACTACAAGGCTACAGTAATCAAAACAGCATGGTACTGGTACCAAAACAGATATATAGACCAGTGGAACAGAACAGAGGCCTCAGAAATAATGTGACACATCTACAACCATCTGATCTTTGACAAACCTGACAAAAACAGGCAATGTGGAAAGGATTCCCTATTTAATAAATAGTGTTGGGAAATTGGCTAGCCATATGCATAACTGAAACTGGACCCCTTTCTTACACCTTATACAAAAATTAAGATGGATTAAAGACTTAAACATAAGACCTAAAACCATAAAAACTCTAGAGGAAAACCTAGGCAATACCATTCGGGATGTAGGCGTGGGCAAATATTTTCTCTTAACTTTTAATAACTCCCATTGTGTGTCTGTCAGTGGGTCATACAGTTTTCTTATTCTTCACACTATTTCTTTTTTTTATTATTATACTTTAGGTTTTAGGGTACATGTGCACAATGTGCAGGTTAGTTACATATGTATCCATGTGCCGTGTTGGTTTGCTGCACCCATTGACTCATCATTTAGCATTAGGTATATCTCCTAATGCTGTCCCTCCCCCCTCCCCGCAACCCACAACAGTCCCCGGAGTGTGATGTTCCCCTTTCTGTGTCCATGAGTTCTCATTGTTCAATTCCCACCTATGAGTGAGAACATGCGGTGTTTTGTTTTTTGTCCTTGCGATAGTTTACTGAGAATGATGTTTTCCAGTTTCATCCATGTCCCTACAAAGGACATGAACTCATCATTTTTTATGGCTGCATAGTATTCCATGGTGTATATGTGCCACATTTTCTTAATTTTCTTCACACTATTAATAGTCTTCCTTGAATTTCAGCAGGAGAATAATATATATTCTTAGTCTACTAGCCTGATTCTGTAAATGTCTTCATTTTTCCAAAAGGATATTCTTTTACATAATGGCATGATCTATCAGCAGAGACATTAGGTGTAATTGAATGGCTGGGAGATATTGATTGTCTACTGCCATATGACTTATTTTGTACAGTGACATATGTATAGAACTAGAAAACATGGACATCAGATCTTTGAATTCAGTTCTGTAGGATCAAATTGAAGAGACCAGAACTCTAGGTTGATATGCCATCAAGTGACTTGAGTTTTGTTGGGAGAGCTTTAATTCTAGTGGCAAGTTATCTTCAATCTCCGAACTTCTGTGTTCCCATCTATAAAATAAGGCTGTAACATCATCTACTTCATATGGAAGCTGTTTAAATAGAACAGGCACAGTACCAGGCACATGGAAAATCTCTGTACATTTTAGTAACCCCCACAATTCCCCTCATTCTACTTTTTCTGACAACACCTCTTTCTAGCTTACTATCATGCTGTGGAAAGTCAATGTCTGGTACATAGCAAATAAAAAATGAATTAAATTCAAGTAAATTGATTCGAATGTCAATGTCTAGATAATTTTCTAAGGACATGACAAATGCTTTCACTGTAAGGTGTTTGGACTCTCAATGTCCGTTCCATTGTCCTTCATCCCTGAAGATCATTGGAGATCTTCATTAGGGTGAGAGAGGGAATTTAAAAGATTTTGTAAAGTACTTCTGTTACCTTTGAAATCTCTTTCAAGTTCCAAACTGTGAAGGCCAGATCACCCCTTGTATCATCTTTCTTGATTCCTTTTTTGGAGGTCAGGACCATGTGTCCATTTCACCCAGTCTCTTTTACATATTATTTTTGTGTGCTCATGTTGCTTTCAGTGACTTAACTATCTTCAAAACATTATAAATATTAATCACTCAACTTTGTAAGAAACTAGAAAAAAACACAGCCCCTAGTGAAAAAGGCATGCCATGCAATTGGCTGTCATCAAAAGGGCTTGCCACATCCCTGAAATCCGCCATGGCTCAGGATCGATCTCAGGCAGCTAGAAAAACCCATCCAAAAAACAGCTCTGAGAGTGATGATATAATACAGAGTAATGCAGTTGAAATTTTGTGCTAGGTAATGTTTTAAAATTAGGTGCCGCGTTGCCAGCATGTTTCTAAATTGACAGTCATTGGGCAGCATTCCATAATGTCTCTACTTTTTATGTCTTAACTGAGCTGCCCAGGAACACATCAAAAGTTATAGCTTCAAATTGTTCTAATGTGCTGCTTGCCATACTGTGGTTGTCACAAAAGAAGCACTTTCATTACTTTGTGTAGCTTATAACTTTTTAAAAAAAATTACCTCTTCGAGTTGACATTTCTCATAGGTAAAATCTATCCTAATATTAAATGTGGTTACCCCCTTCAAAGTTCAGAATTTAAGCTAGTTAAAAATCTTTGTGCACTTGTTTATATTCAAGATAATACAAACCCTGTTAATTTCAACTTCAAAAGTCTTCAGAGATTTTGTAAGGACTTGAGTAATTTAGAAAACAATTTTGGTTATGTAATATTTTCATGAATAAAAATATGGCACTTCTGAGATATTGCAAAAGGGACCTAATTTGGTCTGCAGTTTAGAGTCATTTTCTCAACCCAGGGCCTTAGAAAAGTAGCCCAGTTGTTGGGCTAGATGGGGGTCTGTTGTCTGTGTGCCCAATGTGAATAATGGAGGGGTTGTATTTCTCAGCTGGTGTCTAGGTCTAAACACCTGTGAGAGACTGTTCTCCTCCCCTCTTTGTGGAAACCTGCCTTACATACCACCCTGTCCACTAGGTCAGGTAGGCAGTGGTGTCCAAACCTGGCAGAATCAAAGGAATCACCTGGGTAGCTTTAAAAACCTCACATTTCCGGTCTCCAGCCACAGAGAATCTGAATCAGCAGATAAGGAGCTGTGGCCTTGGCCACAGAACATTACTTTCTGGCTCCTTCACTGCCCTTAACACAGTTTGATGACTGCAACACATTGATCCACCCATGATGCATGGCACATGGAGCAGCATTTAAAACAGCAGCAGAATACTGTGGACAGATTGGGAGAAGAAAGAGGCCACACAGAAAGCACAGCCACAGGTAGGGGCTAAATTAGAAACTGTAAAGAATACCCAGTGCTGAGCAGGGGACAAAAGCATTGATTCTACTCCATGCCCTCCTGTTATATCCACAGACTATGAAGCCAGTTTCTGCCTTGAAATACTCTCCTCTTTCCCCACATCTGTCTTGTGACTGTGTGTGTGTGTGTGTGTTGTGGGAAATTGTTCTGTCTCTTCTTTTCTTCAGTTTCTTATCATAGCCAGTTACATAGAAAATGAGAGAGAAAGATAGAGATATGGACACTTCTGGCAAAGTGTAAGGAGACAGGAAACAGGTATTTGGGAGGAAACAGGAAGAAAAACTCTTGAAGAATATATGGAAACAGTTCCTGGTGAGTGTGGAGTAATAGTATTTTTACCTTTTATCTTCTGAAGATATCCTGACTATTTAGCATATTTTTTATCTCCCTTTCCTAAGTGGATGGCTTTATTTGTAAAGACTGGTGGCATTGCCATTAAAGATAATCCTTCATTAAAATATCCTTCTTACATAAGGAACCCTCTGTTGTTTATTCCAAATTAAGCCAGGGAAGTCCTGCATGATTGTCATTTATTCAACATATTTTTATTGATGAGATCACTAGCTGCATGGAGTTCACAGCCAGTTGGGGATGCAGATGCATAGACAGAGGATGACAGCACTGAGTGGCAGGTGCCTTGACGGGGGAAGTACAGAAGGAGGGGGAGCACAAAGGAGAGCACTTCACCTCTTTTGGGGCTGAGGGAAGGCTTCAAAAGGAAGTGCAATTTCAAGTTGTATACCGCAGGGTGAAAATGGGTGCGTCAAGCATGAGTGGCCGAAGAACTAAATATGCCAGCCTTGGGGATAAGAAAGCATGATTCCATGGCTGGAGAACTGAGAATGGTCCTAAATGGCCAGGCTGAAGACAAGAGATGAGGCTGGAGAATTAAGTGGGGGTCAGACCATGAAGGATCTTATGCATCATATAAAAAAGTTTGATGTTTATAGTGGGGTGACCCATTTCACTTACGGGTTTTATATTTAGCCCTCTTTGTCTTCTTTTTATCAAAGGCATCACAAATAAGAGGTAGTACCCTTCTATTTGTCACAAATAAACAGGAACTTCTAAAAGTAGGCATGTGAGAGAAAAGGGTTAACATAGCAAGTGTCTATTCTTAGAAAGACTTGCTTGCAAAATTGGTCTGTGGCCAGCTTTTGGGAACTGGCCTGGTAAACAGTTTCCTAAAATGACATAAAACCTTTCCTAGCTGATAACAGTGGCTTGCTGTGTCTAGATGTGCAAACCGTATGGCTTATATACAAACTTCCTCTCCTTCTGGGACTCTGGAACTTCGCTACATGCTAGGCCGAAGGTACCTGTGTGGGTAGCTTCCCAATAAAAACCTTGAATGCTAAGTCTCTAATAAGCTATCCTAGACGGAAACATCACACACATGGTGCTGCATTTTCATAGCTGGGAGAAAAGTATGCTCTGTGTGAACTTTCATGAGAAGGAGAGAATGTAAGAAAGCTAGCAGATAGATTCCTCCAGATTCCACCTATTTGTTTCCCTTGTGAGCCACTGTGTGTCCTCACTACAGCACTGTGATGTCGAAGTCATGAGTACAATTGTGTGCTAAGGCCCATGAGTCCTTCCAGTGAATCTCCTAACATAGGAGAGACCTTGAGGATCTCCAACATGCATGCTATGAATATTTACCTATAACTAGTTACTGAATGAGTGAATAAATTGAGCTATTAAAAGGTAGAAGTATTAGTGTTCATAGATATATATATATTTTTTTTTAACCAAAATTTGTTTAGCTGGTTTTATCTCTCACCATATTTCTCAAATTCTCAAAGTTGGCTGTGAATTACTTTTGACTTTTATCTTCAAATAATAAAGATGTATCAGTTTTGAAGGGGGTCAAAAGAAAGAGCTACTAGTTCTAAGAGCAATTTAAAATCAGGAGATCCAGAAAGGATTTAAATAATGGCAAGCTTCCCAAGGTAACTTCTTTCCGTTTCTTTTATCAGGTGAGGACATACTTAATTGTGCAGTTCCGGGTATACTAAAAACAACCACATTATTGTATTAGTAGTGCAACACCCGAATACAGACAGCCTATCTTGTTACATTAAAAAATACATTAGCATTAATATTTAGGGAATAAGAGTGATGGACTTGATAGTAATATGTAATTTATACTGGGAAAATTCTGCTCAAGACTTATTTAAGAGAAATTTCCTTTGGAACAATTAAAATAAATTCCTGACTTTTTAATGAGCTTCAGATCCTGCCTGAAGGAACTTAAAACCAACCAGGCAATTCTTGAATTTCTTATGGCTTCGTCTTCATTTTTGAAAATTCCTTGGAGCTCTGCCTGTGTTACTGAGTTACTGGCAATAGTGTTAACCTGTTGAGTAGTTCCGCCTTAGACGGGCCTTACATTTTTTTTTTCCTCATCATCTTTGTCTTATTCTGGACTGAGATACAAGTATAAAAATGATGGGTTTACTGCTGTCTGCTTTCCATTTGACCTTGTAGAGTAGCCTTTTCTGTGACCGAGTAGTAAAGAGCATTGCTTCTTCAGTGTGGCTGGGCTTGTTGTGGATCTTTATTTCCTATCTTATTGGAGAGGATTTACAGTTCATAAACGGACTTTAATATAGAAGTTCCCTGGAGTTGTAACTATACAATGACATAGCGATTTCCCAAAATGCAGCTTTACAAGGGTAGTTTTCTTCATAGGCTATTTACATTGGTTTTGCTTCCATTTTATTGCCTTCTCATTCTTTATTTTTCTGTTTTCTCCATTTTCATTATCATGTGGTCAGATGCTTCCCCTCAGCTGGCCATAGATACTTATTTTAATACTTATTGCACTTATGGAATGAAGTTTTATGTTTCTTGTTCATAATTTTAAAAGCAAATGAAACATTTTTACTGTATTTCTCTGTTTATAAGGACTTAATGGAAATACTTTTTATTCACGTGAACCTAGATTATTTTTGTTATGTTTGAACAAGGGATTGTTTTGTTGATTTGACTTGACTTTGTTCTCCTAGGTCAACAGCTTTAATGGAAAGTATATTTTAGATTGCTGATATAAGTTTACTTAGAATAAGTTGGTTGCCAACAAAAGTTCAGTTCTAACCAAAGTGTAGGTTATTTGTGTTGGGCCTTGTGTTTACAGGCCTCCTTAATGAAGTGAGTGTTGTGAGATTTGCTGGTGTTTGTGGTGTCATTAGTTTTAGAAGAAAAGTTCCTGAAGCTTCTTGTAGTAACAATAACCTGATAGTCTGATGTTATTTCTTCTCAAAGAGATGTAGTTGTGTCCTTTGTGTTGTGACATTTTGTATTTTCTATTTCAGTTTCCCAGTGAGGTGGTCATTCAGAGCGTACACATCTGTTCTGTATTTTAACCCACGGATGAGAATATTCATTCAAGCCAAGAGAGTTAAAACTAAACATCTTTGCTATTGCCTCTACAGACCCAGGTAACTCATCTTTCTTCAGTTATCTTCACAGAGTTTTTATTTATAAAATTGATATGCTCCCTAAAGTTGTCAAAGTGAGGACATTGACTTTGATAGTAAGATTTTTACATTGTAAACAAAATTGGAACCACATCCGGGAAGGTATGCTAAAGAGTAATTGGATGTGAACAAATATCTGGCAGTAATAGAAACATAGTGCAGTGAGCATGCTAAGTTAGAGCATCACCCCGAGTAGAAATTTGTTTTTTACTTCAGTGAATTTTAGGTGCTTCGACAGTGATTAGTTCCACTAAATGATCACAGGTCACGTATATCTTCTGTTTACACAATACATTTGAACTATTAAACCATATATATACATGTTTCTATTGTACATATAGAATGAATATATTTATAAATATGTATCTGGTTGATTTATATTTTGTGTTCTTTTTTACTTTAACATAAATGTTTTCAAGGTTTTGTTGTTGTTGTTTTGAGACAGAGTCTCTCTCTTGTCACCCAGGCTAGAGTGCAGTGGCGCAATCTTGGTTCACTGCAACCTCTGCCTCCCTGGTTCATGTGATTCTCCTGTCTCAGCCTCCCCAGTAGCTGGGATTACAGGCGTGCACCACCACACCTGGCTAATTTTTGTATTTTTAGTAGAGACGAAGTTTCACCATGTTGACCAGGCTAGTCTCGAACTCCTGACCTCAAGTGATCCACCTGCCTTGGCCTCCCAAAGTGCTGGGATTGCAGGCATGAGCCACTGCACCTGGCCATCCACCAGGCCCGGCCTTTAAATTTATATTTACATATTATAAAATCCATTTTTTCCAACCATGCATGCCATCAGAATGGTCATTTTCTTGGTGTGGTTTCTGGGTAGTCTTTCATATACACACCAAACATTTATCAGATTTTTCTGTGAGTTTGAGATTAGAGGAAAAGAAGTTATTTGAAAAAGATACTTGCACATGCATGTTTATAGCACCACAATTCACAATGGCAAAATCATGGAACAAACCCAAATGCCCATCAGTCAACAAGTGGATAAAGAAACTGTGATATATATATATATATATATATATATATATATACACACACACACACACACACACACACAATGGAATACTACTCAGCAATAAAAAGGAATGAATTAACAGCCTTTGCAATGACCTAGATGAGATTGGAGACTATTATTCTGAGTGAAGTAACTCAGGAATGGCAAATCAAATATCGTATGTTCTCACTGATTTGTGGGAACTAAGCTATGAGGACACAAAGGCATAAGAATGATACAATGGACTTTGGGGACTTGAGGGGGAAGAGTGGGAGAGGGGCAAGGGATAAAAGACAACATATTATGCAGTGTATACTGTTTGAGTGATGGATGCACCAGGATCTCACAAATTACCACTAAAGAACTTCCTCATGTAACCAAACACCACCTGTACCCCAATAACTTATGGAAAAATAGAAAAAAGATAAGATTAATTCTTGTTTTGAGGACCTTGATATCTATTGGGAGAAACATTTAATTTGTGTACACTGCCTATATATGTGCCTTTTTGCCTGAACTATTTCATTTGATTTCTGCAGTAACACTGTATGTTAGGTTATCATCACCATTTTAGAGATAAGGAAATGTTAAAAGTAGAAAAGAACTCAAAAGTTCTGGCTGTAAATTCTTTACCAATCCAAATTCAATGATTCTTCTCCTATACCACAGTAACTCTTTATTATTTGTCTACATTTGTCATCTTGTCTTATTTTCATGAAACTGCAGTTGCTGTCCTGAGTGAGGTCTTGCTATCACTCATAAAGATATTAATACTAAAAATTTTAGATCTCTGCATCATACTCCCTGACCACGCACCAATGGATTTCTCAAAAGCTTTACTTTTGATCTCTAATTATACTGCCCATCATCTTTTGAAAATAAAATATACCAATCCTGAGACTTTCCCTATAAATCAGTCCATTCATTTCCTAATAAATATCAAAGCAATGTTTCCTTTTCATCAGTCTCATTCTTCTGGGAAGGGCCAAGTGTCTCCTGGATCAATCAATACAGCCGATCTTTTCAAATTAAATTTCTCTCAGTGAGTTTGGGTAAAAAATAGTTTAAATCCATGGAAAATGTGGATTTGTCTCTATTTTATGAGGGAATTTTAGTAAATTCAGTGTAATCTACCTGAATTACTTATATCAAGAGATGGCTGCTTCCCATTGGAGTATATTGCAATGGAAGGGACTCCCACCTAAGATGTGTACAAATTTGTCTCTGGAGGAGTCTAGATCATAGAAGAAATTATTACTTTGGAAAAAATTTCTAGGTGATTTCTTAGGTCTCTTAAACATTTTATAAGTCTGTAATTCTTGGAGTCTTAAATACTGTTTATATAATAAAGACAAGTTATCATATGGTTGTGTTACTTGATTTTAGGCAACAAACATTCTTCATTAACATTGCTTAACCATAGACCCATAATGCTGAAAGGAGCCCAAATGAGTTGGGATGGATGTTATCCTGCATTCATAGGAACCGCATGGTCCTTTTTAAGTTATTCAGGGACATTAACTCTATGTTCTCTTGTTGAATACTCTGCAACATTGTGCTTCTGAAACAGAATTCATTATTGAGGGATGCTTTCCATGTGCTAACACCCCACCCATCCATCAGATGAGTAATTTTTGAACAGTGATTCTTTTGTACACCATGCATGTTATGTGTCCATTTTTGAATTTTTACAATGCTGAATTATTTAATCTTTTATTACAGTATGATAATTGGAAGCAAAATGTGGATTAGCCAAAGTCTGGATTTGAATTTAGGTTTTGTCATCTACTAGTTGTGGACCTTTGGCAATTACTTGAGTCTTACTCTTCTCCACTGTGAATTGGGAATTCCTCTGCCACTGAGGTTATTATGAGGACTAAAATAAAACAGTGTTTTATGTTAAACATAAAAACAGCAAGGTTTCTGAAAAGTTTGTAAACCAATAGTAGTTGTTATTACACAAATGCGTAAGAGCAAGTGGATGGAATGACCACTGTGTGCAAGGCTCTCTTGTGGGCATTGGACATTTGGGAAAAGCAAAAAGAGAAAATTCCTGGGCCGGGTGCGGTGGCTCATGCCTGTAATCCCAGCACTTTGGGAGGCCGAGACAGGCAGATCACCTGAGGTCAGGAGTTCAACACCAGCCTGGCCAAGAAGGTGAAACCCCATCTCTGCTAAAAATACAAAAACTTAGCCAGGCGTGGTGGTGTGCACCTGTAATCCCAGCTACTCTGGAGGCTGAGGCAGGAGAATCGCTTGAACCCAGGAGGTGGAGGTTGCAGTGAACTGAGGTCATGCCACTGCACTCCAGCCTGGGTGACTGAGTGAAACTGTCTCAGAAAAAAAAAAAAAAGAAAAAAAAGAAAATTCCTGCCCTCATGGAGCTTACATTCTAGTGGGGGAGGAAGGACAACATGTAAATTAAAATGGATGATAAAATATCAGGTAATTCTTTTTTTTAAATTTCAACTTTTACCTTAGATACAGGAGGTACATGTGTAGGTTTATTACATGGGTATATTGTGTGACGCTGAGGTTTGGGGTATGGATCCTGTCACCCAGCTAGTGAGCATGGTACCCAATAGGGATGATTTCTACCCATGCCCCCATCCCTGCCTCCCTCTCCCCTGTCTTGTATGCACCAGTGTCTGTTGTTCTCATGTTTATGTCCGTGTGTGCTCAGTGTTTAGCTCCCACTTATAAATGGGACTATGAGGTACTTGTTTTTCTGTTTCTGTGTTAATTTACTTAAGATTATGGTCTCCACTGCATTCATGTCACTGCAAAGGACATAATTTTATTCTTTTTTATGGCCGTGTAGTATTCTATAGTGTATATGTACCACTTTTTAAAAAATCCAATCCACCATTGATGGGCACCTAGACTGATTCCATGTCTTTGCAATTGTGAATAATGTGGCAGTAAACATATGAGTGTGTGTGTCTTTTGGGGCAAGTTAGTTCCTCTTAACAAAGGCCATTGCACAGGTCCACCTGAGTATTTTCATGACATAATGGCTGACTTCTATCAGAGTGAGCAACAAGAGAACAGAGTAGAACTTGCAACTTTTTAGAACCCATCTTTAAAAGTGACAGACCATCACTTTTGCCATGCCACAGGTCAGCCTAGATTTAGTGTTGGGGAGTGGGGGCACCACACATAGGCATTAATGCCAGGAGGAAAAAAAACACAGGTAACATCTTGGATAGTGGGTAGCACAGTGAGTTATGCAATAATTTTGTGGGACGATGGTTCCAGAAGGAGGGGACAGTAAGTGCAAAGACAGGAATCAAAGGCTAGTCTAGCTGGAACACAGAAAACAGATCGAAGTAGATTGGGCAGATCAGGTAAGGTCTGAAGCAACATGACAAGAAGAGGTGGCTGTATTGAGAATGGAATGACTTGAGCAGAGGAGTGGCATTACTTGACCTATGTTTTTAAAAGATTATTCTAGCTGTTGAGTGGAGAATTGATTTCATGGGAGAAGAAGAAAGGAGGGAAGTTGAGGTAGGATAGATACTATTACTATATTCTAGGAGAGAAATGAGCTTGAACTCAGGTGGTAATGGTGGAAGGGATGAAAGTTGTCTGGATTACAGATAATGTTGTGAAGGTAAAGCCAGCAAGACTTGTCAGTGGATTGGATATGGGGTGGAGAGAAAATGAGGAGTCCAGAAGGCCTTCTGAGTTTTTATCCTGAACAAAATCTTGGGAATGATAGGAGAGGTGCAAGTGTAAAGGTTAGGAGGAATGGTGGATGGAGTTCTCTTCAAATCATAGTGGACACACTAAATTTGGGAGGTCTATTCGACGTCCACATCTCTACCTATCAATATTATATGAACCAGAAAATTATTGATCCTGCCTAATTACATGTTGTAAAGAATAATTAAGGATTAGGATTATTTTTACAATATAACTAAACCAGGTAAACTTTTATAACTTAAAAGAAATAATTATGATTGAATACTACAATGTAGTTATGATTTACAACTGGGGGCTAATTTTTTCTGTGTTAATAAAAGTTCAGAACTGTAGCTTTCTTTACTTGAAGTCTGTTTTTTTTCAACTTAAATTTTAAAATACTGTATTTGATTTTGGCCAGAGTATTTTGAACAAATGTTTTAAGTGTGAAAATGAAAGTCAGTGAAAGTTTAGATTTCTGCAAGTTGTTCTGATCAAATCAGTTACCCAAAATGCTGTATTAAGTTATGCTCCATACTTCTGCAGCACAAAGCCTTGAAAGGTACTTAGTGTTTCTTCATATTTTTATTTCTCTTGATGGAGAAGTGTTCTATTTTCCTCATAAAAATAGTAAAATTAATAAAAATTTATACAATACAGAATTAGATATGGGGGAAAAATCAAATAACCAAAAGACCCTTTTACCAGTTGTGATTCATTCTGTGCTATAGCAATCTATAATGTTCCCCAAAGGAGAACCTCTGTTGGAAGTTTAATAAATATCTTTCCAGATTGTTTTCTACACAGTTATATATATGTGCACACACATGCATGCACACACAGGTTTTTTTAAACATAAAATTATGTACAACTTGTTATTTTGTCTTACAGTTATATCTTGGAGACTTTGTCATTGCTAAATATATTGCATAGCACTATGATTTATTTAACTGTTTTCTTATTGATGTACATTTAGAGTTTACAGAGCTTTGAGCATTCTCAAACCAAATATTCTAGAATTTTTCTCTCTATAATGATTTAAACCAATGTTTAAAAGCCCAGTTCCAGGAATTTTCTATAACAGATGCATATACTTTCAATTGTATTCAGAGAACCTCAGGTTCTGTAGAGCTTTTCTCACCTATGATTTGTTCTCTTTGAGTTTATGGATCTATATATATATGTATGTATTTTTTCCTTTATTGTTCTAGAGCATCTTTGCCATCACTAAAACAATGGACCTTGAAAACAGGTTTCTCAATCAGTCAAGTAGAAAATGTGCTTTTGGTAGTTTAAAATGATACATGAATGTGTGTTTCTGAGCATCGCAGTTAGAGATAATTGTTTTGGGACTAGGAGAAGTAGTTTATCCAGTGTCGATGATAATCTGAGAAAGAGGGCTATGCATATTAACCAGAAACTTTGATAAGTGAACAACTTCATAAAAGTTTTTAAAGAAAATTATCCTATTTTAGATGTCTAAGTGAACATTTGTGTGGGCAGATTTTCTTATCGCTCTCATGAAGTTTCCTTACAAAAGCAACATTTCTAAGTAGTGAAAGGCAAGGAAATTCACTTAGGTATAAAGTTTGCTAATTTACCAGCTGGATGCAACTCACTTGATGAATCTTTCTTAATAATTATGTATCTCTGGAGCATATAGTCTTACTAAAGAATATTGCCTTATGTATTTTAAAATAATAATCTGACTTGATTATGTTCTTTTTTCTTTCTTTCCAGAAAGTATCTTTATGTCACATCTTCTTTTAAAGGAGCATTTAAAAATGAAGTTAAAAAGGCAGAAGAAGCAGTAAAGATTGGTATGCGATTACCTGTAGCCTACATCATTGTTGTTCAGTCATTCAGCAAATGTTAATTGTGCGCTTATTCTGAGACATACATTGCTCTAGGCATTGTAGGAGCTACTACAATTAATTAAATGTAGTTTCTGTCTCTATGGAACTTCAAAACACATTCTTTCCATCTCTGAGTTTGTTTACTCATGATATTATTTATTATTATAAGTGTGATCCTGAACACACTTCAAACTAGATTGATATTTGTTAGAAACCTTGTTTGACTGTCTGGGCATGGTGGCTCACACCTATAATTCAAGCACTTTGGGAGGACGAGGTGGGAGAATTACTTGAGGCCAAGAGTTCAAGACCAGCCTGGGCAACATAGTGAGACTGTGTCTCTGTTTTAAAAAATAAAATAAACTAAGAAACCCTGCTTGTCATAGCACTGTGTTAGGTCATTTTAGATCCCTGCACTGCATCCGCTTTAAGAAGGATGTTCTCAAGGCGGGCGGATCACGAGGTCAGGAGATCGATACCATCCTGGCTAACACGGTGAAACCCTGTCTCTACTAAAAATACAAAAACTTAGCTGGGCGCGGTGGTGGGTGCCTGTAGTCCCAGCTACTCAGGAGGCTGAGGCAGGAGAATGGCGTGAACCTAGGAGGCGGAGTTTGCAGTGAGCCGAGATCGTGCCACTGCACTCCAGCCTGGGCGATAGAGTGAGACTCCGTTTCAAAAAAAAAAAAAGGATGTTCTACATATTCACTCCTCCTACTGCAGGAACAAAGCTCTCTTCCCTGGTATCTGGGAGTGAGTAGTAGCTCTACATCCATATTTTGTGGATTTTAAAGCATTTTCTGTCAGCTAAAAACTCATTTATGACTTTTGAATTTATATTTGTATATTTATGTCCTATAAATTGTCATAACTAAATGAAAGCCCAATAGAAGGAAAATTTAACATGTGTAAAAGTTGTAAGAGGAACATAGGGTTTTCTGAGATCATGGTCTGTATGCCATTTTCACTGGTCGTACTACACGTATAGAAAATACTCACTTAAAATTGCTCGAAATAATTTTGCTGTATTGTAACTATTTGGCTTCCACTTCCAGCTGAATTCGTACTGAAAGAAGCACAAATCAAAGTAAACCAGTGTGACAGAACCTCTTTATCTTCTGCCAAGGTACGACATGTAAAGAGAGTAGTCTTATTAAATGGCAAATTGTGTCATTTGCTTTTTCCTGTGCATAGTTGTCTCTTATCATCTACTTCCTAAACTTTTAAGCACAGATAAGCTCAGAAGATTAAGTTGATTTTAACTCAGGTAAACAGAATAGATGAGTGCAGAGAAAGGAGAGGAAACTCAGCAAGTGGGGGCAAGGCTGAGGCAGAGAGAAAAGATGAACAGAACATGGGGTGAATTTGAAATGGTGGGGAAGAGCATCACAACCCATTTCTTTAAAATGGAAAGGAAAGTAACAGGAGAAAGGGAGAAAATAATGAAAAGCCAGCAGAAGAAAAAACTAGCCTGTCGAGTCTCCTTGAAAATATCTATTCAAATTATAGCTCCCTGTGGACCTAAATAAATGGGGAAAGCAAGGAAAGGTCTAATAAGCAATCCTTCTTTCTAGTGCTAGGAATTATATACTGTAATTATGAATATTAATAACAATGCTTCCAGCTTACAAAGCTCTTTTATTATGAGTTGCTCCACACAGTTCATAAACATTCTTTGTAATTCTTACAATATGCCCATGAGTAAGATAAGTTAAAAAGAACTATTATTAATTATAATGCATTGCAACTAAGACAAAAAGAATATTGCTACAAGACATGTAAGTTTGCTAACTTTTACCAAAAATATGGTATGAAGCTTTAAACGATGGTGAATGATTAAGCAACATATTTATTTGCTTACATACAAAGGGATAAGTAGGAATATGGAGGTAAAATGCCTTACTTCACCTTCTCTTCATCCTCTTCTACAGAATGAATATATGAATCCTTTCAGTAATTTTGCCATTTAACTTTCCAGGACCAAGGCTGTATCTGATAAAGACCTTTCATATCTAAGGTCCCGAGTAAGGGATGACATCAAAGAGTAGCTTGTGGTAATGCCCCAAGCTAATTCTGTCCATGGCTTGCCCCAAATTCTCTTAGTTTTTTCTTTTCTTTTTTTTTTTTAAATTAAAGGTAAACCTATCTTATTGTTATTGATCATTGATTTTTAATAGTTTAAGCTTTTCAAAATTTTGTTTTTAAGAAATCGTTTCCCTTTGCTTTATATGTGTGAGAGTCCAGAGAAAGACTAATGGGTCAGGACCTTGCTTCCTTTTTGCCTTCTGCTGTTTCTTCTCCCTGCCTCTGTTCTGTGCTCTGAGGGCACTGCCAGGCAGGGTGGGGAAGTCCTTGACTAATATGCCCTGTTGCTTTGATGCACCGTGGTTTCTTTAAGGCAGAGAAGAGAGCAAAGCAGAATGACCTCAACTTTTGATGTCTTAAATTCTTCTGGGCAGATGAATTTTAAATGGAATACTTGCTAACCATTTTCTACTTTCTTTTACTTGAAATTCAGTGAAAATATTGTTCATTCAGTGGTATACCATACATCAAAAGAGATACCCACCTTTCACCTCAG
Organism: Nomascus leucogenys; assembly: GCF_006542625.1. Lineage (NCBI taxonomy): Eukaryota > Metazoa > Chordata > Mammalia > Primates > Hylobatidae > Nomascus > Nomascus leucogenys. Next base: position 12,217,802 of record NC_044401.1, read on the forward strand.
GTGGATGAAGCATGTTAAGAGGCTATTCTTATGCCTGAGAACAACAATAATGAATTATTCCTCTTCTGCTTGGTTAGAGGGAGCATACCAGATTTAGAGTAGTGAATGAGTTGGTATATCAAATCAAAAGTGTTAATAAGAAAGATAACTGGGCATGGGGTATCCTATAAAGGGAAAGTTTGAGGAATATTAGAGGTATCCAGAATTCGATATGAAGGAGATATTTTTTGTTGGCTACTAACAAAATTTCTCAATTATCTTTTATTTTTCCTGCAAAAACACTTAGTGGTCACATAATTGAGCATTATTTTTCTCACAAACAAAAGTCAGAGCCTGGGTACACTAAATAACTCACCCAAGTTTTCATGTAGTTTTTGTCAAAGCCTTTGTGTCGTTACAGAGAATAAAGTTTCTTTCTCTAAAAGGCAGAGAAGGTATCTGGATATGTACAAAAGAGAATAGTGGGTTAGGATTTGGTTTATCTTCTAAGGTATTGGAACTGAATAATTGATCAAGTATTGAGAATCTACGATGGTAGAATTGCATTAGGTAATGCGAGCTATTGTTACCCTTGAAACATTTGGATAATAGGATAATATCAACTTGCTTTTTGTTAATTCAGTGGCATTATGTTCTCTCCCAACCAATGCACTTCTCCAGGATGTATTACAGAGAGCTTTGGAAGATGTAGAAGCAAAGCAAAAGAATCTTAAAGAGAAACAGAGGTAAGACACAAGGTTTTCTGTTTGCAGGAATCCTCTGTACTATGTTAAAACAAATTCTGGTTTCTAAGTAGGTAGATTTAGTGGTTATTGTGACAATTTTTTTTTCAGCTTTTGACATCTTATAATCTGAAACCTATATAGTCAAGGTCCCACAACCAAGATGAACAATGTAAAACATTGATAAAGTATATATTTGCACATGCACATGTGTGTCTACATAATGTTAAAACTTCCAAAAAAAAGTGAAAAATTAGTTCAGCATTTAATTGTCTGGATGAGGAAGTGAACTGCCTGGAGGAACAGCTGATAACTCACTTTCCTTCTGTGTCATTTGCCATTTAAATTCTAGAGAGTTGGTTCCAGTTTCTTCCCTTTGTCTAGTAGCTTAAAATTTAAGATAGGAAATAATGTTTCACATGAATGTATTGCTTATATATTGCTAAAATGAAAATAGCAAGGATATGTTAACAAAACCAGATATTTACATTTGTAAGATTAACTTGCTCTCCAACTCAAATGCTAAAGAAGTTAAACTGAAAATAATCACTGCTGCCCACATAAGATCAGACTTTGAAAGCTGTGATACCTTTGTGAAACTATTTTTAAGGGAAATATGATTAGTTCTTAACATTATTTTTCGTGAGCCATGCACTGACATTCAACCATAACTTTCCTCAAAACTTAAATTTTAAATGTCAATTTTGCATTTATCAAAATAAATAAATGTGAAATGTTACTTTTGCATTTACTAGAAAAATGTAAATAAATGTCATAGAAATTGTAATTTAAAAACGAAGCCCTGTCTAAGGTCTTTAGAAATAAAAACCTTCTTGAAACAAGTTCACTGTATGAGATGGTTCATACAGTGAAATGTTTGAAAAGTGACCGATCAACACTTTATTAATAATAACGCCAGTTGCCATGAACTTGTTTTAATGGCAAAATGCTGGGTTTTTTAAATCGAAGAATATCAGTATATCATTTAATATTGTAGAGTGACTATGTCGTATCCTGTAATACCCTATTTAGGTATCCCTTATACAGTCAGTACTTTTGTTGAATACTCAGTAATGAGTAGTGATTTTTGAGAAAAAGCTTGATTCCTATATGTTTAACCTTAGATATATATGTATGTAATAAATATATAGTATGTTAACTCATGTCTTGTGTTCTATATATATCATATCCACATGGAAGGACTGATAGAACTTTATCATTGTTCTTTAATGATAGATGCATTTAATTAGTCCAATAAGTATATTATGTCAATTGTAGTAGCACATGGTCATAAGCCTGAAAACAAAAGGCCAAGTTTGTGGAGAGAGGCGAGCTACAGGGTAAGTGCAGGAGAATTATTTTTGGTGTCATTCTTGATTGGGTAAAGAAAATAATGATTTTTATGTACCTAATCTGTTCCAGGCTTATATTTAACATTATTTCTTTTAGTTCTTATGACATCACAAGTGGCTAGGTAGGTATTACTCCCATTTTTCAAATGAGAAAGTTTTAGAGGCACCATCCATGGTCACATGGTTATTACAAAGACAGGCTTGTATTTGAAACCAGGTGTGCCTCTCACATCCAGGCATTTTCATAGCTTCCAGCAGCCTCTGATATTACAGGTGTTTATATCATAACTCCTTACTATAGCTGTTTTTATCACATTTTGGTATTTCTCAACTTCTATTTTATACTTTTAATAGAAAACTCACACAAAACATAATATAGAAGGTCAGAAAAACAGGAGCTCACCTCTGTTAACCTTGTAAACTTGCTTTATTATAATAACTTATTTATCTTCTATTTTGGAAAAGGTTAGAGAGGAAGCCAGAGAATATCTATTGGCACATTCCAATCTATGTAGGATATCTGGAGACTTGAGAACATGCTGAAATTTAGAAATCACATATACTGTTAGAAATACCTAAAATTTAAAATAGCCAAGTCATCATTTTGTAAAAAATGCTGCCATGTACCTATACGACCAGTTAATATTTCAGAACTCTTTTAGCATTTTCTAGTTTTTGTAAATTTAAATTGGCAGACGTGTTTTTGAATCAGTAATGCTTTTGTTTGACTGGCGTAGTTACTGGCATCACGTTTGTGCAGAATACTTGGCTATACAGAGACAACTGAGTGTGCCTACCAGGTTTTGCAAAATATTTGGATATATGCCTTTGATGTTAACCTTCTAGTTTAATTATTAGCAGTTTCCTAAACTGTATATGTTTATTTAATAAACAACTTTTTAAACTTTCTAAATATAACTCTAGAGAATTGAAGAAAGCCAGAACGCTCTCCCTGTTCTATGGAGTGAACATAGAAAACCAAAGCCAAGCTGGAATGTTCATTTACAGTAATAACCGTTTGATCAAAATGCATGAAAAAGTGGGCTCACAGTTGAAACTGAAGTCCTTGTAAGTATGTTTTTGCTTTCAGAGATATAAGCAGAGAAAGGGATGTTACAGTAAGATTCTGTCTGTGGAATGAGATGAGTGACTAATCACAATGGGAGCAAGTGTCATAGTCTCTGTTCACCCTTCCTGTCGAAGTGCAGGCATTAATCTGCCTCATTTATAATATCAGTGAATCTGCATGCATGCTCTAAGGAAAAAGCACACTTTGGGAAATTTTTTTCAATGCATTTATTGAACAACTTGATATGCGGCCATTGCTTGTGCTACCTCTTTGGCTTAAATTTTTAATGCTTTACCAATTTAAAAATAATACAAGCATATTAAATACATTTTAGAAGAGAAGGAAAAGAAAAATCCATAGTCTTGTAAAGCAACCCTACATGTATGAGTTCATGCCAGTTAGCTGCATGATCATATGTTATTAAAACTCTCTAGCCTAATTGGATTTTAGAGTAATACATTCTCGTGCTTTCCCAATGGTCTGAAACTTCTCAAGCTGCTTTCATCAATGATGTAGAGTCCTGAAGAGACACACAGAAAAGGACTGGGTCAGACAAGGTAATCATGACCAGTAGAATGGGTCAGGGAGCATTTACTATTTTGCTTCCTCACTCTCAAGGAATTAGCAATTCATTGGTTGTTTATTTAACAAGCACCTATAGTGCAGCATTGTATGCCAGGCACTATACTAAGCTCTGCTGATAAATGCTCCTTTTACTAAAGAATGTATAGTCCAGTGAAAAGGACAAGCATATGAATGCATATTTTTATATTGTGTGAAAATAACAAGAATGATCTTATAAAACCTAGATTATGGCTGGGCGGTGTCTCACGCCTGTAATCCCAGCACTTTGGGAGGCCAAGGTGGGCGGATCACGAGGTCAGGAGATCAAGACCATCCTGGCTAGCATGGTGAAACCCTATCTCTACTAGAAATAGAGAAAATTAGCCAGGTGTGGTGGCAGGCACCTGTGGTCCCAGCTACTCGGGAGGCTAAGGCAGGAGAATGGCGTGAACCTGGGAGGCAGAGCTTGCAGTGAGCTGAGATTGTGCCACCGCACTCCAGCCTGGGTGACAGAGCGAGACTCCGTCTCAAAAAATAAATAAAGAAATAAACCCTAGATTAGTTGGATTTCTTGCTTAAATCCCAGTGCATTCAGAATAGAACTGGTTGCCATGGGCTTCCAGTTATCTGGCCTCTGATTGGCTGTGGGACCTCACCCCCTATTAATACCCTACCCTCTCTGCATTTCCTGTTTCTCAGACCTCCTAAGTTCACTTCTGCATTGAGACCTTGGGACATGCCATTTCCTCGGCCTTGAATCTTCTGTTCTCAGATTTTCTTACTGCTGGCCCTAACATGCCATTCAGCCATGAGCCTGAAGTATTCTCCACAGGAAGGTCTTCCTTGACTGTCTAATTAAAACTGGTCCATTCCCTTCCCCACCACCTGTCACTCTTCACATATCACAGCGCCTGCATTATGTTCCTCACCCCACTTATCACCATCCGAAATGATCTTGTATATTTATCTGTTTATTAGCTTCATGCCTGCCACCCTTCTGTAAAAGAGAAACTTCAAAGCCAGGGGGAACCTATATTTCTGGTTCTCACCATATTCTTAGTTCCTGGAACAGGGCTGGGTGCTGAGCTTGAATGAATGAATGAATGTTATGTTAGAGGTGAGCATCCAGTGCAAAAAGAGCATTTAGGAGGGGCAGTAAAGGAAACTGGAAAAGTCAATTTAGGCCTTCTAGAAGAATGAAGCCCAAATTTAGACTTAGAGAATGAGTAGTGAAAGGAAAGCAAGGTGGAAGAGTGAAGTGGTAACAAAACACGATAGGCAGGGACCCCAAATTGTGAGGCTTTGACACATGTGCCATGCAAAAGGCAGTGGGGAGCCCTAAAGGCTTAGACAATTGTATGCTGTTTCCCAAAGCAGGTTATGTCACCAACCAGATTTACAGTGAGATCCTCATGGATAAGCCAACTCTGTGATTCTTTCGTAGTATTCTGAGCACCCCAAGGACCTCTGCAATGAAGAGGAGAAATCCAATCTGATAGATGAAATGCAGAGAAAGAAAGGGGTTCTCTGGCCACTGTCATTTAGAAGACTATGCCACTTTATTGCAGTAAGGCACCATGGTTTTTAATGTCAAAAGCCCTTGCCTTCCCACCCACCCTGACTCTCCATGTAAGGCAATAGGTTTGTAAAATGAGTCATATTAACTCAGTAACATTGTGCTAAAGTGATTTTTTTTATTATGGGACCAAACACATTGGGATCACCACAGACTTAAGAAAACATAATTAGCTAACTTGTTAAACTTTGACAAGGTCCAGATCAACAGAACGAATTTATTTTTGAAAAAAAAAAAAATGATTTCAAATGACCAGAATATATTTGATTTTTTTCTTTAGCCAAATTTTCAAGATTTAAATATGCATATATTTTCTCAGACTTGGCGCAGGTGTGATTGGAATTGTTAATATACCCTTGGAGGTCATGGAACCATCCCATAATAAACAGGAATTTCTCAATGTCCAAGAGTATAATCATCTACTAAAAGTCATGGGACAGTACTTGGTCCAGTACTGTAAGGACACCGGCGTCAGTGAGTATTCAATAGTCATAGTAGGAGATACTTACAGAGGGATTACTTTCTGTGATTTCGTTAAGCTGACATGATTATCTGAATTCAGATTACCAGCAACTGAAAACTCTGAAAGGGAGCTCCTGCTTTAAAAACAGGAGTGAGAAGGGAGGAGTGAGAAGGGAGCCCATTTCAGAATCTTTCCCAGACTATTGTGAAAAACAAAGCAGCAGATTAGAAATTGCAAGGGAATGGCAATCAGAGAACAGAGTGAGGTGGCAGGTGACCATGGAGGAAGGAAGCAGAAGATTGCTCCAAATAGACTGAGAAACCCTGCTCTGGGCACTGGGACTCCACTGTGTGAGAGCACATAGTCCCATGCAGACCTTAGTAGCTCTTATAATGTTGTTATATCATACCATGGAGTAAAAACTACTGACCCTGGGTAATTGTAGATATGTTAAACTTTTTTTTCTTTTTTTTGAGATGGAGTCTTGTTCTGTCGCCCAGGCTGGAGTATAGTGACGCAATCTCGGCTCACTGCAACCTCTGCCTCCCTGGTTCAAGCAATTCTCTGCTTCAGCCTCCCAAGTGGCTGGGATTTCAGGCACCTGCCACCACGCCCGGCTAATTTTTGTATTTTTAGTAGAGACAGAGTTTCACCATCTTGGCCAGGCTGGTCTTGAACTCCTGACCTCGTGATCCACCTGCCTCAGCCTCCCAAAGTGCTGGGATTACAGGCCTGAGCCACCACGCCTGGGCAGATATGTTAAACTTTGTTTTGCATAGTTAAAAATTCTTGAGTATGTTAATTCCAGAAAGATTTCGATTAAAAATTTCTAAAATAAATACATCTGGAAACTTAAAAAGATAAACTTTAGTTATCTGAAAAATGTGATTTATTTAGATCACCTCACTCCCCAGAGACACCTGAACAATGAGATGATGTGCTGTGCATTAATTAAACTTCTTTTTGTTTTTCAACATATATTTTAGAATCAAGGTGTACATGTGCAAGATTGTTACAGAGGTATATTTTGTGATGCTGAGGTTTGGGATATGACTAAACTTGTCACCCTGGTATTGAGCATAGTACCCAATAGGTAGTTTTCCAGCCCTTGTCTCCCTTCCTCTCCTCTTTTATATTCCTCAGTGTCTATTGTTTCCATCTTTATGTTCATGTTTACCCAGTGTTTAGCTCCCACTTGTAAGTGAGAATATGTGGTATTTGGTTTTCTTTTTCTGCATTAGTTTGCTTAAGATAATTGCCTCTAGCTGCATCCATGTTGCTGCAAAGGACACAATTTCATTCTTTTTTATGGCTGTGTAGTATTCCATGGTATATGTGTGCCACATTTTCTTTATCCAGTCCACTGTTGATGGACGCCTGGGTGGATTCCATGTCTTTGCTATTGGAAATAACACTGTAATGAACATACATGTGGATGCATGTGTCCTTTCGGTAGAAAAACTGAGTTTCCTTTGAGTATATACCCAGTAATAGGATTTCTGGGTTGAATGGTAGTCGAAATCTTAGTTTTTAAAGAAATCTTCAAACTGGTTTCCATAGTGGCTAGACGAATTTACATTCCCACCAACAGTGTGTAAGTGTCCCTTTCTCTCCACAGCCTGACCAACAGTTTTTTTTTTTTTTAAATTTTTTTTACTTTATAACAAAAGCCATTCTGACTGGTGTGAGATGGTATTTCATTGTGGATTTGATTTGCCTTTCTCTGGTGATCTGTGATGTGGACCATTTTTTTTTCATGTTTGTTGGCTGCATGTATGTCTTCTTCTGAGAAGTATCTGTTCATGTTCTTTGCTCACTTTTTAATGGGGTTATCTTTTGCTTGTTGATTTCTTTAAGTTCCTTATAGATTCTGGGTATTAGACCTTTGTCAGAGGAATAGTTTGTGAATATTTTCTCCCATTCTATAGGTCGTCTGTAAATAAACTTACTTTTAAGTTAGGCAGACATAGGGCTCCATTTATGTCAAGAAATAGGATATCACGTATTCAATGATTTGGATGAAGTATGTGTAATTCATGTACATTAAAAATATGTTTCTACCCTTGAGTCAACTTAAAATCTTCACTTGAAGTTGTAATTTTAGAATATTTTCTTTTCATTTGTATCCATCCTGCCGTACCTAAAACTTTCTCACCGCAAAACAGGGAAAAGTGTAGGAACTCACTGGGAAATTATGAAAGGGGGAAAGAGGTTGAGGGGACAGATTTCCTGCAGAAGCTGAGTTTTCATGTCATGGTCTAAAACATACTCAGAGTGTGTTCTGTGCACCAGTATTATCAACATCACCTGGAGCTTGTTAGAAATGCAGAATCCCAGGCCCCAGCTGAGACCCACTGAATTAAAATCTGCATTTTTACAAGATCTCCAGGTGATTTATATTCACAATCAAATTTGAGAAGCACTACTCTGAAGAGTATACCTATGTAATTTTTCCTGGGATAGGCATATCTTTTTTCAGAGACATGTATGAAGTTATGCTAAACATGAGAATGATTACATTGTTTGGCAGGGTTTGCTTAAAGCTGTAGAAAACGTGTAAGGTATAAATATCAACATAAACATAGTGAGGTTTAAGTCAAACATCTACTCTCTGGTCTTTAACTGCTAATATGACATGGTACAAAAGGAAAACATTAAGCATTTGAAAATCATGAACCTCCCCATACTCCTCTTGTCTTCGCTGTAATCCCTTCCTTGTCTTCATCTTTAGAAGAAGGAATTAAGTCTTCAGAAAGAGGTAGGCATTAGACTTAAAGGTCGTAAAAATTATTTCCATCTAGGTCACACTTAGGAGAGTCATACTCAGTCCTCTTTGTGAGTGGAGCTCTCTTGAAGCCCCTTTGCTTGGTGTGTGGGTACCCTCCCAACAGTTGTATTCCCAACTACAGGGTATCATTTGCTAGCCCCCACTCCTTGGCTAATTCCCTGTCCTTATCTAATTGTTTCTCACCTTCTACCTAATTGTTTCTATCTACCTGTTTCTTAACCTTTTCAACAGATGTAATAGGGTTTGAAATAAATATATTTGTATTATTATTATTATTGTTTGATAACATATTGTTTTCACAATTCCGTAATTATCTATGAATTGATAGAGGGCTAGAAGATACTGTCACAAAAGATGTTCCTCTAGAAGGAAGGTAGAGAGTAGAGGAAGGATAGCAGGCATGTGTATTTGTTCATATATTTCACTTCATCCTCAAACTTCATTATCAAACTAAATCAAGTAATCAAGGTCAGAATTGGTAGTTTCAGTAATTTGTAAGGAGATTGACTTTCATGGTCTTTGCTCATTAACTCTCACAGGAATAACCAAAGTTATATAATATTTGACTATCTGAAAACCAGTATTACAGGGCACACAGTTTTAATGAAAAGTATTTAGGTAGATTTTTTTGTCTCGTAAATAAATAAAAGATGCAGCCTTTATATTTGCTGGAAGTCTGATGTGTTTTTAGGGAAAATTGTGTCCTTGTAAAAATCGAATCAGCAACAAGAGAAATGGAGAGGTAATGACTTTGTGTCATTTATCAAATCTACATTTACTTTTGGCCCAGCTGATGCTAAGAATCTCAGAAATATTTTCCTTGTCTCTAAGTCTGACCTCACCTCATTGTCTGCTACTATGTTTTCTGAAGCTTTATACATCCTTACAATAAAATAGAAATATTAATCATCAGCTTTGGGGAGTAGGGAGAGCAGGAGAAATAAAAAGTGGGGAGAAACAAATGAAATTTGGGTTTGAACAGGAGCAGTTATGAAAAATTTATTATTAAACTTTTCCAAAATGAATCAGAATTGAGCTGATGTTTCCCAGAAGAATTCAAATCATAGTTCTTCAGTTGGCAAAGAGGCTAAAATTCATTTAGCCTAGTCACCTTTAATGCGCTCACTCTCACTGCCATTTTAAGACTGAATGCAGGCCACCCGTGAAAGGAAAACTGCTCCCTCTTGAGGCGGCCCATGAATTTGCACAACATTATTAAAAAATACATAAATCTTCATATTAAATCCAAATCCATATCTCATGGGTTCTTTCATTCCACTGTGCTAGGCACAGGTATTCTAGGACCAACAAATCAGACATGGTCTGTCTTCTCTGAGAACTTACAGTCTAAGGTGGTGCTATGGTGCTATGGTCTGAATGTTTATGTCTCCCCTACAAATTCATATGTTGAAAATCTGACCCCCAGGATGATGGTATGTATTAACAACTGGGACTTTAGGAGGGTGATGAGGTAATGAGAGCAGAGCCTTCATGATTGGCATTAGTGTATTTATAAAGGAGGTCCAAGAGAGACCCCCCATCCCCTTCTCCATGTGATGTTCAAGTGAGAGACAGCCATCTAAGAACCAGGAAGCAAGCCCTCACCAGGCTCAGAATCTGGCAGTGCCTTGATCTCTGACTTCCCAGTCTCCAGAACTGTGAGAAATAAATGTGTTATTTATAAGCCACTTAGTCTATAGTATTTTGTTATAAGCAACCGAATGGACTAAGACACAGGCTAACATGGTTTGACAGTTAGAAATAGGATTAGTGCCCAACACAGAAGAATGAAAACTGCAGAAGCCAGTGGCCAGGAGCCCACAGTCTGTAGGCCAGGGAAGGCCTCCCTGAGGAAGTGATATTTCCTAAAGGATGGGGAGGGGTTAGCTGGGTCTACTTAGTTCTTCCTGCTTGGGGCCAAGGAGGGTAGGCCTAAAGCTTTTCCAAATGGCAGCCCCCCAGGTATTTGAAGACAAGATTATGTCTCTCTTCAGTCTTTGTTTAATCTTGACTAACATTTCCAGGTTCAAGAATAGTAATTATTCTTCATTTGACGTGGTATTAAATATATTTACCGTCCTAGCATTATATTTTAAAGTGTATCATCTAGAAACAAAATATGCCAGATGAAACCTGAACACCCTTGACTGAAATGGGATCCTCATCTTTCTTTTGAGTTGTTGGAATCTTATTGGTACACCTAATAATATGTGAACTCTCAGTAAACACATTATTGACCCTCAGTGTCCTCATTACCAATTAAAGTTTTTAACAAAAATATTAATATGTGTTCTTGTAAAGCCATACCTCTCTTTTCTTATTTTTTCCAGTAAGTGGTTTTGAGCCCTAGTGTAGAATCATACATTTATCCCTAGTAAAGTTTTTCACCTTATTAGGCCTCATTCTTTCAGGTTGTAACGACCTTTTTTTGGAATCTAATGCTAACTTCTCACTAATGTGTTATGGTCCCAGATTTATGTAAAGTCTGGCTAGTATTTTCTCTATGACTTCATGTAAACCCTGTTGCATAGGACAGGAAAATCAGACACCCTGGCCCTCTACCAATGATCTCCACTGAGATAAAAGTGGGTACCTTGGGACGTGTTTTCCTGATTATGCTATCGCCTAACCCTTGTCAATTTCCCAGTTTGTGCATAATTTTGAAAGTGAGAAATAATATTTGTCACATGAATATTTTCTTTAAAACGTAGGCAATGCTGTAGTACCTGGATATAGCTAGTTGCTCACAACAGAATTTTGTTTTCCATATGATGCAATTTAGTCTCTAGGAGCTCAGAAAGGGACTACCAGGAAAATGAATATAACAACTTTGCTAAGGATACACGTTGAGTGAGGAGGCAAATATTAAAAGATGAGAATATGAGACAAGTTTATTTGAAGATGTAGTCTGAGAAACAGTTCATATCTTTTTAATTCAGTTTTTGAAGTTAAGGATTTTATGTATGCATCCTGTTTTATTTAAAAATATTATCAATATTATATTTTATATTATTTTTAAATTTATTATGGTGTTATGGGCTGAATTGCGTTCCTTTCAAATTCAGAAGTTGAAGCCCCGGCTCCCAATAGCTCAGGCTGTATTTGGAGACAGGGCCTTTAAAGAAATAGTTAAGCTAAAATGGAGTTGTTAGGGTGGGCGCTAATGCAGTCTAACTAGTGTCCTCATAAGAAGAGGAAATTCAGACACAAAGAGACATACCAGGGATAGGTGCACACAAAGAAAAAATCATGTGAGGACACAGGGAGAAGGTGACCATCTGTAAGCAAAGTAGGGAAGCCTCAGAAGAAACCAATCCTGCCAATACCTTGATCTTGGGCTTCCAGCCTCCAGAACAGTGAGAAAATAAAGAAACTTCTGTTGTTTAAGCCACCCAGTCTGTGGTATTTTGTCATGGCAGCCCTAGCAAACTAATACGTATGGGAGATTTCAAAATTAGAATTAAAGAGAATATTATAATGAAACTCTATAAACCGATCAACCAGCCTCGGTGATCAACTTGTAGGTGAACTGGTTTCATCTGTAGCCCAACTATTCCCCCACAACTGAATTATGAAGGCAGTCTCAGACCCTGTATAATTATATCCCTAAGTATTTTAGCATTCATTTCTAAAAGTAAATACTGTTTAAAAATCACAGTACAAATATCATTACCTAAAAGTTATTACCTTCTTAATATAATAAAATATCCAGTCTGTTTTTCATATTTCTAATTATCTCCTGTCATAAACTGCAAGGTTCTTTCTCTATCGCTCTCTCATACTCTCTCCCTCTTCCACTCCCCTCCTCCCTGTTCTTCCTTAAGTTTATTTGTAAGAAAACCAGATTGGTTGTCTTATAGTTATCACACAGTCTAGATTTTGCTCACTGCATTACTAGGAGTAGTTCAACAGGTTCTTCCATTCTGTTCATTTTTATTTAAATTGGTAGACTAGCAGCTTGCCCATTCAGATGTGTCTTTTTTGTCAAGATGTTTCATAGGTGGTAGTGTGTTCTTCCATTGGGAGGCTGATTGTCTCTCTTTTCATGATATTAGCAGCTAATGATCAATGCTCAGATTCCGTAGGAGTTCAAAAAATTATATTCTAATTCTATTATATTTTCTTCATCAGCTCTAATACTTCTATAAGGAAAAACTGTCTTTCATCTACTACTTGGTTACCCTTGTTGGTATTTTTACTGTTTAACAGAAGCAACTAAACTCTATACTGCTAAAAAATTGCTTTGGATAAAAGCTTGATGTGAAAAGAATAAGAGACAATTAAAAGATTAAAATATGATATAGACATTTTGCCTAATTGATTTATATGACATAAATATATACTCTGTTTAAAATCATTACTTCATGTCAGCTCCCAGCAAATAAAAAGATGGTTCAGGAGTTCATCAAATTGACTGTTGGAAAAAAAACCACATTCTTAGATTTAATTCATTTACATTGCTTTCAGCTGGTAATTGAAATTATTACCATTGACAGCACTTATGCTTCCTTTTCTTTCTGACTGTACCTGTATTATCATGATAATGACATTTTTTACATCTACAATGAAGCTTTTTGCTAAAATATCTCTGAGGATCTCACCCATGTTGCAAATAAAATACTAAAACGTTTAGGACCCTTATTCTTTCTGGAATTCAATAAAATTTGATTCTTATAGTTTGATTTTTCCCTGCCATACCTAAAGGAAAACCTCAAAACTCTCCTCATCAGCCTGCTTAAGAAGAGTAAGTTATATTTAATGACTCTGAATTTAAAACTGCAATCAGAAACCTAATGTACAATATGAGGACTGTAGGTAATACCGTTGTACTGTATATGGGGGTTTACGGTTTGGTAAACAGTTCACTTCCCTGTAATAAAGCAGCTCACAATGCATCTTTGAAGTAAGATGCTGAGATTCATCTTTTAAACGTGCACATGTAAACTCTGCATTATGGCTTTAAACACAATGGTAAGGAATATCTTTGAAAGTCATGTTTTAAACACTTGCTTATGAAGTTCACAGTTTGCTAAATGGTTCATTTCACTATAATAAAGCAGCTCACAATGCATCTTTAAAGTAAAAAAAAAGTACTGTATATGGAACTTACACTGAGTAGGTTTTAGCTGCTCTTGCTGCAAAAACAAGAAAAATGGGTAACTATGTGAGATGGATATATTAATTTATTTCACTGTAGTAACCCTTTTACTATCTGTATGTATCCTATAATACATGTCATATACTTTAAATACACACAGTAAAGTTTATTTTAAAATATTCCTCTAATCCATGAAAAATAAAATAATGTAGCCAGAATTAAGCATACATTGTATTAATAAAAATCAAATATGGATCTTTAGGCCTTTAGGAGCATTAGTTTAGTCAGTAGGCTTCATGTATATCTTGAATAAGGAGAGTTCTAGTAGAAAGGTAGTCTAACCCAGGTATTGAGGAGACATACAGAGCTGACTAGGCTATTCCCCATGATAACACAGAATTCCTTAGGAATACACTTTAGATTTGATTTTTATGTCTAGTTTTGATTTCCACATTTTAGAGGGAAACTGGAATGTATCCAAAGGAGAGCAGTGACAATGACTAAATAAAAATATAACCTAAAAAAAGAAAGTCAAATTTATTTCTTCCTGAAGAAAGAACCGGAAGAAACATAATTTTCCCCAGTGTTGTTTTTGAAGATTTGCCATAATGAGGCCTGTAGCCCTCTCTCTTCTAGTCTCCATGCACAGCATCATGTGGTTCCCAACTGGGAGCCAAAATACCCTAGGAGATCTCAGAGTATACCAGGGAGTCCATGAATGCCTAAGTCTACAAATAATTGTCTAAGATGGCGTTATGCCTCATACATCTATATGCTATAGATTTTCATATGTATAGAGATGTAGTTGTGGGTTGTAAAATATAAAATTACTCAGTGTTATTAAATTCATGATTTGTTTATTTTTTGTCATCATGTATTTTCTTAGGTTGAGGGTGGGGGTTCTAAAAGTTTCTTGCAGCATGTGGAGGTCCTCACACTTAAGAAGGTGGGTAACCAGTGATACGGAACTAGAGAAAATGATGCTACATGGCCATGTCAAATGAGGAAGTTGACATTTGGAGTGAATTGGGCCAGCTGCAGACTACTGGAGTTTTGCAGGGGAGTGTACTGTGCTTACAGTAGAGTGGAGAAGTGAAAATGTTCTGATAGCAGCTGTCACATAACGTTTGCCACTGACTGGACTCATAACATGAGACTAGCACAACAGCACACCACCATACCCAGGAGCCAAGAGAAAGGGAAGAGCGACTGTAGCATCTTCACCATCACTGAATATATCTTGCCTTGCTTTTTTTCACTTCAAGTAGACCACCTTGGGAAGTGAAAAACAAACAGGGATAGCAAATAGGCCTCAATTACCCTTGCACCACACACTAAATCATCATGGCAATTCTTCCTCATAAACGGTAGTTGGCCTCATGGTTCTTCTCAAGAGTGTACCAGGCATCATTACCAACTGATTGGAGTTGACATTATCAATTGAAACCAGTTTGCCATCCCTAATCCAGAGCTTTCATTAAGAACAAAGACGCTAAGCGATCCCACCTTGGACCAGATTAGGAAGGGTCTGATGCCTGGCTGTTACATTAGCTTTAAATGAGAGGGGTAATGACAAACAGGACAGTATCCAACAGAGGAGGAAGAGTGATTTAACCGTTCCCTGAGAAAAGGTATGAAATTTCTATCTCAGGAGATCTTTAGAATATAATCATCTATTTAGATGCAGAACAACCTGAAAGTGGGAACTGATTTAACATTCTCCAGGTGTACCATTTTTCTGGTGCTTTGAGTTTATAAACTGTTTTAGGCCTCCTTATTTTGATGGAGACCATCAAAGCTTTGCTGTGGTAGTTTACTATTGAATTTGATTGCGTCTCTCCTAGGCTGATTCCCTGAAGGTCATTGTATGTTCTATGAACAGATACAAAACTGACATCTAAGAGGATGTTGTATTTCTTTTTTTTTTTTTTTTTTTTTTGAGACAGAGTCTCACTCTTTCACCTAGGCTGGAGTGCAGTGGCATGATCTCAGCTTACTGCAACCCCCACCTCCTGGGTTCAAGCGATTCTCCTGCCTCAGCCTCCCAAGTAGCTGGGATTACAGATGCCTGCCACCTCACCTGGCTAATTTTTTTTGTGTTTTAGTAGAGATGGAGTTTCACCATGTTGGTCAGGCTGGTCTTGAACTCCTGACCTTGAATGATCCGCCCACCTCAGCTTCCCAAAGTGCTGGGATTACAGGCATGAGCCACCACGCCCCACACATTTCTATTTTTAAGAGGCAAAATATGTGTCAGCTGCTCTTGTAGTTACTGGTTTTTGGCAAATTTTTACTAAATTATTGCAGTATTTCCCTTTTTTTTTTTTTTTTTTTTTGAGATGGAGTCTCACTCTGTCACCCAGGCTGGAGTGCAGTGGCATGATCTCAGCTCACTGCAAGCTCCACCTCCTGGGTTCACGCCATTCTCCTGCCTCAGCCTCCCAAGTAGATGGGACTACAGGTGCCCGCCACCATGCCTGGCTAATTTTTTGTATTTTTAGTAGAGACGGGGTTTCACTGTGTTAGCCAGAATGGTCTGGATCTCCTGACCTCGTGATACGCCCACCTTGGCCTCCCAAAGTGCTGGGATTACAAGTATTTCCCCCCCCTTTTTTTTTTCCCCAGATGTTTGGTTTAAAGAGGCTCCTGAACAATTCATTAGATTAATTTAAATATTAGGAATCTACTGAATAAAGTATTCCATACATAGCCGGCAGTAAATTAACCTTTCAGTTTTTTTCTCACAGATACTTATTCTAGAAATTGAGACTTTAATTCTGTGTGCATTAATCCCAGATTATCCTATTAATTTAATGAGCTTATTTGTTCTTCATACAAAAGTCTTAAGATATGTACTCTTTTATAATTTGGAAAATTGGCTGTGTGCTTTCAGCCATCTACTCTTTGTAGTATTAAACTGAATTCTTTAATCAACCTATCTTGAGGATGTTAAAAATAATTTATAATTTTGGAGTTAATAAATTTGGGGTTATCTGCATGGCTCTTTTCATAGGTGGATAGAAATATCTTGGTTAATGTTTCTTGGAAGAGACATTGTTCCACTTTCATTTTATTTCAGACAACATATTAATGAGGCATTTTGTCAAGAATAGCAGCAACATTGGTTGAGGGCTTGTTAGGTGCAGGATGCTGACCTACATGTTGAAGACATGTGGAATTATAAAGCACACTTCCCTTGGAAAAGTGCAGTGCTCATGGAGAAGTAACTTTTAAAGAGGAAAAATACATGACAACAGCTAACTTAAATTTCTGCAGGGCTCTTTACTGTTTTTTTTTTTTCATTATGATGAAATACATATAACATGAAATTTACCATCTTAACCACTTTTAAGTGTACAGTAACATTAAGGGCATTTAAATGCTGTACAACTGTCACCACCATCCATCTCTAAAACTCCTTTCATCTTGCACAACTAAAATGCTATACCCATGAAACAATAGCTCCCAATTCTCTGATTTTCCGTCCTCTGACAACCACCATTCTACTTTCTGTCTCTGATTTTGACTACTCTTAAGTACCTCATGTAAGTGGAACAATACAGTATTTATCCTTTTGTGACTGGCTTATTTCACTTAGCATAATGTCCTCAAAGTTCATCCATGTTATAGCATATGTCAAATTCCCTTCATTTTTAAGGCTGAATGATATTCTGTTATACACACACACACACACACACACACACACACACACACACACACATTTTGCTTATCCATTCATCTGTGGATAGACACTTGAGTTTCTTCCATGTTTTAGCTATTGTGAATAATGTTACTGTGAAAATTGGTATACACATTTCTCTTCAAGGCCCTGTGTTTTTTAAAAGCAATTTTCAAGTACATAACATATTGTTATTAATTATAGTCACAATGATGTACAATAGATCTTTTGAACTTATTTATCCTGCCTAACTGAAATTGTGTATCCTTTTACCAACATCTCCCCAACCCCCTCCCCCAGCCTCTGGTAACCATCATTCTACTCTGTGTTTTTGTGAGTTTGACTTTTTAAGATTTCACATATAAATGAAATATACGGTATTTGTCTTTCAGGGCCTGGCTTATTTCACTTAAAGTGATGTTCGCCAGGTTCATTCATGGCTTTGCAAATGACATTTCCTTCTTTTAAAAGGCTAAATAGTATTCCATTGTATAGGTACCACATGTTCTGAAACCCTTTATCTGTTGATGGACACTTAGATTGATCCCATATCTTAGCTATTTATAAATAGTGGTGCAATGAATATTGGTGTGCAGGTATCTCTTTAACATACTGATTTCATTTCCTTTGGATAAATATACAGAAGAGGACATGCCGGATCATATAGTAGTTCTATTTTTAATTTTTGAAGGAAACTCCGTATTATTTTTCATAATGGCTACACTAATTCATATTCTTGCCACCAGTGTGTTAGGGTTTGTTTCTATCTGCATCCTTGCCAACACTTATCTTTCATGTCTTTGGTAATGGTCATTCTAACAGGTATGAGGTGATATCTCCCTGTGGTTTTAATTTGTATGTCCCTAGGGCTTAGTCACATTGAGCATTTAAAAAATATATACGTGTTGGCCACTTATATGTCTTCTTTTGAAAATGGAGACCCTGCTTTAAGTTCTTTTGTGTATATACCCAGCAGTGGAATTGACAGATCACATGGTAATTCTGTTTTTAATTTTTTGAGGAACTACCATATTCTTTTCCACAGTGGCCACATCCCATTTTACTTCCCACCGACAGTGCACAGGGGTTCCAATTTCTCCATGTCTTCACCAACGCTTGTTATTTTGTGCGTTCTTTTTTTGATGGTAGCTATCCTAATGAGTATAAAGTGGTATCTCATTGCAGTTTTGATTTACATTTCCCTAATTATTAGTGATTTGGGGCATCATTTCTTGTGCTTACTGGCCATTTATATATTTTCTTTGGAGAAATGTCCGTTTAAGTTCTTTGGTTTTTTTTGAGTTGGATTATTTTCATTGTTGTTGCTGAGTTTGAGGAGTTCTGTCTCCATTTTGGTTACCAGTCATCAGATATATGATTTCCCATTATATTTTTTCATTCTGTGGGTTGCCATTTGTCTATTTTATCTTTTGTTGCTTGTGCCTTTGGTATCATATATTTTACAAAGTGTTGCCAAATCTAATGGTGCTTTTTGTTTTTTAAGAGTTTTCTAGTTTAAGATCTTACATTTAGGTTATGGATTCATTTTGAGTTAATTTTTGCAAATGGTGTTATGTAGGAGTCCAGTTTTATTCTTTCACATGTAGATATCCAATTTTCTTCGTACCATTTGTTGGAAAGACTGTCTTTTCTCCATTGAATGGTTGTGACACCCTTGTCAAAAATAATTTGACCATATTTCATTATGTGAGAGTTTATTTTTCTGGACTGTCTATCCATTGGTCTACATGTCTGTCTTTATGTCAGTGCCAACTCTTTAGATTTCTGTAGTTTTAGTGAGTTTTGAAGTTAGGAAGTGTGAGTTCTCCAGCTTTATTACTCTTTTTCAGGATTGTTTTGGGTATTTAGAATCTTTGTATATTTCATGTGAATTTTTCTATTTCCACAAAAAAAGATCATTGAAATTTTCATAAGAATTGCATTAAATCTGTAGATTGCTTTGGGTAGTAATGACATCTTAACAGTGTTAAGTTAAACTTCCAGTCCATAACCATGAGATGTCTTTCCATTTATTTATGACTTATTTCTTTAAGAAATGTTTTACAGTTTTCATTGTACAAGTTTTTCACCTCCTTGATTAAGTTAATTCCTAAGTTGTCTTTTTGATAGCATTGTAAATGGAATTGTCTTCTAATTTTTCTTTTTGGGTTGCTCATTGTTAGTGTATAGAAATAAAACTGATCTCTGTGCATTGACTTTGTTTCCTACTTTGTTGAATTTTTTATTAGTTCTAACAGTTTTTTAAAATTGCATGGAATATTTAGGGTATTCTACATGTAAGATTATATCAACTGTGTACAGAGATAATTCTACTTCTTCCTTTCCAGTCTGGATGCCTTGTATTCTTTTTCTTGCCTAGTCACTCTGGCTAGGACTTCCAGTACTATTTTGAATGCAAGTGGTGAGAATGGGCATCTTTGCCTTGTCCCTTATGTTAGAGAAAACAGGTTTAGTCTTTTACCATTGAGTACAATATTCTCTGTGGATTTTTCACATATGGCTTTTATTATGTTGAAGTAGTTTCCTTCTGTCCTAATTTGTTGAGTGTTTTTATTATGAAAGGATGTTGAATTATATCATATGCCTTCTCTACATCAATTGAGATGACCATGCAGTTTTTTTCTTTATTCTCTTAATGTGATCTATTACATTGATTTTTGTATATTGACAATGAATAAATTCCACTTGGTCATGATGTATAGTCTTTTCAATATGCTTCTTAATTCAGTTTGCTAGTATTTTGTTGTGAACTTTTGCATCATTGTCAAAAGGAATATTGGTCTGTAGTTTTGTATTAGTGTCAAAGAGATAGTATAATGCCAACTTTATAGAATGAGTTAAGGAGGAATGTTTCCTCCTTTTCAATTTTTAGAAAAAGTTTGAGAAAGATTGATGTTGGTTCTTCTTTAAATGTTTGGTAGCAGTCACTGAAGAAGCCATCAGTTCCAGGACTTTCCTTTGCTGGGAGATTTGTTATTACTGATTCATTCTCCTTACTTGTAGACCTATTCTGATTTTTTGTTTCTTCATGGTTTAGTCCTGGTAGGTATTGTGTTTCTAGGAATTTGTCCATTTCATCTAAGTTATCCAATTTGTTGTATAATTGCTCATTGTTCTCTTTTATAGTCCTTTTTATTTCAGTAGAACTCATAGTACTGTCCCCACTGTCATTTTTGATTTTAGTAATTTGGACCTTCTCTGTTTTTGTCTTAGTTCGTCTAGCTAAAGGTTTGTCAATTTTGTTTCTCTTTTTGAAGAACTGACTTTTGATTTTGTTGATTTTCTGTATTATTTTTCTATTCTCTATTTCATTTATTTCTGCTCTAACCTTTATTCCCTTTTTCCTGCTGGCTTTGGGTTTAGTTTGTTCTTCTTTTTCTAGTTCTTTAAGTTGTAAAGTTAGGTTTTTATTTGAGGTCTTTCTTGTTTTTTTAAATATAAGCATTTGTAAAAGCTGTAAATTTTCCCCATTGCACTGTTGTTGCTGTGTCCTATAAGTTTTGGCATGTAGTGTTTTTGTTTTCATCTCTCAGTATTTTTAAATTTCCATGTGATTTTTTTTTTTTTTTTTTTTTTGAGACACAGTCTTTCTCTGTCGCCAAGGCTGGAGTGCAGCAGCGTGATCTCAGTTCACTGCAACTTCCACCTCCTGGATTCAAGTGATTCTCATGCCTCAGCCTTCCAAGTAGCTGAGATTACACCTGTGATTTTTTATTTGATTTGTTTATTATTTAATAGTTTGTTATTTAATTTCCACAAATTTGTGAATTTTCCCGTTTTCCTTTTGTTATTTCTAATTTCATCCTGTTGTGGTCGGAGAAGGTATTTTATGTGATATCTATCTTTTTAAATCTATTGACTCTTTGTTTTTAGATATAGTTGGTTTACTGTGTTGTTCAACTACTCCATTTCCTTACTTTACTTCTGTCTAGATGTTCTATCAGTTATTGAGAGTGAGGTATTAAAGTATCCAGTTAATATTGTAGAACTGTTTATTTCTCCCTTTAATTTTGTTAATTTTTGCTTTATATAATTGATGGTCTGTTATTAGGTGCATAAATGTTTGTAATTGTTACATTTTCTAGCTATACTGAACCTCCCATTAAAGTATAATGTCCTTCTTTGTCTCTTATAAACTTTTTTGATTTCAAGTCTGTTTTATCTGGTATTATCATAGCCATATCTGCTCTCTTTTGGTTACTATTTGCAAGAAATATACTTTTCCATCATTTCATTTTCAACCAATTTGTGTCTTTGGATCAAAAGTAAGTCATAGACAACATATGCTGGGATTATGTTTTTTAATTTATTCTGCTAATCTCTGTCTTTTGAATGCAATGTTTAGTCCATTTACATTTAAAGTAATTACTGATAAGGAGAAAATTTTGTCATTTTATTAATTGTTTTATCTATGCCTTATAGCTTTTTGGTACTCATTTCCTGCATTATTTTCTTTTGTGTCTTATTGATTTTTTGTAGTGAAACAAAAGTATATTCTAGCCATTTGTTTGTGGTTACTATGGAGGTCACATTTAACATGCTAAAGTGATAACATTCTAATTTAAATATATACCAGCTTAACTTCAATAACATACAAAAACTCTGATCCTTAACCCTTTTCCTGTTTGCCCCAGGGATACTCACCAGTGGCGCTTGTGGCTACATTTACCCCAAGATAACTTTGCCATGAAATATCTCACTTTGAATTATTATTTTCACATTGCTCTAGTATATCAGCCTTGTTTATAGCATTCTGTTTTTAGTAGTGGCATTTCTATTTACAAAGTACAGTAATTTTTGATCACTGAAAATGTAAACCTAGGAAAACAAAGCATTCCTGTGCATGATGCTAACATCATTCTCAAACAGTTGTTGGCCAAAGATTCATTTGATGTATCTGATTTTTTCAAAATAGGCAATTCTGATTATTCAGGTGATTCTGATGTTAGTTCTGTTTAGAAACAACTCTAAAGATCAGTTTTTATATTTTATTTTCACATTGAAAATCAGTCATATTTGCTTCAGCCTCAAAAAACATGTTAAATGAATGCTGGCAATGAACTACACTTTTTTTTCTAAACAGGAAAAAGGTCAAGAAACTCTTTTCCCACTCCTTTCAGTTACTAATGTCATAAAATTACATTTTTATACCATGTATGTACAAAAACATAAACTAATAATTTTAATGCATTAGTCTCTTAAATTATTTAAGAAACCAAGAGTGTAGTTACATACTATTGTTACAATAATACTTGTTTTATAATTGCCCATTTATTTGCCTTTAATGATATCTTTATTTCTTTATACAGTTACTAGTTACTGTCTGATGTCCTTTCATGTCAACTTGCAAAATTCCCCTAGCATTTGTTGCAGGGCTGGTCTTAGTGGTAATGAACTCTTTTGCCTTTTGTTTATCTGAGGATGTCTTAACTTCTCTCTCACTTTTAAAGGATAGTTTTGCCAAATATGGGATTCTTAGTTGATAGTTTGTTTTCTTTTAGCACTTTAATAATAATGTCAGTTCACTGCCTCTGGCTTCCCTTCTGATGAGAAATCTTCTGGTAATCTTATTGAAGATCCCTTGTATGTGACAAGTTGCTTTTTTTTTTTTTCTTTTTGAGATGGAGTCTCGCTCTGTCGCCCAGGCTGGAGTGCAGTGGCGCAGTCTCAGCTCACTGCAAGCTCCGCCTCCCAGGTTCACGCCATTCTCCTGCCTCAGCCTCTCCGAGTAGCTGGGACTACAGGCGCCCGCCACCGCGCCCGGCTAATTTTTTGTATTTTTAGTAGAGACGGGGTTTCACTGTGGTCTCGATCTCCTGACCTCGTGATCCGCCCGCCTCGGCCTCCCAAAGTGCTGGGATTACAAGCGTGAGCCACCGCGCCCGGCCTGACAAGTTGCTTTTTTCTTTCTACTTTCAAAAATCTTTGTCTTTGTCTTTCTACAGTTTGATTATGTTTCTTGGGTCTTTTTGAGTTCATCCTACTTGAAATTTTTTAAGCACCTAAGATGTGTATATTCACACTTTTCACCAAATATGGAAAAATTTCAGCCCTTATTTATTTGAATAGTCTCTCCCTTTCTTTCTCTCATTTTCTTCTAGGGTTTCCATAAGGTGTATAATGGCTTACTTGATGATGTCTAGTTCTTGGGCTCTGTTCACTTTTATTCAATTTTTTTTTTGAGATGGAGTCTCACTCTGTTGCCCAGGCTGGAGTGTAGTGGCACAATCTTGGCCTACTGCAGCCTCCACCTCCTGGGTTCAAGCGATTCTCATGCCTCAGCCACCTAAGTAGCTGGCATTACAGGTGTGCACCACCCCTGGCTAATTTTTTTTTTTTTTTTTTGAGATGGAGTCTTACTCTGTCACCAGGCTGGAGTGCAATGGCACGATCTCAGCTCATTGCAACCTCCGCCTTCTGGTTCAAGCAATTCTCCTGCCTCAGCCTCCTGAGTCACTGGGACTACAGGTATGCGCCACCACACCCAGCTAACTTTTGTATTTTTAGGAGAGACGTGGTTTCACCATGTTGGCCAGGATGGTCTTGATCTCTTGACCTCATGATCCGCCCGCCTTGGCCTCCAAAAGTGCTGGGATTACAGGCTTGAGCCATGGCGCCTGGCCTAATTTTTTTGTATTTTTAGTACAGATGGGGTTTACCATGTTGGCCAGGCTGGTCTTGAACTCCTGACCTCAGGTGATCCGCCCACCTTGGCCTCCCAAAGTGCTAGGATTACAGGTGTGAGCCACTGTGCCTGGCCACTTTTATTCAATATTTTTTTGTTGTTGTTCATTAGACTTAGTTTTCATTATTCTGTATTAAAGTTCACTTCTGTGTTCAGATTTTCTCTTCTGCTTTCTCTTTTTTTTTTTTTTTTTTTTTTTTGAGACAGAGTCTTTGTCTCCCAGGCTGGAGTGCAGTGGCACGATCTCGGCTCATTGCAAGCTCTGCCTCCCGGATTCACGCCATTTTCCTGCTTCAGCCTCCTGAGTAGCTGGGACTACAGGCACCCACCACCATGCCTGGCTATTTTTTTGTATTTTTAGTAGAGACGGGGTTTCACCATGTTGGCCAGGATGGTCTTGATCTCTTGACCTCGTGATCCACCCAGCTTGGCCTCCTAAAGTGCTGGGATTACAGGTGTGAGCCACCATGCCTGGTGGCTCTTCTCTTCTGCTTTCTC
This sequence comes from Nomascus leucogenys, assembly GCF_006542625.1. Lineage (NCBI taxonomy): Eukaryota > Metazoa > Chordata > Mammalia > Primates > Hylobatidae > Nomascus > Nomascus leucogenys. The sequence goes on from NC_044401.1 coordinate 12,242,317, forward strand.
AAATCTGACTCTGTATCCCTCTAGTGATTTTTAAATTTCAGTTATGGTATTTTTTCAGCTCCATAATTTCTTTTTAAGTTCTGTATTTCTTTATGATATTTACATTTTGTTCATACATCATTTTCTTGACTTTTTCACATTTCTTTCTTTCTTTTTTTTTGAGACAGAGTTTTACTCTGTCAGCCAGTCTGGAGTGCGGTGGCACAATCTCTGCTCCCTGCAACCTCTGCCTTCCAGTTTCAAGAGATTCTCATGCCTCAGCCACCCAAGTAGTTGGGATTACAGGTGTGTGCCACCACACCTGGCTAATTTTTGTATTTTTAGTAGAGACGGGGTTTCATCATGTTGGTCAGGCTGATCTCAAACTCCTGACCCCAGGTAATCCATCTGCCTCAGCTTCCCACAGTGCTGGGATTACAGGCATGAGCTACTGTGCCTGGCTTTCTTCTTTCTTTTCTTTTTTTCTTTCTTTCTTTCTTTTTTTTTCTTTCAGTTCTTTGAGTGTCTTTGAGACAGTCATTTTAAAGTCTTTGTCTAGTAGATCTGCCATCAGGTGTTTTTCAGGCATAATTTCTGTTGATTCATTCTTTTGCTTGGAATGTGTCATACTTTCCTGTTTCTATGTATGACTTGTGATTTTTCTTTTGCCGAAAACTGGACATTTGAATCTAACAGCGTTGTATTTCCAGAAATCAGAGTCTCTTCCTTCTCTAAGACTTACTGTTTTTTATTGTTGTTGTTGTTGTTGTTTAAATTGTTGTAGGCTCTCTCTGTGCAGATCAGCCTGGGCTATACACTTAAGGTTTTCTTGGGTTTTTCTGAGCCTGAGCCTGTGCCTTTGCCTGGACATGTGCAGTGACTTCCTAATTTCCTCTCTACATGTAGCAGCTTTTGGATGCACTCGTCTTCAATGTCTGGTTTCCATAAGGTGAAAAGGAGATAAATGAAACAAGGTAAAAAAAGACACCAGTCCCTTAAATCCCCTGGAATTCATTCCAGTTAGAAGGGGAGGGACTTGCAACCATGAGGGAGAGGCATAACAAAAATGAACTTCACCTCTTCATCTATACTTCTGTGATCATAGACAGCAATTGGTGATCAGAGCAGGAGTCCCCATTATTTGGAGGACAGGGTCTTTTTTTCTCCCCACCCTGATTTCAGCAAGCTGTGTGAAAGATCTTCTAGGAACATGGAGTGTAGGATGTGTAGCTACTACTGGCTGAGAGCTGAAATGGCTGAAATTAACTGTAATTTAATATCCATCCCTTCCCCTGAAAGTTGTAAGCCTTCAGTAGACTCCAGAGTTCCCAAATAGTTACATGAGATTCTGCCAGCACAGTTTTTGTCTGGGTGGTGAAACAGATTTCTGATGCTTCCTACTCTGTCTTCTTCCCAGAATCCTCCAGGTTTTATAGTTTTTAGTGTGCCTTCACATTTATTCTTTGTGATAAATTTGCAAGGCAGGTTACTGCAGTCACTCACTTGATAGATAAGAAAGCTTAGTGGCTTGCCCACAACTATACAACTGATATATAACAGAGCCAGCACTCAAATCCATGTTTCTTTTAATCTTCAGCACCCTCTACTTTGATATAGTAAAGACTAAATAGTTAATGTAGAAATCAGAGAAGCAGGTGGGGCATGGTGGCTCACGCCTGTAATCCTAGCACTTTGGGAGGCTGAGGTGGGTGGATCACTTCAGGTCAGGAGTTGAAGACCAACCTGGCCAACATGGTGAAGCCCATCTCTACTAAAAATATAAAAATTAGCCAGGCACTATGGCACACACCTGTAATCTCAGCTATTCAGGAGGCTGAGTCACGAGAATTGCTTGAACCCAGGAGGCAGAGGTTGCAGTGAGCCAAGATCACGCCACTGCACTTCAGCCTGAGTGAAGGAGTGAGACTCTGTCTTAACCAAAAAAGAGCCTGTATAGCCAAGACAATCCTAAGCAAAAAGAACAAAGCTGGAGGCAACACGCTACCTGACTATTCTACAAGGCCACAGTAACCAAAACATCATGGTACTGGTAACAAAACAGATATATAGACCAATGGAACAGAACAGAGGCCTCAGAAGTAACACCACACATCTGCAACCATCTGGTCTTTGACAAACCTGACAAAAACAAGAAATGGGGAAAGGATTCCCTATTTAATAAATAGTGCTGGGAAAACTGGCTAGCCATATGAAGAAAGCCGAAACTGGATCCCTTCCTTACACCCTGTACAAAAATTCACTCAAGATGGATTAAAGACTTAAATGTAAGACCTAAAACCATAAAATCCTAGAAGAAAACCTAGGCAATACCATTCAGGACATAGGCATGGACAAAGACTTCATGACTAAAACACAAAAAGCAATGGCAACAAAAGCCAAAATAGACAAATGGGATCTAATTAAACTGAAGAGCTTCTGCGCAGCAAAAGAAACTACCATCAGAGTGAACAGGCAACCTACAGAATGGGAGAAAATGTTTGCAATCTACCCATCTGGCAAAGGACTAATATCCAGAATCTACAAAGAATTTAAACAAATTGACACACACACAAAAAAAACCCATCACCAAAGGATATGAAGAGACACTTCTCAAAAGAAGACATTTATGCACCAATAGACACATGAAAAAATGCTCATCATCACTGCTCATCAGAGAAATGCAAATCAGAACCACAGTGAGATACCATCTCATGCGAGTTATAATGGTGATCATTAAAAAGTCATGAAACAACAGACACTGGAGAGGATGTGGAGAAATGGTAATGCTTTTACACTGTTGGTGGGAGTGTAAATTAGTTCAACCATTGTGGAAGACAGTGTGGCAATTCCTCAAGGACCTAGGGCTAGAAATACCATTTGACCCAGCAATCCCATTACTGGGTATATACCCAAAGGATTAGAAATCATGCCACGATAAAGACACATGCACACGTATGGTTATTGAGGAACTATTCACAATAGCAAAGACTTGGAACCAACCCAAATGTCCATCAATGATAGACTAGATAAAGAAAATGTGGCACATATACACCATGGAATACTATGCTGCAATAAAAAAGGATGACTTCGGACAGGAGAGCCAAGATGGCCGAATAGGAACAGCTCTGGTCTACAGCTCCCAGCCTGAGCGACACAGAAGACGGGTGATTTCTGCATTTCTGTTTGAGGTACCGGTTTAATCTCACTAGGGGGTGCCAAACAGTGGGTGCAGGACAGTCAGTGAAGGGCACTGTGCGCGAGCCAAAGCAGGGCGAGGCATTGCCTCACTCAGGAAGTGCAAGGGATCAGGGAGTTCCCTTTCCTAGTCAAAGAAAGGGGTAACAGATGGCACCTGGAATATCGGGTCAGTCCCACCCTAATACTGTGCTTTTCCAATGGGCCTGGAAAACGGCCCACTAGGAGATTGTGTCCCGCACCTGGCTCGGAGGATCCTATGCCCACGGAGTCTCGCTGATTGCTAGCACAGCAGTCTGAGATCAAGCTGCAAGGCGGCAGCGAGGCTGGGGGAGGGGCGCCCGCCATTGCCCAGGCTTGCTTAGGTAAACAAAGCAGCCAGGAAGCTCGAACTGGGTGGAGCCCACCACAGCTCAAGGAGGCCTGCCTGCCTCTGTAGGCTCCACCTCTGGGGGCAGGGCACAGACAAACAAAAAGTCAGCAGGAACCTCCATAGACTTAAATGTCCCTGTCTGACTGACAGCTTTGAAGAGAGTAGTGGTTCTCCCAGCATGCAGCTGGAGATCTGAGAACAGACAGACTGCCTCCTAAAGTGGGTCCCTCACCCCTGAGTAGCCTAACTGGGAGGCACCCCCCCAGTAGGGACAGACTGACACCTCACTCGGCCGGGTACTCCTCTGAGACAAAACTTCCAGAGGAACTATCAGACAGCTGAATTTGTGGTCTCACGAAAATCCGCTCTTCTGCAGCCACCGCTGCTGACACCCAGCCAAACAGGGTCTGGAGTGGACCTCTAGTAAACTCCAACAGACCTGCAGCTGAGGGTCCTGTCTGGTAGAAGGAAAACTAACAAACAGAAAGGACATCCACACCAAAAACCCATCTGTACATCACCATCATCAAAGACCAAAAGTAGATAAAACCACAAAGATGGGGAAAAAACAGAGCAGAAAAACTGGAAACTCTAAAAAGCAGAGCATCTCTCCTCCTCCAAAGGAATGCAGTTCCTCACCAGCAACAGAACAAAGCTGGATGGAGGATGACTTTGATGAGTTGAGAGCAGAAGGATTCAGACGATCAAACTACTCTGAGCTATGGGAGGAAATTCAAAACAATAGCAAAGAAGTTAAAAACTTGGAAAAAAATTAGAAGAATGGATAATTAGAATAACCAATGGAGAGAAGGGCTTAAAGGAGCTGATGGAGCTGAAAGCCAAGTTTCGAGAACTACGCGAAGATTGCAGAAGCCTCAGTAGCAGATGCGATCAACTGGAAGAAAGGGTATCACTGATGGAAGATGAAATGAATGAAATGAAGTGAGAAGGGAAGTTTAGAGAAAAAAGAATAAAAAGAAATGAACAAAGCCTCCAAGAAATTTGGGACTATGTGAAAAGACCAAACCTACGTCTGATTGGTGTACCTGAAAATGACGGGGAGAATGGAACCAAGTTGGAAAACACTCTGCAAGATATTATCCAGGAGAACTTCCCCAATCTAGCAAGGCAGGCCAACATTCAGATTCAGGAAATACAGAGAACACCACAAAGATATTCCTCGAGAAGAGCAACTCCAAGACACATAATTGTCAGGTTCACCAAAGTTGAAATGAAGGAAAAAATGATAAGGGCAGCCAGAGAGAAAGGTCGGGTTACCCACAAAGGGAAGCCCATCAGACTAACAGCTGATTTCTTGGCAGAAACTCTACAAGCCAGAAGAGAGTGGGGGCCAATATTCAACATTCTTAAATAAAAGAATTTTCAACCCAGAATTTCATATCCAGCCCAACTAAGCTTGATAAGTGAAGGAGAAATAAAATACTTTACAGACAAGCAAACGCTGAGTGATTTTGTCACCACCAGGCCTGCCCTAAAAGAGCTCCTGAAGGAAGCACTAAACATGGAAAGGAACAACTGGTACCAGCCCCTGCAAAAACATGCCAAATTGTAAAGACCATCGAGGCTAGGAAGAAACTGCATCAACTAACGAGCAAAATAACCAACTAACATCATAATGACAGGATCAGATTCACACATAACAATATTAACGTTAAATGTAAATGGGCTAAATGCTCCAATTAAAAGACACAGACTGGCAAACTGGATAAGGAGTCAGGACCCATCAGTGTGCTATATTCAGGAAACCCATCTGACGTGCAGAGACACACATAGACTCAAAATAAAGGGATGGAGGAAGATCTATCAAGCAAATGGAAAACAAAAAAAGGCAGGGGTTGCAATCCTAGTCTCTGATAAAATAGACTTTAAACCAACAAAGATGAAAAGAGACAAAGAAGGCCATTACATAATGGTAAAGGGATCAATTCAACAAGAAGAGCTAACTATCCTAAATATATATGCACCCAACAGAGGAGCACCCAGATTCATAAAGCAAGTCCTGAGTGACCTACAAAGGGACTTAAACTCCCACACAATAATAACGGGAGATTTTAACACCCCACTGTCAACATTAGACAGATTCAAGAGACAGAAAGTTAACAAGGATATCCAGGAATTGAACTCAGCTCTGCACAAAGTGGACCTAATAGACATCTACAGAACTCTCCACCCCAAATCAACAGAATATACATTTTTTTCAGCACCACACCACACCTATTCCAAAATTGACCATGTAGTTGGAAGTAAAGCTCTCCTCAGCAAATGTAAAAGAACAGAAATTATAACAAACTGTCTCTCAGACCACAGTGCAATCAAACTAGAACTCAGGATTAAGAAACTCACTCAAAACCGCTCAACTACATGGAAACTGAACAACCTGCTCCTGAATGACTATTGGGTACATAAAGAAATGAAGGCAGAAATAAAGATGTTCTTTGAAACCAACGAGAACAAAGACACAACATACCAGAATCTCTGGGACACATTCAAAGCAGTGTGTAGAGGGAAATTTATAGCACTAAATGCCCACAAGAGAAAGCAGGAAAGATCCAAAATTGACACCCTAACATCACAATTAAAAGAACTAGAAAAGCAAGAGCAAACACATTCAAAAGCTAGCAGAAGGCTAGAAATAACTAAAATCAGAGCAGAACTGAAGGAAATAGAGACACAAAAAACGCTTCAAAAAATTAATGAATCCAGGAGCTGGTTTTTTGAAAAGATCAACAAAATTGATAGACCACTAGCAAGACTAATGAAGAAGAAAAGAGAGAAGAATCAAATAGATGCAATAAAAAACGAAAAAGGGGATATCACCACCGATCGCACAGAAATACAATCTACCATCAGAGAATACTACAAACACCTCTATGCAAATAAACGGGAAAATCTAGAAGAAATGGATAAATTCCTTGACAAATACACCCTCCCAAGACTAAACCAGGAAGAAGTTGAATCTCTGAATAGACCAATAACAGGTTCTGAAATTGTGGCAATAATCAGTAGCTTACCAACAAAAAGAGTCCAGGACCTGATGGATTCACAGCTGAAGTCTACCAGAGGTACAAGGAGGAACTGGTACCATTCCTTCTGAAACTATTCCAATCGATAGAAAAAGAGGGAATCCTCCCTAACACATTTTATGAAGCCAGCATCGTCCTGATACCAAAGCCTGGCAGAGACATAACCAAAAAAGAGAATTTCAGACCAATATCCTTGATGAACATTGATGCAAAAATCCTCAATAAAATACTGGCAAACCGAATCCAGCAGCACATCAAAAAGCTTATCCACCATAATCAAGTGGGCTTCATCCCTGGGATGCAAGGCTGGTTCAACATATGCAAATCAATAAATGTAATCCAGCATATAAACAGAACCAAAGACAAAAACTACATGATTATCTCAATAGATGCAGAAAAGGCCTTTGACAAAATTCAACAACGCTTCATGCTAAAAACTCTCAATAAATTAGGTATTGATGGGACATATCTCAAAATAATAAGAGCTATCTATGACAAACCCACAGCCAATATCATGCTGAATGGGCAAAAACTGGAAGCATTCCCTCTGAAAACTGGCAAAAGACAGGGATGCCCTCTCTCACCACTCCTATTCAACATAGTGTTGGAAGTTCTGGCCAGAGCAATCAGCCAGGAGAAGGAAATAAAGGGTATTCAATTAGGAAAAGAGGAAGTCAAATTGTCCCTGTTTGCAGATGACATGATTGTATATCTGGATAACCCCATTGTCTCAGCCCAAAATCTCTTTAAGCTGATTAGCAACTTCAGCAAAGTCTCAGGATACATAATCAATGTACAAAAATCACAAGCATTCTTGTACACCAATCACAGACAAACAGAGCCAAATCATGAGTGAACTCCCATTCACAATTGCTTCAAAGAGAATGAAATACCTAGGAATCCAACTTACAAGGGATGTGAAGGACCTCTTCAAGGAGAACTACAAACCACTGCTCAATGAAATAAAAGAGGATACAAACAAATGGAAGAACATTCCATGCTCATGGGTTGGAAGAATCAATATCGTGAAAATGGCCATACTGCCCAAGGTAATTTATAGATTCAATGCCAACTCCATCAAGCTACCAATGACTTTCTTCATAGAATTGGAAAAAACTACTTTAAAGTTCATATGGAACCAAAAAAGAGCCCGCATCGCCAAGTCAATCCTAAGCCAAAAGAAGAAAGCTGGAGGCATCACGCTACCTGACTTCAAACTATACCACAATGCTACAGTAACCAAAACAGCATGGTACTGGTACCACAACAGAGACAAAGATCAATGGAACAGAACAGAGCCCTCAGAAATGATGCCACATATCTACAACTATCTGATCTTTGACAAACCTGACAAAAGCAAGAAATGGGGAAAGGATTCCCTATTTAATAAATGGTGCTGGGAAAACTGGCTAGCCATATGTAGAAAGCTGAAACTGGTTCCCTTCCTTACACCTTATACAAAAATTAATTCAAGATGGATTAAAGACTTTAATGTTAGACCTAAAACCATTAAAATCCTACAAGAAAACCTAGGCAATACCATTCAGGACATAGGCATGGGCAAGGACTTCATGTCTAAAACAACAAAAGCAATGGCAACAAAAGCCAAAATTGACAAATGGGATCTAATTAAACTAAAGAGCTTCTGCACAGCAAAAGAAACTACCATCAGAGTGAACAGGCAACCTACAGAATGGGAGAAAATTTTTGCAACCTACTCATCTGACAAAGGGCTAATATCCAGAATCTACAACGATCTCAAACAAATTTACAAGAAAAAAACAACCCCATCAAAAAGTGGGCAAAGGACATGAACAGACACTTCTCAAAAGAAGACATTTATGCAGCCAAAAAACACATGAAGAAATGCTCATCATCAGTGGCCATCAGAGAAATGCAAATCAAAACCACAATGAGATACCATCTCACACCAGTTAGAATGGCCATCATTAAAAAATCAGGAAACAACAGGTGCTGGAGAGGATGTGGAGAAATAGGAACACTTTTACACTGTTGGTGGGACTGTCAACTAGTTCAACCATTGTGGAAGTCAGTGTGGCGATTCCTCAGGGATCTAGAACTAGAAATACCATTTGACCCAGCCATTCCATTACTGGGTATATACCCAAAGGACTATAAATCATGCTGCTATAAAGACACATGCACACGTATGTTTATTGCGGCACTTTTCACAATAGCAAAGTCTTGGAACCAACCCAAATGTCCAACAACGATAGACTGGATTAAGAAAATGTGGCACATATACACCATGGAATACTATGCAGCCATAAAAAATGACGAGTTCATGTCCTTTGTAGGGACATGGATGAAACTGGAAACCTTCATTCTCAGTAAACTATCGCAAGGACAAAAAACCAAAGACCGCCTGTTCTCACTCATAGGTGGGAATTGAACAATGAGAACTCATGGACACAGGAAGGGGAACATCACACTCCGGGGACTGTTGCGGGGTGGTGGGAGAGGGGAGGGACAGCATTAGGAGATATACCTAATGCTAGATGACGAGTTAATGGGTGCAGGAAATCAACATGACACATGGATACATATGTAACAAACCTGCACATTGTGCACATGTACCCTAAAACCTAAAGTATAATAATAATTAAAAAAAAAAAAAAAGGGTGAGTTCATGTCCTTTGCAGGGACATGGATGAAGCTAGAAACCATCATTCTGAGCAAACTATCACAAGGACAGAAAACCAAACACCGCATGTTCTCACTCATAGGTGGGGAGTGAACAATGAGAACACTTGGACACAGGGTGGGGAACATCACACACCAGGGCCTGTCAGGGGGTGGGAGGCTGGGAGAGAGATAGGATTAGGAGAAATACCTAATGTAAATGACGAGTTAATGGGTGCAGCACACCAACATGGCACATGTATGCCTATGTAACAAACCTGCACGTTGTGCACATGTACCCTAGAACTTAAAGTATAATTAAAAAAACACACACACACAGAAAGAAATCAGAGAAGCAAAACCTCATCAACCCTTCTAGATACCAGGGAGTAGTACATCAGGATCTGGTGTACAGAGAAGAAGAGTATGAGACGAACCAAGACAGTTCCACTGTTAACAAGTCCATGTGACGCTACCCTCAAAGGTTAAGGAAGCTGAGAGGCCAAAGAAAGAGGCTGATAAATCCAGTTTCTTAGAAAGAAACGTTTAATAGGGTCTTAGGAACAAAAGCTATGTCTTAGGCTGTGGTGAGATAAGAATGGTGGATCCCTGCGCCATTAACCCCCAGACCCAGGACTTGAAAACCATAGGGAAAGAATGTGTAGGACAATTGAAGTCAACCCCTCAGTGAATTGTAAGAATGCGATGTGAATCTACCTAATTCCAGGTTTTATGGTCAAGTGTTGTTTTGACCTAAGGGAAGGATGTACAGTAACAGTAGATAAAGTGGAAATTTTAGAGGCATTTCCAGAACGGGAGTTAATCACAAGTCAACATAGCAGATTAGTATTTAAGATGGAATTGCTTGATTCTCCACAAAAACCAAATACTGGGCCAAGAGAAGAAACTGGAAGTCTGAATTAAAAGCCCCAAAAGCCAAATCCAAAGGAAAATTTGGAGCAAGAGCAGCTGGGGATTTTGTGAAGAGACAAGAGGGCAGACCAGGAATTTGTGAGGTCTGCTTAGCCCAGCCCAACTGTGAAGACCCTTTTGAAAGCTGAGTTCTTTCTCTGCTGATCTCTAAGCCCCATAGCACCCTGAGCCAAAATTTTAACAGGAATAATAAGGTGTTAGATCATTTATTTGCATTTTTCATGGATTACATAGCCATATGTTAAGGTTGTTGTAAGGCTGGTACCATGGTTAGTGGGTATCATATTGGACAACACAGTCAAACATGGATTTTTTTCTTTAAATTTTAACTATATGCACATGTAAAGATATTCAAAGTGCTAAGAAAAATAAAAAGTGAAAAGTAAAAGTATTTTCCCTTGCCTTCCTCTCCACCTCTCTTTCTGCTCTAAAGATATCCACTATTAAAACTTTCTTTTGCATCCATTCAGGAAAATGTGCATCGCAATTTTATATGGACAGGCTTTTCATACATTACATAAAATGATTACACTAGGGATACTCTTTGATATATATATATATATTTAAAAAAATTAAAACTATAACTTGGAGATCTTGATGCAACACTACATTTAGCTCTACTTCCTCCTTTTTAAAGGTTGCCCACTGTTCCATCTTTGGGGAACAGAATTTGTCAGTTCTTTATTCGTATGCTTTTACATTATCTCCAACTTTTTACTAGTCAAGCAATGCTGTAATATACATGGCAACTTATGTATGTGTGTAGGGATAATTCCTAACAGTATAATTGCTGGATCAAAGAATAAGAACAAAACGACTCTCTAAACAGTCCTCCATGATGAGTAGTGTTTCCAAGCAAGGAGGAAATACACAATTTGGGGATAGGATAGTGCATAAACAATAAAGACTGGAGAGAAAAGAAACCAGAGATAAAATAAAGATAAAAAACCCCACCTCTGTCTGTGAGATAAGAAAGGTAAATATTTATATCAATAATTTTAAGAGTGCCCTTTAAAGTTTAATCAGTACAGTCTTTCCTGGGAATGCTTAAGAACAGTGTTTTAAATGTCAATATGTTTATTGCATAAACACATAACTTTTAAAATACATGCTATGGTCTTTATTTTTATTATAAAGATGTTGCAGATTTACTGCATATAATTTGGAAAATGCAAAAAGACTAAAGCAGAAAATAGTTTTCACTCCATCATATCACTATTCAGAGACAACCAATATTGACATTTTAATCTCTTATTTCTGTATATGTATGAATGTTTACACAGTTGAGATTATATTGTATATACAAACTTCCCTTTGCCAATTGTTTCGATTTTAATGATTTTTTTTGTTATTCTTTGCCTGCTTTTTCTTTTTTAAAGATAATAGAAATCTAACATTGTTTTGCAATGAATTTGGATACCAGAATGACATTGACATGGAGAAACCTTTAAATTCTATTCAATGTCAAAGAAGACAAGCCATGGGTATCCCATTCATCATACAATGTGGTGAGTGTTGAAGTCCATTCTAATTACCAAATATTAAGAGTTCTTAAATATGCAAGTCATTGTGTTAAGAAATGAGGGATGAGGGAGACAAAGGTGAGTAAGACATCTTGCTTTCCAGGAGTTTACAGTCTAGAAGAAAGTTGTAAGTGTGAAAATAATGGTAATACAGGGAAAAATAAGGTAAATGATATAATAGAGACAAATAATTATTTGAGGGTTCGAAGAAAAGGATGGGGGAGTAGAGGCATGATTCTATGATGGAGTAGCATTTGTGATAGTCTTTAAAATAGTTTCAGGCCAGGCATGGTGGCTCATGCGTATAATCCTAGCACTTTGGGAGGCTGAGGTGGGTAGATTGCTTGAGCTCAGGAGTTCAAGACCAGCCTATGCAACATGGCAAAACCCTGCCTCTACAAAAAATACAAAAATTAGCCAGGCACGGTGGTGCACACCTGTGGTCCCAGCTACTTGAGAGGCTGAAGTGGGAGGATCGCTTGAGCCTGGGAGGTTGAGGCTGTGGTGAGCTGTGATTGTGCCTCTGCACTCCACCCTGTCTCAAAAAAATAATAAATAAATAAATTAAAATAGAATTTTGATAGGCAGAGATGAAGAGTAGGGAAATGTGAGTTAATATCAGGTGTACACTTCAGCTAAAATGTTTGTGAAAGAGTAATAGAAAGAGCCATCTTTCTATTTTTAATATGTAACGCTGTTTAATACATAGTAGGAATTTAGTAACTGACAACTGAATCACTGAACAATGAATAAATAATACGACAAAAGTATTAGGTTGGGTAAAGATGTTAGAGATTCTTGAATGTCAGGATAAGGTTTTACTTTGATAAGCAAGCAGGAGGTATTGGAATTTTTTCCATAGGAGGATAATTACATTCAGCACTTATTGATATGTTTTCCAGCCACTACACAAAGGGGTAGGGAATTAAAGACAGTCTCTAATATCTGTAACTAACAGCTCAGTAGAGAAAAACAGACGAGCAAACAAAAAAGCAGCCTATAGTGTGTAAAACTCTGTAGAAGTATTTACACAGCCCTCGGGGAGCACCTCCCCAGCCTTTTGCCTGGGAGTATTCCAAGGAAGACCTGACTGGTCAGAGGTAACTTGTAGTTAAAGTTGTTCTGGCAGCTCAATGAAGGATGACTTGGTGAAGGGCTAGAACAGGAGACTATTGTTGTAATCTAGGATTCAGGTGACGAATTATAAATGTCTGAATGAAGGTGTGGCAGTGAGAGTTAAAAGAATCATACATGACAGATACTTAGAAGGTATAATTGAGGAAATTGATGACAGTATGTGACAGCCTGTCACATGCTAATAATAATGGAGAACAATTACTGTGATTTTGATTTGTACCAGGTACTGTTAAGATCCAATCTCCAGTACCCAAGAGCTATACGAAATTGGGCAAATTGTTTAACTTCTTTAAGTCTCAGTTTCTTCTTTAATGAAATGAGATTAATACTTGTAGCTACATTATAGAGTTTTAAGAATAATGTGAATTAATAAAGTTTACTAAGTGCTAAGGATAGTGTCTAGCAGTGTTGGTTTTTATGATGATGATGAGGAGGATGTCATTTCATTCTCAGTAACTTTTAGATAAGTACTAATATAATATTAATCTTTTAATAGATAATGGTACTGAAATATAAGAAGTTAAATAATTTGTCCAAGATCATAGAGGTGGTAAGAGGTGGAGCTGTTCAAGTTCTTAACCTTTGTGTATACTGACTGTCTCTGCCTTAGATGAAAGAGACAAGTGTTAACCTACGAGCCGTTAGCAGTGTGTCTAGAGGGAATTCAGGATTAAATCTAAGTGTAGCCTGGAGAGGGAAGTGTGCCTTCGTCCTAAAGGCAAGGAAGGACTGTTTGGGAAAGTGGGTGAAGAAATCAGAAACCATAGACTGGAGAGGGGAATAAGAACAGAAGAAAGTACAGAAGAAAATGTGTATATGGTTCAAAAAACTAACTTACTTTCCTTCCTTCCTTCCTTCCTTCCTTCCTTCCTTCCTTCCTTCCTTCCTTCCTTCCTTCCTTCCCTTCTTTCTTTCTTTCAATTTAATTTTATACTAGTTGAGACCATGGTTTTCCTTCTTATGTTAATCATGTAGTTGGAGACAAAAAGTGGTGGTGTCAGCAGACAGGTAGTAGGTCAGAGAAAATGGGAGAGTCAAGTCACTGAAATTCTTAATTTGGTTTCAGAAGAGGTGAAGTGGATGTATTATTTAAGGTTCTTTTGGCTGAAAGTAGTAGAAACTAACTGGAGGGAACTGAGATAATAATAACTTGTTGGTGGGGTCCTGAAGTAGCTCATAGAACCCTAGAATAGATGTGCCATCAAGAATAATGGTATACGATGAAGGATTCACTTGTCTTTGGATTGAGAGATACCTCATACTTTTGGTATGTGCAAACTGACATCTTACTGTGATAGATTCATTTCTGATCTCTTTTCTGTGCCATTTTGTTTTGATTCTCAGATCTTTGTCTTAAATGGAGAGTCTTGCCTTCCTCTACTAATTATCAGGAAAAAGAATTTTTTGACGTTTGGATTTGTGCTAATAATCCCAACCGCTTGGAAAACAGGTATTTTTGATTATTTTCCAAAATTCTTTATTCATTTTTAATTTCTAAAGTTCATATGTATGAACCTTGAAAATGTCAATCTATAGTATAGATTTTAGCTTAGTATCTGGTATCTCTTCAAACTCTTTCTAATGCCCTGCTACCTGTGCAAAGATTATTTCATTGGTGTGCTTTTCCATGAAATAATAGAGATCTGGGTATAACTATCTGAAGACGTTGGGGTGTGCAGCTCTGCACTTCCACCCATGGGAGACCACAACCTGGTACTTAAGAGTTCTTCCTTCCAGTTCATTTTCATACAACATATGTCCTTATTGTACAGGAATGTTACTCAGAGAGTGTCTCCAGGGGCATTAAACTGTTAGACCATATGCTTTTTCTGCTTAAATCATATATTGATTTCATTGCTTTACACTCTTGGAGGAAAAAGTTCAGACTAAAACAGGAAAAAGACTGATTAAATATTGAAGGATGTCAATGTTATTACAAGCCCTTTTAGACTAATATTTTCCCCCATAGGGAAAATGGGTAGTATTCCCCTTTAACAAAGGCATCCCTAAGTCAAGCATTGCTTTTCCATGCAGTCTGTTCTAAGTCCTTTTAGCTGGATATGTGAATCAATATTTTTAATATAGACATTAGGGTAATAACTCCTGTTTGGTTATTTTTTATCTAGCTCTGAAATCAGAAGAGCAAAAAGATAAAAGAAAAAGAAAACATTTGGGAACTGCTGCTAAAACCCCTTTCACCTAGAGTCCCCAGGTTATTTATATTTAGAGACTGAAGAAAAATGTCAGAGGTGGCAAAGGCTCTTAGATTTCTCATAGCCCAGGTTTTTTTGTATCCGTTTCTTGTTTTGCAATGCAACCTTGTTTTTCCCAAATAAAAACTTGCCACAGAACCCAAAAATAAAGTAGATAAATGCAAAACTGTCCTAATTGAATTGGAGGCTGGGAACCAAAGGTATCCACTTTTTATTTCTGTTCCCTACTCTGCAGAAAGCCTAGAGCTCCAGGGACCATGATTATAAAACACTGATCTTTTCTTCTTTATTTTGGAAAAATGAGAATTAAAACCCAAATCCAGGCTAAGAAACCTATGTATGAAGCCATTGGCCAAGATCTTCTGTTTCCTAACCTGCGTTCATCCCCACTTGGGACTTAAATATCTCCCCAATAGGAACAAAGTGTTGGCTCGGTTTCAATATTAAGAATAGTTAATCATATGAACTTACCATGAACTAAGAACTTTCATATAGTCTAGGATTGTATTTAGAGTTCAGACTCTGGAGACAGACTGCCTGGGTTTGACTCCTGGTTCTATTAGCTGTGAAATCTCAGAAATTATATAACCTCCCTTTAACTCAGCTTCCCATACACTGGAATGTGGTATATGTACTATAGGATCTTTATGCATCTTCTCTGGATCCAGCTAAGCCCCATTGTTAGGACAATCTGCTGAAAGTCCCTGCTCACTAGAGGCCCTTGATCCCGGAATTTAGGCTGCTTCCCACAGATGTAACCCAATCCCTAGGATTTCTTTTTTTTTTTTTTTTTTGGGACCGAGTCTTGCTCTGTCACCCAGACTGGAGTGCAGTGGCGCGATCTCGGCTCACTGCAAGCTCCGCCTCCCGGGTTGACGCCATTCTCCTGCCTCAGCCTCTCCGAGTAGCTGGGACTACAGGCGCCCGCCACCACGCCCGGCTAATTTTTTGTATTTTTAGTAGAGACGGGGTTTCACTGTGGTCTCGATCTCCTGACCTCGTGATCCGCCCGCCTCGGCCTCCCAAAGTGCTGGGATTACAAGCGTGAGCCACCGCGCCGGGCCCTTAGGATTTCTTAGACCAGTCTAGGGCACTCTCAGACCTACAGAACTGGGAAGCTGTCCCCTGCAGTTTCCCTTACCTTCAGCTTACTGTTGTCCCTGCATTGGCACAGACTCACCCCCTTCTGAAAAGTAACAGTACCATCTCAGAGCATTGTAAAATTAGTTTCAAAGCTGTATTAATTCTGTCTCTCTTTAAAAATTTAATTTTTAATTTGTATGAGTACATGATAGGTATATATATTTGTGAGGATATAAGATATTTTTATAAGGTATATAGTATGTAATAATCACATCGGGGTAAATGGAGGTATTCATCACCTCAAGCATTTATCATTTCTTTGTGTTAGAACATTTCAAATAATGCTTTTAGTTATCATAAAATGTATAATGAGCTATTGTTGATTGTAGTCACCTTGTTGTGCTATCAAATACAAGATCTTATTAATTTAATTCTGTCTCTTTTACGCATAAGAACAGTGCCACTTGTGATGAGTGGCTAGATAAATTTAGCCATGTTGACAGAAAACTGATGGACCTTAAAAGTCTAAAATGCAAAAAAGTTTTCTTATATTTATAATTTTCTTAAGTCCTTGATTCTTTAAATATACTGACATGATATTAACCATCTGTGTTTTATTTTCACTGAAAAGATGGTGACAAAAATATGCTTAAAGTGGCAGCAAGAGATTTAAGGGAGATGTAAAGAAAAATTGATTAAAAGGGCAGTTAATTGAGATTTGTCACTTCCTTCATGGGAGCTCATTAAAGGTGATGTAGATATGATGATTCCCAAGGAGGGGGAAGAAATTAATCTGATGACCTCGCTCAGTTCTTTGATTCAAAATGGTAGGATGGGCCATCTATACCTTGAGAATATGCTTCAAAATACATTATTGCTAGGCAAAACCCTTGACATATGCACCATTGGATTTGGATAGAATCACTTAAAATAAGTGTATTAAAGTGATGACAAGTATAATTATTTATTAGGGAATAGTCTACGAGTAGGGGGACAGAGTAATGGGGTGAAAAATGTTATTGTCTGTATTTACAGAAAATACGGTTTCTTGTCAGTAGTTAATTGCCAATTGTCAGCAAGGCCATTGCCAACAGACAGCATTTGAATGAACAATGTGTAACTAGAACTTGGGCTGGAAACATAGTAATAACTTTCTCTTACTTTGCAATTATATATGCTATCTCATTCCATTTTTATAAAAGGCCTATGAACTTTCCCCATTTCTCAGAGAAGAAAATAGAGAGGCTAAGAAAGGATTAGTGACTTGCCCAGAATTCTTCACTACAGCTGAAACTGGAAGCCAAGTTTCTGACGCATAACCTGTACTCTTCCTGCCTTACCACGTTGTCTGTTGGAAGGCATCTTTTTCCATTTCAGGAAGCCTAGTTTCACTCAGATACTTTTTAGTGGACAAAATACATCTTACAAATGGTAGTATTCAGTAACCCGGACAGGGTAAGGTGGAGCCATTCTTTTTTCAAACAGTAGGAGCCTGGTTTTGTTTTCCACTTCAAGCACAGAGGGAGGCTATACATTTTTGACACAGTATCTGAGAAATAGCTATCAGTATGCTTCCATTACATTCATACTATGCACTTATCTGCATTGAAAATAGGGATTACCAGCAGAGAAAAAATGATGCCTATTACTTGGCTGAACCAAAAATGTCTGAATTTTGAAAAGGATGTTAAAAAATATCCATGGATTATATTGCATATTAAAGTGTAATTCATTTCCAAACATCATTAAATGAAGACAATTGAATGAATTGCATTCTAATAAAATGCTTGAGGTTTCTTCCTTCTGAATAAAAACAGTGTTGTCACAGGTTCTTTTCTGAAATGAAATAGAAGCCTATATAGTGCCACCCCACAGATATCCTCAGATCAACACTGTGGGTTTCCGTATATATAGAAGTTGTCCCTAGGATTTGTTTATCTAGCACCTTTCTTTGAAAATAACGATAATAACAAACACCATATGTGGGTGGAATTAAGTGTTTTTTCACAGTAGTACCTGAATTTGATTGTAGTTCCTAACTCTTCTCTGTTGGTATGGGGCAAGAAAAATATATGCTGTAGCCCTGAAAAACAGAGAAATGGTGGGTCTCATCTGCCTCCCTTTTCCCTCACTGTTTCAGATGGGAGAAAGTCTCTCTCGATCCTCAGCCTCCTCCTCCCTTGCCTGGCCTAACACCCATGTATTTTCTGTGGACTTTGTCCCTCCTCTTTTTGGTAGCTCAGTGGAACTCCTCCCCTCCCTACCCCCAATCAATAATAGAAAACTCCGTGACCTAGAGCGGGCTTGAAGAACTGACCTAAGCATCTTACGACACTACTGCATGTTCCCCTCCATTCCCTGAATCAAAGCTATGCCCAGTAGGAGCTGAACTTCTTGTCTGTATCAAGCCCTGGTACCAAAGTGAACAAAATAATATCTTACTTTTTCAGCAGTTTGGCTGACTCAGTTCCCCAGTACATAACCACAAAAACAAAAGTAAGAAAAGGAAAAATGGCCTCAAACCTTCCAAACCATATGCTTTGAGGGTTATTAGTATTTTTTTGTAATTATAACAAGGGATGTACTCATCCATAGCCTGTTTATTGTTCATTTACAAATCATTCTACGTTATTATGTATTTACTAACCCACAAGTTATTAGAACAGCATATCCGTAAGGCTGGAAAGCAGGTACTCTTATGGCAGCAGAGCACTTGGGCAGGATGCTGCAGTCAGGACCAGTGGGCGATTTGGGGAAGGGGTTCTAACACATCTCATTACCTCCCGAGGTTATTGCTGAATCCTACATCACATCACGTAGTCACGGGTCTTCACAGTGATCCTGGGTCATCAAACAGATAATCCATATGTTTCAGAGGCATAATTATTTGCTATATTTTAAAGAGACATTTATATTTCGCTACCATTTTTTTGGGGGGGGGAATGGCAGTGATGAGATAAGCTCAGTGATCTAAAATAATTTTTGCAAAAGGCCTCATTTTATGATAATGTAGAATAAGTGAAGCATTAGCAATATAATTAATGCTTTCCCATCCTCGCAAATATATGCTACTGTCCACATTTTTTATTAGGCTGTTTTCCATGCAGATTGGAGATTTAAGGTTATTTATTATCGAAAGCCACGAATGCAATGCTTTTCCTTTCTATTTGAATTTTGGATATATGACATAAAGAGTAACCCCTTGTAGAAGTAAATCATCTTTTACAGACAGTAAGTAGTTTTATATTTCTCCTGATGTTAATCTTGTACTTGTTGATTCTGAAGTTGTCATCAGATAGAATGTCTACCTTCCATCCCACTGGGCACCATAAGCACAATATCACCATCAAAAAATGAGAAAGAGAAGCAACTTAGAGAGTCGGTCCTAAAGTATCAAGATAGACTGGCAGAACAGCAGCCACAGGTGAGTTGTGATTAATTCCTCCCTAATTCTACTGTGACCCTTTAACTGTTGGTTTCATATGTGCAAATTGACTAAAGTGGTTTACACAATAAAATGTGTATACTCTTTTTTCTGTCCTTTTTGACATCTTTTAATTTTGGATCTAAGACCTGTTCTAGAGGGTGAAGTTTGTAAAAAAAAAAAAATACTGTATATGTGATATCTAAGCCTATCTACACAACAATGCATGTGAGAAATAGGGACATTTATTTCTACTCCACAGCTGCACATAGAGCCTTATAGAGTCAGCCAGCATGTCCAACGTCATGTGGTCAAGGCGCAACACAAGTTTGTGTAACTCCAAAGGTTAGGCTGTTTTTATTTCATTCTTCCCTGAGGGAGGGTTTTAAGGTAAAGAGTTCTTTTAAAAAACATTAACCTATTAACTTAGAAAGTCAAAGTCATATCTAATTGTTAAGAAAATTCAATAAATAAAACATTACTATCAATCAACATGACAATTTCGAGTGTAAGAAAATGTGGTATGTAGAAAAACTATTTTATTTTCTTGACTAATAATTAAATCTCTATAGATTTAGCACATAAATTCATCATTTTTTAAATGTGTAGCCTCTCGGCTTCCTCAAATAGCACTTGTAGCATATGTCCAAATGTGTGGACACTTCTATAGATGTCAGGAAATAAAATGCTTATTAAAATAGAAAATTCAATGATGAAGTGGGAGTTAAGCTCCCCAGCCATAGCAGCTTATAGTAAGTGTTTTCCTGGGCTCATAGAAGATTACTTTTTTACCTCACTTAGCTTGCTAGGGTTCTGCAGTGCAAGTCAGATACCACCTGAGATTACAACTAAAGAAACCAGAGCCTTCCTTTTTACCCTGGAGTCTTAGGGTCTCTCTTGGAAAGATACTGAGAGTCACTTTGGAAACACATTCTTCTAAGCACTCCCCACCTCCAAAAAGTGGCTCAACTTTCTACAGTTTTTAAGGCCTTTAGTCATGGTTTCTTGTCAGACAAAAGTCAGAAATAAAGATTTCACAGACTTTTAATAAATAATTAGGTACATTCAGATCTTTTTGTTATGAAATATTTTAATTTCATATTTAATTATTTTATAATTATTCTTATATAGTTATTCTCATATAGTAATTTCTTATTTACCACACTTGGTAGCTTTGTGAAGGCATTCAGCACATTATGAATTGATTGCATCTTTATTGCCATCTCTGGACATTGCAGTCATAGCCAACCCCAGTATACTAATAATGCCAGTCATCAAGACTTAATTAGCTTGTTGTTTGTTTAGGATTGGATGTTGTATTCATCATTGAGGTAGAGAATCTGATGGCAGCTGGTGGAATAGCAGATTTGGGCCAACAGTTCTGTTTATTTTCTTTTCTTGGTAGTTGATTTTTTTTCATAAGATTTAAGCCAAGGTTATAGATTCAGTTTGTTTCAAATGTAAACAAAGAAATTTAGCAGTACTTATATAGAAATTCACTGCCAGTACTTCAAAGGACATAAGAATCCACTCCATCCTCCTTTTTCCTTTTGCAAAAGGAAAATTTTACAAAATCCTTTTGTGAAAAGATTCCTAACATCTTTTACATACTTTCTAGTACTCAGGGCTTGTAACTGACCCTGCTTTTGTGGTAACCAAGGAAAGCTTTGGGTTGAGGTTCACTCAACCAAAGGCAATCAGTTGATTTTGAGGTGATCATTGAGCACATACTTGCCCTCAGGTCTGTCCCAGGCTGGGAATTACGGGGAATACAGAGTATCTGTAATACCAAAATGTAAGTTCCGTGAGAGCAGGGATAGTCTTGGTTTCACTTACTGTGAATCTGTATCAACCAAGACAGTGCCTGGCATATTACTAGGTACTTAATAGGTAGTTGAATCAATAAGTAAAACATGCCCTCAGATATTATACAGTCTTTTTGTGGACCAAGTCTAACAGCTATTTAAAAATGAGCAAGCACTATAAAGTAATATTAATTCAAATGTGTTTTCTTATTGTAACTGACACTGCAATAGAAGTTTACTGCAGGAGATAGGGCAGCTTCAATCAAAGGAAGTTGTATAGGGGGGTTGGGCGCGGTGGCTCACACCTGTAATCCCAGCATTCTGGGAGGCTGAGATGGGCAGATCACTTGAGGTCAGGAGTTTGAGACCAGCCTGGCCAACATGGTGAAACATCATCTCTACAGAAAATGCAAAAAAATTAGCTGGGTGTGGTGGCTTATGCTTGTAATCCCAGCTACTTCAGAGGCTGAGGTGGGAGAATCCTTTGAACCTGGGAGGCAGAAGTTGCAGTGAGCCCACGCCACTGCATTCCAGCCTGGGGGAAAGAGCGAGACTCTGTCTCAAAAAAAAAAAAAAATCAAAGAAAGTTATATAGGGGAAGTGACACTTGTATCTTGAAGTCTATTTAGGATAAATAGAGGGAAAAGGATAGGGCATTTCAGGCGAGAAAAACAACCTAAAGGAACACTTGAGATGAGCACTGATTTGTTCTTTCATGGAACCAGTCACTTAAATTACATGCTAAGCTTACATATTTTAAAAATTAAACTCAGTATTTGTGTGGTATCTCTCTTTTAAAAATGGTGTGACTTGTTATAACGATGCAACTCCCATATAGTTATAATATGGTAATTACTGAACAGAAGACCTCTGAAAGATGACCTCGATTCGTCCTTTCACAAAAATAATCCATGAACGTGTTCAGAAACTATGTTTTGGTAATATTTATCTGATGTCAAAAATAAGACTAAAAACCATGCAGTGTTCAGTGTAAATCTCCTGTCCTCCTTCTAAAACCCTTTAGAAGAAGTTTTGGAATGTGATATAAGAAAGGATGGGAAAGCTAGAAAAACAGGGCATCATTGGCCCCATTCAGTTTCAGGTGTAGGCTAGACATCACCAAAAAAATCAAGAACTGGCTAGTTTATTACTATGATTCACTGTATGTCTATCGTTGGTGTCCATTCGCCCATTGAGTTTCACAGAATCATACAATATATGCCACGTAATTATTATTTGCCCACCTCCTGTTTTCTTTTCCTCCCTCCAACTCCCAATGACCACTTATCCATTGACCAGACCTGCGTAGTGAATATAAAAATGACCTAAACTTGCACACCCTATCTCAACTGTCTTGCATTTCAGCTTTAATAGTAGCAGGCATCTTGATCTGGAAAATGAAGGGTTGACTAGGTAAATCAAAGATCTTTCTGGATTTTAGGTTCTATGGGTATCTAATGATTAGATGGTAAGAGAGTTATCCTAATTATTAGATGTCCCATAGGATAAAATGAAGTAGCTAGATCTGAAGGTATCATTTCCACATGGTATCTTATTTAATTCCTGTAACATTCCAGCTAGTTATATCTATTTTAACAAAGAGGAAAGTGAAATCCAAAAAAGTTAAAAATAATTTTAATCAAAGCACATAACTTTAAATGGTGAAGTTGGAATTTATTTCCTTTTTGCCTAATTCCAGCACCATATTTCTCGCAGTCTCATAGGAAAAATACAGACAAAAAGGACATAAGAACATTTACAGTAGCAACAAACTTATATATTGCAAATCATATTTGTTAAGGGAAATACCTAAGTTCAGTAAGCCTAATAGGAGAGCTCAAATTCAAGATCCGTCACCTGTGGTGCATTTTATAGACTAAAGGGGTTGTCCTCCATGTAATTGATAAGCTATGTCAACAAGCCAAGATCCTTGTTATAAATTGTGCTTCTGAATAC
Source organism: Nomascus leucogenys (assembly GCF_006542625.1). Taxonomy (NCBI): domain Eukaryota; kingdom Metazoa; phylum Chordata; class Mammalia; order Primates; family Hylobatidae; genus Nomascus; species Nomascus leucogenys. Next base: position 12,265,625 of record NC_044401.1, read on the forward strand.
AGCCCATCCCCGTCTTTATCCTTCTGAATAGATGAACAAGTAATCTGTTCCTAACTACTTTCAGCTTCATTCCACATTGCCTGCTGTTTTCTATACTGAGTGACAAGTGCCACCTGCTGGCCAAGTGATGAAGCTTTTATTTCCATTGTTTCACTGGATTGCTCAGTTGTAATTGGCATATTAGCTGGATAATTGTTATTTTTCGGTAAACCTAGGCAATAATTTTAAAACCATAATGTTATAAAATAAATTTCTCTGTATTTCAGGACCTCTCCATTCTCAAATTTGCCCCTTTCTCAGATTTAACTTAAAATTTCTCTTCTACCTTCTATTGTATGACAAGGATGATTGTGTCATTATCATGCACACAGAATCTAGTTTTAGTTATACTTTATTCAGAGTTTTATGGTACCATCTAAAATCCACTTAATACCCCAATCATTAAAAGACAGATCATACCTTTCTCCCTGAATTAAGCTACCCTATATTTATCCCTTTATAACCTAAGTGTTAATGAGTAGTGTATTTGCATAAAAATATATTTGTGCAATGTGTGATGAATTGTTTATGTGTCCCCTAGGTCTTTCTGAATTAATCTTTTGTATTTACTATACATTTCTTGGCCTACAGTCCAGGCTGTCTATAATGGGACACTAGTTGCCTTTCTATTAATATAATAGCATTCATTTCTTTCACTCTGTATGGTGCTCCTACTGAGCTTCTCCATGTTCCTTACAAGTGTTCACTTCCATGCTGCTCTGCAGGCCTTTGTTTCTGCATTCTTGTCTGGAGCAGCCTCTGGTCCTTCTCCAGTCCTTCAAGATCCAAAACTATTGCCAATCCCTGTTTGAAGTCTTCTTTCATTTACCTACCTAGAAAAGTGTCTCCTTCCTTCCAGTTCCCTTTGTCCCGTGTGGTTTTTCTTAGAGCATGTTTTACTTCTACCTGGTATTATAGTCACTTTGTGTCTAATATTATAGTTACTTATGTATCTGATCTGTCTGCCATATCAGACTATATGCTTTTTGAAATAAAGGACTATTTCTGTTCATCTTTGCATTCCCAATAGTACCTAGGCCTGCAGCTTTCATGTAATAGGTATTTAGCAAACAATGAAGGATGGAAAGAATAATTTGATTTATGCAGAATTCCTGAAAGGTGAATATTTTATATTCGATTGGATTGGTTGACTCTACATAGGTTAGACTTACCAACTTCTGCATATATTACTGAAGACCAAAATGTTCTTATACCTGGTCACAATAAACTGTTGTATTTGGATTGGAGTACAGAGACCGCATTTGGATTTCATTTGTCATGTTCATAGTCATCCCATCAAATATATAGCCTTTATAAGACTTCATGCCTGGTGAGAAGAAACTCCAGCAATAGAATTCTGTTCTTTTTCAGTGCTCATGTGGACACACATACACACAGAAATGAAATAGTATAATCTGGCAATTCCCACATTGGTTGTTTTAGCAGTAAATGCAGAACAAAGAAGGCTTGCTGAACTTTTAGCTGTGTTTTTCAAATTGAGTGGCATATCTGAGTACAGCTTTGTATGAAGAATGGGAATGCATTTTTCCATGTAGAACTTAATCTTTTTAATGTGTCATTATTGTGTAGGCTGCTGAGGTTTCAAATCTGTATAACTATAGTGACAGATGCCATAGAAAATATATTTATTCTTCAAGAGTGCTTTTCAGCCTCCTTATATAAACTGTCATGATCCAAAATTTGTGACACCTAAAGGCTCTTGTCTAACAAGAGGCTATTCTAGTTATTGTAGATGAAATATTTTACTTTATTACTCTTACTACAAAGATCTCATTTCTCTCTGGTGATGTATTGCTTTTCGAAGAGGGAAAATGCGTAATATATTCACACTTGTGGTTCCTATGCCCTGTATTCATGGCATACCAAATGAGACATTAAACAAATTGCTTATGATTAACTAGTGTACAAGTCCCTTGAAGGCAGGTATCATCTGTTGCGTTCTTCTGTGTACCTCCTACTACCCGACCTGGTGCAATGCTGGTCACAGTAGGTGTCTAACAGGAGTTCAACTCCTTAACTTGCACTGCTTCTCCAAATTATTTTCTTACTCGTCCTTTCTGGAGAAGCTGACGTCATACTTCCTGATGGAACAGCATTCGTGGTTTACTAAACAGACCCAGACAGCACTAATAATTAAAGGGCATCAGAACAGCCTGGCATTGTGGCATAGTGTGGTGCAGGGAACTCAGGACATTCTCAGCTCCTGGCTTCATAAGCAACTTTATTTTGCCATGGGGTTGACACTGAGGAATGCCATCCACTGTTGTCTGCTCCTGGGTTTCACAGAAGTGGCCAAATGCTGTCGTCAAAGGCCAAGAGGACTTTGAGTCCAGAGGGAACACATTTTTCCTCCTAGAAGGACAGCAATAGCTTTGACAGTTGCAGGCAGTCTGGCCACATTACATCCTTCCCCTTGCATGCTAGTCAGTCATTCCTGTTCACATCAGCAGAGATGGAGAGAGGAGTAGAAGTTCAGATGTGTTGCCTGAAATGATTTTCACTACAGGGAATACTAATTTGGGTTTTAATGCAAATACACCTATTTGATCTCTACCCTACAAAAACTCCTTAAGCATCTAAACTCTAGGTACAACCAGTCCCCAGTTAGTGTGCATGTTAATCAGGGACTATCAGAGGCTGCCTGGTGTCCGGGGTACACCTCAGGGCCTGTTCCCTGACTCTGCTCAGAGTAAGATACAAGTCTTTGGCTTCCTTCCGCAGCAGGCTGCTCGCTGCTCTCCTCTCAAGGAAGTCTGTGCCTCCACACCTGTACCCTCTGGGCACCAGCCCACCTGAGTCCTCGTCTCTGAGCTTGAATCCTGTTTTTCAATTTGCTTGACCCAATTTCCTTCTTACTTAGGACCTAACTTTACATTTTGAATTCAGTTTGGGGAACTGTGTTTCGGGACTGTTGTTCTGATTTTGAACTTAAACTTTGTATCTTGTACCCCTGATTCAACCTCATTCAATCCTTGTCCCCGACCATATTTGTGATCTGAATCTGCTCCCTTCCTCTGTCTCAATTCCTGGAGGCTGGAGTAAAATTCATGCTTAATCTTTCTTTCTTTCTGTTTTTTTTTTTTGAGACGGAGTCTCTCTCTGTCGCCCAGGCTGGAGTGCAGTGGCATAATCTCGGCTCACTGCAAGCTCCGCCTTCGGGTTCACGCTATTCTCCTGCCGCAGCCTCCCGAGTAGCTGGGACCATCGGCACCTGCCACCACGCCTGGCTAATTTTTTGTATTTTTAGTAGAGATGGGGTTTCACCGTGTTAGCCAGGATGGTCTCGATCTCCTGACCTCGTGGTCCACCCGCCTCGACCTCCCAAAGTGCTGGGATTACAGGCTCATACTTAATCTTAATTGGGGTCTATTTTTCACCTTGTGCTTTACCAACACGTAATTTAACCTCTCCACTCCTTCAGTTAGTCTTCACCCACCAAGTCCAGCATTCTAACTAGGGTGTAAGGTCTCCTGACACATCAGGGATTTGCATCAAGTCCTAAAGAACTAACTGACATTAGTCCATGAACTTTGCTTCACAAGGGTCTAGAATAACTTTTCCTCCACTTGGCAGGACCCCCCTTGTAGGCACAAGCCAAGACCACTAGGAATAATTTCTGGCATTTGAAAATAAAATGAAGTATTACTTAAAATGCTTCTGAACAGGAGCAGATCTAGTTTGTTTTTGTTTTGTTTTGTTTTGTTTGAGCGTGAGGTTCATACAATTTTTGGGATCCCTTTTAAAACAGAAAATACCAAATTATAAATGTGAAGTTAGGACAGCACCATGGAAGAGGCTTGTGTAAGGGAGGGATGTTGCCGCTTAAGCTTCATATACTTCGTGGTTCACCCACTATTTGTTTTTGCATGTATTATACCATGTGGTCACCGCAGGGTTTTTTTTGTAATAAAGGAGAATTACATATTTTTCATATTTCCAGTTCCCTTCTCTCCAATCTCTCCCCCAAGATTTCCATAATTATGTATACTTTTGGTGAATTATAAAACTACCTAATTCCTGTAACTGTACATAGATGAAGAAACCTAACGAGAAGGATGAATGGCGGGATGAAATGATAGTAACACTTAGAATGTGCCTCTATTAGCAGTGCTCTAAATGCACTGACATTTAATCCTTATTACAATGCTATGATTGTTAGGATTCCTATTTTGTGGATGAGGAAACTGAGTCACAGAGAAATAATCTGCCAAAGAAGGAGTTAGGAAACTGCAGAACCATGATTTCAGCCAATGCAGACTGGCTCCAGACCCCTCATTCTATAAGTAAATTATATTGCCCCTCTGGCCAACGTGACGTAAACAATGTCAGAATGGGGTAGATCTGAAATGTAGGATTGATTCTTAGTTCAAAGCTGTTCGAACGACTCTGCTTTTCTATTTTCAGTTTGGCTCAGTAGCTCTTCGGTGTAAGAGAAGTTGAGAAATTAACTGCTAATAGTAAACATAATTTCTTTTTCTGAGTAGCTCTGTCTATAGTGGGCAGGTTTGGAAGGCAAAGTGACTTTGGAAAGCTTTACAGAAGGAGGAATGCTTAGGAGCTCTTTGAAGAAGGAGATGCAAGCAGCAGGATGTGGTGGACAGCATTCGCCTGGCATTTAGGATCCCTGCCTTTAGGTCCCAGCTCTGTTGTTCATAAGCCAAGTGACCTCAGGCCTGTCTGGTGTCTGTAGTCCTTGATCTGAGTACCACCAGGCCAGTGAAAAGAAGATTAAGACTATATTTTCAGGGATCATGTCGATAGGTCATTTCTAGAGAAGCTTCCCTGAACGTTTAAGGCACAGGAAACCAAGAGGAGGAGGCGCAGCATTCTCTCCTGAGCATGGAACCGGTAAGGGAGGGATGTTGCCGCCTAAGCTTCATATACTTCGTGGTATATGAAGTGTTGCTTCACTGCAGCTGGCCGTTCATTTGCTCTTGGTGATCATTCCTCTCTTCTTTTGGGAGAGGAATAGGGAAAGGACACAGTCGAGGAGTTCCTGTTTAACAAATAAAAAAGGTGGAGGTGAGGAATTAAGCTAGATGTTTGCAAAGACCCATTCAAATTTTAGAACCCGTGAATATTAGTTGCCAATCTTCTATCACAAGCAGTTATGTTTGAAATATCTATATTTACTAATACCATTTTGAATATAAACATCATATTTCTGGAGCAGAGCAAGGTATTATATATAACACAAGGAATCATGCTAATTACCCTTTGCTCTGGTTTTTACCCCTGGAACAATGGATTGGGTGAGAGTCAGATCAGATGATATCTTACAATTTGTACTATAGGCAAAGAACTCCTAAGAAAATGTATCTGGACATTTCTATAGGAGAGTGGCAACCACCCTCTCCACACTCTTTTGCCCTTTGGGAAGGGCCCTGAGTTGTAACTATTACCATTTGGAATATAAACAGATGTCTGGGGGCAGGGGAAGATGAGACTAGTTTCTCCAGCTTTACAATTCTGGTCTTGTCTCTGTGGTCCCAGATTTTATTCCTCCCTTAAAATGTAAACACATATTTCCAGGGAGGTAAATGTCTCTGGAGGCAAATCTCTTCACATGCCCTCTCCACTAATAATCAGTTGCAGATTAAATTCTAAGATTTGTTCTTTTAGTCCAGGTCCCACGTGAAGTAAATTTAATCAGAAAATCCTAACTGTACAGAAACATAAAAGTATTTTCTCTATAGTCCCACAAAGAATTGATAGAAAGTTAGAAAGGAGCATTCTTTACTTTCCAGGGCTGTGAGTCTAAGATTATGGGACTGTCTGTCTGAAAACAATGTCACAATTTTATAGAAATATTCACTCCTGAGATCTACACCAGACAGACTAAACAAGAATCTCTGGGTATGGTGCTTTGGAATTTGCATTTCTGCTGCTTCCCAGATGTATGCACCACCAATATTCACTTCTTTATTCCTGGTTTAAGGATTCTTCAGTTTTTCTACTTCCAGAGACAGTTCATCTTATGCAGCTCTCACTGATTCAGTCTGTGATTTGCAGGACTTTCTGAACTCATAAAGGAATGTAATAGTCTTGCTGGGAGAAGTTATAAGTGTCATTTAAAAATGAATACTGATATTTTCAAGCTTTCTAGGGTAATGATTCTTCTTTGAAATCTGAAAAGATGATGATGATAAAAAAAGATGCTATCGTCGGTAAACAGCTACTCATTAAGTAACTCAGATTTTGAAGTAGGTTAACTGTGTTATTCAGATTTCTATTTTACAAAAATTCAATCAAAGATGTAAGAATGCATTCCTCAAAAAAAGTACGTATGTGATTAAAAAAATGTATTTTTAAAACTATAGTCCAGCCCCAGTCCAGTCCAGCTGAAAATCTTTATCTATTAGTTGAAATGTATCTATTAGTGGAAATCTGTATCTCTAATTAGAACTAGAAGGAAAACTTTTAGGGGAACTATTTACATTTTTCATTTAGGTCAACTTCATTTAGTACACTTAACATCTGCAAATTTAGTGCACTAATTATATGTAAATTGCTCTTTCCACAGAAGGTGCTTCAAAAGATACACCAAAGTATCCTACATTTTGTCTTAATGCTTTAGAAAACTTTCTCCTGATCTTGTGTTTTACTATTTTGCTTTGACTTTTTCACTTCAATTCCATTAGATTATTAAATTAAGTATGCAAGTATTTCCTTTATATCTATTATGATCTAAGCATTGTGCTAAGTCCATTGGGCCTTATAACAGAAAGGCCATTGCCAACCTCAGCAAGATAAGTTTCAGAGGGAAAGCCAGGTGGGAAATGGTGAATGGAAAGTAAAGAAATAGAAGCCATGGGCAATAAGCTGTGTTAGGAAGTTTTGTACTAAAGGAGCAAAGAAACATGGGGTTATAACTAGAGCATTAGGTAGGGTTGAGGTAAATTCGTGGTTAGGAGAGATTAGACAATGTTTCTGGAGTAAGAGGAAAAAGCCAGTAAAATTGAAGAAATACAGCACACAGGTGTGATGAGACCTTTTCCTTTTTTCTTTCTTTTCTTTTCTTTTTTTTTTTGAGATGGAGTTTCGCTCTCTCACCCAGGCTGAAGTGCAGTGGTGCGATCTCAGCTCACTGCAACCTCCGCCTCCTGGGGTTCAAGCGATTCTCCTGCCTCAGCTTCCCTGGTAGCTGGGATTACAGGCACCTGCCACCATGCCTGGCTAATTTTTGTATTTTTTAGTAGAGACAGGGTTTCACCATGTTGGCCAGGCTGGTCTCGAACTCCTGACCTCAAGTCATCTGCCCGCCTCGGCCTCCCAAAGTGCTGGGATTGCAGGCATGAGCCACCATGCCCGGCCTGGGACGTTTTTCATGTAGAGAGTCCAGCAAGGACAGGAAGGAAAGATTACTGGGACCCAGGTGCAGGGTTTAAGTTAGAGCCGGAGGAGGGACATTTTTTCCTCTGAGATTGTGGAAAAAAAGTTAAGGGTGTTCACACACACTTAAAAATCATAATTTTTTTTTCCTTCCTATAAAGAGGAGGCAGGATCATCTGAGTGAAAGAGGCGGGCTTTATATGGAGGGTACAGTAAAGATTTGGAACAATCTTCATGGAGAGGGATACAGAAGTTAGTTAGGGACAAGTGAAAAGATTGTCCAGAAGAGTATGAGAACTATGAATATTTCTTGTAGTGTGGATTCAGTGGTTATATATAGTTTAAGCATCACTGATCTGAAAATTTGAAATTCAAAATAATCCAAAATTTAAATTTTTTTCGTGCGATACAACACTACAAGAGGAAAGTTCATCTGGTTTATGTGACAGGTTGCAGTCAAAACAGTCAAAACGTTTCATGCACAAAAGTATTTAAAATATTGTATAAAATTACCTTGGGACTATGTGTATAAAGTGTATATGAAACATAAATGGTTTTCATATTCAGACTTGGGTTCCCTAGATAACTAATTATATATATGCAAATATTCCAAAATTCAGAATTCCAAAATCTGATTCCCAGACAGACCGTCCTGGAAATCACGTCTGTTCCCAGGCATTTTGGATAAGAGATACTCAACTTGCACAAATTTTAGCAGCTTGGAATTTCTGCAAAGATGGAAAATGATGTCATTGATCCAAGATTGAGGATTATGAGGATGGCATGGCAGAACATAGCTGATGTGATGGACTGTTTTCCTCAGGCAGAATTGGGAATGGAAGGGAAGTCAAGAGAGGTATAATAAATTCAGAGAAAGAACTGTGGGAAAAGAAGTTTCTATGCATATGAAGAACATTGATAATAATCCTGAAAGAATTAGAAGAACTATAAATTATAAGGAAGAGAAAAGCATTTCAGAGGTGGATAATTTTTAAGAGATGAAAAGACTGTCCAGTGTAAGTTGCTCAAGGTGACTGAACTTGAGTTACCCCTAGAGTTACAAAGTGAAAGTAGCATGTGATAGAATTAAAGAAGATGAGCAGAACTCAGATGGGTGGGAGGAATAGACCTAACATTCTTAAGAATATGGTGCACTTTACTAAAGATATAGTGCTCAGTGCAGCTGTCTTTGAATTCTTCCCCTATCTCCTGCTGTGTTCTTCCAATTGAGTGAATTTTTGCCTTCACCCTGTTATTGGAGGTCATTACTGTGTCTGTTCTTGCTTCTGTATTACCTTAAAACGTTTTATTTGGGGCCAGGTGTGGTGGCTCACGCCTGTAATTCTAGCACTTTGGGAGGCAAAGGAGGGAGGATCACTTGAGGTCAGGAGTTCGAAACCTGGCTAACATGGTGAAACCCCGTCTTTACTAAAAATATGAACAAATTAGCTGGGCTTGGTGGCAGGTGCCTGTAACCCCAGCTACTCGGGAGGCTGAGGCAGGAGAATCGCTTGAACTCAGGAGGCAGAGATTGCAGTGAGCCGAGATTACGGCACTGCACTCCAGCCTGGGTGACAGAGTGAGACTCCATCTCAAAAAACAAACAAAAAAGTTTTATTTGACATAATTTTTAATGTCTTTCTACTCAAAATGTAGTTGAGACATCTTTGCTGTGTTTTTCTATAATATCTCAAGTTCTTTTGTAGAAGCAACTGATGTTAAAATGAAAGAGTATAATTTACAGAACTTATAAAATTTTTATTTACTCAAAATTCTGTTTAGTGATGTGATTAATAGTTCAGGTCAAAATCCATTACAATAAAACTAGCAAAATATAATTATCTTCAAGCTAGCACCTAAAATATTACAAACCCAAATAATTTAAGAGAATCATACATTGTGAAATCCATTTTGCTGTATCAGGAACAAGACTCATCCCAGAGTGATGCAAACACTGGAAGAGAGTATACACTGGAATTTAATACAAAGCATCTGAATGGTGTGATAAGCTCCAACAAGTAGTGGAGAAGTAATCACCTTTTGAATGTAGAGTAGACTTGTGGCACTGTTTTGGCTATGAAAGAGATGAGCAGTAGGCTCCAGAAGCATCTGTTTATCCTGCCAATTATCAACATTTTGTTGAGAACCTATAATACTCAAAATCTTGTACAAGGTACTATAGATAAAAACAAATAATTGGGAGTTTACAGTTTATTGAAAGAGACCCACATGTCAACATGTAACTATTAGACATTGTGATATGTACAATGATAAAGGTAGGTAAAGTGTTATAGGGGACTTTTGGTATAAATACGGCTATATAGACTTAGCATTTCCCCATTCTTTTTCTGAAAGTCTTCTAAGAGCAACACAGAAAATGGAAGACAAAAATGCAAACTGAAATTTTAGTCAAACTAGGAAACTGTCTTAGTCTCTTTTGTGATACTATAACAAAATACCAAAGATTGGATACTTTATAAAGAAAAGAAATTTATTTCTCACAGTTCTAGAGACTGGGAAGTTCAATATCAAGGTGCCAGCATCTTGTCAGGGCCTTCTTGCTGTGTAATCCCATGGCAGAAAGCAAGAGAGTGAAAGAGGGCAAGAGAGAGAGAGATTGAACTTGCAGTCTCAAATCCTGTAATAATTGGCATTAATCCATTCATGAGAATGGAATCCTCATAACCTAAACACCTCCCTTTAGGGCCAACCTCCCAACACTGTTGCAATGGAGATTAAGTTTCCAGTACATGCTTTTGGGGGGACACATTCAAGCCATAGCATAGATGTATATCAGCATATTTCTCAGGGCTGCTCAAAGCAATCAAGATGATGCAGGAGCTCCACAGGAAGAATGGAAGAGAAATCTAAGGAAGAGCCCAGCAATAGCATATCAAAAGAATCAATACAAATACACTTACTGAAAAAGGATACATCTAGAGATGGAAAAGCTATAGCTGTTACCTGCAATAGCCAGCAGGCAACAGGAACCCTACTGGACCAACTTTGATTCACAGAAGTAGAAAATGTGAAATGCACATGAAAGGACTCAGATAAGTCACAATTTGCAGAACCAATATTTTTTGTAGAGATCAGAGGAAAAGAAGCTAGGCTTGTGAAAAATAACTTGCCTAGAAATTTGCCCTGCACTTACCCTTTCTATAGAAAGCTCTGGCAAAGAGCTGGTCCTGGAAAATCCAACTTTTATAATGACATGATTAAAAAAACAAACTAGTATAGCATCTAAACAGATACATTAAAAAAAAAGATTCCAGTAAAATGTCAATAAGAAACCATATAATTATATAACATAAATAAAATACTGCAAGAAAAATGTTAAAGAATTCTAGCAAAATATAAATGACACAAAAGAAGCAACTATAGCCATTCCTGATAAAATTTTCAGAAAAGCAGTAATAGAAGAAAACTCTCTCAATTGATAAAAGCCATCTACAAAACACTTGCAGCTAAAATCTTATTAGTGAAAGAATCAATGTTCTCCCACTAAGGTCAGGAATGAGGCAAGGGAGTTTCACTCTCACCCCTCCAGTTCCACATTGTATAGGAGGTTCTAGATGGTGTGAAAAGAGAGAAAAAGAAAGAAAAGGCACTCAGATTGCAGAAGAAGAGGTAAAATTTTTTCTTTCTTTCAAGATTTGAGAGTTTATGTAGAAAACATAATAGTTACAGAAAGTTACTAGAACTACTGAAATGAGCTTTAGCAAGGTTGCAGGATACAAAATCAATATATAAAAATTAACTATTTCTGTATATTAGCAGCAAACAATTGGAAATTGAAATTGAAAAATACCATTTCCAGTAGCATTAAAATATATGAACTACTTAGAGATAAATTTGACAAAATACCTGTAAGACCTGTACACTGAAAGCTATAGAACACTGCTGGAAACATTAAATAAAACACGTAAATGGAGAGAGATTCTATGTCATGAGTTTGAAGAGTCAACATTGCTAAGATGTCTGTTCTCCCCAGCTGGCATCAATTAAAATTCAAACAAGTATTTTGATAGATATTAAAAACTGATTCTAAAATTTATATGGCATGCAAAGAATTTAGAATAATTAACCTTAAAAAAGAACAAAGCAGGAGGAATCATACTACCTAATTTTAATACTCATAATAAAACTGTAGTTAAGTCAGTGTGGTATTGGTGTAAAAAGAGACAAATGTAGCAATGAAATGGAATAGAGAGTTTAGAAATAGACCCACATGTATATAGCCAGCTGATTTTCAACTAAGGGACCAAGGCATTTTAATGAGAGAATAAGAATCTTTTCAACAAATGGAACCAAAACATTTGGATAGCCATATATCCCCCAAAATAACAAACACTGATTCTTACCTCCTGTCATATACAACATTATTTTGAAATAGATCAAAGGGCTAAATGTAAAGATAACCTTCCGGAAGAAAATATAGGAAGAATTTTTAGTGACCTGATATTTGGCATATATTTCTAAAAAATGACACAAAATGCATGAACTATAAAAAGAAAATTTTTTAAATTGTACTTCATCAAAATTAATGACTTTTGCTCTTCAGAAGACATTGTTAAGAATTGAAAAGTCAAGCTACAGACTGGGAGAAAATATTTGCAAAATAATACCTGACCGTGGACTTGTATCTGGAGTATGGAGACAACTTTTAAAACTCAGCTGGGCTCAGTGGCTCACGCCTGTAATCCTAGCACTTTGGGAAGCCAAGGTGGGCCGATCACCTGAGGTCGGGAGTTCAAGACCAACCTGATCAACGTGGAGAAACCCCGTCTCTGCTAAAAATACAAAATTAGCCGGGCGTGGTGGCGCATGCCTGTAATCAGCTACTCTGGAGGCTGAGGCAGGAGAATTGCTTGAACCTGGGAGGCGGAGGTTACAGTGAGCCGAGATTGTGCCACTGCACTTCAGCCTGGGCAACAAGAGCAAAACTCCATCTCAAAAAAAAAAAAAAAAAAAAAAACAAAAGCAAAACAAAAAACAATAATAAGACAATGCAGTTAAAAAATAGACACATTTAAGCAGGTACTTAACCAAAAGAGACACGCAGATAGCCAATAAACACATGAAAAGTCAATTTCATTAATCATTAAGGGAACTGCAAATTAAAACCACAATGAGATAACCACTACACACTCACTATGGTGGATGAAGTTAAAATGATTACTCCATATTGACCTAGGATAGAGAGCAACCGTTGAAAATGCAGAATGGTAAAGTGATGTAGGAAAACAGTTTGGCAGGGTTTTTTTGTTTGTTTTTGTTTTTGTTTTTTGAGATGTGTTCTCTGTTGCCCATGCTGGAGTGCAGTGGCACAATTATAGCTCACAGCAGCCTCAAACTGCTGGCCTCAAGTGATCCTCCTGCCTTGGCCTCCCAAAGCGTTGGGATTATAGGAGTAAGCCTAGTTTGGCAGTTTTTAAAAAGTTAAATATATACCTATCATATGACCCAGATATTCCACTCCTAGGTATTAGTCAAGAGAAATGTAAGCATATGTCCACTTCAAAACTTGTACTTGTGTGCTTATACTAAGTAGCTTTGTTTGTAATTGCCAAAACCTGGGAGCCATTCAGATGACCATCAAAAGGCGAAAGGACAAATTATGGCATGTCCATTCAGTGGAAAACTACTTAGTAACAGGAAGGAGTGCACTCTCGATTCACACAGCAATATGGAAGAGTTTTTAAATAATTCTTCTAAGTGAAAGAAGTCAAGACTACATACTGTGTGATTTCACTTAATATAAAACTCCAGAAGATGCAGCTAATTGACAGCAAGAGAAAGCAGATCAGTGGTTGCTTAGGGATGGTACAGGGTTGGAAGAGGTGGTGGGGAGACAAGAAAACTTTTGGGGGATGATCAGTATGTTAATTATCTTGATTGTTATACATATATCAAAATCTTTCAAATTATATACTTGAATTTTGTGCTGTTATTTGTTTGTCAGCTATATCTCACTAAAGCTGTAAATTAGAAAAAAGAAAAATTAAAATGCACATCAGAAGGAAATTAAACATACACATTTATACATACATTTTTAAAAACCCAACGAAAAAAGTCATTTTTATGAAAGGAGATTCTGAAACAGAGATATAAGGATTTATGAAGAGATGCTGAGACTGTACAAGACAATGAAAACATAATTTGCAGAACTTAAACAGAAGAAATGAAATTGTACAATTGGAAAAAACACAAGGCAAATTATCATTTTGGTAAGCATAGTGGGGATATAGAGCAAAGGTCACAAGCTATTACCCATGGGCCAAATCTAGTCCATCCCCTGTTCATTTATGGCCCACAAGCTGAAAATGACTTTTACATTTTTAGATGGTAAAGAGAGAAAGAGGGAGAGGAGAGAGAGAGAAAAGAATACACAACAGACACTGTACGTGACCTGCAAAACTATTTACTATCTAGCCTTTTACAGAAAAAGTTTGCTGTCTCCTGGTATAGAGGATAAAAGTAAAAAGCAAATAAAATAATAGAAATTAGGAAAGAATTGCTTACAATTAATTACACAGAAAATGATAATGAATGATAGAAGTAAGAAGGAGACACAATATTTGCACAATTTGAATACCCAGGGAAAACAGAGTAATGGAAGAACACATTTTTAAAGATATAAATCAGGCACACTTCAGGAAAACGGTAAAACTTGAAGCTACATGTTTGAAATGGTATGCTCTACAATAGGGAAAAACTGTCCCCAGAATAGTCAATAGTAAGACATATATTATAATAAAATTACTCGACTGTAAAAAAAAAATAGATTCCTTTGACCAACAGGTATAAACATCAAGTCACCTATAGGGACAAAACAGTTCACTTTGGCTTCAAACTTCTTCTCTAAAAAAAATCAGCTTCAGGTGATGAAGTAAAAACTATAAGATCCTCACGGAAAGGAAGTGTAAACCAAGACTTTTATATTCACCAAATTACTCTTCACATAAAAAGCCTACAGGTAAATAGATTTAAAAGTAGGAAAGGGCTGGGCATGGTGGCTCATGCCGGTAATCCCAGCACTTTGGGAGGCCGAGGTGGGTGGATCATGAGGTCAAGAGATGGAGACCATCCTGGCCAACATGGTGAAACCCTGTCTCTACTAAAAATACAAAAATTAGCTGGGCATGGTGGTGTGCGCCTGTACTCCCAGCTACTTGGGAGGCTGAGGCAGGGAGGATCGCTCGAACCCAGGAGGTGGAGGTTGCAGTGAGCAGAGATTGTGCCACTGCGCTCCAGCCTGGTGACAGAGCGAGACTCCGTCTCAAAAAAAAAAAAAAACATAAAAATAGGAAAGAACTCAGGAAATATTCTCATGGTCTCTTTTTAAGGAAACTACTAGGGATCAAACTTCAACCAGCAAGAGATGTCTGAAAATTCTACAGCAAAGAACTGGATGTTAGCATTGACTGTATGTAATTAAAGCAAAAAGCCTAAAACAAATGTGACATTAGACACCAAACTGAATGTAAATACCCTGGCAATGTAAAAATAATTCGGCTAACAAAAAAGGAAAGTCAAGGGTGATAGAAGGGGAAAAGTAGTTTGATGTTTGCCTCAACTGTAATAGGAGATCAAGAGGTGTCATTTATTTGATTTTAGCATACTTCTTAGTACTAAGGTAAACACTGAGAAGGATCATACTATTGATAAATATCAGGGGAAGAAAATGGGGAAGAGAAAATAAACAAATTTTGCCACTGTTCAGAGTAGGAAATACATAGATCCTGTCTAAAGACAGAGAAAGCTAAAAATATATATAGTTATCATCATAATGGAGGTCACCAGAAAAAAAGAAAATACAATGTATCATTAAAAACTTAAATTATAAAAGTAAAGGATAAAATAAAATGATTGAACTAATATCAAACATGTATATGACATCAGTAAAACAATAATTACAAGTGATATGTGAAAAAAAGAGACAATCATACTAGTAATAGGAAACTTTAACTTACTCTCAGCTCAGGGATCCCTAAACAATCAATAATAATAATAGTAATATACATATAATTTTATATATATATATACTCTGCACTCTCAAAATAGAGTATGTGAGTATGTATTTCTCTTCAAGTACCCTTGGAATAATCATATATACTAGGCCTTTATGCTAGGCCACCAAAAAGCTTGATGGAGACAATTTAGCGGTATCTATCCAAATTATAAATGCATGTACCTGTTGACCCAGAAATGTCACTTTTGGAAATTGATTTTATGGACATATTCACCCAAATGTGAAATTACCTATTTACAAGGTTGGTCACTGCAAAATTGTTTGTATAGTAAAAAAGATTGAGAAGATCCAAATGTCTGTCAATAGACCTGGTTAAATACACTTTTTTAAAATTCATATTGATTTTATTTTTGGAATATGTAGAATATTAACATGCTTTCAAAAATCAAACTGTACAAAAAAGGTATAATCAGAGATGTGTCACTTCTTTCTGTATTCCTTGTATCCAATTTCCCCAAACTCCTAAAGGCAACTAACTTGTTTTCTTTTTTTTTTTAATTTTTTACTCTTTATTATTTTTACTTTTGGAATAAAATTTGGATTCAATTTCCTCTAGAGTATTTTAGAGTCTTTTTTTTATTATCATTATACTTTAAGCTTTAGGGTACATGTGCACAGTGTGCAGGTTTGTTACATATGTATCCACGTGCCATGTTGGTGTGCTGCACCCATTAACTCGTCATTTAGCATTAGGTATATCTCCTAATGCTGTCCCTCCCCCCTGCCCCCACCCCACAACAGTCCCCGGAGTGTGATGTTCCCCTTCCTGTGTCCATGTGTTCTCGTTGTTCAATTCCCACCTATGAGTGAGAACACGCGGTGTTTGGTTTTTTGTCCTTGCGATAGTTTGCTGAGAATGATGGTTTCCAGTTTCATCCATGTCCCTACAAAGGACATGAACTCATCATTTTTTATGGCTGCATAGTATTCCATGGTGTATATGTGCCACATTTTCTTAATCCAGTCTATCATTGTTGGACATTTGGGTTGGTTCCAAGTCTTTGCTATTGTGAATAGTGCCGCAATAAACATGTGTGCATGTGTCTTTATAGCAGCATGATTTATAGTCCTTTGGGTATATATCCAGTAATGGGATGGCTGGGTCAAATGGTATTTCGAGTTCTAGATCCCTGAGGAATCGCCACACTGACTTCCACAATGGTTGAACTAGTTGACAGTCCCACCAACAGTGTAAAAGTGTTCCTATTTCTCCACATCCTCTCCAGCACCTGTTGTTTCCTGACCTTTTAATGATGGCCATTCTAACTGCTGTGAGATGGTATTTCATTGTGGTTTTGATTTGCATTTCTCTGATGGCCAGTGATGATGAGCATTTTTTCATGTGTTCTTTGGCTGCATAAAAGTCTTCTTTTGAGAAGTGTCTGTTCATGTCCTTCACCCACTTTTTGATGGGGTTGTTTTTTTCTTGTAAATTTGTTTGAGTTCATTGTAGATTCTGGATATTAGCCCTTTGTCAGATGAGTAGGTTGTGAAAATTTTCTCCCATTTTGTAGGTTGCCTGTTCACTCTGATGGTAGTTTCTTCTGCTGTGCAGAAGCTCTTTAGTTTAATTAGATCCCATTTGTCAATTTCCGCTTTTGTTGCCATTGCTTTTGGTGTTTTAGACATAAAGTCCTTGCCCATGCCTATGTCCTGAATGGTATTGCCTAGGTTTTTTCTTCTAGGGTTTTTATGGTTTTAGGTCTAACATATAAGTCTTTAATCCATCTTGAATTAATTTTTGTATAAGGTGTAAGGAAGGGATCCAGTTTCAGCTTTCTACATATGGCTGGCCAGTTTTCCCAGCACCATTTATTAAATAGGGAATCCTTTTCCCATTGCTTGTCTTTGTCAGGTTTGTCAAAGATCAGATAGTTGTAGATATGCGGTATTATTTCTGAGGGCTCTGTTCTGTTCCATTGATCTATGTCTCTGTTTTGGTACCAGTACCATGCTGTTTTGGTTACTGTAGCCTTGTAGTATAGTTTGAAGTCAGGTAGCGTGATGCCTCCAGCTTTGTTCTTTTGGCTTAGGATTGACTTGGCCCTGTGGGCTCTTTTTTGGTTCCGTATGAACTTTAAAGTAGTTTTTTCCAATTCTGTGAAGAAAGTCATTGGTAGCTTGATGGGGTTGGCATTGAATCTATAAATTACCTTGGTCAGTATGGCCATTTTCACAATATTGATTCTTCCAACCCATGAGCATGGAATGTTTTTCCATTTGTTTGTATCCTCTTTTATTTCATTGAGCAGTAGTTTGTAGTTCTCCTTGAAGAGGTCCTTCACATCCCTTGTAAGTTGGATTCCTAGGTATTTTATTCTCTTTGAAGCAATTGTGAATTGGAGTTCACTCATGATTTGGCTCTCTGTTTGTCTGTGATTGGTGTACAAGAATGCTTGTGACTTTTGTACATTGATTTTGTATCCTGAGACTTTGCTGAAGTTACTTATCAGCTTGAGGAGATTTTGGGCTAAGACAGTGGGGTTTTCTAGATATACAATCATGTCATCTGCAAACGGACAATTTGACTTCCTCTTTTTTACAACAATACACTGGAATATAATACAGCTGTAAAAGAATAAGAAGCTTTTTATGTACTAAAGAGAAAGACCTCTAGGATATATCCTTAGATGAAAAGGCACAATGCACACCATGTGTATAATATACTACCATATTTCCCTACCACAAAAAGTGGGAAAAATTTGTGTGTGTGTATATACACACACACACACACATACACACACATATATGTGCTTATATATGATGTAGAAACAAATCTCCAGAAAGATTAAACAAGACAGTGGTATCGGTGATCACATGTTAATGGAATATGAATTAGACAAGTGGAGAATGAAGTAGTAAAGAGGCTTCATTTTAATATATTTCTAACAATGTGTTGTCATATGTGACTATATTACCTCTATAAACATGTAAAGAGAAACAATGCCATGAGGGCATAGAAGATAAAGCAATTAATTCTCCCTTGGGGAATTGAAGGAGACCTTCAGGATAGATAATTGAACTAAGACTTGAAGGATGAGTGGAATTTGACAAATGGACAAGGTTGAGAAAGTCATTTCAGGCCAAAGTGTGGAAACATGAAAATAAGCCTGAGGAATAGTAAATGTGATTGGGCATTGAGTGCATTAAGGACACAGTCAAGGCCAGTGTACCCTTAAGAGTCCATTGAAGCTGACACCCAGAGCTCTGAACTAGACAGTGCTACTGCTTAAGGTCAGGGTTCCTTCCAGACCCTGGACCCTGTAGGTGGGGAACAGAGCCTTGAGAGAAAAGAGACAAGGGCTGTGGAGGCTGGAAACGAGACCCAGTTCAACAGAGCAGTGCCTTGTTCATAAGACATTCGATCCATAATGCTTCAACAAACCATTGGATTTTCTTGCAGTGTTTTGTCACTACTAATCAGAACATTATTGCAGGATATCTAAACTTAAATGCACTCCTTGAACAATTATTCATGAGGGTTTGCTTTCTTGACCCTTCTTTAAGAAATGGAGAATGCTGAATTATTACCCTATGCCAATTGAAGGTTATTTTTATTTACATTTGCCTTAATCGTTTGCTTTCCCATAAAGCCTCAATTTATACCAGTGGACGAAATCACTGTCACTTCCACCTGCCTAACTTCAGCAAGTAAGGTGAGTAATTAATGTAGGATTAAGCAATTTGTGTCATGTTTTAACCATGTGAAGGATAAGCTTTATCAAGGGCCAACTGTCATCATGGTTTATGAGGTTCACGTAGGGAAGCACTAATAGATTTTAACTGCCATTTTATTCTTGTTAGAGTGATACATGTTTATTAGGGATAAGTTAGAAAATAAAATATAAACAAAATTTAAATCACCCATTATCTTCCTGCACATAATAGCCTTTTTAAATAATGTATTTATTTCCAGTACTTTCTAGGGATATATACATATATATTTTTTGTCTACGGATGTGAATTTGCCTAGAAATATGTTGTATGTATAGTTCCTATATCATTTCTTGTGTTTGCTAAATGTCATGTTTCATTATATTCCTCAAATGTCTGTTCTTATGTAGAATTTAAAATTTAGAGAGGAACATTTTTGAACCTTTAGTTAGAGCTTTTCAGTTATATCAGTCACACAAAAATATGGAACTCTTTATAATTTTAATTATTCACATTTCTTAACAGGCAGACGATGGGATTTATAAACTCAGACAACCTTTACATAAATAGATTTCTGATATGCATAATGTATTTTGTATCTTTGGCATTTCTTTACTATTCACTTTAAATATTAGAACAGTTGTTTCCATGCTGTCTTTTTAGTTTGTGTGTGTGTGTTTTTAATTTGCACTTTCTGCTACTATATCAAGGAATCAGAGACCAATGAACCCAGTAATAAGTTGGAGCTGGTATAGCCTTATAATCCAACTCCCTTCTTTTATAGTAATTTATCTAAGATCACCACATACCTGAATTGCAGAACCAGACTTAGAATCTACCCATTTTATAATAAATTATCACCAGAGTCTGAGAGCAAGATGAAGAAAGGGATTCTTCTGGAGTGGAGAGCAGTAAAAATCACCTGCAAGTAATTTGCCATGGGAAATAGATTGTAACATGTCATTGTAAGTCCTCTGTAATAATAACATTGTCTCATGCCTTGAGATTTGACTTAGCCATGAACAAACTAGTATGCTCAACTGTATCATAACTTTACAAAATGATGGTGGTTTATGTGAAGGAAAATGGGAGCTAAAGAGTTTCATTGAGCCCTCAGCACTGTTGTGGAGAGGGTTACTTGACTAGTGGACACTAAGACTATGGAGGATAATGATATGCTTAGGATAACTAGAGTGTCACTTGATGCTCTGCCCCTCAACTCCTCTCCTTCTAATAGTTATTTTTGGTTTCTTACAAAAGAGAGTAGGCTCTAACAAGCAGGCACATGTATTCTATATCTCTTAGCAAATATATTTTTCATTGGCTGCAGTAGCAGCAAGCAAGGGGCAGGAAGCAGGATGTGAATGTGGGTAGGGATGAGGACCAGCCTTGTCTGCAGCAGGGAGCCAAAGGCAAGCGAACCTCTATTGGGAGGAAGTCAGAATGCACAGTATGTTCTCAATTGCTGGGCTTTTTAATCCTCAAAATCAGATTTCTTGACTCAGTACAACTTTGCAGGTATTTATGAATCAAATTCTTAATGAGCCATTGTGGCATTATACATTTGCTAAAGTTGTTTCTAAGCTTTTGATTTTTAAACTTTTTATTAGTAATAAGAAATACCTATTATAATGAGGTTATGAGAGAATTGGTGAACTTAATTATAAATAGGCTATCTACTAAAAAATAAAAACATGTTCTTTGTTATTTAAGGAAAATACCAAAACCCAGAAAATCAGGCTTTTGGGCGATGACTTGAAGCATGAATCTCTTTCGTCCTTTGAGCTTTCAGTGAGCCATAGAGGACAGAAAAGAAACATAGAAGAGACAGACCCTGATGTAGAGTTTATTTCAGAAACGAAAATTGTGAAAAAGTCTATGGAGGAGAAAATGAACTCTCAACAGCAGAGAATTCCAGTAGCTCTGCCAGAAAATGTCAAACTAGCTGAGAGATCCCAGGTATTATTATTGTTTCTTATTCACAAAACAATTCACTCATTCTGGAAATAGCATTCGGTCAAGGTTTTGCTTCAGTTTCACATTTTAAGACACTTTAATTATAAAATATACATTGCAATCTGTGTTTCCTGGACAAGGTCCCAATTTCTAATTTTTTTTTCTGTCTTCTCTCTTTTGAAAGAAAAGTCAGATTGCTAATATTACCAGTGTCTGGAGAGCTCAACCAACTGAAGGGCCTCTGAAGAATGCCCAGGTGGGAAAGGCTTTTAAATTTGTATTTAAGGGAGAGATATTCATGTAGGACAAACCTTTAAACTTCAAGTTTTGCATTCAATGCTTTATAGGAAAAATGCTTAACTAAATCATACATATTGTTACCCTGTAATCAAGGCTCTGAAAAAACTGGGATATAATGTTAATGTATTACTAAGTGTTGAGAGTCATGTTAACAAATGCACCACTCTAGAATTTTCATGTGTCCAAATGAGTTTATTTCTTTGAAAAGAATCACAACACATTTATTCTTACAGAGTTGCCATTATTTAATTCTTTTTTTTTGAGAATTTGCCCTCAGATTCAGCTTATAACAATATTAATGCCTACAATTGAATGGGCATTTACCCTGTGCTAGGTTCAGTGCTGAATGATTATAGACATCATCTCAATAACTTTCATTTTATATCTTTTTAAGCCAAAATTTACTGCCTAGTTTATCTACCTTGTCCATCACATTTGACTTCTAATGCCCTTTTACTATTTCCACAAATTAAATTCAACCTTAAAGAGTAGATATTATTCACCATAGAAAATATTCAAATGAACTGCTATAGGCTCTGAAAGCCATAAACTCATTTAATTAGCAAATATCTGCTGAGTTCTGCCCAGTGTAAGACACTGGGTAGTCATGGTGGGAGTGTAGTCATGGTGGGAGGCAAGATATTTTACACATGATCTTTTCAAAAGGAAGTCTTCTTCTTCTTCTTCTTTTTTTTTTGAGGTGGAGTCTCGCTCTGTCACCCAGGCTGGAGTGCAGTGGCGTGATCTCAGCTCACTGCAAGCTTCAAAAGGAATTATTTTGAATAGTAGTTACATTATAGAAATCTCTCACACATTCCTTTATAATATCTTCGGCAAATGGTATACAGACTCTCTGAAAATCTTTAGTAAAAATCCTTACCTCCTAAGGCAGCCTTTCCTTAATACCATTTTTGTGTAGCTCATCCTCTTAAAGTATTTCAAGTGCATTTTCCTATAATTTTGAAATTTTTGCCCAAATCTTTTCTTGAGACTATATGAGCCAAGCTGAATCTGTTTACAACCTACAGAATTTCAGGTTTTTTGTTGATTTGAATTATGTATTTTACTTGAATGTAAAGTTTTATATATTCAGCAGATATTCAACCCTTGCTGTGTTTGAACTCCTGCATGTTATCACTTTATAATCATATCTCTTTTAACTTGGAATTCCAGAAAAACTCATTAGCTGTGCAATTTCAAGATTTAGGATTTGTCAGTTTATTGTATAGATATGTTGCATGCTCCAAAAACATACAGTCCATTGAGAAGTTGGGAGTCTGTCCAAGTGTTAGAGCAAAACATTTTAGACATTAAATACAGGGACTCACTCAGTATGCATGCGTGTTTGTGTGTGTGTGTGTGTGCATAAACATATAATATGTAAAGCTATATGAAGCAATATACACACACTTCATGTAGATATATATACACATATATGTATACATATACCAATGTAAACATAGATGTGTCTGTATATATATATATGTATAATTTTACTATGTGTCATTCAGTATGCCAGTCACAGGAGATTTGGGAATAAAACCACATATGGTTTTTGCCACCATCAAACTTACAGTCTAGTGATAGAGACAGACACCCAATAATTACAGAGACAAATGTCAACTGCTACTATGGCAGTTTTTATGATACAGTAGCATGACTGTTTATAATAAGGGTTTTTGACTCTGGTAGGACAGGAACATCTTCCCAGAAAATAGGTTAACTAGCCTTTTAGGATTGAAATGTAATTACATTGGTAAAAGGGGAGGAAAAGCACTTCTAAGCAATGGGAACAGCATTTGCTAAAGAGGGAATATGGTGAATACAAAGAACTTTAAAAAGACAAGTAATCTATGGCAGGGAAAAGAGATAGAAAGGGACTGTGGTGTGAAGGAGTAGGGCAGGTCCTATAGGCCAGTCATAAGGGGTTTTGCATTTATCCTATAAGTAATGGGAAACCATTGAAGAGTTTCAAGCAGGGAAGTGACATGACCAGAGTTTTCTTTAGTAAAGATTGCTTTGGCAGAGTATAGAAGAAAGGTTAGTAGAGAGCAGAGTTGTTGGGAAAGACAATCTCAGGGGTATAGCCTTTTAGCCTCCACTTTGCTGCATAAGAATGGACCTTGAGCCTGGGACTCTTTCTTACCAAGAGATAAAGAGCACACATGGCTTATGCTGGATTTATTGCCTTGTGTGGAAGTATCTTTCTCTGTTGCAAGCCCAGTGTATGCTCTTCTGTACTGCTTAAATGTGTGTGTCACATGAAACCTTGGTCAACCCCACTGCTATATCTGTCTTCCTTGGGGAGGGAACACAACATCTGTCTCCTGTAGCAGGAGAAGGATGCATGTAGCCAGTTGCCCAGCATTGGCTGATGGGGGAGCCTGCTGGGCATGGGGGACTGATACACACTTCTGAGGCTGATCTTGCTTTGTCTCTTCTCTATGTGAGTAAAGCATTGTTCCATCTAGTGCCTGACTGCATTGTGTTTTCTTTGGCAACTCCAAAAACCAAGATACTATGGGCAGAAGTTATGAGACTCCCCCTCTGGAACTGATAACCAGTACATGGTATTTCTGTTTCACAGATAATGCTTAACAAAAGTGAATGTGGGCAGAACAGTTAGGAGACTTGACCATGCTCTGATGGAGAGATCACAGTGGTGTAGGCTAGGATGATGGTGATGGAAGTGGTAACACTGCCCTTTCCTGGGGGCAGTCTTTATTGGATATAGAGGGTCATGTAGAGGAAAATGGCAGAATGACTACAGAATTTTGAGTTCTTTCACCAGGTTGAATGGTGATTCCATTAATTGAAATCAGGAATTGTAGAAGGTGACTGGGCTTGTGGAGAACAGCATGAGTTCAGCTTACATAATTTGAGACTTCTGAGAGGATGTGCCTAGTGAAAAGTCATATACATGAGTCTGGATTTCAGAGGTGAGGTTTAAATAGGAGACAGGGTGGAGCCAAGATGGCCGAATATGAGCAGCTCTGGCCTACAGCTCCCAGCGTGAGTGACGCAGAAGACGGGTGATTTCTGCATTTCCATCTGAGATACCGGATTCATGTCACTAGGGAATGCCAGACAGTGGGTGCAGGACAGTGGGTGCAGTGCACTGTGCAGGAGCCGAAGCAGGGCGAGGCATTGCCTCACTCGGGAAGCGCAAGGGGTCAGGGAGTTCCCTTTCCTAGTCAAAGAAAGGGGTGACAGACAGCACCTGGAAAATCGGGTCACTCCCACCCTAATACTGCGCTTTTCCAATGGGCTTAAAAAACGGCACACCAGGAGATTATATGCCGCACCTGGCTTGGAGGGTCCTACACCCACGGAGTCTCGCTGATTGCTAGCACAGCAGTCTGAGATCAAACTGCAAGGTGGCAGCAAGGCTGGGGGAGGGGTGCCCGCCATTGTCGAGACTTGATTAGGTAAACAAAACGGCCCGGAAGCTGGAACTGGGTGGAGCCCACCACAGCTCAAGGAGGCCTGCCTGCCTCTGTAGGCTCCACCTCTGGGGGCAGGGCACAGACAAACAAAAAGACAGCAGTAACCTCTGCAGACTTAAATGTCCCTGTCTGACAGCTTTGAAGAGAGTAGTGGTTCTCCCAGCACGCGGCTGGAGATCTGAGAACGGGCAGACTGCCTCCTCAAGTGGGTCCCTAACTGGGAAGCAACCCCCAGTAGGGGCAGACTGACACCTCACACGGCTGGGTTCTCCTCTGAGACAAAACTTCTGGAGGAATGATCAGGCAGAAGCATTTGCAGTTCACCAATATCTGCTGTACTACAGCCAGCGCTGTTCTGCAGTCACTGCTGCTGATACCCAGGCAAACAGGGTCTGGAGTGGACCTCTAGCAAACTCCAACACACCTGCAGCTGAGAGTCCTGTATGTTAGAAGGAAACCTAACAAACAGAAAGGACATCCACACCAAAAACCCATCTGTACGTCACCATCATCAAAGACCAAAAAACACAAAGATGGGGAAAAGACCAAAGACCATCATCAAAGACCAAAAACCATCAAAGACCATCATCAAAGACCATCATCAAAGACCAAAAAAACACAAAGATGGGGAAAAAACAGAGCGGAAAAACTGGAAACTCTAAAAAGCAGAGCGCCTCTCCTCCTCCAAAGGAACGCAGCTCCTCAACAGCAACGGAACAAAGCTGGACGGAGAATGACTTTGACGAGTTGAGAGAAGAAGGCTTCAGACGATCAAGCTACTCCAAGCTACAGGAGGAAATTCAAACCAATGGCAAAGAAATTAAAAACTTTGAAAAAAATTAAATGAATGGATATCTAGAATAACCAATGCAGAGAAGTCCTTAAAGGAGCTGATGGAGCTGAAAGTCAAGGCTTGAGAACTACTTGAAGAATGCAGAAGCCTCAGGAGCCAATGCGATCAACTGGAAGAAAGGGTATCAGTGATGGAAGACGAAATGAATGAAATGAAGTGAGAAGGGAAGTTTAGAGAAAAAAGAATAAAAAGAAACGAACAAAGCCTCCAAGAAATACGGGACTATGTGAAAAGACCAAATCTACGTCTGACTGGTGTACCTGAAAGTGACAGGGAGAATGGAACCAAGTTGGAAAACACTCTGCAGGATATTATCCAGGAGAACTTCCCCAGTCTAGCAAGGCAGGCTGACATTCAGATTCAGGAAATACAGAGGACTCCACAAAGATACTCCTTGAGACGAGCAACTCCAAGACACATAATTGTCAGATTCACCAAAGTTGAAATGAAGGAAAAAATGTTAAGGGCAGCCAGAGAGAAAGGTCGGGATACCCACAAAGGGAAGCCCATCAGACTAACAGCTGATTTCTTGGCAGAAACTCTACAAGCCAGAAGAGAGTGGGGGCCAATATTCAACATTCTTAAAGAGAAGAATTTTCAACCCAGAATTTCATATCCAGCCAAACTAAGCTTGATAAGTGAAGGAGAAATAAAATACTTTACAGACAAGCAAATGCTGAGAGATTTTGTCACCACCAGGCCTGCCCTAAAAGAGCTCCTGAAGTAAGCACTAAACATGGAAAGGAACAACTGGTACCAGCCACTGCAAAAACTTGCCGAAATGTAAAGACCATCAAGGCTAGGAAGAAACTGCATCAACTAACGAGCAAAATAACCAGCTAACATCATAATGACAGGATCAAATTCACACATAACAATATTAACTTTAAATGTAAACAGGCTAAATGCTCCAATTAAAAGACACAGACTGGCAAATTGGATAAAGAGTCAAGACCCATCAGTGTGCTGTATTCAGGAGACCCATCTCACGTGCAGAGACACACATAGGCTCAAAATAAAGGGATGGAGGAAGATCTATCAAGCAAATGGAAAACAAAAAAAGGCAGGGGTTGCAATCCTAGTCTCTGATAAAACAGACTTTAAACCAACAAAGATGAAAAGAGACAAAGAAGGCCATTACATAATGGTAAAGGGATCAATTCAACAAGAAGAGCTAACTATCCTAAATATATATGCACCCAATACAGGAGCACCCAGATTCAGAAAGCAAGTCCTTAGTGACCTACAAAGAGACTTAGACTCCCACACAATAATAATGGGAGACTTTAACACCCCACTGTCAACATTAGACAGATCAAGGAGACAGAAAGTTAACAAGGATACCCTGGAATTGAACTCAGCTCTGCACCAAGTGGACCTAATAGACATCTACAGAACTCTCCACCCCAAATCAACAGAATATACATTTTTTTCAGCACCACACCACACCTATTCCAAAATTGACCACATAGTTGGAAGTAAAGCTCTCCTCAGCAAATGTAAAAGAACAGAAATTATAACAAACTGTCTCTCAGACCACAGTGCAATCAAACTAGAACTCAGGATTAAGAAACTCACTCAAAACCGCTCTACTACATGGAAACTGAACAACCTGCTCCTGAATGACTATTGGGTACATAATGAAATGAAGGCAGAAATAAAGATGTTCTTTGAAACCAACGAGAACAAAGACACAACATACCAGAATCTCTGGGACACATTCAAAGCAGTGTGTAGAGGGAAATTTATAGCACTAAATGCCCACAAGAGAAAGCAGGAAAGATCCAAAATTGACACCCTAACATCACAATTAAAGAACTAGAAAAGCAAGAGTAAACACATTCAAAAGCTAGCAGAAGGCAAGAAATAACTAAAATCAGAGCAGAACTGAAGGAAATAGAGACACAAAAAATGCTTCAAAAAATTAATGAATCCAGGAGCTGGTTTTTTGAAAAGATCAACAAAATTGATAGACCACTAGCAAGACTAATAAAGAAGAAAAGAGAGAAGAGCCAAATAGACACAATAAAAAATGATGAGGGGGATATCACCACCGATCCCACAGAAATACAAACTACCATCAGAGAATACTACAAACACCTCTATACAAATAAACTAGAAAATCTAGAAGAAATGGATAAATTCCTCGACACATACACCCTCCCAAGACTAAACCGGGAAGAAGTTGAATCTCTGAATAGACCAGCAACAGGCTGTGAAATTATGGCAATAATCAATAGCTTACTAACCAAAAAAAGTCCAGGACCAGATGGATTCATAGCCGAATTCTACCAGAGGTACAAGGAGGAGCTGGTACCATTCCTTCTGAAACTATTCCAATCAATAGAAAAAGAGGGAATCCTCCCTAACTCATTTTATGAGGCCAGCATCATCCAGATACCAAAGTCTGGCAGAGACACAACCAAAAAAGAGAATTTGAGACCAATATCCTTGATGAACATTGATGCAAAAATCCTCAATAAAATACTGGCAAACCAAGTCCAGCAGCACATCAAAAAGCTTATCCACCATAATCAAGTGGGCTTCATCCCTGAGATGCAAGGCTGGTTCAACATATGCAAATCAATAAATGTAATCCAGCATATAAACAGAACCAAAGACAAAAACCACATGATTATCTCAATAGATGCAGAAAAGGCCTTTGACAAAATTCAACAACCCTTCATGCTAAAAACTCTCAATAAATTAGGTATTGATGGGACATATCTCAAGATAATAAGAGCTATCTATGACATACCCACAGCCAATATCATACTGAATGGGCAAAAACTGGAAGCATTCCCTTTGAAAACTGGCACAAGACAGAGATGCCCTCTCTCACCACTCCTATTCAACATAGTGTTGGAAGTTCTGGCCAGGGCAATCAGGCAGAAGAAGGAAATAAAGGGTATTCAGTTAGGAAAAGAGGAAGTCAAATTGTCCCTGTTTGCAGATGACATGATTTTATATCTAGAAAACCCCATTGTCTCAGCCCCAAATCTGCTTAAGCTGATAAGCAACTTCAGCAAAGTCTCAGGATACAAAATCAATGTACAAAAATCGCAAGCATTCTTATACACCAATAACAGACAAACAGAGAGCCAAATCATGAGTGAACTCCCATTCACAATTGCTTCAAAGAGAATAAAATATCTAGGAATCCAACTTACAAGGGATGTGAAGGACCTCTTCAAGGAGAACTACAAACCACTGCTCAATGAAATAAAAGAGGATACAAACAAATGGAAGAACATTCCATGCTCATGGGTAGGAAGAATCAATATTGTGAAAATGGCCATACTGCCCAAGGTAATTTATAGATTCAATGCCATCCCCATCAAGCTATCAATGACTTTCTTCACAAAATTGGAAAAAACTACTTTAAAGTTCATGTGGAACCAAAAAAGAGCCCACAGGGCCAAGTCAATCCTAAGCCAAAAGAACAAAGCTGGAGGCATCACGCTACCTGACTTCAAACTATACTACAAGGCTACAGTAACCAAAACAGCATGGTACTGGTACCAAAACAGAGACATAGATCAATGGAACAGAACAGAGCCCTCAGAAATAATGCTGCATATCTACAGCCATCTGATCTTTGACAAACCTGACAAAAACAAGCAATGGGGAAAGGATTCCCTATTTAATAAATGGTGCTGGGAAAACTGGCTAGCCATATGTAGAAAGCTGAAACTGGATCCCTTCCTTACATCTTATACAAAAATTAATTCAAGAGGGATTAAAGACTTACATGTTAGACCTAAAACCATAAAAACCCTAGAAGAACACCTAGGCAATACCATTCAGGACATAGGCATGGGCAAGGACTTCATGTCTAAAACACCAAAAGCAATGGCAACAAAAGCCAAAATTGACAAATGGGATCTAATCAAACTAAAGAGCTTCTGCACAGCAGAAGAAACTACCATCAGAGTGAACAGGCAACCTACAAAATGGGAGAAAGTTTTCACAACCTACTCATCTGACAAAGGGCTAATATCCAGAATCTACAATGAACTCAAACAAATTTACAAGAAAAAAACAACCCCATCAAAAAGTGGGTGAAGGACATGAACAGACACTTCTCAAAAGAAGACTTTTATGCAGCCAAAGAACACATGAAAAAATGCTCATCATCACTGGCCATCAGAGAAATGCAAATCAAAACCACAATGAGATACCATCTCACACCAGTTAGAATGGCAATCATTAAAAAGTCAGGAAACAACAGGTGCTGGAGAGGATGTGGAGAAATAGGAACACTTTTACACTGTTGGTGGGACTGTCAACTAGTTCAACCATTGTGGAAGTCAGTGTGGCGATTCCTCAGGGATCTGGAACTCGAAATACCATTTGACCCAGCCATCCCATTACTGGGTATATACCCAAAGGACTATAAATCATGCTGCTATAAAGACACATGCACACGTATGTTTACTGTGGCACTATTCACAATAGCAAAGACTTGGAACTAACCCAAATGTCCAACAATGATAGACTGGATTAAGAAAATGTGGCACATATACACCATGGAATAAAATGATGAGTTCATGTCCTTTGTAGGGACATGGATGAAACTGGAAACCATCATTCTCAGCAAACTATCGCAAGGACAAAAAACCAAACACCGCATGTTCTCACTCATAGGTGGGAATTGAACAATGAGAACACATGGACACAAGAAGGGGAACATCACACACCGGGGATTGTTGTGGGGTGTTACGGGTGAGGGGAGGGATAGCATTAGGAGATATACCTAATGCTAAGTGACGAGTTAATGGGTGCAGCGCACCAACATGGCACATGTATACGTATTTAACAAACCTGCACATTGTGCACATGTACCCTAAAATTTAAAGCATAAGAATAATAAAATTAAAAATAAAAGATACCCATCAAAAATAAATAGGAGACAGTCTTGTGAGGTATTTACATACCTAAGGATGAGTGAGGTTGCATGGGTAAGAAGAAAAGAAGGACTAGACAGAAGCTTGAGGAATTTTAGCATTTTGTGGCTAGCTCTGAGAGTATAGGTGTGCACAGAGATTGTGAAGGAATTGCCAGAGCAGTAAGAGAAGAAACCAGGAATTTATTATTTCATTAAAACCAAAATGGGGGAAAACGGTGATTTGAAGAAAGACTGTCACGAAAGCCAAATTCTGTTGAGAAGCCAACTCAACTGGCTAAAGGCCCAAAAATTGTCTGTTGACTTAATGATTTAGAGGTAAGAGGGATGATCTCAGGAATATTTTTGTTGTTGGAGTAGAAAGGGTAGAAACAGAGTATAGATTCGTACAAAAGTAATTGCTGTTTTTGCCATTAAAAGTAATGAATTTACTGCTAAGTGGAAGATGAAGAAATGGAGACAGATTGCATATCAGCTCTTAGAAAGATAAGCTAATTTCCCAGGTGTGGTGGTGGGCACCTGTAATCTCAGCTGTTCTGGAGACTCAGGTAGGATAATTGCTTGAAACTGGAAGGTGGAGATTGCAGTGAGCCGAGATCACGCCACTGCACTCCAGCCTAGGTGAAAGAGCGAAACTCCATCTCAAAAAAAAAGAAAAAGAAAAAGAAAGATAAGCTAGTTTCACTCCAGAAGACATTGTATATTTAAGAAAATCTAGAAAGCCCAATTTTCTCCTGGATAAATCAGGAGATTGTGAAATTCTTTATAAGCACTTGAAAAATGAATTTAATCAGGTTTTAAACTGTAATTGAAACAACGTTTGATTACTCGAGAATTATTTGTAGTAAATTTCTAATATCCTGTCCAATAAACACACTAGGCATTACCACTAACAGAGAAGGTGCAGGAAATATAATTAATTTTAATATTAACCTAAGCAGCATGGAATTAGGAAGGCAGATATGCTCTGAGTAAGTCTTATCAAGTGCTTATCATATACAAAAATCAGAAATTGAATTTTCGCTATATATCCTACAAAAGTCTGCAATTAAGTAGAGGCAGAATGAAGAGTGAAGGTAGTTTATTGTGTACCATTGATTGCCACTAATCCTTGTATGTTTTTTTGTTAATTCCTTGTTATAGGCTGCTTCTTGGGAAATGAAAAGGAAGCAGAATCTGAACTTTGTAGAGGAATGTAAGGTATTGATTGAAGATGAGAACAGCAAAAGTGATTCAGATATAATCCTGGTGAGATAAACTACACACTAAATGACACCTTGAGATTTTCATATTCACAAAGATTAGAGGGATCTGTTAGTGTCTCAAAGTAATGGAAACATTTAGTTGGATAACCTAGTTTTTAGATGAAGAAATAAGACTCAGAAAAGTTTAAGTTACTTGCTCAAGGCTACATAAACTAGTAGGGATACATCTGGAACTTACACATCTCCACCCCTAGTCCACGGCCCCTTTCTGTTTCAGTTATTTGGGTAAGAAAGCCTTAATATATATGTAAATATGCAAAAATATACAAAAGTTATATATATAACTTGAAGGTCATTGTGAAAACTCATTCCCAAATCCGAAGAATATGAACCTTTCTGTAATTTGTAATTTGGACTCTCACCAGAAGGTTTCATTCTGAATTGACTTAAATTAGGCAGAGAAAAGTGTATTCAAGGATTATGGGCATGCTCCCCATTTTCTCCTTTAAATAATATCTTCATATTTCTAACTTGATAGTTGATATCAAAGAGTACATATCTGGGCTCCTGTAGAATCGAGTTGCTTTGCCTTCACTGAACCAAGTGTAAAAAGCCCTTGGTGTTTAGGAAGAAATGATTCAAGGACTGACTATATGAGAAATGCTTCATCTGTGAAGCCATGGTGTTCATTATGTTATATAGTGTCCTTTCTGTTAAAAAACTCAGTAAAAGTAATTTACACATTAGAATTTAATGTCAGGGAAAAAATCTATTTATTTTCTTTTATCTGAATATAAATTTTATTACTCATTATAGTTTCATTTTACCTTGATTGCCAAGAAGCTTATAGCTAAACTTTAACCTGCATAAGAGTAACTACAGTAGCCTAGATGGTTCTATTTTTGGCATGATAAGCTAGAGTATTTAGAAAAGGACCTGGCCTCTTTGGACATGTCTTTAGGGTAAGTTCCCTCAAAATGCTATATAGAATTTTGGATTAGGTTTAAATTGCACTTGTGCCAATGAGAGACATATCATTTCTTCTGACTTTAGCTTAATTTATGATAATGTCCTTCACCAGAAAATTATTGTCACAAGGTACATGATATAAGTATAATGAAGGTTTTATTTAAAAATTTTTTCATTTTGGAAAATTTTAAACATAGTGCAACCAATTCCTGTGTGCCCATTTCCCAGCTCCAGTGGTTATCAACTCATGGCCAGCCTTGTTTCATCCATATCCCCTCCCTGCCCCCATTACTCCCAGACATCATATCATTTCATCCATAAATTGTAAGCATTTGAAGAAGCCATTTGAAGGGATGTTAAAAAGGTGTAGACATGATTTGTGAATGGGAGCAGAAATAGCCTATTAACAATAAAGAACAACTAAATGAAAAAAGTAAACACTAAAGTTATTTTCCAAAGGAAAAGGGTCAAAATTTAATCAGAGGCTAGAAAGAAAGACAAAAGTGCAACTGGTGTTGTAAATAATGCCATCTCTCTGGACCTCTTCAAAGCAAAATGTAATATAGTTGTACCTGTGAATATTACTGTTCACCACTTGCTTTTCAGAAGTTTCAAAGTCTGTGTGAGTTTTTCATGTAGCCCTTACTTTGTCACCTCTCTCAGCTTTGCACAGAGCTTTTGGCAAGTGCCTTTTCAGGAATTAGAGATGATGTTTATATTTAAAATATTGTCTTTTTAGGTAATAGTTCTCAAGGTCTTATATTACTTGTTTGTAGCTATGTGGTATGATTTATTTGTGCCTCTGTGATCCTAGCAGGATGTCTGTTTTCATACTCATGGTGTCTAATTAACTTGGATAAAAACATATTATCCAGAGATGCACATTAATTTCTGTTTGGCTGTAGTTGCAATAATTCAAGTAGGAAATAATTACTCCTCAATGCTGTCTGTCTGTACTTTCTTAAACCTAGAAATTAAAAAAAGATCATCCCATCCCCCGTGCTCCTTCCTAATTATCTTCTAATTATAGCATGTGTCTGTGTGCACGTGTGAGTGTATGTGCCCCTGTGTCTATTAAATTTCAAGAAGGAAGGCACTCAGTGCTAATGGTGGTGCAAGAGGTTGTCACTTAAGGAAGAATAATTAGCTACCACAAAAGACTCCCTCCCCTGACCCCCGAAGGTGGTATTTATTATTTTGGCAAGTTTACTGGATGTGGGACCCAGGGTCTTATTTTTAGGTATAAGAAACTAAGAAATATGGTGTATTCAGCACACCAAAGAAACTTCATCTCACAGGGATGACTTCACATTATCCAAATTCATGAAACTGTTGTATTATAGCATAATATCAGTTTAGTCATTTAAAAGATAAATACAGCTTCAGTTCAACTGGAAGGTACATATTGACTTAAGTTATGCATTCTGTCCCGTTATGCCCATCTGCATGGGCTGGCCAATTGTAATCTGACAGTTGCTGGTGAGCTAGGTGCCTGAATATTTAAAAGGCGTCCAGCTAAGACAGACTGCTGTGTCCACCTCCCCAAGAGACATGACAGAGATAATGTTACCAATGCAACTATAATACTAAAAGAGCACTGACTCAGGGAACCTTTGCCCTATGCCTGCCTGTGCTCCTATAACTACTTTTTTCATGCTTTCGGGAGAATAACTCCATTCTGATTGGCAGATTTGTTTTTGCTATGTTAATAAAATTAATAAATGTCTATCAGTCTGCCTTTTGAAAGGATTTTTTTTCATATTAAGGCACTTTATTTTTCTCTGTTCCATGTTTCAGGCAACATCTCACTCTGGTTCTTGTACTAATAGTTATGTAATTTCCAGTGAAATGGAAAAAAAAGTATTTGTTACTTTCCAGATTCATATTCAACCCTACCATTGCTGATTATTTCAGCCATCTGATCATTCATTCTCCAAAATTACCTCACTGCTGTGGCTCACTGTTATGTTTTATTTGTTTTCCTAACTTCTTCCCTCCCTACCCCCACTGAGCCCCTCAATTCTTGATTGAATGCTCTTCTTATTGTTTTTATTCTAAGGCCTGTGGTCTGTTGAAGCAATTTTTTATTTTTTAATTTTACCTTTTAAATTTTTTTGAGGCAGAGTCTCCCTGTGTTGCCCAGGCTGGAGTGCAGTGGCACAATCTCCACTCACTGTAAGCGATTCTTTTGCCTCAGCCTCCCGAGTTGCTGGAATTACATGCGCCACCACATCCAGCTAATTTTTGTATTTTTAATAGAGACAGGGTTTTTCCATCTTGGCAAGGCTGGCCCAAACTCCTGGCCTCAAGTGATCCACCCACCTTGGCCTCCCAAAGTGGTGGGATTACAGGCATGAGCCCCATGCCCAGCCTTGTTGAAGCAATTTTTAAAAACCACATTCTAATTTTTTCCTCTTTTCCCAGTGGGACAATCCTTATTTTCTGATCATTTCTAACGTCTGGCACTTTGTTCTGCACCATGCCTCCCATTTAACATGCTCCGAGTCATTCATGTGGTGTGGAGCTTCATTTGTACCATCTCTAGTTACTTCTGCTCATATTCTTTGTTGGTATTGCTTCCACAGCATTTTTTTTTTTTTTTTTTTGAGACGGAGTCTCGCTCTGTCGCCCATGCTGGAGTGCAGTGGCCCGATCTCGGCTCACTGCAAGCTCTGCCTCCTGGGTTCACGCCATTCTCCTGCCTCAGCCTCCTGAGTAGCTGGGATTACAGGTGCCCGCCACCATGCCTGGCTAATTTTTTGTATTTTTAGTAGACACGGTGTTTCTCCATGTTAGCCAAAATGGTCTCCATCTCAACTCATGATCCACCCACCTCGGCCTCCCAGAGTGCTGGGATTACAGGTGTGAGCCACCACGCCCGGCCGCAGAGGGATCTGTTTCATTTTCCCAATCTATAGACGTTTTTAAGCATGTGATGGTCAGAACACCGCTGACAAAAGTATTTCAAGAGTTTGGCAATGAAACCTTGTATTTATTATGAAACATGTGTCCTCTGGTGTCTAGAACAGAGCACTTTCTGAGGCTCAAGAAAGATACATAGCAATGAGTGGATGGAACCATCTTCCTGTCTCAGAACTGAGCCAAGTCATTTACCAGTTGTATCTGGTCAGCTCTTCGGGGAAGCTTTCACAAGAGGCAGATTCCAGCTTAGAAAAAACATCAGTGCACTCTGAATCCCTAAGATTATTAACAGGGCCTTCATGGTATGTTATAAAAACTGGAGAACATCTAGAAGAGCTGATGAGTTGCTACCGTGTCTAGGTTTATGTTTTATGGTGGCCAAAAACAAATGAAAAACAACTATAAGTACTGTGTTTGGTGTCAGTACTACATGATAGCGAATCATAACAATGAGACTGAAAAGGTGACAAAGTAACCTAAAAGCAGTTAAAAAAGAAAAACAAAAACTTGCAAAATTAGTCCCTAAATCAACTGCATTCACCCTAGATACGCATCAATTTTCTGACTCCCAACAGAATGCCTTTTTAAAATAGAAAACTACACTGGTAGTGAGAGGTGACAGCATGCTGGCAGTCCTCACAGCCCTCGCTCGCTCTTGGCACCTCCTCTGCCTGGGCTGCCACTTTGGCGGCACTTGAGGAGCCCTTCAGCCCACCGCTGCACTGTGGGAGCCCCTTTCTGGGCTGGCCATGGCGGAAGCCGGCTTCCTCAGCTTGCAGGGAGTGTGGAGGGAGAGGCGCGAGCGGGAACCGGGACTGCGCGCAGTGCTTGTGGGCCAGCTGGAGTTCCGGGTGGGCGTGGGCTTGGCGGGTCCCTCACTCAGAGCAGCCTGCAGGCCCTGCCGGCCCCGGGCAATGAGGGGTTTAGCACCCGGGCCAGCGGCTGTAGAGGGTGTACTGGGTTCCCCAGCAGTGCCAGCCCACCGGCGCTTTGCTCGATTTCCCACCGGGCCTTAGCTGCTTTCCCACGGACCTGCAGCCCACCATGCCTGAGCCTCCCACCCCCTCCATGGGCTCCTGTGCGGCCCGAGCCTCCCGGACGAGCACCACCCCCTGCTCCATGGCGCCCAGTCCCATTGACCACCCAAGGGCTGAGGAGTGCGAGTGCATGGCACGGGACTGGCAGGCAGCTCCACCTGCAGCCCCAGTGCAGGATCCACTGGGTGAAGCCAGCTGGGCTCCTGAGTCTGGTGGAGATGTGGAGAACCTTTATGTCTGGCTCAGGGATTGTAAATACACCAATCAGCACCCTGTGTCTGGCTCAGGGTCTGTGAATGTACCAATCGACACTGTATCTAGCTGCTCTGGTGGGGCCTTGGAGAACCTTTGTGTCTAGCTCAAGGATTGTAAACACACCAATCAGCACCCTGTGTCTAGCTCAGGGTTTGTGAGTGCACCAGTTGACACTCTGTATCTAGCTGCTCTGGTGGGGCCTTGGAGAACCTTTGTGTCGATACTCTGTATCTAACTGATCTGATGGGGACGTGGAGAACTTTTATGTCTAGCTCAGAGATGGTAAACGCACCAATCAGCGCCCTGTCAGAACAGACCACTTGGCTCTACCAATCAGCAGGACGTGGGTGGGGCCAGATAAGAGAATAAAAACAGGCTGCCCGAGCCAGCAGCGGCAACCCACTCGGGTCCCCTTCCACACTGTGGAAGCTTTGTTCTTTCACTCTTTGCAATAAATCTTGCTACTGCTCACTCTTTGGGTCCACACTGCTTTTATGAGCTGTAACACTCACTGCGAAGGTCTGCAGCTTCACTCCTGAGCCAGTGAGACCATGAACCCACCAGAAGGAAGAAACTCCGAACGCATCCGAACATCAGAAGGAACAAAATCCGAACACACCGCCTTTAGAACTGTAACACCGTGAGGGTCCGCAGCTTCATTCTTGAAGTCAGTGAGACCAAGAACCCACCAATTCCAGACACAGTAGTACAATAACATAATTTAAGATTACTGAAATTGCCTTAATTTCAAAAGCAGGTGATTTCTCATCAGCTTTGATGATGCTACCATTCCTGGTTGATGATGCTACCATTACCTCTTTGTGAATCTGTATAATGCTGTGATCATTGCTAATACTACTAGACATTTCACGGGAAGCCCTCTTACAAGATGCAAACCAGAGCTGCCCTAAGGGCTTTGAAGGAAAGATCATCTATACTCATCCTCCACAGGATTGTTCGTCAGTTCTCCAGCAAACATACAGAGGGACACAAAAACAGTGTGTGATATAGTCCCTGACCTAAGGAAAAACGTCGTGGATGACTTATAAGGAATCTAAATATTCAAGTGCTAAAGTCTGAACTACCAGCAACCACGAGCCAATTAATCAAAACAAATTTATTGAACAATACTATGTTAGAGATTTTTGAGGGACACGAAAAAAGTCAAGTGTCTGATTGTTGTGCTGAAGGAACAAAAAAATTGGAAGATAGTTTTACAACACCATGAGGTAGTATTATGTTATGGAAAGGATACAGGCTCTACACTCTAACAGGCTGACCCAGGCTCAAATTCAGACCTCCATGAGATTTGTCAGTTGTGTCAAATTTTGATATTCTGTTTTCTTGTATATAAAATGAGAGTAATAATGCCATCTATTCTCAAGGTTGTTATGAGAACTATATTCGTGATAGAATGAAAATAATTATTTGCATTATAAAAAGTATTTTTTAAAGCCACCTTCTGTAATTCTAAAGAAGACAAATTTAGCCTTTATTGGGTGAGCTAGGAGAATGAAAATTGACAAAGTAAAATTTCTTTGTGGAAAAAAAGAGAGAGCTAAAGAGTGAACTTATGTGGAAGATAGAAGGGAAGAGAGGCACTGCCAAAAGTGAAAATACCGGGAGCTGCAGAACTGGAGAAGCTGCAGGTGTGCAGAGAGAGATGAGGCAGTTAGCAGATGAAGAAGTTAAAGTTATTTAGTTGACACAATTTTTTGCTACACGTAATCATTTCCTCCATTTTCCAATATAATCTTTAGTAAAATCTGTAAATTTATCAAAGCTTTATAGACTTGGATTTGTTTTTGGGAGATGGAGCCACGTTTTGAATTTTGCTTAGAAGGA
Organism: Nomascus leucogenys; assembly: GCF_006542625.1. Classification (NCBI taxonomy): domain Eukaryota; kingdom Metazoa; phylum Chordata; class Mammalia; order Primates; family Hylobatidae; genus Nomascus; species Nomascus leucogenys. The sequence goes on from NC_044401.1 coordinate 12,304,400, forward strand.
TCAAGGTAAGAATCCAAGGCTGCTGTAGGGTCCAGTCTTATCTGGGTCATATAGGTAAAATGCTTGACTATTGATAACAGTAGTAAGAGTAAATAAACTGTATGCAACTTACTGTTAATAGTTATTCAGAGGAAGGAAGAATATGTGCTGGAGTAATAACAAAAAAGATGTTTTGGAAAGAGTAGGAGGTATACTTGTCTTTAAAAGTTGTGGATACAACTTTTAAGAAAGGAAGAGAAGAGAGAAGCCATTCCAGGTAGAACATTTACATGGCAGAGATGTGGAAGCAAGAGTGTATATGGTAATTTTAGGGAACTCTGAAGAGAACATTTTGATTATAACAAGAGATATTTGTTAAGAAATACTAAAATTGTGTCTGGATAACTTAGAATCACATTGAAAAGGGCTTTGAAAGACAGATAAAGAGTTTGTGCTTGAGATAGTAAGCATGCAGGGCCTAGGGATGGTTTTAAGAAGGAACATTTAATCATGGATATTTTGTTTAAAAAAATTAATCAGATTGGGATAATGGCTTGGACTGTAAAAAGGAGAAACTAAAGACCAATAAAAACAAGTGGGATGGATGCTTCCTGAAAATCATAGTGTAGAAAGACAAGAAAAACTTAAGAAATTTTAAAAGAAAGGTAGTACAGCTTGGTAAGAAATATGGAAAACTAAATAATGAAAGTAGCTCTGAGATGGCAATCTGGAACAAAAATGGTACTGTGAATAGAATGAAGAGCATTGACAGGGGAATCTGACCAAGTGGTCAAGGATAGGACTGAGGATTTGAAGTTTCAGCAAGACATTCACGTGTGTCATGAGATCAGTTGGAAATAACTGGAGCAAAGGTGAAAAGTTAGGGTTGATGATGCCGATGAAGCCATTGTTTGCATAAACTGTGACAGTTTAACTCCAGGAATTTTAATAGGTTCCTTGAGAAGTTGAGATTAGACAGAAAAAGGATAAACTACCCAGAGAGAGTTGAGACACAGAAGGCTATAAAGATCAAGAGAAGAAAGAATTCCAAGAAACATCTTCATGCTTCCTTAACCCAATAAATGATACTACCATTCACTGCTACTCTGGCCAAAACCTGGGAATCATCTTGAATTTCTCTCCTTCTTTCTCATCCTGTGCTCAACCCATCAGCCAATCTTCCTGAATCAACCTTTAAACATAGAACGTATTCTACCACCTCCATAGCTACCACCTTGGCCAACACACTGACATCTCTTACCTAGACTACAACAGTAATCCTATAAATCATCTTACTGTTTCTCTTGGCCTCCACAGTCTAAAAATCTGAGTATGTCATCCAGAATATGTCATATTATGTCATTCTCCTACTCAGAACACTTCCATGGTTGCTGCTCATACTTAGAACAAAACTCAGTGACCTTGCTGTGGCCCTCAAGGCCCTAAATGTCCTGGCCTGATGTCTTCTGAGGCTACAGACCCCACTGCTCATTCCTTCTCTTAGTCTACTGTAGCCACCCTGACCATGGTTGGCCTCCAGTACCCTAAGGAATATTAAATAAATAAAAGTGTAAATATGTAATATAATATCAGGTCATATAAATTCTGTGAAGAAAAATAATAATACAGGTGAGAGAGAGAGAAAGAGAGAAACATAAACCTAAGCCTTTTCCTTTGTCGTTCATCTACCTGGACTCCACTACCCACACCACCCCCATCACCACTGTCAGCAGCACACATGTATTTTCATGACTTGATTTTTTTTTACTTTCTTTTATTCTGTGAATATCTTGAGCATCAGTTACTGTCCTAAACAATGGGGATCCGGCAGGGGTAAAAACAGACAATCCTCCCTGCCTTTGTGGAGCTTCCATTCTAGTGGGGGGATCATTCAATAGACAGGATGAACAAGTAAATATGGTGCGTGGTAGATAATGACAAGTATTAGGGAGAAAAAGCATGGGAAGGGAATAGGAAGTATCTGTGCTGCATGTGGTGAACAGGAGTTGCAATTTTAGGTAGAGTGACCACAGATGGCCCCACTGAGCGGATGCTTAGGAAAGACTAGGAAAAAGCTGGGGGAACAAACAAGTCTATAAAACAACAAGCCAAAGACGTGAGAGGAGTGTGCCTGGCATATTTGTAAAAGAGCTGCTGGAGAGCCAAATGGAGATGTGAGATGACGACAGAGAGGTGAGGGGGTCAGATTATGCAGGAACTTACATCACTCTGTCTCACCTGTGTTATTTTTCTTCACAGAACTTCCATTACCTGACAGCATATTTCATATTTATATTTTTATTTATTGAATGTAGAAAATATGTTCCATAAAGGCAGGTATATTAGTCCATTTTCATACTGCTATGAAGAAATACCTGAGACTGGATAATTTATAAAGAAAAAAAAGAGGTCCCACATGGCTGGGGAGGCCTCACAATCATGGTGGAAGGCAGAAGAGCAAAGGCGTGTCTTACATGGCAGCAGGCAAGAGAGCGTGTGTAGGGGAACTGCCCTTTATAAAACCATCAAATCTCATGAGACTTACTATCACAAGAACAGCCAGGAAAAATCTGCCCCCATGTTTCAATTACCTCCCACCAGGTGCCTCCCATGACAGGTGGGGATTATGGGAGCTACAATTCAAGATGAGATTTGGGTGAGGACACAGCCAAACCATATCAGCAGGACTTTGAACTTTTCACCTTAGCGGTATCTGGCCCACACTAGAAACCTAATGTTAGTGAATAAATTACTGAGTGAAGGGGAGGGCCTGGAACATAATGTTAACTGTGGATGAGTGCAAACAGAAGGGGTCTTTGAAGTTAGCAGAAAGGTATTTACTGGTCTTATAGTCCTTATGGCTCCTTCATAATAATAAGTGCTTGAAGTAGGCATGGAGGGGTAAAGGAGTAGAAGTAAATAAATCAGATAAAGTGGTATCACTCAGTTAAGTTTCCTTAACAGCAATGAAATTAAATAGATGTTGCACAGCTGCCTGTGGCATGTTCTTTTTTTTCCTCTGACTTATTTATGATTTATTTATCTTCTTAAGTAGATACTTTACAAAATTGAGCATGCGGTATTATGTTGATCCATCACATCCCTTGGAGAACTGACAAATCCCACCCTGCTCATTGTTAACATAATTTTAATTAAGATGTCTTAAACTCTGTGTTAAGACTTAACTATAATCTCATTTACTTTGTGTGAGGTGTTGTCTATTTCATGATATAGGTAAAAATCTCAGGAAAGAGATTTCCTCCAGCTTCAGAATATGAGACACAGTTAAGCCTAAGTGTCTGAAGAACATTTCTATAAGGAAACCAATTAATGTAAATGAAAGACCTTTATAAGTAAGATCAAATATACAAGTAATGTAATCGAAAAAACAGCTGTGTGTTTTCTTGTCTCATCTTGAAAAAATTCAGACCCTCAACTATATTGTAATAGAAGGCAGCATCCTATAAAATCAGATTTACACAATGTTATTTCAAAGAAAATACTGTAGGCTTTAAATCATTTATCCAAAAATATTTTAAACATTAGAATAAAGAATAAAGATAATACAGCAAAGGAAAAGAAAAGAAATTTTTCATGTTATAGAGATGGCAGAGCTTTGTACAAGTAACATTTTTGGGGAAGGAGGGCATATCTGATCCTAGGAAAAACAGCCCTTCAGAGCTCGAAGCAGAGAACTAAACAATAGAATACAAACATAATTAATTTCATGAGGCTGTATTAATAACACCAACAAGAAAATTTCTCTTCTGTCATTTTCGTTAACCTTGGATACTTTCATCTTGTCTGATTTCATCATAAAAGAAAGTTACCAAAGAAAATGAACACATTTTGTTATAATCACCATGGACCATAACAAAGTGCTTATAGGAAAAGGCATTAAATAGTTCCTCTCATAAGCTTATCTTGTGGTTCCTATTAGCTGTTGTTGATAATAGTCTATGCTGCTTATAAACTGGTCTGAAAAATCTTTAGTCTGAAGTTGGAGACACTTAATATCATGTAGATTCTCCTTATATATCAGCGCATCAGAAGAAAACTTTAAATTTTATGTTAATCAGAAGTAAATAAAACATACACTTTAAGGTCACTTTCAAGATTTTTTTCAAAATGAATCTTTAAAAATATGCATGTTGATTATTTTCTGGGGCAGGAACTTATTTACAGTTTAAGTACAAAAATTTTTTGAAATAGACAAAAGTAGCTTAGAAGTAGTCTTATTTATTTCCCCTTATCCATAAGGCTTTTCTTGCTCTTGATTTAGGTGAAATGGAAAATGGCAATGATAGACAGCTACACAGTTATTTTGTTGCTAGGCTACGTATGTGCCCATTTAACCTGCTTCCTGAGAGAGCACAGTTTCCAGAATGCTATGTAAAAATACTCCTTTGTTTCCTGGGAGGGGATAAAAAAGAGACTTGACATCCTCTCTAGACTACATTTGTTTAGCAGGTTAGAGAGGGCATGAAAGATGAAAGATATATCCACAATGAGCAAACTTCAAAAAACCTGACAGCTCCCTATCTTACATGAGGTAACATTTGGGGACATGGTTGCGTGCGTATCAGTGTGTGTTCAGGGGTCTTCAGAACAAGGAGCAGACAGGAGCTTTTGCCTTCTGCTTGCTTTCTTCATTTTCTTTCTTTCATAACTGCCTGTTCCTCCACCTTCTCACAGTTTTACAAAATACATAGAGGGAGCATTCTGGGTGTCTTTCCCCGAAGGCATAAACAGACACATTCTCTCTCTCTCTCTCTCTCTCTCTCTCTCTCTCTCATCTAAGGTATATTCCCAAAGTGTAAGTCAGCTTTATGTGAGCCTTGTAAAATGGATCTTAACAGGATTCCCAAAGTGATGATATACCTGGCTTATTAATGGTGCACTCCACCCCTCAAATGTCCCCCATCCACTGCCACCCTCTCAGCCTCCCAATCACACACCAGCACATATCCATCCTCTCTCTCCAGGTGCCAGTAACCCTCCTGGCTCCAGCAATCAACACACTAAGGCTCTGCAGCCCCTTTCAGGCAACTGGCCTGGAATTCTGTCAGAAGATGAGATATCCCATCCCCCAGTATTCCAGGTGAACTCCCTTTCCCCATCTTCTTATCTGTTATGCTTTGGGACTACAGGCCCCAGCCCCAAACTCTCCAAAGTTTTCATTGCACAGATGCTGAACAGGAGTTCAGCAACCAGAGGTACCCTAAGCTTCCTCAAAACAGTAGAGGCTCAATGGTTGTTGCTGGTGAATCAAATACTTGACCCATTTGTTGTAGACATTGTTACATCGATGTGTAATATCAATTTTTAAAATATCTGCACAAATATTAGTAGAAATACAAAAATCTCTTTAAAGAAATCAAATGAGTAAACATGACTATGATAATGCAATCATCCTTGAGATTTATGCGATTATCGTTTGTACATGTACCATTTGTTCCCTTTATAAAAAGTGCATAGCTTTACTACTAACATTATGATCTCTCTTCTGCTGGGGACACTGCTTTTCAAGGTCTTTTGTCAAGTTTATAATATGTCCTATGTTTTTGTACAGTTTTAAATAAAGAGCTTGTTTTTCAGGTTTCAGATAAGAGCAGCACTGATGTTTCATTGAAACAAGAAAAAAAGGAAATTCCTCTTTTAAACCAAGGTAAAAAAAAAATCAGCTCATATATATATATATTAGCTATAATGTTTGAGACATTTTCAATATGGCTTGACAGCCTGATATATAGATCAGAAGTTTGTCAGCAACTTGGATTTTAAAAAATTAAGTTTATTGTTCTAGAAGTGAGAGGAGTAGAGAGAGGGTGAGCTGCCAACCTTGTATGTTTTGACAGGGCAGAGAGACACTTTCTGGCTGAGGACAGTGTCCCCAGCACTGCCACACTGCCTGAAATTTCCATACACTTATGCCACTCTCTGTCTTGAATTCTCTTTCTAATTTTGCTTAGGATTGATATCAGGTCAATAATTTTCAAAATCCGTTTTGAAAATTATGATGATGACGGTCCCCGTTTTTTCATCTTTTAGTAACTTTCTGCTTTTCATGATTCTTCTGAGGTCCCTAAAAGTAGTTCAAGAAACACGTTTATTAGTTTCTTCATGCCCAGGGGATGTAATATGTCTCAGGTAAAAGACATGAACTTATTTAGGGCATGAAGTTGCCATCTTATAATGCTCAATCCAGTAATAATTTCGTGGATAGAGAAGCTGAAAACAAACTGGATTCAAAATATTTTATTTTCTTATTGTTCGTTATTATTACTGTAATTCTTTTATTTGCATTCCAATGTTATTATGCCATTATCTTTTAATTTTGATATTATACCATTGGACTCAAGAAGCACATCCATTATTTTCATTGTCTTTGTCTTATTTTGAAATAAGTTTTAAAGATCTTAGTCTTCTTAGTCTCAACTCATTTGGTTTCATCATTCCCAATCCTTTTCTTCATCAATCCATGCCATGGTTTTATGTTCTCTTTTGGTGGCACATTTTTCCTTCCTTCATACTTTGTTGCTTAGGTAACCTAATCAGCTATTCATTCACAACTTTATGTTTGAACCCATTAGTGAGGTCCCTAAGAAATCACACTTTTTCTTTTTCATCTTAATTACAATAATTTGCAATTCCACCATCAGGATTTCTTTTGTAAGGGTGTCTTAATTTTAAAGCCAATCTTTTATAGACAGTTCAAACTACTACTGTGCCTTCAAGTATGGTTCTGTTGGATTTCCAAATTGTACTAGAAAAATTGCTAATACAATTTTATCTAAAATTAATATTTAATTTTAAATACTCATCCTAGGTTTGGCAGGAACAAGTTGTGAAATGTTTTCAAATGACTATTATTTTGAATTAGTTAGCTGTTGGGTTAAAAATTTTCACTTCGCATTGCAAGTCAGTGAGTAAAACCAGTGGTGCCTACCTACAGCATGGTTGGAAAACATCTGTCCATTCATTCTTTTTCCTTAAAAGGGTCAGGCAGATCCTCAGCCATTTACCCACCATCCAGAACTTTGCTTGTGGATGTCCTCTTCTACTTAGCCTTCAATAACCCTAAACTTGTTGGTAAAGGTTTACTTAGTGGAACAAGATATCTGGACAGTTATAATAAAGACTTCTACATGGAAGAAGGACACATTGACTTATTGCTTATACTGTCCCCAAGACACTCTTAAAACAATCCAAGTGGATCATAGAATTTCTGCTTTGCTGTGAGCTGAAAATAAATCACCAAGCTCTGTGAACCTATAATTCTGAGGTCCTCTGAGTGAGAAGGCTAACTAAATGACTCTAGGTCTCTTCCTGCTTTAAAGTTCACTTTCCTACTGGAGACACATTTTTCATTGGGATCTGTCAGAATGTCTTTGAACCTGAACCCCAAATAGGAGAGAGTGGGATATTAGGGGAAGATGGTTGTCTTGTTAGGGGCTGGTGAAAGTGGGGAACCAACAGTTCTGATCATACTCCAGGCTCTGGTAAAAAATGTCCATTTAAAAATTACCAAAAAAAAAGTTACAGTCTCTTGGATAACTATATATAGTACATAAACTTTATTTTAAAACATTATAAACTACCTTAAGAAAATATTATAAATCTCGTTACAACTGGTACAGTTTTATAAATGGATGTTTCAATACAAGTCCATATTATGCAGAGGTAGTTAATGAACCGCTAACATTTCTTTTGGTTCAGTTTATTGTGTGATCATCCAAATGTGATTGTTTGTCTATGTTCTTTTGAAGAAAAACAGGAGCTGTGCAATGATGTTCTAGCAATGAAAAGAAGCTCTTCATTACCTAGCTGGAAAAGGTGAGTGTACTACAATTATACAAATTCCAAGTGAGTGCAATTATACTGCTGAAAAGTAATTATCAATGTTAAAATACAAGAAGAAGGAAAATAATAGCAACAAAAGCAATCAAGAATGAAACCAAATTTTATAACAGAGATGTGAAAGAATTAGCAATACATCTTTCCCCCAGACCTTTTCATTTCTTTCGTGAAGAATTGGAAATAATGAAATGGAGCTGGCTTAACTTCCTACCCACAGCAAGTAACCAATTCAAATTACTTTAATGTAATCAAAGAACTGAAAACGTCACCCATATATAAGGTATGATTATGAAATCATTAACTGATTTTTTTCTCTGTTATCATTATCATTATCTTGTTGTCATACATACATGTAATTATAATCACTGTGTGCTAGAATTTTCTTGACATGAGAATTTTATCACTTTTAAAATGACATCAGCTGAATGTTTTGGATATCCAATAGAATTAAAAGAATGTTTTCAAGGAAGCAAACTCTTATCCTCTGTACAAACCCATCTAAGCTGCTTTCCAGGCGTTCAGACCCAGTTTCTCTGAATCCAAATCCTGTGCTCTTTGCATAGGAGCACATTGAATTAAGAGCAAGAAAAAACAGAGAGGGGCTATTTTCCTGCACTTGCTGACAGGGTAGTGAGTCAATCCAGCACTCAAACCTCATCACTTCACTCTTCTACTCCAAAGCCTTTTCAGCCCCCACTACTTTTAAGGTAAGTCACAAACTCCTTAGCATGGCACAAATCCTCTTCTCTCCTGCCTCTACTTTTGGCCCCCACTTTGCTTCCCAAAGGTTCTGAATTACTAGTAGTTCTGTTTTATCACATCTTCTCATCCCCCCTTTGTCTGTACCACTTCCTTTACTTGAATGCCCTCAGCAACTCATATGCCAGTGTCAGTTACCCTTTCATTTAAGTCTCAGTTCAAGTGTTCCTTTCTTTAGGGTCTTCTTGACTCTCCTCACCAAACTCAGGTGTTCACAGAGTCACTGTTGCAATGATGAGATTATATTGTAATTTGTTCCGTAGTTATTTGTTAAATTCTGTGTTCTGACATGCAATGGTGAGCAGTGATCACAGTCAAGTGAAGTTATCTGTTTGAATCTGTCTTCCCATTGCATACAGGTTCCTAAAGGACAGAGGCCTTCTTGTCTTCTTCATAATTCTAAGCTTTTGAAAGGTCTTCTCTGACAACTCCATCTAAAGTAGCCCATCTCATTTCTGACAAGTCACACTTTTATAATCCTGTTTTATTTTTTTCAAAGCGTGTATTACTGTTTTAAAGTATCTCCTTTACTACCTATTTCTTTTTACCATTTTTTAATTGTAGCTTGCTTATTTTCTCTATTTTTCACTAGATGCCAACGCACTCCATGAGAGTAGGGACTGTCTTGCTTGTCCCTGTGTCTCTGATATCCAGAATGACACTGACTCATACTTGGCACTCAATAATATTTGTTGATTAAATAAGCGACGTAATTTTTTCCCCAGTGCTGTTGCCAGGTCTTCTCATGGCCAATACTTTGACTTAGAATTATTTATGAAAATTGCTTTACAGTTTAAGAATCATCCAGAAACTAAAACACATTTGTGTGTATGCGAGTGTGTGTATGCATGTATATATTATTTCATGTAATATCTTTTGGTCTTTATGAGATTGGTTTTTTTTTGTAATCACTGTTGACTTGTAAATACAATATGAATGTTAGAAACAATACACGAAAAACAATCTTTTTTTGCATTTTAAAAAAAACAAAATCAGTATGTTCCTTTATGTGAATTTCACGAAGAAGCAAAAATAATCCATGGAGATAGAAATCAGAATGGTGATTGCCAAAGTGGGAATGGGGTGAGGATTGACTGGAAAGGGGCTTTAACGACTTTTTGGGCTAGTGAAAATGTCCCATAACTTGATCTGGGTGATGGTTTCTTTCTTTCTTCTTCTTCTTCTTTTTTTTTTTTTTTTTAATACTTTAAGTTCTAGGGTACATGTGCATAACGTGCGGGTTTGTTACATAGGTATACATGTGCCATGTTGGTTTGCTGCACCCATTAACTCGTCGTTTACATTAGGTATTTCTCCTTAAGCTATCCCTCCCCCAGCCCTCCACCATCCCACAGCAGGTCCCCGTGTGTGATGTTCCCCACCGTGTGTCCAAGTGTTCTCACTGTTGAATTCCCACCTATGAGTGAGAACATGCAGTGTTTTTTTTTGCTATTGTGAATAGTGTCGCAATAAACATATGTGTGCATTGTGTCTTTATAGTAGCATGATTTATAATCCTTTGGGTATATACCCAGTAATGGGATCGCTGGGTCAAATGTTATTTCTAGTTCTAGATCCTTAAGGAATTGCCACACTGTCTTCCACAATAGTTGAACTAGTTTACACTCCCACCAACAGTGTAAAAGCATTCCTATTTCTCCACATCCTCTCCAGCATGTTGTTTCCTGACTTTTTAATGATCGCCATTCTGACTGGTGTGAGATGGTATCTCATTGTGGTTTTGATTTGCATTTCTCTGGTGACCAGTGATGATGAGCGTCTTTTCATGTGTCTGTTGGCTGCATAAATTTCTTCTTTTGAGACGTTCATATCCTCCGCCTACTTTTTGATGGGGTTGTTTATTTCTTGTACATTTGTTTGAGTTCTTTGTAGATTCTGGATATTAGCCCTTTGTCAGATGGATAGATTGCAAAAATTTTCTCCCATTCTATAGGTTGCCTGTTCACTCTGATGGTAGTTTCTTTTGCTGTGCAGAAGCTCTTTAGTTTAATTAGATCCCATTTGTCTATTTGGGCTTTTGTTGCCATTGCTTTTGGTGTTTTAGTCATGAAGTCCTTGTCCATGCCTATGTCCTGAATGGTATTGCCTAGGTTTTCTTCTAGGGAAAAACAATCTTAATGGAAGAAACTTATCAAATGCATTACTAATGATGGTGATGATAAAGATGATCATAACAACAAAAATAGGTATTATTTACTGAGCACTTACACTAAACATTGAGCTACATTCTTTGTATATCCTCAGTACAACTCTATGAGGTAGGCCTTATTATTATTCAACAGAACAAAAACAGAGGTTTAGAGAGGAATCTCCTGTGCTCTAGTATAGTACTTTTTACCCTTCAACCTCAATGCCAACATGAATGAATCTTTAACATCCCTTAAATGATTAAAGAAAAAGACTTCTTTAATAAAGTGTCAGCATAAAGGAGTTTATAACTAATGAGCATTCAGACATTGTGTAAGTATTCTTTAACAGGCAATTAAGCATTAGTTTATATAATGTTCTTAATCTTAAAAAAATCAGCAAAGTTAGACAGTATAATTAATGCCAAAGAGCTGTTGACAGTGGAAGCACATTCCGTTTGATATAAACTGTTATCCAATTTTAAAAGATCCTCATCTTATAAACGTGTAAAACTCTCTGGAGCTGTGATCTTAATTTATGAGCATCAGCATGAAAGGATTACAAAAAAAATCTTTTTATTACTTGACAAACAAAACCCTTTATGATCTGACCTCTACCTGCCCTCCCCAGCTCTATTTCCCATGTTGTACTGCCCTCAGACTCTTGTACTTTTTTTTTCCCTATGGTACTGAAAGCTTTAGTCTCAACAACAAACTATACATCCTTACCGTGAGTTATTTTTCATGCTGCAGCCATGTATCTTTTTAAAACCTGCATCAGATCATCTCGTTCCCATGCCTGAAAACTTCCAGTGGTAGTGCCCACTCTGCTTAAAAGAAACTCTAGTTCCCTCCCCATGCCCACGATGCCCTGCAATCCCAACACTGACCTCTCTCATCTCATCTCTTTCCATCTGCTTCCTGCTCACTCCACCCCAGTAGCTCTGAACATTCTTCTTCCTCTTCCAGATCATGACTAAGTATTTCTCTCAACTTACTTTGTTCTTTTTTTGTTTTATTTCTATGCTTTTCTCTCAGGCTAAAATAAACTTTAGTTTAAAAGTCTCTTGTATTCGTAGTTAAGTGATTTTTTTCTGGTAGTATTGTAACCACATCGCAGGTTCACTTGCCCACTGCTTGCAGAGTCTAATTAACAAGAGCTAGGTCTGGTGTAAAGAAAGTGACTTTTTATTCCAAAGCTAGCTTAGGGGAAGAAGCATGGGCTTCCTGCCTTAAGGGTACCGCTTCACCTTTGCAGCAGAAAGTGGATACTTTTAAAGGGGGCCTATCATGAATGGCATCGAAGGGGAGGAGGTGAGCAGGTGGGTGGGTCCCCATGCTAGCTTCGTGCCTTATCTACTGGGCAGTTGAGTTAGCATTTCATGGGCAGAAACAGGTTGTAAAGGTGGCTGAAAACTCTCTAGGTGGGAGAGAGTTTCGTAGTGGGACTTTGGATTGTAAATCAACTGTTGTCTCTGGAGGCAGTCTCCTGGTGGCTGAAAGTTCCACTCTGGAGCTTCTAAGCATAAAGTTACATGAACTTGTCCTCTAGGGAGTTTCTGGTGAAGGGGAGGTAAAAGGTTATAATTGTATTCCTAAAGGACTATGTAGGAAGTGGGGAATGGGGAAATGGAGAAAAGAGAAAATAAAAAATAATAGTAATTCATTTTCTTTTTCCTAGAAAAATGGGGCTACTTGGTTACAGTATGTTTTAATTTGTTGCTTTTTAAGTATATCCATTGTAGATTTTTGCCGTATGGTTACCATGAGGCTTACAAAAAATATTATATAGCTGTTTAACAGGTTTAAAAAGTCTCTTTCAGCAAGTGAGAGACAAGTAGTATATGACTACTGTTAAAAATAAATTATCACCAATTCCATTTAATTGTTACTACCTAAAAACTTTGAAAAAAATATGTGACTGGAATAAATATAAATTCTTCTAATTAAGAATTTGTTTCATGTAACTACAGTGGTGGCAGTTTTCAGCATTACACATTTTCTTGTTCTCATTTGTTGTATATGAACATTTCACTCATTTTTGTATATTAATGTTTCTAAAATTATTAATACCTAACATGATTTCTACTTTGAAATGATAAACCTCAGCTTGCTCAATGTGCCGATGGAAGATGTGAATCTAGGTTCTGGATGCAAAGCCAGAGTTTCTGTGAGTGGCAGTTGTAAAGTTGCTTCTTCGCCAACGTCTTCTCAAAGCACACCTGTCAAGGAAACAGTGAGAAAACTGAAGTCTAAATTAAGGTAAAGATATTTACTCACATATTTCCACATGCTTTGTTTAACTTTCTAAGCAGTGACAACTCCTGTTGTTTTCCCTATTGAGTTTTAATGATACTGAATAAATTCAGTAGAGTGACATTATGACTTGTCTCCCAACTATGCTCATTTAGATATACTATGGGTTAAATATCCCTTATAATAGAACTGGTAACTGCCTGTTGTTACATAGTCTGGCAGTATGGTGGACATTAGTCTTCTCTTGAATGTAATAAATAATTTTTACTGAATTTTCTTTCTTTTTTCCCCAACAAAGACTCTTATGACATTGCATGGCCTTTTTAAAAATCTGGGCTTTTTTTGGTTTGTTTTAGTTTTGGATACTGAACTTATTGAGGGAAATTGAGTTTTACTTGTTTTGTTCTGTGTAGAATGTTAACATTTGTGGACATGGTATTTGAGGAATTTAAATGTCTGGGTCTCATTTCTCAAAGTATGGAGACAAGGAGAGGAAAAAGTTCATAATTCAGGGTTTTTCCAAATAGAGACTGATAATAGATGGGGGACTTAAAATCAAGTCAAAGAAGTCTGTATACAGAATCGTGCTCTAAAATAGGTGCCATATGGGAGGGTGGGAGGTGGGTCCAGTAGCACCACTAAATTAATGTACCTCATTGGTTTTGTTGGGATCCACAGACTTTTGTTGGGTTTTAAGGGTCTTGTGTGGGGTGAGACGCTCAGGCCAGGGAAAACAAACAACATGCCCTACCTGGAATAGTATTTTTCCTTAGGATAGCTACTTGATTTTTTCATCAGTGATTGACATAATCTTCCTGAAGATGAGAGTTCTCAAACAGTAGAAGCAGGTAGGAAGAAAGAGAAAGGTGGAGGAGAACATGTACATAGGGACTGTAGCCTCTCCTAAGGCCCAGGCTGTGGTCCTGTTTGTGAGAGGAGACTGCTAACCCCAGTAGACTTGAACCCAATTCCACAGATGCCGTGGGTGTGGCGAAAGTCTTTGTAGCAGCATCCAGGGTGCAGGGCTATGATTATTACATGGGCATGAAGACCCCACCTGCTGTCTCATGCCTAACACCAGTCCTGCCCTGGGAGGGAGGAAGCACTCTTGGTTACATGTGGATGGACCCACCTTAGACCTTGTAGAGGTATCTGTTTTCACTACTGACACTAGGGATCCAGAGACAAGTTGTTGATGGAGCAATGAATACAGACTGCTACATTCCAGAACATCAAGTTCTGACCACCAAATATCCCTTTCTGTCTGGTTGGCAGTCTTCCACTAGCCTGGAAATGGGACAAAAGCAGGCCAGACCTCAGCATGGTTCAGGCATTATAAGGTTGAAAAAGGCCTTGGCCGGGCGCAGTGGCTCATGCCTGTAATCCCAGCACTTTGGGAGGCCGAGGCGGGCAGATCATGAGGTCAGGAGATCGAGACCATCCTGGCTAACACGGTGAAACCCTCTCTCTACTAAAAATACAAAAAATTAGCCGGTCGGGGTGGCAGGTGCCTGTAGTCCCAGATACTAGGGAGGCTGAGGCAGGAGAATGGCGTGAACCCGGAAGGCGGAGCTTGCAGTGAGCTGAGATCGCGCCACTGCACTCCAGGCTGGGTGACAGAGCAAGACTCCGTCTCAAAAAAAAAGGCCACTTATCCAATGATCTAGATAGATGTCAGTATTACACTGCTGCAGCTTACAGTATAATCCCTAAAGAATGGGATTCTCTAACTAGTTTCCTACCCTCTGCCTGTATTTTTCTAGAAGTGGTATTTAAGGTCCTCAGCTTTGAAGTTGGATTGCTGTGAATTTGAACCCTGATATGTTAGTGGTCCTAAAATTCAGGCCTATTGGTTGGTCACTAAAGCATAGTAGTATACAGTAAGTTTTATATGCATGTGCCTGTATATATTTGAATAAATGTGAATATCATTAAAAATGTATAGATATGACCACATATTCAATTATTTGGACATGGCTACAAGTGAATCAGGCCTTCTTAATAATAGTAGCTATCACACGAGGCACCGTGGCTCATGCCTATTATCCCAGTACTTTGGGAGGCCAACGTGGGAGGATTGCTTGAAACAAGGAGTTCGAGACCAGCCTGGGCAACATAGCAAGACCCCGTCTCCATAAAAATAATAGTAACAATAATAACTATAACAGTAATAGCTATCAGGTTTGAACCTTTATTATATTTCAGGCATCCACCCACTTACTTTTTATAAATTAATTTCTATTCTCACAAATTCATGAGATTTGTGTTATTTTTAAATATTGTGTGTGGATGAGGAGACTGAAACTTAGAGAAACTAAACATTACATGTCTCATGGACAATTACACAAATAAGAAGGATGGGGCTGGGGTTTAAGGCAAGGCTTTTTGATTTGGAATCCCATGATCTTAATCATATATAGTATATACCCTCTCTTCACACTAGGAGACCTAGAGAGACCTGTCTGAGTGTGTTGCAGCAGAGTTTGGATGCATAGCTACTTAAATTTCTTTTTCAGATAGATCAACTTTCTTTTTCAGATTCATTATTTTTCTGATTTTTTTTCTTGGCTAATTTTTGTTATTTGTCTGAGTGTAACATTTCTATTAATTTTAGTGAGTTACATGTGATCAAAAAGGGGATAATCTGATTGAGTGTACTAAGACTTTAAATTGCATCCACTTCTATCATTAGGCATCACTAGAAAATTAAAATTTCCCAGAAACTCTCTCTCTAATGAACAGGCAGACTCTTTATTGCTTAGAATCATCATACTGTTATCAACTGAGCACTCTGAAAGCTGAATGTGTTAATATATCAGGTCTATTCTGTACCAGCTTAAATTTTGTGTGGTGATTATTTTATTAAAAATATTCTATGATAAAAAAATTTGGACAGAACACAGCATTTAACTAAAACAAAATGAGCTCCTTGTCATACCAGTTTTCTCTTTTGCCTTCAGCAACATGTAGTATGTTTTCTCAAATTTCACCAGTGAAAACAGATTTCTTGTTTTCTTTGTTAGGTATTTTGTTGTTTTTCTTGTTGTTGTTTTTGTAGTATTATTTGCTATTTTATATCTGGTCCACATGTAATTTCTTGAATTTACTAGACTTTAAGTTTTTCTTTTTTTTTTTTTTTTTTTTTGAGACAGAGTCTCGCTCTGTCACCCAGGCTGGAGTGCAGTGGCGCAATCTCGGCTCACTGCAAGCTCCACCTCCCGGGTTCACGCCATTCTCCTGCCTCAGCCTCTCTGAGTAGCTGGGACTACAGGCGCCCGCCACCGCGCCCGGCTAATTTTTTGTATTTTTTAGTAGAGACGGGGTTTCACCGTGGTCTCGATCTCCTGACCTCGTGATCCGCCCGCCTCGGCCTCCCAAAGTGCTGGGATTACAAGCGTGAGCCACCGCGCCCGGCCAGACTTTAAGTTTTTCAAGGCATGAAGATTGTGGCTAGCTGTGTACAATGTAAAGGGTATAAAGTATAAAGAAATACTCAGAATTGTTTACCATATTTACCTTTCTTGTCACATGATAAAAAAGAGTAGTAGTTAGAGACCTTTGAAGTGTAAAGGGTGTTCCCTCCATTTGGATCACTTTGGACGTGACATCATCGTTATCCGTTTCCACAGTGCCAAGGTAGTGTCTGGCCATCTCTGTGTAATTAATGCTAACAATTAATTAAAAATATAGATTTTAGTGTACATACTCATTACCTAATTATGCTCAGTCAGGCATTTTCCTGTCTTATATTACTTCTTGCTTTTTGTGTATTAGTTTGTTGACTTCCCAAATAAAGTAACATCTTTGAAAACAGATTGAATTGTCCACAGTATGTCTAACATATATCGGCATATATTTAAATAATACTTTTAATTTAATTGAAAGGGATTCATGTAAAAAGCAGTAAACAGTATTACTGGATGTTAAAATACTTTTAAATATTGGAGTGCAACTGAGTTGTGTTAAGTTAGTGGTACATAAGCTGAACTGGTTCCAGACTATTAAATTTTATCAGATGATCCTAAACATTGGAGTAGTATTACATTTCAAATCTCTTTCAATAATAATAATAGCAATAATATTAGTAATAATATGTATTTGTTATGCACTTACTATGTGCTAGGCACAGTCCTAAGGGCTTTACATATGATAGCTCAGTCATCTTACAACAATCCTATAAATAGATATTTTTATTATCATAATTTTGCAGATGAGAAAACTGAGACATGTAGAGGTTAAGTAATTTGCCTAGCATTATATAACACTTAAGTGATAGAGCTTGGATTTGAATCCTGGCAATCTGACCCCACAGTCCTTGCTCTTAACTGTTGAACTGTAATGCCTTGTTTTGGTTTATTGTTGTGTATATAAACTTGATAAGGCAGACTCCATTTATTTCATCTCTATAAAAATATAAACATGCTTTTTGTTATCTTAGATTTTTAAAATACCAAAAATAAGTTTTAAAAAGAAAGTCACTTTTTAACATTTCTGCCAGTTAAAGGAAAAGGCCATGAAAATACATATACTAGCAGTTGAGGTCTGCCAAAAAACATTATTAGACCTGTGCCATTTCCATTTCATACTAGTCTTTTACTGAGTTGAGGAAGACAGTTTTGGTCAACCTCCAGTAGGAGGCTTGCTCTTCTCCTTAGCTAGGACTAAGCTAATTAACTAGGTTATTGTTTAAAAAGAACAGCTGGATGACCAGGTAACTCTATGGACTCCTGCCCATGTCTACCACGTTAAAAAGAGTAGAGTTGTATCAACATGAGTCAAAGATTTTTCTTAGTAAAAATTATTTTGTTGAGAAAGGAATATGACTATGGAGTGAAATGGAAATGGCCCTTAGCTGGAACTTTTCAAAGCTTGGCCATCATTTATAGAGATGGTGTTGATTTAGTGGTTCAGCTCACTTAATTGAACTCTATAAAAACTTCGAATTCAAACTTGCAGATATGGATGTGGGTCCCACAGAAATTCAGCTGAGATGGGCATCATAGCCAAGATTCTGGATGAAAGTAACAACTTTGGAAGAGATCTTTAGGATATTTATTTCTTGAATTCTTGAGAAGAAAGACAATGTTAAACAAAGACAAATTTCTGATTTTATTATCAGCTCTGGGGATAAAATTCTGAGTAAATGCTTCAAGGGAAGGACTATTCCTGTTCCTAAGTGGGACAAAAGTCCCATTGAAATGGCAGCACTTGGGTCAAGAGTTGCCCCAAATGCATCTACTTGATGCAGTGGATACTAGTAAATGAATCCTGGTTTATTCCTATAATTTTGTGCTTTGTGTCTCCTGGCCCACCTTGAAATGTACTTCATGGATTCCTGGCTCACTGTGTCTGTTCTAGAGGAAATCTCAAGTTTGAGGATAGAGAGAGGTTTGATAAGATGTACTCTCGAGAACAAAGAAAGTATTGCTGGAGAATATCATTAAAGAAAGGGACTCAAGACAATAAAACTGAAGTAATTTTTGAAGAGTTCTTAAGCATCTACAATCAGACCCTATGTGTGTGATTTTTGGTATCCTATAGGTTTTTACAGAATCTAATTGTTTTCCTGAATTAATTTTACAGGAAAAGGGAAAGGCCTGTGTGTTTGTGTTTAGAGACTGCAAGTTGCTGGGTAATTGGTCTTCCTCTCTAGTCAGTCTTACAGACCAGAATCTCCAAGGGAGAAGCTATTTAGGAGCAATCCGATGTAGAAGAGAGTAAAAGGCTCAATACCAGGGAGTCCAGGAGGGAGACAGACATTGAAGGAGGGTACAGGGAACTTGTTTGGGCCTGGTGGTGAGGGTGTCTTTAATAGCCAGGAAATCAGAGAAAATAGGGATAATTCCTCAATCAAAGACTTTCCATAATGATTACATGAAATTATGTGTAGAAAATTATAGCAGTGCTTGGCCCAATTCTAGTACTTTATAAAGAATAGTTGGGTTGGCTGGGTGCGATGGCTGACAACTGTAATCCCAGAACTTTGGGAGGCCAAGGTGTGGGGATCACTTAAGCTCAGGAGTTTGAGACCAGCCTGGGCAACATGGCGAAACCCTGTCTCTAAAAAAAAAAAATACAAAAATGTGCTGGGTGTGGCCTTGTGCGCCTGTAATCCCAGCTACTCAGGCGGCTGAGTTGGGAGGATTGCTTGAGCCCAGGAGGTGAAGGATGCAGTGAGCTGAGATCGCGCACCACTGCATTCCAGCCTCAGCAACAGAGTGAGACTCAGTCTCAAAAACAAAACAAAACAAACAAAAAACCCAACAAACAAACAAACCAACAAACAAAAAGCCAAGAAAAAAATACTTGAATCTGACCAACTTTTTGGTCAGATATTTTCCCAAAGAAAATTACAAAATTCTCTGGTGTATGGTGCAGGTGGCCTGGAATACTTCCTTCATATGCCCCCATCTGCTACACCTGGCTAACTCCCACTCTTCCTTTATGGCTACTGAAATATGAGTTAGAGCCCCTTCTTCTGGTCTCCATGATGCACCTTTCTCATTGTCCTCCAAGCATTTATCACATGGTATTGGAATAACTTGCTTTCTTGTCTTTATTTCCCCACCAGGCCAAATCAGTTCAGTAAGATTGTATTGGGTTCCTAGCATGGGGGCATGATGCCAGGCTCTGTGGGGCACTGAAGGTCAAAGGTGTTGTTTTAGTAGGGGTTTAAAGAATGTCTGTGGAATTAATGAGTTGAGAAAAGGCAAAATGGCAAAAGGTGCTGTGATTTCAGTAAACATGAAACCATGTTTAAAGATATCTATTATGTGTCTATTTTTAGAAATAATAGTACATGTGTAAGACAGTATTCAGACTCTAGAGATGTTTGCTATAGATTTTGAAATATAGATGCCACAGATTGAAAGTAATCGAGAACTAATCCAGAACTTTTTCTCACTCCAACCTTCCCCTTGGGTTTCTCCCCTTCCCTAGTAAATGCTGCCATCTAATATTTATTTGTCTAAGAGCGTAGTCTTAGGGGATTTCTGATTTGCTCTAAATTTAAAGACAAAAGAATTTATACCCACAATGGAAAGAACCAATGCTCTGAAAAGGTTTCAAGCCTGTGGTGGGGAAAGGGAGCCTGAATTTGAGGAGAAGCAAGGTTTAGTTTATGTAAAAGATCTCTCACCCCTCCTGCTCCAACAAAACGGCCATAATGTTGACCCAGGTTGCCTTTCCCAGGAACTCCTGTTGCAACTTTTCTTTCTATGCCACATGATTTCTTCTCATCTCATATGCCTGGAAGCTGCCTCCCCCTTTTTTTAATCCCATTCCTACCCCATTTATCTTCTTACTAGCCAGGCAAATAACTCTAAGGAGTGTTGTATGTCATATTTAATGTTTGGGTAATGCCAAGAATTTTCAGCTTTTTGGTTTGAATCTCCTTGAAATTATAAATGTGTATTAATACAAATAATATACTTAAAGTATGAGGAAGGTAAATTGTATAAGAAAGAGCTGTTTTCTCTTTGGTATACCATATTATTTTACAACTGGAAAAAGTTTGCAAATCCCTTAGATAATATACATGAGGCTCATGGAATACGTCAGCATTAGAATACTATACACTTTTAAGATGTGGTGGCTATAAATTTCTAGATCTCATATTCTCCCAGGAATGAAATATGTGTCATATAGGTGATTAATCCTAGAAAAGCTGTCACAGTAGAAGGATGGGTGCTACTGTCTTTTGACAAAATGAAGCACCTGTCAGAACAATGGCCACCACTGTTTAGAAAGAGCAGGCTCCACGTATGATTTCTAAGAGTAGTCTTGGAGTCCCTTATGCAAAAATTACTCTGGAGACTTGAACTCTTTGGTTTTTCTCAGGAAAAAAGTCAGTAAGTCTGTAGTCAGCCTAGTTTCTTCCAGGAAATTTGCAATGCTGAGTTCTCTGCAGAAGAGAACACTCAACTAGGTACAGGCCTTTCCTGGACTGGTTGTTTATGGATTGCGAGGCATTGTGAGGTTGGCTGGTTTCTTTTCTTTTCTTTTTTTCCTCCCTGTCCCCTTCCCTCCCTCCCTCCCTCCCTCCCTCCCTTCCTTCCTTCCTCTTTCAGTAACCTTTTTATTTTGAGATAAATGTATGTTCACATTAAGTTGTAAGAAATAATGCCGAGAGATCCCCTGTACCCTTCACCTAGCTTCTTGCAAAACTCTAGAACACAATCACAATCAGGATATTGACATTGATGCAATCAAGATACAGACCAGTTCCTTTGCCAGAATGGTCCCTCCTATTGCCTTTTTATAGCCACACCCACCTTCCTCTCCCCAGTCTATGCTTTTCTTTGATGTCAATGATAAAAACAAAATGTTTGGGGGGAACTAATGTCCATCTTTGCCAGGATATTTAATACCCAGGAGACAAACCCAGTTCTGACAGATGAGTGCTACCTCTGTTGTCCTAGTATATTCCCATATCTGCTGTGCTTGTATTCCTAGGGAGATTCTTCTGTATTTTTTTCCTGAGTATCAGCTACCATCAGAATTGGAAGAACCTGCATTAAGTTGTGAGGTAAGCTGGTTTTTTTTGGAACTGTGAGGGAATGACAGAATAGCCTGAATCTGTGAAGAAAAATGTAAAGTGTTTCCAATAAGAGGACCTGGAGTGGCTTAAGTGAATAAAGATAAGCATCTTTACACCAAATGATGATTCATAATTAAAGCTATATTTGAAATCATTGTGGCTGTGAGTTAAATAAGGTGGAAAAGATCTTACAGACAGATAGTTGCAGAGATGAAAAGAAACAGGACATAGTCCCTGACTTCCCTCTCCCCCACCAAAAACAGAGTTTCTGTTCCTTAGATACATCTCCTCAGCTGCTTATTACGAGGAGCTGAGCTGAGGATTGGGTAGGTCAGGCACATTAGGTATCCAAAGCACTAATCTTACCGAAATCACCAAGATATCACTGAGATAGATGAAGAAAATTGTGTTTACCAAATCTCTCAGGAACAGTACCAGATGTGATTGGAAAGAAAACTTTGAACAGCTACTTGGGGTGCAAAGAGTAAGCCTCGCATCTATTGGCTATGCTTAAGTAACAACGAGTAGTCTACAAAGGGCTCCCGCAGGGCTGTGGTGAAGTTGAGTGAGCAGCCTGACAAGCTGCTCAGCAGAAGTGGAGGGAAGAGCTGCCTAGTGCAGGAGGGTGGGAGGCCTTTTCTCCACCTCCAGGCTCAGTGTTGCCTGTGGAGATGATGGATATACTTGGTATTGGTGAAAATAGCACAAATTATGAATGCAACAGAGGGACTATATGAGTCTGATCCTGGGCACCATCCCTAATTTTCTAGTCTGTAATAATTGTTTTTGCCTCTTTGCCCTCTACTCTCACCTCATCCTCTCCCGTGGGTCTTCTGATTCCACAGCTGAACTATGACTGTTCTTGTCAGGGCCACCAGTGACCTCTTGATAAGTGTAGTGTCACTCTTACCTGACCTGTCAGAGGCCTTCAACCCAGGTGACCACTTTCACCTTCTTGAAGCACCTTCTTTGTGTAGCTCCTGTGACTGCACACTGCCCATTTTATTTATGTATTTTTATTTATTTTTATTTTTGTTTTTTTTTTGCTTTCCTCCCTCCCATCTTCTTCGTGGCAGCTCCCGTTGTATGTGGTTTCTCAATGTTGGCATGTCTCAAGGCTCGTTCCTGGGCCACTTCCTTTTCTCTATTAAATGCTGTTTCTAGGTAACCTCATCTAATCTCTAACTTTAAAATATTAATACTACCCCCCACATGCCAGTGACTTCCCCATCTGTTTCTCTGGCACTCCCTTCCAAGAAACCCAGACTCCAGCTGCCCTCTTGACATCTCCCTTTGAATATTTATTATTTTATCACTTAATTTTCCTTCACCTTGAGTTTTGTATCTGCACAATTTTTTAACTGTGCTGTATTCGTTTATGTAAGCTGACTTAATCCTTTTTTGGAAGGAAGCAAAGTATAATTTAGTTAATTAATTTAATTAGACCCAGACTTAAAAGGCCACAGTACCAATGTTGGCCAGTTCTAGGCTTTGATGCTTTTTATACTCAATGCTTGCGTGATATAACTCTGCTGTAGACAGCACATTCTCTAAAAGCTAATATCCTGTTCTATTATCATTTATGAAAACAGCTGGAGCAGTGCCCAGAGCAGATAAACAAAAAGCTGAAAATGTGTTTCAACCAGGTAAGCTTCCTTTCACTATCACCATTTATATGATCCTGTGTTCGAAAGGATAAATAATGTACATTTCCAAATGTTAGGTTTGAAAGGAAATCAAATTTGCATTCACTGATTGAGACTTAGATTAATGTATAGCATATCAGATGTCATAAAGCAACATACTTTTGAATTTTAAAATACATTTCTATAACATAAAGCTATGAAACACTTAGAGTAGGACTGTGTCTTGAATAGGAAACAGGGCATTCTGAGCTTTTAAGAAATATTTTCACCGAATCCTCAAAATGCTCGACTGAAGCAGAAATTTTAAAGTTTTAAATTATTTCAAACAATTTGATATCTAGTGAGTTTTTTAAGTACCTTATCAATAGTTTTTTAAGTTAGTGATTTTTCCATCCTAAAAGTAGACATAAAAGTAATTAATGCTAATATAAGAAGTAAAAGCAATTTTTAAAAATCCATCCATAGCCTCAAGCCATTCCAAGATCACTGATATTAGTATTTTTGTGTATTTCCTTACAACCTTTCTCTTTCTCTGGATAGATTTTTTTAACAGTTATCAAATAATGCTGTGTATCTAGTCCTTAAGGATTTCCTGGGGGAGAAAGGGTCCAGAGTGCCCTTCAGTTCTACTACAGAAATATCTCAAAAAATCACATGCCCTCAAATCCCTTATTTTACACTTAAAAAAAAAACCCTGGTACTCCAAGATGTGAACTTGGCCAAGCTGATGTAGGGGATGAATGTTGGAGCCAGGATGGCCATGAAGGTTCCCAGATTCATCGCACAGACCAGAGTAGCCAAGAACTTTGACACCAGGATCAGTACTGAAATGTTGGATCTTTGTTGACACTTTACCTGTGCTTTGTCACCTAATCACCAGCTCCATCATTAGTGCATCCATTAGCATCTTCTTCTGTATGCTTATGTTTAAGCCATCTTTGGAAAGTTCTCATAACATGAAAATCTATAAAGATTAAGAGGCGACTGGCCCTTCCTGGAGTTGTGCAAAGAATGGCTCTAAGCAGAGACACTGCCTCATAGTTTTTATAGGTAATGGAGAACATTTGCATTTGATCTTAGCCAAAAGTCCAAGAAGCAATTATAATGGAAGACATCTGAATATTCTTGTTTTATAAGTGAAAAAGAATGGTGAAGTAAATTCCCAAAAGACATACGACTAGGCAAACTTGACAGGTAGAACCTAAACCATATTCCTTCTTACAAAGACTGTATCACACGGTATTTAAAGTTCAGACTGGGCCCAAATTTAACAACCCTTGTTGATAGGTTTGCCTTTGGTGTTTCTATCAACTGGACGGCGATAAACAACTGGAAATGAAAGGGGAGGTTTAGTTATTGGTCTCCCATTACTGTTCAACTGAAAAGTGAATTTATTTTCTGAATAACATTTTGCTGTAAAAGCAGTAACTGAGCATTTTCAGTTTGAAGAGTTACATGTCAACATTTCCTAACAAGAATAAAAGACAAAGTTTACTTTCAATATATTTTGATGCTGTTCTACCACTAATATTATTTTCATCAATAATGTAAAACTGGGATTGATTGTTTGAGAGCCACTAGAGCCAGGCACTGAACTAGGTCTTTTCTATATTAACTCATTTATCCTCACAACTTTGGTAGGTAGGTACCACTATCTCTTTTAGTAATGAGGAAATAGAGATTCAGAAAGATAATGCCCCAGTGTCATGGAACCCTGATTTTTCCCACTCCAAAGTTCTTTTCATTCTACGTTTTTTTTCAACTTTTTTTGCCCACCCCCTCTATTTTTGTGTTGCTTGTTTTTGTCTTGAAATAGGATCTTGCTACATTGCCCACGCTGGTCTTGAATTCATGGATCCAGCGATCCTCCTGGCTTAGCCTCAAAGTGGCTAGGATTACAGGCTTGTACCACCACACCTGGCTATTTCATCTTATTCTCATCCA
This sequence comes from Nomascus leucogenys, assembly GCF_006542625.1. Lineage (NCBI taxonomy): Eukaryota > Metazoa > Chordata > Mammalia > Primates > Hylobatidae > Nomascus > Nomascus leucogenys. Next base: position 12,329,530 of record NC_044401.1, read on the forward strand.
GACTTTAATACTTCATCTTTGTGATAGAGGTCACATGTATTACTTGCAATAAGTATATTACAACTTCTCAGCCTGTTGGTGTAGAAGAATTATTTTTAACTTACTAGAGACCTGACATTACATCATGAGACATATACGGAGGAGATGCTGACAGTAATATATTTCTGTGGGGTGTGTGTGGTAGATGGGTTGGCGTATTGGCCCACCAGGAATTCATTGTCCCAACTGAAAGTTTGTGGCAGTCAGCTTGAGGAGCTTATCAGTAAGGCTCCTGGATCTTCCTGTAGCTCTCTATTTACTGGTTAGGGGACTCTGATTTGAATACACTGTAAAACTTAGAAATTTGCTAAGAATTATGCTGTCATACAGCTGTTTATCCAAGCTGATATATACCCTTTTATATCTGTTTCTAAATATTTTTTCCAATGTCTACACCATTAGTAATGGAGCCAGAGTGAGTAAGATATGTGTTTATTCAGGGTGAACAGAGTTAGCATAGATGATGAGCAGTATCCCCTTAACAGGCAGGGCAAGTCAGATTAAAAAAATCAAAGCAAGATAAACAGTCAGGAGACCAGCAGTTCGTGTTGAAATGAGATCTTGTAAGCAAAACACAGAACAACTTGATTTAAGGTGTGTACATTTAATAAAGAGAGCCACATCAAAGCACAGGAGAAACTTACATAAGTCACCGGCTTCTTTGGTCACAACAGTGGTTTTCATAACTACTATTGTAGTAGTAGGTGATTCATAATGGCATTGGTGGTCCTGCATCACCTGACTCAAACCATCATCTTTTATTCTTTCCTCACAGGCCATCTGTTCCATCTAAAATGAGTGCCCCAGAGTTATTCCAACTTACTTAACACTGGTCTGCCTCTGAGCCTTTCCCCTCCTGATATTCCCCCAAATACTCCTATCGACTCTCCCAATACACAGTGGGCCTCTTGAAATCCTTCCCCATTGAGCGTGGTCAATATTATCTTTGATGTGAAGACTCTCAGTTTCTCCATGTGAAATTAATCTTGACCTCTCTGTGTTCTGGGAGAACCTTAAAACTTTGTTTTAGCATTAATTAACATTTCTACCTTTTAATAGTTGATTATATTTCGTTTTCTCCTCAGTTAGATGATAGAATCCTTGAAGTTAATAATCCTGTCATCAAACTCTGTATTCTAGCAGCATTCAACCAGTGCCTTTGAATGCATCTGGATCTTAACAGTTATGTGTTGAATCAAAGTTGATTGTTTCTGCTTTAGTGCCTGCCAACATAAACACTTAAATGAATATTCCTGTTTGTATGGTACAAAATCTATAGATGTTGTAGGCCTTCCTTACTTTGCACAAACTCATTGGGATTTTGGAGCTGCAAAACTGCTAGAGCTCCTACTCCTTGAGTTCAAGGCAGAAAATTAAAATCTCAGTTAAATACCCTTTCTTTGAAATCCTAATTCCATTCTGAATTAATGTAGTTCGGAAAGACTTTGGTTTTTGATCTGCAGATACTCTACAAGAGTGGGTTTAACCAGCAGAACTAAGCCTCTCATCTTGTTACAATTATTTTCTCACCTTAATTAAAATGTTAACACAAAAAAAAGCTAATACAACTAGATGTCCTTTTACACTGAGCTTGAACAGTTGTCAAAATTGTTACCTTTCATAGAAACTTCTTGGAGGGGTTAGCAGAACCTCCTGGAGAGAAAGGCAGGAGAATAAACCAAAAAGCTGGCCTGTAGTATTTGACAAAAACGTAGTTTACTGGTTACTAAAAGGTAAACTTTCAGAGACTGAATGTGACTTTGTAGTGTACTATATAAACGTTCTTGGTCTCATCTCATATTAATAGTGTCGAGGCTTTTCGTTTTTGCTTTTTTCTTTTAATTTCAAAATAATTATAGATTCATAGGAAGTTGCAAAAATAGTACAGAGAGGTCCTGTGTACTCATCACCCGGTTTCCTCCAGTGCATAATTATGCATAACTATGGTACAATATCAAAACCAGGAAATTGGTAAAATGTGTGTGTATAGTTCTATGTCAGTTTATCATACATGGAAGTTTGTATAACCATTACCGAAATCAGGATGCAGAATTCTCATTACCATAAGTATCTCCCTTATGCTACCTTTTTATAGTCATATCCACTCAGCCCTTCCACAATCACCTCTAACTCCTGGCATCCACGTTTCTGTTCTCCATCTCTATCGCTTTGTCTTTTCAGGAATGCTGTAGAAATGGAATCATATGTATGTGTCATTTGACAATTGTCTTATTTATTCAGCATCACTTCGGGTCCATTTAAGTGTGTCAATAGCAGGTTCCTTTTGATGGCTGATGAGCAATACTGTTGTTTTTTCAAATAATGTTTCCATAATGTTTGCCATTTTTGATATTTATCTTTGATTTGTTTTGGTTTATTTTATTGTGTCTTTTATTTTTATGAAAAAAGTGTTTTCTGACTATTATTCAGCATGGCAAAAGCTATAAAATTCTAGAGTTCTGAAAACTGTAATTAAGTGGCTAGTGACATGTGAACTGTATGTAACGCTGTCCTCCTTATTCCAGCTGAGTTGAATTATTCCTCCTACTCCACCTTCAGGCAGTAGATATCTCTCCCTGGGTTTGCCTGCAGCCTCTGTAGGAAGCATCTATGAAGCTTCCTGGTGGAGGTGGTGGTTACCTTAGTTGTAAGTCATCAACTTGTAGGTTGAATTAAAGATGTTCAAAAGTGGATTCCCCTCCAGGATCTTTCAATATAGCCTGGATTTCAAGGCAGGATTTACCCATGTGTTTGAAATTCCCTTGCTGTGAGTGCTGCATTATCTGCTGTCCTGAATCCCTGCTATTTAGTGCAGTACTTGGGGGCACAAGGTCCTTATGTTCCATAAGATTTATTTTCACACTTGTATTATCTCATGCTGTAGACTAGAGAGTTCTTGAGGGCAAAGACTGTACCTTATATATCTCCACATCATCTATAATTAAATGCAGTGCTTTCGAGTTAGGAACTGATTACTGAATATTTATTAAACAGAATTTTCTATATGTAGGGATTTTTGTTTGCTTGTTTAAAGGATTTTGTAGAAAAAGGGGAAACTCGTGAGGTCAGTGAATGCTAAAGGAGATGACGTGGATGTCAGAGAAGGGTCTGCACATAGTCAACGTAGTGGAGAGTCTGAAGAGAGAAGTGCAGGCCCAAAAGACAAATGAGGCACCTTACAGCTTTCTTGGCAACCCAGTCATATTAGAACACAGAAATGGCCTTATTACATAAACATCCAAATGCTTATCAAAGTGGGATTTGCCCTGTATCTCTTTTCTCTGAATATCACTTGACCTTCTAGAAACGTTTATACAAGCAATTAATGTCATTCTGAAACGGAAGCATTTGGCCTCTCCATTATGTCTCTCTACCTCATGAGTGCCTCAGGCACAGCATGAAATTTTGGAAAACGTCCAAGATTCTTCAATTAATGAGGGTCATATACATAACTACCTGTACTTTTTGTATCACAGTAAGGAACCCGAAGAGAGTGAGAACAGGAATTCCTCTTTCTGTAGTTTCTGTGCTTTCTAGATGCTACAGCCTTGCCTTACAAGTAACACTACATCATCTACCAGACAGCCCCAAGTGGTGGGCCATTCTGTCATTGCCTGTGAATTACTGGTGCTGTGGAGAGAGAGTCACAGGCACCTGCTCACTTTGTGCCTTAAATAATCTGGTGATCACCACTGGGAGAACAGATTCAACCTTTACGAAGTTTCTTCTTCATTCCAGAGCAAAGGTCTCCAAGCTTACTGTCATGTGTCTCTTTCCTCCTTATAATTACAATTACTGAAATATTATACATTTTTCTCTTCTCTCTTAGTCTTCTATCAGAGTTTATGTAAGTTCCTTAAGGGTATCAATATTTCCTAAATTTAGACCACCTTTAGTACTTACCTACAAAGTTGACACTTGGTACATGTAGGCAGAGTTGGAATATGAAATTGTCTAGTGATATTAGGGGGAAAGTAATATTTTAAAAACATGCTAAAACTGTTTTTAAAACATTCCCAGATACAGAATACTTACATGGTCCAATATGAAAAAAAAATAAAGAGGAAATTGCAGTCCATTATCTATGATTCAAATACAAGAGGAATACATAATGAAATCTCTCTGGGGCAATGTGAAAATAAAAGAAAAATCTCTGATGATAAGCTGAAGAATCTTCGTATAAAACTGGCACTATTGTTGCAGAAACTTCAACTGGTGAGTGAAAAAATTGTATTTGAGCAGTAGGAGTAGACCCTACGGAACGAAAACTCAGCTAACTTCTTCTCCTAACATTGTCATTCTCTTACTGACCTGGACAAGTCACTTAAGTCAGCCCTTACTCTCCGCATAAGGATTTTGAAATCATAAATAAATGAACTGTGAAGGCATATATTAGAACATTTAGAAACTCTGTGTTCTTTCGTATGTTTTTTTTTTCGAGACAGAGTCTTGCTCTGTTGCCAGGCTGGAGTGCAGTGGTGCGATCTTGGCTCACTGCAACCTCCACGTCCCGGGTTCAAGTGAGTCCTCCTGCCTCAGCCTTCCGAGTAGCTGGAACTACAGGTGCATGTTCTTTTGTATCTTAATTCAGAATCTTTGCTTGTGCTGTTGGTATAGCATGATCACCCTCGGTGTCCCCTTAATAACATGTGACCCGTAGGTAATTATTTCAGTTTTTTCAGACAGTGAAATATTTTACTTTGCTTTTATTTTAATGCATAAATAAAAATAAACCCTCTTAATCTTAGAGGACAGTTTGGGAGAAGTCAGGAAACATCATGTAAGTATGGATTACTGTCAATTTTGTTTGTATGTTTTAATGTATAAAGAATTGAGTTATGTGATAGGTTGAACTAATGAGGAGGAGCCCATCTTCTATAGCACATGAATGCTGCATAAAATACAACAAAACTGAAAATATATGTAGTCAAGATTGAAGGTCTTCCTGTGGATTCTAGAAATAAATTGAGAAATCCAAGCCAGAACAATGAGCCTAGGGAGTCTGTGGCATTTTGTCCTCAAATATAGGCCCTGAGTGCTGGAACAGGAGACAGAGCCTTCCTGGGCCATGCAAGGTGAGGGGACAAGAACTGAGACCCTTATGGAGGACTGGCTAGAGGATTGCCTTGCCCTTGAAAAGGCTGGGGAGAGACAAAGAAACATCTGTATAATGTGTGAAGAACATGGATCTTGAAGCCAGGCTGCCTGGGTTTCATTCCTGGTTGTGAACATTTAAACATGGGAGTCCATTCCCACTTCAAAAAAATTTTTAATTAATCTGAAATTTATCTTATATTAAATACAAAACAAAATGCAGAAAAGCTTTTTTTTTTGCTTAATTTAAGTATATTGCCAAAAGAGAAGTTCCTCTCCCCTTTGATGGTCTAGGCAACAGTTAAAATGTTATGTTATTAAAATTTAGAAAGATGTTTAATGCTAATTTTTATATAAAGGTAATTGTATTTGTGCTTCTATCAACCATACCACTTCAGCCAATTTGTCTAGTTTATTTGTTGCTGTGAGAGTAGGATTTCAGCAGAGCTCCTTTTGGTTCTTGTGGCTGTGAAGGATGCCAAATGTTTTCATGTGTTAAAAGTCTGGTATGGAGCCTAGCACGTGGTGGTGTTTCAGTGACGATTATTGTTTCACTAACAAGTAAACTAGAAAGACCAAAGAAATTCTGTATCCTAGAAATTGAATGCCACTTCCTGACTATTAAACAAGTTTATAAAATAATTGGCTTTCATAATAGCAAATCCACGTTTGGCTAAGAAAAACTGAAAGAATAATCATTTACTACTCCTTCTCTGCCAAACCTCTTGGTTCTTAAACAGCAGCCAGAGTAACCATACTAATTTAATTTGCTGTATTCACAAAGTTTGGTAGGCAGGTGAAGGGCTTCAACCAGCAGAATATGAAACTCTTTTGCCTAGTCTCAGTGGAGAGGTACTCAAAGGGCTCCTGCCCAGATGTATTACTCTCATCCCCCCACATGAAATTTCTATTTCACAGTCTCTGATTGCCAGAGCCACTGCAATAGAGTACAGCAGAGAATCGAGATGAGGGACCCAGAGCAGATAGAGATGGGGCAGGCACATGAAGAAGCTGAGCGTGGAAATAATGTAGCATCCTGGAAGAAGTTTATTCCACCAGGCAGAGGATAATAGCCAAAAGATCAGATTATATCTAACAGGACAAGAAGTGCTTTGTGTCAGGGTCACAGGGCATTCTTCAGGGTCAGCGAATATTTGGAAGTCAAGGTAAATATCAACATCATTGTAATCCATCTGTAGGAACAGTGTCCCAGTCACAAAGCTGGAACTCAGTACAATTCAGCCTTGTTAGAGCAAATCTATGGTAGAGGGAGTAAAGCTGAAGCATGTTTTGTGGAACCAGAGAAGAGATGCAGAGGCAAGGTTAATGGTGCTAGACACTTAGTGCTGGGATTGTTTCTGAAAGGCCTTTCCTAAAAACCCTCTTATCTGTAATGTTCAGTTGGAGAGTTAGTTGATCCCATAGTTGGGCCCAAGGGAGTGAGATTTAGATCAGTCAACCAAGAGGGAACATTCAAGGGGATCTCAAACAGTTTGTGGAAAAATGGGATTAAAAGTTAAAAGTTAAAATGTAAACTTTATTTCTCAACATAATCTCCATCAAGGTCAAGACACTTACATAAGCAATGGCAGCAGCCTTTTAGTCCATCTGTAAAGATCTAAGAGCCCTTGGAATTTAACCATGTCAATGCAGTCTTTTTTACATTATTAAAGAAAAATGGATGCCCTTTACAGATTTCTTTTTTAAAGATTTTTTAAAAGAAGTCAGAAGGAGTCAGATTAGGACTATAAGGTGTATGCCTAATGATTTCCTGTCAAAACTCTCACAAAATTGCCCTTGTTTGATGAGAGGAATAAGCAGGAACATTGTCATGGTGGAAGAAGACTGTCTGATGAAGCTTTCCCAGGCATTTTTCTATGCAAGCTTTGGCTAACTTTCTCAAAACACCATTATAATAAGCTGATGTTATTGTTCTTCGGCCCTCAAAAAAGTCAACAAGCAAAATGCCCTGAGTATCCCAAAAAACTGTTGTCATGACCTTTGCTCTTGACCAACCACTGTTGCTTTGACTGGACCACTTCTACCTCTAGGTAGCCATTGCTTTGTCTTCAGGATCATACTTGCAAAGCCATGTTTCATCTCCTGTTACAGTTTTTTGAAGAAATCCTTCAGGATCGTGATCCCATTTGTCTAAAATTTCCATTGAAAGCTTTGCTCTTGTCTGCAGCTGATCTAGGCACAATGGTTTTGGCACCCATTGAGTGGAAAGTTTGCTCAAGTTTAATTTTTCAGTCAGAATTGTGTTAACTGAACCACTTGAGATGTCTGTGGTGTTGGCGATTGTTTCTGCTATTAATTATCAGGCATCCTCTCTAGTTAGAGCATGAACAAGATTAACTTTTTCCTTGTAAAGGGATGTGGACAGTCTGACACTGCTAGCTTCCTCTTCAGCATCATCTCATCTGTTCTTAAGTTATCCATTTGTTAACTGCTGATTTCTCTCTTTTTAAAAAATTACTTTCCATAGTCTTATAGCCCCCTCAGTCTAATCTCATCCTTCTCTATTATAGGCTCTCCACTGGGGACATTGTCCCCGTAAACTTTTCATAAAGCATGAATGATTGTACCATTCTTCCACCCAAGCTTCACCATAAATTTGATGTATGTTCTTGCTTCAATTGCAGCAGAATTCATGTTGCTCTGATAGGGGCTGCTTTCAAACTGATATCTTATCCTTTTAGTGCTTCAAATTAGATCCTGGTCAAATATGTCATAACAACTTAGTGTGAGTTTCTTTTTGTTCAAAAATTTTGAAATCCATGCCTACATAGTTTTTTCATAATATGCATTTTCCATGAACTTTTTGAAGACCCAACACATACGTCTAACTGTTCCATGGATGAAGAAGCCCAGGAAAGGAGGGTATGAAATCGCCTTACTAGGGAGCTGAGTAAAAGAGAGAAGGAGAGGATAAAGAGGAGACAGACCAGGGTAGTAAGCCAAGAGCTGAGGGAAAAGACACTGCAATGGAAATAGAGGAAACAGAGAAGACAAAATTTGGCTACTTGTCTGTTTTTGTCTACAAGGCTAAAGATTCATTAATTTTAAAAATAGGAGATGACAGCCTATAACAGAGAAGGATGAGATTAGACTGAGGGGGCTTTAGGAATATAGCAAGTGATTTTTTAAAAAGAGAGAAGAAAAGTTGTACTAACTTCCACTAAATAATAAAAAAATGAACCAAGTTTCTAACCACTTGTTAGCATAAAATGACATTAAATGAGAAAACATTTCGAAAGGTTAAAAACATGATTCAAATGTAAGGTGGCTTTTGTTGCAGCATGAGTCATAGGGAAGACTGTTAGGAGGCTGCCCAAATTACAGGAATAAGCTCTGCAGCTTCTTTCCCTGGTGTGACTGTTGCTTCTCTTTTCCAGGGTGGTCCAGAAGGTGACCTGGAGCAGATTGACACTTATTTAGAAGCTTTGCTTAAAGAAGATAATCTTCTCTTCTAGAACAATTTAAATAAAGTAACTATAGATACAAGACATAGACTCCCTTTAGAAAAAAATGAAAAGACTCCTGAAAATTAAGTCAGAGATGGTATTACCTTTTAAAAAATGCTAATAAGAAAATTGGAAGATTCTTTTAAACATTTTTCTTTTTTGTTGTTGTTACTGTAAAGTCTATTCTGTTTAACAATAAGAAATAATTTTTTTCAAATAAGAAAATTGTATACTGTAGAAATGGAGACCGATTTACAATTTATATATTCCCTAATCCTATTATCTAAATCTTTGTTTTCTTTCAGAAATATTAATAATATCTAGAGTTCTCTAATTTTCATGTGGGCTACTGAAAAAAATGAAAATGTCACTCAAGCTTAAATTTTGTTATTCCTTAAAAGATTGTTATTGTAATTTTGTTATTCCTTAAAAAAAATTTAAAAGCAGATGTTTTCAAAATCAATATGCGAAGGACTACAGAATCACCTCCTTTTGAAGATGTTGAAAAAGAAAGACATTATGCCCTTTCTCCACTATAGCCAACACTCAGTCAAGCAGAAAATACAAATGCCCCCAAAACTTTGAGGCATAGCTTATATAATTTTATTATTTAGTCATAGTAAAAGAATAAATCTCCTAAGCATAATATGTATACATATTACACATATGTAAAAATTGTTGTTTTACATTTACATATACATAAAGAAGTATGTTTTTACACTTTTCTTGATAAGTGTTTGTTTTTTTGTTTAGAAATGTCTGAAACTTCAGACAAAAACAATAAAACATTTAATATTCATTTGTGAAACTGTATAATTTTTATTTATGTATATGCACATAGCAAAAGCCTGGAACCTGGGAAATGGAATATGGTAAACTCTTTTTTTGTTTGTTTTTTGAGACGGAGTCTCGCTCTTTCGCCCAGGCCGGAGTGCAGTGGCGCTGTCTTGGCACACTGCAAGCTCTGCCTCCTGGGCTCACGCCATTCTCCTGCCTCAGCCTCCAGAGTAGCTGGGTCTACAGGTGCCCGCCACCACGCCCGGCTAATTTTTTTGTATTTTTAGTAGAGACGGGGTTTCACCGTGTTAGCCAGGATGGTTTTGATCTCCTGACCTTGTGATCTGCCCGCCTCGGCCTCCCAAAGTGCTGGGATTACAGGCATGAGCTACCGCGCCCGGCCCTGGAATATGGTAAACTCTTTATTTCATTTTTGTCTTCAGCCACTTAAGTACTCTTCTCAAGAGGCATGTTTTTACCAGTTACTCGTAAATCTGTCCCCAATCAATATCTGTAAAACCATATATATCATGATATAGCTATAGATATGGATGTAATAGCATCCAAAAGATGCTGCTGTTGCTTTTTTCCACTCAATATACCTTCAAGATCATTCCATATTGAGACCAGTACATGTAATAATACATATGTATCGAGAGATAATGAGATAACCTCTCATTATCTTCAACTGCTCCTTATTATTTTATTCAATGGAAATACTAAATCTGTTTAACCATTTCCTTATCAATGCATGTTTAGATTTTTATTGTTCTTTTGGATTTACATACACACAGCATTTGAATATCCTTATAAATTTGTTCATTTCACACATGTACAATTATGTCTGTCAAATGTCTCAAGAAACGAATTGCTGGATCAAAGGGAATATACATTTTATTATGAATGGATATTGCCTAATAGCACTTTGAAAAAATTTTATTAGTCTACACTTCTACAGCAGTGTATGAGTTTGTTTCCTCACACCTTCACCTACCTGTTGGATTACCAGACTTTCTTATCTTGCTGATCAAACAGGTGAAAAGTGGTATATCCTTGTAGTTTGAACATACATTTCTTACACTTTGAGTGTGATTGAGCATCTTTTCATATGTTTAAAAGTTATTCCGATTTTTAAATTGGACTTTGTCAATTTTTCTACTTGGTTGTGGGTATTTTTCTTATTGATTTGTAAGAACTATCTTCGCATTAGGAATATTATCTTTTTTATATGATATATATTACAGATATTTTCTAACAAACTTTTTATTTTTGTTTTTATGGTGTTTTGAGTCATCTGGGATTTTTAAAAAGATTATGATTTAATTTCCTTTTGTTTATGGCTTCTATGGTCATATTTAGAGAGGACTGTTCCATGCTAAAATTATAAAACAATTTTGCTTTGTTTTCTTATAGTGATTTATATTGTTAAACCTATGATTCATCTAAAATTTATTTTGGAGTAAGAAGTAAGTTAGAAATCCTTTGTGTTTATGTATGTGTGTATGTGCATTTCCACATAGCCATAGCTTTGTCCCAGAATTATTAATTGATAATCAGTTCTTTCCTACTGTCTTACCATACCACCTTTATTGCATATTAAATTCTTATTTGTAATTGAGCCTAGTTAAAAAAGAATCTATTTATTTTTCATTGAATGCTTCATCTTTTCTCATGCCAGATTCATGGTGTTTTTGGTAGGCTATTTAATTTTATTTTTCAAATTTTTTTGTGTTTTTTTTTATGCTTGATTCTCAGAATTACATTTTGTAGCCACCAATATCCCTCAAATTCTATTTTTTTTTAGGTGGGGGTTTGTGGTGATAATACAGATTAATATAGAGAGAACTGATACGTTTTTTGATATTAAGTCTTTCTACACAAGACCAAGATATGCCTTTGCATATCCTCAAGTCTTCATTGGAACCCTATAGTACCATTTTAAAATTTTCTTCAAATACATCTTGCACATTCCTAGTTATATTTATTGCAGTTAGATTTATTTTTTAGCCTATCATAAATGAAGGCTTTTTCCCATTATCTTATGACTGGCTAATGTTCTATACAGCAAGACTCCTGATTTTTGGACTTCAATATTGTATTCAATATAAGAATTTTCATTTTACAAATAATTTTAAAGTTTTTTTCTGCACCAGCAAATGATCATTATGCAGGTTTTCTTTTCTGCTCACAGCAACCTCCCGTCTCCCGGGTTCAAGCGATTCTCCTGTCTCAGCCTCCTGAGTAGCTGGGATCACAGGTGCCGTGCCACCATGCCTGGCTAATTGTGTATTTTTAGTAGAGACTGGGTTTTGCCATGTTGGTCAGGCTGCTCTCGAACTCCTGACCCCAGGTGATCCGCCCACCTCGGCCTCCCAAGGTGCTGGGATTACAGGTGTGAGCCGCTGCGCTTGGCCAATTTTCTTTAAAGTAGAATTTATATGAAGAAACAGTTTCTGGATCTCAGGTCCTTATATTCTTGATCTATCCAAAGTTTTCCTTCCTCAAAGGATTTTCTTGCCTCCTTGAAAACTTTTACTACCTTCCTCTGCCGTCATCTGTATCCATTTTTTCTTTAATTTAAAAATTAGTGATTAATAAATGTTAATGGTGATAAGAAGTCAGCGCCTCTGAGCATCCTCTGGCAGACATTTAGAAAGAGTCTTAAAGGGGACTTCCCCAAAGAATGCTTTTTGAAAATTCTAGCAGGATATTTCTCTAATTCCTAGCTGAATAGTCCCGAGGCTGAGTCCTCACTGTCTCCCCTTTGTCCTTTTTACTGTCTAAAAAAGAATATAATTCACTCTAATGGTTTTAAGTAACTCTTTCAAATGGATGAGTTTTACATTCTATGACCTTATTTTCACCTTTTTTTTTTTTTTTTTTTTAGACAGAGTCTCACTGTCGCCCAGGCTGGAGTGCAGTGGCACAATCTCAGGTCACTTGCAACCTTTGCCTCCAGGGTTCAAATGATTCTCTTGCCTCAGCCTCCCGAGTAGCTGGGATTACAGGCGTGCGCCACCATGCCTGGCTAATTTTTGTATTTTTAGTAGAAATGGGATTTCACCAGGTTGCCCAAGCTGGTCTCGAATTCCTGACCTCAAGGGATCCACCCACCTTGGGCTCCCAAAGTGCTGAGATTTCAGGCATGAGCCACTGTGCCCAGCCCTTTTATTTAACTCTATTTATGACATCGAAATGTCCCATTGAGAGTCTACATTGATATGTTTGAAATAAAATTAACCATATTCACCATAACCACCACCACTTCTGGTCAAGGCAGTTCATTTAGGCCGTGATGGCTCCTTCTTAGGAATCAAGGGTTTTATAATAAACAGGTAATCAGTCAGGATTAAGGAATAGGGACAAAGACAGAGACCAGATATATGAACTGGGCCAAAATGAAAATAAAAGAATTGAGTGAGGTTAGAAAAAAGAACTGTAGGCCAGGTGTGGTGACTTGTGCCTGTAACCCCAGCACTTTGGGAGGCTGAGGCGGATCACGAGGTCAGGAGATCGAGACCATCCTGGCTAACACGGTGAAACCCCATCTCTACTAAAAATACAAAAAATTAGCTGGGCGTGGTGGCGGGTGCCTGTAGTCCCAGCTACTGGGGAGGCTGAGGCAGGAGGGTGGTGTGAACTCAGGAGGCGGAGCTTGCAGTGAGCCAAGATCATGCCACTGCACTCCAGCCTGAGCGACAGGGCGAGACTCCATCTCAAAAAAAAAAAAAAAAAAGGAGAACAATTATTTAGGGGTAACCGAATTATATTCCACCTGGGGTTTTCTGGTTCTAAGTATGGTTGGTACCAAAATGGATTGAGGACCACACAAAGCATTCATTTCCACTACTGGACCTTGGATACAGTTCTTAGGTCCATTGACCCTGTTCTTAAGTTCATTGGCAAATGGGGCTTGGTTAGGACAAGATTAGCCAGATTAGAAAACTGGAGTGAGATAAAGCTGGCAGGCCAATGGCATGTGTAGATACTTGAGAGACCAGAAAAAGGTAAGAACAGAGCGTGGGGGAGAGAAAGGAAGAACACCACCAGAAGACACAGCCCAATATGTTCCTTTATCTGACTACTACATCTAAAGTTCTTACTACTATTTGATTCTCTCTACCTATTTTTCTCTCTTATACATAGACTTATTTTTAATAATACTCAATGTATGATTTTTTCATGTAAAATGTTATCTAAATTTATCTTCACAATACTCAGGTATGAAAAGGCAGAAACTTGTATTACTGTTTTACAGATGAGGAAACAGACAAGAATGTAAGTAATGTTTCAATGTGGTTAATAAGTGGAAGAACAAAGCATAGAATCTAGGCTTCCTGATTGCAACTCAAAGTTCCTGCCATTAGACCCACTGTACCACTCAATAATGTAGGCAAAATTTATGGCTAACAATATAACAAGGATCACCCTCTCTAAAATATTGCCTCTTCCCTTCACAAAAAACTATGTCTGTGCATGACTGTAAGCATGTTAGTTACCAAGTGCCAAGTGACCTTGATTTTAAAACTGGGCAGATGAGTTAATCTCACTGGCTTTCTATTCTTATTTGGCTGTTGCTGTAAGAGGTTTAGAGTAGCTTTCTGAGGGCATATGTTAGCCTTCAGTTTTAGTGAGGAGTAAGGGACTAAATCCAGCGAAAACTTATGTGAAAACAACCTGAGGAAAAGCTGTAGACTGTGAGTCAAGATGGGGAATGGCAAATCTATAGCTGGTGATCAGATAGCAGTTCCTACACAAGAGACCCATGTGTGGTACAGAACATTTATGATGGAATATCCATCTGGCCTGCAAACACTACATGAATTTAAGACACTTTTGGGTCTGCAAGGTCTGAATCAGAAGGCCAATAAACATATTGATCAAGTTTATAATACCTTTGACACGAACAAGGTAAGATCTTTTACTTTTCGTTTCATTTGAAAATGCTGTGGTTCTGCACTCCTTCCTTTTTTTTTTGTTTTTCCTATAAAATAGCCTCAAGTAAAATGTGTGCATCCCACTGAATAGAGAGGTCTTCAGGCAACTCACAGCTTGTAGGTAAGTGAGTCATTAAACACTTTTAGTACTGACGGCATGAAAATAATTGGGAACTAGCCTCTCCCACCCTAGGAAGTGTTCTGCATGTAGGGAGTTATTTTAAAACCAAATTAAATCTCGGCATGGAATTCTAATGCTATCATTTAAATAAATCTAATAAGTACAGATTGATTTACAAAGACTGTTTTTGAAGTATTTAATGCATTGGTGACATTTTATAGAAAAGCAAATTACAGGACTCTGCTTTTAAGAGTGTGATTGCATCTAGATTGGCAGATATAATCAATACAAATTAGCCAACATGTTGTCTGTACTCAAATCAAAAGTTAAACTGCGTCGTATTACTTTTTTCCCCATAGTTGACCAATTTAGTTTGGGGAAAATGGAAAGTTAACAGTTTTAAATTCAGACAAATTTTTGTTTCTAAAGATTGTTACTCAACTATTGTCTTGAATTTACTCATTACTGAGGAGCTGTAGTGCATTTAATTTCATTTCTTGAAAAAATACAAAGAGAAGGGAAAAGAATATATGGAATGGAAAAAAAAAGGAGAGACAAAAAAGCAACAACCTCAAATATCATGCTCAGGTTCTGCCTGCTTTTACTTGTTTATTTTGGTTATTTTACTGTAGATTTGTATATTTCAAAATATGTAGATGTTGACTAGAATAAAAAGGAACAGAGAAAATGCTAATAGAAAATAGATGACTTTAGGAGGCCATCCAACTGATAATAGAAGAGAAAGAAGGGGAGGTAAATTGAGTAAAATTAAAAAAAAAACTGGTTGTTTGATAGGATGTGTAGAATTTAGCAAAATACTTTAAACCAAGAAGCAGGTGACTTAAAAGGAGGTAACAGGCAGGAACTTGGGAAAATTAAACCCGTGCAAAATTAACAGCTATTTTAATCCTTGTAGCAATGTCAGGAACAGATTTCTTTAGGACATTATGGTATGGTCTTTTGTGCTTTGTTACCAAACATGAGTTAAGCACTGCCTGTTTAGCATGACAGTGCTTTCCTCCTCATCAATTTTACTTAGTGTCAATGTAAGCAAAAGGCGACCTTCAAAGAGCTGACAAATCAGTGGGAAAATGTGGCAGATTCCGCTTTTGTTATTAATCCTGGAAATGTGTTCCAGATACTATAACCATGATGCCACGTTGTCTTTATTTGCCTCTCCCTGTGTGTGTGTCTCTCAACTCTCAATCTCAGTTTTCTCTTTCTTTCTCTCTGTCATTCTCTGTGCTTCACTCTTTGTATGGCTGCTATAAGCAGCCCAATATCAGGATGAAAGTTTGTTGCTCTAGACAGCAGCTTCTTAGGCTCTAAGTACTCCTGAGAAGTTAGAAAATGAGCTGTCATCGAGTTTTACAGTTATTATCCAAAGGCGTTGATGTCATATACCATGCCAGCAGTTAGGTTGCTGGCCCAGTATTTGTGAACGCATTGTACATGTCAGTGGTTCACATGCAAGAGTGGGAACATGCAGAAAGGAGTCCTGGATAGAAGCAAGGATCTGCTGTCAGATGAAGCCCACTGTCAAGGAAGCAGGGACAATGTCCAAACAGGTGTGTGTGTCCTTGGTGTGAGAGTCCTCTCAGTGTCCACCACAGGAATGGCCCGACCCATCCCAGGAGCTTAATTTAGATGGCTTGGAAGTTCCGCTGCTATTCATCAAAGAGATTTTATGTTTGCTTAGGAAGGAGGTGAGCCTAAGCAGTAATGACAAATGCCACAAAAGGTGTGGGGATCTCAACATAAAATCAGGTGGTAAAATGACAAGAGTAAGGATTGTTCATT
Source organism: Nomascus leucogenys (assembly GCF_006542625.1). Lineage (NCBI taxonomy): Eukaryota > Metazoa > Chordata > Mammalia > Primates > Hylobatidae > Nomascus > Nomascus leucogenys. The sequence goes on from NC_044401.1 coordinate 12,345,765, forward strand.
ATCAAGTGATACTAAGAAATGATGTGCAATTATGCACAGAAAAACAAAGTCATATATTTAATTAGATGAACTGATAAAACTAGCAACTGTCCAGAATCCCCAAAGATTTGCTATTTCTATGCAGCTTCTCTGCAGTTTTCTTTTTTTCTTTGTGTTTTTGTAAGTTCGACTTTATTTTTTAAATTTTATTTTTAAAATGAATTTTATTGTGTATGTCTAAGGTATACAACATGATGTTATGGGATACATATGGATAGGAAAAAGGGTTACTGTAATGAAGCAAATTAACATATCCATCATCTCACATAGTTACCCATTTTTTGGTCTTTGTGGCAAGAGCAGTAAAATCTACTCATTTAGCATGAGTTGCATATAAGTACAATTTTATTACTGTAGTCCTCATGGTGTGTAATGAATCTCCAGACTTGTTCCTCCTACATATCTGCTACTTTTATCCTCTGACCTACATCTCCCCATTTCCTTTTCTCCCACCCCACTCCTCGTAACCACTCTATTTGATTTTTTTTAGATTCCACATGTAAATGAGATCATGCAATATTTTTCTTTTTCTTTTATGTGCTATAGATGGAAATTATTTTAAAATGCATTTCATACTTTTCTACCTCCTCAAAGTGCTGGTAAAGCGCTTTCTTAATATATCAGGGTCATTATTATGAACAGCAGTTGTTATATTCTGTGTAATACCATGAGACACCCATTCCCATTGAAGTTTCTGGAGCTGTTTCCTTTTGTGCTTTTATCATTGTGTTTGCTTTTTCTTGTTGTTCTGTCTTTTCTCCTGCTGTCAAACTCACATTTCACAGCTTTCTTATTGTTATAATATTAATGAGCTTTTGATCTCTTTTTAATGTGCCATTTCTAACCTGGCTTTGGATTGTATTCAAGCTAAGCAAGCCTATTAGGATAGTGCTTAAAATAAAAGTAAATACATTCTGAGATTTAAAGCATAAAATTTATAATAATATTTTTTAGCTAATCACACAGCATGGTGGATTTCTCCTTGGCATTCAATAACAATAACACTTTCTGAGTGTCAAGGATGTGGGGAAAAAGAGAGACCTTACACACTATTCGTGGGAATATAAACGAGTACAGCTACTATGGAAAACAGTATGCAGGTTCCTCACAAAATTAAAAATAGAACTACCATATGAACCAGAAATCTCACTTCTGGGTATATATCCAAAGGAAATGAAATCAATATGTTGAAAAGTTATCTGCACTCCATGTTTATTGCAGCACTATTCACAACAGGCAAGATATGGAATCAACCCAAGTATTATCCATCAGCAAATGAATGGATTAAGAAACTATGCCATGTATATGCAATGGAATACTATTCAGCCTCAAAAAAACAGGGAAATCCTGTCATTTCCAGTAACATAGATGAACCTGGAGGACATTATGCTTGGTGAAATAAGCCAGACACAGAAAGACAAGTAATGCATAATCAACCTCACTGATATGTGGAGCCTAAGAAAGTCAAGCTCAGAGAAGCAGAGAATAGAATAGCTGTTGCCAAGGACTGGGGGTGACGGGGAAGAGGAGTAATAGGGAGATGTTTGTCAAAGGGTACAAAGTTTTAGTTATGCGGGATGAGTAAGTTCTGGGCATCTTGTACAGCATGGTGACTGTGGTTAATAAAATATTTCATACTTGAAAATTTCTAAGAAAAAATCTTAGATGTTCTAACCACAAAAAAAGATAAGTATGTGATAAGGTGATGGATATGGAAATTAGCTTCTTTTAATCATCTCACATTGAATACACATATAAAAATAACATATTGTATACCATAAATATATATAATTTTTATTTGTCAAATATTCCTTAATAAAGCTGGAAAACAAAACCCACTTTCTGAGTGGTGATGATGTGCCTGACACTGTTCTAGGTGCACTGAATAGATGAATACATTCAACCGTCACAATGGTAATGGAACCTATTTTATGGTAATGGCCATGGCCTTAGCACCTCAGACCTTTGGGGAATGTAATTGACCAATGCCCTAGATGCTTCACTTTAGAATTCAAATTGTGCTTGCCCTGAATCCATGCGGCCTGAGCTTAGACTACCACCAATGATTGAGTGCAGCAAAAATACTAAGGCTGGGTTATTCCTAACAGACAGGAGAGTCCTCTGTCTACAGGCCTTGGCTCAGGGATTCCCTGGCAGCTTTGCTGGACCTTGGGTTGCAGGAGTGCCTAGGACACTTCTCCCAACCTTCCCTCCCTCTCTTCTTCACCTGGATCAGATTGACACCATGGTCTGACAGCTGGCTCAACTGTTACAGACTCCCTCCCTATTTCCTTCCACACATGCATTTCTCCAGATAAAATCCTTAAATTGAGCTGAATAGGTCTACTATCCTATTAATAAGACTCACAGAAAAAGGGGCCAGAGAAAGTAGAAGATTATAACAAAAAAATCAGAAAAATTGGCCAATGTGGTGGCTCATGCCAGTAATCCCAGCACTTTGGGAGGCTGAGGCAGGCAAATCACTTGAGGTCAGGGTTCGAGACCAGCCTGGCCAACATGATGAAACCCTATCTCTATTGAAAATACAAAAATTAGCCAGGCGTGGTGGTGGGCACGTGTAATCCCAGCTGCTTTGGAGGCAGAGACGAGAATTGCTTGAACCTGGGAGGCGGAGGTTGCAGTGAGTTGAGATCGTGCCCTTGTACTCCAGCCTGGGTGACAGAGTGAGACTCCATCTCAGGAAAAAAAAAAAAAAGGAAAATTTCCCAGATCTGTTAGACGCAAGTTTCACAAGGCCCAGCACAATGTGCAGAAAGACATCAACCTACAGCGTATTCTGAGAAATTTTATAAGAAGGGTAAAAAGAAAATCCTAAAGTCTTTCAAGAAAGGAAAGAAAACAGAAATAGAAACCAAAATAGCATTGAGCTTCTTAAAACCAACACCAGAAGCTAGAAGTGGAAAAAAACCTTCCAAAATTCTGAGAGGAAATTATCGAGCCAAATCAAATATGAAGAGAGAATAAAGACATGCGAAGACTGGAAAATTTATTTCACACTTACTTTTTTTTTTTTTTTTTTTTTTTGAGACGGAGTCTCGCTCTGTCGCCCAGGCTGGAGTGCAGTGGCGCAATCTCGGCTCACTGCAAGCTCCGCCTGCCGAGTTCACGCCATTCTCCTGCCTCAGCCTCTCCGAGTAGCTGGGACTACAGGCGCCCGCCACCATGCCTGGCTAATTTTTTGTATTTTTAGTAGAGACGGGGTTTCATCGTGGTCTCGATCTCCTGACCTCGTGATCCGCCCGCCTTGGCCTCCCAAAGTGCTGGGATTACAAGCGTGAGCCACCGCGCCCGGCCTACTTTTTTTTTTAGGAAGCTCTGGAGTAGGTGCTCCATCAAAAATGAGGGTTTATTAGTCTGTTCTCACACTGCCATAAAGAACTACCTGAAACTGGGTAATTTATAAAGAAAAGAGGTTTAATTGGCTTAGAGTTCTGCAGGCTGCACAGGAGACATGGCTGGGGAGGCCTCAGGAAACTTACAATCATGATAGAAGGGTGCAGCACGTCTTTACATGGTGGCAGGAGAGAGAGGGCAAAGGGGAAAGTGCTACACACTTTTAAACAACCAGATCTCGTGAGAACTCACTATTGCGAGAACAGCAAGGGGAAAACCACCCCCATGATCCAATCACCTCCCACCAGGTCCCTCTCCCAACATTGAAGATTACAATTCAACATGAGATTTGGGTGGGGACACAGAGCCAAACCATATCAGAGGACATGTATCAGCAAGCAGGAAAAGAGGAATCCAACATAGGAAATCAGGTAAGGGCAGTCTCAGGATCATAGAACAGGAAAGTCCAGATCAACAGCTATATGCAGAAAGTCCAGTGAGCTGCTAATCCCGTTTGAGAAGGAAGAAGGGGGATCCTGGGAGGACCTTAAAGAATGACATTGATGAATCAGCTACTATGTTCGAGGATTTCAAAAGCAATATTAATTTGTTAATAGATATTTAACAAATCTGATGCTACATTTGACTGAAAATAACAAGGCAAAGTACAAGGAAAACTACCAAAATTTAAAATGAAATACCTTAAACATTTTTATTATGAAAATTTTCCACATACAAATGTAGAATAGCTCTCATAGACGCATCACCCAGCTTCAGCAATTATAAAAATTTTGCCATTTTTGTTTCATCTGTCCTCCTACATGTGTTCTGGATTTTTTAAAAGAAAAAATACTCCAACATTATGTAATTTTGTCCTAAAAATATTTATTATTCATCTATACCAATAAGGACATTTTAAAAACATAAGTACTATGCCATTAGCATACCTAAAAATAACAGTAATTCCATCTTAAACTTTAAATAGACAAATAATAATGGTATATATTTATGGGGTACAATGCTATGATATGATATACAGTTGACCCTTGAACAACACAGGTTTGAACTATGAGGGTCCACTTACAGATTTTCTTCCTTCTCTGCCACCCCTGAGACAGCAGAACCAACCCCTCCTCTTGCTCCTCCTCAGCCTACTCAAACGTGAGGATATCCTGATGAGGATGAAGACCTTTATGATGATCCACTTCTACTTAAAGAGTAGTAAATATATTTTCTCTTCATAACATTTTATTTTCTCTAGCTTACTTTATTGTTAGAATGCATTATACAGTACACATAAGATAGAAACTATGTGTTAATCAACTGTTTCTGTTATTGGTAAGGCTTCCAAGCAATAGCAGGCTATTAGTAGTTAATACATTGTGAAGTGATTAACTCAAGCTAATTAAAATATACATCATCTCACATACTTATCATTTAAGTGTGAGAGAACATTTAAAATCTACTCTTTTAGTGATTTTGAAATACACATTATTATTAACTAATAATTGCTAATATCATCTAATACCCAGTCTGTGGACCAATTTTCAATTGTTTCAAGCATCCTTTTTTTTTTTTTTTTTTTTCAGATTCTTGATTTGAGCTAGGATCCAAACAATGTGCCATGTTGCATTTGTGGTTATGACTCTCAAGTCTTCATTTTTTTTCTGTAATAGTTCTCTAATCATCTCCTTCCCTTTTCATGCCAATGATTCATTAGGGAATGTGAGTCATTGGTTCTGTAGAATATCCCGCATTCTAAATGTATCTGATTGTCCTCTTGTGTCATCTAACTTGCTTTTGATTCTTCATATTACCCATAAGCTGGTATTTAGCTGTAGAAACTTAAATAGATTCAGATTTGTTTGGCAAGAATAGTTTAAAGGCACATAATTATTGGTTGTCTTTAGTGAATTGTCTGCTAGGTTCAGGTGGTGTCAGGCTGATTACAATGAGTCAATTACTAACTCCATGTAAAACAAGGAAGTCAATAATTTTGGTATGCCACGGCTATGCAGAGAACAAAATGTGCCATAGGCTGGGCACGGTGGCTCACGCCTGTAATCCCAATATTCTTCAAAGGCCAAGAAGGCGAGTACATGGCTTGAGTGCAGGAGTTCGAGACCAGCATGGGCAACATAGCAAAACCTTGTCTCTAAAAAAAATACAAAAAAAAAAAAGTAGCTGGGCACAGTGGCTCACACCCATAGTCCCAGATACTCAGGAGGCTGAGGTGGGAGGATCGCTTGAGTCCGGAGGGGTTGAGACTGCAGTGAGCAGTGATTGCACCACTGCACTCTAGCCTGGGTGACAGAGACCCTGTTTCAAAAAACCAATTACCACAATCATTAAAATGAAACTCTTTTAGATTAACTACAATTAAGGGAATCTGGTGGGAGAACAATAGTGTGCTGGTGAATGCTTCATTAGCTCAGAGGGTTCAAGGGCAGGTAACTCTGGTGACATTTGCTTATTTCCATAGAGTAAATACTCGCGCGGTGGCCAATTTTGAAGCTAATGACTGTTTAATACTTGGCTTATACAATTTAACAATCAGCTCACACTGGCAGATGAAATACCCTCCAGCACATCATTGGGTTATATGAGGGTCATAAAATTAAATACTTCTCTTTTGTATAACAGGAAGCCAATGTCTAAAATTACTAAATCAAGATATAAGAATAAGCATCTTCATTACAAATGTTGAGTAAAGACTAGGAAAAAACCCACAATTCAGTGTTTTTAATGATAGGCCTTTTAGTTGTATTTAATTTTAAATAGGTACATGTTCTATGTACATGCTTAAAAACGGGATTCTTTAAAAATTTAAAGATAGCACAGAAGACAGCAAATCTTAATAGGTGAGGTCAGTGATGGAAACTGCTCCTCTCAAAATTAAGATCTGTCTCTGGGAAAGACTTGGCAACACAAGTTCCTTAGTTTCTACAGCTGGGAATCATTCATTCCATTATGAAAATTCTACTGATTTCAAAGCCGATGTCCTAGACTGGCGTAAACGTGTCAAAACATAAAGTCTCCATGATGAGTACAAAATGAAAGTATGTGGCTCTTGCGGTCAGTGTTACACCTAAACCAGGTGAGATGTGGGACTTGAAGTTAGGTGGGCTCCAAAGACCGGCCACAACAACTACCACTGCCAACGCAAAACCTGGTGACGGCCTAGTGAGCCTTTGAGGGCCGGGTGCGGGCCAGCACAGATATAACAGAAACTGTAGATTTTTGTTGCTGGCCATTGGTTCCTTAAAGGCAGTGAAAGTGGGCAGGGGCTGCACTATTCTCACCTAAGCATCCATAGGCTTCACCTGGAGACTGATACAAACCACCCAGTTCTCGGGAAAGTACTTGCTGTTCTGGGAATGAACCTGCACTCTGGCTATGCTCCTAGGGAGTGCACAGAGTGGAACTTCCTTCTGCTCTGCTGACATCCATGCAGAGGCTGAGGATGAAGGAGCACCTGGCCCTGCCACTCATCCTGCGCTCTGCACTTTAGGCGTGCTGCCTTCTTTCTCACCCTCCGTTTACTCCTCTAAGTCTCCTTTCTCTTTTTAAGTGCAAGTGGTACATCAATTCATCATCATGAAACAATAGTACAGAAATATGAAGAATAAGAGGATTATTGACCCCCTCAAATCCCACATTTCCCCAGAATGGGCACCTATTCTAGCATGATGGCATACAGGAGATAGCAAACATATTTACTGAGTGATTAAATAAAATAATAGGGAGATGTTGTGCTGAACCCCTATTAACCTTCATAAGGAAGGCACCAGGTTCAAGAGGCCAAACAAGCTGCCCAGAGCCAGCAAATGAGACATGGGGTTTCATTAGGGGCTTACATACAAGAGAGAGAGCCCAGTGGCAGGGGCTGGACAACATAACTGCATGGCCCAGTGGTGGCAGGCTGGGCAGGAAAACTGCAATCGCTTACAAACAGCATGCGGTTGCTATAGTGTTTTCAGTTAAGACCCTCCCCTTAATGACCTCCACCTGGCAACCTTCATTTTACCTAAAATTCAGGGCCTCAATCACCTGTGACCCATGTTCCATAGGACGGGACGGGGCTTAGATGTTCCTCATAGACAAGAAACAAATCTCCGGGTTGGCCAGTCCCGGATTCTCTATCTCAGAACACATTCAGGTGCATCTGCCAGACAGGGTCATCCTCAGGTTTCTCTGAAATTATTCCTATCAGGTGTGTTTACCCTGCAGGAAACAACTTAAGTAGCCTCACTTTTACATATGCACTTCTTTCCTTTCCATTCCTCCCTTTCCCTCCTTTTTTCCCCATATGTATTCCAAAGGAGGCCACCATACCTTCCAAATTGCAAGTTAGTGCTTAATTGGAGTAATTATCTCAAGAAGAAGTTTAAAATATATTTCTTTTCTTTATATGTTTATTTTTTTATTTGAATTTCTTGTTTTGTCCACAGACTTTATATGCTTATTTTAAATTTGGTTTATCATTATATTTATTTATTAAAAAATTTTTCCATAAGTTATTGGGGTACAGGTGGAATGACCTGGATGAGATTGGAGACTATTATTCTAAGTGAAGTAACTCAGGAATGGAAAACTAAACATCATATGTTCTCAGTAATATGTGGGAGCTAAGCTATGAGGATGCAAAGACATAAGAATTGTATAATGGACTTTAGGGGCTTATGGGGAAAAGTGAGAGGGGGGCAAGGGATAAAAGACTAAAATGTATTTCTTATTTGTGTATCTGGTAAGAATTTCAGCTTCCATACTCAGGCATTCAAGAAATGTTACTTGAGTTTTCTACTAAATTTACATTTTGAGTCCTCCTTTACAAAGGAGGGCTCTCCCGCCACTCTCCAGGATTGCATGTAAACCCCAAATCTGCATCCAAACCTCCAGGTGTTGGGGGAGAATCTGTCTACACTAGTGTTTGTGGAGATAGTCCCCCTCCTTATCTCCTGATTCATTCAGAGGGCTGTTGTTTCTTCACGGCTATGCCTCCTAAGTCAGATTCTCTCTTAGCTACTTTATACTCCAAGGCCTCTTAGTCTGGGTCAGGCTTCTCTGGCCAAATACACCTACAGCCTTTTCTCCCAATCTACGCTAGGTGCAGGGGAACTTGGTGTATCTCTACCCAGGAGGTGAATCACAGGTGCTTCTGCTCTTACAACTGCCAAAAGTGGTGTTTGTATTACGTCATCCAACTGTTCTTGGCTCTCACATATCAGCGCCCCCCTCCCCCTCGATATCTGGCAACTCTCTCTTCCTTCTCTTATTCCACACCTTCCCAGCCTATGGAATCTTTATGTAATTTGGGAGTAGACTGGAGAATCTAGAAAAACTGTCTCTAATTATGCATTCTTCTAAATCTTTTGTTTATGGCATAAACTTTATGCTCTGAATCCTAAATGGCTTCAACCATTGAAACTTGAGAGCTAAGAATGAACTCTTGATTCCTGCTTGACCTTCTGCTACAATGACCTATCTCTTAGGCAATGAATTTCTTTAAGAATGTGGGGAGAGCTGGATGACAGGAGGGATTACCAGGAGCAAACTCACATAGTTAACATTCTGTATTATTATCTCACTGCACTTGCAAATATTTACTAAGCACCTGGAGGCATGGAGGAGGGAAGGATGCCACAAAGATGGATGAGAATTGGTCTCTGTCCTAAATTGACTTTACAATCTAGTGGGGAAGATAGGCACATCCTCAAAAAATAAAAAGAAGTAAATAAAGAATCAAAGCTTGAGAGGTTTCCCTCACATTGTACTAACTCTGTGGTTCCAAGGTTCCAAATGGACCCATGGTGTTAAGGGCTGCTTTTAAACCTGGTAATATGGTCAAGGGTCCCCTAGGGGAATTCTTCAATCCCATCCCAGCAGGGCAGATAAGAATAGAAAAATTACATTCAAATATTAAGGTTGTGTGGGGCTAGGGGTGTGTGAATAGGTAGAAAATATGATTTTCTGTTCCCTCGAAGAATTTATAACCTAGTTGAGGAAAAAAGTTATATCAAGATTGTATAACCAATGAATAAAACAAGACAGTATAAGCAGAACTGACTGTGTGATCCAAGGTTCATTTACTGGCATCAGAAGATGCAGCAGAGGTTGAGCGATAGACTTAGTTAGGAAAGGCTTTCTAGAGAAGTTGAGACATTTGGGGATCTTGAAAGAAGTGAAAAACTTTGATCATTACTAATAAAGGCTAACACTCAACACTTCTGTGCCAGTCACCCTTTTATGCATTTTATGTTTATTATCTCATAGAATCCTTACAACTGTATCATAGAGTAGATACTATTTTTCTCATCCGCATTTACACATGAGGAACCTGAGGCACAGAGAAGTTAAGTAACTTGCCAGAAACTACGCATCAGGATTAGAATGCTGACTGCACCCTTGAATTGGTGTGTTATTCCACCTTTAACAAAGGAGTTGAGAATTGTAATGGAGAAAACAGCTCTAATTAGAGCAGGAGGGAAGAGGGAGACGGCATGTGGGGGCCTAGTTGAGGCAGAGGGTTATGGCTAGAGCATAACTGGCCACAGACTCTAGGTGTCTCAACTAGAACTTTTGCTCCATAAGTTACCCAACTTTTGGGTAACAAAACAGTCGTCAGGACTACAGTTACATCCTAGCTGAGCACTGAGATGCCTGGAGAGTCTCAGAGCAGAAAGTCAGCCTTTGATGATACTTCCAGCTTCTGGTCCACTTTCTTGTTGCTGTAATAGATGTGAAGGTAAATAAACGGCCCTCAGGGCCACACCTAGGCATCTGGGTTTTATGCAAATAGAGTGTCATTGTTGACCCTTAAACTAGGCCAAAACTCCTCTAAGAATACTCAACTTGTCAGATGCAGGAAGGCAGGGATGAGCCCATTTCCAAAGGGCAAAACTGGACTAATAGAAGTCTGATTTTTGGTGGCAGGGGAATGAAATGGAGGAGGGAAATGGGTCTAAAAAACTTGTCAAAAGTCTTTGCCTCTTTTGGCACTCAAAAATCTTAGAGGGAGGTAAAATGGTTTCTCTAAATGTATGGGTTTGGAACTCAAACCACAAATGGAGTGCCAGTTTAAGCCAGAAGAACAGTTGTCAGCACTAGGTTCATGTAAACTCCAGGATAAAACAAAACACCCAGAAAATCCTTAGGTTGTTATTTTCAGTTAGCAGCTTCAGCCAAACCCTGGGCATCAGGAGTGAGGGGATGATGAGTGAATTCTTAGAAATGGGGCAAAGGTTTATCCTGGACAGGAAGAGGAATGAGAAGTAGCGGGGCTGTGGGATTTGAATAATGATTATTACAGTGGGTGTGATGATGGTTTACCTACAAATCTGTTCATAAACCACATCTTAGCTTTAATGTAGCAGAAGTCCTTGCTGTTTTTATTTTTTTTTTAAATGAGCCCCTTAGGGAATCTCTTTATGATATGAATCACAGCCCAACAACAGGACAGTGGAGGCAGCACCTTGGGAAGAATCAGAATGTCTGGCCTCCTGTCCCCGCTCTGACCCTTACTTGGGGTATGTAATCTTGGACAAGACCATTAACCTCTCTGTGTCTCAAATCGTTCATTTCCAAAACTGGGACAACAAGACCTATGCTGCCTGCATTATCATTGAGCTCATGTGAAATAATGCAGTTGAAAACACTTTGAAAAAATGTGCAATCCAGTCCACAAAAGGATGGAATGTTTATCTGTAAAATGCAGATAACTCTGACCTCAGCCCCCACAGGTTTGATAACAGTGCAGATTTAACAGTATTTCTTATCAAGCTTGTATTTCCAAATGAAAGGTGTTTCTACAGGTGCGGGAGTTGCTTTCCTGCCATTTCTTGTTTTTAATTTTTCTTAATGCTTTGGACATTTGTTCGTGCTGTTTTGGGCAACATTTGCCCCTTGCAATGGCTGCCAATCATGGAATGAAATTCATTAAATGAGAATCATCTTAGTATTTTGACTGTCGTCTTACTATAACCCAGGACTCATGCTTGGGAGCCCCAGCTCTACTTGAAATTCAGAAGTGACCTTTGGTTATCTGCTCTCTAGCTTCTTTGTGTAGGAGCCTTTAAAAATTGGAGCAGGCAACATGCCTTTTAACTTGTGTCATAATCACTGCTGTTCATTAACCGGTGGCTACCCTGCAACCTATAACACTGTACTGGGTTTTCTGGCCTACAAAGTGACCACAATTAACTGTTTATATTCATAAGATACATTTACTGGAAACAAATGATCTTATATTACATTGTAAATCATTAAGTTGCAATCTCTTAAGGGTTAAGAGCAAGGGTTCAGAGCTACTAGCATGGAAGCTCTCAGGAAGCATTTGTTGTGATAATAAAGTACATCATATTTGTTTGGTACTTCATAATTTACAAAGAATTTTCATATATACTATCAAACAACATTTTGGTTAAGCTTCTCACAGAATTTTACCTGTTAAAGACATCATCTTTACCCACTGACATACATTTAAACGTAAGCTGTTGTAATTCATGTATTTTAACAAAATCTATTGAAATTGTGGTTCTTAATTCTGACTATATATGAGAATCACCTAGAGACATTATTAAAAATACCAGTGGCTGTGTTTCTAACTCAGAACAACTAAATCAAAACAATGTTTTGTTTTTTTAAGCTGCCCAATTATTCTAATGTGTAGCCACACATAAGGATCACTGCTCTCCAAGAAAGACCGCAGTCTAAGTAGCAGAAAACTAAGGGGCCGTCTATATGTGTGCCATGGGTACATAAAGAAAGCGGATTCTGACTCCAAAACTACTAATTCAGAAGCAGTTCTTCTGACTTTTAGTTACAGCCCTGGTTAAAAAAAAAAAATGTCGGCCTTGGCCGGACGCGGTGGCTCACTCACGCTTGTAATCCCAGCACTTTGGGAGGCTGAGGCTGGTGGATCACCTGAGGTCACGAGTTTGAGATCAACCTGGCCAACATGGTGAAACCCTGTCTCTACTAAAAATACAAAAATGATCCGGGCATGGTGGTGGGCACCTGTAATCCCAGTGACTCGGGTGTCTGAGGCAGGAGAATCGCTTGAACCCGGGAGGCAGAGGTTGCTGTGAGATTGTGCCACTGCATTCCTGCCTGGGTGACAGAGCAAGACTCTGTCTCAAAAAAAAAAAAGCCTTGAAGCAAGTAATATACTAATAGTTATATCCGTCCCACCATCGAATTCTGCCATTTTCTACATCCTCAACTCACCTCTTCTGTTCATTAAGGAGCAAGGATCCAGGCTTTTGCAAAGGAAATGAAACACTTGTAGGAGACAGGCTGATTGAATAAGGGTGAAGCTGGGTTTTATTTTATCTGTTGCAATATCAGTTTAGGAAGACAGATGCTTATAAGAGGAAGCCCATAATGTCTACCTGAGAAAGTTCCTTGCAAAAGGCTACTGTGACTATAGTCCTAGGTCTGCAGTAATTAACTATAGTATTCAGAAATGGTCGAACTCGGACAATTGTCTTGCCTTCCCCAAACCCACATGAGATGACTTCTGATTCACAGTGGACCTGCTAAGCTGGCTGCATTCTGGGGGCAGATGGCTAGGGCTTTCTGATCTCCGGAAATCCTATTAATAATCAGGAGCTCATTTGGTAAATGTTATGAGAAGTCATTTGTCTCAGAACCCCTTGAATTGTTACAGTCATGGTCAAGTCAAGAACAACAGTGTGTGATCTCAGATCTGCATAAAGATCACATTATATAACCAATTACCAAGCCAGCAGTATATTTCTGATCTCACAGAGGCAAGCCTCTCATCAGGACATTCCAGCAATTCTGTGTTTCATAGAGACGGTGTTTTGCTGTTAATATTAGTATCTGTGGGTGAAAATAGGCTAGGTCATAAATCCTGTACACAACATTTCCCTTACGGATTTTTAAAATTCACAAAAGGTATTAGTATATATTTAATATGACAGGACCTTATGTTGCCTATTTTTAAAGTTCCTAAAATGTAAATTAAATACCACTGACAATTATTGATCAATTGTGTAATGTGCTTATGCTAGCCGTCTAGGTTTCCTTACTTCTGACCATCTGAGTAATCATTTTCAGAGACATTTCAATCCATATGTTGCTACCAAATCACCACAGCTGGTAAAATGTCATTGAAAAGTGTCATATGTTAAAGAAAGCAAGCAAATGTCTTCAGGTTATGGGGCTGTGAAAATTCATGAATTTTTCACAGATAGTGATGCTATGAAAAATAACTGAAAGTTAATGCTGTGTGGGGAATCAGTTTTGATCTGTCTATAGTTCAGTGAATTTTTGTTGGAGCTGGATTGTTTTCCTAAATTAGAGAGTACATAGAAAAAATGGGTTTATCCCTAGTTGCTGTAATAACAACAATTTCTATTTCTGTGGTTTTTTTTTTTTTTTTTTTTTTTTTTTTTTTTTAGACAGAGTATCGCTCTATCAGAGTGCAGTGGTGCGATCTCGGCTCACTGCAACCTCCACCTCCTGGGTTCAAGCAATTCTCTGCCTTAGCTCCCTGAGTAGCTGGAATTGCAGGCGCCTGCCACCATGCCTGGCTAAGTTTTGTATTTTTAGTAGAGACGGGGCTTTCACCATCTTGGTCAGGCTGGTCTTGAACTCCTGACCTCATGATCCACCCTCCTCTGCCTCCCAAAGTGCTGTGATTACAGGTGTGAGCCATCGCGTTCCCCTCCTTCTGTAGTCTTAATATTACTAGAACTCTAGATGCTATGGTTCTTGGTTAACACTGTGTAGAGCCTTATTAGAACTCTTTGTTAACACTATGTAGGCCTCATGTCAGCAAAGCACAATACCTGGTCTTATATGGATAGCAAGTATTACATCAACACCAGTAATTATAATTGTCATCATGATAACTTTTATTATGATTGTTATTATTACTAGTTCGGTCTGTTTCCCATCTAAAAACAAAGGACTGTTTCTAGAACTAAAATTCTAAGATTTGAAGCAATGAAATGAAGCCAAGTTCCCTTAATGACATTACTCAATTTATAAATTCATAGCTCTATTATTGGGACAAAACCCCAAAGCAGATGTCTCTGAAATATACTAAGATAACATTTTAGTATCTATTTCTGGAGTTAAGCAAACAGAGATGGAACAATGGTGGGACCATACTGGGCATATCAGATGGTATCTGCAGTGAAATTTCACCCAGGGATTGCACAGGGTGGGGAGAATGGAAGAATTAGTCGGGCCTATAATGCAGCTACGAGGCCCCCTGGATGGCAGGTGGGTGGAGAGATGCTGAATCAAAGCAAAGACAGGCTGCACAGCAAAAGCCACCTGTGGATTCCTAGCCAAGAGTGTGGGTGAAGATTAACAACAAGGTCAGTTGAGGCTGGACAAGGATGAACACATCAGGCTTGGAAGAGCATTTGGGAACATTTCCTGGGGACACTGTAGGCTGAGGGAGACTATTGTCTATGGGGTGCTGAAGGTTAAACTTATGGGCAAGGGGCCAAGGGCTACGGATTCCAAAATGGACAGAAGAAATGTTCATGAAATACACCAGGAAGCAGAGGAGGAGAAAAAGAGAATGAGCCAGATGGCACTGAAGGTGAGGTGTGGGAGGGCCCTAGAAGTGGTGGCCCCAAGAGCTGTCTGGGCTCAAAGTCTCCAGGAGGCTGAGCAGATTATTGTACCCAGGCCAGACTTCCCTTGAGCTGGTATGAAAAGAGCATAGGCCCCAAGGTGCAGCATCTGCATCTCCAAGCACCTCTGAATTTCCTTACTATATACAATTCTGTCTACTACCAAGTAGCTCACACACAGGAATCCAGAATAGCACACTGCACTGAATGTGTCCCATCTACTCAAGTCTGTGATGCCTCTCCTAGAAAGAGAATTCAATTGTAATGAGTTCTGAGGGTAATGGTGGGTGATACCAAAAACCAAGGCCTTAGAGTATGGCTGACTGGGTTTAAATGCTGCATTTACCCCGTCCTCATTTTTGTTACTTTAATTCATTTATTTAACTTCTCTGAAAATCAGTTTTATTCTCTGTAAAGTAAGAATAATAAGATGACCCACAAAATTGCTGTTAGAATTAGAAATAATGCATTGAAAGTGACTAACGCAGTGCCCAGGACACAGGCTTTTTTCTTTCTTTTTTTTTTGAAAAATTAATGGTAGCTTTTATACTTAGCAGTAAATAATAAAATAATATTTTCACATGTACATAAGCCTTTTTTTTTGAGACAGGGTCTCACTCTGTCACCCAGGCTGGAGTGCAGTGTTGCGATCATGGCTCATCTCAACCTCCAACTCCTGGGCTCAGTGATCCTCTCACTTCAACCTCCCGAATAGCTGGGATGACAGGTGCACACCACAACACCTGGTTTATTTTTGTATTTTTTGTAGAGACGGTGCTTCACCATGTTGCCCAGGCTGGTTTCAAACTCCTGGGCTCAAGCGTTTCACCTGTCTTAGTTGCCCAAAGTGGTGGGATTACAAGCATGGGCCGCCACGCCCCACCTCATATAAGCCTTATAATTTAACTTTTTACCTGCCTACAAATTGATCGTATCCTGAAAACACCTATGATTTCTGGGAGCTCATGAACATTGCCTGAAGACCATATATTCCACTTCTGGTTTTCTGTTGGACAGAAGTACTACAAGCTCTCGTTTTCCTTATTTTGATTATTTCCTTATTTTGACTTCTAAAGTTTCATCTATTTAATGGTAGAAAGGAAAAAAATTAACCATATATTCATACATACATATTTTTATGCTTTCTTTTTTTTTTTTTTTTTTTTTGAGACAGAGTTTTGCTCTGTTGCCCAGGCTGGAGTGCAGTGACATGATCTCGGCTCACTGCAACCTCTGCCTCCCAGGTTCAAGCGATTCTCCTGCCTCAGCCTCCCAAGTAGCTGGGACTACAGGTGCGTACCACCATGCCTAGCTAATTTTTTTTTTTTTGTATTTTTAATAGAGATGGGGTTTCACCATGTTAGCCGGGATGGTCTCCATTTCCTAACTTCATGATCTGCCTGCCTTGGCCTCCCCAAGTGCTGGGATTACAGGCATGAGCCACTGCACCCGGCCTTTATGCTTTCTTTATAGATATAAAAACGTGCTTATATTTTTTATGGTTTTTTTTTTTTTCAATTTTCATTTTAAATTCAGGAGTACAGGTTTGTTATCTGGGTATTTTGCATGATGCTGAGGTTTGGGATACTACTGATCCCATCATCCAGATAGTGATTATAGTACCCGATAGGTAGTTTTTCAACCCCTACTCCCTTCCTCTCCTTCCCCAGCCAGTAGTCCCCAGTTGCTATTGTTGCCATGTTTGTGTCCATGAGTACCCAACGTTTAGCTCCTACTTAAGAGCAAGAACATAAGTGAGAACATGTGGTATTTGCTTTTCTGTACCTGTGTTAATTTCCTTAGGATAATGGCCTCCAGCTTCATCCATGTTGCTGCAAAAGACATGATTTTGTTCTGTTTTTCGGCTGCATAGTATTCCATGGTGTACATGCACCACATTTTCTTTATCCAATCCACTGTTGATGGGCACCTAGGTTGATTCCGTGTCTTTGCTATTGTGAGTAGTGCTGTGGTGAACTTAGAAGTGCATACATCTTTTTGGTAGAATGATTTGTTTTCTTTTAGGATATATACCCAGTAATGGGATTGCTGGGTCAAATGGTAGCTCTGTTTTAAGTTGTTTGAGATATCTCCAAACTGCTTTCTGTAGTGGCTGAACTAATTTACATCCCCACCAACACTATATAAACATTCCTTCTTCTCTGCAGCCTCGCCGGCATCTATTGTTTTTTGACTTTTTAAAAATTATATTTTAAGTCCTGGTATACATGTGCAAAGCATGCAGGTTTGTTACATAGGTATACATGTGCCATGGTGGTTGGCTGTACCCATGAACCCGTCATCTAGGTTTTAAGCCCTGAATGCATTATGTATTTGTCCTAATGCTTTCCCTCCCCTTGCCCCCCACCCCCCAGTAGGCCCTGGTGTGTGATGTTCCCCTCCCTGTGTCCATGTGTTCTCATTGTTCAACTCCCACTTATGAGTGAGAACATGCAGTGTTTGGTTTTCTTTTCCTGTGTTAGTTTGCTGAAGATGATGGTTTCCAGATTCATCCATGTCCCTGCGAAGGACATAAACTCATTTTTTATGGCTGCATAGTATTCCATGGTGTATATGTACAAGGTTTTCTTTATCCCGTCTATCATTGATGGGCATTTGGGTTGGTTCCAAGTCTTTGCTATTGTGAATAGTGCTGCAATAAACGTGAGTGTGTATGTGTCTTTATAGTAGAATGATTTATAATCCTTTGGGTATATACCCAGTAATGGGATTGCTGGGTCAAATGCTAGCTCTGTTTTAAGTTCTTTGAGAAATCTCCAAACTGCTTTCCATAGCGGCTGAACTAATTTACATTCCCACCAACAGTATATACATGTTCCTTCTTCTCTGCAGCCTCGCCAGCCTCTACTTTTTTTCAACTTTTTAATAATAGGCATTCTGACTGGTATGAGATGATATCTCATTGTGGTTTTGATTTGCATTTCTCTGAAGATTAGTGATATTGACCTTCCATAGGTTTTAGGAACCAGAAGAAACCTTAAATTTGAAGTCTCCATATAGTTTTTCCTTCTTTCGTCTCCCCCTTATGAAATGATTCACAATATATAATGAAGCCAAACCCCCTTAGGGGCCTGAGAAGCTGTTGTGCTTTCATATCCTGACACCTCCTCCCCTAGCTCCCCATTAAACTTTTCCCTGGAATCCATTCCAGAACATGATGTATACATCGATAAACATGTTGGGGTTAAAATTGTTTTATATGCATGCTCCCAAACTCTCCTTTCCTGAGCCTCACTAGAATGGGTTCTGGCTTTGCGAGCTCTTAATTTCTTCCCCTTCCTCAGTTTCAAAGGGGGATCTGCCATTGCCAGATAGATTCTTTACAATTTTGTGGTGTAGAATTATAAGGAAAATTGGTGGGGGTAAAAGGATAAAATGTTCTCATGCTAGGGCTGGTAGTGAAAGATTAGGAAGTGGAGATTATTGAAAATTGAAGAGTATGACATATGTGGAGAAGCAGATGAGAGAGGAAGGGGGTGTTGTGAAGAAATCCTTAAAATTTCTTGCAACTCATATGTATTCCAGAAATGCAAGCAAAGACCTTCCATTATTTTGAAATTAATATTTGATTGCTGGACTTCTTTTTTTGAGATGGAGTTTCACTCTTGTTGCTCAGGCTGGAGTGCAATGGCGCGATCTCGGCTCACCGCAACCTCTGCCTCTCAGGTTCAAGCGATTTCTCCTGCCTTAGCTTCCCAAGTAGCTGGGATTACAGGCATGCGCTGCCACACCCGGCTAATTCTGTATTTTTAGTAGAGATGGGGTTTCTCCATGTTGGTCAGGCTGGTCTTGAACTCCCAACTTCAGGTGATCCACCCACCTCAGCCTCCCAAAGTGCTGGGATTACAGGCATGAGCCACCGTGCCTGGCCTGCTGGACTTTATTGTTATGGCATATATCATTTTGAGACTGAGCCATATGGGTCATAACTTTTCAAATTAGTTGTAATAAGGTTACATAAATTTACGTTGGAATAAATCACAATTACAATAGCCACTTGGAGAGATGGCTAGATGATAAAATTGCCTACAGAGAAAGGTGTGGATTAGAAAAACAGCTTAGGTCCATGGTTCTCCAATCTTAGGATATATAAGACTTATCTGGGGAGCATTTTAAAATGCAGACTCTTGGACTATATCCCAAGGAGCTTTGATGCCGTTTTTTTTTTGTTTTTTTTTTTTTGGTGGGAGGTCTAGGAATCTGCATGTTTCATTATCCCCCATATGATTCTTGTGCAAGGAATTTATGAACCCCACTCAGGCTCAGGCCAATAAGAATTCGTCATTTCCAAACAGTTCTCTGTGTCAGGGGACTCCTGAAGTTCAACTTTGGAAACGTGAGCTTAAGAGTGTTCCTGGCCGGGCATGGTGGCTCACGCCTGCAATCCCAGCACTTTGGGAGGCCGAGGTGGGCGGATCACGAGGTCAAGAGATTGAGACCATCCTGGCTAACACAGTGAAACCCCGTCTCTATTAAAAATACAAAAAATTACCTGGGCGTGGTGGTGGGCGCCTGTAGTCCCAGCTACTCGGGAGGCTGAGCAGGAGAATGGCGTGAACTCGGGAGGCCAGATTGCACCACTGCACTCCAGCCTGGACGACGGAGCAAGACTCTGTCTCAAAAAAAAAAAAAAAAAAAAAAGAAAGAAAGAAAAAACGACTATTCCCTTGGATCACCCCAAAGGAAACCTTTGGACTTTCTCTATTGCATCCTTCTTAGTCACATTTGCAGGGACATCTCCTCACCTTTGCAGTGATAACTATCCCCCTCTCCAGCCCTTGAAATCCATAGATTAACTGAAAACAATAATTTTTTTTCCTCCTGATTCATAGAATGAGTAGGTACCATAAACCCTCTCCAACACTAACACAAGCCATTAAATCACATTTGCCAAAGTCATTTCACCAATGCAAATTTCTACAAAATCTTAACAGAAAGATAATGGAACAGAAGAATTGGCTGTAAATTGTAAAGATTAATTTGCCTGAGTGCATGACAGAATACTGAAATGAAAACACAAAATGTTTTGCTTACAGAAGTTTTTCAAAGAGGATGCCCTTGTCTAAGTAGAAAGGTTTGATTAACCAGGTTGTTCATTTAAAAACCATACAGTGAAAATATTTATGTGCATCTCATGGTAAGGGCTCGCCCAGGGCTCTTAAAGCCTGAATTGAAAGATATTAGGACCACCCATGCACTGTACCTAAAAATAAAATATCAAATATTCTAAGGGCAACATTGCTCTATTTAGCCTTTTGCCATTCATCATGCAGGTGACATTGAAAAATGCAGTCACCGAAGTGGAACTTGTAAAGTGAAACTGACCATCATCAAATAAAAGGCTTTTATGGAAACTCTGGAGGATCAACTTAATAACAAGCCAGGCTTGCAGGGAGGATGCTCCTGTGACTCTTTGGTAAATTCACACAATAACTGTCCAGGAGACTGCTGAATTGATTGGTCAACCCTAAAGACCCCGGAGGAAGGCCTGGGAGTAAATGAACCTCTGGTTGGATACCGTCCATTCAGCTTATTTCATCCACAGTTCCAGACCTGTTTCTGAAAAATAATGGTCATGTCCTGCTGAATCTGGAGATATGATATCTCGTTGTCATCTTAAATAAATTTCAACCCTATAATAACATATTTCGCTTGTCTCAGTCATAGGTCTGCTAGGGATTAATAAAGTGAAGTGGCAGTGAGCAGTAGGAAAGGCAAGCAGCAAAAAGGTAAAATCAGTTAGGTTTTGTGTATTTGAACACATTTCTTTTAGGGCACCCGTTCAAATAGACTCCTATCTGTTAGAAGAAATCTTATCTCTTATAAGAAGTATCAAAGTTACTGGTGGGGTAAAGAGGTCTAAGTTGTAAAACACAAAAATCTAATACTAAATGTAGTAAAATGACTTTGAAATGTTTTCTTATCACTTTCTGACTGTAAAAGTAAAACATCCACAGTGTAGAAAATAAAAGTATAATAAATTTAGAAAACAATGCTACAGTGATTACCATATTAGCTTCCAACATCTGAAATATTGTGGTAATCTTATTTTTAAAAACTTTTAAAAAGCCAAATAGACTTTGCTTCCCAATTCAGAACTATTGGTTGTTTCTCAGTTGCTTTTCTTATAGGCTTCGTGAAACTATTCACAAAAGCTTGAGACTCAGTCAAACACATAACACTTTGCAGACTGATAAATATAAAGCTGTTTATTTCCGGGGAGCAGTGGTTCACTTTATGTCACATCCCGGGTTTGTAAACAGGCCCTGGCATCACAAATACTTCAAAGAGACTACAGCCTGCAGCATGTTTTCTTGTGCTGAATATGCCACCATTAGCATCAGAACTCACATGGGATATAGCGAAGAATGAGTCACATGCCTCCCTAGAGCTGGCCACCTTTCCTAAAACAGTTGAACATTTATGTATGCTAGGTTTGAAGCATATGATTCTAAATAGTGACGCAGATTGTTTCTGTTTCAACTGAAAAGGTTTTACCAATTAAAAACAGGATAAGGGACACTACCTAAACTTACAGTCCTTAAATAATCTTCTCCAAGATTGATGACTATGACAAAATCTTTATAGAAAAAGAGCCTCATTAATTTTGATTCATACCTACAACTATGCACTTAAATCCTAACCTGGAATTTAGCAGTCCAAAATATCAACCAGTTCCTATTAAAAGGAATATAAAATTTGTCTGCTTGATATGTTTTTCTTCTATTAAAAATTGGTACTTGGTCTTCAGAAAAGGACAAAATCTGAAGAAATTCAGAAGAAGAAAGGCATTGAAGAAGTTCAGTGGTGAGGATTCAGCCTTCTATCATGGCATTTTATGTTTGTTTCTTTGGCATAAGAAGTAAATATTTTCTCTAAAAAGGTAGTTAATCTCAACTTGATAAAGAATATCTACAAAAACCTGACAGTAAGCCTCATACTTAATGGTAAGAACTAAGAGCTTTCCCGCTAAGATCAGAAACAAGGCAAGGATGTCCCCTCTCATCACTGCTTTTCAACATTTTACTGGAAGTCCTAGCTACTGCATTAAGACAAGAAAAGGATATAAAATTTAAACTGTTAGGGAAGGAGAAAATAAAACTGTCTTTGCAAATAACGTGATACTCAACTTTGGAAAACTCAAAAGAATTGACCAAAAAAACAAAAACGAAAACAAAAACAAAAAACAAACCTCCTAGAACTAGTAAGAGATTTTAGCAAAGTTTCAGACACAAAGTTTTTTATACAAAAGTCATCAGTCATCACCTTCCTATATACCAGAAATAAATAAGTGGAGTTAACATATTACCATTTACATTGGCACCCTCAATTGAAATAATTAGGTATAAATCTAACAAAATCTGTACAAAATCTATATGAGGAAAACTATAAAACTCTGATAAAAGAAATCAAAGAACTAAATAAAAGGAGAGAGATTCTATATTCATGGAAAGGGAGACTCAGTATTGTCAAGGTGTCACTTCTTCCCAAATTGATCTGTAGATTCAATGAAATTCAAATAAAAAACCTAGCAAGTTACTTTGTAAACATTGACAAATTGATTCTAATGTTTATATGGAGACCCAGAATCGCTAATACAATATTGAAGGAGAAGAACAAATTTGGGGGACTGAAACTACCTGACTTCAAAACTTACTGTAAAAGTATAGTAATTGAGACAGTGTGGTATTTCTGAAAGAATAGTTACATCAATCAATATGATGGAATAGAGGGCCAGAAATAGACCCACATATATCTAGTCAACTAATCATTGACAAAGAAACAAAGGCAATACAGTGGAGAAAAGACAGTCTTTTCAACAAATGGTGCTGAACCAATGAAACATCCACGTGCAAAGAAAAGCATCTAGACAAAGACCTTACACCTTTCACAAAAATTTATTCAAAATGAATCAGACACCTAAATATAAAATGCAAAACTATAAAACTCCTAAAAGATAACTTAGGAGAAAATCTAGATGACGTTGGGTTTGGTAATGATGTTTTCGATACAATGCTAAAGGCATAACTCATGAAAAATAATAGCTGGAGTTTATCAAAATTAAAAATTTCTGCTCTGAAAAAGACATTGTCAGAGAATGAAAAGACAAGCCACCAACTGGGAGAAAATATTTGCAAAAAACAGCTGATGAAGGACTGTTATCCAGAATACAAAAATAACTCCTAAAACTCAACAAGAAGAAGACAATCTGGATTAAGATGGTGGAGAGGGGCAGGACTAGCTTGCAGCTCCTGCTCGGATGGATGGAGCAGTGTGTGGAGACTCACATCATGGACTTTTGCTCCAAGAACTACCACAAGTACATACCAGCAAAGTTGAGAGAATCCACATACCCTTTGAAGGAACTAGATCACCGCTGCAGTCTTCCTGAGATGCTGAAAAGCTGTGCTGGTATCCATGACTGCAAAGCCTGAAGACAGATCACAAGACTCTTTGCAGATACTCCCCATTACCAGCCCGGGGCACAGTGGCTCCACTAGGTGGCTAGACCCAGAAGAGCAAAAACAATTACTACAGTTTGGCTCTTAGGAAGCTCCATTCCTAGGGGAAGGGGGAGAACATCACATCAAGGGAGCATCCCACAGGACAAAAGAATCTGAACAGCAGCCTTGAATCTCAGATCTTCCTTCTGTTATATTCTACCCAAATGAGAAGGAACCAGAAAAACGATTCTAATAGTATGACAAAACGAGACTCCAAGATCATACCAGCTCACCAGCAATGGATTCAAAACAAGACAAAATCTCTGAACTGCAAAATAGAATTCAGAAAGTCGATTATTAAGCTAATCAAAGAAGCACCAGAGGAAGGTGAAGACCAACTTAAAGATACAGGATATGAAAGGAAAAGGAAAATTCTTCAGTGAAATAGATTGCATAAATAAAAAACAATCACAACTTCTGGAAATCAAGGACCCAATTAGAGAAATGCAAAATACATTAGAAAGTCTCAGCAATAGAATCAATTAAGCAGAAGAAAGAACTTTAGAGCTCAAAGACAAGGCTTTTGAATTAACCCAATCTGTCAAAGACAAAAAAAAAAAAAAAAGAATTAAAAAAAATGAACAGAACCTCCAAGAAGTTTGGGACTATGTTAAATGTCAAAACCTAAGAATAACTGGGTTCCTGGGGAAGAAGAGAAATCTAAAAGTTAGAAAACATATTTGAGGGAATAGTAAAGCGAAACTTCCTCAGCCTTGCTAGAGATTTAGATATCCAAATACAAGAGGCTCAAAGATCACCTGGGAAATTCATCACAAAAAGATCATTGCCTAGGCACATAGTCATCAGGTTATCTAAAGTCAAGACAAATGAAAGAATCTTAAGAGCTGCGAGGCAAAATTGTCAGGCAATCTATAAAGGAAAACCTATCAGATTAACAGCAGATTTCTCAGCAGAAACCCTACAAGCTAGAAGGGATTGGGGTCCTATTTTTGGCCTCCTTAAAGAAAGCAATTATCAGCCAAGAATTTTGTATCCAGTGAAACCGAGCTTCATAAATGAAGGAAAGATACAGTCATTAACAGACAAACAAATGCTGAGAGAATTCTCCAGTACAAAGACAGCACTACAAGAACTGCTAAAAGGAGCTCTAAATCTTGAAACAAATCCTCAAAATAAACCAAAATAGAACCTCCTTAAAGCATAAATCTCACAGGACCTATATAACAATAACACAATGAAAAGAAAAAAAAAAAAAACAGGCTGGGCGTGGTGGCTCATGCCTGTAATCCCAGCACTTTGGGAGGCCAAGGCAGGTGGATCACGAGGTCAGGAGATTGAGACCATCCTGGCTAACATGGTGAAACCTTGTCTGTACTAAAAATACAAAAAATTAGCTGGGCATGGTGGCATGCACCTGTAGTCCCAGCTACTTGGGAGGCTGAGGCAGGAGAATGGTGTGAACCCAGGAGGCGGAGCTTGCAGTGAGCTGAGATTACACCACTGCTCTCCAGCATGGGGGACAGAGCGAGACTCTGTCTCAAAAAAAAAAAACAGACCTTCAGGGAACAAATAGCACAATCAATAGAATAATACCTCACATCTGAATACTAACGTTGAATATAAATGGCCTAAATGCTCCACTTAAAAGATGCAGAATGGCAGAATAAATAGGACTTCACCAAACAACTATCTGCTGCCTTCAAGAGACTCACCTAACAAATAAGGACTCACATAAACTTAAGGTAAGGGGGTGGAAAAAGACATTCCATGCAAATGGACACCAAAAGCGAGCAGAAGTAGCTGTTCTTATATCAGACAAAGCAAACTTTAAAGTAACAGCAGTTAAAAAACACAAAGGGGAACCTTATATAGTAATAAATGGACTAGTCCAACAGGAAAATATCACAATTCTAAATATATATTCACCTAACACTGGAGTTCCCCAATTTTTTTCTTTTTTTTTTTGGGATGGAGTCTTGCTGTGTCACCCAGGCTGGAGTGCAATGGCACGATCTCAGCTCACTGCAACATCCGCCTCCTGGGTTCAAACGATTCTCCTGCCTCAGCCTCCTGTGTAGCTGGGATTACAGGCATCTGCCACCATGCCCTGCTAATTTTTGTATTTTTAGTAGAGACAGGGTTTCACCATGTTGGTCAGTCTGGTCTCAAACTCTTGATCTCAGGTGATCCACCTGCCTCAGCCTCCCAAAGTGCTGGGATTACAGGCCTGAGCCACCATGCCCGGCCTGGAGCTCCCAAATTTATAAACAATTATTACTAGACCTAAGAAACGAAATAGATGGCAACACAATAATAGTGGAAGACTTTAATACTCCACTGATACCACTACACAGGTCATTAAGACAGAAAGTCAGCAAAGAAATAATGGACTTAAACTGTACCCTAGAACAAATGGACTTAACACATATTTACAGAGCATTCTACCCAACACCTACAGAATATACATTCTATTCATCAGCACATGGAACATTCTCCAAGATAGACCATATGGTAGGCCACGAAACAAGTCTCAGTAAATTTGAGAAAATTGAAATTATATCAAATACTCTCTCAGACTGCAGTGGAATAAAATTGGAAATCAACTCCATAAGGAACCCTCAAAACCATGCAAATACATGGAAATTAAATAACCTGCTTCAGAATGATCGTTGGGTCAACAATGAGATTAAGATGGAAATTTAAAAATTCCTTGAACTGAATGATAATAGTGACACAACCTATCAAAACCTCTGTGATACAGCAAAAGTGGTACTACGAAGAAAATTTATAGCATTAAATGCCTACATCAAAAAGTCTGAAAGAGCACAAATAAGGTCACACCTTACAGAACTGGATAAACATGAATAATCTAAACCGAAACCCAGCAGAAGAAAATAAATAATGAAGATCAGAGCAGAACTAAATGAAATTGAAACAAAAAAATACAAAAGATAAATGAAACAGAAAACTGGTTCTTTGAAAAGATAAATAAAACTGACAGGCCATTAACTAGATTAACCAAGAAAAGAAGAGAGAAGATCCAAATAAGCTCAATTAGAAATGAAACAGGAGATGTTACAACCGATACCACAGAAATACAAAAGACCATTCAAGGCTGCTATGAACACCTTTATGTGCATAAAATAGAAAACCTAGAGGAGACGGATAAAGTCCTGGAAATACACAAACCTCCTAGATTAAATCAGGAAGATATTGAATCTATTGACAGACCAATAACAAGCAGCAAGATTGAAATGGTAACAAAAAATTTGCCAACAAAAAAGTCCAGGATTCACAGCTGAATTATATTAGACAGTCAAAAGAGAATTGGTACCAATCCTATTGACACTACTCCAAAAGCTAGAGAAAGAGAATCCTCCCTAAATCCTTCTATTAAGCCAGTATCACCCTAGTACCAAAATCAGGAAGGACATAACAAAAAAAAGAAAACCACAGACCAATAACCCTGATGAACAAAGATGCAAAAACCCTCAATAAAATACTAGCCAACCGAATCCAACAGCATATCAAAAAAATAATCCATCAAGATCAAGTGGGTTTTATATTAGGGATGCAGGGATGGTTTAACATACATAAGTTAATAAATGTAATGCACCACATAAACAGAATTAAAAACAAAAATCACATGATCATGTCAATAGACACAGAAGAAGCATTTGACAAAATCTAGCATCCCTTTATGATTAAAACCGTCAGCAAAATTGGCATAAAAGGGACATACCTTAAGGTAATAAAAGTAATCTGTGACAAACCCACAGCCAACATCATACTGAATGGGTAAAAGTTGAAAGCATTTCCCCTGAGAACAAGACAAGATGCCCACTTTCACCACTTCTGTTCAGCTTAGTACTGGAAGTCCTACCCAGAACAATAAGACAAGAGAAAGAAAGAAAGGGAATCCAAATCAGTAAAGAGGAAGTCAAATTGTTGCTGTTTGCTGATGATGTGATCATATACCTAGAAAACTCTAAAGACTCCTGCAAAAAGCTCCTAGAACTGATAAATGAATTCAGCAAAAGTTAAGGATACAAAATTAATGTACACAAACCAGTAGCTCTTCTATACACCAACAATGATCAAGCTGAGAATCAAGTTAAGAACTCAACCCCTTTCACAATAGCTGCAAAAATTAAATACTTAGGAATATACCTAACCAAGGAGTCGAAAGACCTCTACGAGGAAAACTACAAAACACTGCTGAAAGAAATCATAGATGACACAAACAAATGAAAACACATCCCATACTCATGGATGAGTAGAATCAATATTGTGAAAATGACCATAGTACCAAAAGCAATCTTCAAATTAAATGCAACTCCCATCAAAATACCACCAACATTTTTCACAGAACTAGAAAAAAAATTCTAAAATTCATATGGAACCAAAAAAAAGCCTGCATAGCTAAATCAAGACTAAGCAAAAAGAACAAATCTAGAGACATCATATTACCCAACTTCAAATTATACTATAAGGCCATAGTCAACCAAACAGCATGGCACTGGTATAAAAATAGGCACATAGACAAATCGAATAGAATAGAGAACCCAGAAATAAAGCCAAATACTTACAGCCAACTGATCTTTGACAAAGCAAACAAAAACATAAAGTGGGGGAAAGGACACCCTATTCAACAAATGGTGCTGGGATAATTGGCAAGCCACATGTAGAAGAATAAATCTAGATCCTTGTTTCTCACCTTATACAAAAATCAACTCAAGATGGATCAAAGACTTAAATCAAAGATCCGAAACCATAAGTATTCTAGAAGATAACACCAGAAAAACCCTTCTAGACATTGGCTTAGGCAAAGACTTCATGATCAAGAACCCAAAAGCAAATGCAACAAAAACAAAATACATAGGAATCAAACTAAAAAGCTTCTGCACAGCAAAAAGAAATAATCAGCAGAGTTTACAGACAACCCACAGAGTGGGAGAAAATCTCACAATCTGTACATTTGACAAAGGACTAATAGCGAGAATCTACAAAGAACTCAAGCAAATCAGCAAGAAAAAAACCAAACAAACCCATCAAAAAGTGGATTAATAAAAAATAATGCGTTCATATCCTTTGCAGGGACATGGATGAAGCTGGAAACCATCATTCTCAGCAAACTAACACAGGAACAGAAAACCAAACACCTCATGTTCTCACTCATAAGTGGATATTGAACAATGAGAACACATGGACACAGGGAGGGGCCTGTCAGGTGGTAGGGGGCTAGAGGAGGGATAGCATTAGGAGAAATACCTAATGTAGATGATGGGTTGATGGGTGCAGCAAACCACCATGGCACGTGTATACCTGTGTAACAAACCTGCACATTCTGCACACGTATCCCAGAACTTAAAGTATAATAATAATAAAAAAGTGGGCTAAGGACATGAATAGACAATTCTCAAAAGAAGATATGCACATGGCCAACAAGCATATGGAAAAATGTAAATCAAAACCACAATGCAATATCACCTCACTCCTGCAAGAATGGCCATAATCAAAAAATCAAAAAAACAACACATGTTGGTGTGGATGCAGAGAAAAGGGAACACTTTTACGCTGCTGGTGGGAATGTAAACTAGTACAACTACTATGTGAAACAGTGCGGAGATTCCTTAAAAACTAAACGTAGACCTACTGTTTGATCCAGCAATCCCACTGCTAGGTATCTACCTAGAGAAAAAGAAGTCATTATATGAAAAAGATACTTGCACATGTGTGTGTATGGCAGCACAATTTGCAAATGCAAAAATATGGAACCAGCCTAAATGCCTGTCAATCAATGAGTGGATAAAGAAAATTATCCATATATATATGTGTGTGTATGTGTATATACACCATGGAATACTACTCAGCCATAAAAAGGAATGAAACAATGGCATTTGCAGCAACCTGGATAAAAGTGAAGTAACTCAGAAATGGAAAAACCAAACAATGTCTGTTCTCACTCATATGTGGGAGCTAAGCTATGAGGATGCAAAGCCATAAGAATGATACATTGGACTTTGGGGAAAGGGTAGGGGGTGGCGAGGGATAAAAGACTACACATTGGGTACAGTGTTCACTGCTCAGGTGATGGGTGCACCAAAATCTCAGAAATCACCACTAAAAAACGTATTCATGTAACCAAATGCCCCCTGATCCCCAAAAACCTATTGAAATAAAAAAATTGAAAAAAGGAAAACAATCGGATTAAGAAATAAGCCAAATATTTCACCAAAGAAGAAATACAGATGGTAAACAAGCATAGAAAAAGATGCTCAACATCATATATTATTAGGGAATTGCAAGTTAAAACAAGGAGATACCACTACACACCTATTAGAATGCCCAAAATCCAGAACACTAAAAACACCAAATGCCAGTGAGGATGTCGTGCAACAGGAACTCTCATTCAGTGCTGGTAGAAATGTAAAATGGTTCAGCTACTTTGAAAGATAGTTTGGCAGTTTCTTAAAAACTAAACATACTCCTACATATCATCCAAATCCCCTGGTATTTGTCCAAAGGGGTTAAAAGCTTAAGTCCACAAGAAATCTGCACATAGATATTTATAGCAACTTTATTTATAATTGCCAAAATCTGGAAGCAACCAAAACGTCCTGCAGGAAGTGAATGGGTAAATAAACTGAGGTACATCCAGACAATGGAGTATTATTTAGTGCTGAAAAGAAATGAGCTATCAAACCCTGGAAAGACATGGAGGAAATTTAAATGCATATTACTAAGTGAAAGAAGCCAATCTGAAAAAGCTACATACTATATACTACAAACTGTATAATTTTAACCATATGACTTTCTAGAAAGGTAAAGCTATGGAGACCATAAAAAGATTAGTGGTTGCCAGGAGTTAGAGAAGACTAAATAGGCACAGCACAGAGGAATTTTAGGATAGCAAAATTACTCTATGCAATACTATAATGGGGGGTACATGGCATTATATATCTAGACTTGCAGAATGTAAAATACAGAGTGGACACTAATGTAAACTATGGACTTTGGGTGATGATGATGTGTCAGTGTAGGTTCAGCAATTGTAACAAATGTACCATTCTGGTGGGAGATGGAGGAGGCTATGCATGTGTGGGGACAAGGAGTATATAGGAAACCTCTGTACCTTCCATTCAATTTTGCTGTGAGCCTAAAACTACACTAAAAAATAATGCCTATTTACTTAAGGCGCTTAATTGTAAAATTAAAGTCACTTGTGTCTATAAACTTTTTTTAAATGAAACACTAGGGGAAAGTTTTATGCTGAAATCTTATGGATTGATTTAAGTTATACTAAAGGCCCTGCTCACGAATGCTGACTTCTCAAATAAAAAACAATTATTCTTCTTAAATATTTATTTCTCTTTTCACCTTACTTTCCATAGGATGGATTTATTGACTTTTTGGAGTTTATTGCTGCTGTAAATCTAATCGTGCAAGAAAAAATGGAGCAAAAATTAAAATGGTATTTTAAGCTGTATGATGCTGATGGAAATGGTTCTATCGACAAAAATGAACTACTGGACATGTTCATGGTAAGTGAAGTAGTAAAGTATCCTTTTCAGGCCACCATGTAGTTAACCCAATTTCCCTTCCTATGGAGTACATAACAGCTGTCTATGGCGTTGGCTATTTTCGGGATATACATTTTGAATTGCTGAAGTAATGTAAGCTTTACTTAACCTATTGATTACTGAATGGGCAACAGCAAATCAGCGTTTTCTTCTTGGTGCAGTCCACCTTGACATTCACAAATTTAACAGAGCATTGCGATGAAAAAATGAAACAAATATGATATTGTAAAACAACTTTTCTTTTTTTCTGCCTCAGTGCAGAATGCCTTGTGAGGAATAGCTAAACTATGAGATGGTTTATATATGTTTAACAAGAGACATGGACTAAGAATGAAGGTATGTGAGGACTAATCTTTCTGGGAGCTATACTGAAGTATTTCTAATAGTTGGTTCAGGGATCTCAGATCTTTTCCATATCTAAAGTTCAATAAGTGCCTTTATGAGCCACTATACCAGCACCCCAATGGAGTAGGAGATAGTTATTATCATGGTATGAAACAACAAAGATCCCAGAGTAAAAAAAATGGTTAAGCAGGACGCTATACCTAAATGAAGAGGTGTAATTAATATTATGAATTCAAGACGTTGAATTTGCATCACAGACTCAAAGAGCATTAGAATTAGATGTCTTAGAAATGATCTGGTTCAAATTCTTTGTTTCATAGTTGAAGGAGCTGAGTTACAAATAAAATACATAGGAGAAATATTAGCAAAAATGCCAGAAAAAAAGTGAGTAGAACTACATTTATAATTAAACTTCTCAACCAATGTTCAAAGCAGATAAAAATGTAAAGCTAAATAAACAACTGTAGAGTTAACCAACATATGGAAAGAATTCAAGGGTAGGATAATACCAATATTGCTAATGTTTTAATTTCACATAGATCATTCACACAAAAAAATGTGCTAGGATTCACTTGGCAAGCGAACAATTTAGAAATTCTGCCTATACCTTATATATTGCAACACAAAATTAGAAATCAAATATTCTATAGAGAATACCCAACCCCGTGTAAATTTTAAAATGTTCTCTTAAATACTCAGCTTTTTCTAAAAACAATGAACACGTAAATACAGCATACAGATCTTAAGATGCCACCAAAGAATTTCTCGAAACAAGGGTTTTTATTCTGAGATCTAAGAATCAATGGTCTTCAGGAGTCATTTTAGCCCTTAAACTTAAGGGCTAAACTTAGAAAGGGAAAAAAAGAACATAGGAAAATTGAAATAATAAAAGCACAGAACAGAAATTTAAAAATTTAATTATTAATAATATGGCAATATTACAAATAATACCATTTGTCTTTAATTAATTAATCAGTAGTAAAAACAGTAATAGCAAATTCTGGTAAGAGCATGGTAAGGAAGGTACCTTACACACTGCGGAGAGGGTGTAAGTGGAGAAAGCATTCCGGGAAATGTGGTGATCTGCGTCAAGAGGCTAAAAGCTGATCTTTGTTTTAGAGTTAGCATTACTTATTTTGAGTCGGGTAAAACAATTATTAAGGATAAAAGTCCTATGATTTACATCACAGAATCTCTTAAGATAGCAAAAAATTTTAAAAAATGAAAAGAGGAAAATGTTTAAATAAATTAATGCAATGGAATATACACTTATTGAGAAACTGGTAGCCTAGGAACATACTTTCTATGTAACGGGCAAGTGAAAAAAATCAGCAAGCTAAATATAAAGTGTATAATCTAAGTTCTCTCTACAAACAATACAGATGCTAAAATGGAATTCAGCCCAGGCATTAAGAGATTACAAGGAAGTACCACAGTATAGGCAGGATCTACAAAAGAGATAGTTACAGCTTAATCTCACTTCAAGGGTATAAAACAGTCAAGAGAAAGGTTTTTAAGGATTTTTGAGGGAAATTTATTTAGTAGGACCCCCCAAGTCAATAACATGGGGATGTTAGGAAACCATTGAGATGTGGTTATATCCTGCAATTTGAGGACCACAACAGTGAGTGTCTGGGTCATGAGTGAGAAGTCTAAAGAAGCAAACAGTGGCAGCAAGAGTGCACATATTGGAAGTATCTGCCTTCCTAGAATTTGTTGGGACAAAGGATGCTAGGGTGTTTTCCACAGATCAGGTATGGAACACTGAGAGGAAGCTGGCATAGAGCTGTGTTAGAACTTATCCTGCAGGGCCACTGGAAGAGGTGAAGAAAACTCAAAGCTGCAGGTAGACCTAGAGCACTGTCTATTCAGGGGACATTTCACAAGGTCTGGATTCGTTTTGGTGTGTTGGAGAGTAGAAAATGCGTAGTGCTATTGCCGTCTATTGCTTAGACACCAGGGATGCTGCGAAGTATTCAACAGTGCACAGGACAGCCCTGAACAAGAAAGAATTGCCTAGTCTGAAAATGGCAATCAAGCGGATTTTAAGAGATTTTTTGATTTTTTTGAGACGGAGTCTCACTCTGTCACCCAGGCTGGAGTGCAATGGCACGATCTCGGCTCACTGCAACCTCCACCTCCTGGGTTCAAGCGATTCTCCTGCCTCAGCCTCCTGAGTAGCTGGGATTACAGGCGCCCGCCACCATGCCTGGCTAATTTTTGTATTTTTAGTAGAAACTGGGTTTCACCATATTGGCCAGGCTGGTCTATGAACTCCTGACCTCATGATCCGCCCACCTCAGCCTCCCAAAGTGCTGGGATTACAGGTGTGAGTCACCACGCCCGGCCACAGATTTTAAGAATTTCTAAGTGGGAAAGGATCAGCTGGAATCAAGATGCATGACTCATGCCTACAGAATTGCAGGAGAGAGAGTCTACACCTGCCAGGCCAGGGAGCACTGAAATGAGCTAACCAGGACAGTACTTGCCGAGTGAGAACTCTCCTGCTTCCCTTTCTCTCCTGCGTCCTCCTGCTCCCACATAGGGAGTGCTCAGAGACTGCGATTAGGAAACCAGGGAAGAAAGAGTGCATATAGTAAATGAGGAAGGAAAGAAGAAGAAGAAAAAAAACTTCTTGCCTATCCCCCGATCCTGCTGCTTCTATTAAAAAAAAGAAGGAAAACAGAGCAAGCTGATGACTCCCTCCAAAAATATTATCCCCTCAGTGCTCCTCCACTTTCCAATCAGTATTTCACTTTCACTTATATGACCTGAAAATTGGTGATGAACAAATCAAGATCTCACGGTTTTTTGTTATGACTTTTTATGTAGGCTAATATCACTTCAGAATGTGGGGATACTGGACACCTGGCCACATTTTCTAGGCTTTTGAAGGCTCTAACCAAACACTGAGAAATCCTTAAAATTTTCTTCAAATGTGATGCTATATGTATGTAACTGTTACTTTAAATATTGTCCTATATTTAACCATAAGATCCATGAGACCTAAACTTGCTAAAGCCAAGACTGGTGTTTTACCATCATTTATTATGATTAATCCTGGAACTCAAGGTTGGTAATGCTTGGGAAGCAGCAAGAGAGAGAGTCATATTTATGATTGTGTCCTCTAATTGAAATATGTTGCTAGAAGTTTTTCTAAAGATTCCTTCATGTTCAGTCAAGATAGTTATGTTCAAATTCCCAAATGAATAATCCTCTTTCATTTTATCATGAAGTTCTATGTCAAGTCTGGGTCATTTAATTTAATCACCTTGGAGGTAGGGGAGGTTGGCTACATCTTCCCTCTAGGAAGGCTGGAAATGTCATTTGCCCCCTGGGCCCTGACAGTATGTGGGAGAAATTCAGCACCCTTCTAAGGTGTGTATATCTGTCTCCTCAGTCAATCATTCCACAAAAGGGCACAAAGAACCAGGGGTGCCAGCGGTGGAAGCTGGAGAGGAAGCTTGAGACTCTTACAGCATTGTGGTCATCCTTTTACTTTCATCCATAAGACCCAAATGAATCTGTCTGAAATTGAGAGCAATGTCTGTTTTCTGGGTCTGGAATTCTTATGACCATGACCACTACAATATTTTCTCCAATGGGCTCATTGCATCTGTTGTGATCTAATATGTTGAATGGATCCCTGTATGCTGTATAAAATAGGACTTCAGTCTCTATTCAGTTCATTTAATTTCTAAGTCTTATTACCCAGAACTGACATACAATCTTTTCTTTTTATTTACTTTTAACAACTGGTACAGGTTGGATAGCAACTGACAATACATCCCCAAATTCTGTCACATTGGAGCAGAAATGTTGCAAATTGTATTTGCTTCCAGAAAAGCTGACCTCTTTCATTTAATGTCTTTTTGCAGGCGGTACAAGCCCTCAATGGCCAGCAAACTCTGAGTCCTGAAGAATTCATCAACTTGGTGTTCCGTAAGATCGATATCAACAATGATGGTAATGGAGCTTCTCTCTACTGGATCACTTTTCCTACAAAGTAGGAGATGGTGGTAGTGGGAAGTGTCATTTAGACAAAAGCAGGAACCATTCAAGGGAACCCTAGTTGTGACTTGGGCTTCATAATGGGACCAATCCAATGTTCTCAGTATGATTCAATTGAGTAAATATTTATTGACCATATTTATTTCCAATGTGTGGTGCTTGACATGTTGGGATATATAACGAGTAAAGGTGAGACGAGCAAATAAATCAGAAAAATATAGGATGAAGTACCTTCTGCTGTTTGCTCTGAGACACATTCTATTAATCAGTTCCTCTCCACTGGAGAGGAAAACTCTCCAGTAATAGAAAACTTGAGCTTATAAATAAACTCAAGTTTTCCCTACTGTAGAAAACTTTCCTTCGTTTATGCTATCTTCTACTATCAGGCTTTTTTTCTTACTTTGGACTAAACATTTCTGGAGAAGAGTCCACACTTGCCTCCATTTCTGCTTTTTCTACCTTTTCTATCTACATTTCTGCTCTTTCTGATTATTTCTCCATCTGCTCTTTCTACTCTGTAATCTGGGTTCCTGTTTAGCTCAGAGGAGGTACTATTCTTCTTCAGAGGTAGGAAAGAGTGAAGAGAGAAGACACAGACAGCCAAAGAGAAATGAATGCTTCTACCATATAGCTTTGATATCAGCAAACAGGTAGGTGAGCATAATGACTTGAGATTGAGGCAGAAGATCTAGGAATGGTCCTTGAAAAACAGAAAATTTGACATTGTTAAAAATATAAGGTATTTGTAAAAGGTTTAAAAAAATGGATAAGAGGCATTGGCATGCCAATCACAGTTGTCATCATTCCAAAACTCCTTCCAAAGGCATCAACCTGCCCACCATGCATCACTTCTTGTGGTAGACACGAGAGGGCAGTAGAGACGCATGTTCCCATGTTGAGTGTGGCAGGTTGTACTAGTAAAATGTGGCAGCTCAGCATGGCAGGATGGGATGGTGGGGCCGGGAGGAAGCTCAAATGCAGCCACTGCTGCAAGAAAGCCAAACGACTGGACAAGAGTATACTGCTCAAGAAAGCAATTTGAAGATGCATCAGTCGCATCAATCTTCTTCTCTTAAGGACCTCAGTGTAGATCTGCCTCTCCTGAATCTCAATTCAGTATGCTCACTTACTAGTATACTGACATCAAATAATGAAACATGCCAGTACATGTGAAAGCTTGTAAGAAACAGAGTCAGACTACCCAGAGTAGATAAGGAGGCTAAGTGCAGCTAGGAAAGGACCAGAGAAATGGAGAGTGGAGGGTCTGATGAGGACAATGAAGACTTTATTTGGAATATGCAACTGAAAATGGTGGTCATCGAACTGGAGAAATGCTGTAGATTTTATTCTGTTTCACTTTGTTTTTAATCTTGGAGGTGCTGCAAGATGGCAGGGATTGGAGTAGAGTAAATCATCCATTTCAGCCTGGGGCTGAAAGCATTGATGTAGAAGAATGAGTACTCTGGAAGTAGATGGGACATCACAAAGTTTTAAGACTTGGTTTATACAGTGACTTTCAAAAGGGCAGATCAAGAATGTTTGATAATATCCATGAACACTGCTTCTAGTGCTAGGAGTGCGGGGAATAGGAAAGTGACCTTCCTCAGAGAAGTACGAAGATTTTGGTATTCTTAGGAAAAAACTAAGATTCTATTAGTTTGAGGACACAGATAATGTAGTCCAGAAAACATGAATATGATTCAGGACTTTTTGTTTACTATCCAAGAAGGTTCCCCAAGGGCAAAGTATAAGGAATAGATAAAATGGGGACTGTGATTACAAAGGAACTTGAAATAGAAAGGGCTGTGTTAAAAGAGATGTGAATTCAGAAAAGAGAAATTGCGCCTGGGCAATAGCTGAGGCTACCTGAAGTTAGAGAGATGAGCTCTTTGACCTACAAGAATAAGTCAACGACAGAAAAAAGGGGATGAATTATGGTTTCTAGAATAGTTTATAAAACTAAATACACTAATTGTTTCCTCTTATAAAAACTGGTATTATTATTATTATTATTTAAGATTGAGTCTCGCTCTGTTGCCCAGACTGGAGTGCAGTGGTGCGGTCTCGGCTCGCTCTGTCACCCAGACTGGAGTGCAGTGGTGTGGTCTCGGCTCACTGCAACCTCCGCTTCCTGGGTTCAAGCAATTCTTCTGCCTCAGCCTCCCAAGTAGCTTGGACTACAGGCTCCCCCACCATGCCTGGCTAATTTTTGTATTTTTTAGTAGAGACGGGGTTTCACCATATTGGCCAGGCTGGTCTTGAACTCCTGACCTTGTGATCCACCCGCCTCAGCCTCCCAAAGTGCTGGGATTACAGGCGTGAGCTACTGTGCCCAGCCCCAAAAACTTGTATTTTAAGTAAAAAAAAGATACATCCACATCCATATACACTTTGGAGTAACTATGAATCACTTTTTTTTAGCAAATGCATATACAGAACTAAAACTGATAGAACTTGCTTTTGTATAAAAATTATTGACAGCTGTTACATCATTTCATCAAGAGACAGCTGGATCATTCCATACATCAAGAAAAAGATGCTAACAGATGTGCTGGTGGACAGAGACAGCCCAGTGTAACCTAAGACAAGGAAGAAAAAGTGATGAAGACATAAAAGGTTGATATTTGCAGAAGTACAAAAGTATTTGGCCAGTATTTGACAGAGAAGAATAATATGAAGTGCTTCATTTACAAATAAAGGGAGAGTTAGCACCACAGAGGAGAATATGTATTCACATTTGTGAAAGCTCAACTCTGTATACCTCAAATATAATTTTTTATTGTTCATTATCATTGTTATCAAAACATCAGCACTGATAGAAATAGAGATGCTCAATTAAGTATGCCAAAATGCTGTTGACTATACACCGACACACACACACATATATATATATTTTATTTCTCAAAATAAAAGCAAGCACATCATTATGCCGATAATCTAATGAATATTGAAACCAAAGGTAAAGATGATCACAGCACACAAAGATACAACTAAAAAGACTTTAGGTACATATACGAAAATCCCAATTTGAATGTTAATTGTTTGCAAAAGAATGGTCAACATCACATCTGTTGTGACAGAAAAATGCACAACAGTTGTGAAATAGTCTAAACATAATTTGCACAATAGCAAATCAAAGTTAGAAGGTTAAGCAAAATAAAGGTACAGGATTAATGCTAGATTTATAACAAGATGAAGAACTATGAGCTCCATGAAGGCAAGAACCATTTCTGTTTGGTGTACTTTGATATTTCCTATGCTGGCACATAGTAGGTGCTCTATAAATAACTGTGAAATGGAAGAGTGTCTGCTAAGAAGATGTCATATAAGAAATAAAGAAAAGATTAAATCAAGAAACAATATGAAATTCTATAGGAAGAAATGTATCTAGAATTTTTTTTTTGGAAATTAACAAATATATGCATATATGTTAGAAACTTCCTAAAATATAAACCTGGATCAGTTAGCAGGAGTTAATTACCTTTGGGAAATCAGACCAGGTGCCAGAAAGAGGTTTAAGGGGAATTTTTTTCTTTTCATTACATCTTTCTGTATTGTTCAATATTTTAATCATGAGGACATATTATTGTTATAATTTAACAAATTAGTTTTATTTTTATATTATGAACAAAAGCATCAGGAAAGCGAGCTTGAAGAGGCAGAGGCAGAAAATTGAAGCTAAACATTCAGTATTATTGAAAAATGAAAATAGAGAAGACAACAAGACAAGTCAGGAAAAATGATTAAGTGTGGAATTCTGCAGGCTTTACCACCAGAAGAATAGCAATCCATAGTCTACCATGCTCTATTTAGGCATCATTCTTGACATGATTTAGGGAGATTTATAGATGTTCACAACATCAAGTGCAGAAAGTGCCTCGGTAAGTCTCACACAGAGCCAAATAAGGCACAGGGATAAGGGAGACTTAAGTGGCTCATAATAACAAATGGTGAAGGTGAAAAGAGGCAAAGAGGAAATGAAAAGGGTGATTATTATTATTATTGAGACGGAGTCTTTCTCTGTCACCAGGCTGGAGTGCAATGGCACTACTCGGCTCACTGCAACCTCCGCCTCCTGGGTTCAAGTGATTCTCCTGCCTCAGCCTCCTGAGTAGCTGGGATTACAGGCGCCTGCCACTACACCCGGCTAATTTTTGTATTTTTAGTAGAAACGGGGTTTCACCATATTGGCCAGGCTAGTCTCAATCTCCTGACCTCAGGCAATCCACCCGCCTCGGCCTCCCGAAGTGCAGGGATTACAGGCATGTGCCACCGTGCCCGGCCAAAAAGGGTGATTATTGAGCAGATATTTTGGGTAAAAAAAACATAGGCAAGACATAAATAAATGTTATTGATTAACTAACAAGACAGACCAGTGCTTTAGACTGGAACATTGTGAAAAGCCACGAGGGTCACATTGAATCAAACTGGGAAACTGAGAATTACCAGGAGATAAGAGGGAACTGAGTTTCCACGGAGAGGAAAAGAAACTACTGCATGCTAAAGCTCTGCTATAAAATGTCGCTAAATGCTTCTAGTGCCACCTTGCTAATAAACACAATTCTGTGTCATTCAAAATCTTCACCAGCATCCTTCCTTGAAAACTTGGTTATTCTCATCTCCTGAATCTTCTCCACCCTATCTTTGCTACTGTTCCAGCCTTAGCTCAATATTTTATGAAGTTATAATGAAAAGAAATTA
This sequence comes from Nomascus leucogenys, assembly GCF_006542625.1. Lineage (NCBI taxonomy): Eukaryota > Metazoa > Chordata > Mammalia > Primates > Hylobatidae > Nomascus > Nomascus leucogenys. The sequence continues at coordinate 12,385,899 of NC_044401.1, forward strand.
AAATTTAAAAAAATCCTCTACACAGGCTGATTTCTTTTAAAACCAGGATGACTTCTTTAGACCAGAAATGCTAATGTAGGCATGCACAGTAAATTCTGCTTTTATGGGGGGAGGTGGGGGTGAAGGAGAATGTTTTGTTTTGTTATAAAAGATTATTTAAGATGTAAATGGGAAGAAATGCATGATTTAGGAATATCAACAGGTAACCGGATTGCAAAAACAGGACTAAGTAAAATATTCCTGGGTAGCTATTCTATTACTAATGAAACTCCTGAAATTGGTAGTGAGTGCTGAAAGAGCACCAGTGATACTGACCTTCAGGGTCCCCAGACGTACAGAATGCACCCACCAATACAACAAATAGCCCTAAATAACGTAGATTCCAATTATATATGTTTCAACTTATAAAAATAAAATCGTGAAGTTTCCGAATAATGTCTTAGAAAATTGAAATGTGTCGGCCGGGTGCAGTGGCTCACGCCTGTAATCCCAGCACTTTGAGAGGCCGAGGTGGGCGGATCACGAGGTCAGGAGATGGAGACCAGCCTGGCTAACATGGTGAAACCCCTGTCTCTACCAAAAATTAGAAAATACTAGCCGGGCGTGGTGGCGGGTGCCTGTAGTCCCAGCTACTCGGGAGGCTGAGGCAGGAGAATGGTGTGAACCCGGGAGGCGGAGCTTGCAGTGAGCCGAGATCATGCCACTGCACTCCAGCCTGGGCGACAGAGGGAGACTCTGTCTCAAAAAAAAAAAAAAAAAAAATTGAAACGTGTCTGTATATAAAAATTGAAATGTGTCCGTATATATAAAACACATATATAAAGTTTTTGTTACTTATACAAAGTAATAAAAACTCAGTAATGACTTAGATTCCTTCTAAGTCCCATGATCTTCCTGCTCTATCATCTCACAGGCATTGGTTTGGTATTTTTTGTTTTTTTTTAGACGGAGTCTTGCTCTGTCGCCCAGGCTGGACTGCAGTGGCGCCATCTCGGCTCACTGCAGGCTCCACCTTCTGGGTTCACGCCATTCTCCTGCCTCAGCCTCCCGAGTAGCTGGAACTACAGGCGCCCACCACCACGCCCAGCTAATTTTTTGTATTTTTAATAGAGATTGGGTTCCACTATGTTGGCCAGACTGGTCTGGAACTCCTGACCTCGTGATCCGCCCGCCTTGGCCTCCCGAAGTGCTGGGTTTACAGGCGTGAGCCACCGCTCGTGGCCTTGCTGGTAGATTCTTTAGTGGGAAGCTTCTGGACCTCCACAGGTGACTCTTTCTAGGGAAATACGGAAGCCCATTCTTTTAATTTGTTGGGGCCTAAACCCACAGTCAAAGTAAAGCAGAATAGGAAGCAATGTTAAAGAACATCAGATAAAGGAAGGCACTTAGTCAGTGTGCGCCTTCTGAGCACCTACCGTATTCATAGCAGTGTAGTCGGCTATGGTGGCGGTAGCTGTGTGGTAATAGAAAATGGTAATTGTGGTTAGGGCTTAATAAACGTGATGAATAAATGAATGAATGTTGAGTGCTAGAGGGAAACAGTGAAGAAAATTTCAAAAGAAGTAGTTTACATATAGTAAACATGTAACTATAGGTAGAGTTTGATGATTTGGAACAGAGATTTTTTTTTATGGTAAGTGGTTAGATAACATGAAAAAAGTTAATAAGCAGAGTTCACAAGTGTTTTGAAGGAAGTGAAAAAACAGCAGTGAATACTTCCATCTTTTCTCTCTTTTCCATGTCAGTAACCTGCATTGCTTTTCAACTGAGACCACTACTATATCCCGGTTCTTTCAGATGCTGCCTCTTCTATAGCTATAGTTATAGCAGAGAAGTTTTATAACTAAACAGTCAAAACTGTCTCCAGCTCCACTTCCACTTCTCTCGTGGTCATGCTGAGCCCCACTAAATTTGAAAAGTCTTTGGGGTTGGGAATTTACCAGCTGTGATTTTCTTTTGCAAAGGGCGGTTATTCCGTGATTGTTTGAGGTTCCCTGCCCCGTTGCCACTGACCCATGGGACTCTCCCCTGCCACACACATACCACTTTTAAAAATTTGCAACCTTCTCTACTCCCTATGGTTTATTCCACAATTGTACCTTTTCTGTGACACACGGGGGGCCCTACTCCTGACTGCTGTTAACTAAGGTTTTTCATAGACCTTTCTTTGGCATAAGCAAAATATAAGGAACACAGATTAGATTTTTCTCTTAAAAAATGCATTTTAGCATTTTGCATTGAAACCAAAAGGGAGGTGTCTTGCGAATATATGATGATTCATGCTTTTTGACATTTGAATCAATATTGTGGTATTTTAGATATTTGTCTTCTCCATTAAAAAGTATAGGTACAGCCTAACACCTGACTTCAGTCCCTGTTGACTTCCTTCCTTGAATGTACTTTCTCCAGTTCTTGAATGTACTCGATCCATCTTTGGCTGATCTATCCAACCACAAACCTTACCTGGGTACAGTCTCTTTGAGATCAGTAACTGCATCTGTACCCTTCAACTTGAACACACTCATAATCCGAACCCAAATGATTTATATCAACAGAGAATTCCACCTCCCCAAAAATGTTTAAAAGTCATCTTGTGGGATGAAGGTAGTAGAAAAACATGGCAGCCAGGACACGTGGATGTAAGGCGATAAATTTACAGCACTGGGCTGGCCAGCACAGACCTAAGGCATAAGTCAAGGTGATAAGATTAGGACTCAAAAACCAGAAAAAGAGAAGAGAACTAATGAGCAGAAATAACTTGTGGAATGAACACATGTTGAAGCTTTCTCACAGCTTTAGACAGTCCCAAGAATTATTTCTTCAGAGAGAAGAATATTGAAAATAGCCTCGTGAGTAGTCATTTTGTCTTGATCTTAAAAATCTCCCATCTATCGTGCTCCTAAGACTTGGTCGTATCTTCAAGATTAAAAGTCCAAAAACCAATACTGTGCAGAGATATAATTGTATATGTGCTCTTATTTCATCTGGGGCATTACCTGATATTTTCAACTAAACATAAAAATAGTTTTACTATCTTTATTTTCATTGGCAACAGCACCAGTTAATGCTTTTTTTTTTTTTTTTAAATGAAGATCTTCAAAGATCTTAGAGTCTGGCCGAGGGGAAAGGATATCAAAAGAATATCAATAAACATACCAGTAAGTATATCATTTGTGCCAGTCAGTGGTATAGACAAAGCCTCTTATTAACTGTTTATTATTTTCCAGGAGAATTGACTTTAGAAGAATTTATCAATGGCATGGCAAAAGATCAGGATCTCCTGGAGATTGTTTACAAGAGCTTCGACTTCTCCAATGTGCTGAGAGTAATCTGTAATGGGAAGCAGCCAGACACGGAGACAGACTCCTCCAAATCTCCTGACAAGGCTGGTCTAGGGAAGGTGAAAATGAAGTATCTGTGAGAACACCTTTCCCAGCTATCAATGAGCACAACATTTCAGTAGAGAAGAAATAGAATCTTCACCATGTACATGCTGTTGATTTCAGGTCTTTGTTATAATTCATATAGGCTTGTGAATATAGCACTTATTTTAATCCAATAGAGACTTCCATAAAGATCCTAAACAGATGCATTGTTGCTTTTCTGTGCTCTCTCTGCAGATTAAAACATAATGATTACACTGAAGGATTGTCTCCATACCTATCCGTTCAAATTAGAACTCTCATATGTGTTTCCTTGTGCACTTAATCTACACCTTGGAATAGATCTGGATTATCAGTTGGAAGGTGTCTCCACAGTTTAGCATTCTTAGATTAAACATTCATGTGGTAAATGTGTTTGCTGCCTCTTTGCTCTTGTTGCATCTGTATATTACAAATGACTGAGTTCTGGCTTATTTGAGAAACTTTTTTTTCTGTGCTTATTTCTCATTCGTGAATGCTGTCTTGCATTAGTAATGATGCTCTGCTTCAAAAGAAAAATCTTAAGCTATGTAATAAGAGGAGAAAACTTCAGGCTGGGCAGTGAGAATGTTTTCATATGATTCGTTATAAATTTGCGTCCAGTTGTGCATGAAAATGTGATGTATCATCTGTAATTATTATGCCAGTTGGAGGTTTGATCAGAACAGCAGACAGCCAGGCTATGCAACAACAAGCACTTGACATTTTAAACGGTCCTGACATTATAGCTCTGACATTTCATTTTTATATCCTTTCCAGAAAATGAAATGATGAATGGGATTTCTTGATGGGTTAGAACTTTTTAAGGCTTGAGTTCTGTATCACAGGCCCATTAGTATGTCTGTCAACGACTGGCTTTCTTGTAGAAACACAGTGGAGGTTTCTAAGACCAGATGTGAACCATCTTTATGTCAAAAGCTTCATAATTAGGCTTTCATATTCAAATTTGGGTTAAAAACATACAACTGGAAGACCACAAAGACAGAGTTGGACTATCCATTTCTCCCTCACAGCTGTCCGAGCAGATCAGTGCAGAAACGGAGGCACAGAGGAAATAAATGGCAGTAGAAATGAAGTATAAATGGAGGTCAAGAAAAAGATATAGATGAACATTTAGATGAACATAAAGATGGAGGGAGAAATGTCCTCGGAATTTTTTTCCAAAAGATTTCGAGGAGATTCATAAAGATGTATGCAATGCAAGATAAAATGTTGAAATAAAATTATCATAGATAATACAAGGAAAATTATTGTAGCCGTGGTGACACAAAGTTTACTCATTTGCAAAAGGTGGGTAAGGTGGGTTACTCTTTGGACTCTGAGACTCCTAGAAGTGAAAAGGGAAACATCATTATAAGAGCCAGAATATGAGCAAGGTAAACAATCCCACGAAGCTGTTGTGTTGCCAGATGACATTGTGCCTTAAACTGTCCAATGTTCCATGTATTGTAAAGATTTGCAAATGCAAGGTATAAGGATAATGCTAAACAGAACTCATTTTCCTTGTAGCTTAATCTTTCTCAAGATATCTCAACCAATTTAGGGAAAAGGCATCAGTTTCAAGGCAGAAGGTGTTGCTTCCCAAGTTCACCCCGTCTTGGCTTTCGCTTACAGAATTCCCATCCAATGCTTCCCTCCCTGGCCTGGCTATTTTCACTAGTGGCGGCACCATTCTCACTCCGGGCATTGTATTGTATTCATAGATCCCTTCAACTCAGTGGACTTTGTAACCTCAACATCATCCCCTCCACCCATCTTTCATGGGCACTCAGGGCCCTTCTGTTCCTCTGTCCCAGGACTCAACCACCTCTGCACACCCCACTCAGAGGAAAGAGAAGGAGATGATGGATGGGATAGTGCAAGGAGGAAGTTGGGACATTGGCAGGAACAGCAGGCAGCAAGTTGGAATACAAGAGAAGGGCTTGGGAGTCAGGCAAGCCTGGGTCTGAATCAAGTTCTATTAGCATGTTCTAATAGCATGTACTTTGTGACTCTGGGGAAATGACATAACTTCTTTGAGTCTCAGCTACCAAAATTAAATGGGGATAACAGCAACATCTCTGGACTATTAGGATTAAATAAGTCTGCTCAGCAAAATTCCAGAGTAAGTACTGGCCTGTGCTAGGCTGTCACTATGTCTCATCTGGATTATTCTAGCGATTTCCTAAACGATCTCCCTACTTCAACCCTTGTCCCTCCACAGTCTATTCTCAATAGAGCAGCCAGAGTGACCCAATGAAAGCATAAGGCACACTGACTTGATCTTTAAGTTATATGAATATATCAAATTATTACATGTACCCCCAAACTATGTACATCTATTATGCATAAATTAAAAAAAGAAAAAATAATGTTACCTATAGATAAAATGTATACTGACACAAGAAAATGTTCATGAGTGGTTGCCGAGTGAAAAAAAATTATGCTATAATAAAAATACATATTATTGTTTTAAAAAAGCATAAGGCAGAGCCTGATTTAAAACTCCCATGTGGCCCCTATTTTCATTCAAGATAAAAGCCGAAGTTCTCAGAGTGGCCTTTAGGGCTTTACATTATCTACCCGCTCTTCTCGCCTTATTTTTCTCACTTCATTTGCTGCTACTCTTGCCCTCATTCAGTCCACTTCAGCCACAGAGGCCACTTCTAAACCACTCCAAGCACAGCACTCCTCAGGGACTTGGCTCTTGCTATCCTCGGCCTGGGATATTTACTTCTAGAATATCAACATGACTTTTTCTTTCACCTCCATCAAGCTTTTGCTCCACTGAAGCTTTTCCTAATTGTAACCTCCTCAATGAGGCCTTTCCTGACCAATTTTCTGAATTGCAAAAGTCCATTTCCTTCGCCCTCACACCCTCTATGCTCCTACCCTACTCAATTTTAGAAGTAGTGTTAGAAGGTAGTGTTTGCTACCTTCTAACCTACTATACCATTGCTTATTTTGTTTATTCTTTGTTTCTCTTCTCTGGAATATGAATTCTACAAGGCAAAGATTTTTGGCTCTTTAGTTTATTCATAGATCCTCAGCACTTATGATGCAGCCTAGCACATAGTAGGCACTTAACAAATATGTTGAATGAATAGAGGAAATAAAAACCTTGTCAATAATTATACGCCTTAAAAGTGACAGAGCTAACAAAACTCAATTTCTTTTGCAGAGTCTTTCATACTATGTGTCCCTTCATTAGATTGCAGAAGTCATAATGGGGAAAATAGTTTTGAAAATAGTTTTTTCTATTATCCTTGAAATTAACTTCCATGGGATCTCATATCATCCAACTGATGCTGCCATTTAAAAAATATTTTTGGAATTGGCTTTTGAGCAGTTGCTTGATCACACAAGAAAATCATAATGTTATCATCATATTATCATCCCAGCTGCTGATGGTTTTGGTTTTTGATTTGTAGTTTTCTTACCACAGTAACATTTGTTTATCTGTACTCTGGTCACCTGACTTGATTACAAATTGTCTCTGGCTTTTTCCAGAATTCAAAATATATCCTGAAAACTAGAATGATGTACCACCACTGAACACAAAATGGTTCTCAAAATATAAATAGATTTTTAAAATACTTAACACAAAACTATGTAATCCAAAAATTAAAAAGAAAAGAAAAAGTTAAATTCATTTGTACAAGTATGAGAAACATCTAACACATTTAAAATACAAAACCTTAGACAAATTCACAAGAACAACACGAAGATTCCAAAGATGGGGAAACTATCAGGATAGTTTTGCAAAGGAGGAAAATACACTGACTACTAAACATACAGAAAATATTTTAAGGTCACAGATGATAAGAAAAAAACCCACAAATTAAAACAAAACTTAGAAACAATTTTATACGTCAAATTTAAATTTGCTTTAGAAAAAAATCAATCTGATGGTAACATTCAGAGAAGGGGGTTGACAGATATAAAGGAATTCTTTGTACTGTTTTTACAACTTTTCTGTAAATCTAAAATTGGTTTAAAGGTTAAAAACATAAATGCCCTGTTCAGTTTTATTGATCTATTTGTCTATTCCTGCATCAATACCATACTCTGTAAATTACTGTAACATTACAGTAAGTCTTGATATCTGATATCTGCTTTCTTTTTTCTTCTTGCAATTTCCTTGGCTATACCTGACCCTTGGTATTTTTATGCTAAATGTAAAGTCAGCTTGCCAGTTTTCACAAAACCACTGCTGGGATTGTCTATGAGAATAACATTGAATTTATAGGTCAGTTAGGGGAAAGAAAAGTGAAAGACAAAAATGTAAAAGTGAAAGAGAAAAAATGTGAGCTGTAACAACAGCACACTGAGTGTATCTTCCTCTTTTATCTCTGTGAGCTCCTCTCCTAGGTCTTGTAAAAAGAGTAAAGCTGGACCTGACCAGAGCTTGGATCTCTCTAGATTTACTGTCTGGTCTAATTGGTATATAGTTTATTTTTCTATGTGGAGGATTCTTTTCTGATAAAATATTAATCTGGTATGAAAGATAAAGCTCTCGGCCGGGCGCGGTGGTGGCTCACACCTGTAATCCTAGCACTTTGGGAGGCCGAGGGGGGTGGATTGCCTGAGCTCAGGAGTTTGAGACCAGCCTGGGCAACATAGTGAAACCCCATTTCTACTAAGATAATAATAAAAAAAAATTAGGCAGGCGTGGTGGTGGGCGCCTGTAGTCCCAGCTACTCTGGAGGCTGAGGGAGGAGAATCGCTTGAACCTGGGAGGCAGAGCTTGCAGTGAGCCTAGTTCGAGCTGCTGCATTCCAGTCCTATTTTAGCAGGTGTTTATATCATGATTTCAGGTAAATTGATGACTTTGCTTACATCAGCTTAGGAGTGGAGGATAAGAATTACTTTCAGTAGAACAGTCAGCAGCAGAATCCTAGCTTGACATAGCTTCAGCAAAGAGGAAAATATCCTCACACATGTAACTTAAACATTCAGACAGCTGGATACAAGGGCTCAAATGATAATGTTATCAGCTCTCTGGATCTCTCATCTTTGTTTCTCTCTCTGTACGCTGGCCTCATACTCTTCTTCAGTGTCCTCCCTAAGGCTGAGATAGATGGCCGCAAATGAATCTAACCCAATTCTCCATCCCCACGGAAAACAGTCCCTTCATCCCACCCCTTCCACCAACGCCCATGTATCAAATCTGAGGGAAGCCTGTGCTGCTTGGGACTATTGTCTGTATCAGCCACTGTGCCTAGGAAGGTGGAAGATATGTCTAGCCCTGCTCACACACACACCTTCTTTGTCTTGGTGTATATTGTGGGATGGGGCAGGCTGTGTGGGGAGCCATCCTCAGCCTCACCTGAATCTCAGAAATGGGTTTCCTATAGCAGAGAGGAGTTCTGTTTCCAGAAGGCAGAGAGCTGGACAGGCAAGAATAGCACATGGTGCTGAAGTTACAGAAGTACTGAGCCTCATTTCACGTCACATATGGTAGAGAGCTAAGTGAATGACAAAGTAAAGCAAAGCACCTTTTGTTAAATACTGTAGAAACAAACTATTGTAGAATTAATGCAAATTTTAAGCATTGTCTGAAAAATTTTTTTAAATTTAAGCATGGTCTAAAATACTGTAGAAGTCTTTTCCTATTAGGACTTTACCCCTAGATTTATTGAGGTAAAATTGATGAATTAAAATTGTACATGTTTAAGAGATACAACACGATGATTTTATATGTGTATACATTGTGAAATGATTACCACAATTAAGTTAATTAACACACCTCACATCACCTCACATGTGTCTGTGGTGAGAACACTCTTTTTTTTTTTTTTTTTTTTTTTTTGAGATGGAGTCTCACTCTGTCGCACAGGCTGGAGTGTAGTGGTGCGATCTCGGCTCACTGCAAGCTCTGCCTCCCGGGTTCAAGCCATTCTCCTGCCTCAGCCTCCAGAGTAGCTGGGACTACAGGCGCCCGCCACCACACCCGGCTAATTTTTTTTTTTTAAATATTTTTAGTAGAGATGGGGTTTCACCATGTTAGCCAGGATGGTCTCGATCTCCTGACTTTGTGATCTGCCCGCCTCAGCCTCCCCAAGTGCTGAGATTACAGGCGTGAGCCACCGTGCTGGGCCAAGAACACTCTTTTAGCAATTTTCAAGCATATAATACAGTATTATTAATTATAGTTGCCATGCCGTACAATGGAGCCCCAGAATCTATTCATTTTATAAGTTTGTACCCTTTGACAAACATCTCCTAATTCCCCTGACCCCACAGCCCCTGGCAACCACTACCATACTCTGCTTCTCTGAGTTGGACTGTTTTAGATTCCAAGTACAAATGAGATAATGCAGTTTTTGTCTTTTTGTGTCTGGCTTATTTCACTTTGCATAAAGTCCTCAAGGTTCATTCACATTTTTCTCATATAGAAGTATTTCCTCCATTTTCATGGCTGAATAATATTTCTTTAAGTATATATGTACTTAAAGAATTAATACTTAAAGAAATATTATTTAAGAAATTTTCTTATCCATTTTCTTTATCCATTCATTCATTCATCCATGAGCATTTCTCTAAGTACTCAGGACTATTCCTATTGCTAACATGATCCCCGTAAGACTTCGGCACTTTCCCACCGCCAGCTGGAGAATGTACCCCCAATCACCTACTAATAACCACTGCTCCAGGCACTGGGTGAACCCTCCCAATTTCCCTTCATCACTTCAGTGACCACAATCCTGGCTGCCCGTTAGAATCTCTCAGGAGGCTTTACAAAATCCCAAAGATCAGGTTATACCTGAGGCCATGTGAATCAGAATCTCTGGGATTGAGACCCAGACTTCAGCAATTTTTAAAGCTCTTTGGGTGATTCCAATTTGCAGCCAAGGTTGGGTACCTGATCCAGTGGATGACAGCCTGTATGCTGACTCAGCCTAGACAATCCTTGCTTTCCTATTGGAGTGATAAAACATAGAGGACTAAGATTGAATAATGACACGAGAGGGAATGGACAAGAAAGTATCATAGCTCTGCCTGCATTGGTTTTAGGCCGTGAATCCCAAACAAGAAGCTGATGGGCCAGACCCAATCATTTATGGTACCCACAGCATGTTTTAACAATTAAAAAAAACACATGGATTTTTTTATCTTGTCTTGAAATTTAAAGACTGAGGCAATACTGGGCAGCAACTAGTGAGTTGCTGTTGAGTAACAACCTTCTCGAGGCAGAAAATGGATTTTCCAGTTTGTCGTAGTTTCGTCACTCTCTTTTAACACAGACATAAAGATGCACTGATGCAGATATAATTGAGATGTAGGTATACATAGAGCCACTATGGCTATCACAGGGACGTAAAGGAGATGCTGACAGATCTCAATGATTCTCTTCTCCACCTAGGCAAACTTAACACCTTGAGGCAGAATTCATTCAATGCAATTATTTAATTCAACAACCACAAATAATAGCATGTACAGTACATTCCAATTTACAGAGAACGTTCACACTCATTTTTCATCTGATCTTCATAGAAGTTATATGAAGAAGCCTTTATTATGCTGCCTACTTCACAGATGAAAAAATTGAGGCTCAGATGATTTCAAGAGATTTTAGGTCATTAAGTCCCCAAATCAGGACTTGAATATATGCTTTTTATCTTAAATCCCATACTCTCAATTATAACATGTTGTACTCCTTCCCAAAGAACAGTAACAGCTTGAAAGGCATGTTGAAAAGTTGTAATGGGTAATGGAGCTAGAAAACTCTAGGATCTCTGGGTGCTGATTATATGCATAAGGCACCCTCAGACCATACCTAGCACAAGCTAAAACCAGTTACAGCTGTCTGCCTTCTATAAACAATGGCCTTAAACGCACGATTAATTTGGCTAAGGGCCAAACGAGCACCATAAGTACCATAAACATTAATTTGTACTTTATCCAGAAATTTTGAAAAATTTAAACCTTTCTAAACTGAAGTTCACTTTGAAACTTATATAACTCCATAATATTTACCAACATATATGGTAAAATATAATTTGCTGGGGATTCAGAAAGGAAATTGACAAAATATTTTGATTCCTTGACTCTTTTTTTTTTTTTTTTTTTTGAGACAGAGTCTCGCTCTGTCGCCCAGGCTGGAGTGCAGTGGCGCGATCTCGGCTCACTGCAAGCTCCGCCTCCCGGGTTCACGCCATTCTCCTGCCTCAGCCTCTCCGAGTAGCTGGGACTACAGGCGCCCGCCACCCCGCCCGGATATTTTTTTTTTGTATTTTTAGTAGAGACGGGGTTTCACCGTGGTCTCGATCTCCTGACCTCGTGATCCGCCCGCCTCGGCCTCCCAAAGTGCTGGGATTCCTTGACTCTTGAATATCATATACAGGATTTAGAGAGGAACTCTATTTCAAGGATAACTATCTACCTAGATTGACAGTTTCTGATTTGTCACTATTTTCTCCTTATTGAAGGTAAATAACTTGGCATTGTGCCTGGATATGTACTGTAAATGTCCTTATAATTATTACAATTATCCTTCCAATCTTTTTTACACCGGGCTTTTTATTTGGCGTGTCCTTGCCGTGGTTTCTTGCACTTAGCATACCTTTTTAGTTACATTGAATAACTGTTTGTTACATTGAACTAAGATAAACAACTTTGTAAATTTTGATGTACAAATTCCAAAAAGATCCTTGGTGGAGATTTTGATAAATTTCTGCACTATAGAATATGCAAAATGTTTTTAGAATAATGTGACTATACCTATTAAAAGTTAAACAATTAGTTTATTCATTTTAAATATCTTTTTAATAGTGAAGTACTATAGCAAATATTTACTGATTAATGCAATTTAATAATCACTGATTTATTGGTCTGTAAATTGGGCTTTCCTCTCATTCAGTCTGGTTTCTCTCAGTTGATCCAGTGAAACTTTACTGTAAAAAAGTTACTTTTATAATTGTAATTATCACAGTAACAAATTTTAAGACATTATCAACTAAAATTAAACTTGAGGAAAAAAATTGATGAAATTCCAGAATTTAATTTTATATTATATGTTTAAAACATCGTGATATCAGAGGGAAAGATAAATGTCAAGTGCAAAATTCCTAAAATCAGTAAGAAAAAGACAAGCAACCATGTGGAAAAATGCATAAAGTTTGGAAACAGAATTATCCCAGAAACATGCGAGAAGACATTTAGCCTCGCTGGTAATCAGAAAAATACAAAATAAAGCAATAATTGTTTTATTGTCAGATTAGAAAAAAAATACAAAGTAATAATATCAAAGTTGGTACCTAGGATGGATGAGGGCAAAGAAGAGTCCTCATTCGCTGCTGTGGAAATATCATAATCTATCAGGTCACTGGTTAAAATTAAATATGTGCATACCCTATCAGCCGGGGTTTCCTCCTTTTTAAATCTACTCTAGAGAAACATTCACACATATGCTTAAGGAGACATATACAAGGATACGTATTGCAGCTTTGTTTGTAAGAGAGAAAGTTGAAAACAAATTGTCTATCAATTTGGAACAGGTAAGTAAACAGATATACTTGCATTAGTTGGGGATTAGTTCCTGTTGTACACAATAGATAATTCGATTTGGAGTGTTCTGACCAAATGCATTATTATTTTTTTTTTTCACACTGCAGAATTTAGAGGTAGTTGGTCCAGGGCTGGTGTAGCAAATTCAAAATATCATCCAAGTGTCAGACTCCTTCTGTCTTTCCGATTTGCTGCCCATAAGTGTTGCTCCCAACCGCATGGTCACAGGAGGCTCCTGACCCCTCTCTCTGAGCATCGCAACTGTGTTTCAGAAGGAAGGAGGAAGGGACAGGACCCTGTGACAGCAGAGTCAGTGGCATTTGAAAAGCTTTTCTAAAAGCCTCACATAGTGACCTCCACTTCCAGATTTTGGCCAGAACTGTGTCATATATCATCCTAGCTACAAGAGAGCATGTAGCATTTTATGTGGGCTTGTTGTGATTCTAAATAAAATCAGGAGGAAGGAGGAAGGGTAGAATAGATCCTGGATTGGCAAACAGCTATACCTTCAACAATACTCATAAATGGAATGTTGTTAGGGATGTGCTAGATCCAAAAGAGTCAAACTGGATAGATCTCTGAGACATGGTGAATGAAAAAACCTATTGTATAATGCCATTTATACACTCACATCCATGCATACAGACACAGAGAACAGGAAACTAATACAGAGGGAAAGGTCTGGAAGGATGCACACCAAATCCCAAGAATGATGAATTGTGGGAGTAAAAGTTGTAAATCTCTAGTTTATTGATAACTCAGGATGAAGTGGACATGGAGATATGTTGTCCAGATCCCCTTTTAAGGAAGGACTTGCTGCCAGTCACAATGTTTTCAGTAGACAACCTCCAACTGCCATCCCCTTCTGCGGTTGCTTCGGGTGCAAAGCTGCCTCACTCAAGGTTACAGCCCTGGATGGCAGGAATGGGTGGCCCACATTCACTAACTGATCAACGGCAGAGTATAAGGCCCAGCTATTTTGGATCAATATTGAGCACTCTAACGGCCATTTATCTCCAGAGCTACCCAGTGGAATCAGCTGAGGCTGTTCAGCCTGCATTGTGGCTAATTTTCCCCTTTCCCTTGTTTCCTTCTCTTCCCTTCCACAGATGTTGTTCAAGGGTCCTTCATAGCAAACATTCTGCACACTCAAGTCTGTCTCGGAATCTACTTTCCAAAGAACCCAACCTGTGTGAACGTTCTGTTGTAAAGTGATATGTGTGTTCCTGAAACGCCAAATGTTTTGTATAATTGCACACTAAAAATAGCCAGGCTTATGAAAAAGATAGGATTGGGACAAACTATTCAAAATCTATCTAACTGTATAAGTGGAGAACCAATAAAATCAACTTTAACAGTTAATCTCCAACCACAATCAGTAGATCCCTATAGCCTTAACCCTGATTGTTTTCTTCATCAGGGCATCCTCAGGGCATTCGCTTCCAGTAGAGACCAGCTGCATCAAAATTAAAAAGGAGTAGCTTTTTTTCATCATCACTTTTTTTAAACCCAGGGGAAAATATTTCCTTCACAACTGCTTTATCTGCACTCATGGCTTCACCAGATAGCTTAAAGGTATGGAAATCAAGGCAGACCAGTTACTACTTGGACTAAAGGAAGGCACTCCTGCAGGATTTCCTTTTTTTTCTGTCAAGGTCTTCACATGTTACTAAGACTTTCTCTTTAATTACAAGAAAGCTTGTTGTGATCACTTCAAAATACTAATGAGATACAAAAATTTCATGTAGGTATCAACGCAGCTTCTATGCTGTACTGACATCAGTCCTTGATTATCATTACAAACACAAGACTTGAAGGAGACAAGACTGATGTGTTTATTTTATTTTATTATTTTATTTTATTTTGAGATGGAGTCTTGCTCTGTCCCCCAGGCTGGAGTGCAGTGGCACGATCTCAGCTCACTGCAATCTCTGTCTTCTCAGTTCAAGCGATTCTCCTGCCTCAGCCTCCCAAGTGTCTGGGACTACAGGCACCTGCCACCACGCCCGGCTAATTTTTTGTATTTTCAGTAGAGACCGGGTTTCACCATGTTAACCCAGATGGTCTCTATCTCCTGACCACGTGATCTGCCTACCTCAGCCTCCCAAAGTGTTGGGATTACAGGTGTAAACCACCGCGCCTGGCCTAGATTTTATTTTTTTAAAGGAAACTCCATTTGTGTATTATTTCTATTAACATTTAAATAATGTATCTATATGAAAGAGGAATACTGAAGAGAGGGAAACCAAGTATAAGAATGATAATTTGGTATAAGCTTGGAATAACAGAGTCACAGCACAATTTTTTCAAGTTCCTGGGCCTCTCTGGACACTAATCCCTAGAAAGAATTATTTTTTGTCCATTTATTGTTATTTGTAGGTTTACTGATCCGCCATCATCTAAGTTTGTCTTACCTACTGCTATGGTATGAATGCGTTCCCTCCAAAATTCAGGTGTTGCCAATGTGATAGTATTAAGCGGTTGGGTCTCTTAAGTAACAGCAGCTGATGAGGCTATGAAGGCTGTTCCCTTATTAGTGGGATTGAGGCCCTTATAAAAGTAGCTTCACATTGTTTTTGGCTGTCAGGAGGCTTTTGCCTTCTGCACGTGTGGCTGCAGCGAGGAAGCTCTCACTTGACCAGATGCCAGTGCCTTGATCTTGGAGTTGCCAATCTGCAGAATTGTGAGTGAATAAATTTCTGTTTTTTCATAGAGTACCCAGTCTGTAGCGTTCTGTTATAGTAGCACAACACTGTTCTTCTACCGTCAGTTTATTTAAGGAATAACTGGGTACCAGGCAGAGTGAGGAATCCTTTCTCACTTGACTTCCCGAGATTGTTTTCTGGTATCCCAGATTGCAAAACATGTTTAAAGGCAATAGTTCAGTGCAATAGAAATACATTAGAGTCAAACTAAATGTGGACCAAAGAGATGTGTGTACCTGCTTTGGTGATGTGTTTTAGTTGAAATAGTTCTGACAGGTAGGCTTAGAGGCAGGGGACAGCTTGCCAATATTCTCTGAGTCAAAGTGACTACCGTCAGGTTTACAAAAAAATCGCGCGTAGTCTGTTCTACCCTAGCGAGAAGTTTATTAGGTTTGAGATGCCTGTGAGAACTGGGCTATGACTTTGGTGGAGACTGTGTAAGACAAACAACATCCTTGTTGATTCTTGACACGCCGGTGACATTTTCCTGGAGAAGCTAGGTTGTTTGGGCTCAGTGTTTTTGTTTTCACTTACTTCTACATATCTGTATTTTAAATTTATTTTATTCTCAGATACATAGTTTTTCTTCTCCAAAGGGGAATAGGTTTTTGTTTTAGATGGTAAACAAAGTTCTGATTTAGCACTACCTGTCTCATATTGATAGGTGTCTCAAAAAGTAAGTCTACATGAAAAGCCACCACTGTATGTTGCTACAAACGCTGAGGAATAGATAAATAAAAGGCTCAGCCCACACAGTCTGGCTGGAGGGGCCATAACATCATCTTTCTAAAAATGAATATAAATTCTACTTTCAGGTTACCACTCTTCTGGGTAATGAAAATGTAATCTCAGTTTAGGAGCTCTTTCCCATCCTCCTCTTTTCATCTGTCTAGGAAGCTTATCAAATGGCAATATATAGGAAGGTGGGACCTGGTCTTTATTGCCATATATCCCGCTGACTTCTGTTGTAATCAGTGATCATATCAAAATATATTTTTTAAATGTCTAAAAGTAAAAATGGCACAGGCAAAGACAATCAAAATGGATGTCTGCAGTCACTTACTAGCACAAGAAAACAAGCACATACTGACGTTCTTGTTTTTCTGGTCTGCAACTATTGGTCCACCCAAGCTACAATTACATCTCTTTGCCCCTATAGGGGCAAACCTTTTCAAGTTTCTGTACCATGTGTAAGTGCTTCTCAGATGCTTTAAATGCAGTATGCTACTCCTATTCTACTTTTGGCCACGGAAACTGTCTTCTCTACTCCTCTGCTCCTTAGGACATAGGTAAAGTTATGATCCTTGCATCTTCCTAGAGATAGTCAAGAATCTGGTTATGTAGGGAGCTAGTGAGTTACCCTGGTCTTCAGTTCCTCATGCTTATCAAGGTTTAAATTGGATTTGGCCCAGGTTAGAGATGGGAGTCAGGGACCAGAAATGGTCAGAGTACAGATAATTTTCAGAAATACATCTCAGCTTCTAACTTTGTTTCCAACTCTCTCCTCCTTTTCTGATCCAAAGACTTTTTCTTTAATAGAGGGGACTGTAGACGGCGTCTCCATATAGGTCTCCCCAAATCTGTTGTTTAGGGTGATTTTTATGGTCTGGGTCCTTC
Source organism: Nomascus leucogenys (assembly GCF_006542625.1). NCBI lineage: Eukaryota > Metazoa > Chordata > Mammalia > Primates > Hylobatidae > Nomascus > Nomascus leucogenys. The sequence goes on from NC_044401.1 coordinate 12,403,132, forward strand.
GAGGCTCTTAGGCCTTGGCTTTTTTTTTTTTTTTTTTGCTGTTGTTTCATACCCACTCAGGCAACAAAATGCTGCTGACTAAACAAAAGAATATTCACCGCATAATAAGGAATACAAGGAATGGCAAAAATATGCCTACTCTATATTTCAATATTTATTTTCCATATCTGCTTCAGGCACCTGACCCATCTGTCAAGACTATACACAAACATCTCAAGCACAAAAACAGTTTTCCTCCTTGAAAGACTGCCCAGTTTTCAGATTGCTCTATTAGAAAGTTATTTGTTAGCCAGGTGCAGTGATGCATGCCTGTGGTCCCAGCTACTTGGGAGGTTGAGGTGGGAGGATCACTTGAGCCCAGGAGGTTGAGGCTGCAGTGAGCTATGATTGCACCACTGCACTCCAGCCTGAGTGACAGAGTGAGACCCTGTTTCAGGAAAAGAAAAAAAAACAAGAGAGAGAGTTATTTGTTATAATGATCTGAAAGCTATCTAACTTCCACAGGGGCAGACCATTTTCCTGAGAATATTAAAATAAAGAGAAAGGAAAATAGTCAGTCACTCTTACAGTATCACTTCTCTCCAGGTCTCTCTTCAAATAGCCTCTTCTGTTTATCACCTTACCAACCCAAAGGCAGAACCCAAACCAGTATGTAGAATGCAAAGTTAACTTTTTGGAATCACTGTTTTCCGTAGCTCTTCTGTCATCCAAATTCCTGCCTAAGACTTTCAATTAGCAGTGTGGGCAACCAACTCTTAATCAGTATGCCTTATTTCCCAGTGACAAGAACAATGGCACGTGTTTGAGGGAGGTAATATATTGGTCATTGGAATTCGGAACCCTCCACAGGCCGTGTGAGGGTCTACAAGGCTCTACGTAGTCTGGCTTTTTCCTTATCTCCAGCCTCAACTCATACGACACTTCCCCTGTGCTTTCTCCACCCTAGACTCTCACCCTTTTTTCCATTTGTCTTTGCTGTGCTTCCTCTTAACATATGGCATTTGCTCTGCTATACCTACCTTCAGAAATAACTTTTTCCCTCTTTGGTATTTCTCGTCTTCAGACTTTAGCTCAAATGGTATAGCCTTGGAAATTTTCTCAATTTCCCTCCCAAGATGCTTTGTCTTTATTTTTCTAGAGTTACTGGTTTACATTTCTATGATTATTCATTTCCCCTATTCTAACAGTTTGCAGAGAGCTGGCAATTGGTAGGCATTGCACAAAAAATTGTTGAATAAATGAACTGAGAGATTGTACCTATATGTAAAGCTAGATCCAAGCTCACTTGTTGAGCAGGCCCTCTCCACTCTCTCCTACCTGTTTTCATCTCTGCATGCTTCCTTTTCCTCTTTAATTGCAGTGCCTGCTTCCAGCAGGCACTAGAATCAAATAAATGGATAAATGTGCCTAGTTTTCTTTTTTCTTCCGAAAGGCCAATTACAGTCTGGGGTGATGATTATCCCACGGAGTCATCCAGACCTTGTTTAATGAGCAACATGAATCTGCAGGGACATGCTGTTTCCCAGAATTGGGGTCAAAGGTTGCAAAGATGGGCTGCAAAAAAACCCACAAAAGCCAGTGACAGTTTTTTATTTTTTCCCAAATGCCATTTATTCTGCCTAGTGATATTTACAGTGTATCCTGTCATTGTAATAACACACCAATTAATGGGGAAAATGGCAGCTCATTACCCTACGAAATAGTAGAATTTTCAAATTGGCTGGATGCTCTCAAAAGCTTGTAATCACAAACTCTGCTCTTATTCTCTGTTTAAAATGTAGCTTACCTTCAGATTAGATGTCATTATAAATCCTTTGACATACAACTTCCCTTCAGATGTAGCTCATTTAGATTGTGTAAAACATTACTAAAATTTCATTTTTCATGAAAATCAGGTATGTTAATTTGAATATCTAAGGCAGACTTAAATTCTTAAGGAAATTTTTTTTTTTTTTTTGAGACGGAGTCTCGCTCTGTCGCCCAGGCTGGAGTGCAGTGGCACAATCTCGGCTCACTGCAAGCTCCGCCTCCCAGGTTCAGGCCATTCTCTTGCCTCAGCCTCCCGAATAGCTGGGACTACAGGCGCCCGCCACGACACCCACCTAATTTTTTTGTATTTTGTTAGTAGGGATGGGGTTTCACTGTGTTAGCCAGGATGGTCTCGATCTCCTGACCTCGTGATCTGCCTGCCTCAGCCTCCCAAAGTGCTGGGATTGCAGGCGTGAACCACTGCGCCCGGCCAGGAAATTTTTATAAGTGGTGATGCTTTCTCAGTTTTCTCAGGGTTTCTTAGAAACCCTATCAATGGCTAATATTTAGAAAATATTATTTATTCTGACCATTTGCTTCTTTTGAAAGATACTACTATACATTCTGGTTGTACAATTTTAAATGATAATATATTATTTTAATCACACACACACAAAAAAACCCACCCCCACCCCCACCAAAACATTTAAGAGGGTAAAACGGTGACAATTTGGATGTGAACAGCTTACTATCTAACCAACCCAGTTTTCATTTCCCACAGCTATAATGGAAGCTGCTAAAGCTAAGGAAGGCCAGGTGTGATGGTGCACACCTATAATCCCAGCACCTTGGGAGGCTGAGGCAGGTGGATCACTTGAGCCCAGGAGTTTGAAATCAGCCAAGCAACATAGTGAAACCTTGTCTCTACCAAAAAAATTTAAAAAATTAGCCGGGATTGGTGGCTGCACCTGTGGTTACAGCTGCTAAGAAGGCTGAGGTAGTATTGCTTGAGCCTGAGAGGTTGAGGCTGCAGTTAGCCATGGATGCGCCATTGCAGTCCAGTGTAGGTTACAGTGAGACCCTGTCTGATAAAAAAGCTAAGGAGTAAGACACATTTATAGGGAGATGATTTAAAGTAAGCTAAAAAGTACAATAGTTTATTTGAAATTGAACAAAAATAAATGAGGCAGGTAGTTTGCTTATGATGCAGACATTTTATTTATAATATAATCTGTTACCAAGAATCCACACACAAGTATGGATATGGAAAACTATTCTGCTAATAATTCAATTACAGAAAAAAGAATTTAAAAGGCAAAAAAAAGTCACCATCTAAAGCATTGATCCCTTTAATCTTTTTTCAGCACCATCCATTTGAGGGGGAAAAGCTTTCTTTGGTCTTAACATTTTTACTTAGCAAAAAAAAGTATGAAATGTACTATATAAAGAAGATATGGGGATTTGTTCAGTGATTCTGTTCAGTGATAACTAAAGGATACTATTGAAAGCAAGCAGTTTGACTTCAAAATTTTATTTCTGCTATTTGGAATCTTCCTGAAATAATCTAAAAAGGTGGATTGTGACTCAACCATAAGTTTTGAGGGCCTAAACCCCACATTCCTTTTTTTTAAATTAGCCCTTTAATTTTAATATGTGGTAGGTTATGACAGGTAATCAAGGTTAAGACCAGAAGTAGGAGAGTGAGTTTTTGGAGGTAGGGGACAGTGGAAAGATTCGAGGAGACACTGATAATCAAGATGGTTGCATATGATATGTAGTTCTTACATAGGAACTTTACATTGCTATTCTTTTTCCCTGTTGCTTGCTCAGAAATTCTGTTTTGAAAAAAAGCTGTAAAATTTGTGCATTAGCAGTGAATGTTCAACATAATTAACATTACAAATAGTTCAATGATCTCTGTTTGTAAAATAATTGGTGACTATACCAATAAAAATATATAGCTTTCCACACTGCCTTCTGTTCTAAGTTAGCAAATGTATTTTTTTCCTCTGGGGTAAGATTGTCCATTAAAACATCTACTCTCTGCTTACTTTCTATTTTGAAAATTGTTTAGTATTTTCAACTTCATCCTTTTAGGCAAAAATACATTTCAACAAAGCTAGCGTGGTCACAGCTAGCATATCTGTATAGTGACTGAATAACAACTTAAAATCCTAAGGTCATATTAAATGAGAAAAATAGAATGTGTTACTTGTTTTGGATCCTAGAACATTAAAATGCAGATACGATGGTAGAAGATCAGTTGTATTTTTCTCTGTGACTTGTTGGGCTCACTAGAAAAAATTATAAGGAAAATCCAACTAATGGCCTTGTAGCTCAAAGAAAAGGAAGTCCCTAATCAAATCCGGGTTATATGAACTAGAGTGCAAAGTTATTTTCTACAATTGCATTGTTTCCAATTGAGTGGATACCAAGTGCTCTTTTTCTTTCATTTTAGAAAAATCACTTCTAATAGAAATAGGAGAAGTAGAAGCAGCAGCAGCTACAACCCCAGGTACAGCTGAATGTCCCTTAACCTTATAAACAAAAATGGAGTGGGAAAGATGCTTCGAGATCAATCTAACCATAGGCCCCAATGAGCTAACTGCCTAGTGCATTTCCTAGGCTGTAAGATGAGTCTATGAGGCTCTTTCCAGCTAGGGCAGTGGTAATGATGAAGTGAGCAGAGACAGAAAGAGTCATTTATTAATGCATTCTTCAATTCATCAAGTATCTATTGTATATTGTAGACTTACATGCACCGGACTCTGGGATAGAGCATACGGAGACAAAGTTAATAAAGCCATATATGGACCATGCCCTTTTGGAGTTTACAAGCCAGAGGAGTTGTTAATCAAGTAAATTACATTATGAGTATAAAATTGCAACTCTGAACAAGCACTAGGAAAGGGCCAGACCAATTCAGCTCAAGGTTTTACAAGCAATGTTAGTTCAGTTATTAATTCAGTGAACATGAAGGACATTATCTGGCCACTTTCAGAATATGTTTGAGATCTTGGAAAGGGTACATTTCAGTGCCTTTCCTTGTTTTTGCAAAGCCGTTGTTGTTGAATTGGTGTAAAAGCACAAGGGGGTAGGATTATGTAGGTTTTTCATTATCTGGAAGAAAACAAATATTTTTGAAAGAAAAAATATTTAATTCGATTTTAAATTAATTATAATTACTTGCCAATGTTGGTAATAGCACAGCTTCAATCTTGGACTCAGATTGGTTAGCACCACTTTGTTTATTTTTCCATACTGATTTTCATGTATTTGTTTTTTTAAAAAATTAAACTTTTTATTTTGTGATAATTATAGATTAACATGTAATTATAAGAAATATGCAGAGATCTTTCACTCATTTCCTTTAATGGTAACAGCTATCAAAATGACAGTAAAATATCGCAATAGGTACTATATGACATTGACAATGACACAGTCAAGCTACAGAATATTTCCATCACCTACAAGGATCTCGTGTGACCATTTTATAATCCCACCCACTTCCTTCCTGCCTCCACCTCCTCAACACCTGGTGACCACTAAACTGCTCTCCATTTTTTTTTTTTGAGACGGAGTCTCACTCTGTTGCCCAGACTAGAGTGCAGTGGCACAATCTCGGCTCACTGCAACCTCCAATTCCCTGGTCAAGTGATTCTCCTGCTCAGCCTCCTGCGTAGCTGGGATTACAGACACGCGCCACTACGCCCAGCTAATTTTTGTATTTTTAGTAGAGACGAGGTTTCACCATGTTGGCCAGGATGGTCTCGATATCCTGACCTCGTGATCCGCCCGCCTTGGCCCCCCAAAGTGCTGGGATTATAGGCGTGAGCCACAGCGCCCGGCCTAACTGTTCTCTATTTCTATAATTTTGTCATTTAGAGAATGATATATAAATAGAATTATACAATATGTAACCTTTTGGAGCTTGCTTTTAAAACCAAGCATAATTCTCTGGAGATTGATTCATGTTGCATGTATCATTAGTCAGTTCCTTTCTATTGCTGAGTTAGTATTCCATGATATGGGTATACCATAGTTTGCTTAACTAGTCACCAGTGAAGGACATATGGGTTGTTTCTGGTTTGGGGTGACTGTGAATAATACTGCTATAAAAATTCATGTATAGGTGTGAGATAAATGCTCAGAAGAGATTGCTGGGTTATATGGTAATTGCATGTTTGCTTTTTCAACAAATTGCCTTACTATTTTCCAAAGAGACCGTACCATTTTACATTCCCACCGGTACAGTGTGAATGATTCAGTTTCTCTACATCTTCATTAGCATTTGGTATTGTCACTATTTTTTATTTTAGCCATTCTTATAGCTATATAGTGATATATCTTTGTAGTTATTTATTTATTTATTTATTTTTTGGAGATGATGTCTCACTATCTTGCCCAGGCTGGTCTTCAACTCCTGAGCTCAAGGGATCCTGCTGTGTCAGCCTCCTGAGTAGCTGAGACTACAGGCTTGCACTATTGCACCTGCCTCTCTTTGTGGTTTTTAATTTGTGTTTTCCTAATGGCTAATGATGTTGAACAGCTTTTCATGTGTTTATTTGCAATCTGTATAACCTGTTTAGTGAAATATCTGTTCATGTCTTTTGCCCATTTTCCAATGGATTTTTTTAACTGTTGAATTTTGAGGGTTTATTATATATTTTTAGATACTAGTCTTTTGTCAGATATGTGTTTTGCAAATATTTTCTTTCCATCTGTAGTTTATCTTTTCACCTCTGGGTCTTTCACAGACTAAAATTTTAAATTTGATAACAGTTTTTCCATTTTTTTCTTTATAGGTAGTGATTTTTATGTGAAGTCTAAGAAGTCTTTGACTAGTGCTAGAGCCCAATTTTTTTTTTCCATTTTATAGTTTTGCATTTTGCATTTATGTCTGTAATCTATGTTGAGTTAATTTTTATATAAGATATAGGACTTAGATTAATGCTTATTTTTTCGTCTGTGGATGTCCAATTGCTCCAACATCTTTAGTTGAAAAGGCTCTTTTCTTTATTGAAATACTTTTGCAACTTTGTCAAGAATCAGCTGGGCATATTTCTTATGAGTCTGTTTCTGGGTTCTCTATTCTGTTCCGTTGATATGTATGTGTCTGTTCTTCTGGCAATACCACACAATCTTGATTATCTTAGCTATATAATAAGTATTGAAATTGGGTAGACTGATTACTTTTACTTTATTTCTCTTTTTTAAAATTGTTTTAGCTATATCTAGTTGCCTTGCCTGTCCACATAAATTTTAGAATAAATTTATTTATATCTTTAAAAAAATCTTTCAGAGATTTTGATTTCCCTCATGAATATAGATGTGAGACCTCAGTAATATATTAACAAATCAAATTCAGCAATATATTATGAGAATTATACACCACCAGCAAGTGTAGTTTATTCCAGGGATGGAAGGCAGGTCTAATATTTGAAAATCAATCATATTAAAAGATCAAAGAGGAAAAATCACATGATCATATCACTTGATGCAGAGAAGGCATTTGACAAAATTCAATACCCATTCAAGGTATGAATGTCTTTGGGGTTTATCCTGCTTTTGGTTCAGTCAGCTTCCTTTTTTTTTTTTTTTTTTTTTTTTTTTTGAGACGGAGTCTCGCTCTGTCGCCCAGGCTGGAGTGCAGTGGCGCGATCTCAGCTCCCTGCAAGCTCCGCCTTCCGGGTTCACGCCATTCTCCTGCCTCAGCCTCCCGAGTAGCTGGGACTACAGGCGCCCGCCACCACACCCCGCTATTTTTGTATTTTTAGTAGAGACGGGGTTTCACCATGTCAGCCAGGATGGTCTGGATCTCCTGACCTTGTGATCTGCCCGCCTCGGCCTCCCAAAGTGTTGGGATTACAGGCTTGAACCACCGCCCCCTGCCAGTCAGTTTCTTTTAATGTTCAGGTTTATGTCTCTTGCTGAATTTGGGGAATTTCTAGCTATCATTTCTTTAAATACCATTTCAGTCCCATTCTTTTTCTCCTCTCCCTTGGAAACACCAATGACATACATATTAGATCTGTTATAATCCCACATATCCCAAGGCTCTGTTTATTTTGTTCAGCCCAGTTTTCTGTCTTTTGTTCACACTGGGTAACTTTTATTGCTCAATCTCCCAGTTCACTGATTCTCCTGTCCTCTCCATTCTGCTGTTGAGCCCGTCCACTGAGGTGTTCATTTTGGTGGTTGTTCTAAAATTTCCCTTTGGTTCTTCTTCATATCTTTTATTTCCTTGCTGAGGCTTTCTAGTTCATCATTCACCTCAAGCATGTTCATAGTTGCTCATCTATGTATTTTTGTTGTGGCTGCTTTAAAATCTCTTTCAGATCATTGTTGCATCTTGGTTCTCTTGGTGTTAGCATTCATTGATTGTCTTTTGCCGTTCAGTTGAAATCATCCTGGTTCTTAGTATGATGGTATTTTTTTTTTTTTTTTTTTTTTTTTTTTTTTTTTTTTTTTTTGAGACGGAGTCTTGCTCTTTTGCTCAGGCTGGAGTGCAGTGGCGCGATCTTGGCTCACTGCAAGCTCCGCCTCCCGGGTTCACACCATTCTCCTGCCTCAGCCTCCCGAGTAGCTGGGACTACAGGCGCCCGCCACCACGCCTGGCTAATTTTTTGTATTTTTAGTAGAGACGGGGTTTCACCGTGTTAGCCAGGATGGTCTCGATCTCCTGACCTTGTGATCCGCCGGCCTCAGCCTCCCAAAGTGCTGGGATTACAGGCGTGAGCCACCGCGCCCAGCCGATGGTATTTTTAAAAATTAAAACCTGGACATTCTTGTCTTATGTTAAGAAGACTCAATCATGTTTAGACTATTTTAACTGGTTTTTCTCTCTAAGAGCTCTGACAAGTGTAGAGGGGCACTGCCTTGTTACCGCTAGGTGGAAGCAGAAGTCTAGGTTTCCTACCCAGCCTCCTGAGGACAGGTGGGAAGTCCTTGTTACTGCTAGACTAGGGGAGAGTTTCTGCTGCTGATGGAGTCTCCACTGACACTAGGGTGGGGTGGTCTCATTGCTGCTGGGTGACGCTGAGTGTCATGACTCTCCACTAGGTTTCTTCTGACATCTTCTTCCCCATGTGGTAAGAGGAAGGGGTGCCTCATTACAGCTGGGTAAGAAGTCCAGGGTCCTCCAGTGATCTCTGCAGATACCACCATGGGATAAATGGTGGGGCCTTGTTATCAGGTTGGGTGGCTTTGGGATGAAAATCCTGCCTCGCTACTTGGACTTTGTTAACACTGGCCTGGTGAGAATTTTGGAATGCCTCATTGCAGTTTATCCAGTGAGGAAGGGTAAGTTCCCACAGTGAGGCTGTCTGCATGGGTGGGAGGGAGGCCACAGTTTTCTTCATGCTGTTTGAATGGAATAGAGAGGTTATAGCTAAAAGTTTTCCGTCTTGCTAGGCTTCCCCTATCCTGGTCCTTTCAGAGAGAGAAGACTTTTTTTCCATGCTCTCTGGCATTTTCAGGTCTCTGGCTTCTTCAGTTCCCAGTATGGAATATACGATACAGAAAGGGAAACCGGGGAACTCATTGCTTTGTTGTTTTCTGGGTCTCTAGGGCCCTAGCTGGTCGGCTGCTTCTCTCCATATAATGTCCAGAGTTTTCTTATATATAATGTCCAGAGTTTTACTTGTATTTAACAGAGGGAATAGGGATAAGTACTTCTACTCAATCCTTCCAGAAGCAGAAGTCAGTCAATTTTTCTGATTAATACATTTTTATTCCACATATAGTCTCTTCTTGAGTTCAGTAAATAAGAATCTAAATAATTCACAAAGGAACATGGACATACCCAAAATATATGCCCAGAATCCAAACACTATTCACCTTCATCACGGTCTCTACTGTGGTCCAAACCGCGACCGTCTCTCATCTGAATTATTGGAATGATCTCATGATTGCTTGCCCCTACCCCCTACTTTCTATATTCATTACAGAATCCATAGGGATCCTATTAAAACATGAGTCTGATCACTGCTGAAAATTTTCCCACGTGTTCCCCAACCACCCGCAGGGTAAAAGCAGAAATCTGTACAATGGCTTACAAGGCCCTACAAATTCTGCACCCACCCTTTTGACCTCACTTCTTCCTATTCTGCCCCTCACTCAATTTGATCTGACCATGGTGTTCCTCTCACATGTGGGGCTTATCCCCACCTCAGGATCTTTGCATTAGCTCTTTCCTTTGTCTGCAACACTCTTGCCCCACATATATCCTCATGGATAGCTCCTTCCTTCTTGCAGATCTTCGTTCAAAGGTATAACCTTCCCAGGCCTTTCCTTACCACCTTGGTTAAGGCTGCAACCATCTGTCACTTTCTCTACCCTCCATGTTCCTCTTCTTGCTTTATTTTCTCCATAGCAATTTCCTCTTCTAATATACCATGCAATTTACTATTTTAGTTTGTTTACTTTTTGCCTCTCTCCATTAAAATATAAACCCGTGCAGGGGTATTCTCTATTTTATTGCTGTGTTTTCCACATTAAAAACAGTGCCTGACATACAGGAAGTGCCCAATAAATATCTGCTGAATGAATAAGTGACCTTCCAAGCTTCGTTGAGGTAGAAATTTTTCATGATGCAGCAATAGCTCTGGTGGTCTGACTGACAGCAGCTGTGATGATGACAAAAGATGAACTCTATTACATGTTCCTTTGGAAGCATTTATACATGGATCCCTGTCTTAATATTCTACTGTATTTCTTAGGTATTCTTTCTCCCTCTGCTTCCCTCTGCCTTTCTCAGTCCAAACCTACCAACTATATGGTTTTCTCAATAATCTCTAGATTTAAAAAAAAAGAATCTGATAGATCCAGTGAATTGACAAATCTCCTACTATAACATCACATTATAGGTCAGTGGCCATGGAATCCCTTGGCTCAGTCTTGGGTCTTGTGGTATAGTAAATGGCTACCTCTGCTTGATAAATTGCTTAGGGCAGCTCTCTCAGCAACAGCAAGAGGACAAGGCAGAGGCCCAAGAATGAATCAATTCTTTTCTAATGTGCTTAGGCAACTCAGACAACTCTGTAGATCTGTAAAATTTTAGATTTAAAAATAAAATCCTCAAATCCTTCTATTATCTGAGTAGCTGTATCCAAGCTACTCAGCCAGCATCTTAGAAAACAAAAACATAATCATAGCTAAACCTTTACCAAAAATGACCCCTGGCTCTTTAGACATTCTGGCTAGGAAAAGATTAAGCTCCTTGAAAAACTTAAGAATCTATGCAACAAGTAGCAAATAGTTTAACTCAACTTTTATTTTTGAAATGAAATTGAATTTTAATATAGAACAAGTAGAAGGGCTTTCCTCTTGCATTTAATGTTTTGTCAGAAAAGTGACAATGCCCTTTTCTTTGAAGCCTATCCTAGTGGGACCCCACAAGACCCTTGAGAGTTCTTGGGGAGTAGGGGGAATTCTGTGTCTCAGATATTATCGCTCCACTACAGTGCTTTTCTGAGATCTCTTGGAAATAAACAAAAAGAAAAATGTCAGAATCAACTGCTGCTGCCCAGCATGACAGGTAAGAGACAGCAGTGCAGAATTGGTGTAAATTTTGAATTTTTGGTAGGAATTCTTTTCCTAGCCATACTCAGGGAAAAACTACTTCTAACATGCAGAATGTAATTAGACTCATTGTATAATCTCCCATTTTTTATATAAAATGACAAATACATTATAAACAAACTGTTCCGTGACAAGCAACTTACAAAACATGAAAAAATAATATTAAGCATATTTTTCCCTAGGAAATGTCTATCATATCCAACAGCCGTTTGTCATTATGTTGTTTGGTGGGCTTTTTTCTCTCGTATCTACAGATGAAAGGAAAAAGCTATTATGAATGAAGTGTGATAAAATTACTAAATCTGAAAGAACCAGTGGAATGATTTCATATGAGTATATTTAATTTTGGAGAAATTGGACCAATTTCAAATTTCAGCAGAGCCTTTTGTTTTCACTTTTCTTTAGAATCGTTTCCTTTTTCCTATTGAACACGAGGTATTGATTAAGCAAGCTTTTATTTACTTTTCATTGAAGCCCTCCAAAAGTAGAGCCGAAGAGTTTGCCTTTCATTGGTGACATAAGTAAATGCTGTTAAGCAAAACGCACATAGAAATAACTAAGATCTTCCTGTTTTTCCACCTTATGGAACATCCCTTTATAATTGAATAAGCTTTTAATTCTCCTGATTAGAGTGCAACATTACCCAAATTGAAAGGTGGTAGATTAAATAGTAGCGTGTCTAAATTAGATGAATTATCTGCTGATTAGAATAGAATGACAAGTGATTACCATGCTTTTTTCATCTTCATTTGCCCAATTATCTTTACTTGTTTAATTATCATGGGTAGAAAATGAGGACAATAAAATTTTCAAGACAGAAATTTGTATCATTTTAGTGCGGCTAACATTGACAAACAGCAGCCAAGTAAAATAATCAGGACACAATGTCAACATTTAAAAAGTCAATTTTGTGATATTGCTTTCTTCATATTTAGGGTACTTAGTGTCAGCCATTTGAGCCACAGTGAATCTGGCGTAATCATTAAACAAAAGTCTTAAGAGGGAAAGTTGCCCTTTCCCCCTTCCCTCTGGCCCTAATAACACTTTAGGGCTATACATTTCTGAAAAATAAAACACCAATTTGCCTAGTAGCCAGCATCCGAGAAGAATGTAGCTCTGCCAACCACCGCTAATGAAGGACCTGAGGCTTTTCTGACATAATTCAGCCATGCAGAGTAGATGGAATTGCACTGAATTTGAGTCTTCTTGAGGGCAGAGACTCATACATTCCTCTTTATAACCCCAGGGTCTAAAACTATGCTGCCACATTGTAGGCAAACGATTAAATTCGGCAAAAGCCAATACATGTGGTGTGAGAAAGGTAATTCTTTCCTATGTTATAATTCTCAGTCTTTTCCCATGATATCTTCCCTATATCAAGAAAGGTTTACTTGATGCAAATGCTCCAGTGTAAAATTGGAGGCTAAAAAGCAGGGCAGTGGCAACAAAGCACAAGCATGGCTTATTTCTGCGAAGAGATGCCTGTGTATTTGGGTGGGTATTTCTAAGTAGACTGTATGGTCTAAATATGGGTCTTTGTAGGCAGTAACAGGTAACAATGACAGGATCCTAAATAAAGTACTAACCCCTCTGATTCTTAAGTTTCTTATTTGCATACTCCAAAGGAGGACTGGCCTTCAAGTACGGTAATGTGAAATCAAGCAATTACTGAAAACATTAATTCACCACTGTAGTACAGTAGATATGAATTATTCAACACTCTAGTACAAGAAATTTTACATTGCTTTATTTGTGTAAATCAAATTAATTCTCATGTCGTAGCCCCACTTCTCAAGGTTGCATGAAATTCAATTATGAAAGTGTTTTAGGAGGTCCTCTACCTCCTTAGAAGTAGTCTTTCATGTTGCCCAGAAAATGAGGTTCCTGTCTCCATCTTTGCTCCTTCTGCATTTTGCTGTTGATCTGATTCTCATGGGAGTCCTCTCCAAAGTTCTGCCACAGAGGTTTTTGGCTCTCCTCTCAAAGTGTCTGTGCTTGGAAGCCTGCCTCCACGGATGTTTCACAGCATAGCTGACCTCCAATGTGGCATAGCAAGTGTAAGTGGGGCATATATCTCTGTCCCTCGAATATACTCCCTAAACACTCATTATCTTCTCATGCTTGAAAAAGTTATATATTCTCTCTCTCTCTTTCTCTCCTGCCTACCTGCCTCTTTCCCTTTCTCTTTCTCCAGGTCAAGATTTGCTCTTTTGATTCCCAGCATCAACTTCTCCCCTTTTTGCCCACCTATAATTAAACTCTCAAAGAAACAATTGAAGACAGAGAAATGTCCTGGGGTAGGGGAGTAGGGACTTGAAGTTTTCATTTTTAACTCAGAGGGCAAATGCTATAAGCAAGCCTCCTTGAGACAGAGGAACTTGGAAGTACATGCCCGCCTTCAAGGTACAAGGAAGTAAATATACCTCCAATTCTTCTAAAACAACACCTGACATGAACATTTTAATAAGTTATGTATGCACATAGGTACTGTTACTGCTTATACTTTAGATGAAAAGCACTTCTTGGTTGGATTTCACCAATGGAATCCAATTGTCCAGCCATATAGAAGGGGCTCAAAGTAGTATGACCTTCCTTGTAAATTCACTGTGACTCAGAGCCTATCCCTTGTCTGTGCAGATTCAGGGCTTGGATGCTGAATCATGCTATAGAAGTCAACAAGATTGTAATTAAAAAGTCAAAATGCCCACCAATTAACTGAAAATTAGAAATAAAGTGGCAACTAGACCAGATACTTATTTGAACATGATCAGTAAATTCTCCCCCTGTAGACAATATCTGTACAGGAGACCAAATGATGCCATCACCTGATGAACATGAAGTCAGATCAGAGTGAGTGCATTGTGTGTCTTAGTCTGATACATCAGTTTCAGCAACAGAAATGGAAACACCAGAACTTGGGCCTGGGTCGGGAAATTGTCTCTAAAATGGTTTTGGGGGTCATGTTCCATAATTTTTCCTTCTTTTTTCTAGGCTTTGTGCTAATCTATATCTGCCTCCTTTTTCACGGACATTCTGTATATATGCTAGGACTTCTAATCTAGTTGGTAAATTTCCCCTAGCCTGGGAGTCATCTATTACACATATTGTGAAAACTTTCACGTATTTAAGAAGACATCAAGCTTAGTACAATGGCCAACTATGTACCCACCACTTAGTTTGAGAAATAAAACTAAGATAGTCACAGCCCCCTGTCCTGTGTGCACACTGTCTGATGCATTCCCCTCCTTCCTTCCTTCCCTCTCTCCCAGAGGTAAAACATCATCCCGAATCTGGTGTTATCATTTTCTTTCATTTCTGTGTATTTTTACTACTTAGGTATGTGTTTCTAAACAACATATAGTGCAGTGTCATGTGTTTTTAAATTTTACATAAATATTCTATGTGCACTTTTGGCAGCTTTCCTTTTTCTCAATATCAGTATATTTGTAATATATATCCATATTAATACATGTGGCTCTAGCTTATTCATTTTCATTGCTGTGCAGTATTCCAGTATAGGAATAAAATGAGATATTTTTATTTCCAAAGAAAAAGAGAGCCAGACGCTTATTAAAGGTAGCAAGACAGATATTTTATTCATACTGCTGCTGTAGGGGAGAGAGACTCCAGTATAAATCCCAGCTCAACTCCAACTAAGAGGAAGATGACTGAGGTTTTTAAGGGGAAAACAGATGAAGAAGAAAAAAGGATTATTGGGAAGTACAAAAGGGGAACAAAAAAAGGACTAAGAGGGGTATGTGAAAATGGAAAATTATAGAAGGGGAATTAGGTGGGGAACTGCTGAAAATGGTTTGGCAAGATGGGTTGAACAATATACATTTTGCAGTTTGGCATTATTGCATTTTCTTTCTATGGGATGGAGTCTTGCTCTGTCACCCAGGCTGGAGTGCAGTGGTGCGACCTCGGCTCACTGTAACCTCCGCCTCCCGAGTTCAAGCTATTCTGCCTCAGCCTCCCGAGTAGCTGGGATTACAAGTGTGTGCCACCACACCTGGCTAATTTTTTATATTTTTAGTAGAGACGGGGTTTCACCATGTTAGCCAGGATGGTCTCTGTCTCCTGACCTCATGATCCACTTGCCTTGGCCTCCCAAAGTGCTGGGATTACAGGCTGGAGCCAAGCCACCATGCCAGACCATTGCATTTTCTTTAGCAAAGACTTAGCTTGGGAGCTGGGGCTGCCTTTAGAAGATGGCCCAGTGTGGTGAAAGCAGGCACTCTTAGCACAGTGTTTAGGCAAGGGCTCTCTGCCTCGTAAGAGTTCACAGCTGACAGTATTCACTGTCCTGTTGTAGGACATTTAGGATGTTACTCATTTATTCATCTTTATAAACACTGCTGTTGTAAACATTCTCACACAAATCTTGTTTACACATCTGGGATTTTCTCTAGGATATGAACCTAGCAGTGTTATTGCTCTATAAAAGAATATGCATCCCTTCGACAGACATTTTCAAGTGGACATTGTCAAATAATTTTTCAAAGTATAAGTAATAAAGTACAAACCCACCAGTGGCAATATGCATGCCAACTCTTCCACATTCCAGACAAAATGGATCTTGTCAGATGTTAACATTTTTTTTTTCCTGGGTAATATGTAGATTTATTTATTTTTCTTTTTTTCTTTTTAAATTTTTATTATTATTATACTTTAAGTTTTAAGGTACATGTGCACAATGTGCAGGTTTATTACATAGGTATCCATGTGCCATGTTGGTTTGCTGCACCCATTAACTCGTCATTTGGCATTAGGTATATCTCCTAATGCTGTCCCTGCCCCCTCCCCCCACCCCACCACAGTCCCCGGAGTGTGATGTTCCCCTTCCTGTGTCCATGAGTTCTCATTGTTCAATTCCCACCTATGAGTGAGAACATGCGGTGTTTGGTTTTTTTGTCCTTGCGATAGTTTACTGAGAATGATGGTTTCCAGTTTCATTCATGTCCCTACAAAGGACATGAACTCATCATTTTTTATAGCTGCATAGTATTCCATGGTGTATATGTGCCACATTTTCTTAATCCATTCTATCGTTGATGGACATTTGGGTTCATTCCAAGTCTTTGCTATTGTGAATAGTGCCGCAACAAACATACGTGTGCATGTGTCTTTATAGCAGCATGATTTATAATCCTTTGGGTATATACCCAGTAATGGGATGGCTGGGTCAAATGGTATTTCTATTTCTAGATCCCTGAGGAATCACCACACTGACTTCCACAATGGTTGAACTAGTTTACAGTCCCACCAACAGTGTAAAAGTGTTCCTATTTCTCCACATCCTCTCCAGCACCTGTTGTTTCTTTACCTTTTAATGATGGCCATTCTAACTGGTGTGAGATGGTATCTCATTGTGGTTTTGATTTGCATTTCTCTGATGGCCAGTGATGATGAGCATTTTTTCATGTGTTTTTTGGCTGCATAAATGTCTTCTTTTGAGAAGTGTCTGTTCATGTCCTTTGCCCACTTTTTGATGGGGTTGTTTGTTTTGTTCTTGTAAATTTGTTTGAGTTCATTGTAGATTCTGGATATTAGCCCTTTGTCAGATGAGTAGGTTGCAAAAATTTTCTCCCATTTTGTAGGTTGCCTGTTCACTCTGATGGTAGTTTCTTTTGCTGTGCAGAAGCTCTTTAGTTTAATGAGATCCCATTTGTCAATTTTGGCTTTTGTTGCCATTGCTTTTGTTGTTTTAGACATGAAGTCCTTGCCCATGCCTATGTCCTGAATGGTATGGCCTAGGTTTTCTTCTAGAATTTTTATGGTTTTAGGTCTAACATGTAAGTCTTTAATCCATCTTGAATCAATTTTTGTATAAGGTGTAAGGAAGGGATCCAGTTTCAGCTTTCTACATATGGCTAGCCAGTTTTCCCAGCACCATTTATTAAATAGGGAATCCTTTCCCCATTGCTTGTTTTTGTCAGGTTTGTCAAAGATTAGATAGTTGTAGATATGCAGCATTATTTCTGAGGGCTCTGTTCTGATCCATTGATCTATGTCTCTGTTGTGGTACCAGTACCATGCTGTTTTGGTTACTGTAGCCTTGTAGTATAGTTTGAAGTCAGGTAGCGTGATGCCTCCAGCTTTGTTCTTTTGGCTTAGGATTGACTTGGCCATGCGGGCTCTTTTTTGATTCCATATGAACTTTAAAGTAGTTTTTTCCAATTCTGTGAAGAAAGTCATTTGTACCTTGATGGGGATGGCATTGAATCTATAAATTACCTTGGGCAGTATGGCCATTTTCACGATATTGATTCTTCCTACCCATGAGCATGGAATGTTCTTCCATTTGTTTGTATCCTCTTTTATTTCACTGAGCAGTGGTTTGTAGTTCTCCTTGAAGAGGTCCTTCACATCCCTTGTAAGTTGGATTCCTAGGTATTTTCTTCTCTTTGAAGCAATTGTGAATGGGAGTTCACTCATGATTTGGCTCTCTGTTTGTCTGTGATTGGTGTACAAGAATGCTTGTGATTTTTGCACATTGATTTTGTATCCTGAGACTTTGCTGAAGTTGCTTATCAGCTTAAGGAGATATTGGGCTGAGACGATGGGGTTTTCTCGATATACAATCATATCATCTGCAAACAGGGACAATTTGACTTCCTCTTTTCCTAATTGAATACCCTTTATTTCCTTCTCCTGCCTGATTGCCCTGGCCAGAACTTCCAACACTATTTTGAATAGGAGTGGTGAGAGAGGGCATCCCTGTCTTGTGCCAGTTTTCAAAGGGAATGCTTCCAGTTTTTGCCCATTCAGTATGATATTGGCTGTGGGTTTGTCATAGATAGCTCTTATTATTTTGAGATACGTCCCATCAATACCTAATTTATTGAGAGTTTTTAGCATGAAGGTTGTTGAATTTTGTCAAAGGCCTTTTCTGCATCTATTGAGACAATCATGTGGTTTTTGTCTTTGGTTCTGTTTATATGCTGGATTACATTTATTGATTTGTGTATGTTGAACCAGCCTTGCATCCCAGGGATGAAGCCCACTTGATCATGGTGTATAAGCTTTTTGATGTGCTGCTGGATTTGGTTTGCCAGTATTTTATGGAGGATTTTTGCATCAATGTTCATCAAGGATATTGGTCTGAAATTCTCTTTTTTGGTTATGTCTCTGCCAGGCTTTGGTATCAGGACGATGCTGGCCTCATAAAATGTGTTAGGGAGGATTCCCTCTTTTTCTATCGATTGGAATAGTTTCAGAAGGAATGGTACCAGTTCCTCCTTGTACCTCTGGTAGAATTTGGCTGTGAATCCATCAGGTCCTGGACTCTTTTTGGTTGGTAAGCTATTGATTATTGCCACAATTTCAGAACCTGTTATTGGTCTATTCAGAGATTCAACTTCTTCCTGGTTTAGTCTTGGGAGGGTGTATTTGTCGAGGAATTTATCCATTTCTTCTAGATTTTCTAGTTTATTTGCATAGAGGTGTTTGTAGTATTCTCTGATGGTAGATTGTATTTCTTTGGGATCGGTGGTGATATTCCCTTTATCATTTTTTATTGCATCTATTTGACTCTTCTCTCTTTTCTTCTTTATTAGTCTTGCAGCAGTCTATCAATTTTGTTGATCTTTTCAAAAAAACCATTTTTGCTGTTGCCAAATGTGTGTGAAATGTACCTTATTACGTTTTAGTGTCTGAAATGTACCTTACTAATTTTTCAGTGTCTGAAATGTACCTTATTACTTTTCCCTGATTATTAATGAGGTTGGCCATCTTTCCATATGGCCATTAGGGTTTGTATATATGATAACCTGTCCATACTTTTTGTGCATTTTTTGGCACGTGGTTTATCTGTTCCTTACTGATGTTTAAGAATGTTTCAGATATCTGGCTGGGCGTGGTGGCTCCGTCTGTAATCCCAGCACTTTGGGAGGCTGAGGCCGCAGATCATGAGGTCAGGAGATTGAGACCATCCTGGCTAACACGGTGAAGCCCTGTCTCTACTAAAAATACAGAAAAATTAGCTGGTTCTGGTGGCAGGTGCCTGTAGTCCCAGCTACTCGGGAGGCTGAGGCAGGAGAATGGTGTGAACCCGGGAGGCAGAACTTGCGGTGAGCTGAGATTGCGCCACTGCACTCCAGCCTGGGCGACAGAGCAAGACTCTGTCTCAAAAAAAAAAAAAAAAAAAAAAAATGTTTCAGATATCCTCCATTCTAATCCCCTATTGGTTATATGAGTTGCAAATATCTTTTCTCGGTCTGAAGCTTTTCTTTTAATTTTTAAATGATATGTCTTGATAAATGGAAGATTTATTGTTTGTTGGCCATAATGTCTTTTTTGCCATTTTCCTATTGAGTTATTTGCCTCTTCCTTATTAGTTCAAACAGGTTATTTAAATATTCTGGATTCTATTCCAATATGTAACTTGTCTTTTCATTCTCTTTACCCTTTCTTTGAAGAAAGATTTTTGATTTTACTCTGAGTTTATCTAGCATTTCCTTTATTGTTTGTGATTTTTATACCTTGTTTTAAAAATCTTCCCCAAATCTCAATGACAGAGAGATATTCTTTTACATTTTCCTCTAAAAATTGTAAATTTTTGTCTTTCACAGTTACCTTAATCATAATTGTTGTGTTTCATGAGAAAAAGGAATGGTTTTTGTTTTGTTTTGTTTATCCGGATGGCTATGCAGTTGTGCCAACACAGCTTATTTAATAGGCCATAATGTCACTACCCAACTACAGTGCCACCTCAGTGACCCAATGTTACTCTGGATTTCTTCTGGGCTCTCAATTCTGTGCTACTGGTCTATCTATCACTGCGCCATACAATAGTGTCCCAACAAATCCGATGTTGAGAACTTTACACTTCTCCTTCAAGAGTTATTTTAGCAATTCTTGGCCCTCTACGCTTTCAAATAAATTTTAGAATCAGTCTTTCAGCCTTCATTAAAAAGCATATTGGGATTTAGATTGGAATAACATTGGGTCTATAAATAAATTTGGGAAAAAATGATATCTTCACAACATTGCATTTTTTTGTTATTCACAAACATAGTACTTTTCTCCATTTATTTAGATCAACTTTAATGTTTTTCAGCAGAGTTTTGCACATCTTTGCTAGATTTACATGAAGGCACCATTTATTTATTTCTAAATGTTAACTATTTTAAATTGCACCCTGTTACTGTCGTGTAAAAATGAAATCACTTTTGCATACTGATTTTTATGTATGGCATCCTTATAAACTCTAATTCTAATATTTCTGTAATTTCTTTGGAATTTTTGAAATACATTATATTATATAGGTAATTATAATTCTTTTTCAATTTATTCTTTATTTGCCTGATAAGGAAGCCAGAGACATGCCAAATAAAAGCAATAATAATAGGCATCCCTCTCTTGCTATTGATTTGAATGCTTATGCATTTAATATTTATATATGACATTTGTGGTAGGGTTTTGGACAGTTTTTTGCTCTTGTTAAGCAAGATTTTTTTAGACTCAGTTTCCTGGGAGGTTTTTTGTTTGTTTGGTTGTTTTTTAATAAATAAATGTTGACTTTTCTCTATTGCATTTCTTCATCTATTGAGATCTTTAATGTACTCAAATTATTTATGCCTCTGGAATGCAAACTTGTCAAGATGTTTTAAATATATTTTAGTAATGGTTTTACTAATGTTTTGTTTGGAGTTTTTTATACCTATATTCTTGAGTAGCTTTGAGTATTTTCCAATCTTAAACCATTGTTGTCATCTGTTTTTGTTATCAAGATTATCATAACCTCATAAAATGAATTGAGAATTTTCTTTTTCTATTCTCTGACTGAAAAGTCATGTTCCAGTCCTCTTAAGATTCACCCATTCTCTTGATTTTGTGTGTGTGTGTGCATGTGTGCACTGATTTTCTTTATACAAATATAAGTAAATACAAATATATGTATATTCTTTTTCCTCCACCCCTGCCATCCGTACGCAAAAGGCAGCATACATTATACATTGTTCTGCACTATGCTTTTCTTACATTTTTTTTTTTTTTGAGATGGAGTCTCACTCTGTCGCCAGGCTGGAGTGCGGTGGCATGATATCTGCTCACTGCAACCTCCGACTCCCTGGTTCAAGCGATTCTCTTGCCTCAGCCTCCTGAGTAGCTGGGATTATAGGCACATGCCACCAGGCCCAGTTCATTTTTGTATTTTTAGCAGAGACAGGGTTTCCCCATGTTGGCCAGGATGGTCTTGATCTCCTGACCTCGTGATCCACCCGCCTCAGCCTCCCAAAGTGTTGGGATTACAGGTGTGAGCCACCGCACCCGGATGCTTTTCTTACATTTTTAACAGATATCCTAGAGACCTTTTTACATCAGTCTATAGAGCTTATATTTATTCTTCTTTGTAGTTTTGTAATATTCCATGTGGCAGTTATAGCAAAATTCATTTAAGCAGATTTCTATTGTCAAACTTTTGCTATTAGAAATAATGCTGCCTGTATGCTGGTAAAATATGATTTAATATATATCCTGCTGTACCTATAGAATGGATTCTTAAAAATGAGAGTGCTATGTCGAAGAATAAAACATTTATAATTTTTGTAAGTATGCCAAATTGCCCTTCAGAGTATGTGCTATACTAACTCCATACCCATAGTGTAGGAGCATGCCTGTTCTCTGCAGCAAAGTTTTACACTGAGACCATTTTTAATGGTTGTAGAATCTTTTCATTTTTCTGTTTCTTCTTGAGTTTGTTTTGGTAGTTTATACCTTTCTGGGAATTTATCTATGTCATCTAAATGTTCACCCATTTTTGCATGAAGTTAATATTCTTATTTTCTTTTTTAAATTTTGCAGTACTTGCAGATATGGCCCCATTTCTCATCCTTAATATTGTCTACTTGTGACTTCTCTCTACTCTTGATCCATCTATCTAGATGGGATTTCTCAGCCTTGACATTTTGGGTCAGAGGCTTCTTTCTTGTAGGGGGCTCTCATGTGCATTGTAGGATGTTTAGCAGCATTTCTGGCTTCTATTTACTAGATGCCACTAGCATCCCCACCACAGATTGTGCCTGTATACACAAAATGTCTCCAGACATTACCAAATATCTCCTAGGAAAGAGGAACAGGGCATTGGGGGGCAAAATTGCCCTCCGTTGCAAATTACTATTCTAGACGTTTGGCAGTATGATCAGTGTTTTTAAAGAATTAATTTGAGTTTTGTTAATTCTGTTTCTTCTTTTTTCTTTTTCTATTTAATTGTTGCTCTTTATCTGTTTTTGGTGTTTGTTTGTTTTTGTTGTTGTTGTTGTTACAGGGTCTCACTCTGTCGTCCAGGCTGGAATGCAGTGGCGGATCACAGCTTGCTGCAGCCTCGACCTCCCAGGCTCAAGTGGTCCTCCCACCTCAGGTTCCCAGATAGCTGGGACCATAGGTGTGTGCCGCAATGCCTGGCTAATTTTTTTATTTTTTCGAGACCTCATTCCAGCCTGCTGCCCAGGCTAGAGTGAGGTGGCACAGTCTTGGCTCACTGCAACCTCCACCTCGTGTGTTCAAGTGATTCTCATGCCTCAGCCTCCTGAGTAGCTGGGATTACAGGTGCCTGCCACTGCGCCCACCTAACTTTTATATTTTTTGTAGAGACGGGGTTTCACCATGTTGGCCAGGCTGGTCTCAAACTCCTTACCTCAGGTGATCTGCCTGCCTTGGTCTCCCAAAGTGCTGGGATTACAGGTGTGGGCCACTGTGCCCGGCCTGCCGGTTAATTTTTTTTTTTTTTTTTTTTGAGACAGAGTCTTGCTCTGTCACCCAGGCTGGAGTGCAGTGGCCCGATCTCGGCTCACTGCAAGCTCTGCCTCCTGGGTTCATGCCATTCTCCTGCCGCAGCCTCCCGAGTAGCTGGGACTACAGGCGCCTGCCACCATGCCCGGCTAATTCTTATGTATTTTTAGTAGAGACAGGGTTTCACCATGTTAGCCAGGATGGTCTCGATCTCCTGACCTCGTGATCCGCCCACCACAGCCTCCCAAAGTGCTAGGATTACAGGCATGAGCCACTGCGCCCGGCCCTGCCTGGCTAATTTTTTAAAAACTTTTGTAGAAGTGGGATCTCACTCTGTTGCCTAGGCTGCTCTCAAACTCCTAGACTCCTGATCCTCCCGCCTCAGCCTCCCAAAGTGTTGGGATTACAGGTGTAAGCCACCAAACCCAGCCAGTTTTTCTTTTTCTAATTTGGCTTATTGATGTTTATTTCCTAACTTTTTATGATTGATATTCAATAAATCAATGTTCACCTTTGGTTTCCTAATGTATGCACTTAAGGCTACATATTTTCCTCTAAGTACCACTTAACTATAATCTACAAGTAAGTGGTATTTTAGTTTCGTTTTAAATTTCAGCTTTAAGTTTTTTTTACTCATGGGTATTTAAGAGTGTTTATTTATTTATTTATTTATTTATTTATTTATTTATTTATTTTTGAGACGGAGTCTCGCTCTGTGGCCCAGGCTGGAGTGCAGTGGCGCGATCTCGGCTCACTGCAAGCTCCTCCTCCCAGGTTCACGCCATTCTCCTGCCTCAGCCTCCAGAGTAGCTAGGACCAAAGGCGCCCACCATCACGCCCAGCTAATTTTTTTTTTTGTTTTGTATTTTTAGTAGAGACGGGGTTTCACCGTGTTAGCCAGGATGGTCTCGATCTCCTGACCTCATGATCCGCCCGCCTCGGCCTCCCAAAGTGCTGGGATTACAGGCATGAGCCACTGTGCCCAGCCAGAGTGTATTTTTATAATTCCCAAATATATGGGTTTTTACTTACCTTTTAGAAACTG
Source organism: Nomascus leucogenys (assembly GCF_006542625.1). Classification (NCBI taxonomy): domain Eukaryota; kingdom Metazoa; phylum Chordata; class Mammalia; order Primates; family Hylobatidae; genus Nomascus; species Nomascus leucogenys. The sequence continues at coordinate 12,427,241 of NC_044401.1, forward strand.
ATTTCTAATTTAATGTAATTGTAAAGGAACATGTTTGCTTAATTCTGATTCTTTGATGTATAGTGAGACTTAGTTATGGCTTACAACATAGTCGATAATATTCATAAATGTTCCATATAGTCTTGAAAATAATGTCCAGTTACTTAATATAGTCTTCTGTATAAGTCCATTATCTCAGTTCTTCTCAAACTTTTTTGTGTCATGTCATGCTAAAGTAAATGAATGAAGCTGCCTGACGTCAGATGAGACTGACCTGTAAGGCTGAAGACATCCAGACCACTTTTAGCTATCCTTATGATGAAGAAAATGAAGATCTGAATCAACTTCTAACCCTTTTACAGTATCACAGTTTGCCAGAGCCCAGCACAGCAACTTATAAGTTTTACATTGTGTCAATATTATTAACTGTGTTTTTCAAATCTTCCAAACTTTTATCAATTTCTTTGTTTATTAATCTATTAATTATAAAGTTGTGTTGGAGTCTTGTTATTCTTATGGTTTCTCTTTGTAGTTCTGTAAATTTCAGATTTATATCTGGTATTAGGTGCATATAATCAGGATTGTTATATATTCTTAATAAATGTTAACTTTATTAATGGTAATGACCCTCTTTATCTCTAGTATTGCTTTTGTTTACATATCAATTTTGGCTGATAATATAGCCACAACAGTTTTCTTTTAGGTTATTTGGTTAGCATATTTTTCTTCACTTTTTATTTTCAACTTTTGTATCCTATGTTTTAGGTGTATTGCTTCTAGTTAGCATATAGGTGGATCTTTTTCTCCATTTTCAAAATATTTGTTTTTTAAATTGAGAGCTTAGTCTAGTAACGTTGGCTGAGACTGTTGATATATTTGGAATAATTTCTACCATCTTATTTTGTATCTTCAATTTTTGTCACTTTTCTCTTTGTTTCCCTTTCTTCTTTTGGGAGAAATTGCAGTTTTTTGCTTTTGCTTATTTGGGGGGTTTTCTCCCTCTCTTTCTTTCTCCCACTTAATTTAGAAGTTTTACATTCTGTTTCTTTCAATAATAATCTAACAAATTTAACAATCACATTTAAATTAGTGCAAAGACAGTAAATATCTTTTTTTTTTTTTTTCTTGAGATGGAGTCTTGCTCTGTTGCCCAAGCTGGAGTGCAGTGGCAGAGTCTTGGTTCACTGCAACCTCTGCCTCCTGGGTTCAAGCAATTCTCCTGCCTCAGCCTCCTAAGTATCTGGGACTACAGGCACCTGCCACCAAGCCTAGGTAATTTTTTTATTTTTAGTAGAGATGGGGTTTCACTACATTGGCCAGGCTGGTCTTGAACTTCTGACCTCATGATCTGCCCACCTCGGCCTCCCAAAGTGCCGAGATTAAAGGCATAAGCCACCACGCCCGGCCGATAGTAAGCATCTTTATACTCATTTTGAACAATATAAAATATTTTAAATACTTTGATTATCTCCTCCAGATAAATATGTTATTTTGGTCTAAGTTTTTTTAATCCAAAAATTGAAAATTTTTATAGTGTAATTTAATGATTTCTTTTTCCAATTTATGTCTAAGTTTAACATTTTCTTTACTATATTTCTTATTGCAACTCAGACTTTCTGAAATCAGTTTTCTTCTTTCTGAAATCTCTTCATAGAAGTTCTTTCAAATAGTTCTATTTGTTGTAAATTCTGTCATTTTTTATTTTTCTGAAAATGTCCAACAATTTTTGGAAAATATTTCAGTTGGTGCAAAAGTAATTGGGGTTTTTGACATTCCTTTTAATGGCAAAACTGCAATTACTTTTGCACCAACCTAATAGTTTAGCTGGATGGACAATTCTAACTTGAGGGGTATTTTATCTCAGCATTTTAAGGATTTTACTCTGTATTATCCATTTTCGTGCTGCTGATAAAGACATACCTAAGACTGGGCAATTTACAAAAGAAAGAGGTTTAATTAAACTTATAGTTCCACGTGTCTGGGGAAGCCTCACAATCATGGCAGAAGTCAAGGAGGAGTAAGTCACATCTCACGTGCATGGCACCAGGCAGAGAGAAGCGCTTGTGTAGGGAAATTCCCCTTTTTATAACTTTCAGATCTCATGAGACTTATTCACTATCACAAGAACAGCACAGGAAAGACCTGCCCCCATGATTCAGATTCAATTACCTCCCACTGGGTCCCTCCAACAACACGTGGAAATTCAAGATGAGATTTGGGTGGGAACACAGCCAAAGCATATCAAATTCCATTATCTTTCTGGCTTGTGTTGCTGCATTTGAGGAGTCAACTGTCAGAATAATAACTTCTTTATAATGACCTTTTTTCTCTGGCTACTTTAAGGTCATCTCTTAGTCTTTGGTGTTCTGCAAATTCAGTATAAAGCATCTAGATATGGATTCATTGCACTTCCTAAATCTGCTTATTGATTTAATATCATTTCTGGAAAATTTTCAGGTATTTCAAATATTGCAAATTTTTCATCATTTTTATTCTCTTCAAGAACGTCAATTACCTCTACATAAAGCTTCTTACTCTCTGTTTCAAGTATCTTAACATTTTTCATGTTTGTCATCTCCTTATGCTTCATACTGAGTCATTTCTTCAGTTACTATCAATCACTAGCTATTTTAACTTATTTAACATCAAATGTTTTATATATTTCAAATAGCAAATATCTATATTAGTTTTCTAAAAGTTCTTTTTTTCAAACTTGATTGGTCAATTTTGTTAATATGTTTTCTTCTCTTCGTCTTTCCAATGCCCTAATTTATTATTTTAAAATGTAAAGAGTTATATTATAACATGTACATAATTCCAATATTTTGGAGGGTCTGGTGAGAATTTTGTTTGTTTGTTTGTTTTTTGAAATGGAGTCTCGCTCTGTTGCCCAGGCTGGAGTGCAGTGGCGCTATCTCGGCTCACTGAAAGCTCCGCCTCCCAGGTTCATGCCATTCTCCTGCCTCAGCCTCTGGAGTAGCTGGGACTACAGGTGCCTGCCACCACACCCGGCTAATTTTTTTATTTTATTTTATTTTTATTTTTATTATTATACTTTAGGTTTTAGGGTACATGTGCACAATGTGCAGGTTTGTTACATATGTATCCATGTGCCATGTTGATTTCCTGCACCCATTAACTCGTCATTTAGCATTAGGTATATCTCCTAATGCTGTCCCTCCCCCCTCCCCCAACCCCACAACAGTCCCCGGAGTGTGATGTTCCCCTTCCTGTGTCCATGAGTTCTCATTGTTCAATTCCCACCTATGGGTGAGAACATGTGGTGTTTGGTTTTTTGTCCTTGCGATAGTTTACTGAGAATGATGGGTTCCAGTTTCATCCATGTCCCTACAAAGGACATGAACTCATCATTTTTTATGGCTGCATAGTATTCCATGGTGTATATGTGCCACATTTTCTTAATCCAGTCTATTGTTGTTGGACATTTCGGTTGGTTCCAAGTCTTTACTATTGTGAATAGTGCCACAATAAACACACGTGTGCATGTGTCTTTATAGCAGCATGATTTATAGTCCTTTGGGTATATACCCAGTAATGGGATGGCTGGGTCAAATGGTATTTCTAGTTCTAGATCCCTGAGGAATCACCACACTGACTTCCACAATGGTTGAACTAGTTTACAGTCCCACCAACAGTGTCAAAGTGTTCCTATTTCTCCACATCCTCTCCAGCACCTGTTGTTTCCTGATTTTTTAATGATGGCCATTCTAACTGGTGTGAGATGGTATCTCATTGTGGTTTTGATTTGCATTTCTCTGATGGCCACTGATGATGAGCATTTCTTCATGTGTTTTTTGGCTGCATAAATGTCTTGTTTTGAGAAGTGTCTGTTCACGTCCTTTGCCCACTTTTTGATGGAGTTGTTTGTTTTTTTCTTGTAAATTTGTTTGAGTTCATTGTAGATTCTGGATATTAGCCCGGCTAATTTTTTTGTGTTTCTAGTAGAGACGTGGTTTCACCATGTTAGCCAGGATGGTCTCGATCTCCTGACCTCGTGATCCACCCGCCTTGGCCTCCCAAAGTGCTGGGATTACAGGCGTGAAGCACCGTGCCCAGCCGAGAATTTTTAACACAGATAAATGAAATAAAGCCCTAATTCAGATGTTTATAATTCATCTGAGATTCAAAAATGGCTCTGACACATTGTTAAAGTGCTAAGTAGAGGACCCGGTCATGTGATTTTGGAATATATAGTAAGGACAAGGAATGTACATAATGCCATTGAAGGGGCAGGTCAAAGGAGGCTTAAGGAAGGTTGTGATGCTTAAGTTAAATCTCAAGGATGGGGAAGATTATCTTAGGCAGGGAAAGTTAAATCACAGAGCCTTGAAAATGCATGGTATGCTTAGGAAGCAGTAGTCAAGTGTGGTTGGTATATAGAAGATACTTTGAATAAATACAATTTGAAAGATGTTTGGGGACTGGGCAAAGAAGACATAAGATGCTGGTTAAGTAGTTTTGATAGAGATGAGACAGCCAAGGGTCCCCGGCGACACCTCGCCTTCAAGCCTAAAACGGCCTGAAGGCTGAAAAACCAGACTGCTAGTCCCAGATGAAGCTGCCCTCTCCTGACTGAATAATGCCCACCTGCACACTTGGGAGGACAGGGTGGAGCCTCGGGAAGTTCGTGCCATTGGCACGGGGAGGAGCCTGGCCTCTTCAGTTCCTGGTTGGTGACCTGGAATTCAATCTGTGAGGTGGGAAACCTGCTAGCAGGACTCTCTCTCACTTTGCTGAGAGTTATTTTTCCTTTTTCCTTTTCACCCAATAATTTCTACTCCTTACCCTTCTATGTGTCCGTGAGCCTAATCTTTCCTGGTCATGTGACAAGAACCCGGTTTTAGCTGAACTAAGGAGAAAGTTCTGCAACAGTTTGGCCTTTCACATCTAAATAAATGCTTATGAAATGGTGATCAAGGGTCATATTACATAAGAATCACCAGGCTGTTAATGCGTAGATTTCTGGGCTCCAATAGAAAATTTATGAATCAGAATCACTGAAGTATGTGACTCACATATGTATGCTTTATAAAATCCCCTGGTGATTTTTTACTTCTCATTGAAGTTTGAGAACAATCGGTCTAAGCAATGAAAATCAATAAGGGTTTTTTAAAAGAGGAGGGAAATAATTTGAGCTATGTCTTAGACACACTCAGTAAGCAGAAGGCTTGGGGAAGAGAGATAAATTACAAGGCTATTGTAGTAAGTCAGGTGAAAGATGCCATGAGCCTGGATGAGAGAAAAAGAAACGGGATATGGTAATAAAATCCACAGGACTTTGTCCCTTAATTGGGTAAGAGGCAAGGGTGAGGGCTGAGGAAACTGCCCCAGGTGGTTTTGGTTGTATTCTCCCATCTCTCTGCTCAGTCTCTTGGTTCTGACTTCATCCTCTGAGTAGTAACAAGATGACTGCAGCAGTTCTGGGTGTCATATCAGATGCATAAGTGCTCAGATAGACGATGAGAAACCATTTCTTCCTGTGGCTCTATTACAATACCCTTGAACTAATTATGCCCCACCTTGATTTCCTTTTCTCACCTGGGGAACGGCTCGATTTCCTGTGAGGCACGTGGCTGAATGAGGGTGGGGAAAGTGCATACACAAAACCGGGGACTGTTGTTGATAGCCTCGAACACCGACTGGGTGCTGGGTTGGCCATTACACTGGAATAGTAACTAGCACATAGTGGGCTTACACAAATTTTTGTAGGAAGAATGCCTTACAGGGTCATTTTGAAAATAACAGCTCCTTGCATTTTGCCTACTTCTACATTTTACTACCTCAGTTGCCCCTTCTTATAATAGCTTGTTAGGTAGATTTAAATAGATATTATTCCCCATAAATTAGCTACACTCTTCATCTCTTTGTTAAAAAAAAAAAGTTGCAGTCATAGGCTTTAACTTTTCCATTATGCCTGTCAGAAAAAAAGAAAGTGCCAGTGATTTTTTTTTTTTTTGTATGACCTAGTAATCTTTCAAGCATTTTATATTGTTTAAAAGCACTGAGGTGGCCGGGTATGGTGACTCACACTTGTAATCCCAGCAGTTTGGGAGGCTGAGGTGGGTGGATCATTTGAGGTCAGGAGTTCGAGACCAGCCTGACCAACATGGTGAAACCCCATCTCTACTAAAAATACAAAAAAATTTAACAGGGCGTGGTGGAGTGTGGCTGTAGCCCCAGCTACTTGGGAGGCTGAGGCAGGAGAATCGCTTGAACCTGGGAGTTGGAGGTTGCAGTGAGCTGAGATTGTGCCACTGCACCCCAGCCTGGGTGACAGAGCGATACTCCATCTCAAAAACAAACAAACAAACAAGCACTGAGGTGTCAATTACAATAATATTACAAGGGCAAGTAAGATAACCAATCAGAATTGCAGGTTTCTTCTGGTTATTATCACAGGGCATTGCAACAAACTTTAAAGTCTTCAAAGTCTTAGAAGAATCTCTTCTAACCATACTTCCAAGGACAAATTTATATTAACAGAGAATAGAAGAAGTGGGCAACAGTTATGAGTATTCACACAAGTCTCCTTGTTGCACAGAAACAAGATTGATATTCTTGTGAATGTTCTTAATTTAATACCTTATCACATCAGACTGTTTGAATTTATTTTATGATGCAGAAAGCTCTATCTTGTAACTTCAGGAGAGAGGGGACATCTCGTCATCTTTTTTAGCCACCTGTTGTTAATTGTGAAGACTTGCATTTTTTAAGGCCAGGCTTAGGAACTTCATTACTTAGCATAAGAAGTGAAAAGCAGGCCTAAGACTTTATTTTTATTTGCAGAAATGGAATAAAGGATGAATAGGATTTTACTTAGTGAGAGAAGGAGTGTGTGGCATTAATCTACCACATTCTGATTTTGCTAATGAGGAATATGCTAATGTCACAAGAGTGACAAAATTGACAAGAAGATGTCAACAAGCACAAGAAAAGGTAATTCTTTCTTAAGGTAATCAAAGGTTTAGAAACTTAGAGAGCAGGGGACACTGCAGCACTTCTGTCCAGAGAAACAAGTTTCCCTGCTCTCCTAAATCCCCTGCAACAAGAGGCTGCTGCTCCTGCCTCCCAGTTAGAATCTGACTGTTCCACTTCTTTGTTCTTTTTCCCTAACCAGCATTCAGCATTGAACTCTGCAGACGGCTTTATTTGTCTATTGCTGGAACCTTGTCTTCTAAGGCCTGCTGAGGTTGAATAAATTAGATCAGACGATACTAACTTGGTAATTGATACCAAGTTAGTGATAGTAAGTGATATTGCCCTTAACAATTTGATAGTAGGGTTTAGAGAGCAAGATGAAGTGTAAATAGCCAAGGGATTGTTGGTCTTTTAAAAATAGGTTAATATTTATTTAAAATATCTGCATATGTCTTATCCATTTTCTAATTGATCTCAAGTTACAATTTTATTCTTTTGACTATTTCTTCTGAACTTGTGAATATAGTAACCAATAATTGTATACAAATTTAATTTCTCAAAGTTACAGATAAAATATCCTTAATTTTAATGGAGAGGAAACAATTTAATGCATACGTGAGAATTTTTCATATTAATCTTACAGGAAACTGGCTTTTTTATCTCTACAAATATTCTGAGTGGTTTGGAGCAGATTCAGTACATGGAAAAATATTAGGTTGGTGCAAAAGTAATTGTGGTCTTTCCATTACTTTTTTTTTTTTTTTTTTTTTTGAGACGGAGTCTTGCTCTGTTACCCAGGTTGGAGTGCAGTGGTGCAGTCTTAACTCACTGCAACCTCTGCCTCCCAGGTTCAAGTGATTCTCCTTCCTCAGCCTCCTGAGTAGCTGTGATTACAGGTGCGTGTCACCATGCCTGGCTAATTTTTGTATTTTTAGTAGAGACGGGGTTTCACCATGTTGGTCAGGCTGGTCTCGAACTCCTGACCTTGTGATCTGCCTGCCTTGGTCCCCCAAAGTGCTGGGATTATAGGTGTGAGCCACCGTGCCTAGCCTTTCGGTTAGTTTTAATGGCAAAGACCACAATTACTTTTGCACCAACCTAATACCAGTGAATTTCATTCTGCCAACCTCACTTCACCCCAAATGACATCATTTTAGTACTCCTTATTACCTCTTAAAAAGAAGTTAAGTGAAAAATGAAATCAAGATATTTTGGAGTATATTAGTTATATTAGGTCCACCTGTGAATAACAGCAATCTCAAAACAACAATGGCTTAAATAAAACAGAAATTTATCTCTCACATTAAAGAAGGCTGGAGATAGGTGGTCTAAGGCTGGGATGCTGTTCCATGTGTTAGGAATTTAGCTCTTTTTATCCTATTTCTCTGTCATCCTCAGCCCATGCATTCTATCCTATGATCAAATGTTGCTCTTCAGACTTCAGCCACCACATCTTTATTCCAGCTACAGGTAATGAAGAGCCAAAGAAAGGCAACACAAGCTACAGAGGGAACATTGTTCCAGGAGCTGTGCATCTGGTATTAAAGCGAAAAATGTGCCAAAGTTAAACAAGCAAGAGAGACTTTATTCAAGACTATTGCAATAGAGGAGAGAGGTTGAACTCAACTCAGCCTCTGAGTTCAGGGTGAAACAAAGGGCTGGAGAGTTTTTAAGAGCTCGGGTGGGGGTAATGGTAGGCCACCTGTGCTTAATTCTGACTATCTCCATGACAGAAGGTAGGATTTTGCCCTCCCACAGACTGGAGGATAAAGGCATTATCTTCCTTCAGAAATTCCATTTCAAAGAGATGGTTTTCAGGTTTTTGAGAGAGACATTTCTGGGGGTAATCAAATAGGTAAAAGCTTTTTGAGGAGACGTACACATTTGAAAGGGAGCCAAAAAAGAATTTGCAATGATGAGTTTGTTTTGTAAGTAAATAGGAAAACGGACAGGAAGAAGTCTGTCTGAAGTTTAGTCAACTTGAGAAGAAGTTAATGCCGTCTTGATCACCAGTTAAAAGTAAAGATTCTGTACTTAGGAAAAATAGGAGAATGGAAATTGGAGAAAAACTGATTTGCCCCAGTTTGCTTAAGCTTTTTTCTCTCCCAATACTTTGTAGAAAGACTAAAAAGTAGAGTATTTAATTTAAAAATTAATTTTTCGAATGGAAGAATTTTTAGGTACCACTACTGCTTGTGTGGTTAAAATGAAAAAGACAAAATAGAAAAACAAAGGATGTGGGAGACTCTTCCATTGTTCTAATAATTCATCCTGTAAAGTTAACTTGGGTTTGTAAAATAGAGGCATTTTTTTTTTTTTTTTGAGACGGAGTCTCGCTCTGTCGCCCAGGCTGGAGTGCAGTGGCGCAATCTCGGCTCACTGCAAGCTCCGCCTCCCGGGTTCACGCCATTCTCCTGCCTCAGCCTCTCCGAGTAGCTGGGACTACAGGCGCCCGCCACTATGCCCGGCCAATTTTTTTGTATTTTTAGTAGAGACGGGGTTTCACCGTGGTCTTGATCTCCTGAACTCGTGATCCGCCCGCCTTGGCCTCCCAAAGTGCTGGGATTACAAGCGTGAGCCACCGAGCCAGGCCAATAGAGGCATTTTTAACTGACCTCTACCTATGTGAGCCATTTTCCCTTCCTTCTATCAACATACCGAATACTGACCCAGCACAATAAACACCATGGCCAGTAGACTATTCTTATAACCTCCTGAGTCTCTCCCACCAACAAAACTGTGTTTCCCAGGAGTGCATGGCGTTTGTTCCTGCACTTGATTATTCTGGCTGTACTTGTAATTACAGAAGATAATTAATTATTATGTATCCTAATGAAATATGGGTGTGGAGGGAACTTTTCCTATGATAGTTAAGTTCACTGATTCCAAAGAATCAATAAACAGAATTGCTAAAAAAAAATTACTGACAATTTAGGTAAGGGTGAAATAACTCTTGAAGTCTCAGAAGAAAAGCCAAAAATCTTGAGGGATGCTGCAGTTAGATTTCATTAGAAATGATTTTAAATTCTTATTTCACTTAAAAACAAAACTAAAACTAGGACTGTAAACAGTGTTTTATGGATAATGATATTTATACAAGAAAAATGACATGGAACTTCAATCATAGACCTACTCAAGGTAAGGCTTTGGCCCTATATCAAAAGTTAATGACTAAATGTTTATACATTTTAAATTTAAATGTTTATGGTACTTTAAAAATTTATTCCTCACTTGACCCAATTTTTTCAGTTAATTTACCAACTATGTTCTTAATCAATGCAGATGGAAGAAATAAACCTACTTAATTCTCAAGTGTTATGATGGATACTGACATCTTAAAAGACTTGTCCATTGCATCAGAGGTGGCCGAGAACGCTATTGATTGAGATTCTTTTTCCATTCTCTTCCATTTTGGTCTAAATAACAAATGTTTCCCTGATTCCAAATGAGATAACTTTCATCCCCCACAGACAAAATTAGACAAAAGGGGGCACAAAATTCTGTTTTAGCTTCAATATTGGGATTTATTTATTTTTGTTTTTGTAAGTTAGTTTTGGGTTCTGTCTTTTATGGAGAGAATATGAGGTCACTGCAGGAAAAACCTCTTTTTTTATATACAAAACTGAAAAAGAAAAGCTAAGTCACTTTAAAGCAAGTGGCATTAATAAAATACTTTCCTGTAAAAACACTTTAATATGAAAATATTGTGGTAGATGTAAGTCTTAGTGTTTATTGAAAGCAACGTACTGTCATTTAAGGGGATTTATTGTTCGATTTTTCGTAAATTAGAAGGGCTGTTAGTGTGTACAAGCTGCCATAAATCGTCATTATTTTTAAGAATTGTTTTCAATTTGTTTTCGTTAGCCTCTTTTGATTTTAAATAACAGAAATGCAGGCACAGCACTTAAAATAAAGAGATTACTATTATTAAATAGATAGGATGCAGGGATAATTAAGAAATAGGGCCCAAGAGCACTTAAACCCAACTCTAGAAATCAGCTATTCTACAGAGCAAGTTCTATGCTTAGACTACCTATATTCCAACCCTGAGTCTACAGTTTATTTGTGTGACATCAGGCAAGTTACTTTTTATCAGTCTTGGTTTCTTCATCTTTAAGATTAGGACTTAATAGCATCTATCTTTTAGGGTGTTATGTGATTAAATTAAGTATGCAGGTAAGCACTTATCACAGTGTCTTACACTTAGCAAGTTCTCAATAAATATGACTTGTCATTGTCATGATTGTTATATGATTAGTCTGATTGTTTTATGGAGCTTTGAACTCCAGTCTCTGCCATCTTACTCTTAGTTTCTTCCCCTGGTAATTGTACCCTGCTTTTCAAAGCCCCAATTCTATCTATGGTTTTGTTGTTGTTGTTCTGATCACTATCCAGTCTCTTGCATCTAGGTTGGTTCAAAGATGAATCTACTGTCTTCTTCCTATAATGTATTCCAACTAATACATGAGGAAGGAATAACAGGACTAGCATATCATTTTACAAGCTCCTAATGAAACAAATGATCTTGCCAGGCGTCAGCCAGCTGTGGCCTCTAGGCTACATCTGGCCTGCTTGATTTTGTAAAAAAAAAAAAAGTTTTATTGAAACTCAAAAAAAGGAGAATCCACTGTCTTGATTCAGGTACCCACCCTTGATGCAGTCAGCTGTGACTTCCTAGGTAGTAGAAGCTGTGAGTGGGTGCAGAAGAGCCCTTCAGAAGAGGTTAAAGAATGGCAAACAGCATTTAGAAGTGTACCTCTGTTGAATTTATATTCTGTCTTGTTCCTTTCTGTCAATGCTCTGTTTTTCTGTGTTAGTATAAATTGTCTGTTCTGTTAATCAAAGGACAAAACCTCAGAGAAAGATTTAAAGCATATGTCTAAACTAATCACCCTCCTTTTACTCTGCTAGAAATAAGCCATTTAATACCAAAAGGAAATGAGTTATCCCTCCTATTTTTGAGATTTGAGTTCAACTTATTGGACCTTTAAAACATTGTCAGTGAAAATCTCAAGACTTGGAATTCATCTGTTTTCTAGTCATGATTTTTCTTTTTCTTTTCCTCCGTACATATTTTTTTTTCCAGTTGAAATGTTAAGGCTTATAATGTTACAGGCTGAGGATCCATAATCTGAAAATCCAAAATCCAAAATGTTCCAAAATGGAAAACTTTTTGAGTGCTATGACTCCACAAGTGGAAAATTCTACACCTGACATTATGTGATGAATGCACAAAATTATTTACAAATCTTACATAAATGGCCCTCAAGCTATGTGTATATAAATGTAAATGAATTTTCTGTCTAGGCTTAAGTCCCATCCCTAAGATACTTCACTACATATGAATAAATATTCCAAAATCTAAAAATCAGAAACACTTCTGGTTCCAAATACAGGATATTCATACTGTATTCCTTCTGGAGCATAAGCCCTGAAAACTGCCAAAGGTGGTGTATATATAGTCCCTAATAATTACATGATGATCAGTAATTCATAGCTTACTCACATTTCAAATAGTCCTGCTTAGCTTATCGAATTATATTAAATTACACTAAAAATATACTATAGAATTACAGTAAAGTGGTAAGAATGCCTTGGATTTCTGCTTCTGACAAAGATAGAATAACATCCTAGATTTACCCTACTACCTGAACATACTCTGCCAGCTGAAACAACTAAACTCCAGACAAAGTAGATGAAACACTGTTACTTGATACACTGTTTCAAGCAATGAAGGACAACGGTCGGTCCCTGAAAGATGGGAAACAAATGAGGTAAACCTTCCTATCACCCTATCTTATTGCCTGGAGAAAAGTTTCAGGCCTTGGAGCAAGTAGAGGAAACCTAGGTGAAAGTCCATTGATCTCTTGAATTGAGGAGATGGAGCTCCAGGACATGAGAAGTCAAAAAGGCAGAGTACTGGAGAGAAGAGAGCTGCATGGAGAGAAAACTCTGGAGATATGTGAAGAGTCGCCTTCAAGTATTCAGTTAAATACTGGTCAGTGCACACAAGTGACAAAACTACCCGAACTTGGGGAAAAACCTACCTGAAAAGAATAAAGAAAACAGTGCCCATGACTCACACACGGCTGGGAATAGTGTCGATTATCAACAGCCAAAGTGGAAAACCTCATAATTCATGAACAGTGGTACTAAGTACTAACGAGGATCTTTCCTCAGTAATAAACTAAATTTAACTTAGTCTAAAAGCTGCTTTGGCTTAATCTAACAAAATTTAAAAGCAAGATTCTAAATGATCAAATTGTGTTCTAGTAACTTGATAGTTTGTTTTCAGTTACGTAGCTAACTGAAAACTATCAAGTTAGTTTTCAGCTACATAGCTCAAAAACATTTATAAGAATGCAAAAATATGCATCGCCAAACAAAGGAAAGTGTACAGTATTTTCTGCCCAATTAAAAATCATCAGGCATTTAAAGAGGCAGAAAAATATAACCCACAATGAGAAAAATAAATCACTTGAAACTCAGAATGACAGATAATAGAATTAGTAGATTTTAAAAAGCATTAAAACAGTTGTTACAACTGTATCCATGGGTTGAAGATGTTAGATGAGAGATTAAGTATGTTAGAGACATGAAAGATGGGGGACAAAAGACCCAAACTAAATTTATAGAAATAAAAACTAAGTTATCTGAGATTAAAAAGTCCTGTCTAGGATTATGGCAGATTAGATTATTTAGAAAAAAAGATTCATGAACTTGAAGATGTAGCAAGAAAAACTATCCAAAATGAAATACAAAAAAGAATGAAATAAAATAAACAGATAAGTAAAATGTGGGACCATTTGCAAGTAATTGAAAAACTTGAAAATGCGGAGGGTCACAGAAAAAAAATATTGGTCATTTCCCCCCACCCAAATTTGATGAAAATGTAAATACATAGATCTAAGAAGCTCCACAAATTCCAAACACAAGACACTTGAAAAATAACCATACCTTGGCATATTATAATCAAATTAGAACCAGTAAGAAGGAAAATCTTAACGATCAGAAAAATAACGTATATCACACTTAAGGACAGAGACAAGTATTGTAGTAGGTGTTTCTGATGAAACAAAGACAGAAGACAGTGAAGCAGTATTTTTTAATTACTGAAAGAAACATTGTCATCTCAACCTTGCTTTTTGTATCAATAAATTGTTTTTAAAAAGTCATTAAAATTATTTAAATAAACTGATTTGGTTATCAGTGGGGTGCTAAGCAGACATTAAATTACAATATATGTGTATTTATATATAGTTAAATATAACAGTGAAAATAAATCCACAATATATTGTTGAGTGAAAAGAAAGTTTAAGTAATGTGTACAAAAGAAACCACATTTTTGGTTAAAAATAAAAAGAAACAACTGATGTACATACATAAGCATGCCCAGAAAAATATTTAGAAGGATATATAGAAAGTTTCTCCAAGTGATTATCTCTGGCTAGTAGAATTCCTAAACTCTTTTTGATATTTGTTTGTTGTTGTAAGGAGCATGCCTTAATTTGACAATTTTTGAAATAGTAAAGCTATCTTTGGGAAAAATACTTTGTAAGAAAATTATATTACTTCTCTTAGTAATGCATTTTAATGTTTCCTATACATTTCAATCAGAAATTTATTTCAATTATGGGCTATTGCCCATTGGTGAGAAAGGAGAATTAAAAAAAAACTCATTGGCTTTTATTTTTCTTCTAACATGTTCCAGAATACATTCATGTTTAAATTTTTTATTTCCCTAAGTATTAGGTATTGTGAATTTGTAATTTTGTTATCAGGCTCAATTTTCAAGCTAGATTTTATTAATTTTTAGTATATGTGCTGCCGAGGTGAGCACATTAATTTTTTACATTTTGGTAGTAAAGCATTTTTTAAGTTATTTGAAATACTGATTTTCATGGCATTACATTTGGCATGCATAAGTGTAAGCTCTGAATAAGAGGTAAGCCACCATCCCATCAACAAATGATCAGGTCATCACCCTGCTGCCAAGTCCTTCTGTGTCCTCTGCAAATCTTGTTTTCTTAGAAACCATCTTCAACAAGAGCCAAATCTGACTAGATCATGGTCCAGCTAGTTTATAGGTTCTCTCTTAGCACGGATCAATCCAAACAGTCTGATGGGATCATCATGAATGTTTTCCTCTACTGCCTGGCTTTCTGAGGAGAAACTGTCTACTAAGGTGGTCTTAGAAACGCTGGCATCTATTGCATGTAGTTCATCTCCATCCTTGTCTGAGAGATGAGTATTCTGTTTCCTGGGCTTTCTACGCTTCCCCTTAATGCTGTGATCAAGCGAGGCATAGCACATCTGTGTTTCATTGGTTGCCTAAAAGAAAGGGATGTTAATTTTTCACTGTTAGCCTGTTCTTTAGCTTGACTTCTGGAAATTTCTGTGGCATATGAAAACCAAGTAACTTGTTTTCTAGGCCTCACCTACCTTGTTTTGCCAAATTTGTCAGTACAAAAAACGAACAAAAAACAGAACAGAAAACTATAGTCAGCCAACATTGTTGAGTTGAAAAAATGCTTAGATGAAACCTTTTCCTAGATTTTTATTTCTTTATTATACTCTAACAGCAGATGAACACTTTAGGTTGATTCTTACCTGCCTCTACCTCTACCTCCACCTAAGGTAGTTCTGGCCCTGTGTTGGCTCTTACCAAGTAACAATACTTCAGTTTATTAAAGTAGGAATAAGCATGATAGGAAGGAGTTTACCAAATCACAAGGGTCTACTTTACATGTACCTAACAACTGGTCATTTAATGGCACCACAAAAGTCCCCAGTTTTTCTACATTTTTAAGATTCAGAAGCATAAAGATAACAATATTCACTTACATGATAAACATCTGGCAAGTAACTACATTTCTTATCTTTCCCTATTATTTTCTTATCTGCCTTCCCCAGCTCCCTTTTGAGCTCATTTTGGATTGGCCTTGGAGATACCCATTCACATTCAAGAGGGCCCAGTGGGCTTCTCCGGACTAGACCTGGGTCAATACTAAAGAAAGACAGGAAACTGGGCTATCTAGGGGAAGCAACATGCTAAAGGCAAGACCTTGAATTTGGCATTGGAAAGACTACGACTGAATCCCAGCTCTGCCCTACAGTGATCATGGGATCTTGGTCAGGTTTTTAAAAATCTGAACCTCAATTTTCTTGCCTAGAAAATGCAAATCATCATAGTGTTGTTATGGTTAGTACGTAGAGATAATGTATATGGAAGCTATAACTACTGTTCAAAAGTAAGGTAGCATTGTAATTATGAAAAGTGGTAGACTAAAACTTTAAGACAGCCATTGAACAAACCAAAGATTTATGTATTAAGTATTATTCTTTAAGACTAGGCCAAAATTGTATTGATTTGTGGGGACAGGGTGAAGAAATAACATTTGGATTAACAACATTTCTAATGCATAATAAGTAAGCATCTCCCCATTGGCACTTGTTTTCATGCTAAGAGTGAAACGTTTTATATTCTCTGCCAGATAGAAAAGATGGTTCTATTTATACCCTCTGCTGTGTGTGTGTGCGTGTGTGTGTGCATGTGTTTTTTGAGATGGAGTTTCGCTCTTGTTGCCCAGGCTGGAGTGCGGAGGTGCGATCTCGGCTCACTGCAACCTCTGCCTCGCAGGTTCAAGCGATTCTCCTGCCTCAGCCTCCCAGGTAGCTGGGATTATAGGCGCCCACCACCATGCCTGGCTAATGTTTGTATTTTTAGTAGAGATGGAGTTTTGCCATGTTGGCCAGGCTGGTCTTGAACACTTAACCTCAGGTGATCCGACCGCCTCGGCCTCCCAAAGTGCTGGGATTACAGGCGTGAGCCACCACACCCGGCTGTGTGGTTTTGTTGTTGTTGTTGTTGTTTTGCCTAGCTTTTTATTCTTAAAATCCTCATTTCTGGAAAAATTGTAATAGCTGCCTAACTGGATCCATGCTCTAGTTTCTTCCCACTGCCGTATACTGTCGTTAAGTTATTTCTAATTTAATCTCAACCTGTTTTCTTCATTTATAACTGAAAGCACTCCAAATAATGCATGTGTGGTCAACACTTGGTCAACTTTATCAAGTGCTGCAGAGTTAAAGAATGTGAGTCCTAAGAAAGGACCACAAATTGTATGTTTAATAGTCACTGGAGACTTCCACACTGTGGTGTTAGTTAAGTGCATGGGTGGAAAACATATAGCCAGGGTAAATGAATGTGTATCTATCGAAAGAAATCAAAACAATAGAGGAAGAAGCTAAGAATCAGTTTAGAAATTAGAAGGAAAAACAGTTCAAGTAAGGTGTTTTTTTTTTTTTTAATATTGGAGGGATTTTCACATATTGGTAGGCAAATAGTAATGATTCATTAAAAAAATGGAAACTGGAGAAAAATTAAATAATTGAAAGTACAAGATCCTGAAATAATTAGGAGAAAGGGTCAAGATCATGAATAAGAGCATTGGCTTTGGAAAGGAGAGAGGATGCTTCTGATATAGGAGGAAAAGATTGATGAGAGATTTGGATATGAAGAGAAGAGGAGCAAGCTCACACTTGTATTTTTCAAATGTTTTGGGATTTGGGAACTCTTGTGAACTCACTTTATTACTAGGCTTTCTGATTAACTCTTCCTGGTTAATAGAAGACTGAGATACTAAAATTACAATTTCTGAACTGTACACATCATTTTCAAAGGCCAAGGAGCCTATTTACATTTTTTCCAACAAAGAAACACTTTGTCTATCAAGCCTTATGCATCATATCCTAGTTCCTTATGCTTTTGTGATTGACCAAAGTAACAAAGTAGGCATTGTAGTAGCAAACTAGGTAGCGTTTTTTTATGATAATAATCACTGTAGTGAAATGAAATTGAGCAAATACGAAGATGTTACCTCTAATTTGTGAAACTAAATTTATGAGAATAGTATAATAGAAAAGACTAATTTTCTTAGAAGTACCTTTAAATGCGTAATTTATAAAAGAGCAGACTTTTAAAGACATTTTAAGGCTTTGCATAATTTTCACTTGAGTGAAAGCCAGATGCAGGTCAAATAAAGCTACCCTGTACAAGTCATGTGTATTAAATAGTAACTTCTATTCAGAATTCTCAGTACTTTTACAACTAAAGTGCTGTGAATCTCTACACTTCAGATAATGTATTTCAACCTTCTTTGAGAGGTTTTCTTTTTATTATCATGGATTTAGCAAATCATATTATATCATGCAGGTTTTCCATGTTTATCTAAAATATATTTTATAATTAACTAAACATTAGATGACAGATTTGGTGAGTATATTTTTCCCAAACCCTACTACATCTTGGTTTCTTAGTTAAAAAATATTCAGCTGGGTGCGGTGGCTCACGCCTGTAATTCCAGCACTCTGGGAGGCCGAGGCGGGTGGATCACTGCGGTCAGGAGTTCGAGACCAGCCTGACCAATATGGTGAAACCCCGTCTCTACTAAAAATACAAAAATTAGCTGGGCATGGTGGCAGGCACCTGTAATCCCAGATACTTGGGAGGCTGAGGCAGGAGAATCGCTTGAACCCGGGAGGCAGAGGTTGCAGTGAACGGAGATTGTGCCATTGCACTCCAGCCTGGGCGACAAAGAGCAAAACTCTGTCTCAAAAAAAAAAAAAAAAGTTTAAAAATTTGATTTCTTAGGGGATTTGTCTAAAGAAAAAGAATAAAATTCTACCTCACTGGGAAATTTTCAAGATGTGAGCCACTTTAGGGAAGAGAATGTTCTATAAGATAGGACTAAGTTTGGATTCTACTTACTTAGTACCTAAGTGTTCTAGGGCAAGTTTTCATCCTTTGTGAGCATTTGTAAAATGGGAATGATAATGCTGCCTCCCTCATAGGAATCTAAGGAGATAATGCACATAAAGCACATAGTAGAAGACCAACACATAACAATTGCTTAGGAAATGCTGGCTCTATTACCATTTCTAGGCAGTAACAAGATAGGATCTGAGAGGAAAGAAGTCTTTCTTAAGACTATTTTAATTGAAATGTATAGCATTTCAGGAGCATGTGGGCTAAAAATTTCTAATGGTTTTTAATAAAGTTAGAACTAAAACTGAAGAGGTTAAACAGATTGTGGTAGGAAAAAGATAAACTATCCATTTCTTCCTGTATTTTTATGTTTCTCCTTAGGTTTTTGTCCTGCCTGCCTCCACATAAACTGTGTGTATATTTTGCAATCTCTTGCCATAAGATCACAGCCACAGGACTTGTATTAAAATTGAAAATCATTTGCCTTTTAAAATAGGGATATGATGTTTTGTATCTAGCTAATTTATCTTATAACTAAAGGTCTCCCTCTCCCTACCCCAGCTCTGTATTTTGAATTCCTGACATTTAGGTCTTGTGAGCATTATCCATGTGTCAACTTCTATATTATATTATCTCTGTGATACACACAAAATTTTCAATCAGAAAGGAAAAGCTTAATAGATTACTTAGGAATAATTCCATTATTCCCTTAAAATCTATTGCCTTTGTGACTGTGTACAATTTTGACTCTTTGAATATGGTTTGAGTTTTGTTTAAATGACTCTGAGTTAGAGCTCAGGTCCCAGAACTTGATACCTGATTGATTGCAAAATTTCTAACAGGCTATTTCAGATGTGTATCGTAATGTACTACTCTTATGCTCTTGAAATGTGCAAATATGGAAACAGAAAACAAAACTTACCTGTGCAGATGGGGTGGCTTCCTGCATCTTATTTACAGATTTCTCTGGTCGGGCTTTCATTTGTTCATAGCAATTTTCATCCATTGGTTCTTGGGAATTAAAAAGATTGTGATTCACAATAGAAAATTTAAAAATACTAGTATGATTAAAAATACGTGATCCAAACAACATTTGGCTGTAAATATAAACTGCCCAAGAATTACTTAACTAGTCTTTTTGGTGGAGATAGAAAGAGGTAAGGAAGCCCAAACTGTTACCTGCAGATCAGGCAGTGAAGTCTCTTGAGCTAAAGGGTTAGTAAGATAAAAATAAATCTTTGGAATAAGTACTAGATCATATGAATTTTCCTGTACCATTGCAGGACATGACAGTCTTAAACTACCATTTGGATGTTATAGAGCTCTCACAAGTTAAAAGATTGCCAGTATTCTCTATTTAAGATAGATTGCAAATGGTGCATGGTGCCACAAAGCACAGTGCATATACATCAGTGATTACAATTTTGAAATTTGTTCCTTGAGTAAGGAGTTTTACTCAAGGACATTTTAAGTCCAACATCCTAATTTTGAAAAAGAGGGTTTATATTATGACTTTTGTCCCATCAGTCAGTGACAGACATCTCAGCCAGACTGCCTAAGGGTCTGGGGCTGCACAGTGCTGGTCCTTAGTATTTGGGGCTTTTGTACAGTGTCCAGCAGCCAGCAGATCTGTACTCATTTCATCCTGTGGGAACATGCCTTTTGAATCATCCATACCTTTCTTCTCCCAGATACATCCATTTAAAAGGAAGAAGAAAGTGAAGTAGTGACTCATAGGATGGTCAGTAACCTGACAGAAATGTGGATTGTACCAGTTTGACCCTCAGAGAGAAAAAGATATATTTACTATAAGAAAAGCAACTTAATAATCATTGAGCTCTTTCTGAAAAGCAACACAGAGAAAGGGTATGTAGAGTGGTGTTTCTCAAATCATGGTCCATGGAAAATCTGCATCAGAATCACCTGGGATGTTAAGTAGCAGATCTCTAAGCCTTAGCCTGGACCTGCTAAATCAGAATGTGTGCAAGCAGCACCTGGGCTCACTTAAGTATGGAAGTAGCAAGTATGATGGGTTTGGAGCCATCAGAATACATAAGAATTCAAGTAGTTGAATATTACAGGTGGCTAACATTATTCTCCAAAGTGAAATGGGGACAAATTATTTTGAATAATTTATTTCCAAAAAATAATTTTTGATTCCTTAGAGCACTAGAGGACACTCTACAATGAAAGGAAAGATAAAAATAAATTCTTGAATCACACAAAAGAAAATTCCCACATTTCTAACTTTAAGATGATTCCATACTGTTTTAATATATAGATTTTTAGATAAATTTCCTACATTACTGGATGTCTGTGTATTCAAAATTTGGAGTTCAACAGCATTTAACCCCCAAGTCTCCTCTGATGTGTTGAATGAGTACTTGTAGGGAAAGGGTGGTAGCTTCTATCATCAGAACTCTAGGATCAGACCGAGGTTATCTGTTTTGAGAAATTTAGGGATGTTTTATTTTTAGGTGTCTGGGATGATAAAAGTGATAAGGGTTGCTGGGAACTGAAGAGTGCTTTTTACATAAGAACAAAATAAATATATAAACCACTCAGCAACAACTTAGTTCCTCTTTCTCCCACCTGCCATCAATCCAGCCCTACATTCTCTATTTAAAATATGAGAAACCAAAGAAACTGTTCATTGTTCCATGCTATTCATTATACATTTGCTTTTGTATATTGAGCACAAAGCACTGTTTCTGCGGACCACTTTCTGTCCTAGAAATCGCTTTATTTCATAGAATTCGCTGTGTGTCAAAATTCATGATAATAGAGTCTTCCTGTATTCTCATTACTACTCGAGTGAAATGAAGAGAACACAGAAAAACAGGATGTTGATTTAGAGTGGCTATTGTAATACAACTTACAATATGCGGCTTTGGAAATGTAGCCTCATTAATATACTGAAAGTTCTTGAATTGATGGTTACCACTGGGATAGCTAAGTGTGATTGTGATTTTTTTTAAAGTGCCACTTAAATTATTTTGTGAAACCAACTGGGATTTACTTATTTATAAACTTAATTTATGGAAAACTTACCTGAAGTCATATCATCTAAGTTACCGTAAATTGGTGTGTCTTCAATATAATACTCATCAACCCTATAACAAGGAAAAATAATTTACCTTATTAGATACCACTTTTCACATAATTCATAACTGACTTCTCAGCTAAATTCAATATTAAGTGAACTATTGCCTATTCTTGGTTACCCCCAGCCAGCCACGGTAGGTGTGTTCTTGTGCAAGTGAGTGAACGCGTGCATGCATGTATGTATGTGTATCTGTGTTGCGTGTGAATTTAAAAAGTTGGTTTTTGGACCTTATAGGGAATAATGATAGCAAATACTTATTCAATAGTAACCGTATATTAGGTGCTACATCGAGTATATTTCATATGTTTGTTGATTTAATTCTCTCAATTTCAACATAGGTACTATATCATCCTTCTTATGTAGATAAGAAATCTGAGGCACAGAGAGGTTATATGACTTGCTCAAGATTACAAGACTAATACATAGCAGAGCTGAAATTAGAACCCAGGTAATCCATGCTCTTTATTGTACAATGTACTGCCTCTTTACTCGCCCAGAATATCAGTCCAAACAGTCTCTTAAAACCATGTTTTCTGAGTATTACAGACTGAGGTTAGCAGATGCAATAAAATGATTGATCACCTATTATGTCCAGAGGCTGAGTTAGGTGTTTTACATACATTATATCAAAAACTCACAAAGAAAATTCTCCAAAAGAGTAGTATTCTTCCCTGCTTTACACAGGAGAACCCTGAGATTCAGATAGATGAATTTATTTTCCCCAGGCTGATCTCAACTATCAGCAATAACTACCAGTTGTGAAACCTTTTCTCTATGTGAGTGCTCATTCAACCCTCAGGACAGTCATATGAGATGCATATTTTTATCCCTATGGTGCATATAAGGTATTTGCAGCTCATAGAGGTTAATGACATTGTCCACAGATACACAGTCAGTAACTGGCAGTGCTAGGATTGTACAGCAAGTTTAGTTGTAAAGCCCCATGTTCAGTCCGCATCGTGAGGAAGTTATGCAGTGGGTGATACAATTCAAAGGCTGTGGGGAAACAGTCTAGAGACTATACAGGGACCACAGTTTTATGTCTCCCCCACCCCCAGGTCAAGAGAACTGACAAGAATACACAGCTATTTGCTCTTGCTAGCTGATTAAAGTTCCAGCCTCATGTGAGTAATGCTATTAGGATTACAGTATACATCCTACCATTGTCACCAGACTATCATTCTACCAATGTCATCCTACCATTGATGATGACCCTAGTGACCAGATTTCACAATGGCAGTCTGGGAACTGAGGAACTTACCAGGTGGTGAGAGTGGCATTTCATAAAATAGTACCAACTGCTTTAACTTTGAGATTACATGTCACTGAGAGCTGGAGGGAATTTCATCAAAAGAAAAAAAAAAAAGGACTCTTATCTCAAGGCATAACACCTGTATTACTCCCCATGCTACTGAAAAAAGACACAGTGTATGTAAATAGTACTTAGGTATTAAAAAAATAACAGTTCAAATGATACCTGTATGAAATGGCTTGAAAAGCCCAGATATGGGCAAACACTTCACTGATCTGATAACCAAGGAACTCATCTGTAACCTTTTTTCCATCTGGTAATTCAATACAGCTTAATATTGGGATATCAAGTAGTCCCTGCTCATGATTTTTCTCCATGCCAAGAATATAATAGCAAAAGGTGAAGAATTTTTAATAAGACAATCCATCCATTTTCCTAGCCCACATAGATGGCGGATACAACTTGCAAATGATAAATCATGTCCAAAAAATGAATATTGTTTTATTCCCTATGAACAAAAATAAGATATGATTTATCATGCAGTGTCCTGTGTCTACAGGCCCATCTCAAATGATTAATCATCTCAAGTAAACTATTATTCAGGAGCAATCGCCTAACAAACAAATTTAAAAATATATTCTTGGCAATGCCAAATAGCTCCAGCCTGTTGTAAATGTGTAATAAACCTCAGGAGCAAATGTTTGGCAGTGTTTTATGTGGATGATTAATTACTTTTAAAAATAAATTAATAATTGAACTCATATCTGAGAGGCCAGTGTACCTCTGAGTTTTCAGCCAGATCAGACTCTCCATTGTTCTGAACATGCCTGAAATAATTCTCTAACCAGTAAGTACATTTACTGACACTCCAAAATTAGGAAAAATATATTAATTGTATCTATCACTATGGTCTAGACTTTGTGCTTTCATTTATACATATATATATATATATATATTTATTTTTTTTTTTGAGACAGAGTCTCCTTTGTCACCCAGGCGGGAGTGCAGTGGTGCAATCTCAGCTCACTGCAAGCTCCACCTCCCGGGTTCACGTCATTCTCCTGCCTCAGCCGCCCGAGTAGCTGGGACTACAGGTGCCCACCACCACGCCCGGCTAATTTTTTGTATTTTTAGTAGAGACGGGATTTCACGGTGTTGGCCAGGATGGTCTCTATCTTCTGACCTCATTATCCGCCCGCCTCGGCCTCCCAAAGTGCTGGGATTACAGGTGTGAGCCACCGCGCCCGGCCACATTTATATTTTTTCTAGTTCCTATTTTTTACATTTATATTTATATTTATTATTTATTAGGTCTTTTATTTAAAAAATTCCTCAAGTAGTTTGTGATCCAAGTCCATTTAAATAACTAAGTTCAAATTAAAAAAAAATCTGGCGTGAGCCCAGGAGGCAGAGAAGGCAGTGAGCCAAGATTACGCCACTGCACTCCAACCTGGGAGTCAGAGCGAGACTCCGTATCAAAAAAAAAAAAAAAAAAAAAAAAAAATCACTACTTCTACCTGATCACCTTGGACTTAAATTCTCTAAGTTTAGATTGTCTTACTTAAAAAATGAGATTAAACTAGTTGATTTCTTTTGTTCTTTTCAGCTCCCAAGTTCTAGAATACAAATGTAGGATTCCAACATCCAAATAAAATTGAAAGACTTTTTTACAAAATTAAATAAATCTATTTTAAGGGCCTGAGAAGTTGCCAGATATGGGAAAGGACAAGCTTCGGGATCTATCAGAAGTTGGTTTTGGTAATTGCTAACCTGATTTGCTTCATAGTTGTTACTCTGAATAAGCAAAGATGTAAGCTTGGGCTCTGTAAGAGTGTAAATGTTTAAAGCCATGAGAGAGGATGACATTGTTTATGGAATAAGGCCCTGGGAACTCTGATGTTTAAGATTCAGAAACCAGCAAAGGAGAAGGGGCTGCTGGTAAGAGAAGAAGAAAAGCAGAGAGGGAGGTGGCTCTGAGCCCAGAGAATCAAGTGCTTCAAGTAGAAAGTGTCAGGGTGTCAAATGCTGCAGAGGGACTCAGCAAGCTGAAACCGAGATTTGATCATGGTAACCTTGACAAGAGTAGAGTCAGTGTGTTAGTGAGGACATATGGAATAGAGTAGGTTCAAGAAAGAAGAGGAAAAGAGGAAGAAAAGCCAGCAAATATGGACAGAATATAGAGGGACCTTTCAAGTTTTCTTGTAAAAGAGAAAAGAGCAATGAAGAGGTAGCTGTAAGGCAATCTAGTTTTTTGTTGTTGTTGTTGTTTTGTTTATTTTTGTTTTTGTTTTGTTGAGATGGAGTCTTGCTCTGTCACCATGTTGGAGTGCAGTGGTGTGATCTCGGCTCACTGCAACCTCCACCTCCCGGGTTCAAGTGATTCTTCTGCCTCAGCCTCCCGAGTAGCTGGGGCTACAGGTGCACGATGCCATGCCCAGCAAATTTTTGTATTTTTAGTAGAGACAGAGTTTTACTATGTTGGCCAGGATGGTCTCAATCTCTTGACCTGGTGATCTGCCTGCCTCGGCCTCCCAAAGTGCTGAGATTACAGGCATGAGCCACTGCGCCCGGCTGGCAATCTAGTTTCAAGGAGATGGTTGGTTTTTTAAAGGTATAAACAATACCGTCTGTTTATATATTGGTGGGAATTATACAAAAATGACAGAAAAAGTAACAATGCAGAATCAAAAAGGAAAAGTTGACAGAGTGATGCATATATGCTTATTACATTTTCGCTTTCTCTGGCATGGGCTGTGATATGAGTGTAGATGTCTTGAACTTGGCGTAGGAGGGCACCAAATAGAGAACCCTGATGCAGAGGGAGACTATAACCCTAGCACTATTTCGTGTGACTGAGGCTGAGAAGTGAATCCAGCAGTGTTGTCTCTGAAGTGATGGTTAATGGATGCTCATAGTCATGATATCTAACGCTAAATTCTCATTCTGTTGATTAGTGTTCAAGTGCCTCTCTAATATGCTCATTTCTTTGTAAAGTCTGTTAAGCACAATGAGCTTACATTGCCAGTGCTTTAGAGCACTTGAAAAGAAGGGTCTTTCACCAAAGTTTGGCGGAAAGGATACTGGAAAGAACTACCAGCATGACGATTTCTAAAATGACAGAGAATCCAAGAGCAGTGACGGAGCTAGAGGTGACAAGGGGGCAGCCAAGAATAAGGTCTGGGGAACCCCGAGATTCTCAGAATTACTTAGGAAAGGGAGCAGACTTTTTGCAGTTATACAGGGTTGGGGCTTGGATTATGATTATTTGTACATTGAAACAAACAGGAGGCTGGAAAACGTAGAGACACTTTGGTTACACATGTGGTACTGGGTCTGGTGAAGGCCCCACCTGCATAGCCACTTGGAGGTCTGAGATATCAGGGAAGGGGACCCAAGAGTTCTGTTGTCATAAGGATTCTCAACCTTGAGAACAGGTCAAGAGGACAGATGAGACTAGTTATATTTAGGTAGCATAGCTAGCAAAGAAAGGAAATACAGAAGATCCCCACCCTGCAGAGCTCCAGAAATTCAAGAAATCACCTGAAAGTAGAAGAGTAGCTGAGCTGAATTAATGTTTTATGATAAAGGCGCCTCCAGTGTCCCCCAGAAGCAGTTCATGAAAAGCTGCTGGAAATGCGTCCTAAGCTTTTTGAGAGAGACTCTGAAAACTGAGGAGTCGTGATAAGCTTAATGTAATTGTAAACCTGAACTGCTTTCTTGAATTAGGGTGTGAACATACTGCAAGTGGGCAGGAATTTTCAGAGACATTAATTTTTATTCAATAAAGCAGCAGCTTTTTAGTCAACTACCCTCTGTAAATAAAGTATTATATTATAAACCTTCTTCTTCAAATGATAAAACCAAATTTCACCAATGTTCATTTCCCCAAGACTACGAATCCACTAATTGCAAGTCTGTTTAAAATCCAGAATTGCCTGGATCTCAAATCCATGACGGTCTCACAGTATTATCCTCCTAACACAAACCAAAGGACAAGAATTATGTTTTAAATGAGAAATGAAGTGACCCAAGAATAAATAGCGGAAAGTGTGTGTTTGATTTTCTGCTTGATTTAGATGCTATGGTTTCCTTAAAGTGATCATGTTTCTGACGTACTGTTGCAGGAAGGGCAGGGAATGGGGAAACAGAAATAAGATGAGAGAAGCAATTCCTTTCCCTTCCAGCATAAGCCAGTATTGAATGGGAGTGGGGAGAGAGTGCAACAGAGAACCCAGTGCGATAGAAGTTTATTTCCTTTCTGTATGGCCACAAACCATGTTGGAACTGAAGAGGCATCAGTAATGCAAGCGCCACCCAAGAAACATAGACCTTATTTTCACTTGCCGTTTTAATGTTTAATGGATTGAGATAGTTTTTAGTTTGCTTATTGGTTTGTTTGTGGAGCTTCCATGCCCCTTTACAAAAGAGATTTTTGTTCCCAAACCACATAAGCAAGAGAAACAGACAAAATGTAAGGTATATACATAAACTTGTGAATTAAAATATCAACGCTTTTTTATAGAAAAAAATCTGCATTGTATATTCAAATTTTGCCTAACTGGAGAGTTATTACAATAGGCAATAGATTTTATAAATCCTTAAGGGAAAGATTCATGCCTTTCCATTTTTGTATCTTTGTTGTTGCAGGACAGTTCTCTGGGTGACTTTGCACCAAACCGGTCCTTCTTTTCTCACTTCTAATTTTTAAGAATAACTGTAGAATGTGCTGGAAATGCAACCTTCAGGGATAAAGCAGAATCAGCTGGAACAGCCTAGGTTTTATTCTAGTCTCTCATAGAAACACGATATCCTTCAGTGCTTTAGCCCAGCATATCATGTTGCCCCTTAGGGGTAAACCCAAAGGTAGGCTGCTTTCTGGGGTCCTTCAGCTGCAGTGCAGGTGGGGAACAGGAAGATGAGTTTCCATCCACCTTGGACAGCTTTTCTGAGCCTTGGGGAACTAGCTCCTAATGAATCTTAGACTTTGGTTGTCCTTTGCTGAGTATCTGTAAGTAATAAGCTCACTTTGTGTAACTCATTGTTTGTGGGTTTTGTCTCACCAGACTCAGGCAAGTAGTAAATGTGCATCCCAAGACACAGTGGGCTGAAGCTCTCAGACTCCTACTCCTGGTGGTTGGCATAGTAATGATCTTTGCTATCCTACATCCTCCCTTGGGATTGGTAATCAGCAAATTTATTTTGCAATTGTCTAGCACAGTGCCTATTTGTTGAGTGAATATTTATTGAATGAATAAATGTTATAGAAGCTTCTTTTTTACATTTGCCCTACAGCTAAGAGCCAGATTGCTTTGAGGCAGGTATTTTACCAATTTTCCCTCTCATTGCTCCCATCCTAATCCCTAAACCATCAACCTAATTTAGCTAAATAGTCAAATCACAAGACTTTCTATCACATTGCATCTTAATTACCCTTCAAATTACAAGTATTAAATAGATCATCAAAGAGATTAGCTCTTACTGTGTGGTTATATAGGATTTTCATCATTATGTGTTGTAAAAAGAAACCAAAAGAGCAATAAGCAAATCGTTCTTGATACAAACTAATGACTTGAAAAGTATCTAATGTTAAATAATTCAATGTTAAGAGTAGTCATAAAAACAGATTTTATGTATGAGGGGGTATGCCTGTAGCCCAGATCTTATGCTTGATCAATTAATTTTCACATGGAAAAATAATTTTTTTAAAAAAAAGACCTTTAAGAGACCAAAAGGCTTATGACCTTATCCTACCCAGTGAGAAAGCTCTGTGTTTTTCAAAGACCTTTCAGTCTACCATTTCAGAAAGGTCTTGAAGGGCCTTCTAGGAAATTCTCTTTATTTAGATTTTTTTTT
The DNA here is from genome assembly GCF_006542625.1 of Nomascus leucogenys. Lineage (NCBI taxonomy): Eukaryota > Metazoa > Chordata > Mammalia > Primates > Hylobatidae > Nomascus > Nomascus leucogenys. The sequence continues at coordinate 12,456,137 of NC_044401.1, forward strand.
TTACTCCTAAAACAGAAATCTCCAATACATTGACACATCTGGGTCAGAATATTCTATCCAAAAAAAGTAAAATTTCTTTACTATGATTTATGCCATAAATATTTTTTTAAATGTATACTACTATACAAATTTCTTTGCAAATACCTCAATAACTATTAAAGAGAATAAGTGATATCTGTAACAGCATATTCTTTCAGAGTATCTGTTCATCACATTTCCCTATTGATTGACATTAACTCTACAAACAGCATAGCGCTACTCATCCTTGTATATATATCTATGTGTATACACATCTTTTTTTTTTTTTCTTGAGACAGTGTCTCACTCTGTCATCCAGCTGGAGTGCAGTGGTGCCATCTCGGCTCACTGCAACCTCCGCCTCCCAGGTTCAAGTGATTCTCCTGCTTCAGCCTCCTGAGTAGCTGGGACTACAAGCATGTGCGACCACGCCCAGCTAATTTTTTTTTTTTTTGTATTTTTTCTACAGACAAGGTTTCACCATGTTAGCCAGGATGGTCTCCATCTCCTGACCTCGTGATCTGCCCACCTCAGCTTCCCAAAGGGCTGAGATTACAGACATGAACCACCGTGCCTGGCCCGTGTATACATATCTTAAACTGTATTAGGTTGCCAGATTGTTTTCTACTATGGATTTTGAAGTGTAGCACAATTCTGTATCTAAGCTGGATCATAATCTAGGATATCTGCCTCTGAAATTAATGATAGTTCTATAGTTATCAGGTTAGAATCTCATTTTATCCTTCAACCAGCTTTCTTGTTGACTCACAGTGTGCAAATAACTAGGACAGATAATAATGTTATAGCTTCTAATCTTTAGATGAGAGTAAAGGTAATTAAAACTCACTTTTCATTTTTTTTTTAACCTAAGTACAATATCCATGAGCCAAAGCTTTAAACAATATAGCATTGTTACTTCTGCTTATTAGTTGGGAATCATGATATATGACTGAATCACAACATACCTGGGAATGTGGTCGCTGGAGTAGCTGTACATTTTATCTGAAAGATATTCAAAACAGCCAAGTTAAAAGAAATGTTGACATACCTTTGTTAAATATTCTAAAGTGTGTTCCGAGGGGAGTTTAGCCTCAATGTCAGTTAATATATTTGACTAAGGCTCTCAGGGCACCTCTGATTGAAGTAGGGTTAAAGGTCTCCTCTTGGGCAAATCAGATTTGCCTTTTACCAAATTACCGAGAAAGAAAGATTTATATGATTTGAAGAGAAACCAGAGCAACTTTCTTGGTAATTTGGGATGGAAACAGTGCAGCTTGGAGACGATGTACAGCCTGGATGCATGGCGGTTTTATGCACAGAACACACTAAACAGAGAGAGCTGGAACCTTCCTTCCTGCCTCCCTTGTGGCTCCAGTCCACTGCAGGGCATGGCTGTACTTTCTGCCTTTGGGTTCCATGAAAGACCTCTGCATTCTTATAAGTTTTTATCTTTGCCCATGTGGTTTGAATAGGCTTTTCTTCATTACCAAAAATGAAAAAAATCAATAGGAGACTTTTCTTTTATCTATCTATCTATCTATCCATCCATCTATCTATCATCCATCTATCTATCTACTTTTAACATTTCTTGGCATGAGTAACAACATAAAAACGATATTAGGGAAGTTGCTCTGATCATGACTTCATTTCATCCACATGGTACAAAGGAGTGGGAAGGAGAAATGAGTGTCCTAGGAAGAAGAGACCTGGAAAAAGTTGGAACACAGGCTCTAAAATTAACCAAAACAGTAGAACAGCTTCTAAGAAAAAAAAAAGTTATTTTTGGTCTGCCAGGGCAAGCCTTACCAGAGATGTGTCGTAGGACAACAAAACCACAGAAAAAAACTATGCGATGAATCTCAGTAGGCAACTCACTGTTAAACCTTGAATGAGGCAGTTCAAAGCCAAATAAAAGTATTTTTACTTCTAGGTTAAATATAAGAATTCAAAAGCTATTTAACAAATGTAGTTTTAGAATTTTTTTTAATTGAAGGCAATAGATTCATAATGAATTATTGAGAAAAAGTAAGGGATGATCAGGGTACAGTCTTAACATCAATATTATAGAAAATTCTGTATTATCCATTCATCAGTAAATTTTCTTTGCTGTTGAACTAGATGCACATACACAGTACAATGTTTATTATATTTGAATGGCTTACTTTTCAACCTGGCATTAAATAAAAACCAAACCCTTGCAAAAAAGTTATTAACGTAAAAATAAAGACCACTATTATCTAACTCTCTAACAATAATCACGAGAAAATAGTGACCAAATGATTATCTTTCAACTCAAACATGTGAAAACACTCTATATTAGTAAGGAACTAGCAATAACATTTTCAAATAATTCAGTAAGTCACCAAACAACTACAAAACTTATTTAAGTTAAATTTATGTGTAACAAAGTTGAGTTATTCTCCACAAAGGTTATTAACTGTTAAATAAACATTAGTGGAACAATTTATGAAAGTAATCGTACTGGAGGATGAAATGGACATGTCACAGGTCAATGTGTTTGGAAGAATTCTGTGAAGGACTAAATGAGGGAAGATTTTGCAGAGCATATACACTAAGCTGCTATGGGACCAAAAGTGATGAATGTATTCCATTTGGAATATGTCAGAAACATACTTCTAGCCCAGAGGAAATGTTTTACCATGAACTGCATGTAAAAGATGCAGTTATTTTCAACTACTTTCATATTAGTCTTGTGAATACAAGTGCACACAAATGTTGGGAGAAGCCTAGAGAGGCCTAAAACATATTGCACAGTATCCAAAAGTTCAGCAAAATCAAAAAACCTGAGAAATGTAAATAATATCAATAAGCATATAAAGAAAAATTAGTTAATATAGACCAGGAAATTGTACACTGATAAATAAGACATGACAGAAAGTATATGCTGAATTCCTTCTATGTGAAGAAAATGTTTACACTCAGGCCACTAATTATTTTCCAGATTTGCCTGGAATTAAAGTAGATGCATAAGAATTTGGTCAAATGGTAGCCTGATGTATAATGGAACAAATCCAGGGTTAAGAATCAGAAGATATGGATTTGGTACCAGTTTTGCAATGCATTTGCCCTGTGACATCATGCAAATTACTTTAAAAGTCTGGTTCTCAATTTATCCATGAACTAGGGACAATAATGCCTATATCACACAGTACATGTCAGAGGTAAATGAAATATTTTCTGTAAAAACATTTTTTAATGACAAAGTTTGTTATTAATATTATACACACATTCTAAATACATATTATATAACAAGCCAGAATTTAATTGCACTCATTTGAGTCAGGAAGTTTCATTAAATGAGTTAGTTGAAAACAGGCTGGTATTATTAAGATGGTATGATATTTTAAAGTTAAAAGATTTATAAGTAATGCTTGATTTGAAATGAAATTACTAAAATCTCACCTTTGACAAAAGGTGAGCATTAATTTGAAAGAAAAGGAGCTGAGCATTAATTTGAAAGAAAAGGAAAAAAATCAGCAAAAAAATTGAAAACAAAAGTGAAGAGTGTCGTTGCTTAATAAGAATAAGAAAAAGTAGATATGGAGTAAAAATAATTCCCCAAACAGGCTAATATTTTTAAAAGATAATATGGATTTTTCAGGTGGAGGTACTTGAAGTATGAACGCTGGTGCCTAGAAAGAATACTAGTGTAACATAAAAACTAACTCTGGCCGTGCGTGGTGGCTCATGCCTGTAATCCCAGCACTTTGGGAGGCCAAGGCGGGCAGATCACGAGGTCAGGAGATCGGGACTATCCTGGCCAAAATGGTGAAACAAAAATACAAAAAATTAGCTGGGCATGGTGGCATGCGCCTGTAGTCCCAGCTACTCAGGAGGCTGAGGCAGGGGAATCGCTTGAATCCAGGAGGCGGAGGTTGTAGTGAGCTGAGATCGTGCCACTGCACTCCAGCCTGGGCGACAGAGCAAGACTCTCTCAATAAATAAATAAATAAATACAAACAAACAACTAATTCTATAGAATGGGAATGTGCTGAATGTATTATCAATAGGGGAAAAAAAGAAAAAAAAGACAAAAACTGTGTGAGAAAAAGGAAATAGAAGCAACTATATAAAGGATACAATATAATAATGTGATGTTTAGATGGAAGGAAAGGGACTAAACCAATTTGGGGGGGAAATAAAACAAGTAATGGATGAAGGGAGCACCTGAAATGGGATGTAAGAAGTTCAAGGGCACCCCATTCCATGCTACTTTTAGGATGTAAATGTATAATCTGCAGCTGAGCCATCAGTACTTGGGTAATTTTGTTTTGCAGTCCTTCCTAGAAGAAGGTTATAATCTCTTTAAACGAGCAGTAGTAAAAAGTTCAGAGGTTACAGCTAAGAATAAAAGCCAGCAAGCTCAGGCTTCTGAAAAGTTTGCTCTCTCATGAAGGCTCAAAAGTTTATTTAAAAATAAGTGGCATGACTTAATTTAAAAGCTGCCTGGTGATTTCAATGACATTTAGCAAAATAAAAAAAGTGTGTGCTTTGCTATAAAGCAATGAAATATGCAAGACTGTGCGTGGGAAGAACTAGGTGAGCTCTTATAATCCCCTCCTGTGATTCAGATGCAAACACTTGTGGTCAGGTTTGTAGTTGAGAGGGTGTGATGCAAATATATTTGCTTTTATGTTTTTCCTCTTAGAGTGTTAACCCTCCTATGTACAAGAATAGACAACAGCACATAGTTTAAACTCCATAATGAAATTTGTCTGATACATGTTAAATGTGAAGATGCCATAATTTCCTACTGATAGGACTTCGAGGTATGACCAAACCATACGCTACACTTGTTTATCCTTCTTTATCCTTCTTTCCAAACCAGAGAGGAAGAGTTAAACAAAGAATAGTTTTTGGATTTAAAGAAGGAAAAAGTTAATGCACTCCTATCAGAAAAAGAAATAAATATAATCCTCCTAAAGAACAGATTTGAACAAAGAATCACATAAAAATGAAGGATTTATTTCAGGGAGAATGAGAGAACTCCATTTCAAAGCTTCTACCTAGCTGCTGCAGAAAACATCAAGGGGAGGCTTATCTGGTCTATCTGATTGAATGTGCAGATATTGTATTGTTGCTGAAATGGAGATTTTCTTTTGAACGCTATTTATTACACCAGCAAAACTTATTCACTGACTAACCAAGGTGGAGTCAGATCTTGCAAGTTTCTTAGCCACAAAGAGTAACACAAAGATGCAAACATAAAAAGTTACATGAGGCCAGATACAGGGGCATTTCATTCACAGCCCAAGTGGCAGAAAAGCTGGTTGATACAATAGAATCTCTTTTATTATAGTTTGTTTGCCCAAGAGAAATAAGGCAGGAAGGCTTCTTCAGGAAGACAGGGAAGGAACTGAACTGTTTGCAGAGCAGTTCTGAAATATATTTGAAATCTCTAGGTTAGAAACAAAGATAGTTCTATTTGTTCATATGGGATGGAAAGAATGGCAGAGCTATTACTAATACTTGGGAAAAGATGTTAGGAGAAGTTGGGGCAGAGAGAAAGGGTGGAGGTGGGATAAGAACAAAGGACATTCTTAGTGTTGATGAATACATCAATTGCACACCAATAAAATGCAAGTTCCAGTGTATGCTCCACCTAAGGTGGGTACATTACTGCTCAAATAAAAAGTTTTATGATAAGCTAATGTTTAGAACCAATTCCATAAATCTCTACAGAAAACTCTCTGAAATGGACCTGAATGTGACTTACATGACCAAAACAGTTAGTGCTAAAGCTCAGGGTATTGTACAGATGTGTTAAATAATACAGAGATGAGGAAAGTGAAGTTGGAGCTGGAGAGGACTTAGAGGGGCCTAGGTATGGTGGGAGCAGCAAAGTAGTCAGAGAAACCAATGTTCACCAAAATAGCAGATGTGAAAATTAAATGGGATGACATATAGCCATAGTAGATCCTTAATAATTATTTGTGGAAAGAAGGAAGGAAGCAACAGGGCCACTAGGTATGGTGATGGGCTGTACCAGATCTAGGACTGACCTACTAAGTCCCCAGCACTATGCAAAGGTGTGTGTGTGTGTGTGTGTGTGTGTGTGTGTGTGTGTGTGTGTAATTCTTCCAAGAACCCTAGGGTCTAGATGGTATTTTCCACATCTTGTAGATAAGGAAACTGAAACTCAGAGAGATTATGTTACTTGTACAAGATCTTCCAGCTAAATATTGAAGGCAGAGTTCTAATTTACATCAGGTCTACTTCAAAGGTATACTGTTAAAAACAACTGAGAGAAGAAAAATTTATTTAAAAAATACATGAATAAATGCAATTTATTGTTCACTGTTTTCTTAAAAATGTTCTTTCCATTACACTACTTTTAAGTAATGGAGCCACTTATGGCATGCCTGGGGCAGTAAGGGTTTGCACAATTGAAAAGGAAAAAATCTGTCCTGAAATAACAAAATGAAAATGTGGTTTTTTTTTTTGACAGTCTTGCTCTTTTACCCAGGCTGGAGTGCAGTGGCGCTATTTTAGCTCACGGCAACCTCTGCCTCCTGGGTTCAAGCGATTCTCCTGCCTCAGCCTCCTGAGTAGCTGGGATTACAGGCACATGCCACTATGCCCAGCTAATGTTTGTAATTTTAGTAGAGATGGAGTTTCTCCATGTTGACCAGGCTGGTCTCGAACTCCTGACCTCAGGCGATCCACCCACCTCTGCCTCCCAAAGCACTGGGATTACAGGCACTGCTTTTTAAACTACCAAACACACTGCTTTTTAAAGTAAGGCTACTGTCTTTCTGCAGTGGTCAACTTACCATAATAAGCAGCTACACAAAGGAGTTTGCATGGAGGCAAAAAGGTACGGATGTGGGTAAATAAATCCCAATGCACAAACTACCAAAAATGAGAATTGTAAAACCTGTTTACAAAGAATTGTAAAAGACTAGTACAGCTGAATACTTCTGGGGCGGAAGTACTAGATTAGTGAAATTATACCAGTCCTGATCTTGAAGATGTTGATAAAAAGTGGTTCTTAACATCCATAATTCAGTGCAATCATAGGACTGAAAAAATTGACTATTTAGGTTGCAAGTAAATAGATCACATTTGCTAGATAAATTTTAAGTTAGACAATTGAGCTCAAGGTAAACATGTCAGTGTCTACCTGTTACCTGGCCCCTCAGCAATCTTAAAAGGATTATCAATGCAATCAATGAAAGCGTGAGGTACTAATTCAGGTTACTGTTCTTGTCTTGGTTGTCACCTTAAATTATTTACTCTCTGTAGATCTCAATTCACATTTTTTTGTAATTCAGGCTATAATATTATCTGGATTTATAAGATATCTTAATAAAGAAGTTAAAATAGCCAGTTAGATACATAAAGTGCTACTCTGAGCTCATTTTTATCTATAAAAGAGGGAAACTGTAGATGTTTGATGATGGGTCATTTATACATCTGACTTATAAAGTTTATGTTTATTTGAAAATATATTGGATTTTTAAAAGATTACTGAAAGCGTTGCTAATGAAAAAGATTTCTTGTCATAAATTTCACCTTAGCCATAGAATTGATATAATAGAGATCCAAAAAGAGTGTTGGGTTTCTGGCTGAGGACAACTGGTCAACAATGTCAAAGAAGGATGTGCTGGTAGAAACCTTTTGGGACAGAGAATTAGAAAAACTGGACACTTATCATTGATTTTGCTATTGAATAGATGTGTGGCTTCAGCTAGACCACTCCATTTTTTAGTACCTCTCATCTTATTTTCAAGCCTGCATGACAATAATCCCTTCTTCATATTTTATATTAGTATTATCAGTGCTAAAGGTATTTCTAAATGAAGCAAGGACATTTGCTGCAATCTGACCATTGTTCTAAATTAGCTCCATGCCATTTTTCTTGGACACATGTGTCTAAGTTAATTCTGTTAACTTAGTTTTGTTCCATTTCCTCTGTTAAAAGGAAATGCATTTATCCTTTCTTTTCTTTTATTACCTCTTAAATGTCCTGCCCTTAAGGGTTTCTTGGTATTTAAACACCTTCCAGGCTGGGTGTGGTTGCTCACACCTGTAATCTCAGTGTTTAGGGAGGCCAGGGCAGGAGGATGGCTTGAGAACAAGAGTACGAGATCAGCCTGGGCTGATTTTTTTGTAGAGACTCCCATCTCTACAAAAAATTTCTGAAAATTAGCTGGATGTGTTTGTGTATGCCTGTAATCCTAGCTACTTGAGAGGCTGAGGCAAGAGGATTGTTTGAGCACAGAAGTTTGAGGCTGTAGTGAGTTATAATCATGCCACTGCATTCCAGCCTGAGTGACAGAGCAAGATCCTTTCTCAAAAAAAAAAAAAAAAAAAAAAAAAAAAATACCTTCCAGCAATAGTTGAACTTTCATTCTCCCATCCATCCATATGTATTCAGCATGTAATGGATTCAGCATGGATCCATGCATATTCAACATGAATTGGATGCCTACAGCATGCAAAGGCTGTGCCAGCTGCTGGACTTTAGACCATTTCAGTTGTGGCATATGCAGATTGAAAGCCACATGGTTAAAACTTAAGCCCAGCATGTTGAAAAAGCAAAGCTGACAGTGGCAGATACTCTTGACCTCTCCTAGACTCCGGGAGTGTTTGACAGCAAGCCCATGGTTCAATCTATTCCTTTTCCAGTTGTCTTCTGACCCTGCTCCTGTGTGTTGCACTTGAAAATGCCTGACTGATCCTGAGAAGATTAAGTTGGCTTGAATGGAATCTTAAAGAGCTAGACTTCCCTTTATTATGTATCAGAGAGAACCTTGATGGCTGCCCCAGCATAGACTACAATTTCATAGGTTTTTCAATTGGAGGAGGAAAAACGTATTTACCAGGATAATCCCTTCCCACTCTACACCCTAAAGAAGAGTTCCTAAATTGGACAATTTTTTCACATTTCTAATATGATTGCATTCTTAAATAAGAGAACCCTTTGGGTGAGAAAAATTAGCAAATAGATTTTCTATAGATAAAAATATCCTGTTGAATGACACTTCATAAAATTGTCTGCTTCCATAGGTTTTCCAGTGACTCCATAGTCTCCATTCAAGCAGGTACCATGTGAAATTGGTCAAAATGTCTTACCTCGTCGTTGCTTTTCCACGTAGTGGGAAATATTGAAGATCAGTGATATAACCAAAGCCAAGCCCAACAAGGCTAGAAGTCCCCAGAGGAAAAAGGGGCACCCAGAGATTCCTGGAAATTAAAATAAACATACACATAATATAACAGCTGCTTACCCATTTGTTTTGATCTGGCTATTGCCACAGTTAAAGCTGTTGCATTTATTCATAATGAAGGACACGTTCTCTACTGGGAAACTAATTAATATTCATAACTTTTTTCAGTTTTCAAAGTGGGTGTTGGTGTTAAGTCGCTGAATCCAGCATGGGCAAAAGGATTCAAGTTTCTCACATTCTGAGTGTTTATGAAATAAACGACTTTTTTGTATAGCTATTAAAAGGTGACAAGTGGTGACTGATAAAAAACTTTTGCTCAAAAATGAACAACATTCAAATTACCAAGAATTCTAATTTGCTATACTTTTCACCTTTCTTTAATCCTCAGACTATAATCATACATGCTTTTCTTATTTACAGAAAATTGCCTGTTCTCTTCCATTAATCTCAGTAGTATAGAATACGATGTGTTGGGATAAAACAATAATTCTGGAGCCCAGTTTTGTTAAGATTGGCCACAGGGAGCTTTTCTCATACTATGTAGAGCCCCGTGAATGTCAAGTGGAAAGTTAATTACACTTCTGTTTCCCCTAGGCCTACACAGGGTCAGAATAATCAGTATTACTGTCTTCCACCCCCACATCTTGTCCGAGTAGAAGGTCTTCAAGGGCAATGACACACATGGAGAGGTCATCTCCTATAACAATGCCTCCTGGAATACCTCCTGAAGGACCTACCTGAGGCTATTTTACAGTTAACTTTTTTTTATAAGTAGAAGTATACTCTAAGGGAATGATAAAAGCATAGTATAGTAAATACATAAACCACTAATATAGTCATTTATTATCATGACCAAATATTCTGTACATAATTGTATTGCTCTACTTTTCTACAACTGACAGCACAGTAGGTTTGTTTACACCAGCATCACCATAAACATATGAGTAATGCATTGCACTATGACATCCCAACAGTTATGATGTCACTAAATGATAAAAATTTTTCAGCCCCATTATAATCTTATGGGACATAATATATGTGGTCAATCATCGACCAAAACATTGTTGTGTGTGTGTGTGTGTGTGTGTGTGTGTTTTTGAGATGGAGTCTTGCTTTTTCACCCAGGCTGAAGTTCAGTGGCACGATCTTGGCTCACTACAACCTCCATCTCCCAGGTTCAGGCAATTCTTCTGTCTCAGCCTCCCAAGTAGCTGGGATTACAGGCGTGCGCCACCACGCCTGGCTAATTTTTGTGTTTTTAGTAGAGACAGGGTTTCACCATGTTGGCCAGGCTGGTCTCAAACTCCTGACCTCAAGTTATCTGCCCACTTTGGCCTCCCAAAGTGCTGGGATTACAGGTGTGAGACACCGAGCCCAGCCAGACCAAAACATTGTTACATAGCACATGACTGTACATTGTACAGTGACAATTACATAATATAACATAATATAGTATAGAACAGCTTCCCTACAAACTCATTTTACAGTTAATTTATTATAGAGTTGACCAGGGAGTTGCATTGGTTAAAATTAAGCATTTAATGGATGCAGTAATAATGTACCTTTGGCCAAATTAGACTTGTAACCCTGCTTTAGAAATAGTCCAAGCTATAATTATTACATCCAATTTCTATAGTATATACTTTGGGACCTTGATCATTCACTCATCAAATGCTGAAAGGATGAGAAATTGATTTTGGAAAGATTATTTTGACCTTGCCTGTGTGAAACTACCTGGATCTACCCATGAATGGAAGTAAAATAGACTTTGATGACTTTCTATTCTGGACATGTCCCAGTTATATTTTCAAAATTTCTTAAGGGAATGTCAAGACTGCTTCCATCTCACCGACCATTAAAGCATACAACCTGCCCTAAAATGGCAACAGAGAGTTAAACTTCATGTTGTAGTCAGAAAATAAAATCTAAAATTCTGTGTTGCTCTTTCTTATTTGCTTCAATTTTCCACATTTGGGCCTTTGTTCTTAGGGCAAAATAAAACATGTTCTAAAAAAAATAACCAGCCATGTGGAACTCTCCATTGAATACATTAATTTCAGGGATACTATAAACTGGAAGTCATTATTTAATACATCACATGGTGTCTCAAATATAAGGGCCTGGGGACTTCCTTAAGAACTGGTACATTTTTGCTATTATATCTCATGTGAATATTGTACTTAATCATCTGTCTGTCTTTGATACACAATCTACTTTAAGCAAATCTCCAGGGCTTTAAGATACTCATTTTTGTGAACTAACCATATTCCTTTCTCCTTATTTTCCCTTCACCTTGACTTATTTGGTTATCTTTTATTCTGTTACACTTATTTCTAATACCCCTTTTTCTGGAGGAGGGGTAAATAAATACATGGAAAATAATAATAAATCTCTAGCAATTATCACCCTCAGGAACACTAATAAAAATCAATCTCTTTTCTACTTAGCATTTTTTTTCTTTCCACTTCCCACAGCATGTAGTATTTAGTATATACTCAATACATAGTTATGGTTTCAGTAAATAAAATGTAGTACAATATAACCAATCATACTTCAAGGAAATAAACAGAAAGCCCTAATCTTATTTTTTAAATTACACTGAATCTAGCTATAAATCATCCAATCATTTGGACAAAATTATATTTCAAATAGAAGTTTTGCTTTCTCATTTCCAATTAAAGAGAGAATTGAAATAGTTGTATTAGTCCATTAATTGCTATAAGAAGATAATTTGACTCTCAACTACAAAGAAACAACCTAATCAATATCACAAGCCTATATGCTACACTAAAAGTTTTTGGGAAAGTCCTAATAATTTTCATGAAATATGTCAGAAACACTAAGGCAAGAATTTGGGTCACACTGTACATTCCTTTAGGGTTGTGTTTTGTCATTTACCGTTAGAGTAAATTTGCCCCACATAACCACTTGGAGGCCTTTTAAAACACAATCTAAGTTCTAATATTGAGGAGTAGTTTAGGTATGTGTGATGCAGTTTCACACGGTCTCTGGTTTCCTCTGCTTTTAGGGTCCATAATTCCTGACACTTCTGTTTTCCAAGTTTTAAAAAATATTATATAAATTTTAAACAGGGAGATTTTTATTTAGAGGCTTTGTATTTTATGACATTCTTAATATCGTTCATAATTTTTTGATTGCCAACAATAAATACCCCCATTTTGAAAAACAATGCACACACATGAGAAGGGTAGATATTAAGTAGATAATGATGGAAATTTTCAACTTGAATTCAGGTCTGTATAAATGTACACACACACACACACACTTTATACCTCCCCTTACCCAGTAATTCTAAATATGCAGTATAAATATCTCTATACTCCTGTGGGTATCTACTTAGTACAAACAGTGCCTCTTAGAATATTGGATGCACAAAGTGCTGAAAATTTTTTGCCCAACAAGTGTAACCTTTAGTATCAATATTAATTAATACTAATCAGTGTTAATTGTCATTACTTTCATTTATATAGCTTTGATCAATTTAAAAAAACTCCCATACAATTTGAATTCAGCTACTTACACTGTTAAAAAGCCAAAGGCCTCGAGAAATTATCAGAGAAGCAATGGCAGCTAGGAAAATCATGATTTAAGTTTCTGTCCGGCTGCCAACTACCAAGGGCTAATAGTGGTGGGTTTAATTATAAAACCTCCGACTCCCTTAAAGCCAACAGTAATTGGCAGGCACTGTCTTTGAAATTCACAATTGCATGTGCTCTGGAAGGAAACCCAGCTAAGCAAATATAATGTCTTTCTGCTGGCAGATTTGATTTACACAGTAGCCTTTACTTAAACAATTAACAATAGAAAAAGCAATAAATATAATGCCTTAACTGTTCTTACTTCAGGCTGTCTTTAACTGAGACAAGTGTATGAGTTTATAGTATATTACAGCATATAGCTTCTCTTAATGGCTTTCCTTGGCTTGTAAACTCTGTCAGAGAAATGAACATCTTTTTGCATTCCATGAATGTGTATATTTATTTTAGGCACCCAGAAATCTCAATAGCAGTATTATGATCCCCATGGGTCTACTTATAAAATGAGTTTTTCTTACCATGGTGGTGGTTGGTGCTAAATAAGGCACATTCTTGATGATTTTTTGAACGTGACACGTCATCACTACACCCACAATCCCAACCACTACCCATCATCCCACAATAAAAGACATTTGAATCATGGATATTAGCACAGGAGGGGGCTCTCAAATCAGTTCCAGGCTTTCAAGTAAAATACTATGCTGTTTTTAATGCAAATCTGAAATCCACTGACCTTAAGTGTCTATTATGAACAGGGGGTTATTTGAGAAGTAAATGGTGTGTGTTGGGGAGTGGGCTGTGATAGGGAAAGAGAAAATAGCAATATTAGCTTTGGATACCTATTTTCAAACTGTGGAAAAGGGAATGAGAGTAGTCACCAGTTGTTTGGCTGGTTGTGTGCAAATCACTGAATCTCACTAAGAGAATTGTAAAACTGGAGTTCTTATCTTCATCTGTGTTACATTAAGGCTACCTCTTCCTAGCACATCATGATTCCCCTCAATCAACACTTTACTTAATTTAATTGAAGAAAGTATAAATATGAGAGTGAGGTGGAGGACAGAAGAGAGTAAATTATTCCTCCAATGCTAGACTTTTCATTGCATCTACAATTAAACTTTACCTGAGATTGGTAAACCTCAGAAATTCTACTGAGATTAAAGTGCTGCTGTAGATGAACCTGTCTTTCTCTGTATTTAGTGACCCCATTTATATGTATACTTATTGTTTCTTATTTGAGAAGAACCTTAGTAAGATCCTCTGAAGATGGCATGGTTGTGTGGAAACTTTCATCCAATAAAATACTTTATGATGTTTCTTTTAATATTTCAGGAAGGTCTATTAATTTTGTCATCTCTTCCCGTTAATTCAGGAATGCTGAGAAGGTTAAGTGTAATCAAAAATATCTGGAAAAGTGCCCAATAATGATTTCTCTTATTCACTAGCAACTTGTGGACATTTATTTCTTGGAACTATGATCTTTAATTGACAATCTTTCCTAGATTGGCTTTTCTTAAAAACACTGCCCAACTCATAATATTACCTAAATTAAATGGAGAAACATTGTCTTTGACCCACCTGAGTTTAAAAGATAATTTACAAGTTAGTCCCACCTAGTCTCTGAAAGAAAGGATTTCATTGTCCTCAAAATGTGATGAAGCTCAAGAGAAGATAAAACTGAGGAAAGACAATGAGACTCCTTTTAAAAAAAAAATGAAGATGAGTAAACTAAATTGTGAATCATGAAATTAATGATAGACCAAAGGACTTGTTTTCACCATTTGATTCCATTAATATTGATTTTATGTAAATGCAGAAACACAGCAGAAATTATGATACCAGAACATTATGGATGATGCAGTGACTACACGCATATAGGTAGGAAAAAAGAAAATACTTGGATTTTTGTTTTCATACATAGTTTTACTTCACTAGAAATATTCTTTTGTGTGTGTTCAAATTTATTTTATTTTTTATTTTACCTATCTAAATATAAAAAACACTATCATCTGATTCTCTTCCTTCATGTGAAATTTTGTTTTGTTTTGACTTTTAATATCTGTGAGGTTTTAAAATACTTTGTCTTTGCATCTCTTCTGTGAAATTGTAAAAGTTCTCAACTGTTGATGTCGGAGCTCCTGTATTAAACCCAAAGGGGAAGTCTGAACTACAAAATGCTATGGAGGAAATGTTGCCATATCTGTTCTAAATTTAGAATTAATTAGTCCTGAAAATAGCTGAATGTCATATTCACTGTCTTTGGTCTTCCCATGCTTTCTGAGTTCCCCATCATCATCAGCTCATGGGAATTATACTTAGTAGTGCTATGTTCATTTCTTGGAGGGCACTAGAAAAATTGGGGCACTTGTTTTTGTTCTTTGCTAAAGTATGAACTGGGAAAGATAAGGAGAGGTATGAAAATTGTATGCCAGCTTATGGTCCCTGTGTGATTTATGTAATCAATTGGTTTTAGGATCCATCAAACAGAACAATGGAAGCCAATTCACAGAAATTATAATATATGCAATCTGTACTCCATAGCTGGCCTATACAAATTGGTATTAAAAGTACTCTAAGCATAATAATTAAGCAAAAGTGGCAATCATACTATCACGAATGATAGTTATAAACAGTTTAAAAATCCATGCAAAAATATTCAACCTCATTATAATCAAAGTAGTGCATATTAAACAATGAGTTAGCATGTTGTGCTTATGAAATTAGTGAAGATTTTTTAAACGAGATCAACCTGTGAAGGAGAAGCACTGCTAGAATGAGAGGGA
Organism: Nomascus leucogenys; assembly: GCF_006542625.1. Lineage (NCBI taxonomy): Eukaryota > Metazoa > Chordata > Mammalia > Primates > Hylobatidae > Nomascus > Nomascus leucogenys. Next base: position 12,471,689 of record NC_044401.1, read on the forward strand.
ATTGGCATCACTCTTGGAAAAGCGATTTGGCAATAATGAGACTTAAAATGCTCATAATCTCTTGATAATTTCAGTTCTAGAAAGTTTTCTGAAAAAATAACCCTTACTACAGAAAAAGCTATAGACTTGTTCATCTTTCTGTCATGTAAAAATATTTTTTAAAACTGTATACAACAGGGCTGGGCACTGTGGCTCACACCTGTAATCTCAGCACTTTGGGAGGCCAAGGCGGGTGGATCATGAGGTCAAGAGATCGAGACCATCCTGGCCCACATAGTGAAACCCTGTCTCTACTAGAAATACAAAAATTAGCCAGGGGTGGTGGCATGCGCCTGTAGTCCCAGAAACTCAGGAGGCTGAGGCAGGAGAATCACTTGAACCTGGGAGGCAGAGGTTGCAGTGAGCAGAGGTTGCAGTGAGCTGAGATTGCGCCACTGCACTCCTGCCTGGCGACAAAGAGAGACTCCGTCTCAAAAAAAAAAAAAAAAAACAAAAAAACTGTATACAACATAAATGTTCAGCAATAAACAAATGACTAAACTATAACTGAATAGATGTCATTTTTGTGCATTCATTTAAAATGATTAGGCGAAGTTATATTAAAAAGGGACATGGTTATGTTAGTGAAAAAAGCTGGATATATTATGTACATTATTATTTCAGTTATGAAAAGCAAACTATGTATAATGTATATAAATAAAAATTGAAAGGAAATACAACATATTTTGTGTTTTTAAGGTGATGGAAAATATGTATGAAATTTTAATATATATATTTCACAGTTCTCCCACATTACATAATATGCATGTTTCCTTTTGCAACAAAAAGATGTTTATTTAATAAATTAAAAGTACATAAAATAATACAAGAGGAATGAACCATCAACATGGATTCACAACAGCGAGTCAATATGGATCCAACCCTCATGATTAATCGCACAGCAATTGAATTTTCACTGGCCTTTTCAAAATTGTCATCTCTCTGAATGTTGACAATTGCATTGCTTTCTGGAAAATACTATAGTGCCTAATCTCTGAGGAATTAGAATTATACTTATCCTGTTTAATAGCTAAACTAAACTAACGAGGAATACACATAGTCAACAAAAGCTTCTTTAAAAAAACAAGTACTTCACATGGCATAATTATCAGTGAACACTTACTGAACAGCTGTAATTAGATTTACATTCTAAAACACTGTCCACATTTTTCTTTCAAAAGAAAAACGTTAACTGATACTCATTAACATGTTTCAAAATATATTTTAATTACACTAAAATTTATCCAACATTTTAAAAATAACTACTTTCTAAATACTAAGGGTCTTCTTGTTAGGACTTAGAAATTATTAAGTGAATTTTTAGACACACAAATGGAACAAAAAATTTAAAATGCCACTTACCTGACATGCTTCTTTTTTTCAGAGAAATCTTTATCCAGCCATAAGACAAATATATGGATTAAAAATCCTCCTACAGACTTTTTTCCTAGGTAATGTTGCTCTGTTATGTTAAAAGCAGCATGACAGTAAAACTTATCTTTATCTGTGCCTCAGATTCTTTTCTCTTCTGTTTCTTAAAATCTTTTGTGTGTACTTTGTTTCAGTTACAAACAGGAAATGTGGTGAAGGAGGTGTCTTGAGTTTTGATCTGAAAACAGTTGACTTAAATTGTGTAACGTGGGAAGAAAAATCCCACACACCTTTGTAATCTGACATTTGAATTTTTATCGATACCTGAGTCTAATTGAAAAATCAACAAATAAAGGTATGAATTAAACTAGGAGGGATCTTCCTATCTCTGGAGAGAATCCAGTCATCTCTTCACAAGTAAATTCACATGGAAACAAAATAAGATACACTAAACTGATGAGTAAATAGTAAGCAACTCCTGGCTGTGCTCAGCTGTTGTATTTTCTTGAGCCATGATGGAGGACAGGGAGTTAATATTTTTTGAGCACTTAGTATGTATCAGTTGCCTTCTATTCGTTATCTTAATGCGAGGCTAGATGTCTGCCTTATTTCCTGACAATCCTCACCTTGTCAGCATGAGTTTCTCTGTCCAATCTAGAGCCACCTGACAACAAGCTCCTGTTCTCAGCCACTATCCCAGAGTCTTAATAGCAGCAGTTCTTTTTTTTTTTTTTTTTGAGATGGAGTCTCACTCTGTCGCCCAGGCTGGACTGCAGTGGCGCAATCTCGGCTCACTGCAAGCTCCGCCTCCTGGGTTCACGCCATTCTCCTGCCTCAGCCTCCCGAGTAGCTGGGACTACAGGCGCCCGCCACCACGCCCGGCTAATATTTTGTATTTTTAGTAGAGACGGGGTTTCACCATGTTAGCCAAGATGGTCTCGATCTCCTGACCTCGTGATCCGCCCACCTTGGCCTCCCAAAGTGCTGGGATTATAGGCGTGAGCCACCGTGCCCAGCCTATAGCAGCAGTTCTTAGATGTTGGTGTACATAAGTATGCTATATAATGCTAGTTTAAAATCCTGGGCCCGTCTAAATTAGACTATTTAGGGTGAAGCACTAGAATCTGCATTTTAACAAGCAGATTTTCTGAGTGCATTTTAAATTACATATATTGTATATGATAAAATATTTTAATATAGATGTTCTGGACAATGCTTTCTGAAACTCATATATGGAATAGAATCTATCTTATTCATTATTAAAATTTCATAACTAGAATTATGCACACCGGCACATCATAGGTCTCAATAAATACTCTCAGTGATTGAACAAACAAAACAATGAGTGTCTTGTGCTTTCTTTTTCTTCCATTATAGAAAATAACTCCCTAGTAAGCAAAATACAGTGCATCTTATCCTTTGGACAAAGCTAGCTAAACACTAACAAATTTTTCCATTTCAATCACTTCCCCCCGAAATATTTTTTGGTGAATCGTCGACTCAGAGGCTGTAAAACTGAAAGAGACCGTGGAGATTCTCTGGTCTAATCTTCTTTAAAAGGGATTTTTAAAGTATGTTCCATAGAACACTCGGCCTTTAAGAAACTCAGAAGACAAATGTTTCTTCAACAAATATATTTGGAAAAACTATATAGCTTTATTTTTTACCTCCATAGATGCATATTAAAGGCTTAGGTAAATCCTGCGAAAAGGAAACCCAAATAATATTTTTATCAGAGTTTTTCTAAACTTATTTGGCCAGAGGACTCTTTATTCAGCAGCTAACCATTAGCGGAATGACAGGTTTTATGAAGCAGGCCCGGATGCTGACAGAACAAGACTTCAGGGAACAGCAGCCTCAGGTTCATGTAGGGATCAGAGGACAACAAAGAATCAGAAGGCTTCATCCTAGAATTAGATGGAACGTAGGGAGGGAGACTGCTGAAAAGTTGAATCCCAGACATTCAGGAAGGTTTGGGCACCTGATAAATCAGTTTGAGAGGAGAGAGCCTAGTTATGGCCTTGAGGAGTTGAGCTTTGGTCTTGAAAGAGGGTAACTGGTAAGAAAAGTAGAAGTCCTAGGCTCAAGAAAGGACTACAGAGGTTACCTAAGCAATACCTTGTAATATGGGCAAAGTAGATGCCCACAACTCGAGCATACAGAGGACACTGGAAAGAGAAAGGGTTTCAGGACTGGAAATTTGGGTGCTAGCATTCCTTTGTTAGAACAAAATTATTGCAGAGGTTGGGGAAAGAAGGAAGGAAGATGCTTTCATCCCAGCTGATCCATAAAGTGCAATTCCAGAAAAAACGGTGTTTAATTATTATTGTCTGTGAATGGAGAGAAGGTCAACTCAGCAAGAATGACTCAGGCAAAAATGCAGGAACTCTGTGGTTTGCTCAGAAGAAGTACCTCTCAGAGCAGCCCAACAGGAAGAGAGACCCAAAGCAAACCCACCTGCTGGAAGAGCAGCGGTCTAAGGGCTTCCCTGACTCAAGGGTATGACTTTACACATACAGCTGCAGGAAGCTGGGGCAGCCAAGAGCAGAAGAGACGTTAGGAAGGATATGTCCTGCTTCAGAGAGAGGCTGAAGTACCTGCTGAATGATTACCTTATGGCTTAAAAGGGTTAATGTACATCCTATGCGTGATTGGCATCTCTAAATGGTAAAAACTTAGGCTAATAAATCTGAACTACTTCACAGTTTCTAATTATTATATTTTTGAAAAGTGATCTTCATTACAATGTTCCGTTCCACAGATTTAAATAATCTATGGAAATATAACAAGATTGTCCAAGGTCACACAGGACGTCCGTGCCTGCACATTAGTTAGCTCCATAGATGTTTGAAATTTGCCAGGAAAAAAAAAATAGCTTTTCATTAAATATAGATGGCTGAGCACATGGAAACATTATCAGAATATAAAAAAGCATATGGATATTTATTTGTTATAAAATATATTAGAAAGTGCATTCAGAGATTTGAATGATGGCTTCATGAGCCATGTTTAAATAATAAATAAACATGAGGCCTCTGTAGTACTTTTTAATGAGATGGGTTATCAAATGGAATTTCAAAGAAAGCTAGACTAAGCAGAAATGTCTCGACAAGCTTAAAGCAGTTAGAGATGTTGTAGGAAATTTTGGGGGGAGGTTTTGATGGGCACCTGTCAAGAAATAAAAATATTAAGGCCAACAAAATTGAGGTTTTGTTGCCAAAAGAAAATGAAAAACGTCAAAATGGCAGCTGCCATTCAGAGTTTCAGAAAAACGGGTCAGCGAGTAGAAAGAGGCCCAGTTTTTCGAACTTCTTTTTTAATGATCATCTATCATTTTTATAATTAATTTTCATCACTATAATGTATTTTCTTATATCTGCATGTGTGTGTGTGTGTGTGTGTGTGTGTATAGAGAGGGAGAGAGAGAGTGTGACGGTTTCCAAGCTGTTGAATAGATACTATATTTACTATATCTATTGAATAGATACTGTATTTAGCTATTGTTTAAATTGCTTACAATAATATGCACTAGTGTTATAATTGGAATAAAAGATGTGCCCTTATTTTAAAGGCTCTTTATAATATCTGTTTTATTGAAACACTACTTACCTCTCTGTAAGTTTTCTTTATTCCGGTGAATTGCTGCGTAGTCATACTGAAGCCAGCACAAAGTAAGCAAACAGCTTGATGAGAGAAAGGAGTGGAGGGGCCACCTGTGCTATCAATTATGCTATTTTCACCTGTGAAATTATTCAAAATTGATTATGAGGTTGCAATTGCCTCTGATTAGGCTATGTTAGTATTTATTTTCATTGTGTTTAGACTATAAAGTCCTCCAGAAAGAACGGCTATTCAGACAAAAAAGGTAAAAGCAAATTAAAAGCAATAGAACAATGCATAGGCTTAGCATCAGATTTTTCTCTTTTTATTGTAAGTATCACGCCTTATAGAACCAGAAGTCTTAAAAATTGAACAATAAAAATATCCTTTATTTTTAAAGCATTTTACAAGACTACTGTTATAAAGCATATATTTCAGAAAACACGGGATCAGGCAACTTTTTCTTCTTGTTGAACTGGCTCTTACCTTCCGGCCTCCTCTGACATTTAGGGCCTGGCTTACTTGAGGACACCATGATAATATCAACTGTAACACCTGAATGTCAGTTTTTATCATTAGAGATAGTTTTCTTAAGAGTAAAAAAGAATGAGTCCTTACAACTCAAATGCCCTAGGACACAATTAGCATCCTCAGAACAGCTTACACAGTGAGTCTAGCTCTAGTGAGTCCTCTACCAAATGAGATATGTGATAGCTTAATTTTGATTAAAATAAGAGAGTTGGTGCTAAACTATTTTTAGGAGAAGGGAAATTTTAGTTGAAGGACCCCAGGGAATAGGAGCATTGTGTGGAAGCAGGAACACTAAGAAGTGAGGTACCAGTCAGGGTTCGGGCTGGCAACAGACACTAACAGTCAAAGGGGTGGTAGAAAGAGTTAAATGAGCATTTTCTCATGTGTCTTTTGGCTGCATAAATGTCTTCTTTTGAGAAGTGTCTGTTCATATCCTTCGCCCACTTTTTGATGGGGTTGTTTGTTTTTTTCTTGCAAATTTGAGTTCATTGTAGATTCTGGATATTAGCCCTTTGTCAGATGAGTAGATTGCAAAAATTTTCTCTCATTCTCTAGGTTGCCTGTTCACTCTGATGGTAGTTTCTTTTGCTGTGCAGAAGCTCTTTAGTTTAATTAGATCCCGTTTGTCAATTTTCGCTTTTGTTGCCATTGCTTTTGGTGTCTTAGACATGAAGTCCTTGCCCATGCCTATGTCCTGAATGGTATTGCCTAGGTTTTCTTCCAGGGTTTTTATGGTTTTAGGTCTAATATGTAAGTCTTTAATCCATCTTGAATTAATTTTTGTATAAGGTGTAAGGAAGGGATCCAGTTTCAGCTTTCTACATATGGCTAGCCAGTTTTCCCAGGACCATTTATTAAATAGGGAATCCTTTCCCCATTGCTTGTTTTTGTCAGGTTTGTCAAAGATCAGATGGTTGTAGATATGCGGCATTATTTCTGAGGGCTCTGTTCTGTTCCATTGGTCTATATTTCTGTTTTGGTACCAGCTCATCATCACTGGCCATCAGAGAAATGCAAATCAAAACCACATTGAGATACCATCTCACACCAGTTAGAATGGCCATCATTAAAAAGTCAGGAAACAACAGGTGCTGGAGAGGATGTGGAGAAATAGGAACACTTTTACACTGTTGGTGGGACTGTAAACTAGTTCAACCATTGTGGAAGTCAGTGTGGCGATTCCTCAGGGATCTAGTACTAGAAATAGCATTTGACCCAGCCATCCCATTACTGAGTATATACCCAAAGGATTATAAATCATGCTGCTATAAAGACACATGCACACGTATGTTTATTGTGGCACTATTCACAATAGCAAAGACTTGGAACCAACCCAAATGTCCAACAATGATAGACTGGATTAAGAAAATGTGACACATATACACCATGGAATACTATGCAGCCATAAAAAATGATGAGTTCATGCCCTTTGTAGGGACATGGATGAAGCTGGAAACCATCATTCTCAGCAAACTATCGCAAGGACAAAAAACCAAACACCGCATGTTCTCACTTATAGGTGGGAATTGAACAGTGAGAACTCATGGACACAGGAAGGGGAACATCACACACCGGGGCCTGTTGTGGGGTGGGGGGAGGGGGAGGGATAGCTTTAGAAGAAATATCTAATGTTAAATGACGAGTTAATGGGTGCAGCACACCAACATGGCACATGTATACATATGTAACAAACCTTCACATTGTGCACATGTACCCTAAAACTTAAAGTATAATAAAAAAATAAAAATAAAATAAAAAAAAGAAAGAGTTAAATGAAGAGAATACATTTACAACGGTGCAGGCAGCGCTAGCAGGAAGCACAAGGGAAAGTGAAGCACTTATAGGTTAACATTAGAGGGAGCCAATGACCACTCCTGGGCTCGAAAGTCTTGGAGGAGTATCAGTAACTGGAAACCAGTAAGTAGCTATGGAAGAGCTGCCTGACAGGAGCTATGGCTTTCAGAAAAACAAAAACAAAAACAAAAGTGAAACAACAGCAACAACAAAAACCAGACATTGCCATGTTACAAGCCGGCAAGAAGAGAACTGTGAGAAAAAAAAATCTCAATTTTGCCCTCCTCTGCCTTCCATTCTTCCACCCATTTTCCTCATTGGCCAAACCCAACAGTCAGAAGAAAAGGCAGCCCTGATGAGGCAGTCCGTAGAAGTTGTCCTTGCAAGGCTCAAAGATGGGTAAAGAAGAAGAGAGAGTGGACCTGGAGTGATAAACAAGTGAGTAAGACGTGCAGAGAATGAGCGTTAAGTTTAGATAATTACCATCTGTTCTGCCTAACATGGACTTCAAAATGTTACAGGTACACTCATTTTCCAGAGCACAGAAGAGTAAATAAGAGCAACTTATTTTTATATATTGAACTAGATTCATCAGGCAATTTTACTGACCTTAAAAGAATACCTGAGATGTCTTAATTAACATTTAGTGGGTTCTGCATAGTAGAACAAAACTAAGAATAAAAGTTGTCCACAGATTGTACAAAAATTCTGGTAGAAGGGATATAATAATGGAAACTATATACAGACATTTCCCAGTGTTTGAAATTTTAAAGTAAGAAGACTAAGAGACAGAGAGAATGAAAAAACAATAAGGTCAGTATTATAAATGGTTAGTATTTGATGAATCTAAATTAAAGGTTTATGAGAATATTTTGTACTATTCTTGCAATTGTTTTGAAAACTCTGAATTATGTCAAAATGAAAGTTTTCAAATATATGTAAATTACTTAGAACAGTGTCTGGTACCCGTGAAATGCTCAGTAAGTGCTAGATGCAAATGTCGTCCGTATTACCATGATAACAAAATCAGATAAAGGCATTACAAGACAAGATAGCTACAGACAAATTTTTCCTCATAAACACAGATAGCAGAAATTTTGAACAAAATTTTAGCAAGTCAAATCTACCAATGCAATAAAAGGATAATATATAGTGACTGAGTGAGGTTTATCCCAGGAATAAAAAGGTGGTCCAATATTAGAAAATCAATCAATGTAAGTTACAAGACTAACAGACTAAAAAATGAACAAACAAAAAACATGTAATCATCTTAATAGTAGAAAAATGATTTGGCAAAATCCCAGTATGTGTTCCTGACTAAACAAAAATTAAGCTCTGAGAAAACTAGGAATAGAGACTTCCTCAACATAATTCAGAGTATTTACAAAAAAACCCTACAATTCACATCATCTTTAATTGTGAAATACCAAATGTTTTCCCCCTAAAATAGGTACAAGGCAAGAATATTCACCCTCACCACTTTAATTCAACATTATACTGGAAGTTCTAGCCCGATCAATAAGTAAAGAAATTAAATGCATATGAATTAGAAATGAAGAAAAACTGGCTTACAGATGACATGATTCTAGGGAATCTACAAAAATACCTGCTAGAACTAATTGCCAGGTAGAGCATAGTGTCAGGATACAAGAATAACATATAAAAATACTGATTTTATTTTTAATACTGTCAACAAACAATCAGAAATTGAAATTAAATTAGAACAGAAATGAGATCAGTAGGTTTGGGGGATAGAGATTGACTACAAAAGAACACAAGGAAACTTTTGGGGGAAAATGTTAGAAGGTGAATTTTTACTGTATCTAAAGTATACCTCAATAAGTCTCACTTTAAAAATGCTAAGAAAAAATAACCAATGAGTCCATTTCGGTAAACAAACTAACAAACAACTGAATAAATGAAAAGAGAAAATTATTTCTTAGAATAGAATGCCAAATAAAAATTGAAAAAGGAATGCTAGAGTTAGAAAATCTACCATTTTACAACCATCAAATTAGTAACTGATTCAGAAAAAGATTGTCATTAGATGCTAAAGTAATATGTGAATAATAAGCAGAGATATTTATCTAGTATCAAAATGTCTTCCTACAAATTATTTATTAATTAAAAAAATCCATTAACTTCATGCTAGAGAAATCTAACAGATACAACCTTAACTAAGTATCAAAGTTAGTGTTACCAATAATGGGGCAAACCAAAATCATTCATCTCCTGATATAGTGCATTGACAAGTATTTTTCTGGTATTCTTGTGGAAATTGCCAAACTTTAAGCAATCATGAAGTATCAGACATGTCCAAACTGAAAGGCATAATACAAAAATAACTGACCTACATCCCTCAAAAATATCATGATCAAGAATGACAAAAAATGCTGATTAAATGTTCCAGATTAAAGCAAACTAAGGAGACACAACAAGTAAAGGTAAAGCATAATCTTACATTGGATCCTGGGCTGTGGGGAAAAATAACTATAAAGAACATTAATGGGACACTTGCCAAAATTTTAATACAGACAAGTAGATAACAATATTATATCAATGTTAAATTTTCTTATTTTGATAATAGTATAATGGTTATGAAATAAAAAGTATTTGATCTTAGGAAATATATACTAAGGATTGAGAGATTAAGGAGTATAATCTCTGAAATTTACAATCAACTTCAAAATACATGCAAAGAAAGAAGGAAGAAGAGAGAGCAAATGATATATTCACCCCAAAGCAAAGGGGTAAAAATGCTAATGATTGGTGTATTGGGAAAAATGGTATATGCAACAACTTTGTGCTATCAATTTAGGTACGATGGTTTAACTATAGTTCAAAAGAAAAGTTACAATGTTAAGCTATTAACTTACTTTATTTTTATTTATATTTTTTTGAGACAGGGTTTCATTATGTTGCCCAGTCTGTTCTCAAACTCCTTCTTCAAGTGATCATCCTGCCTCAGCCTCCCCAAGTGCAGGTATTACAGGTGTGAGCGACCACTCCCAGCCAACTGTTAATAATTAAAAGACAATTAAATCAGCAAATCAAGCACCCAACTCAATAAGTTATAGATCTATCAAATCTAAAGAAAATTAATATATTAATTGGTCAAGATAAAAGCAATAATAAATTAGAAAACAATAAAAATTCCTACTAATAAGTAGATCTAAAGACCTAATTTTTGAGACCTCAGCATTGAAATAGATAAATTATTGGCTATTCAAGTATAGTTACAATGGAGAAAGCACAGATATGCAATACAAGAAAGAATGGGAAAATAATGTAAAAAGGAAATTGACAGGATTATAAGTGTACATTGTTTAACTCCAGGCAAATATATTTGAAGACCTAGTTGATAGATAAGATTTCTTAGAAAAATATAAATAATAAAAACTGACTCCATAAGAAGACATGTAAACAGGAAAATTCTCATGAAATTGAGAAAATATTATAGTAACGATCTACTCATTAAAATGTGACAACTCTTCACTATTGGGAATCTTTTTAGTGTTTCGATAGTGAACATAACGTCAATTTGGCTCAAGGCACAGGTTCAGTATAGATGTATATTTGGACAAACATTTAATTATAGAGACAACAAGTATGTAGAAAAGATATCACTATTATCATGTTAAAGAAATAAACTTTAAATATTCTATATTTTTAATCAAAATTATATTATATATATAATTTTATATGTAAGTCAAATAGAAGGAGAATGATCTTCTTCTGGTAATAGTGACATGAATAGATTATAGAATTTCCCTTTGCAGAAAACAAGTATAAAACTGGGGGAAATATCTTAAACAACTATCTGGAAATTGATCAAAGGCAAACAACAAAACAAAATGTTTATTCTTGGAATATTGCTGCAGTTTCAGGTAAGAATGCAGTAGTACATGGCCTTCTAGCCTGGGCTGCTCACATCCTGTCTCTCCTACTTTGTTCTTTATCCTACATTGCTTGGTAGGGTGGCATCCTTGATTTGGAGTCAGGCAAGGGTAACACGTGAAAACCCATACATTGCTGGCTAAAAGTGGCAGTCTCCCTTAGGAATGAATGGTCAAAGACCATAATTTTGCTAGTTCAAAGTTGCAGATCTGGTTTTGGAGGAAAGGCTCACCAGACACAAATTTAATGGTAAGAGACTTAGCAGGCTTAAGGTAAGCTATCCACACATCCCTGTCTATCTGCTAAACTATGCATGTTGTGGAAGAAACCCAAGAAGGCCCATGGAAGAAAGAAAGCCATGGCAGACATGAAAGCTGGCCACAACTTTGAATGTTTTCTTTCAGTCCACACATAGCTCAGCAGACAATGGATGGGGAAGGCTTGGGGAATTGAGGTGTCTGCTGACCACTAAACTATACAGACACAGGGGTTGCCACAATGAAGCAAGACTAAGAAATAAGTTTAAAAATTCTCAGTGGAAGCATTGTTGGCCTCACTTTGTAGGGAAAAGAAATTATGTAGTTTTTTTATTTTTATTTTTTTAATTTTATTTATTTATTTTTTTTATTATTATACTTTAGGTTTTAGGGTACATGTGCACATTGTGCAGGTTTATTACATATGTATCCATGTGCCGTGTTGGTTTGCTGCACCCATTAACTCATCATTTAGCATTAGGTATATCTCCTAATGCTGTCCCTCCCCCCTCCCCCAACCCACAACAGTCTCGGAGTGTGATGTTCCCCTTCCTGTGTCCATGAGTTCTCATTGTTCAATTCCCACCTATGAGTGAGAACATGCGGTGTTTGGTTTTTTGTCCTTGCGATAGTTTGCTGAGAATGATGTTTTCCAGTTTCATCCATGTCCCTACAAAGGACATGAACTCATCATTTTTTATGGCTGCATAGTATTCCATGGTGTATATGTGCCACATTTTCTTAATCCAGTCTATCGTTGTTGGACATTTGGGTTGATTCCAAGTCTTTGCTATTGTGAATAGTGCCGCAACAAACATACGTGTGCACGTGTCTTTATAGCAGCATGATTTATAGTCCTTTGGGTATATACCCAGTAATGGGATGGCTGGGTCAAATGGTATTTCTAGTTCTGGATCCCTGAGGAATCGCCACACTGACTTCCACAATGGTTGAACTAGTTTACAGTCCCACCAACAGTGTAAAAGTGTTCCTATTTCTCCACATCCTCTCCAGCACCTGTTGTTTCCTGACTTTTTAATGATGGCCATTCTAACTGGTGTGAGATGGTATCTCATTGTGGTTTTGATTTGCATTTCTCTGATGGCCAGTGATGATGAGCATTTTTTCATGTGTTTTTTGGCTGCATAAATGTCTTCTTTTGAGAAGTGTCTGTTCATATCCTTTGCCCACTTTTTGATGGGGTTGTTTGTTTTTTTCTTGTAAATTTGTTTGAGTTCATTGTAGATTCTGGATATTAGCCCTTTGTCAGATGAGTAGGTTGCAAAAATTTTCTCCCATTCTGTAGGTTGCCTGTTCACTGTGATGGTAGTATCAATATCGTGAAAATGGCCATACTGCCCAAGGTAATTTATAGATTCAATGCCATCCCCATCAAGCTACCAATGACTTTCTTCACAGAATTGGAAAAAACTACTTTAAAGTTCATATGGAACCAAAAAAGAGCCTGCATCGCCAAGTCAATCCTAAGCCAAAAGAACAAAGCTGGAGACATCACGCTACCTGACTTCAAATTATACTACAAGGCTACAGTAACCAAAACAGCGTGGTACTGGTACCACAACAGAGACATAGATCAATGGAACAGAACACAGCCCTCAGAAATAATGCCGCATATCTACAACTATCTGATCTTTGACAAACCTGACAAAAACAAGCAATAGGGAAAGGATTCCCTATTTAATAAATGGTGCTGGGAAAACCGGCTAGCCGTATGTAGAAAGCTGAAACTGGATCCCTTCCTTACACCTTATACAAAAATTAATTCAAGATGGATTAAAGACTTACATGTTAGATCTAAAACCATAAAAACCCTAGAAGAAAGCCTAGGCAATACCATTCAGGATATAGGTGTGGGCAAGGACTTCATGTCTAAAACACCAAAAGCAATGGCAACAAAAGCCAAAATTGACAAATGGAATCTAATTAAACTAAAGAGCTTCTGCACAGCAAAAGAAATTATGTAGTTTTAAGTTGAAGCAAGATACTAAAACACACACACACACACACACAAACCAGTGCACCTTTGAAAAATAAAATTGCAAAAGTGCAACAATGTATTATTTAAAATTTTAATTTTCACATATATATTACAAGATATGCAAAGAAATAGAAGAATATGACCCATACTCAGGAAAAAAAAAAAAAAGGAAAAAACAGACCATAGAAACTGACTCTGAGGAGCCCAAATGTTGAATTTAGCAGGCAAAGACTTCAAAGCAAATTTACAAATTTGCTGAAAGAATTAAAAGAAATATATTCAAGGAATTGAAAGGAAATAACCAATCAATGAGTTAATTCATGGAAATTTTGGCATAAAAATAGAAACGACACATAAGCACCAAATTGAAATTTTAGAATTGAAAAGTATAATAAAGATTTTAAAAATTCACTAGGTGAACTCAACAGCAGAATTCAGTTCACAGAAGACTCAGTAATTTAGAAGATAGATTAATAGAAACTGTGCAATCCAAAGCTCAAGGAAAAAAAGGATTGAAAAAAAGGAATAGAATCCCAGAGATCTACCAGACGGTTTCAAGAATTCCAGCACATGTTTATTGGGGATTATGAAAGGAGGGGAGAGAAAGTGACAGAAAATCATTGGAAAATATAATGGCTGAAAACTTTCCATTTTGATGAAAAACATCTATGTCCAGACCCAAAGAACTCAATGAACACCAACAAATACACTCACAGAGGGAAACATACCTAGACACAACAAAAATCGAGAGAATTCACTGCTGGCTGACCTTACCTACAGGGAACAACAAGGAAAGTTCTTTGGGCTGATAGAAACGACACAGACAGTAACTCAGATCCACAGGAAGAAATGTAGATCACAAGAAATAGTTGAGTAGATGAAAAGATTGTATGTGTGTACATATACCTTTTCTTATCCTGTCTTAATTTCTTTAAAATCAGAACATTGTTTAAAGTAATAATTGTAACACAGTTTGTTCAGTTTATTTGTGATGGTTTTATGTGTATGACATTAATAACATAAAGGAATGGGGAAAGATAAAATGGAGCTTCACTGGTGCAAATTTGCTGTATTTTACTAGAGTTAAGTCAGTACTAATTTTAAATGAATTGTGAAAGTTAAAGATAAATACTACAATCTCTAGAGCAACTAATTTTAAAAAATCATTAAAAGAAAGACAGTCAAGTCAGGCATGGTGGCACACGCCTGCAGTCCCAGCTACTCCAGAGGCTGAGCGGGGAGGATCCCTTGAATCCAGGGGTTCAAGGCTACAGCAAGCTGGGAACACACCACTGCACTCAAGGCTGGGTGATAGAATGAGATCCTGTCTCACAAAAATACAGCCAAAATATCAACAGAGGAGTTAAAAATGATATTCAAAAATATCAAAGAAGACAGTAATGAAAGAATAGAGGAACAAAACAGACATTAGAGATATAGAAAACAAATAGCAAAAGGGCAGATAATTTTAACTACAGTCATATGTCACTTAACGACAGGGGTACATCTGAGAAATGTGTCATTAGGCGATTTTGTTGTGCAAATATCATAGTGTACTTACACAACCCTCAATGGTACAGCCTACTACACACCTAGGCTATGTTGTATATAGCCTATTGCTCCTACGCTACAAACCTATATAGCATGTCACTGTACTGAATACTGTAGGCAAATGTAACACAATGGTATTTTGTGTATCTAAACATATCTAAACACGGTAGAGTTACATTAAAAACATGGTATTATTATCTTATAGGACTACTGTCATATATGCAGTCCGTCCTTGACCAGAATGTCATTATATGGAAAATGACTGTATATTAATGATATAGTTTGGCTCTGTGTCCCTACCTAAATCTCATCTCAGATTGTAATCCCCACATGTAGAGGGAAGGACCTGGTGGGACATGATTGGATTATGGAGGCAGTTTCGCCTATTCTATTCTCATGATGGCGAGGGAGTTCTCATGAGATCTGATGATTTAAAAGTGTACACTTCCTCTTCACTTGCTCTCCTGCTGCCTTGTGAAGAAGGTACCTGCTTCTCCTTTGCCTTCCACTGTGATTGTAAGTTTCCTGATCCCTCTCCAGCCATGCCAAACTGTGAGTCAATTAAACCTCTTTTGTTTACAAATTACTCTGTTTCATGTTGTATCTTTATAGCAGTGTGATAATGGACTAATACAATTAATGACACATTAAATGTGAATAGACTGGACACCCAATCAAAAGGCATAGGTAGAATGGATTAAAAACCAAGATCTTACTATTTGTCTGCAAAAGATGCACTTTAAATTCAAAGGAATGAATAGGGAAGGGTAAAAAAAGTGAAGAAAGAGATGCATGCATACCATAACAATAACAGAGTTGAAATGGTTATATTAATATGAGATAAAATAGACTTCAAGATGAAGAATTTTACTAGACATGATCTTGTTAATAACATTTTCTAATGATAAAAGGGTCAATACATCAGAAATATATAACAATTATAAATATATAGGCTCATAACAACAGAGCCCCCAAAACAAACAAAGCAAAATGTTACAGAATTTAAAAAGAAATAGAAACTATAGTTGGAGATTTAGCCATTCCTGTCACATTAAGTGATGATAAAACTAGAGTGAAAACCAGTAAGGATATAGAAGCTTTGAACAGCACTGCTAACTTATAAGACCTAATTGACATTTAAAGAGTATTCCGGCCAGGTGCGATGGCTCACACCTGTAATCCCAGCACTTTGGGAGGCTGAGGTGGGCGGATCATGAGGTCAGGAGATCGAGACCATCCTGGCCAACATGGTGAAACCCCGCATCTACTAAAAATACAAAAATTAGCAGAGCATGGTGGCACGTGCCTGTAGTCCCAGCTACTTAGGAGGCTGAGGCAGGGGAATCGCTTGAATCTGGGAGGTGGAGGTTGCAGTGAGTGGAGACTGCACCACTGCACTCCAGCCTGCAGACTGGTGACAAAGTGAGACTCCATCTCAAAAAAAAAAAAAAAAAAAAAAAAAGGAGTATTCCACATAGGAACAGCAAAATATAAATTATTTTCAAGCACACATGAAAGAATCTTCAGCATAGATTATATGACAATCCATAAAGCAAGTCTCAAAAAAATTAAAAGCATTGAAATAAGTCTTTTTTATAATAATAGAATTAAATTAGAAATCCACAATAAAAAGATAATTGGAAAATCTCCAAATATTTTGCAATTAAATGACACACATCTGAATAACAGATTAGTCAAAGAAGAAATCAAAAGAGAACTTGTAAAACACTTTAAAAGAAAATAAAAACACAACATTTCAAAATTTATGGTATGCAGCTAAGCAATGTTTAGAGGCAAATTCATAGCATGAAATGCTTCTATAACAAAGGAGGAAAAGTCTCCATCATATCTTTTACCTTGAGAAGCAAAAAGGAAAAAGTAAAACCCAAAGTAGACGGAAGAAAATTCAATAAAGATCAAAGCACAAAAACAATGAAATAGGAACAGAAACACAATAGAAAAAAATGGACGGAACCCAAAGCTGTTTTTTTTGTAAAGATCCACAACATTAATAAACATTAAGTACAAACCAAATAAGAATTAAAAGAATTATAAGGAAATATTATGAACAACTTTCTTCCTACAAACTTAACACTTAGATGAAATAGATAAATTCCTAGAAAAACACAAATCGCAAAAATGATTCAGAAGTAATAGAAAAATGAAATAGATCTATCAAAATAAGTAATTTAATTTATAATTAAAAACAAGGGAAGAAAGATTTCTGGGAAAAAGATTTTACTTTGTAAAATTCTATGTTATTGGAATCTTTTATTGAATACAATCGGTATGTAGTCCTGAATGATTTATGTGGTAAGGAAAATGCCTATCTCTGCTATCTATAGCTGTTAGGGATTCAGATTCAGGGAGGGGAGGGGTCAGATTCTTGTAGGCCCATGTTGATGCAAGCGGCCCTGGGATGAGGGCATGTCCTTGGTAAGGTGATTCTCCTCAGTTGAGGCAATACCTGAAGGGAGCTGATAGCTTGAGGCTAGTCTTCAAGAAACCCTCCCAGCAGCTGGGTAATCAGCACTTTCTTCCTGAAGGGGGATCTGGGTGGTACATGACAGTGTTCATTACAA
Organism: Nomascus leucogenys; assembly: GCF_006542625.1. NCBI lineage: Eukaryota > Metazoa > Chordata > Mammalia > Primates > Hylobatidae > Nomascus > Nomascus leucogenys. The sequence goes on from NC_044401.1 coordinate 12,489,310, forward strand.
TTTGAAAATAACGAATGAGGTACACTAAATTTGTCTTACAACAGAGCCTGTATAGCAGATGCTATTAGTTGCCTAGTCAAAATTCAACTTCTCCCTGTGGTCTCATTTGTTTGAAACAATGAATGTGCTCAACCCACATGGGGGAACATGGGCACCTAAACCAATTAGGAGAAGCCTATTCACTGATTTTCTTTTCTTTCTTTTTATTTTTTTTGAGATGGAATCTTACTCCGTTGCCAGGCCGGAGTGCAGTGGCGCGATCTCGGCTCACTGCAACCTCTGACTCCCTGGTTCAAGCGATTCTCCTGCCTCAGCCTCCCAAGTAGCTGGGATTACAGGCACATGCCACCACGACCAGCTAATTTTTGTATTTTTAGTAGAGATGGGGTTTCACCACGTTGGCCAGGATGGTCTCAATCTCCTGACATCATGATCCGCCCGCCTCAGCCTCCCAAAGTGCTGGGATTACAGGCATGAGCCACCACGCCCTGCCTATTCACTGATTTTCTGGAGCCACCCGCTGCCCTCCCATTCTTCACAGTAGTTAGATGTAGTAGATCATGTAGCCTGATTCTAGATAATAAGACCCAAGGAAGTGTTTGCTATAGGGATTATGAAAAATACTTTGTTTTATTCATTGTTTAAAATTTGTTTATTTTTTTGAGATGGAGTCTCTGTCGCCCAGGCTGGAGTGCAGTGGTGCGATCTCAGCTCACTGCAACCTCTGCCTCCCGGGTTAAAGCAATTCTCCTGCCTCAGCCTCCTGAGTAGCTGGGACTACAGGGGCCCACCACCACGCCCGGCTAAATTTTTGTATTTTTAGTAGAGACGGGGTTTCACCATGTTAGCCAGGATGGTCTTGATCTCCTGACCTGGTGATCCGCGCACCTCAGCCTCCCAAAGTGCTGGGATTACAGGAGTGAGCCACCACTCCCGGCCTTGTTTTATTGTTAAAAGGTACAGATAAAGCTGACATCCCCTGCCCTCTCCTAATACACCTTCCTCTTTCTTTAACACAGCTACGGTGCTTTTAGCTGCAGCAGCCATCTTGTAACCAAGAGGAGGAGGTCAGGAAAACTTCTGAGTGTGTTCTGATGTTGCTGAGCGGCTGAAAAGCCATAAATCTATCTCTGGGTTTCTTGCTTTTTAAAGAAAAAGAATCCATAATTGTTTAAGTAGCTAAAATGGATTATTCTGTTACTTGCAGCAAAGCATAATCCAAACAGATCCTAGAGTTATAAAATGGGATGGTAACTCTATTGAGGATTTTGTTAAAATATATAGTTGATATGTATGATGGGTGCACATGTTTACCAAGTTGTGGTGTATTTTTAATAAATTTGAAAACATCAAATACTATACCCTCCTTCTGGGGTTTCATATTGCACATTAGCCTTAATGGTGTTAAAGATTAGCATTTAGATGTTCTGCCATAAATGTGCCTATTTCAAGTTTATGCTTCAGAAAAATATGCTTCTTAAATTTTATCTTAAATATATTTGACCAAAAATCACCTATTAAAACTTTACCTACTAATACAGAACAGATTGGGAAACATTATTTCGCTTGTGTTCTAACTCACAGTCCACTAACTCATTCCCTATTTCTGCGATTGCTTTCTGCAGTAGCATTCCTAGGAGCATCCGGTTTAAGTTGAATTAAGTCAAAACAGTAAAATATAGTTACTATTTTTCTTACGCCTATGATTAGATTACTCCACCAAGCAAACTAGCTCTGATATATTGACATGTTGAGCTGTGTTTTAGGATGTGGTCAAAGCCCAACAGAGAAATATGTGTAGCAGCACATCTGCAGCATCATTTGCTGGTCACAACTAACATCCTGTGTCTTTCTACACCAGTTATTTTTATCTGCCTGCAATCAGTCCCCTTTCACTGCTCTACCATTTTGCTTATTGACAGTGCAGAAACAGAGATAAGAGGTAGAAGTATGCAGCTTCCTATGCAGAAGGAGTTCTTCTATTTTGACAAAGGAAGTGATAGTTGTGGCCACCTTAACAAAAGTCCTTAGGTGCATTTGACTGTGTAGCTTCAGGGCCTGGTATCTCTATATACTATATCATGATCTGCTGAGAGGGGCTTAGGCACACTCCCTCCCAGCCATTCTTGTGTGAATGACTGGATACGAGGCTTGCTTTGCTCTTTCACCTGCTTCTTTAAAAATCCTTAATTTTTATTTGTAGTGATTCATTCAGGCATTCTGAAGAGTGACACAGGATGTCTTACAGATCTTAATTTAATTAAGAAATTAAAACTTGCTGAAACCTAACTTTTTTTCTTCCCCCATCTTCCACATCTTGATAATAGCACTATCATCACTCAGAAATCTAGTTCCAGCCAGAAATCTGGAACTCATTCTTGCTACCTTGACATACTCTCTCTGTTGCCCAGGCTAGAGTGCAGTGGTGTAATCTTGGCTCACTGCAACCTCTGCCTCCCGGGTTCAAATGATTCTCATGCCTTAGCCTCCCCAGTAGCTGAAATTATAGGTGCCCACCACCAAGTCCGGTTAATTTTTGTACTTTTAGTAGAGATGAGGTTTTTACCCTGTTGTCCAGGCTGGTCTTGAACTCCTGACCTCAAGTGATCCTCTCGCCTTGGCCTCCCAAAGTCCTAGGATTGCAGGAGGTCTTAGCCAAAAAATCGTTGCCCAAATCAATGTCCTGAAGAATTTCCCCAATGTTTTATTTTAGAAGTGTTATAGATTCAGGTCTTACCTTTAAGTCTTTAATTCATTTTGAGTTGATTTTTGTGTGTGGTGAAAGATGGCAGTTTAATTTCATTCCTCTGCATATGAATATCCAGTTTTGCCAGCGCCATTTATTGACGGGATTGTCCTTTCCCCACTGTATGTTCTTGGTGACTTTGTCAAAAATGATATGGCTATAAATGTGTGGGTTTATTTCAAGGTTCTATATTCTGTTCCATTAATCTATGTGTCTGTTTTTATGCCAGTATCATGCTAATATACTATAGCTTTGTAGTATATTTTGAAGTTAGGTAGTGTGATTCCTCCAGCTTTGTTCTTTTTGCTCAGAATTGCCTTGGGTATTCTGGGTCTTTTGTGGTTTCACATACATTTTAGAATTGTTTTTTTCTATTTCTGTGAAGAATGTTATTGGTATTTTGATAAGGATTGTATCAATCTGTAGATTGCTTTGGTAGTATGGACATTTTAACAATGGTAAGTCTTCCAGTCCATGAGCATGGGATATTTTCCATTTTTTGTGTCCTCTTCAATTTCTTTGGAGTTTTATCATTTTTATTGTAGAGAGCCTTCACTCCTTTAGTTAAAATTACTCCAAAGTGTTTTTATATTTTTTTGTAGCTATTGTAAATGGAATTGCTTTATTGATTTTTTTTTCAGACCGTTCACTGTTGGTGTATAGAAATCCTACTGATTTTTATATATTGATTTTGTATCATGAAACTTTACTGAATCGATCAATTCTAACTCTTTTAGAGTTTGTAGGGTTTTCTAAATATAAAATCATGGCATCTGTAAACAAAAATAGTTTTTCTTCCTTTCCAATATTGGTGCCCTTTCTTTCTCTTACGTGATTGCTCTGACTAGGACTTTTAATATGAAGATGAATCAAAGTGGTAAAAGTGGGTATCCTTGTCTTGTTCCAGATCTTAGAGGAAGCCTTTCATTTTTTTCTCATTCAGCACAATATTAGCTGTGCGTTCGACATATCTGGCCTTTATATTTTGACCTCTGTTCCTTCTCTACCAGTTGGTTAAGGGTTTTTATCATAAAGGGATATTAAATTGTATTGAATGCTTTTTCAGCATCTACTGAAATGATCATATGTTTTTTGTTCTTGCTTCTGTTAAGGTGATGTATCATATTTATTGATATATGTATGTTGAACCATCCTTGCATCCCTGGGATGAATCCCATTTGATCATGGTGAAGATCTTTTTAATATGTTGTTGAATTCAGTTTGCCAATATTTTGTTGAGAATTCTTGCATCTATGTTAGTCAGGGATATTGGCTTGTAGTTTTCTCTTTTTGTGTGTCTTTGTCTGGTCTTGGTATCAGGATAATGGTTGCCTCATAGAATAAATTTGGAAGTAATCCCTCTCTTCAGTTTTTAGAGTATTTTGAGTAGAATTGGTATTAGTTATTTTTTAAGTGTTTGGTAGAATTTAACACTGAAGCTGTCAGTGTCTGGGCTTTTCTTTGATGGAAGACTTTTCAGTGCTGTTTCAATCATGTTACTTGTTATTGGTGTGATGTATTTTGAATCTGTGTCCCCTCCCAAAATTCGTGTTGAATTGTAATCTCTAATGTTGGAGGTAGGACCTGGTGGGAGGTGATTGGATCATGGAGGCGGTTTCTCATGAATGACTTAGCACCATCCAGCGTCTTTGTTCTGTCTGTTCACCTCAGCACTTGTGGGCCTAGGGAAATTCTCTGCAAATAGTGTTATGTTGGCTGGGGAAGAGAGTGAGAGTCTGAAATGACCGTTTCTCTTACCAGTCACAACATCTTTCGATTCTGTGAGCCCAAGGGGTTCCTCCCCTTCTCTCCTGAGTTCTGGTGTACTCAGGGTAATATTGTTGTCTTTGAAGTTTCTAGGTAAATTTTTATGGGGAGAGTGATACCAGGGGATCTTTTATTCTGCCATCTGTCTCACATCACTCTGACTGAGATTTCAAAAGATAACGGGACTTCATTCTGAGATTTTCCTCAGCCTACTACCTGCTTATCCAAAACCACTACCTCAAGGACTAAGCAAGAATGTTGCTATTAACCCCTAGACTAAAACAGTCAACACTGTTCTTACAAGATCCGGTGGAAACTGCTCTGTATAACAGCTAAGCATGTTTAGATAGGTTTGACCGAAGTATTCTATAAGGAGGGATAAAGTAGCTGGTGCTTTTTCTAGTGATTGTGACTCTGGTCAGCTATGCAAGGAGGAGCAGTGTGGGACAGGAGATGCTTTGGAGCTTGGTGATGTTGGCCTTGGATGTAGCTCTGCAATGGAAGGCTTTAGACAATACAATCACTGGGTATTTTGTGGAGTTAGACAACATATCATCTGAGAGCTAAGGAGAGGGTTTCATAAAATAGTGAAGAAATAGCAAAGACATGATTTTGTGTTAGTCTGTTTTGTGTTGCTATAAAGGAATACCTGAGGCTGGGTAATTTATAAAGAAAATAGGTTTATTTTGGCTCATGGTTCTGCAGGCTGTACAGGAAGAATAGTACTGGCATCTGCTCTGGGTGAGGGCCCCAGGAAGCTTCCAATCATGGCAAAAGGTGAAGGGAGAGCAGGCATCTCATGGGGAGAAAGGGAGCAAGAGAGAGCGGAGGAGGTGCCATTCTTTTTTGAACAACCAGCTCTCACTCTAAGTCATTATTATGGGGAGGGCGCCAAGCCATTCATAAGTTATCCGCCTTTATGACCCAAACACCTCCCACCAGACCCCACCTCCAACAGCAGGGATTACATTTCAACATGAAATTTGGAGGGGACTAACATTCAAATTATATCAATTTTCTTTTCTGTGGGTCAGGGGAGGGGGATGGAATCTCCCTCTGTAGCCCAGGCTGAAGTGCATGCCCTCGGCTCATTGCAATCTCTGCCTCCCAGGTTCAAGTGATTCTCCTGCCTTAGCCTCTGGAGTAGCTGGACTACAAGTGTGTGCCACCATGCCCAGCTAATTTTTGTATTTTTAGTAGAGACAGAGTTTCGTCATGATGGCCAGGCTGGTCTTGAACTGACCTCAGATGATCCACCCACCTCAGCCTCCCAAAGTGCTGAGATTACAGGTGTAAGCCACCATGTCTGGCATCAATTTTCTTATTTTGCATGTAAGACAATTTTTTTCTCACTAAAAGCCATTTAATCAATTCTCTTAAATCTGGGGCCATAGCTTGCAGGGTCTTAGCTATTTCTATCTGTAGCACTCAAACTGCCCAGTTCAGATGATTTCACATGGTATTGTCTTAAATATTTGTTGAATTGAATAGCATGTGCAACCTGAGAGAAGGTATTTTCCTGATGATTTTATCTACAGTGAATGCAACAAAACTGTTTGTATGATTTTACTAATCAGGTGTTCCATGCTGCTAAACACACAGCAGGCTAATAGAATCAGTTTCTGAAATTTTTTATTCACTATATGTATAGATCAATTTAGAATGGTAGTGTTTAGAGATGGACCTAAGTGCTGTTGGTGTTACAAGGTAAAGCTGCTTGATAATTGCCATCTTATTTGGAAATGGCAAATGATAAGTTTCTGGATATTCTGCAAGCTGCAATCTCATTAACCTGCCCTTGAAGTGACACTATAAGCTGAAAAATGGATTTCCTGGGGGGAACCACCATTCTAGTTCTAACCCTTTTTCTCCTACCACTGTGTCTTAACTGGCATCATTTCCAAGGAAGCCCTGCAGAGTTAGCACATTTTTAAGCATTTATATTTCTAGGAAAGAAAAGGAGAAAAAGGAAGGAACATATAAGTATTATATATACAGTTGGTATTTATATAGTTCTTGTTGAAGTATTTTGCATACATTGGTTCCAACACTTTGAATTTAAATCTTGTTTTCCCTATGGAGAGAATTAATTTTTTAAAAGGATCTTTTGCCTATTTTCATTTCCATACTTCAGTGTCTTTCTTGCTAAATTAACCTAATAAGTATTTATACATATTGCTCCTATTTGCCATTGTCCCTCTTCTATCAGTGAAGACACTGTATTAGAAACATTGAAACAAATTGTTAGCCATCAATGATTATACAAAAAGCTCAGTATTGCTCTGTTGTTAATAAAAGCAAAAGTGGGTGGAAGATTTCACAGCATAAGGATATCATTTTGCCCAGTAATCCAGGTTCTCATTTGATACCAAAAACTGTCACGATGAGACATTGAATACATTCCAGGCAAAAGAAAAGGCTAATAAATCACTTTGAGAATTATGGCTAAGGATAAATATTGGAATTTCACAGCTCTTTCAGGAACTGCCATGTATTTGAACACTGAAGTGTTAATGTTCAAAAGAAAAATGTGCAACTAGTTTTAGCCAGGTAAGAAAATGCAGATAATTTTTTTTAATTTTAACAAAATAGTTCTATTAGCTCAGTTGACACTGAGCTATCATGTATTTGAGAAATCAGCAGTTTCTCCCTTATAAGTGAAATACACAGATTCACAGTAAACCCCACAAGGCGAAGATTCAACTTATTTACTGACTCAATTAGGATCATAAATATCTGGATCTGTAAGAAAGTATAAATGTCATAGAAATTGTATTTAAAAGCCTTTAAACTGTATTATGTAAGCTTCTTAGAGCAAATGACTTCTTTTCTTCTTTTTCTTTTTCTTTTTTGTCTTTTCTTTTCTTTTTTGAGATGGGTTTTCACTCTTGTTGCCAAGGCCGGAGTGCAATGGCACCATCTCGGCTCAGTTCAAGCGATTCCCCTGACTCTGCCTCCCAAGTAATGGGGATTACAGGCGACTGCCACCATGGCTTGCTGATTTTTTTTTTTTTTTTTTGGTATTTTTAGTAGAGATGGGGTTTCACCATGTTGGCCAGGCTGGTCTTGAAATCCTGACCTCAGTTGATCCACCCACTTCGGCCTCCCAAAGTGTGGGATTACAGGCGTGAGCCACCGTGCCCAACCCCAGACGATTTCTTATGCATTTTATGATTCTCCATAATGTCAGAAAGAGTTCCATGATTGTCAGAGGTGCTCAGTGTTTATTTAGTAACAGAGTGGAGTTAGTGCTATGTGAAATTGGTCAACCCAGACAGTCCTAAATTACACCATTACTTATCCACATTTTACCATTAAATATTGTGAAAGACTTCATTTTGTCGTGTACTTTAAAAATTTTCTCTCTCAATTTACTTCCACCGGTTTCCCCTGATGCCTTTTTCTATTCCATGTTCACCTCCAGAATATCACGTTGCGTTCAGTAATCTTATCTCTTTGCGCTTCTCTTCATTTTGATAGTTTCTCAGGTTTTCTTTCTTTTTGATAACCTGGGAGGTTTTAAAGAATACTAGTCCAACATTTTGAAAAAATGTGCTCCAATTAGAATGTTTCTGATTTTTTTTCTCATGACTAGACTGGGTTAGTGTGTTTTGGTGAAGACCACAGAGGTAAAGAGTCATTCTCATCACATCATATCAAAGGCTCATACCATCCATAAAACTTATCAGTGTAGATATTATTCTGGATCACCTGGTTTGGGCTAAGTTTTGTCAATTTTCTGTATTAAAAAGTTATTCTTTTTATTTCTCTTTTCCCACACTGAACTGTTTGGAAGAAAGTTATTATGCACAGTCCATCCTTAAGAAGCAGGGAGTTATGATCTGTATTCTTAAGGGCAGAGTATTTACATAAATTGTTTGAAATTCTTCTTCACGAGATATTTTTCTATTCTCTCCCATGTATTTATTTAATCATTTTTATCAGTATGGACTAGTAGATATTTATTTTATACTTTGGATTTTAATTGAATACTACCATGTTTTGTTGCTAAAATTGTTTCAGCTTTGGCCATTTAAGCTCTTTCAGTTGGCTCTTGTGTCTTTTTGACACCATCATTGCATGTATGGTGTTTGTTTATTGATTTGCTTTGAGAACTTTCTTATTTCCTGGTACTACAAGATGCTCCCAGTTCATCTTGTATATTTCCTGCTCCAGTCCTAGAATTAGTTATGTTTTCTAGTAACCCTGGTTCCTTTTATTGGAGAATGGTATTAGAAATCAAGATCTGGGTGCCAGGTGTGCCCATTGCCACTGGATTATTGTTCCTTCTAGGCTCTAACAACTGACAGAGCAAGGAAATATGTGTGTATACTAATCCATATATATACTCACATCTGTAAATATTTCTATATGTGTCCATCCATGTGCTGTGGTAAGCTAAACATTGGTTCATACTCACTTCTCCAGTTCTCTTCCATTATTATTGTATGGGTGATTCTATCTTCCTCCTCCCCTGGTTATCTATAAACTCCCTCTCCCACATTGAGAAACCTGCCTTCTACATTTTACCATCCATTACTTGATTTTGAATTCCAGCATACTTGTATAGTAGTTTCAGAATTGTTAATCCATATCCTTGAGGGAAACAACATTATCAACCAGAGTATAGTTCTTATGTAGTGTTTTTTCACACTTCACTTATTGCCAAAGTTACTTCAGTCAGCATCTTATTCTCTCATTCTGTTCAGTAAAATTGTTTCATACATTTGTAATACATTTAAATTCTTTTGTCACATTCTGTATTCTGTATTGAGGTACTCAGATCTCATAAATAATTTTAAAAATTTGCATACATAAGGCTTATTCTTTGTGCTGTGAAATTCCAATGGTTTTGACATATATTTAATATCTTGTATTCACCATAAAGTATGATACAGAAGAGTTTTAGTGTGCTAAAAAAAATCCTCTGCTTCAACTCCTCCCCAGTCTCCACTTCCAAACTCCCCAAAGCCACTGATATGTTTATCATCTCTGTAGTCTTACTTTTCTAGATTGTCATATACTTAAAATCACACAGTATGAAATTTTTCCAGACCAGCTTCTTTCATTTAGCAATATGCATTTAAGACATGTTCATGTTGCTGGGAGTGGTGATGCATGCCTGTAATCCCAGTACTTTGGGAGGCCGAAGCAGGAGGATTGCTTGAGGCCAGGAGTTTGAAACCAGCCTGAGCAACAGTGAGACTCCTGTCTGTACAAAAAAATAAACAAACAAATAAAAATTAGCCAGAAACAGTGGTGTACACCTGTCGTCCCAGCTACTTGGGTGGCTGAGATGGGAAGATCACTTAAGCCCAGGAGTCCAGGGCTGCAGTTAGTTACAATCATACCAGTGCACTCCAGCCTGGCCAACAGAGTGAGACTCTACCTCTAAATAATTAAAAAAAAAAAAAAAAAAAGACTTATTGGCAGGGCGCAGTGGCTCACACCTGTAATCCCAGCACTTTAGGAGGCCGAGGTGGGCAGATCACGAGGTCAGGAGTTCAAGACCAGCCTGGCCAAGATGGTGAAACCCAGTCTCTACTAAAAATACCAAAAAATTAGCCGGGCATGGTGGCAGGTGCCTGTAATCCCAGCTACTCAGGAGGCTGAGGCAGAGAATTGCTTGAACCTGAGAGGCGGAGGTTGCAGTGAGCCAAGATTGCGCCATTGCACTCCAGCCTGGGCGACAGAGCGAGACTCAGTCTCTAAAAAAGAAGATAATAAAACAAATTTTAAAAAGAGTTATTTATGTCTTTTGTGTCTTGATAGGTCATTTCTTTTCATTACTAAATAATATCCTATTGCATGGGTGTACCACATTTTGTTTAGCCATTTATCCATTGAAAGATATCTTGATTGCTTCCAGTTTTTACCAATTATGAATAAAGCTGCCATAAACACTCATGTGCAAGTTTTGTGCACAGTATTTTCTAGTCAAATACGTAAATACCTAGGAAAATGATTGTTAGATCGTGTGATAAGAAATATTAGCTTTGTAAGAAACTGCCAAGTCATCTTCCAGAGGAGCTGTACCATTTTACACTCCTGCTAGCAGTAAATGAGCGTTCTTTCTGCTCTGCACCCTTGACAGCAAATGGTAATGTCAATATCTTGGATTTTAGCTATTCTAAAAAGTGTGTCTAATAAGTGTGTAGTGGTATCTAATTGTTATTTTAATTCACAATTCCCTAATGACAAATAATGTTGTACACTTTTACATATGTTAATTTTTTTCCATATATATTCTTTGATGAGAATTCTGTTCAGATCTTTTGCCCTTTTTAAAAAAAAATTGGGATATTTGGCTCCTTGTTGTTGAGTTTAAATAGTTTTTAAAATATTTTGGATATAATTTCTTTATCAGATATTTGTTTTGCAAATGCACTTTCCTAGTCTTTCTTTCCTTAACAGTGCGTTAACAGGAGAATCGTTTGAACCCAGGAGGCGGAGGTTGCAGTGAGCTGAGATCATGCCACTGCATTGCAGCCTGGGCAACAAGAGAGAAACTCTATCTCAAAAAAAAAAAAAAAAAAAAAAGAAAAAGAAAAAGAAAAAGAAAAAAAAAGCATCCTGACCTGGCATTTGATAGATCAGTGGGGTGACTATAGTTAACTTTAATGAATTGTAAAATTCAAAATAGCTAAAAGAGAATAATCCAGATATTCCTAGTGTAAAGAAAAGATAAATATTTAAGGCGATGGATACCTCAATTATCCTGATTTGATTTTATGAATGTATCAAATTATTGCATGTACCGTGAAAATATGTACATCTATCATGTATCAAGAAAAATAAAAATAAATCAACAAAAGGCAAAAAAAATAAAAGTAGCATTCCCCAAAATTAAATACATAAATATAAGTCTACCAAATATGTATGGGATCTATATAAGAAAAACTGCAAAAGTGCCAGAAAAAATAAAAAAACTGAATAAATGTAGAGCCAAGTCTATGTTTATAGATGGCAAGAGTTAATATTATTAAGATACCAATCCTTTCCAAATTTATCTATAGGTTAAATGCAATTCCAGTAAAAATGCCAGCCAGCCATTTTGTAGATGTTGACAAACTGATTCTAAAGTTTATATGGAAAGGCAGAAGACTTGGGACTATCCAACATGATAGCAAAGAAGAAGAAAGTTAGAGTGTTTACATTACCCAATTTCAGAACAGTGTGGTATTGATGAAAAAATACACACATAGATCAATGAAACAGAGGCCAGAAGTAGATTCATATAAATATAGTCAGCTGATCTTTTACCAAAGAACAAAGGAAATTCAATGGAAAAAGGATAATATTTTTAGCAAATGCTAACAATTAAATGTCTGTAGGAAAAATTGAACTTAGACATAGACCTTATACTTTTCACAAAATTTAATTCAAAATGGCCCCCAGGACGCCATTTTTCATAATACTACTTTTCAAGGCCGGGCGCCATTTTTAATAATACTACTTTTCAGGGCCTGGCGTGGTGGCTCACACCTGTAATCCCAGCACTTTGGGAGGCCGAGGCAAGTGGATCATCTAAGGTCAGGGGTTCGAGACCAACCTGGCCAACGTGGTGAAACCTTGTCTCTACTAAAAATACAAAAATTAGCTGGGCGTGGTGGCAGGCACCTGCAATCCCAGCTACTTGGGAGGCTGAGGCTGGAGAATCACTTGAACCCAGGAGGCGGAGGTTGCAGTGACCAGGGATCACGCCATTGCACTCCAGCCTAGGTAACAAGAGCAAAACTCCATCTCTAATAATAATAATATTATTACTTTTTTATATTTCAAATTCCAATTTTTTATTGCTGTTTTGTATGTTTATAGGTGCATATAGGTATGTAATATAAAAAAGCAATTGACTTTGTTTACTGATATTAGATCTTTCTTCTTTTCTAATACAGATGCTCCTCAATTTGTGATGAGATTACATCCTGATAAACCCATCATAAGTTGAAAATATCAGAAGTAGAAAATCCACTTAATATATCTAACCTAGCAAACATCACAGCTTAGCCTAGCTGACCTTAAACATGCTTGGAATACTTACATTAGCCTACAGTTGGGCAAAATCATCTAACACAAAGTTAATTTTATAATAGTGTTGAATATATTGTGTAATTTATTGAGTATTGTACTGAAAGTGAAAAACAGAATGGTTGTATGGGGACTCAAAGTACAATTTATACTGAATGCATATCACTTTTGCACCATTATAAAGTTGAAAAATTATAAGTTGTAACATCATAAGCCAGGAACCATCTGTATATTTAATGCTATAAATTTCCCTCTAAGCATTGCTTTTGCTGCATTCCACATATTTTGATAAGGTGAGTTTTCATTTTTATTTAGTTCAAGATAATTTTTAACCTCTTTTTATACTTCTTTGACCCATGCATTATTTAGAAGTGTGTAGTTTCATTTACAAGTGTTTAGGAGATTGCATAGCTATCTTTTTGTTATTGATTTTTAGTTTAACTCCTTTATTGACTGAGAACATATTAATACTTTCCACGATTGAAATTTGCTATGCTATATTTTATCACTCAAAATATGTAAAAACATGTTTTATTTTTGTCAATACAAATTCCTTTTGGTGGATTTCTGGAGGTATTTTATGTGAACTTGAGAAGAATGTATATTCTGCTGATGTTAAATGAAGAATGCTATAAATGTTAGATCAAATTTACTCACAGTGCCCTCCATTTCTACTAAATTCTTACTGATTTTCTGCCCACTTGATTTATCAATTACTGACATTAGGATGTTGAAGACTCCAACTATAATAGTAGATTTATCTAATTATCCTTTCAGTTCCATCAGTTTTTGCCTCACATATTTGAATGCCCTATTGTTAGATGCATACATGCTTAGGACTTTTTTTTGTTTTCTTAGAATATTGACGGTTTTATTATTATGTAGTGCCCATGTTATCCATGAATTTTTTTTTGAGAGTCTCACTCTGTCACCTAGGCTGGAGTGCAGTGGTGCTATCTCAGCTCACTGCAATGCTTTGTCTAAAATTAGTGTAGTTACTCCAGCTTTCTTTTGGTTAGCATTAACATGTCGTATCTTTCTATCCCTTTGCTTTTAACCTATCAATGTCTTTTTATTTAAAACATTTTCTTGTAAACAACACATAGTTGGGTATTTTTAATCCACCTTGTAGCTGTAGGTAAAAGAACTTCAAGAATCTCTAATGTCCTCATTTTTTGTCTCCCATTTTCACTTCGGGCTTCCCTAGGTAATCCTCCTTAGAAAAAAATCTGTGTCTCATGGGTCTTTCAGCTATAATTTACTGCTATTTTACTGGAACCCTGTTGGTATGGAGGTAAAGTGTATTGTTGTGGGGAGTGAGCATACTCTAATCTTCCAATTAAATCTCAGCCTTTCAGTGGGCCTGTGTCTGACTTGTGACTTTCACAAATGATTCTTCTTGTATAATTTTTCCTCCTCCTTTTAGATGAGGCAGGAAAACCAGATGGGGCTAGAGTGAGAGAAATGCATTTCTGCCACAGCTCTGGAACAAGTCTCTGAACAGTCTTTCCCCATGAGAAGTAGACCTTTGTTATAGGGAAGGCTCTAGGCAGGTGCTTTTCACGATACTTACTCTTCCCTTCCCTCTGCCAGAGCCATAAGGGGAATCTTTCTCAGATCTTCACGAGAACTCCTGGAGGAAAAAGTCATAAAAGTGCTTGTGGAGTGTGCCCTAAAACTAAGGCTCCCAGGAAATATTCTCAGACAAGTCCACGGGCAGCCTTCAGAAATCCATCAAAATTGCCATTTAAGTATTTCTATCTGTTTAAGGCTTCAGTAGCTTCTGTTCCAGGAAAGCAAATTTTGCTGTGGCTCTTTAGAGTTGCCTGCCTCGCTAGGTTTCAGGGTGGTGTTTTGCCCCCCAAATCAGTTTTCTGATGGGTCCAAGAAAAGGTGTTGATTTTCATTTTGTCCAACTTTTTGTTGTAAGGATGGAAATAACTCCCAGCTCTTTAAATGTCAGAGCTGCAACTCGCATTTAACTTTCGTTGGTTGTCTTTTGCAGATGAGTTTTACACTTAAATCTTAAAAATATGCGTGCTTTTCTTCTTGACAATAATACATCAACTACCACTGATTTAAAATTTTATCACTAGCAATAAAAAGGCCACAAAACCATTTCATATATCACGATGCATGTTTTGAATCTATGCTGCTTTATTTTGCTGAAAATGTCTGGTTTTATATCCATCAGCCAGCCACAAATCTTAAATGTACAAATAGACATAAATTACAACAAATAGTTCTGTTAAATGTATGTATGTATGGTTTCCTTATGTAGCATATTTTAACCATTTTATTCTGAAATACATATTCAAAAAATATACAAAACATACACGTACAATTTAGGATATAATTATAAAATCATGATTCATGTAACCACTAACATTAAGAAATATAATATTGCCAGTTAGAGGCCTCCAATACACTGCTAAAAAGTAAAGGAAATAGTTGTTATTCTTGCTTTATTGAGAAAGTTTACCCATTAAATAAAGTGGCTATTTTAAGTACCAGAGGACATGGTTTTTATCATGTTAAGGAAGTAATCTCAATTCCTACTTTATTGAATGTTTTCATCAGAAATGGATATTAAGGTTTTTCTCAAAGATCTCTCTGCCTGTGTGGAGATACTAAAATAATTTTTCCATTAGACTATTAATATGGTTAATTAAATTCATAAATTCCTTTATATTGAATGATCCTTGTATTTGGGAAATAAATTCCTCTTAGTCATGATATGCCACTTATTAACATGCTGATAAATTCAGCTTGCTAATATTTTTCTAGTTTTGCATCAACATTTGAATGGTATTGGCATATAGCTTTCATTTTTGTATGTTAACTTTTTTTTTTTTTTGAGACAGGGTCTCACCCTGTTGCCTAGGCTCGAGTGCAGAGGTGTGATCATAACTCACTGCAGTCTCGATTACCTGGCTCAAGCGATCCTCCCACCTTAGCTTCCTGAGTAGCCAGGCCATCATGCCCAGGGTAGAGCCAGGGTCTCACTATGTTGTCCAGGCTGGTCTCAAACTCCTGGGCTCAAGTGATTCTCCTGCCTTGACCTCCCAAAATGCTGGGATTATAGACATGAGCCATTGCACTCAGCCTACTATTCTTTATAAAGTATAAAATATAGATATCAAAATTGTACTTGCTTTATAAAAAGAAGTGGGGAAGTTTTTCACCTTTGTTCTATGCCTAGCAAGAATTTCAACAGGATTGAGATTATCTGGTATTTGAAACGTTGGCACACTTTCCTCTGTGAAACTACCTGGTCCTGACGCATATTTGTAGGGTTTTTTTTTTTTTTAATAACTTATCTAGTATTTTGACTGAGAAAGTTGTTTTGTTCAAGCTTTCTCCTTTTAGAAGAATCAATTCTGGAGAATTTTATTATCCTAGGAGTGTATCCATCACATGTACGTTTTCAAATATGTCTACGTAGAATTCTGCAAAGCAGTATTTTTTACTTTTTAAAATTTACTCTGT
Organism: Nomascus leucogenys; assembly: GCF_006542625.1. Lineage (NCBI taxonomy): Eukaryota > Metazoa > Chordata > Mammalia > Primates > Hylobatidae > Nomascus > Nomascus leucogenys. The sequence continues at coordinate 12,505,340 of NC_044401.1, forward strand.
TTCAATGGTAAATCCCCCATATCATTTCTTTTATTTTTAAAATGAATCTGAGGGTATGAATGTTGTTTTGTTACATGGATATATTGCATAATGGTGAAGTTTGGGCTTTTAGTGTAGACATCACCTGAATAGGGTACCTTGTACCCATTAAGTAATTTCTCATCCCTCTCCCTCCCACCCTTCTGAGTCGCCAAAATCTATTATTCTATTCTCTATGTCAATGTGTGCACATAATTTACCTCCCACTTATTAGCAGGAACATGTGGTATTTGACTTTCTGAGTTATTTCACTTAAGACAGTGGCCTCTAGTTCTATCCATATTGCAGCAAAACACATTATTTCATTCTTTGTTATGGCTGTGTAGTATTTCATGTGATATATATATATAGAGAAAGAGAAAGACACACACACACACACACATATATATATACACACAAACACACACACACACACATATCACATATTCTTTATCCCATCATTCATTGCTGGACGCATAGATTGATTCTGTATCTTTGCTATTATGAATAGTGCTGAGATAAACATATAGGTGCAGTTATCATTTTTATGTAATAATTTCTTTTCATTTTGGTATATACCCAGAAGAAGAATTGCTGGATCGAATGGTAGATCCATTTTTAGTCCTTTGAGAAAACTTCATCCTGTTTTCCATAGAGGTTTTACTAATTTGCATTCCCACCAACAGTGTATAAGTATTCCCTTTTCTCTACATTCTCTCCAATATCAGTTGTTTCTTTACTTTTTAATAACAGCCGTTCTGGCTACTGTAAGATGGTATCTCATTGCAGTTTTAATTTCCATTTCTCTAATGATTAGTGGTATTGAGCATTTTTTCATATACTTGTTGGTCATTTTATGTCTTCTTTTGCAAAATGTCTGTTCATGTCCTTTGCACACTTTTAATGGGGGTATATATATCGCTCTCTCTCTCTTTCTCTCTCCCTCTCTATATATATTTCAGTTGTTCGAGATCCTTGTGAATTCTGGAATTAGTCCTTTGTTGGATGCATTGTTTGCAAATATTTTTCCCAATATGCATGTTGTCTGTTCACTCTGTTGATTCTTTCTTTTGCTGAGCAGAAGCTATTTAGTTTAATTAAGTCTGCTTGCCTATTTTTGTTTTTGTTGCATTTGCTTTAGGGATCTTAGTCATGAATTTTTGCCTAAGCCAATCAGAAGAGTTTTTCTTGGGTTTTCTTCCAGTATTTTTATAGCTTCAGGTCTTAAATTTAAGTCTTTAATTCATCTTGAGTTAATTTTTGTATATGGTGAGAGATAGGGGTCCAGTTTCATTCTTCTACATATGGCAATTAAATTTTCCCAGGACCATTTGTGGAATAGTGTATCCTTTCCTCGTTGTATGACTTGTTGACTTTGTTAAAGATAAGTTAGCTGTAGGAATGTGGCTTTTTTTTCTTGGTTCTCTATTCCATTCCATTGTTCTATGTGTCTGTTTTTATACCAGTACCATGCTGTTTTGGTTACTATAACGTTGTAGTATAATTCAAAATCAGATAATATGATGCCTCCAGCTTTGTTCTTCTTGCTTAGGATTGCCGTGGCTATTTGAGCTCTTTTTTAGTTCCATATGAATTTTAGGATTGTTGTTTCTAATTCTGTGAAAAATGACATTGGTATTTTGATAGGAATTACATTAAATCTATAGATTGCTTTGGTCAGTATAATCATAATATTTTAATAATGTTTATTCTTAATCATAATATTATAATAATATTTATTCTTCCAATCTATGAGCATGAAGTGGTTGTCCATTTGTATCATTTACAATTTATTTCATCAGTATTTTGTAGTTTTCCTTATAGAGATCTTTTACCTCGTTGGTTAAATGTATTTTAAATATATTTTTCTCTAGCTATTTTAAATGAGATTGACTTCTTGATTTGGGGCTCAGATTGATTACTATTGGTGTATAGAAATGCTACAAACTTCTGCATGTTAATTTTGTATTCTGAGATTTTACTGAATTCATTTATCAAATCTAGTAGTCTTTTGGAGGAATCTTTAGGGCTTTCTAGATATAAGATCATATTATCAGCAGAGATAATTTGACTTTCTTATTTCCAATTTGGATGACTTTTATTTCTGTCTATTTCTGTCTCTTGCCTGATTGCTTGGGACAGGATTCCAGTACCATGCTGAATGAGATTAATGAAAGTGGCCATCCTTGTCTTGTTTTAGATCTTAGTGAGAATGCTTTCAGTTTTTCCCCATTCAGCATGATGTTGGCTGTGGATTTGTTGTATACGGCTTTTATTATTTTGAGGTAGTTTCCTTCTATGCTTACTATATTTCGAGGGTTTTTGTCATAAAGGGAATGCTGAATTGTATCAAATTTTTCTGCATCTATTGAGATGATAATATGGTTTTTGTTTTTAATTCTGTTTATGAGGTGAATCACATTTATTGATTTGTGTATGGTGAACCACCCTTACATCCCTGGAATAAATTCCACTTGATTGTGTTATATATTTTTTGATATGCTGTTGGATTCAGTTTGCTAGTATTTTGTTAGGGATTTTTATATTTATCTTCATTGGGGATATTGGTCTGTAGTTTTCTTTTTTCTTGTGTCCTCATTTGGCTTTTGTATGAGGGTGAAGCAGTCTCATAAAACAGTTTGAAAGTATTACCTCTACTTCTATTTTTCTGGAAGAATTTAAAAAATAAGTATCACCAATTATTATTTGAATATTTGATAGAATTCAGCCATGAATCTACCTGGCCCTGAGTTTTCCTTTGTTGGAAGGTTTTTTTAAATTACTACTTTAACTTTCTGTTTATTCTTGTTCTGTTCAGGATTTTCATTTCTTCTTGATTCTGTCTTGATAGGTTATATGGTTCTAGGAATGTATCCATTTCTTCTAGGCTATCTAATTTGTTTGCTTATAATTTTTAATAATAGTCCCTTACGATCTTTTTTATTTCTGACATATCAATTGTGATATCTCCTCTTTTATTTCTCATTTTATTATTTGAGTCGTCCATATTTTTTCTTCATCTAGCTAAGAGTTTGTTGATTTTTTGTATTTTTTCCAAAAAAGCAATTCTTAGTTTTGTTGACTTTTTAAATAGTTTTTTTCTTCTTTATTTCATTTATTTCTGCCCTAATATGTATCTTTTCCTTCTACAAACTTTCGGTTTAGTTTGCTCTTGTTTTTCTAATTCCTCGGGGTATAAAATTAGGTTAAGAATGAAAAATACCACATGATCATCTCAATAGATGCGGAAAAATCACTTGAAAAAGTTCAGCATATATTTATAATAAAAAAAACTCTCAACTGAATAGGTACAGAAAGAAATTTGGTCAACACAAGAAAGGCCATTTATGAAAAGCCCACAGCTAACATTATAGTCAGTGAGGAAAAACTGAAAGCTTTTCCTCTGAGACCAGGTAGAAGTCAACGATTCCTGCTGAGTACAAGGCAAGGATTCCTACTATCATTACTTCTATTCTACACAGTTCTGAAAGTACTAGCAAGAGCAATCAAACAAGAAAAAGAAATACAAGGCATGCAAATCAGGAAAAAGTAAAATTTGGAAAAAGTAAAGTAGGAAAAAGTAAAAAGTAAAATTATCCCTGTTGGCAGATGACATGATCTTATATATAGAAAGCTCTAAAGACTCCACACACAAAACAGCTATTAGAACTAATTAGCAAATTCAGTAAAGTTGTGGACTACAAAGCCAATGTACAAAAATTGGCTCCATTTCTTACACCAACATAGCTGAAAAGGAAATCAAGGAAACAATCCCATTTATAATAGCATCAGAAAAACATAAAATATTTAGGAATACATTTAAATGAGGTAAAAGGTCTTTACACAAAAACTTGAAAATGAAATAAAACAGTAAATGAAATAAATTGAAGAAGACACAAATACATAAAAGATGTCCTGTGTTCATGCTTCTAGTTTTTGCCTATTCAGTGTGATGCTGGCTGTGGGCTTGTCACAGATGGCTCTTAATATTTTGAGGCATGTTCCTTTAGTGCCTAGTTTCTTGAGGGTTTTTAACATGAAGGATGTTGGATTTTATCAGAAACTTTTTCTGGGTCTATTGAGATGATCATATGGTTTTTGTTTTTAATTGTGTTTATGTGGTGAATCACATTTATTGATGTTCTTATGTTGAACCAACCTTGCATCCCAGGAATGAAGCTTACTTGATCATGGTGAATTACCATTTTGATGTGCAGCTGGATTTGGTTTGCTAGTGTTTTTTGGTGATTTTTGTGTCTGTGTTCATCAGAAATATTGGCCTGTAGTTTTCTTTTTTCATGTGTCTTTGCCAGGCTTTGGTATCAGGGGAATGTTGCCTTCATAGAATGAGTTAGGGAAGGGTCCCTCCTCAGTTTTTTTTGGAATAGTTTCAGTAGAGTTGGTATCAGCTCTTTGTACATCTGGTAGAATTTGGCTTTGAATGCATCTAGTCTGGGGCATTTTTTCGTTGCTAGGGGTTTTTGTTTTCTACTGATTCAATTTTGGAATTCATTGTTGGTCTGTTTCGTGTTTCAGTTTCTTCCTGATTTAATCTTGGGAGGTTGTGAGTTTTCAGGAATTTATCCATGTTCTCTAGATTTTCTAGTTTGTATGCATAGAGGTATTCATAATGGCCTCTGAAGATCTTTTGTATTTCTGTGGGATCAGTTGTAGTATCACCTTTGTCATTTCTGATTGTGCTTATTTAGATCTTCTTTTTCTTTGTTAATCTAGCTAGTAGTCTATCGAATGTATTTATCCTTTTAAAGAACCAACTTTTGGTTTCATTGATTGTTTGTATGGATTTTTGGGTCTCAATTTTGTCCAGTTCTGGTCTGATTTTGGTTATTTCTTTTCTTCTGCTAGCTTTAGGGTTAGTTTATTCTTCCAGGTGTGATGTTACATTGTTAACTTGATATCTTTCTAACATTTTGAGGTAGGTGTTAAGTGCTATAAACTTTCCTCTAAACACTGATTTTGCTGTACTGGAGGTTTTTGTTATGTTGTGTCTCTGTTTTTATTTATTTCAAAGAATTTTTTTATGTTTGCCTTAATTTCATTATTTACCCAAAAGTCATTCAGGAGTGAATTGTTGAATTTCCATGGTTTAATTATATGGTTTGGAAGGTCTTCTTGGTATTGATTTCTATCTCAATTCCACTGTAGTCTGAGAGTATGGTTGGTATAATTTCAATTTTTTTGAATTTATTGAGACTTGCTTTGTGGCCAAGCATGTGGTTGATCGTGGAATATGTTCCATGTGCAGGTAAGAAGAATGTATTCTGTGGTTGATGGGTGGAGGGTTCTATAGATGTCTATTAGGCCCTATTATTCAACTATTGAATTTAAGTTCAGAATTTGTCAATTTTCTGCCTTGATGATCTGTCTAACACTGTCAGTGGGGGTAACGAAGTCCCTCATTATTACTATGTGGCTATTTCTTTTTTCTTTTCTTTTTCATATTTTTGAGAGAGTCTCGCTCTGTTCCCAGGCTGGAGTGCAGTGGCGCGATCTTGGCTCACTGCAACCTCCGACTACCTGGTTCAAGTGATTCTCCTGCCTCAGCCTCCCCAGTAGCTGGGATTACAGGCACCTGCCACCTTGCCCGGCTAATTTTTGTATTTTTAGTAGAGATGGGGTTTCAGCATGTTGGCCAGGATAGTTTCGATCTCCTGACTTCATGATCCACCCCCCTCAGCCTCCCAAAGTGCTGGGGTTACAGGCATAAGCCACTGCACCTGACCCTGTGTGGCTATTTCAAAGTTATAGTAATTAAAACAGTATGTTACTGGCATAAAAACAGATATGTAGACCAAATAGAACAGAATATAGAGCCCAGAAATAGACCCATGCATCAATGGTCAATTGATCTTTGACAAGGGTGAAAAAATACACAATGGGGAAAGGACAGTCATTTCAACAAATAGTATTGAAAAAACTAGATATCCCCATGCAAAAGAATGAAATAGAACCATTATCTTACACTATACATAAAAATCAACTCAAAATAGATTTAAACATAGGACCTGGAACTATAAAACTCATAGAAGAAAACATAAGTCAAAATCTTCATGACATTGGGCTTGACAATGATTTCTTGAATGTGACACCAAAAGTACAAGCAACTAAATCAAAATTAGACAAGTGAAACAACATCAAACTAAAAAGCTTCTGCACAGCAAAGGAAACAACCAACGGAATGAAGGGTAACCTACAGGATGGGAGAAAATATTTGCAAATCATATATCTGATAACTGACTAGTATCCAAAATATTATAAGAAACTCCTACAAATCAATAGCAAAAAAACCCATAATAACCTAATTAAAAATGGGCAAATGACCTGAATGAGGTTGAATTATCTCTTCAAAGAGGACATATCGATGGCCAATAGATACCTATTGAAAATGTAGTCAACATCACTAATCCTCAGGGGAATGCAAATCAAAACTACAGTGAGATATCACATCACACCTGTTAGAATGGCTATTAGCCAAAAAGCAAAAAAAATAAAAAGTGTTGGTAAGAATGTAAAACAGGCGGACCCTTGTGCACTGTTGGTGGTACAACACTAAGGAAAACAGTGTGCAGCCACAAAGGAAAACACAAAGGAAAATGTTCCTCAAAAAATGAAAAATATTATTGCCACAGGATCCAACTATCTCACTTCTGAGTATACATCCGAAGGAAATAAAAACAGGGTTTCAAAGCGATATCTGCACTGTCACATTCATTGTAGCATTATTCACCTTAGCCAACATGTGAAAATAATCTAAATGTCCATCAATGATGAATGGATAAACCAATTGTGGAATATGTAATGAAATCTTATTTGGCCTTAAAAAAGAAGGAAATCTTGCCATAGGTGACAAGATGGATGAATCTGGAGGACATTATGTTAAGTGAAATATCTTAGCCACAGAAGAACAAATACTGCATGATTTCACTTTCTTAAGGTATCTAAAACAGTCAAACTCATAGAAACAGAAAGTAGAAGGGTGGTTGCCAGGAGCTGGAGAAGGGAAAAACAAGGAGTTGCTTTTCAACAGCTATAGAGTTTCAATTATACATCTGCTATCCAATATTTTACCTAAAGTTAAAAATAATACTGCATTGTGCTTAATAAAAATTCATTAAGAAGGCATATCTCATGTTAAATGTTCTTACTCTAATAAAAAGTAAAAACATAAAAAAGAATAGACTCCCTCTTCGATGGTCCATTGAGTGACCAATTAAATTATTAAATATAATACATTAAATATATAATTTTTAAATATATTGAAGGTAATTTTAAAAATTACCTTTTTTTTGCTGTCAGAATCAGACTATGTGGCTCCAGGATCGAAATGGTTTATACATGACTGATTTTTAAATGTCACCTCAGGAGTGATTGGTTCATGCAATTATTGCTCAGGGCTTTCTTACACAGGAATCACACTTTAGTTTCATTGCATTTCCCAGGAAGTAAATCCATGTTTTAAGATAAGAATATAAATCTCTTTTCTGCCTTTTAGATGGACTGCTTCTGCTTCACTGTTTGGGTTTGAGGGGAGACCTATCATTTACTTCATGGTCAGATTCACCAGAGGCAACCTCAGAAACTGTGCCATGTCTGTCACAACCCTTAATGATTTCAGATTGTTCTGAATTTCTTTCATTATGTTTTTTTTCATTGGCTTCAACCTAATGTTTCAAACTTCTCTTTTTAACCACCAATCTATGTCTAGGTTTAAAATAAAATGTGGCAGGAAGATGAATGGATTTTTAAAGGCAATGCTTTTTACTGTGACCCAAACTAATAAACAGACATTGATCTGCAAGGCGAAAATCTTACTTATAAAATAAATCATTGCTTATAAAAAATTTTAAAACTAAGATTTTTAAAGTAAAGGCATAGAATCACTAAGAAATCAAATATACCAGCTTACTCATTTTTTTCTTGGACAATTTCCAGCTACACAAACTAGCAATGTTTGCATAATTTGTACTCAAAACTAGGGTAAACTTTTTGTATTAACTTAAATTACTCTATGACATATTCCCCTCCACATCAATAACACAAGAGTAACAAGTTTTTAAATTACTACTGCATATCATCTAGATTTTTTTTTCTTTTGACACAGGGTCTTGCTCTGTCACCCAGGCTGGAGTGCCATAGTTCAATCATGGCTCACAGCAGCCTCTACCTCCTGGTCTCAAGTGATCCTCTCACCATAGCTCCTGAGTATCTGGAACTACAGACATGCACCACCATGCCCAGCTAATTATTATATTTTGTGTAGAGATAAGGTTTTGCCAGGTGGCCCAGGCTGGTCTCGAACTCCTGAGTTCAAATGATCCGCCCACCTGAGCCTCCCAAAGTGCTGAGACTACAGGTGTGAGCCACCACGCCCGGCCTAATCTGGACTTTTCTAAGAAAGGTTGGTTAACATGGAGAAGATCCTAGTCTGATTATTTTTCTTGTGCATGTATGTGATCAAACTGTTAAAGATCCCCCAATTACTCAAATGTACCCGAGAATTCTACAGGGAAGTCACAATTATTTCATGGCTTGCATGTAACATTTTGTGCTCCCCATGGGAGTCTGTATCTCAGTTAAAGAAGAATAGAAAATGATAAAGCTGAACTCATCCCAAAAATGGGATTTGGGATTTGGTCGGGACCTGATTCTTAATCCCCTTCCCTTACCAACTTCTTTCATTTTGACTACACCAAAACACCAAATTCCTTACCATTTCATGAAGCACACCATGCTCTTTCATGCATTCTTGTACATGCTATACTCTCTGCCTGGAAAACCTGCTATGTGACCCCCTTCCTCCTTCAGCTGGTGACCATCTACAACCCACCTCTGATGTTACCTTTCTGAAAAGTTTTCACAGAAAATCCTAAGAAGAATTTATCACAAGTAGGCCCTCCAAGAATATTTCTTAAATGAACCGATGAATTAAAATACATTCAGTTGCTTCTCACTATCATGCTTCCCTTGTTTGTTTTTATTTTATATCTGTTTCTTGGTAAAATTCTTCATAAAAATTCCCATCTGTCACCACTATGATAAAATAAGATCGAGTTAACGGAGAGTGCCTATATCAGGAGGCAGAATTAGACATGGACCAACTTAAGCAGATAAATCTTCCCTCATAGTCACAGTGACAAGTTGCCTCTCAGAAACCCTTCCAAAACCAAGGTGCTAAATGAGATTAGCAAGTCTTCAGAAGACCACTCCCCACCTACATTTTGGCTTCAGGCTGCTCTTGTGAAAGGGCAGGATATAAGCCCAACACCTGCACCACCAGGCCTCGCTGCTCCATTTCCTCAGGTGCAGCAGTGTGGCTGAGCACAGCTAGTTCTCAGTTGCCACAACACAGCTCCTGGGAAGTGGGTGTGGGTGGGCACACCTCAAACCACATTGGCATGTGAGGCAGAGGCCGGCTGAGTAGCTTGTCTGGATGCTGTGTTTTAGTCAGGAAGAGGAAAATGCTCTGCTTTCTTGTTGGGCCGATATTTATCTTTTCCTTGACAATTCCAATCTTTAAATATCTTGAACCCATTACTACACTTGATTGCTTTTGATTTTTCTCTCTAATGCCATTTCCTTCTATGGGAAATAATAGAGCCCTTCAGGTAATTTGGCTGTTTTAAGAAGGAATTAAATCATCTTAAAATAGATGGGCCTTCTATTGGCTCAATGGTCTAGCTACTGAGCATACTCTAGTTTTTCCAAAATAGGCCTCACCTCCATTGATGAAAGAGAGAGACCCACAGCCACCATGCAGTGTACTGAATACTGGGGATGCAAAGATGGGAATATGACTGTTGCCCTCATGATCTATGAGAAACCAGACTAGGAAATAACCAGAGAAACTAGAAAGCACAATAAAATAAGTCCAGGATGCAGGGATATGTAAGATGTTGTGCTTAATCCTACTGGGGAGAAGGCATCCCTGAGAAACCAGCATTTGAAGGTGGACTTAAAAATAAGTAAATGGAGACAGCAGGAAAGGGCTTTGTAGACCAAAGGAACAGCATGACTTAAAGCAGAGGCACCAAATAGCAAGACATCCAAATTCTATTTTTATGGCTGTTAAGTCAATTGAACTAACTGTTTTCAAAATGCCTTACATGACTATTATTATTTTATCACTTGAAATGTCAACCTTTGACAGGAGTGTTTCCTACTCTGTGGGTATTTTTTTTCTATTTTTCCTTTTACTTCTATTCATTTCTTAATTTTATGGATTGTATGCTGTTAATCAGTATTTAAATGTTCATCCCTGTTTTATCTTCTTGATAGATTGCATATTTTATTAATATAAATTAGTTGTCTTTATCTGACTTAGTGTTTTTGGCTTAAAATTCCACTTTGCCTGATTTATTAAATTACTTTCATTAAATAAAGTAGTTGAGTCTATAATAATTGGACCTCAGTCAGCTGCCTGGACCTGGAGAAGAAATAAGACAATGAGGAATGAGCCCAGTCTCATTATAATAATAATAATAATACAGTGTTGAGGGTAGAGATCAGTGAAGACTTAGTTTTGGTATCCAGGAACTGGCAAAACAGTAGAAGAGTGGAAATGTATAAAAGTTCACGCACCAGAGCCAATAGAGCTAACATGACATTTATTTCTTCTTGGAAAACACTTTGAAACGCTTCTTCTAGAATTTACTCTTTTACCTCTTTGAGAGTTAGGAAATGTGAGGCCCTGTAGGGTTGAGCCGCTTCCTGGATGCCCAGTAAGCTACATGCTCCCCCAAAGAGAAAAAAAAGTTCCTACAGTGAAAACCATTTCACATAGGACCAGAGGTAGGAAAATGGGGAGGAAAATAGCTGGTTACACTTCTCTTTGTCCATAAATAAATAAACCTCTTTATCATTTTGATGAAATCATGTAGGTGAACAAGGAAGAGATGAAATAAACTGTGTCATTAATTAAACTAAGCCAGAAACAACTTATTATTTTTACTCAGAAAGACTCGCTGGGAGGGCAGTGTGATACCGACAGAGTGAGTTAGTGAAGGGTGGACCTCCCAGAAAAAGAACCACAGTCAGAGGGGCTCAGCAGGAGAGGCTAAGGACTTCACAAAAGTGCCCACATCTACCAGGCCCAGGGAGTACACAATATTCTTAGGACAGTACTACAGGTAAACATTCTGGCCCCCTTCACCTTTCTCCCTATCCATTGTGCCACCCTCAGAGAGGTTGGTGGGGCAACCATGGCAGAGGAGGAGATAAAGAACCGTCCCCAAGGAGTTGTGCTTGAAGAACCACAACCAGACCCAAGAATCCTTAACCACTTGGGACTTGATCTCATGACAAGATCTGGATTTGGAGCTGATAAGACTTTGGAAGTAATTGTATTTTGCATGTAAGAGATGTGTGAAATGTGTATCCAGATTGTAACAAATTGTATTTTCCAAAGATGGATGTAATAAGATCAGCCTTCACACATGCTCCTCTGCAATGTGTTCTTCCATTCCCCATCAGTTTCCCTCTGAGTCTGGTCTGAACTAAATGACTTACTTGACTAATAGAAGGTAGTAGAAGTGATATGATGCATTTGCAGGGCTAAGTGACAGGAAGCTTTGCAGCTTCCACTTGGGTCTCTTACTTGCTCTTGTGAAACTATTTTTGTAAATGCAGCCACCATGCTGAGGGAAGCCCAAGCTCATGAAAAAGGACATGTAGTGCTCAAATTAATAGCCCCACCTAAGCCAGCCAAATGCCAGCAATGTGAGGGATCCCTCTGGAACACCCAGCTCAGTTGAGTTTTCGGATGCCAACACTTGACTACAACTGCATGAGCAACCCCTGGTGAGAACTTTCTAGCTGAACCCGCCATACTGAACCGTGAGAGGTAATCATAAATGGCTAGCATTCTTACATAACCATAATACTGAGTTTATGGCCCCGCAGATGATGAGACTGTCACAAACTTACTCTACATTTCCTCTTCCTTTTCTGACATTATAGGTGCCAAAAATAAAAATGTTTGTTCTTTTTCCATTCCCTCTCTTCCCACCTTCCTGTCTTAGAAACTTGAATTCTGCCATTCAGAGACTGTTTTCACTATCCGTGGCTTCTATTTAACTTTAGATTCTTACAAAATATCTCTGTGTTTCTAAGAACTCATTGAAGAATAATCTGCTTTGATCAATTCTTTCATCATATAGATTTGCAAAACTCAAGAATGGAGTCCCAAAAACTCACTTACTTCTCAGCAGTACAAGTATAAAGGAAAGCAGTTCGGTAGAATCAAAGCACATTTGTCCTCAAATGTCATGTCCCAAATAATAGGAATTTATGCAAGTACTACATGAGAGAAAACAAATTCTTTTATACATAGTTACTATTGAATCTCAGCATGATTTTTACAAAAAAGAAAAAAAAAGAGAGAGATGGAAGGGAGAATGGAGGATGGAGATTAAAATTTTTCATTCAGCAAATGTTTCAAAGGGTATTTTCCAATCTGCATTAGACTTCTGGTCAATCTACAATCAAAGATGTTTGATAAGGATTCAGTTCATTCACATAATTTTTGGTGACATATTGTAATAGCACACATGCCCAACTTGATGAGAAAATATGCTTTCCTAGAAAATGTCTTGATAAATTGAACATTTCCCTTACTTCTTAAAAAAATCATCTTGACAAAGTGTTCAGTCCCATTTAGTGAGTTATATGATGGATGGTTTGTTTATAGTTTCTCTAAATGTAGGAGGAGATTTAGACAACAGATGGAAAAATTGTAAAAGCCATCTGATTAAGGAACTATGACCAGAAACGAAGATGTAATGTCATTGGAAGTATTCTCATGAGGAAATATAGAAAAACTTTGTACCTTCAGGCTAATATCCAGAATCTACAATGAACTCAAACAAATTTACAAGAAAAAAACAAACAACCCCATCAAAAAGTGGGCAAAGGACATGAACAGACACTTCTCAAAAGAAGACATTTATGCAGCCAAAAAACACATGAAGAAATGCTCATCATCACTGGCCATCAGAGAAATGCAAATCAAAACCACAGTGAGATACCATCTCACACCAGTTAGAATGGCCATCATTAAAAAATCAGGAAACAACAGGTGCTGGAGAGGATGTGGAGAAATAGGAACACTTTTACACTGTTGGTGGGACTGTAAACTAATTCAACCATTGTGGAAGTCAGTGTGGCGATTCCTCAGGGATCTAGAACTAGAAATACCATTTGACCCAGCCATCCTATTACTGGGTATATACCCAAAGGATTATAAATCATGCTGCTATAAAGACACATGCACACGTGTGTTTATTGCGGCACTATTCACAATAGCAAAGACTTGGAACCAACCCAAATGTCCAACAACGATACACTGGATTAAGAAAATGTGGCACATATACACCATGGAATACTATGCAGCCATAAAAAATGATGAGTTCATGTCCTTTGTGGGGACATGGATGAAACTGGAAAACATCATTCTCAGCAAACTATCACAAGGACAAAAAACAAAACACCGCATGTTCTTACTCATAGGTGGGAATTGAACAATGAGAACTCATGGACACAGGAAGGGGAACATTACACTCCAGGGACTGTTGTGGGGTTGGGGGAGGGGAGAGGGACAGCATTAGGAGATATACCTAATGTTAAATGACGAGTTAATGGGTGCAGGAAATCAACATGGCACATGGATACATATGTAACAAACCTGCACATTGTGCACATGTACCCTAAAACCTAAAGTATAATAATAAAAAAAAAACTATGAAAAAAAAAAAGAAATCTTATCCAGAAAAACTTTGTACCTTCAACTTTCCAGGAAGTATTCTACAAATAGAAATTGTCTAAGTTGAAGTACTGCTTTCTAACCAAGTTAATAATATCTATTATTTTTGATGGAATAATGACAAACATAAAATCTAATAAACTCTAAGTAAGATTTACGTATACAATTAACTAACAAATCATTTGTTAACATAGAATACTACAGGAGTTGCCTCACTGTTCTTACCTTACTTGAAAATCTCTTCCTTACTTTTATAACAACAAGCAGAAGATGAGTAATTTTGAAAAGCTTCTTAAAAGAAATGTCCATTGGTATTTTGGGACAGCAGTAGCAATCACATGGTTTTTGGCCACTAAAGTTACCTGGTTGAGTAGATTTCATGTGGACTTGGGTAAATCACTGAACCTTTTGAGACTAAGTTTTCTCATTTGCCAAATGGGGATGAGGCCACATTTACTGTGAAAAGTACATAGCATGTTCCAACTCTTGAACCCTGGATCCTTCTCCCCCTCCTGGGTTGGGTGTCTCTGTACTTTCTCCTCAGGACACTGTAACCACCACCATAAAACTTACAGACATTCTCTAGTATTCTAATTGTCTGTACATGTTCCTCTTAGCTCACATGTTCCTTGAGGGTAGGGGCTGTATCTTATTCACCATTGTATTCCCAGGGCCTAGCCACATTACCTAAGCCAAATCAGGCTCTCAGTAAATGTTTGACGAATGAATGAATGAATGAGCCAGACATTCAAGGTTGGCTCACTTCTCTGAATTTGTATATTATGAATTTGTATATTATGTATGGATAGTACAGATTTTATAGAACATATCCATCCTCACAGAAAGTTCTGTTGGATAGTGCTGCTCTAGATGCAATGTTAAACAGTAGTCAAACATAGTTTTGAACAAAGAAAGTATTTTTACAGAAACATTGCAAGAATTCCATGCCCTATTTGTTTAAATGATAATTATCTTCTGGGAATGCTGCATACCCATGTAAATACATTGTGCAGTATGCAAATCCTACCTGTTTTCCATAAGAAACAATAAATCTTCATTTTATGGTGAGTGGTAGAGCGGCTTCTTAGGTTTATAAAGGGTAGTATGACCAAGATCATCTATAAAGAGTTGAATTGTAGTGCAAATCTCCTGGTAAATGTGTGTTGAAAGAGTTCCAGCTAATTTTCTAAAACTTGTATGTAATTTTAAATCAAGGAGAGGATTGGCCTAAGCCTTTAAGGTTCTTTTTTCTTTTAGGTTTTATGTTTATTTGTTTATTTATTTATTTATGTATTATTATTATTATACTTTAGGTTTTAGGGTACATGTGCACAATGTGCAGGTTTGTTACATATGTATCCATGTGCCATGTTGGTTTGCTGCACTCACTAACTCATCATTTAGCATTAGGTATATCTCCTAATGCTGTCCCTCCCCCCCTCCCACACCCCACAATAGTGCCCGGTGTGTGATGTTCCCCTTCCTGTGTCCATGTGTTCTCATTGTTCAATTCCCACCTATGAGTGAGAACATGCGGTGTTTGGTTTTTTGTCCTTGCGATAGTTCACTGAGAATGATGTTTTCCAGTTTCATCCATGTCCCTACAAAGGACATGAACTCATCATTTTTTATGGCTGCATAGTATTCCATGGTGTATATGTGCCACATTTTCTTAATCCAGTGTATCGTTGTTGGACATTTGGGTTGGTTCCAAGTCTTTGCTATTGGGAATAGTGCCGCAATAAACATACGTGTGCATGTGTCTTTATAGCAGCATGATTTATAGTCCTTTGGGTGTATACCCAGTAATGGGATGGCTGGGTCAAATGGTATTTCTAGTTCTAGATCCCTGAGGAATAGCCACACTGACTTCCACAATGGTTGAACTAGTTTACAGTCGCACCAACAGTGTAAAAGTGTTCCTAATTCTCCACATCCTCTCCAGCACCTGTTGTTTCCTGACTTTTTAATGATGGCCATTCTAACTGGTGTGAGATGGTATCTCACTGTGGTTTTGATTTGCATTTCTCTGATGGCCAGTGATGATGAGCATTTTTTCATATGTTTTTTGGCTGCATAAATGTCTTCTTTTGAGAAGTGTCTGTTCATGTCCTTTGCCCACTTTTTGATGGGGTTGTTTGTTTTTTTCTTGTAAATTTGTTTGAGTTCATTGTAGATTCTGGATATTAGCCCTTTGTCAGATGAGTAGGTTGCAAAAATTTTCTCCCATTCTGTAGGTTGCCTGTTCACTCTGATGGTAATTTCTTTTGCTATGCAGAAGCTCTTTAGTTTAATTAGATTCCATTTGTCAATTTTGGCTTTTGTTGCCATTGCTTTTGGTGTTTTAGACATGAAGTCCTTGCCCATGCCTATGTCCTGAATGGTATGGCCTAGGTTTTCTTCTGGGGTTTTTATGGTTTTAGGTTTAACATGTAAGTCTTCAATCCATCTTGAATTAATTTTTCTGTAAGGTGTAAGGAAGGGATCCAGTTTCAGCTTTCTACATATGGCTAGCCAGTTATCCCAGCACCATTTATTAAATAGGGAATCCTTTCCCCATTGCTTGTTTTTGTCAGGTTTGTCAAAGATCAGATAGTTGTAGATATGTGGCATTATTTCTGAGGGCTCTGTTCTGTTCCATTGATCTATGTCTCTGTTGTGGTACCAGTACCATGCTGTTTTGGTTACTGTAGCCTTGTAGTATAGTTTGAAGTCAGGTAGCGTGATGCCTCCAGCTTTGTTCTTTTGGCTTAGGATTGACTTGGTGATGCAGGCTCTTTTTTGGTTCCATATGAACTTTAAAGTAGTTTTTTCCAATGCTGTGAAGAAAGTCATTGGTAGCTTGATGGGGATGGCATTGAATCTATAAATTACCTTGGGCAGTATGGCCATTTTCATGATATTGATTCTTCCAACCCATGAGCATGGAATGTTCTTCCATTTGTTTGTATCCTCTTTTATTTCATTGAGCAGTGGTTTGTAGTTCTCCTTGAAGAGGTCCTTCACATCCCTTGCAAGTTGGATTCCTAGGTATTTTATTCTCTTTGAAGCAATTGTGAATTGGAGTTCACTCATGATTTGGCTCTCTGTTTGTCTGTGATTGGTGTACAAGAATGCTTGTGATTTTTGTACATTGATTTTGTATCCTGAGACTTTGCTGAAGTTGCTAATCAGCTTAAGGAGATTTTGGGCTGAGACAATGGGGTTTTCTAGATATACAATCATGTCATCTGCAAACAGGGACAATTTGACTTCCTCTTTTCCTAATTGAATACCCTTTATTTCCTTCTCCTGCCTGATTGCCCTGGCCAGAACTTCCAGCACTATGTTGAATAGGAGTGGTGAGAGAGGGCATCTCTGTCTTGTGCCAGTTTTCAAAGGGAATGCTTCCAGTTTTTGCCCATTCAGTATGATATTGGCTGTGGGTTTGTCATAGATAGCTCTTACTATTTTGAGATACATCCCATCAATACCTAATTGATTGAGAGGTTTTAGCATGAAGGGCTGTTGAATTTTGTCAAAGGCCTTTTCTGCATCTATTGAGATAATCATGTGGTTTTTGTCTTTGGTTCTGTTTATATGCTGGATTACATTTATTGATTTGTGTATGTTGAACCAGCCTTGCATCCCACGGATGAAGCCCACTTGATCATGGTGTATAAGCTTTTTGATGTGCTGCTGGATTCGGTTTGCCAGTATTTTATTGAGGATTTTTGCATCAATGTTCAAGGATATTGGTCTGAAAGTCTTTTTGGTTATGTCTCTGCCAGGCTGTGGTATCAGTATGATGCTGGCCTCATAAAATGTGTTAGGGAGGATTCCCTCTTTTTCTATCAATTGGAATAGTTTCAGAAGGAATGGTACCAGTTCCTCCTTGTACCTCTGGTAGAATTTGGCTGTGAATCCATCAGGTCCTGGACTCTTTTTGGTTGGTAAGCTATTGATTATTGCCACAATTTCAGAGCCTGTTATTGGTCTATTCAGAGATTCCACTTCTTCCTGGTTTAGCCTTGGGAGGGTGTATTTGTCGAGGAATTTATCCATTTCTTCTAGATTTTCTAGTTTATTTGCTTAGAGGTGTTTGTAATATTCTCTGATGGTAGATTGTATTTCTGTGGGATTGGTGTTGATATCCCCTCTGTCATTTTTTATTGCGTCTATTTGATTCTTCTCTCTTTTCTTCTTTATTAGTCTTGCTAGCGGTCTATCAATTTTGTTGATCTTTTCAAAAAACCAGCTCCTGGATTCATTAATTTTTTTGAAGGGTTTTTTGTGTCTCTATTTCCTTCAGTTCTGCTCTGATTTTAGTTATTTCTTGCCTTCTGCTAGCTTTTGAATGTGTTTGCTCTTGCTTTTCTAGTTCTTTTAATTGTGATGTTAGGGTGTCAATTTTGGATCCTTCCTGCTTTCTCTTGTGGGCATTTAGTGCTATAAATTTCCCTCTACACACTGCTTTGAATGTGTCCCAGAGATTCTGGTATGTTGTGTCTTTGTTCTCGTTGGTTTCAAAGAACACCTTTATTTCTGCCTTCATTTCATTATGTACCCAGTAGTCATTCAGGAGCAGGTTGTTCAGTTTCCATGTAGTTGAGCAGTTTTGAGTGAGTTTCTTAATCCTGAGTTCTAGTTTGATTGCACTGTGGTCTGAGATAGTTTGTTATAATTTCTGTTCTTTTACATTTGCTGAGGAGAGCTTTACTTCCAACTATGTGGTCAATTTTGGAATAGGTGTGGTGTGATGCTGAAAAAAATGTATATTCTGTTGATTTGGGGTGGAGAGTTCTGTAGATGTCTATTAGGTCCACTTTGTGCAGAGCTGAGTTCAATTCCTGGATATCCTTGTTAACTTTCTGTCTCATTGATCTGTCTAATGTTGACAGTGGGGTGTTAAAATCTCCCATTATTATTGTGTGGGAGTTTAAGTCCCTTTGTAGGTCACTCAGGACTTGCTTTATGAATCTGGGTGCTCCTGTGTTGGGTGCATATATATTTAGGATAGTTAGCTCTTCTTGTTGAATTGATCCCTTTACCATTATGTAATGGCCTTCTTTGTCTCTTTTGATCTTTGTTGGCTTAAAGTCTATTTTATCAGAGACTAGGATTGCAACCCCTGCCTTTTTTTGTTTTCCATTTGCTTGACAGATCTTCCTCCATCCCTTTATTTTGAGTCTATGTATGTCTCTGCACGTGAGATGGGTTTCCTGAATACAGCACACTGATGGGTCCTGACTCCTTATCCAGTTTGCCAGTCTATATCTTTTGATTGGAGCATTTAGCCCATTTACATTAAACGTTAATATTGTTATGTGTGAATCTGATCCTGTCATTATGATGTTAGTTGGTTATTTTGCTCGTTAGTTGGTTATTTTGCTCGTTAGTTGATGCAGTTTCTTCCTAGCCTCGATGGTCTTTACAATTTGGCATGTTTTTGCAGTGGCTGGTACTGGTTGTTCCTTTCCATGTTTAGTGCTTCCTTCAGGAGCTCTTTTAGGGCAGGCCTGGTGGTGACAAAATCACTCAGCGTTTGCTTGTCTGTAAAGTATTTTATTTCTCCTTCACTTATGAAGCTTAGTTTGGCTGGATATGAAATTCTGGGTTGAAAATTCTTTTCTTTAAGAATGTTGAATATCGGCCCCCACTCTCTTCTGGCTTGTAGAGTTTCTGCCGAGAGATCAGCTGTTAGTCTGATGTGCTTCCCTTTGTGGGTAACCCGACCTTTCTCTCTCTCTGCCCTTAACATTTTTTCCTTCATTTCAACTTTGGTGAATCTGACAATTATGTGTCTTGGAGTTGCTCTTCTCGAGGAGTATCTTTGTGGCATTCTCTGTATTTCCTGAATCTGAATGTTGGCCTGCCTTGCTAGATTGGGGAAGTTCTCCTGGATAATATCTTGCAGAGTGTTTTCCAACTTGGTTCCATTCTCCTCGTCATTTTCAGGTACACCAATCAGACGTAGATTTGGTCTTTTCACATAGTCCCAAATTTCTTGGAGGCTTTGTTCATTTCTTTTTATTCTTTTTTCTCTAAACTTCCCTTCTTGCTTCATTTCATTCATTTCATCTTCCATCACTGATACCCTTTCTTCCAGTTGATCGCATAGGCTACCGAGGCTTCTACAATCTTTGTGTAGTTCTCGAAACCTGGCTTTCAGCTCCATCAGCTCCTTTAAGCCCTTCTCTTCTATTGGTTATTCTAGTTATCTGTTCATCTAATTTTTTTTCAAAGTTTTTAACTTCTTTGCTATTGTTTTGAATTTCCTCCCATAGCTCGGAGTAGTTTGATCGTCTGAAGCCTTCTTCTCTCAACTCGTCAAAGTCATTCTCCATCCAGCTTTGTTCTGTTGCTGGTGAGGAACTGCGTTCCTTTTGGAGGAAGAGAGGTGCTCCGCTTTTTAGAGTTTCCAGTTTTTCTGCTCTGTTTTTTCCCCATCTTTGTGGTTTTATGTTTAAATAACAATCTGCAGGAGAATTGTGTGATGTTCAACTAAGTGAGAGATGCAAAGATGAAAGCACACCAGTCAAAAAGAGATACCAAAATAGCTTTCTGGGAGAGGCAGACATTAAACTTCATATTCAGATGTCTGGTTAGGGTTGATTCCTTTTAAGCAATCAGAAGAAGGCTGCCCCACAGCTGAAAGGACGTGAGGAGATTTGCAACTACTCTGGACTCTTCTTCACTTCCTGAGGACACAGATTGCAGAACAGAGCTCCCCTTACCATCTATTTGTCAGTACCTGCATTTCTGCACAAGTCCTTCCCGGTTGAAATTTAGACTACATTATCTCTTCAGCACAAACAGTTCATTATCTTATTTTCTAAGCATTGAAATAGCAGAGAAAAGATGTTTATGTTAGCAAATAAAACATTCATTTAGCTTATTTTTCCATCCCAGGCATTGTTGCATTCCTTTTGAGATCCAAATTGTTATTTTTACTGTCCTGCTGCATTCAAAACAAACCTCTATATACTTTTATCAAAGTGTCTCATTAAACTTTTGTCACAATTCATTGTGAAAAAAGATTCTCCATTCAAATATGCACTTTGAGTGCCTTGCCTGGACGCCCTATCTGATAGACAGCAACTAATAATTTTTAACAGAAGAACATTTCCTCCAGGTTTTCTCCAAAATTATGTTATGGGCTGAATTGTGCCCCCCAATTTTTATCTGTAAAAGCCTTAATTCCCAGTGCCTCAGAATGTGACTGTCTCTGGAGAAAGGGCCTTTTAAAAATGGGGTTATTAGGGTAGCCCTAATGCAGTATGACTTGTGTACTTACAAGAAGGTGAGGTTAGGGCACAAACACCACACAGAAGGAAAATTATGAGAGGGCAGAGGGAGAAAACAGCCATCTACGAGCCAAAGAGAAGGCTCTTAAAAGACATCAACCCTGCAGCACCTTGATCTGTCTTCTGGTCTTCAAAACTGTGAGATGAATCTCTGTTATTTGAGCCACCCAGTGTCTATGTTACTTTGCCATGGCAGCCCTGGGAAACTAATACTAATGGGTAGAATAGAGGCGTCAATAAATAGAAGCATATGTCACTTCTGACTCAGAGTCAAGACCCAGAATGGAACTGAACTTGTGAGCCCAGATACAAAGTGCAAACTCAAAACATGGAAGCAGTTGAGAAGGATCAATGCCTTATCAAATGACTTTATCAACATTTTCCCTTCTGTAGATGTTCGCTGTTTCTTTGTGACAATGAGAAATCTGTAAGTGTAGAAAAAACTTGCCTGAGAGAAGCAGAGGTGCATAAAACTAAATAAGAAAAGTCTGGTTTTAACGGGGGATCCTGAGGAATAAGATAAAAAGCTAATTTTTATGGTAGGTTTAGTGCAGTACTAGAAAAACTGATGTAGTAATCAGCTTAATAGTTGTGATTTCCAACACTGAATAAGGAAGTTTGTTTTTTACAAAAACTAAAATAAGAAATATGGCTGGGCCTGGTGGCTCATGCCTGTAATCCCAGCACTTTGGGAGGCCGAGGCAGGTGGATCACCTGAGGTCAGGAGTTCAAGACCAGCCTGGTCAACATGGCGAAACCCCATATCTGCAAAGAATACAAAAATTAGCCAAGCATAATGGTGGGTGCCTGTAATTCCAGCTACTCAGGAGGCTGAGGCATGAGAAGCACTTGAACCCAGGAGACAGAGGTTCCAGTGAGTTGAGGTCATACTGCTGCACTCCAGCCTCGGCAACAGAGTGAGACTGCATCTCCAAAATAAATAAATAAAAAATAAAAATAAAATAAGTAATATGCAAGCATAAAATAAAGAACTTAGAGGAAAATATCTGACTAGACTCTCCTGCTATTCATACCACATGAATGTAAAGACCAGGAACACTGCATTTTAGCAATAATTTTTGAAAAGAAAAAATGTGTATGAGGTTATTATTTGCTTCTGAGTTTGGGTGTGATTTATTAACTATCTCAGCCTTAGAGACATAATAGAATGAGATAACATTTTGAGGCTTCATCTTTCAAAGCAAACTAGCCACCTTGACAAAGAGATTTGTTTCTTTATCATCAAAATATGCCATGTCAACCCAAAAGCCTGTTAAACAATGCTTGGCTTATTGACATTTGATTTGGAAGAGGATAATAATACTGTAATATAATTTATTAATAGATGTAATAATGATTAACATTTACTAAATGATATGCATGGGCTATCATGATAATTGTGCACCCAGAGCCCATTTAATCCCCATCACCATCCTTGAACTTGAATTTGCCCATTTTAAGGATGAGGAAACTGAGATCCTGAGAAGATAAGTACCTCTTGTTCTATGGCTAGACAGTAGGAAATGACACCATCTTCTGAGACAGAATCAAAGGTTTTTTTTTTTGAGTTTTCTAAGGACAGTGCAGGGAATGCAGGCTGTTGTTGAGGAGTGTGCTGTAAGTTATCAACAAGAAGTGATTACAGAGCACCAGGAAGGCCAGCAGAAGTTACACAGCTTTAATATTTTGTGGAAAAGTTTAACTTTATCCAAAAATCTAGAGCCAGAGAAAGGCGGAGAGGAAAGGAAAAGAGCTGAGAGGAGAGGAAAAAGTTCATTCATGAGGGGTTATAACAGGCTGGAAACTGGCAAGGCAGAAAAGGGGAGTTAGGACAGGGTGAGTGGGAAGAGAAAAGAAGTCAGGGAATGGGAAATCAGAAAAATGGCTTCCGTTTTCACACAAAGAGGAATTGTCTGTGAATTGTGAATTTGATATGCTGGATGTGAGAAGATTTGTAGGAGAGGAGAATGTGTAGAAATATCAGGTAAATTAAAAGCAGGAAAAGACAGATGTGAGAGACAATGGGATATACCCACTCTGCTTCAGAATCTCCCAGCTCTTTGTGAGTCTCTGGGTTGTTGCAAGTGATGAGAGACCTCAGAGCTTTTGCAGGAAATCCTCAGGGTCAAGCTGTAGCCTCAGTAAATAAAATGCAAATATAGAAATGTGCAGTGGGCTGGACGCAGTGGCTCATGCCTGTAATCCCAGCACTTTGGGAGGCTGAGGTTGGTGGATCACCTGAGGTCAGGAGTTCGAGATCAGTCTGGCCAACATGGTGAAATCCGTCTCTACTGAAAATACAAAAATTAGCCAGGCACGGTGGCGGGTGCCTGTAGTCCCAGCTACTAGGGAGACTGAGGCAGGAGAATCGCTTGAACCCAGAAGGCGGAGGTTGCAGTGAGCCGAGACCACGCCACTGCACTCCAGCCTGGGTGACAGAGTGAGACCCTGTCTCAAAAAAAAAAAAAAATGTGTGGTGCCCTTGAGAATGCAAGACTGACTCCTACAAGGAGTGTCATATACCGAGGGCCCCAGTTACTGTTCTTTGAAACCCATCTGATTCGGTTTGGCTCTGTGTCCCCACCCAAATCTCATGTCGAATTGTAATCCCCACGTGTCAGAGGAGGGACCTGGTGGATAGTGACTGGATCATGAGGACAGATTTGCCCTTTGCTATTCTCGTGATAGTGAGTGAGTTCTCATGAGATTTCATAGTTTAAAAATGTGTGGCACCTCCCTCTTTGCACGCTTTCTCTCTCCTGCTGCCATGTGAAGAAGGTGCTTGCTTCCCCCTTGCCTTCCACCATGATTGTAAGTTTCCTGAGGTTTCGCATTCATGCTTTCTGTTAAACCTGTGGAACTGTGAGTTGATTACACCTATTTTCTTCACAAATTACCCAGTGTCAGGTAGTTCTTTATAGCAGTGTGAGAACAGCATGGAGCTGAGCACAGTGGGGGTACTAGGGCAGGCCCATTCCTGGGAGATAAGCCTCCTTTGTGGACCTTTGGTTCAAGGACCCCTCAATGCCTACACTGCGTGCTAGGATGCTGCCACCCAATCTCCCTCAACCCCTCACAAGTCAGACTTGAATTGGGATGTCATGGCTCTCCCAGGCTGCCCCACCCTCTCCCTATTTCCTTTCCTTGGGGGCTGTGGCCGCTAATAAAATCCTTGTGTTTAATCCCATCTTGGTATCTGCAACTCGAAGGACCCAAACTACCACAAAGTATTTTAATATTTTTCAAATGTGTATGAATGCTGATATAATAAACACAAACATGTAAAAGTGTTACTGAATTCATAAGCAGTTTGTTGTTACATATTTATATTTATATCCCAAGGGCCTGTACTCCTTTCAATTCTCCTGCTATCACTCTCCTCCAGACTTCCATCATCTTTCACCAAGATTACTGATCACTCCTCAGGGTCTCCCTTAATGTATTCTTGCTCCCTTCCAATCCATTCTCCACATGGTAGCCAGGTAATGCCTTCTAAATGCACATTTTTAACACAAAAAAAAATCCTACTAATTCATACCAAATGAGCAAGACCTGATAGTGTGAAAATATTAAGCAATTTAATTCCTTCTCCCATGGACCTTCGAACCTACATTTTTGGACTTACTTTTTTCTCCATTCCTGGATGAACTCTCAGGCATGTCCCATTGATTTTCTGAGTACTCTAGAAATAACCACATAGACCCTTTTGTTTGGCCTGTAAAAATCCGGTTCTGTCCAACAGTTTCTTAGCCAGTCGAGTTCCATCTAAGTGGAATGTGTCTCTCCAACCCCAGCTTGTGCTGTTCCCATTCAGAAGCCTCATTGTGGGAGGGCATGCTTCCTTCCATGGGCCTTTGCACTTCCCCATACCAGGGGCTGTGGACTGAATGTTTGTGCCCCCCCACAAAACTCTTATGTTGAAACCTAAGGCCCAAGATGATGGTGTGAAGCAGTGGGGCCTTTGAGAGGTGACTGGGTTATGAAGCCAACCTTCATGAATGGCATTAGTGCCCTTATAAAAGAGGCTTGAGGAAGCCTGTTTCCCCTTCTGCCACATAAGGACACATAGAAGGTGCTATCTATGAGACACAGGTCCTCATCAGACACTGAATCTGCCAGTGCTTTGGTCTTGAACTTCCCAGCCTTCAGAACTGTGAGTTTCATTTATGAACTACATAGTCTAAGGTATTTTGTTACAGCAGACTGGATGGAGTAAGACACCGGACTAAGTTCTGCTCATCTTAAAGTCATGAAGATGTCACTTTCCACAGGGAAGACTCCCTTCTACTTCTTCATCCTAACCCTTACCCAGTGGTAATCATGTGATAATTCTGTGAATCATTGTTTAATATTTAGTGTTTTTCTCTCCCATTATACTATAATCTCAATGAGGGCAGAGAATATATTTGTTTTGTTGGTATCCCAATGCCTGGCCCCATAATGGTCACTCAATAAATATTTGATATGATACATGAATAGGAAAAATGTTTTCTTAATGGATACTAAAAAGTATGACTATAACTATCACAAAAGCTGCTGTTAAAAAGGGAAGCTTTTGTTTAAAAAACTGTTAGAAAAACCTGTTTTAGTTTCTTAAAATAGCGACACTAAAACCAAATGTGAGCCTTCAGATGTTATTTCTCCCCCAAGAACAAGCCTAAGCATGTTATTTGAAGGAAGGATTTAGTAAGAAAAAAATTCATAACATGAATAGAGGCAACATCCAAAATGTCGGGTGGAATTCTCTGTTTCTCAAGTACCAATATTTGGTTTAAATAATAGTTTCTCAGGAAGAAAACACAGAGGAAAGGATAGTATGTGTTCCTTGTACTCTGTTTAGGAAAATGAAAAAGAAATGGCATGTGAGTACCAAAAAATGCAAACCTAGAATGAGCATTTTCCTCTGGAATGAGTTAAGTGGTTGAAGAGAAAGTTCCAGATAGGGTAGTCTTCTCTTGCCTGGGCTGAGGACCTACAAGGTGCAGCAAGAGGAGATGGAAATCTGGACTTGAATGTGAGATATCCTATGGTTAAATATGGACAATTAACTTTTCTCAAAATATTATGTAGGCCAAACTCTTTAGCCAAAATTTGCAGATTTGTATGGTTAAACCTTCTTCCTTTGCTTCCTATCTTGCTCTGATACTCACTTTGTCCCAAGGTCTGCTCAACTCTTGACTTCTTGGGTTCTGACTCCTGGTCCAAGTGCCATGCTTGGAACTTGATCTTAACGAAAAACTTCTCCAAGAGAAGTTTGAGAGCAAGGATTGTAGTTACTCTGATTTTTCCAGCTCTTAAATTTTGCCCAGATCTCCAATCCTAGCACCAGATGCCCAGGCCAGGCTCCACAAAGAGCAGTTGGTACAGGTTCCATGCCAACAAAGAGTGACAGTTCCCAAAATATCCTGAGGTGTTGCCAGATTTGTGTAAGTATAACCTATGATTTCCTGACAGTAGTGTGAGGTGAATGAGAACTCAGAGGACCGACAAAAATCCAAGGCTGTCAAGACTAAGGAAAGTTCAAATATCATGGAGCCTGTGCCAAACTTGATGCCAATAGGAAGTACTGAGGTCACACCTCAGATGTCTTGGTTGGCATCAGGAAGCTTCAGCAAGAGCCAGTGGTTTAAATTCTTTCTTTAATTCTGTGCCAGAAATTCTTAACTCAAGCAGGAAAAGAGAGGGCCCAACTCCTAGACTGACCTGTGAATACAGCCCCCAGGTTTCTGCATGTGCAATAGATCATGGTCCTTCTATTTGCTAACACATCCTTGAATTCTCATGCCCTGCTCAGGGCTCTTGGCCAGGGCTCAGCATGGAAGAGACAAAATAATAATAATAGAAACTGATTGCAGAGGGATATGTCAGTGAGTGTGACATCCATGAGGAATATGCTTGGGGGAGATGAACTGCAAAAACTGAATATTGAAACTAGCAGTTGCCAGAATTATTTTCCCCAAGCCCTGCATGTTCCTGTTTAGTTGTATAATAAATATCAATTGCCCAGTAGGAGAAAAGAGAGTCGACATCCATCACCAGACATCTGGCTTTGAAAACAGCCTTGAACACAACCTGTGAAACTAAATCTGTGCTGCCTTCATTCTCCAGTGGTCTCAGGAAGTCTTCCATCCAGTAAAAGGAATCACCTTGCTATTTCATTTTATTTTTGCATTTATATTATTGTATTACCATTTTTGGCTGCATAGCTTACTTGACTTTATTCTTTTATGGTGAATGACCCTCTGAAATGTGAAATGTACTTAAAATTAGCAAAGACAATGTATCATCTTTTCTCTTAGATTTCATTTGGTCTTAGAGAAGCAAGACAACATTGTACAAAGTACAATGCAATGCAGCCGAGAGACCTGGGCTCTACTCCCCGTTCTATGTCTACAAGACTGCTCATTTTTGACCTTAGGTAATTTGTAACGTCCATCTCAGTCTTGGATTGGTTGTCTTTTAAGTGATAGGGTAGAATTAGATTATCTCCAAGGGCCCTGGGAATTCTAACACTGATACGGAATTTAGGTTGATGCCTGAGATACAGGCTCATGGACCTCATCTTCAAGTTTTCATTCCTATAATGATATGTGGATCACTAGAAGAAAAAGCATTGGGAAGATTTCTTGGAAATTTCCCCATACAGACTTCAGAGGAGAGAGTTAACAGAGAACTTTGTAACATTTCTGTGTAGTATTCCTGAGGACTTTCTCAGTTTTCTGGGCAATAAACAAAGGTTTTGAGAATATTTTCCAAAAGAGTAGGGAGCCCTTCTTCTCTACCTCTGGAGATCCCACTGGGTAAGAAAACTCTGAGACTTGAGAATGTTGCCAAAGATTCCCTCCCTCAGTGCCAATAGGATGCAAATTAAGGGGTAAGTTACTCAGAATTTTCCAGAAAAGGGTGGTACTTTCAGGTCATTGCCATGGAAAGGGGTGGTAAGTTTTGGGTGTGCATGGCAATGGTAAACAGCCATGGCACTGGCAGGCATGTCTTAGGGAGAGGTGCTTTTGCCTCTTCCCTGTTTCAGCTGCTCTTCAATCTCGTCGGAGTTCAAGCCCCATCTTCAGAGTTGAGTTCCACCTCCTACCTCAAATCTAGCTTGACACTTGATTTACCAAGGAGCTTGAAATGATTACTTCAGAGGTTTAAATGGAACCTCTCTGGCTGTCATGGTGGTATAGTGTGTTTTGTAAGAAAGACTTGTGACTAGAGGCTACAGTGGTTCAGCAATGGGTCAGTGAATAGATAGCAAGTATGCTTTTGTATGTATGTGGCTTTTCTTCATAGAAAGAGCACAACTTCCCCAATGTATCTGCAGATGGCTTCAAAGAGACCTTTATCTGGCTCTCAGCAAAGCTCTTGTGTTATTGGCACTGAGGGAGGGAGTCTTTGGCAACTCATTATTATTGTATCTGAGGTTTCAAGGGTTGAACCTTTTTAACACAAGCTCAGAGACTGTCCCTGAAAAACTGACAAGAAGTCCTCATTTCTAATTGTGCACTTTGGCAGCATGAAAGACTCTACCTTATCCTCAAGTTAAAGCAGGGGTAGGACCAAAAAGATAAAAGATTTTAAGCCAACATTCATTTATTCACTTATTCAACCAACCAACAACTATTAGCACCTGTCATGTGCCAGGTATTGGTGGGTTCTGGAGATATAGAAAATAATTGAGAAATAATTCTTGCTCTCAGGTAACTTAAAATTTAGTAAAGCATTAGGGAAAATAAACAAACAACTAGGCAGGGAAGAGACACTTTGTGGTGTCTAACCATGAGAGCTATGACCCTATGATGTGCTGCAGTGAGACTCCAATAATCCTTAAACTTTAAGTCATGTATAGCATTAAGTTTGTCTCACTACTAAGAATGAACAAGTTAGAACTGTGCCTTTTTTCCAATGCATAGTTTAACAAGCACTCTCTATCACAGAACTGCCCAAGTTATACTGGCTCTCAAATCATGATCAATACCAAAGAGGATCTGAGGCTTGGCCACAGGATTTGTCAGAACCAGTCTTCCATAGTGAGACTAATTCCTGGCGATAAGCCCAGGTCTCCCAGTCTAGACTCCCTCATCCTTTCTTATGTGTCCCCAGTTTGAGATCTTGGTGTCCATTTG
The DNA here is from genome assembly GCF_006542625.1 of Nomascus leucogenys. Classification (NCBI taxonomy): domain Eukaryota; kingdom Metazoa; phylum Chordata; class Mammalia; order Primates; family Hylobatidae; genus Nomascus; species Nomascus leucogenys. The sequence continues at coordinate 12,534,544 of NC_044401.1, forward strand.
TGTTAACAGAACTGAAACGGTACCATCTCAATCCTCAGACTTTGAGTGTTAAGTATCTCAATCCTAAAAGTCTTATTCTAAACATAAGATTCTAAAATGTTTGAACTTCAAAGTGAAATGTGTTGGACTCTCTACCCCTTTTCGCCCAGAAATCTCTTTGACCCCTTTACAAACACACACCTGAGTGAACAGGTCAGTGTCCAGAAATCATAAGAGTACAGCAAATCAAAAAAGTATTCAGGTAGTCTCCCAATTCCATTTTCTATTCCTAGTTACATGGGAAGATGATATATCAGTTGCATCTGATTCAGTGATTATAATGAGAATGAGATAACACCTGGTATCAGAAAATACTATCAACGTGGACACTTAATAAGTGATAAAATACATAGAAAGCAACAACCGAAAACCTGATTCGACTCTGGAAAGTCACATTTATTAATTATGTTAACTGCTTACCACATATACCCAATTACCCTGCCATATGACGTCATTACAATGTATAGAAATCAATTTTGTTATGGAATTTCTCTCTCACTCTCCTTCTCTCTCTCTCTCTCTCCCCCTCTCTCTCATGCACAACACATTGCTCACATGTTTATGGTGATGCTGATGTAAACAAACCTTCTGTGCTGCCAGCTGTATAGAACACATACAATTAAGTGTAGTACGTAATACTTGATAATGATAATAAATGACCACGTCACTGGTTTATATATTTTCTCTACTATACTTTCATCATTATTTTAGAGTGTACTTCTTCTACTTAATTTTTTTTAAGTTAGCTGTAAAGCAGCCTCAGGCAGGTCCTTCAGGAAGAATTCCAGAAAACATTGTTTTCATAGGAAATGACAGCTCAGTGCATGCTATTGTCCCTGAAGACCTTCCAGTGGGATGGGATGTGGAGGTGAAATACATAATACTGACTATCTGCTCCTGTGTAGGCACAGGCCAATGTGTGTATTTGTGTCTTTGTTTTTAACCAAAAAATTTAAAAAGTAAAAAAGAAATTAAAAATTTGAAAAATAGAAAAAGCATATATAATAAGGATATAGAGAAAGAAAATATTTGTGTACAGCTGTACAATGTGATTTTATTTTACACTAAGTGCTATTACAAAAGAGTCAAAAAGTTTAAAAGAATATAAGTTTGTAAAGTAAAAAAGTTATAGCAGGCTAAAATTAATTTATTATTGAAGAATTTTAAAAATAAATGTAGTATAACTTAAGTTTCCAGTATTTATAAAGTCTACAGTAGTGTACAGTAATGCCCTAGGCTTTCATATTCACTTTCTTTTTTTTTTTTTTTTTGAGACGGAGTCTGGCTCTGTCGCCCAGGCTGGAGTGCAGTGGCGCGATCTCGGCTCACTGCAAGCTCCGCCTCCCGGGTTCACACCATTCTCCTACCTCAGCCTCCCCAGTAGCTGGGACTACAGGCGCCCGGCACCACGCCCAGCAATTTTTTTTTTGTATTTTTAGTAGAGACGGGGTTTCACCGTGTTAGCCAGGATTGTCTTGATCTCCTGACCTCGTGATCTGCCTGCCTCAGCCTCCCAAAGTGCTGGGATTACAGGTGTGAGCCACTGCGCCCGGCCAACAATGACCTATTAAATCTTATCTCTTTTCCCCCATTCGATTCTCCACTGATTATTTTGTATTTCATTTAATTTTATACACATAAAGTTTGAAAAGTTGTTAGCATAGGGCTCCAGCTGAAAAAGAAAAAAAAAAAAAAAAGACCTGTGACTTATACATGGGAGCAGAGGGCTTCAGCATAGAATGTGGAATTCTGAAGGTGCATAAGACAATCCATTGGCTTAGAAGTTAATATCAAAGCTTCTATTTTTATTTAGTTTTTCATTAAACATTTTCTATTTTTGTATGTTTTATCATGAACATAATGTGTTATTACATATCTATAGTTCATTAATTATATTTGAATATAGGTTGAATTTTTTTTAACTCATAATGTATCTGGGAAAAAAGAGGACAAAAAATAAGTTTCCAGAATGTTTTTGGCTAGCATTGAGGAACTCTCTAATGAGGCATTGAAGTGCTGAACATTTTTTATATTCCACAGAAATGAATCTTGTTGATTCCTGTACTTTAGATACTACACAATAAATTAGTCAAATTGATATAAGACATAAAAATTGAGAATCCAGATTTGTTTTCTCATTCAGAGAGGAAGCTGACCTACCCCTGAATGGAGATTAGCCATAGGTTCTTTTGGTGATAGAATAAAATGTCCCCAAGAAATGATGTTGGAATCTGGGCAAGGGTTGTAGAAAACCTGATTAAGATCCAGAGTTCTGCATCATCAAGCAGAGAAAAAAAAAACAAGTTTGTAAAACTTGATGAGCTGATGCTTTCAATTAGCTGTGAAACCATAAAGGATCGTTACTCATCAATATTTCAATCAGGTACAAGTCTGTTAAAGAAGAAGATTGCATTCCAGTCGCAAAAGGAGTGCCCTAGGGTGGCTGAGTGGATTGATGTGTCCAGTATTATTGCTTCTTAGAATGCTGGAAAATGTCTAATAAAGGCAACAGTTTTGTTCCTGGCAGTATTCATTGTAAAGTTACTTATGGTAATACTTGGCTAACTGGTTCAGCTGTTAGATGTGCACAAAAGCAGAGGTGAGAGATAGAGATACTCAGTGGAGAACGATTACAAGAAGGAACACTGGGGGAGGGATAATGAGAGAAGAGAGTTGGGAGAAGGAGAGAATGGAGAAAGGAGGTGAAAAGAAAGAGAAAAGTATGGTGGAGGCTAGAGAAGCCACAGGCCCTTGCACTTTCCTTGAAGAGTAGTGTTTCAGGCCGGGTGTGGTGGCTCACACCTGTAATCCCTACACTTTGGGAGGCTGAGGTGGGTGGGTCGCCTGAGGTCAGGAGTTCAAGACCAGCCTGGCCAACATGATGAAACCCTGTCTCTATTAAAAATACAAAAAAATTAGCTGGGCGTGGTGGCGCACGCCTGTAATCCCAACTACTCAGGAGACTGAGGCAGGAGAATCACTTGAACCCTGGAGGCGGAGGTTGCAGTAAGCCGAGATTGCACCACTGCACTCCAGCCTGGGAAACAAGAGCAAAACTCCTCAAAAAAAAAAAAAAAAAAAAAAAAAAAAAAAAGAGTAGTGTTTCAGTAAAGTGGTTTAAGGGCAACATAGACAATGCCTGCATTAGCAGATTCACCTGGGAATCACCTGTCAGGGCAGTCATCCTAGCTCAGTGTGCTCTTCCCCACTTGGCATCTGTGGGTAGGCTAAAAAGAAGCCACAGAGGATCCCAGAGTTCTGATTCAGGAAGGGGATGGGTCTAGGTGGAGATTGCCAGGAATCCCTATGAAAGAGTACAGACCCGCAGAAACTGCTAGAGGAGGGAATAAAAGGTAGTGGGCTATCAAAAGGCCTTTTGGTAGTATCACTCCCGCCATATTTTTATGAGCAGACACTCAATTGTTTGACTCTCCAATCAGTGCTTTTTGAAAAAGACTTCCTTTGTCTGCCAGTGAAATGCTCCATGGGTCGTAACTCACAGTTTAGGAGCCATGTGCCCTTTAATTCTCTAATGTTTTAAGAGGATAGCTGAACTGATTAGGGACATTTTATATGTTTATATATACATAATTTTATTTTATATGTAATATAAATTATATATATAAATTGTATTTATATATAAGGATATACATGTAAATTTTATTTACATATAAATATAAATATTTTTAAATATATAAATATAAATTGTATATACATACACACACACAAATTACAATCATGCATTGCTTCATGGTGGGGATGCATTCTGAGAAATGTGAGTTAGGCAGTTTCATCATTGTGCAAACATCACAAACTTACCCAAACCTAGATGGCATAGCTCACTGCATACCTGGGCTGTATGAGGTAGCCTATCGTTCCTGGTTATAAACTTGTACAGCGTGTTACTCATACTGAATCCTGGAGGCAACTGTAACACAATGGTAAGTATCTGTGTATCTAAACATAGGAAAGGTACAGTAACAATACAGTAGAAAAGATTTAAAAAATGGTACACCTGTAGAGGGCACTTACCATGAATGAAGCTTGCAAAACTGAAAGTTGTTCTAGGAGAGTAAATAGAAAGTGAATATGGGCCAGGCGCGGTGGCTCACGCCTGTTATCCCAGCACTTTGGGAGGCCGAGGCGGGCGGATCACGAGGTCGGGAGATCGAGACCATGGTGAAACCCCGTCTCTACTAAAAATACAAAAAAATTTAGCTGGGCTCAGTGGCGGGCGCCTGTAGTCCCAGCTACTCGGGAGGCTGAGGCGGGAGAATGGCGTGAACCCGGGAGGCGGAGCTTGCAGTGAGTCGAGATTGCGCCACTGCACTCCAGCCTGGGCGACAGAGCAAGACTCTGTCTCAAAAAAAAAAAAAAAAAAAAAGCTGTGTTTTATATTAATCACTGGCTTTTTTTCCTGTTTTCTCCCCATTAACTTCTATGGGAAGCACTGAGCGATGGGTAATGCTTTAGGGTTTAGTTTTCAGTGGAGAGGAGTATTTCAATCCAGGCTCCTTCCAGTCTCTGCTGGTCACTGTGTTCTTCTACTAAGGCCAGAGCTCCTGCCAAGTCTTCATTTCTCCTGCCATGAGTCCATCTCCTGGTTCCAGGATCTACTCCTCCCCGCTAACCCTTTATTACGTTTTCCAGCCACTCAGCTGGCCAGTGTGTGCCATCTCTCTCCTGCTAAGATCCTGACATACATAGATGCCATTGACAAGTCCCCCGACATGCAACAGGCTCCTTCCTTTGTATTTCGGGGGGGTAGAAAGGGTTCTTTTAAACCATTTATTATCTGGTATTATATAGTTTACTTTAGAAACTTTGTAGAACTTATATATTCTAGACAATCATATATTTTAGAGCTGGCTGCTCCCTCTGTTCACAAAAGCTCTTATTAAGGTCTTCATTTCCATCACATTGCTACAAACAAAATTTGGTCCTTAGTGCTTCAAAAAGAATTACACTTACTGAGCAGCCACTGTATGCCCAGCACTATGCCAGGAGTTTTGCACACAGTTTATCATTTGAGTGTCACAGGAAGGGCAAATCCCCTCTTCTTGTTGCACAGGTCAAATATTTTGGAGACACCCTTGACTCCTCTTTTTTTCCTTATACCTGGCACATAGGGGATACTCGATGAATGCTTTGAATGAATCAATAAACAATGCTGTGGTGTAGATGTTATTTACATGTTGCAGAGGCAGCTGAGGGCTATTGAGAAATTTGCCTGAGGTGACACAGCTAGGAAGAGCCTGAGCTGGGAGACCCTAGCCTTGCTTTTTGTGTTTCTAATGTCACGTTTTCCCTTGGCCAGGATGCTCTCCAGTGTGGAGCTCCATATTAGCCTCTTGACTGCTCTTTCTGACCCTGCCTTGGGTGTTGCAACCCACTGTGCCCATTGGTGTTAAGGTTCTCTTTCCTGAAATCTTCTCTTGACAAATCATTCTCCTACTCAAAAACTTTCATGCCCCCCACCCCTTAGTCTGCCTACCAGACTAAGCTTTACCACCTTCAGCTTTGCACTGGTGCCCTCCACAATCAATTTCAATCCACCCTTCCAACCATATTTCCTAACCTCTCTCTAGAGAATCTCCGCTCCATTGAAATGTGCCTTTTCCCTGGAGCCCTAATCCACTCTGCACTTCTTTTTTCCCTATGTATTTGTTCAACCCATTTCTTCTACCCAAAATGCCCTCCTGGCACCGCTATCCATCCCCAATCCCTTATCCCTGCCTATAGAAAGCCCCCTTGTTCTTGAAAGCCAGGAGCAGACATCCCATCCCCCACTGAAGCTCTCTCTGGATAATCTCAGTGCCAGAGACCATAACTTCTTGCCTCCAATATCTGTCTGTACTCTCAGTTTGTACTTTTGGGTTGCTTCTCTTGTTGTTATCTCTTTATGTGTCATGTCTCATTTCTCCTGCCAGATATCAAGTTCTGTGTACAGCAGAAATGATATCACATTCATCCTCCAGAGTGCTTAGGACACAAAGTTTTACATAGTAGAGGAGTTCAATATTTTCTTGTAAACTATATCATGCTCTGAAACTTAAATGAAGTACACCTGAGATCTGGGAGCTAATTACACAACCTTAGTATTGTGTCTTTACTTCAGAGGTAAGACATACATGCTCTGTGCAGAGCACTGGCTTTGCAATCAGACAGATGGACCTTCAACTCTCATCTCTATTTATGATCTTTCATAAAGTTGGTCGATTTACTTAACCTTCAGAAATTTCAGTTGACTTTTCTGTAAAATGGGGATAATATTACCTTCTTCACAGAATTTTTATAATGATTAGATGGGGTTTTTACATGAAATGCCTGACACCATGATTGACACATTGAAAATAGTAAGTGGCATTACACTGGAGCCATCAGAAGCAGGCGAACTATTATCATGGAATCAGAAAATCCTATATCCACAAGCACCCCAATAGTCACCCAGTCTCAGCCTGCCCTGCCACTCTTCACCAACCACCAACAGCAGGCTGATAAACACCAAAGATGTCACCATGATGGTTACAAGTGCCTTCTAAATCAATTTGTGGTTTGGATCACAGTAAGTCCCATGTAATCCTGACTGAAAGAGATACAGACTGCTAGAGTGTAAAGTGGATTGTCCCTAATTAATGAGCATGATCAGTTACCCAATCCTAAAAACTGACAGAACTTTTCAGGGCACAGCAATATCTAATGGACTATTTACTAAAGGACTTCTTTATGACCTGCACCACTGTTAATCATATTCATAAGCCCTTCCATCTCAGACGAGGGGTGATTGAGATGAGTGCTGGATGTCTAAGTAGAGCTGGGAAGATAACATCTTTCAGACACTGCAAAGGAAAGCCCCTTCGAATGAGTGAGCTTGAAAAGTCACCTGGGCTCAGATAAATTTAAACTATGTCCTTGAGCTTGTAAATGTCTGTGTTTACTGGGTATTGACTTAATGTCTTAAATGTCCCAACTTATCAGGAATTGGACTGGATAGGTTGCTATGAGACTTGAAAAACTGGGGCAAAATGTAAGAAACTACCTATTATCTGATTGGCTGAATGCTCATCTTTAAGGGTATGATAGCATTAATATAATGTTCTTTTTATGTATGGGAGGAATGAATTCCATGGAGCATAAAAATAGTACCAACCCAGTCAATAAGGGACTAACAGTATTGAGGTCTCTTTCTCAACTATGAACTTGTTCATGACAGGTGAATTTTTGACTCAATTCCAGCCCAGCAGCCTCAGAAGAATGGTTGGATGAGAGGTAATTGATGCGCATCAACTTCTGCAATGCTCCCAAGTACTAGGGCAGCTGAAGTCACCACCTGGTTATGAATCACAGCCATGTCTAGCCCTTCAAATAAAAATGGGCTCTGGTATGAAGATTTGTCAGTTTGAGATACATCTCATACCTAAAAAGGTCTGTGACCAACAGGAACATTACCACCGTGAAAGTGGATATTAAACCTCTTTCCCCTGAGGCACTCTGAGTTCAGTGAGAAGACCATGGTTTCGATCAGAGCAACCTTAGGGACTATAAGACAAAATTGGAACCATCTGGGAATAACAAAAAATGTCAAAGAACAAAAATTGCCAGGCTCGGGTGAAACCTTTGTAAAGTGCGGTGTGGCACACTGGCTTGGACATACGGCTGTTGCTTTGTGTTTTGTTGTAAGTACTTATCTTTGTTATGCATGTTATGAATGCATATTATTTAATTGTGATGTCACAAGGTCGTTGGCCTCAGGCTTTTAAATAATTCTATTGCTATATCATAGCTGAGGTTTTCTTGCAGAATGATCAGGGGATCATTTCTCATTGGCTAATCTAAAAATATGAAAAAAAAAGCTAGAAATAACTGGGAGATTACAAACAACCTTGAAAAGAAAGATATGGGAGAGGACCAAAATGAACTGTAACATATATAGCATACATTATGATCCTAGGTACAGAAAATGCTCTGTACTTCATAGTTAGATGTGCCAAGCTCCTTTTTTTTTTTTTTTTTTTTGGCACTGAGCTTCGCTTCTGTTGCCCAGACTGGTGCAAACTTCACCTCCCAAGTTCAAGCAATTCTCCTGCTTCGGTCTCCTGAGTAGCTGGGATTACAGGTGTGCACCACCATACTTAGCTAATTTTTGTATGTTTCGTCAAGACGGGGTTTCACCATGTTAGTCAGGCTGGTCTTGAACTCTTGACCTCAGGCGATCCATCCACCTCAGCCCCCCAAATTTCTGGGATTACAGGCGTGAACCACCATGCCCGGCCAGAGCTCTTATGTATGTAAGTTAGAACAGGCTGAGCAGTAGCAACCCCCTAATGATTTAGGCCACACATGGATGTGACAAGTCAGGAAAAAGGAGCAAGCCAAGATAGAGGACAGTGAGCTGCCCACGGCATACAAGCAACTCACATAACATCTGGGTAATGACCATAGAAGATGACTTTACTCCACCTGGAGCATCTGCTTATGCCTGGGCTCTTTGCAGTACGTTAATGACCCAGACCACAAACAGAGTATCGCGGCCAAGCTGTTCTTGCACTGAATTATAAAAGAGACTTGGGGGTTTGTGCAAGCTGTTTGGCAAGACAAGGTTGGCTTGGGGTAGGAACTTCTGGAAATACCAGAAATGAACTCAGAAGAGAAGAAGATTAGGCTGCCTGAAGAGGTAAGTTCCACCCTGACAGAATGAGGCTCCTCCAAGAGGCCACTTCATAATACTCCCTGCATTCTTTGCCGCACTCACCTCTTGGGATACTCTTTGCAGGGACTATTGCACTGGTCAGCGAGTATAGAGGCAAAGAGTCCTCATTTCTTGGACTGAAATGTTTTGGCTCAGCCCCTGCCTGTCTTTACTGAGATCTGATCAGTGACTGTACAACGTTCCTCCTACCATCCTTTCTTCTCCAAGCTGTCTCCTGAAACCTCAGCCTCCTGTAACCTGGCTAAAAGGCTTTTCAGCCCTTACTTTTCTAGAAGCATCCATCTTCCCAATTTTCTTAGTCTTTTCCTATTCTGTCTCAGAACATAAAAAATAAAGCTGTTTCTACTGTTATTCATTTTCACCCCCTTGAGCTGGTGGTTCCAGGGGAGGCCCAGCACATCTCAGGATCAGCTGTGGATGAGAAGATAGAAGCAACAAAGGATTCCCATAGTAAGAGACCTGGGATTCCCCACCCATGCTCAGCTCCCTGGACTTCTGCCTCTATCCAGTCCATCCCTAGATCCATCCCCAAATCCATCCCAGTCCATCCTAAATCCCAGATGCTAACAATTATGGCAGAGTTTGTTTTTCCTTTTCACGGAATTCCTGGCCCAGATGTTGCTGGAATAATCTCAGCTTGGAAATAGTGACTTCTTGCAGGTACTTGAGTAGGTGAAGATTACAAGTGGCCGATGAAGGCCTCTGATCTATCCCTCATTCTCTCCCACAGACAGTGTGTGACTCTATTTTTATTTATTTTTTGAGACTGAGTCTTGCTCTGTCACTCAGACTGGAGTGCAGTGGCACAATCTCGTCTCACTGCAACCTCTGCCCCCTGGGTTCAAGCAATTCTCCTGCCTCAGCCTCCCGAGTAGCTGGGACTACAGGCACCTGCCACCATACCTGGCTAACTTTTGTATTTTTAGTAGAGATGAGATTTCATCATATTGGTCAGGCTGGTCTCAAACTCTTGACCTCAGGTGATCCACGTGCCCTGGCCTCCCAAAGTAGCTGGGATTATTGGCCTAAACCACTGCACCTGGCCTGGGTGTGTGACTCTAAAGGACATGATTTCTATCTTAGCATCAGAGGTCCTGGCAGACTATTCCTCACTAAGTGAGGAATATATCACCTGAACACTCCCCTCTCCCTCCAGCTCAAGCTACTTTCCTGTTCCCATGTTCCTGCTTCTACCCACCACCTCATTGTGCCAGGCCAGTGGGTCTGAGTCACTGTCCCCAACTCTTCTTCTTTCATCCCTATTTCCCCTGGAGGGTGAAGCTGAGAGATCCCTGGTTTCTGTTCCTTTCCTCTCCTCCTATTAGTATTTCTTTTGTTCTTTCTTAAAGACATTTAAGTAAGTGTAATGCCACTTACTGAGTATTTTCTATGTGTCAATCATGGTGTGAGGCATTTAGTGATTAGTATCTCTCCTCCTATTAGTATCTCTTTTGTTCTTTCTTAAAGACATTTTGTTATTTGTCTACCTTCAAGTTCATCTCTTCTGTCCTCTGACTTCTCACCCCCTTCTTAAATGGAACTACTAAGGTGGAGAAAGGGTAGTGATAGGGAGAGGAGTTGTGAGCAGGGATGAGGTGGGGAAGGCAGAAGGACTCCTCTTCCCAAATCCAAGGGCTCCAGTGTCTCTGCTCCATGCCCCATGCAGGGTACCCTGTCACTGATCATGCTTGTGACTATGGCTGTGGCTCCTGGGATGTCCTATGGGAATCCGTCTGCCACTGCCAGTGTGTTGTTTTGCATGGGGCCACTGCCTGCTCTGAGAAATGGGAGCTAAGACCATGACCTTGTGATGCCTAAAAAAACTTCAACCCCAATCAGGAAACCCTCACTAAGTAACATGAGTTATGGCTTCTCAACTCCTATCCCCTCTGCTCTGTGACATCTATGCCCAGGTAATAAAGATGGTCTTTGAATTTCTCTTCATTTGAGTCTATCATTTTCCTAAGGAGTAGTGGATAAAAATTAAAATAGCACCTTCTGTTTATTCTCCCCATTTTTCCCCTACCCCTCATTTCAAGCTGGTGGCCAAGTTTTGCCAACTCTTGCTTCAAGGACTTTGGCTGGACCAAAGTGGTGCCAAGCACATGACTCTTCCAGTGTGAGCCCACTGAAGTAGCAAGGTTTCACCGAGTGGGCAGTAAGTGAAAGACATTTTGTGTTAGTAAAGACAGGTAGAGAGACTTCCCTCGGCTGGCAGTTGGACAGAAGCCTGAAGGCACTCCTAGCAGCAGGTGCAGGACAGTTCTCCAGGTGGCCTTGGACCAACCCAGGTCTCCCTCCTTTCTCACTTGTAGTTCTCAAGAATAATTGTAGAATGTGCTGAGAATGCAACATTCTGAGGTAAGGTGGAACTGGACAGATCAGCTCAAGCTCTGTTCCAGTCTCTCCTAGAAAGAGGTTGTTCTTCAACATTGTAGCCCATTGTGTCATGCTATTCCCAGGGTATAAATTGCAGGATGGTCTGCTTCTGGGGTTCCTCAGCTGCAGTGCATGAGGGGCATGCACAGACAAGATTCAATGCACCCTGGCAAGTTTTCCTGAACCTTGGGGGACCATCTTACCCTAAATCCTAGGCTTCTACTCTCCTTGATGCCTATCTGTGAATAATAAAGTTGTTTCACTTAACTTGTTATGTGAGTGTTCTGTCTCACTGGACTTATGCAAGTAAATAGAAATTGCAGCCCAAGATGCAGCGGGCTTATATTCATTTGTTCTCATATTGCTATCGGGAACTACCTGAGACTGGGTCATTTATGAAGAAAAGAGGTTTAATTGATTCACAGTCCCACAGGCTGTACAGGAAGCATGGCTGAGAAGGCCTCAGGAAACTTACAATCATGGCGGGAACTGAAAGGGAAAGAGGAACATCTTTACATGGCAGATCAGGAGAGAGAGAGAGAGAAGGGGGAAGTGCCACACACTTTTAAACAACCGGATCTCTTGAGAACTCACTAACCATCAGGAGAACAGCGAGGAGGAAGTCCGCCCACATGATTCAATCACCTCCTACCAGGACCCTCCTCCAACACTGGAGAAGACAATTCCACAAGAGATTTGGGTGGAGACACAGAACAAAACCATATTAGAGCTGAAGTGATAACAAGGGCACAGTGAAACTGCTTCACAGTAGGAGTGTTCTCATTTTCCTTCCTCACTTTACCTAGATGAAGTAGAAACACCTTAGAGGATAAGTACCCCAAGTTTACCAGGGAAACTAGATTCTAGCATCCAGATGATTCTGTAACCTCAACTACCATCTCCAAAGGTGCCGTGAAGATGGGACAACAGGAGTCTGTTGTAAATGATTGATGATAAGTAAGGATTTTTTTTTTCATTCCTTAGCTTTATATAAGAGATTTAATCCACCCTAAAGTGGATAGCCCCAAAACAGGTGAGTTAAATTTCCTAAAAGCCTGGAAGAATGAGGACATACAGGATGTCCCCAGCCATATCTAAACCCCACCTGCTCTCCTCTCATCTCAAGGGGATTTGTGCTGTGGGAACCAAGATAAATACCTAGTAATCCCAGTCCCCTCACTATTCACAAAACTTTAATTGAACATTGTTCTGAGTACTACTTACGTTTCAGAGGCATGAAGTGGAATATAAACCATCCTGTGCCTATGAGGCTTGTGAGCCTATCAGGGCTTATGGGTGGTTTTAGCACAACTCACACCCTCGTATTTTCATTTGTTTCTGGTCACATCTGCTGCTTCACCATCACCTAGGGCATGTAGGATAGTTCTCTTCTTAAGACAGAGATCTTGGGGCCACAGCCTGGCTCATACCCTTCACAGCAAGTCATTAACCGTCACCAGCTCATATAGACACTTGGAAAGCCCATCTTTCTCATATGATGAGGATTTGGGAGTGCAAACAACACACAGCTAAGCAAGCCATATGGACATAGCTGCCTCAGCCTTAGAGATCTTAGGATAAGAAAGTGACATTCCAGCCCATGCCTAGAAGGTACAGAAACGATGAGGGACACCCACAAGATGATTGGTAGAATTTTTATATCTTAGACAAAGAAAAGGTTGACCCAAAACACAGATTATTTTCTCAAGTTTACTTTTTTCTTTGTGGGAAATAACTGGAGTTCAAACCAGGAAGCCCTCATGAACTGTTGCAAATGTGGTTGGTTAAAAATATTTTTAGCAAATGTTTCTTAAGCACCTATGGTGCACTAGACATTTTGGTAGGTGCTAGACGTTTGGCAGATCTCAGTGACGAGGATAGTGCACTTGCACTCAGGTGTTCATAGAATAGTCAGAGTGATATAATTTCAAAACAGTGCAGTAAATGCTAGGTTGAAGGGGTGTCCCAGGTTCAATGACACAAGTGAGCAATATCTAACTCAGGTTGAAGGTACCTAGAGGAGGTGACACCAGAACTTGTCTTAAAAAGATGAAGCAGCATTAGCCATAGGAGGATGAGGAAATGAGGGTACCAGACAGGAAGCTCCGGTAGCCGAGTGATTGTGGGTAGAGGGGGCAATATGATTTGGCTCTATGTCCCCACCCAAATCTCATCTTGTAATCTCCCCATGTTGAGGGAAGGACCTGTAATCTCATCTGTCAAGAGAGGGAGGTGATTGGATCATGGGGGCAGTTTCCCCCATGCTGTTCTCATGATAGTGAGTGAGTTCTCACGAGATCTGATGGTTTTATAAGGGGTTGGAAGTTTCTCCATCACTTCTCTTTCCTGCTGCCTTATGAAGAAGGGGCCTGCTTCCCCTTCTGCCACGATTATACATTTCCTGAGGCCTCCCCAGCCATATAGACCTGTGAGTCAATTAAACTTCTTTTCTTTATACATTACCCAGTCTCAGGTATTTATTTATAGCAACGTGAGAATGGACTAATACAAGGAGATTAGGAGGATGGCCACCAGCAGTTTTGTATTATTGGAACTTAAAGTTTGAGTGAGAAAGTGGTAAGACAGATTATGGTAGATAGGCCAGTAACTGGGTGATGGTAGGGATGGTACTAGATTTTATAAATCAGGCTTTGAATAAAAAGCTTTAAATATATCTGGGTGGTAGGCAGCCTCCAAGAGAGCCTCCAATTATTCCCACATCTCAATATTCATGCCTTGGTGTAATATTACCCCCTACATGCCTGGCTTTTGTGAGAAATGGACTTATTATCATTTTTAAATTCTTTTAAGAGACAGGTTCTCACTCCGTCACCCAGGCTGGAGTGTAGTGGGCTCCTGGACTCAAGTGATTCCCCTTCATCTTCTGCCATGATGGTAAGTTTCCTGAGGCCTCCCTGGTCATACAGAACTGTGAGTCAGTTAAACCTCTCTTGTTTATATATGTTTGTTTATGTATGTTTTAAGAAAGGAATTCAGATTTGTCTTTTGGACAGATCTCACGGGCAGTTGAAAGAAGATACACGTGGAGAAGCAAGATGCAAGAGGTAGAGCAGTAAGTTACTACCACATTCCAGGGTAGAAGCTGAAATGGATCCCACTTTGGAAGGAAACTCAGCAGTGTTTAGCATCAGATACCGAATGCTCCTGTGAAATGGATTCCTTGCCTGCCTATGGCAGCTTCAGAGCATCTCTACTTAACACTTTCAGACCTACTACTACATAGGCTCCACTAGCCACTTTATAAAACGTGTCTGTCTGTACTATGCATTTAAAAAATCTCCACTACTTACCTGTTTACCATCTCATTCCTTCTTTTTCATTCCCATCACCTCAACCACAACTTAGGTTTGTTTTTTTTTTTTTACAGACTCTTGCTCTGTCACCCAGGCTAGAGTGCAGTGGCTCGATCTTGGCTCACTGCAACCTCCACCTCCTGGGTTCAAGTGATTCTCCTGCCTCAGCCTCCCAAGTAGCTGGAATTACAAGTGTCCGCCACCGTGCCCGGCTAATTTTTGTATTTTTAGTAGAGATGGGGTTTCACCATCTTGGCCAGGCTGGTCTCCAACTCCTGACCTCGTGATCTGCCCGCCTCGGCCTCCCAAAGTGCTGGGATTACAGGCGTGAGCCACTGCGCCCGGTCTACAGCTTAGGTTTTTATCACTGCCAGAGAGCTAACATTTATTGAGCATCTACTATGCACTAAGCACCACGGTCCTGGAATTAGTCAGGCTACACTAACTGTTGAGTTATCTGAGGCAAGTTATTTAACACCTTAAAGTTCAGTTTCCTTGTATGTAAAAATGGATATATAATACACTAATCAACGGAGTTATTGTAAGATTTAAATGATGTATACATGTGAAGACAACAAAATGGTACCTTTCTTATTATTATTACTAAAGTTATGTTTCTTACATCAGCTTTGTGAAGACATTTCCCATTTTTCAAATCAGATTAATATAATTTATAAAAGTTAAGTAACATTCCCAAGGTCACTAAAAGTTTTATTTGCAATTATTTGAATTTAGGGATTAGGATGAAAGAGGTGAAGCAATTTTTAGCTTGTGTAGGAAAATTTTCTATTTCAAGGTTTTTTTGTTTTTTTTATTGTTGTTGTTGTTTGTTTGTTTGTTTGAAGACGGAAGCCATGACCCTACTAACATTTGGGGACCTGCACTGGTAAGCTGCAATCCAAAAGAGGGTGGCCATTGCCAGCGTGCCTACCTGATGGCACAAGAGCTGTCTCGTGGCCGGTCCCCTCCAGTGAAGCCACCAGTGGGGAGCTGCTGTGCCCACTCACACTCAGCATCTACAGAACTGTCCGGCTGCCCACTCTTCAACAAAAACAGACAGCAAAGAATCTACACATAGGAAAAAGGGAGAACCAGCTAAATAGATGGTCAAAAAGAGCCCTGATAAAACAAATGATTCAAGGGGTTTTATTCTAAAATAATAAAGTGTGTATAACAAGTAAATATTTAAAGAAATCAACAGTAACCAAAAAGCATCAAAACATATGATGTATTCACATGTGAATGTATGCACATAAATGCGTAGAAAAACATGATGGGAGGAGCTCAGATTTGCGGTGTAATCAAGTGGGATTTCCTCTCTCTGTAAGAGCTCAACTCTGTTGTAAATGATACTGGTTAAATCACGGCCTCTGGAAACAGGAGAGCTGACTTCCAATTCTGCTTTTGCCACTTACTTTTTGCGTAAACTTGAGATCGTTGCATAATCTCTCTACTATGCCTCAGTTTCCTGATCTATAAAATAGGAATGCATACCTCATAGGGCTATTGAAAATTAAATGAATTAATGGATTAATATATGTAAAACATCACATAAATATTAGCATAACTGCTTATGTAATTTAAACATATTTTACGTACCATTTTCCGAAGTACCAGTACAGGACCTAGTACCTAGTAAGTGCTCTATAGCATTATTTATCTCACTGGAGGTGACATTTCAAAAACACTGCTCTGTCATTGACATTTATCTTCTCGTTCTTGTCCACACCAAATCATTGCTTTTTCTACTGCACACAGTGATGAATCTGGCAGCAGAAGAAGAGAGACCAAGTAAGATGAGGAGCTGTGCCAGGGATCTGTCCATTTGTAATCCCAGAAAAGATAAAGAAGACATTTCTAAAGCATTAACTTATGGGGTTAGAATTCTAAATTACATCACCTATAAATCTCAGCTCCCCTTGAGTGAGCCTTACACCTGAGTGTGAACACTGAAGAAAAATGGTGTTTTTTATCTGCTAAAGCCCCATGGATGGCAAAGATCCCAGAATTAACATTTATAATAAAGACTGCTGAAGAAGCACTGCCCACTCTAAATCAATTCTAGGTATTTTATCTGGTAACCATCTCTGTAGTATAATTCAGACAGGAAATGAGAGGGCCATCCACAGAAAATTCTCTGGTCATAGTTTATTTTACTGGCTCTGGGTGGTTTAATGAAAATGGTATTTTTTCTTTCCTCCTCCCCATCAGGAAAAGCAACTGTGATTAGCACAATTTTTTTTAACCCCTCATTGGGTTTTTTAGCTTTGTCTTTCCTCCTACAAGAATTAAGCATTCCATGGTTGTTTAAATGCAGGTTCTATAATGTTACATGGAAATTGGAATTAAATGTTAGTGCTGGTTATAATTGAAATTTTTTTTCATTTTAAACTGTCAGGTTAGTGACTGTAAAGGAAAGAGGTGGTGTTCGTATTGTTGTTTTTAATTGCTTGTTCGTCTGAAGAGAAATACTACAGATTCTAATAACGTTAAAAGTAAAAAAAAAAAAATCACCAAATGTAGCTCAGACCAAATTGAATGCATGTCAAATCACCATGTGACTATTAAAGAAATGCCTCAGCAGAGAGAAAAAAATCATTTCCTTTAAAATGCAAGATAAAATAAGAGCACATAACAACTTCCCAATGTTTTGATTTAAAAGAGTGCTATACAGCCAATGAGGGTACAAAAATTCTGAAGCAAGAGAACTGGAAATGTGCCTGACTTTTGATATTTTAAAAAGCAACTGACTAGGAGATTTTTGAGGAGTTTCACTCTGGAAAGGATAAGAACTGTAGCAGAGCAATTGACATAGACCTGGCTTCCCCCGAGCAAGTATTTATTGAAGGTTTGCTAGCCCTGGCAGCTTGAAGGTACTATGGATGGAAAGATCAACAGAGTAAAATTTTCTTTTCTGGAAATGCTGAAAGTCTACTTGGAGAGCTATAATCAACCAAGGGCAGTAAGTGAAAATAATCAAGACCAAGTTCAGACATAAAGCAATCATTGAGGTTTAAATTTGAGGAAACATAGATTACAGGCGATAGCAATGGAATGACAAAAACAGAGAAGATCTGAGTTCTAGTCTTGCCTCTCCTGCTAATTAGTTTTTGGCTTTAGACAAGTTACTGAAACTCCCTGGGCTCAGATCTCTGTTGTGGAGGGGTGCAGACTAGGAAAGGAGCGTGAACAAAACCTAGGGAAGCACAGTAGCTCTGTGATGTGCCAGGCAAGCCCCTTCCTCTTTTGATAAATTGGAAGCGTTTCATAGATGACTCTGTATGCTTTAAGAACCCAAGGAAAATAGGACTTTCTGGAGAAGATGAACAAAGTGAAATCTCTCCTTTCTAAGATGTCACTGTCTTGTAGAGAAGAAGCACTTTCAACACTTAAGTACACAGAAGGTGAATGATAATGTTGAATTGCACGTTCTCTTGTGATTCCTGCTAATTCACTCACCATGATTTCTGTTATCTTTGAAGCCCATACAAGGATGCTATAGCTGTGAATATAAAATGAAAAAAAAATCACTGCCTTGACATTAGGCATTCAGCCTCACTGGTAATTAAGTGCAAATTAAAATGAGATAACATTTTTCATTTATCAGATTGGCAAGGATTGAAAGAATAGTATTATCTAGCCTTAATGTGGATGTGTAAGGAAATGGGCACTCACCTACTGCTATTAAGAGTGGAACTGATTCTGCTTTTTTCAAAAAGGCAATCTGACAACACAATCTTTTACATTTCTTTTAAAAAAGCATATTTTTCAAACCAGCAACCTCATTTCTAGAAATTGCTCCTGAGGAGACAATTGAATAAGAGCCTGAAAGTATATGCAACATTGTTCCTATGGCGCTGTTTAAAATCGTAAAAAATAGGCCGGGCGCAGTGGCTCACGCCTATAATCCCAGCACTTTGGAAGGCTGAGGTGGGCAGATCACTTGAGCTCAGGAATTTGAGACCAGCCTGGGCAACATGGTGAAAACCCGTCTCTACCAAAAATACAAAAAATTAGCAGGGCATAATCCCAGATCCTTGGGAGGCTGAGGTGGGAGCATCACTTGAGCCTGGGAGGCAGACATTGCATTGCAGTGAGCTGTGATTGCATCTCTGCACTCCAGCCTTGGGTAAGAGGATAAAAAGAATAATAAAATGTAGAAAGCAATCCTAAATATCTGGAATAGATTTATTGGATAAACTTAAAACATACTTAAAATGAAATACCACAGAGCCATTAAAAATAAATTTTGACTTAAAATTTTTTACAAACCAAGCTGGGTGTCTGCGGGTGATAAAATTTGGGGTGATTATATATTTTTTTCTTTATATGCTTTCTGAAATTTTCTACAATGTTGATTATGATCAATCATTGATTTAACTGCAGGCAGATTGCCTCTGGATTCAAATGCCAGTTCTAAAGAGATACTGGGGAAAATATCTTTACCTCTCTAAGCTCCTTTCCCCATCTGTAAAATGGAACTGATTATCCCACTTCATGAATATAAGGATCAAATTTAAAAATGCATGCAGGAGGCCAGGCGCAGTGGCTCATGCCTGTAATCCCAACACTTTTGGGAGGATGAGGCAGGAGGATTGCTTGAGCCCAGGAGTTTGAGACCAGCTTGGGTGACACAGTGAAAACCTATCTCTGCGAAATTTTTTTTTTAATTAGCCAGATGTGGTGGCAGCATGTGCCTCTGTAGTCTCAGCATGTAGGAGGCTGAGGCAGAAGGATGGCCTGAACCCGGAAGGCTGAGGATCCCGCCACTGCACTCCAGCCTGGGTGACACAGTGAGACCTTATCTCTATAAATAAAAATAAATAAATACACAAAAATAAGCAATAAATAAATAATGGGGGGGAGAAAATGCATGTGATGACTGGCTTAAACATAGCGTTATTATAACTTAGTCATCCACTTAGCTGAAAATAGTGGCAAAAGAGAGGAGTAGAAACTTGGTGTCTCATACAACTTCTCTGTATTCCTAAGTGATCAGTGGTTTCTATCACCAAGGTGGCTTCCAGATTGTTTGGAGCATCTCTGGAACGTGGGTGTCTCCGCCACCATCTACATAGGCCACAGGGTACCTACCCAGTCAGGCTGCAGACCACTCCACTGCCCGAAGGGCTTCCCAGCTCTCTGCTCTGCCCTGGATAACCACTGCTTCAGACTACTTTGTTCAAAAGAGGAGGGGGCTTGCCTGGCACATCACAGAGCTACTTTGCTTCCCTAGGTTTTGCTCACACTCCTTTCCCAGTCTGCACCCCTCCATGACAGAGACCTGAGCCCAGGGAGTTTCAGTAACCTGTTCAAAGCCAAAAACTAGTTAGTGGGAGAGGCAAGACTAGAACTCAGATCTTCTCTCTTCTTGTCATTCCATCACTATCACCTGTAATTTATGTTGCCTCAAATTTAAACCCCAGTGATTGCTTTTATATCTGAACTTGGTCTTGATTATTTTCAGTTACTGCCCTTGGTTTATGTAGAACGAAATCCTAAATATCTGGTAATAGATTTATTGAGTTTAAATTTATATAGGGTGTCCCCAATCAGACTACTGTCTCTTCTCTCTGCAAAGTTTGAACTCAGTCTTTTCAATAAATACCCTTATTAGACACACTTTTATTCCACTCCAGCCAGACACCTCAGGATAAAAGCAGCAAATATTCTTGACATCAAGGAAGACTCAGAATTCCTTCCCCAAACCAGTCCTTTGAGCTATACTTCTTCTTTGCTCACTTCTGTGATGTTGGTAGGTATGATTTGATCCATTATTAGATAAGGAAATCAAGGCTTAGAGACTCAGAAATTGGGATTCCACTCTCAGAAATGCTCACACTGCCGGTGATCAAAAGACTAGTCTTCACACCCTAAACCCCACATGTTTCTCACTGCTCAAGAAAATATAGTCTTTATTTTTTTTTAAGATTATGTCTTTTATTATTATTATTATTATACTTTAGGTTTTAGGGTACATGTGCACAATGTGCAGGTTTGTTACATATGTATCCATGTGCCATGTTGTTTTGCTGCACCCATTAACTCGTCATTTAGCATTAGGTATATCTCCTAATGCTGTCCCTTCCCCTCCCCCCACCTCACAACAGTCCCTGGAGTGTGGTTCCCCTTCCTGTGTCCATGAGTTCTCATTGAAAATATAGTCTTTAAAAACTACTTTTCAGCTGGGAGCGGTGGCTCACGCCTGTAATCTCAGCACTTTGGGGGGCCGAGGTGGGCGGATCACGAGGTCAGGAGATCGAGACCATCCTGGCTAACACGGTGAAACCCCGTCTCTACTAAAAATACAAAAAAATTAGCCCGGCGTGGTGGCGGGCGCCTGTAGTCCCAGCTACTCCGGCCTGAACCCGGGAGGCGGAGCTTGCATTGAGCTGAGATCCCGCCACTGCACTTCAGCCTGGGCGAGAGAGAGAGAGACTCCGTCTCAAAAACAAAAAACGAAACAAAACAAAACAAAACAAAAAACTACTTTTCTTTTTTTCCAAGTCTCCATATAGAAGCAAGAACATATTTACTCCAATAATAACAGCAGAGTATATTCTTTTTTGTAGAGAGACATTTATTGACTCAAATATTTGATTAGGGACACCCTATATATTTTTTAAATTAAAATAATTCAAATTAAAAAACTTTTTTCGCAAAAAATCTATTGATTTGATTGCTTTCAGTTACTGCCCTCTCTTCTGCCAGCCGAAGAGAGACCCATAATCTCTCTTCCCCATTTTTGTATTGCTTTATTTCGTGGGGACTTTATTTTCTCTGACTAAATTTAGAGGTCAGATGCCCCTGGGTTTCTTTTTTTTTTTTTTTATGTGTACCAAATGTTCACCCTTAGTTTTATATTTAGAGAGAAAGAATAGAGAAAACAGAGATATGTAATATCCAATTCAGGATAACATTCTGGGCCCCAAATTATATAGGGTGTCCCCAATCAAATATTTGAGTCAACAAGTCTCTTTCTACAAAAAATAATATACTCTGCTACTGTAATTATTGGAGTAAATATGTTCTTGCTTCTATGCAGAGACTTGGAAAAGTAGAAAAGTAGTTTTTAAATAATATATTTTCTTGAGCAGTGAAAAACATGTGGGATTTAGAGTGTGAAGACTAGTCTTCTGATCACGGGCTGTGTGAGCATTTCTGAGAGTTGAATCCCAATTTCTGAGTCTCTAAGCCGTGATTTCCTTATCTAATAATGAGTCAAATCATACCTACCAACATCACAGAAGTGATGTGAGGATCACACGGTATTAGCGAAAGTGATGTGCAAATGTTGAAAGCTTTGTAAAAGTTAATTGCTCTTTTTAAAAAAAATGTTATTGCTCTTTCTTAGGTATAATCTCTCAATTAGCCCATGAAGAAAATGTTGTGGATCTCCCTCCAACTCACTTCACAAGTATTTAGGTAATAGAAATATTTCTATCAGATTTATTTTATTTCTGTGGCCAATTATTTCAAGTTTTAACATTTACCCATGATTTTATTTCATACAAGTAGCTAAGAATGAGGAATATTTGACACTTTGATTTCATCAGTTAAAGAGAATTTTTCTTTAATTTTTTCAAAGCCTTTTAAGCTATATATAGCATTAGCACTTCTGATGTCATGTCTTTACAGATTCAAGGCTGGGCACAGGAAGCAGATGGCAGGTACAGTTGCTGAGAGTTGCAATCTGGTCTCAGCAAAACTGGTATCACAGGGACATAATTCACTTATGCTGATGTGCAGGTGCTTTTGCGGAAACATTGTCATGTAGCAGAAAGAGCATGGGCTTTGGGGTCACACTGACCTAGATGGAAGTCTTAGATGAGTTCTCACTTTAGTTTTCTTTCTTTAAGATGCAGATAACTCCTACCTTGCAGCATGATTTGAGGACTAAATAAGGAAAATAATATTAAGTTCTATAGCAACTCTGAAACACACACATTAAAAGTATGTCCTTTCTTCTTCTGTCTGTGGTGCTTCCTTTAAGCACCCCTTCCCCTCCTTCACCCTCAAGGCTGATGCTCCCAGACCTCCAGCTGAGTTTTCAGCCATCTTGCTCCAGCACCTTGAAGGTCAAGTTGGCAGCATACTCAACTCACTTGCTGCAAGTCTTCCATCTGGGAGGGTCCTGCCTTACAAAACTACTTCCTAGACACGATGCTAATTACTTGGTATATGGAAACATGAATTCAAATCTGTGTCTTGATGAATGCCTGCTCATTGACTATGCACCTATTTATCACAGAATGGCAATGACACCTTTTCCCAGAAGGAAATTTTTCTGATTTACATATATGTGACTGATGCATGAAGTGGGTTTTATAAATCACTATGTCATCGCCACCAAAAAATGCCCTCTAGCATTATTAGAAAGAGCCTGTGACAAGGGCCCTATCAAATTGAATGGAAAGGCCGTAAAACCATCAGTTCATTTGACATAAAACTGATATATTATGTGATAATGCTTTAAGTAGAACCCGAGACCCCATTCATCACACAGGCTGCTCCACAGCTAGGTTTTGATCTATGTGTTAATGAAACCTTCGTGCTCCACTCACACTGCAAATTGTAGTCTCCAGTCAGCACTGGGGACCCACACACCAGAATATGTTCCCTTTGAAAATACACTTCATTCACTAATGAACTTTCTTGGGAGAAAGTTACATCAGGACAAGGGTCGCACACCCTCTTGGGGATAGTGTTCTCACACGTAAAACGTCAGACTAGATCCATGGTTATTCCTAAGAGAAATACATCAGGCTTATCTGGCTGGCCTATAAAAGAAGTGCCAACGCTGGGGCCCCATCTCAGGGGAAGATCTAGGAATCCTCAGCTTTAAAAAGACCCCCAGGTGATTCTAATGCTCCCCATGGGTTAGTTTTTCCACCCAAAATGTCATCTCAGGATCAACAGCATCAGCATCAGCTGGTAGCCTATTAAAAACGCAGGATCTCAGACTTCACCCCAGACCCACTGAATCAGAATCTGAGTTGTAACAAGATCCCCAATGAGTTGATGCACGTTAAAACTCGAGCAGCATTAGAAGTATTTCACAGCCTTAGCCCTATTTTAACATCTCCTGGGAAGCTTTTGAACATCCCAATGTCCAACTGTGCCATCAACTCGATTAAATCAAAATCTCTGATGGTGGAATGCAAGCATCAGGTTTTCTGGGTTGTTATGGGGTTTTTTAATCTCCCCAGGTGATTCTAATGTGTAGCCAAGCTTGAGACCCACTCGCTTAGAACCTCGTTTACAGTTTACGTCGGAGGCTTCAGCTGGAGTCCCGACAGCATGATAAAGGGAGTTTGTACAATCAGTGGCTTAAGGTGAGCACCGTGAGCAACAGCACAAAGGAGACAGTCGTTCCTACTGTGTTCCTCCCTCACGCCTGATATTCTGCTTCAGTCTTTCATATGTACCTTGAAGACAATCCTGTCAGGTAGGAATTGTTAAATACTTTTAAAACGAGAAAACCGCGGCTCAGAGAGGTGAAGAGACTTACCCAAGATTATGTAGCTAGCAAGTGGTGTTCATCAACTCCAAAGCCAGTGTTCTATGACATTACCCTCCCCTCCACATGAACAACTGCCCCTCTCAATTTGTGCCTCCTGGGAGTTAATATTATATTTTTTTCAGTGGGAACACAGTTTCAGCAATGATAGAAATAGGGTGATTGCCACTTGTAGGGTCAATCTATGAATATCAACAGAACAGAATGTGGTGAAAGACCCAAACTCAAAGCTTCTTTGGGGGACAGGATCAGTAGAAAACTAGAGGGGCCCAGATCCAACAAGCTGGGTGGTAGTTCTGGATGGGAATTTGTACTAGCATCTGCTCCATTTGAGTAATACCACCTTAGGATGTAATGATCATGCTGCTATGCGAAATTCAGTGCTCGCTTTTCTTGGCAACTTGAGGTATAATTGCCATACAGTAAACTGCACATATTTAAAGTGTATACTTTGATAAGTGTTGACATATGTATAGACTCATGAAACCATCATAACCAAGATAATGAACATTATCTGTGACCTCCTCCCCAATTTTTCTGTGTGCTTTTTCATAATAACTCTGTCCTGTTCCTCCCTGTGCCCGCCCTGTACCCAGGTAACTATCAGTCTGCTTTCTTTCATTATAGGTAAGTTTGCATTTTCTAGAATTTTATACAAACGAAGTCATACAGTGTATACTTTTTTTTTGGTCTGGCTTCTTTCAATCAACACAATTATCTTGAAATTTATCCAAATTGTTTCACGTGTCAAATGTTCATTCTTTTTATTGTTTTTGCACTCACCTGGTGAGGGATATTTAGGTTATTTCCAGTTTAGGGGTCATACAAATAATGCTTTTATGAATATTCATATACAAGCCTTTTAGGAATTTCATTTCTCTGGGATGAATACCTAGGAGTGTAATGTCTGGGTCATATGCAAGGTGTATGTTAAAGTTTTTTTTTTTTTATTATACTTTAGGTTTTAGGGTACATGTGCACAGTGTGCAGGTTTGTTACATATGTATCCATGTGCCATGTTGATTTCCTGCACCCATTAACTCGTCATTTAGCATTAGGTATATCTCCTAATGCTGTCCCTCCCCCCTCCCCCAACCCCACAACAGTCCCCAGAGTGTGATGTTCCCCTTCCTGTGTCCATGAGTTCTCATTGTACAATTCCCACCCATGAGTGAGAACATGCGGTGTTTGGTTTTTTGTCCTTGCGATAGTTTACTGAGAATGATGTTTTCCAGTTTCATCCATGTCCCTACAAAGGACATGAACTCATCATTTTTTATGGCTGCATAGTATTCCATGGTGTATATGTGCCACATTTTCTTAATCCAGTCTATCATTGTTGGACATTTCGGTTGGTTCCAAGTCTTTGCTATTGTGAATAGTGCTGCAATAAACACACGTGTGCATGTGTCTTTATAGCAGCATGATTTATAGTCCTTTGGGTATATACCCAGTAACGGAATGGCTGGGTCAAATGGTATTTCTAGTTCTAGATCCCTGAGGAATCGCCACACTGACTTCCACAATGGTTGAACTAGTTTACAGTCCCACCAACAGTGTAAAAGTGCTCCTATTTCTCCACATCCTCTCCAGCACCTGTTGTTTCCTGATTTTTTAATGATGGCCATTCTAACTGGTGTGAGATGGTATCTCACTGTGGTTTTGATTTGCATTTCTCTGATGGCCAGTGATGATGAGCATTTCTTCATGTGTTTTTTGGCTGCATAAATGTCTTCTTTTGAGAAGTGTCTGTTCATGTCCTTTGCCCACTTTTTGATGGGGTTGTTTGTTTTTTTCTTGTAAATTTGTTTGAGTTCATTGTAGATTCTGGATATTAGCCCTTTGTCAGATGAGTAGGTTGCAAAAATCTTCTCCCATTCTGTAGGTTGCCTGTTCACTCTGATGGTAGTTTCTTTTGCTGTGCAGAAGCTCTTTAGTTTAATGAGATCCCATTTGTCAATTTTGGCTTTTGTTGCCATTGCTTTTGGTGTTTTAGACATGAAGTCCTTGCCCACGCCTATGTCCTGAATGGTATTGCTTAGGTTTTCTTGTAGGATTTTAATGATTTTAGGTCTAACATTTAAGTCTTTAATCCATCTTGAATTAATTTTTGTATAAGGTGTAAGGAAGGGATCCAGTTTCAGCTTTCTACATATGGCTAGCCAGTTATCCCAGCACCATTTATTAAATAGGGAATCCTTTCCCCATTTCTTGTTTTTGTCAGGTTTGTCAAAGATCAGATAGTTGTAGATATGCGGCATCATTTCTGAGGGCTCTGTTATGTTCCATTGATCTTTGTCTCTGTTGTGGTACCAGTACCATGCTGTTTTGGTTACTGTAGCCTTGTAGTATAGTTTGAAGTCAGGTAGCGTGATGCCGCCAGCTTTGTTCCTTTGGCTTAGGATTGACTTGGCCATGCGGGCTCTTTTTTGGTTCCATATGAACTTTAAAGTAGTTTTTTCCAATTCTGTGAAGAAAGTCATTGGTATCTTGATGGGGATGGCATTGAATCTATAAATTACCTTGGGCAGTATGGCCATTTTCACGACATTGATTCTTCCAACCCATGAGCATGGAATGTTCTTCCATTTGTTTGTATCCTCTTTTATTTCACTGAGCAGTGGTTTGTAGTTCTCCTTGAAGAGGTCCTTCACATCCCTTGTAAGTTGGATTCCTAGGTATTTTCTTCTCTTTGAAGCAATTGTGAATGGGAGTTCACTCATGATTTGGCTCTCTGTTTCTCTGTGATTGGTGTACAAGAATGCTTGTGATTTTTGTACATTGATTTTGTATCCTGAGACTTTGCTGAAGTTGCTAATCAGCTTAAGGAGATTTTGGGCTGAGACAATGGGGTTTTCTAGATATACAATCATGTCATCTGCAAACAGGGACAATTTGACTTCCTCTTTTCCTAATTGAATACCCTTTATTTCCTTCTCCTGCCTGATTGCTCTGGCCAGAACTTCCAGCACTATGTTGAATAGGAGTGGTGAGAGAGGGCATCCCTGTCTTATGCCAGTTTTCAGAGGGAATACTTCCAGTTTTTGCCCATTCAGTATGATATTGGCTGTGGGTTTGTCATAGATAGCTCTTATTATTTTGAGATACGTCCCATCAATACCTAATTTATTGAGAGTTTTTAGCATGAAGGGTTGTTGAATTTTGTCAAAGGCCTTTTCTGCATCTATTGAGATAATCATGTGGTTTTTGTCTTTGGTTCTGTTTATATGCTGGATTACATTTATTGATTTGCGTATGTTGAACCAGCCTTGCATCCCAGGGATGAAGCCCACTTGATGATGATGGATAAGCTTTTTGATGTGCTGCTGGATTCGGTTTGCCGTATTTTATTGAGGATTTTTGCATCAATGTTCATCAAGGATATTGGTCTGAAATTCTCCTTTTTGGTTATGTCTCTGCCAGGCTTTGGTATCAGGACAATGCTGGCTTCATAAAATGTGTTAGGGAGGATTCCCTCTTTTTCTATCGATTGGAATAGTTTCAGAAGGAATGGTACCAGTTCCTCCTTGTACCTCTGGTAGAATTTGGCTGTGAATCCATCAGGTCCTGGACTCTTTTTGGTTGGTAAGCTATTGATTATTGCCACAATTTCAGGACCTGTTATTGGTCTATTCAGAGATTCAACTTCTTCCTGGTTTAGTCTTGGGAGGGTGTATTTGTCGAGGAATTTATCCATTTCTTCTAGATTTTCTAGTTTATTTGCATAGAGGTGTTTGTAGTATTCTCTGATGGTAGATTGTATTTCTGTGGGATCGGTGGTGATATCCCCTTTATCATTTTTTATTGCATCTATTTGATTCTTCTCTCTTTTCTTCTTCATTAGTCTTGCTAGCGGTCTATCAATTTTGCTGATCTTTTCAAAAAACCAGCTCCTGGATTCATTAATTTTTTGAAGGGTTTTTTGTGTCTCTATTTCCTTCAGTTCTGCTCTGATTTTAGTTATTTCTAGCCTTCTGCTAGCTTTTGAATGTGTTTGCTCTTGCTTTTCTAGTTCTTTTAATTGTGATGTTAGGGAGTCAATTTTGGATCTTTTCTGCTTTCTCTTGTGGGCATTTAGTGCTGTAAATTTCCCTCTACACACTGCTTTGAATGTGTCCCAGAGATTCTGGTATGTTGTATCTTTGTTCTCGTTGGTTTCAAAGAACATCTTTATTTCTGCCTTCATTTCATTATGTACCCAATAGTCATTCAGGAGCAGGTTGTTCAGTTTCCATGTGGTTGAGTGGTTTTGAGTGAGTTTCTTAATCCTGAGTTCTAGTTTGATTGCACTGTGGTCTGAGAGACAGTTTGTTATAATTTCTGTTCTTTTACATTTGCTGAGGAGAGCTTTGCTTCCAACTATGTGGTCAATTTTGGAATAGGTGTGGTGTGGTGCTGAAAAAAATGTATATTCTGTTGATTTGGGGTGGAGAGTTCTGTAGATGTCTATTAGGTCCACTTTGTGCAGAGCTGAGTTCAATTCCTGGATATCCTTGTTAACTTTCTGTCTCATTGATCTGTCTAATGTTGACAGTGGGGTGTTAAAATCTCCCATTATTATTGTGTGGGAGTTTAAGTTTTTAAGAAAACCCTCAATTATTTTCCAGAGTGGCATTTTATATTTCAAAAAGCAGTATAGGAGAGTTCCTTATGCTCCACATATGCATCAACACTTGTTATGTTCAGTCTTTTTAAATTTTAGACATTCCAATAAATGTATAGTGGTATCTCATTGCGGTTTTAAGTCGCGTTTTCCTAATAATGTTGAGCGTCCTTTCATATACTTATTTGGAATCTCTGGTTAAGTGTCTGTTCTAATGTTTTGTCCATTTTTCATTGAGTTGTTTTCCTATTATTACATTTTGAAAGTTCTCTGGACATACTGGATAAATGTAATTTGACTTTCAACTATTTTCTCTCAGTCTATGGTGTGTCTTTTAATTCTCTTAATGTTGCCTTTTGAAGAGAAACAAATTCTTACTTTGGATGAAGTCCAATATATCAATTTCTCCTTTTGTGGATTGTACTTTGGATATTGTGTCTAAAAACCCTTTGCCTAACCCAAGTTCACAGTAATTTTATTCTATGTTTACTTCTAAAATTATGATAGTTTTAAATTTTACATTAAGATCTATCATCATGTGCAAGGTATAGGTCAAAGTTTATTTGCATATGGACATTCAACTGTTTCAGTAGTTGTTGGAAAGCCAATCCATTCTCCACTGAATTCTCTTGAAATTTTGTCAAAAATCAGCTATTTACCTATGTATAGGTTTATTTATGGACTCTCTATTCTATTGTTATTGATGTTTTCCTATCTAGACACACTACTTCACTGGCTTGGTTACTACAGCTTTAAATGTAACATAGAAATGAGGTAGTGGGAGTTCTCCAGCCTTGTTCTTCATTTTTGTTTTGTTTTGTTTTGTTTTGTCTTTGAGACAGAGTCTCGCTCTGTCACCCAGGCTGGAGTGCAGTGGCACGATCTCGGCTCACTGCAAGCTCCGCCACCGGGGTTCAGGCCATTCTCCTGCCTCAGCCTCCCGAGTAGCTGGGACTACAGGCGCCCACCACCACACTCAGCTAATTTGTTTGTATTTTTAGTAGAGACGGGGTTTCACTGTGTTAGCCAGAATGGTCTTAATCTCCTGACCTTGTGATCCACCCACCTTGGCCTCCCAAAGTGCTGGGATTATAGGTGTGAGCCACCGTGCCCGGCCTGTTCCTCATTTTCAATTTTGTTTTTGTTAGTCTAGGTTCTTTGAATTTCTAAATGAACTTTAGAATCAGCTTGTTTAATTTCTACAAAAAGAAAGCCTGCTGAAATTTTAATTGAGATTGTGTTAAATTTAGAGATCAATTTGGGGAGAATCAATATTTTAGTAATATTGAGTGTTCCAATCCATGAACATAGCATTTCTCTTCATATGTTTAGGTCTTCTTAATTTCTTTCAGCAATGTTTGTAGTTTTTAATGTAGAGGTCTTGCATATCTTTTGTTGGATTTATTCCCAAGTATTTCATATATGTTTGATGTTCTTGTAAACATACTGCTTTTAAATTTTAATTTCTAATTTTTCTTTGCTACTATATAGAAATAGATTTTCATGCAGTGGTCTTGTATCCTCAAACTTGCTAAGCACACAGTTAATTTGTAGACCATATAAGATTTCCTACGAAGAAGATAATGTCATCTGTGGATAAAGAGGATTTCACTTCTACCTTCCCAAACTGGATGCCTTTCATTTATTTTTTCTTAACTTATTTCACTGGTTAGACTATCCAATACAATGTTAAATAGCATTGGAAAGAGTGGGCATTCTTGGCTTGTTCTGGATCACAGTGGGAGAGCTTTCAGTTTTTTACTACTAAATATTAGGAAGGATATTCAAAACCTTCTCATGAGATGTTAAAATGGGCCCAA
This sequence comes from Nomascus leucogenys, assembly GCF_006542625.1. Taxonomy (NCBI): domain Eukaryota; kingdom Metazoa; phylum Chordata; class Mammalia; order Primates; family Hylobatidae; genus Nomascus; species Nomascus leucogenys. The sequence continues at coordinate 12,564,929 of NC_044401.1, forward strand.
GGCTATGAAACACTGTTCTAATGCTGCTCAAGTTTTAATGTGCATCAACTCACCAGGGATCTTGTTAGAACTCAGATTCTGATTCAGTGGGTCTGGGGTGAGGTCTGAGATTTTGCATTTTTAATACTCATAGCCTTTATGAGACTGAGTAAATTCCCTTGTATTTCTAGTATGCCGAGTGTTGTTTTTATCAGAAACTGAGTTAGGCTTTTACCAAATGCTTTTTCTGCATTTGCTAAGATGATCATATAGCTTTTCTTCTTTAGTCTGTTAATATGATGAATTGTTCTGATTGATTATTTATTTATTTATTTATTTAAAGATAGATTCTCACTCTGTTACCCAGGCTGGAGTGCGGTGGTGCAATCTCAGCTCACTGCAACCTCTGCCTCCCAGGTTCAAGTGATTCTCATGCCTCAGCCTCCCAAGTAGCTGGGATTACAGGCACACATGCCACCATGCCCAGATAATTTTGTTGTTGTGTTTTTAGTAGAGACAGGGTTTTACCATGTTGGCCAAGCTGATCTCAAACTCCTGACCTCAAGTGATCCACCTGCCTCTGCCCCCCAAAATGCTGGGATTACAGGCATGAGCCACTGTGCCTGGCCCCTTTGATTGATTTTAAAATGCTAATTCAGCTTTGTATTTCTGGGATAAACCTGATTTGATCATGATGCATTATCCTTTTTATATGCTGTTACACTCAATTCATTAAAACATTATGGTCTTTTCAACAAATGGTACTTGGAGAACTGGACATCACTTGAAAAAAAAGGATTCTAGACACATACCTTATGCCCTTCATGAAAATTAACCCAAAGGCTGGGTGCAGTAGCACACGTCTGTAATCCTAGCAGTTTGGGAGGCTGAGGTGGGTGGATCACCTGAGGTCAGGAGTTCGAGACCAGCCTGGCCAACATGGTGAAACCCCATTTCTACTAAAAATACAAAAATTAGCCAAGTGTAGTGGCTGGCACCTGTTATCCTAGCTGCTCAGGAGGCTGAGGCAGGAGAATAGCTTGAACCTAGGAGGCGGAGGTTGCAGTGAGCCAAGATCATGCCATTGCACTCCAGCCTGGGCGACGAGAGTGAGACTCTTGTCTCAAAAACAAACAAACAAACAAAAAAAAAACCCAAAATACATCATAGATCTAAATGTAAAATGCAGAAGTATAAAACTCCTAGGAGATAACGGAGAAAATCTGGATGACCTTGGGTGTGGCGATGACTTTTTAGATATGTCCCCAAAGGCATGTTCCATGAAAGAAATAATTGATAAGCTGGACTTTATTGAAATTAAAAACCTCTGCGCTGTGAAAGTCACTGTCAAGGGAATGAGAAAACAAGGTCATGGACTGGGAAAAATTATTTGCAAACAACTGATCTGATAAAGGACTGTTATCAGAAATATATAAACCTTAAAACCCCAATTTGAAAACAGACAAAAGACCTGAACAGACATCTCATCAAAAAAGATATACAGGACCTCAGGCTGCAATGAACTACAAGCTCCATTCACTCAAGCAGGGAGTTTAAGAGGCCCTATCTAGGCTTCCTCTTCCCACACAGCACAGCTTGGAAATTATGCCGAAAGATGGGGAAATTATAGCATTTACCTTATTTGTTTCTCATCTGTCAGGGATCATTGTCCTACATTGCTTACAGTTCAATATTCTAGACATATCCTACTGTTTAATATATTTTTGTCTATTTGTTTGTTTTGTTTTATTGGGCAGGGGGGTAAATTCAGTCCTGTTACTCTATCTTGGCTGGAAGCAAAATTTCACTTTAGCTAGCTATTGAGAAAGTTTTCTCTTTTTTACTAATGAGACTAGTTATCCTATATAAATTTCTTCTGTATACTTTTATTTCCCCCTTAAAAAATTTTAGCTGTGTAAATACTGGGTACAAAAATGTAAACCTCTTTAAGCCTGGAGATAGCTTCATAGTGAGGTCAGTATACCCAATCCTAGCTCTGGCTAAGCCTGGAGATAGCTTCATAGTGAGGTCAGTATACCCAATCCTAGCTCTGGCTAGTCCTATCTTTTGTCATCTTCATGACTGGCCCATTTTTTCATAGACTAAAAAAGCTCCGAGAACTAGCCCACCACAATTATTGCATGTTATACTCAGTACACAGTGCTTTATATGTGAATGGTACACTGGTCACAGGTGATTATCCACTCTTCATTCATGAACCCAATGACTGAATTTATCTCTTTGGGTGTGAGTAGACAACTGATGGAGAAGATGATGGAAACAATGACTCAATTAGAATACACTTAGAAGAAGGAAACATATCCTAAGAATTGGAGTATCAGGACTAAATAACTTCAAAATTTCAAAATAATATAGGCTCTAAAAATCTTAATGGAAGAGGCTATTTGACTGGTGAATAAGAGCGAACTACTTTGATTTGGTTATCAATGAGAACAAGTAGAAGGCAGATGAGGAAGTGTCACATCTTATGAGTTTATTGACCAACTAGAGAGCCAGGATGGTTAAAAGACTTGAAATCATGTCACATGGGGATAAGTGGTATGTGAAATATCTCATGATAATTATGAATTCATCTATTTCTCCTTTAAATTATGTCACTTTTAATGATACTTTGTTATTACACATTCCCAAATTGAAGATAGGTCTATCTCCTGTGTAGCTATCTCGAGCTTATTTAGACTAGTGTTTACATGTAACTTTTTCCATAGTTTTAATTTCAACATTTCCATGTTTTTATATTAAAGATGTCTCTCTTCACAATAAAAATTGTTTTTGCTTGTTTGTTTTTATTTTTATAATCTGAGCTGACAATTCTTATCTTTCAATTGGAAATTTTAGGCCACTGTTATTTAATTTAACTACTAATATGTAGTCATGTGCCACATAATGATGTTTCAGTCAATGATGGACTGCATATACAACAGTATATGCATAAGATTGTAATATCGTATTTTTACTGTACCTTTTCTATGTTTACAAGTGTTTAAATAGTGTTTAAATAGACAAATACTTATCATGTTGTAATTGCGTACAGTATTCAGCACAATAACATGCCATACAAGTTTGTAGCTTAGGAGCAATAGGCTACACTATATAGCTTAGGTATGTAGTAGGCTATACCGTCTAAGTTTGTATAAGTAGACTCTAACATTTACACAATAAAATCGCCTTATCACACATTTCTCAGAATATGTTTCTCCATCATTTAGTGACACATGAGTGTATTTGCATTTAAATCTACTATATTACTATGTATATTACATTTGTCTTTTGTGTTGTTCTTTTTTTGTTGTTCTTTCTCGACTTCTTCTGGTGTAATTATTTTATTATTATATTTTTCCTTCTATTAACCTGATAGTAATATAGTCTCTTTTTATAATTTTAGGCAGTTACCCTGAAGATAACATGCATACTGACTTATTTGGTCTATATTGAGTTAGTACTTTTACCATGTCCTGAGTAATGTAAGAATCTAGAACATTTAAAATCATTTATGACCCCTACTTTTTTATTATATTCACAGATTTTAATTAACGTTTATTTTAAACCTTGTAAGGTATTTTTGTTGTTGCTTTAAGCATTCTATGTTAATGTAGGTTCACTTCTTTGTTTTCCCCTTCAGGTGCTCTTCATTCCTTCCTACATTCATATGCTTTCATTTGAGCACATGTTTTTCCTACCTGAATAGTTCTCTAGGTGTATTTTTAATGTGGTTCTGTGGGCAATAAATTTAGTTTATATGTTTGTCTAAGAGGCATTGATCCATCTTCATTTTTGAGGGATATATTTACCGGAAATAGAATTCTAAATTAGCAGTTATTATCTTTCAGCATTTAAAGACACCATTGTACTATCTTTTTTCTTGTGGAAAATTAGCTGTCAATTTAATTGTTGTTCCTTTAGAATCTGAAATACTTCAAGAGGTCTTATTTTTCCAGAGGTTTATCTATGATGTTGCTGAGTATGGTGGTGGAGACAGTGGCTTCTTCCTCAAATGCTACTTGTCATTTGAATTGTTTATCCAGTCTATGACTTGATTGTTTTTGGTCAGTTGGGAAAAGTCATAGTTAATATATCTTCAAATGAGATTACTGACCCATTCTCTCACCTTTATGTCTGTGGATCCAGTTACATTTAGGTTAACACTTTCACTGTTACTTATTTTTTGCATTTTCCTTTTTTTTTTTTTTTGTTCTCTAAGCTTTAGCCTGGATATTTTCTACTGCCATATCTTCCCATTCACTAATCATCTCTTCTACTGTGTCTAAACCCACCTCTTAAACATTATACTTTTTAGTTTTTGATTTAAATTTTATTATTTTTAAAAACTTCAATCTTTTCATCTGTCTTCTTAAATATATTAGTCATAGTTATTTTAGAGGTTTTATTCTCATAACTTCAATGTTTGGAATATCTCTGGCTCTTATTATCTGTTGTTTTTCTTAGTTTTCAGTTGTTTAGTTCTTTTTCTTAACACACTTAGTAATTTTTTGTTGTTGAATGCCAGTCATCACCTAGTAAAAAGCTGAGGAAATTCTGGATTATGACTATCTTCCTCTAAAGATATTTGTTCTTCTTTAGCAGGCAGGTAGAACATGAGCAAATCACCTTGATCCAATCAAGCCTGGCTTTTCTTTGGTTTGTCCATACCCATGAAACTTTCAGGGTCTCAATGGAATGTCTGGCATTTATGAACCTAAACTCCAATTTTCTCTCCAGGGTGACAAGGAAACCTAAATCTCAGCTTTGACTTTTCACCTCTTAGCAACTGTTTTCTGGCTGCTTGGCTGGCACAGGTACAGCTTAGGAATTGGCAAATGTTTCAAGGGGGAAATGCATGAAGAATGTCACTCTCATTTCTCTATGGTTCTTTTGTCTCTGGAACATTAGCACCTTAGGTTCCAAATATCTTACTCACCATGTACTCCATTTTTTTCTCACTAATCCAATTCTTCCTCAAGTAATATGTAGTTGCTTTCTTTTCAGCCTCAGTGCCCTGAGCGTTGAATATGAAAATGCATTGAGGAGAAAAAGCAACCTACAGTATAGACTTTTTTTTTTTTTTTTTTTTTTTTTTTGAGATGGAGTCTTGCTCTGTCACCCAGGCTGGAGTACAGTGGTGCAATCTCGGCTCACTGCAACCTCTGCCTCCTGGGTTCAAGCAATTCTCCTGCCTCAACCTCCTGAGTAGCTGAGATTATAGGCATGTGCCACCATGCCCAGCTAATTTTTGTATTTTTAGTAGAGACAAGGTTTCACCAATGTTGGTCAGGCTGGCCTCGAACTGCTGACCTTGTGATCCACCCACCTCAGCCTCCCAAAGTGCTGGGATTACAGGCATGAGCCACCATGCCTGGCCATTAATTACAGTATAGACTTTATCTCAGTGCACTTCCATTATCTCTGGAACTTTGGCTCCTAAAGTCATAGCTTTGTTAATTCCTTTCTAATGCTTTCGATCAGCTGGTTTAAAAAAATTATCCAGTTTTTATAGTTTCTCTTAATGTGTTATTGTGATCTCAGCTTCTCCATAAAAAAGAGGCAGAAAAATTTAAATATATTTTAATTTTCTTCATTAGAACTTCTAATAATCTTATAAACTCTAGATTCTAAATGCTCCAAATTTTTAAAATACTATCAATACACTATGAATGTCAGTTATATTTATGAAATATTTTACTCCAAAGATAGCAATTCACTTCTCATTTTTCCTTACCTAATATATAAAGCTTTAACTTTTTTTTTTTTTGAGATGGAGTTTCACTCTTGTTGCCCAGGCTGGAGTGCAATGGCACAATCTCGACTCACCACAACCTCCACCTCCCGGGTTCAAGCGATTCTCTTGCTTCAGCCTCCCAAGTAGCTGGGATTACAGGCATGCCCCACCACACCCAGCTAATTTTGTATTTTTAGTAGAGATGGGGTTTATCCATGTTGGTCAGGCTGGTCTCGAACTCCTGACCTCAGGTGATCTGCCTGCCTCGGTCTCCCAAAGTGCTGGGATTACAGACCTGAGCTACCGTGCCTGGCCAAACTTTTAACATTTTAAATGACTCTTTTTAATAAAAATAACTTCCAGTTTATATTCTGATATGTCAAAATGTGAGTACATGATAATGCCTTAGAATTAAAGCAACAGTTTTAGGGGAAGTCAGTTTCTTTACTTTTTTTGAAATAAGAAAATGGTAACAGAAAACTTCATCAAGAACTTACTCATTTAAAAACCAAACTAAATTAAAAAAAAACTTTGCTTACACCATACTTTAATTCATTTTAAATTTATTCTAGAAGGAAAAAGAAGGCTTGTATATGTCCAAAGGAAGCCTTGCATATGTCCAAAAGATGTCAAAGAAACTGAGATAAGAAAGAAGAAACTTCATAAGACAAAACTAAACCCAATTATCATATACTTAATCTGACTCATATATTTATAGAACTGGAAAATTACCAAATACTTGTTAATAGCCTTTTATTTAAAAAAAAACAAAAACTTACAAACATGTCTACATCAAAGACTAGAATTGATAGTAATAGAATTGAGGACATAAGGAATACTCTAACTGAATATGAAAATTGTATTTTGGATGAATTGGCTTCATCCCTGGGCTTATCTACGCAGTAACAGATAGGTTATTCTTACTATGGCAAATGAGAAAAACATTAAAATCTGTACCTCAGTAGCAATTTGCATGTGAACCAAGATTAGAAAAGAATAAAGTTTAATAATAGTAGATATATTAGAGCAAGGAATTGAGAGTGATCTTTAAAATGTTTTATTACTGTTATGTTTACACACTGATATTTTGCATTAAAGATAAATTTATTTAAAATATAGACATAAGGCCGGGCTCGGTGGCTCACACCTGTAATCCCAGCACTTTGGGAGGCCAAGGTGGGCAGATCACAAGGTCGAGAGATTGAGACCATCCTGGCTCACACTGTGAAACCCCATCTCTACTAAAAATACAAAAAATTCACCGGGCATGGTGGTGAGCACCTATAGTCCCAGCTACCTCGGGAGGCTGAGGCAGGAGAATGGTATGAAGCCGGGAGGTGGAGCCTGCAGTGAGCTGAGATTGCGCCACTGCACTCTAGCCTGGGTGACACAGCAAGACTCCGTCTCAAAAAAAAAAAAAAAAAAAGATAGATAGATAGATATAAAAGTTGGAATACTCTAGGGGATGAAACTATGGGTTATATATTGTCTTTTCTCCTATATTTCTGTAGTTTGAAATTTGCTGTAATGAGCATGTATTAATTGCTTAATGAAAAAAACATATACTATTAAAACAAACGTTTTTCAAAATAGTTTTTGGTAAAATTCTGTCAAAGATGTGTTGGTGTGTAGTCTCACTGTGGTTGCTGCCTCTTATTGTAGTCAACCATAAAATGTGCCTTTGATGAGTTTAACCATATGGAGCACTAAGTGAGAAGATCCTGTCTACTTCCTGTCTCAAAGGAAGAAAAGCAGACTTCTGCTACCCCACGTGAACTAAGCCAGGGATGATTTCCTGGCATAGACCAGGCAGCACTGATGCTAACAATGAATGAAGAGCACTCAGGTTTGTGGTTTCTTCAGTGACGTTTTGGCAACTTCGTGGAGTCTTGTCCACTCAGGCTTGGTGGCAGAGCCCTGACAGAGGAAGAGAAGACTGGCAGACACCTATTTGTCAAGCAAAAGTGAGATACACTGGCAATAGCTGGGGAGAAATCTGAGCAAACTGGTTGTCAAGATATCATTTTTAAAAAGTTTTCATCAATCTTAGTAAATTATACCTTCATTTCATTTTCCTTCTTTGTACTAATTTTTAGATTTTCTCTTGTTACTGAAATTTCCATGTAGAGAAGAAAAAACCATCTAAGAAAATAACTGTAGAGGAGCAGTTGTTTTTCAAGCCACTGACCTGGCCTAGAATGGCTACTCTGCGCTCTCAGATATGTTCTACTTGATTAACAAGCCTCACTAATTTAACAAATATTTATTGAATACCTACTACATGCTAGATAATGTTTTGGGCAATGGACAGAAAATAATAAGACAGACAAAATTCCTGCCTTCATGAATTTTATATCATGAGACAGACAATGAACAAATCACTGAACTGTAGATATTAACAGGAAAATATTTTCTGTAGTGGGGAAGGGGATTATGTTCATTATGGTAGTTAAGGGAAGCTAGTTTAAGATCACCTTTGAGTTGAAAACTGAAGAGAGAAAGTGTGAAACATGAAGTCAAAGAAAAGAATGTCCCAGGTGGAAAGTACCTAAGGTAGGATCTTGCTATGATTAAAAATAAGCAAGAGCCATTTCTTTTTTTTTCTTTTTTTTCTTTTTTTTTTGTTTCTGTGTTAGTTTTCTTTTTTTTTTTCTTTTTTCTTTTATTTTATTATTATACTTTAGGTTTTAGGGTACATGTGCACAGTGTGCAGGTTTGTTACATATGTATCCATGTGCCATGTTGGTTTCCTGCACCCATTAACTCGTCATTTAGCATTAGGTATATCTCCTAATGCTGTCCCTCCCCCCTCCCCCTACCCCACAACAGTCCCCGGAGTGTGATGTTCCCCTTCCTGTGTCCATGAGTTCTCATTGTACAATTCCCACCTATGAGTGAGAACATGCGGTGTTTGGTTTTTTGTCCTTGTGATAGTTTACTGAAAATGATGTTTTCCAGTTTCATCCATGTCCCTACAAAGGACATGAACTCATCATTTTTTATGGCTGCATAGTATTCCATGGTGTATATGTGTTACATTTTCTTAATCCAGTCTATTGTTGTTGGATATTTGGGTTGGTTCCAACTCTTTGCTATTGTGAATAGTGTCGCAATAAACATACGTGTGCATGTGTCTTTATAGCGGCATGATTTATAGTCCTTTGGGTATACACCCAGTAACGGGATGGCTGGGTCAAATGGTATTTCTAGTTCTAGATCCCTGAGGAATCGCCACACTGACTTCCACAATGGTTGAACTAGTTTACAGTCCCACCAACAGTGTAAAAGTGTTCCTATTTCTCCACATCCTCTCCAGCACCTGTTGTTTCCTGACTTTTGAATGATGGCCATTCTAACTGGTGTGAGATGGTATCTCACTGTGGTTTTGATTTGCATTTCTCTGATGGCCAGTGATGATAAGCATTTTTTCATGTGTTTTTTGGCTGCATAAATGTCTTCTTTTGAGAAGTGTCTGTTCATGTCCTTTGCCCACTTTTTGATGGGGTTGTTTGTTTTTTTCTTGTAAATTTGTTTGAGTTCATTGTAGATTCTGGATATTAGCCCTTTGTCAGATGAGTAGGTTGCAAAAATTTTCTCCCATTCTGTAGGTTGCCTGTTCACTCTGATGGTCGTTTCTTTTGCTGTGCAGAAGCTCTTTAGTTTAATGAGATCCCATTTGTCAATTTTGGCTTTTGTTGCCATTGCTTTTGGTGTTTTAGATATGAAGTCCTTGCCCATGCCTATGTCCTGAATGGTATTGCCTAGGTTTTCTTCTATGGTTTTTATGGTTTTAGGTCTAACATGTAAGTCTTTAATCCATCTTGAATTAATTTTTGTAAAAGGTGTAAGGAAGGGATCCAGTTTCAGCTTTCTACATATGGCTAGCCAGTTTTCCCAGCACCATTTACTAAATAGGGAATCCTTTCCCCATTGCTTGTTTTTGTCCGGTTTGTCAAAGATCAGATAGTTGTAGATATGCGGCATTATTTCTGAGGGCTCTGTTGTGTTCCATTGATCTATGTCTCTGTTGTGGTACCAGTACCATGCTGTTTTGGTTACTGTAGCCTTGTATTATAGTTTGAAGTCAGGTAGCGTGATGCCTCCAGCTTTATTCTTTTGGCTTAGGATTGACTTGGCAATGCGGGCTGCAAGAGCCATTTCTATTTCCCTGTTTTCCATGAGTGGTTCTGATTGCTCCGGCTTGCAATGACCAAACTCTTATAATAGCACTTGTCTCTGTGATTCACTTGGCATTAATGTATGTTACATAATAATACTATTATCTTTTAGAAGTTGAGATGCTTTTTCTCTACTTACACATGGCTCCTTGAGGTCAGTGACTATGGTTCTTGGTATATGCAAAACCAAAAATAGTACTCTCATATAATAAGCATTTAATAAACATCCACTGAACATGATCATGGAAGTCTAATGTAATGATCTGTGCTCTTGTCATGTCTTCAATGAACATATCAACTCTCAGATAAAGAGGGAGTTGGGAAGAGGATGGGAAGAGTTCCTGGCTTTTAGAGGGGAAGCACCCATTCTAACAGTCGGAACTTGAGTTTCTCAGCAAGCCTCGCCACTGTGGGCTAAAGTGCTCTAGAGTGCTAAGCAAACTTGAAAGGCAGTTTGGATACAAGGATTACAATTCTTAGGCAAGTCCTGATGTTGTGCTGAGCTTACAGCCAGTGGACTGGGGTGAAACATGAGACACCAGAAAGAGCAGCTGGGGGAGTGCTTACACCCCCTGCATTAGTCCGTTCTCATGCTGCTAATAAAAACATACCCAAGACTGGGTAATTTATAAAGGAAAGAGGTTTCATTGCCTCACGGTTCAGCACGGCTGGAGAGGCCTGAGGAAACTTACAATCATGGTGGAAGGCAAAGAGGAAGCAAGGCACCTTCTTCACAAGGCAGCAGGAAGGAAAAGTGTAAGCAGGGGAAATGCCAGACGCTTGTAAAACCATCAGATCCCATAAGACTCACTCGTTATCATGAGAACAGCATGGAGGGAACCAGCCCCATGATTCAATTACCTCCACCTGGTCCCACCCTTGACTCATGGGGATTATGGGGATTACAATTCAAGGTGAGATTTGAGTGGGGATACAGAGCCAAACCATATCACCCGCTCCTCCCCCAGCCCTGGGAAGCACAGTTCACAGCAACAAACGTGACTCCTTCCTTCTGCTTGTGGAGGGGAGAGAGAAGAGTAAAAAGGACTTTGTCTTGCATCTTGAATACAAGCTTATCCACAGTAGGATAGGACACTGGGTAGGGTCATGAATCCCATCCCAGGTCCTAGTCCCAGATAACATTTCTAGACTCACCCTGGTCCAGAAGGGAAACTACTGCCTTGAAGGGAAGAATCCAGTCTTGGACGGATTCATTATCTGCTGACTAAAGAGCCCCTGGGCTCTAAATAACCAACAATGATATTCAGGTAGTATGCTGTGAGCCGTGAGAAAGACTCTGAGATGTGTTGGCTTCTGGTACCAGCTCAGCCATGGTAGGGTACTGTGCTAAGCAGGCTCTTGGGGTCCCCAGGTCCAGGTCTAGGTATTTCTGGACACACCCTGACCCATGGGGAGCCCACTATTCTGAAGGGTGAGTCCCAGGCCTGGTAGTATTCACCACAAGCTGACACAGAGCCCTTGGGTTTTGAGTGAACATCAGCAGTGGCCTGGCAAAACCCCCCATGGGCCAGGGTGGTGGCAGCCATGGGGAGAGGCTCCTCTGCCTGTGTAAAGTGAAGGGAAGAGTGGGAAGGACTTTGTCTTGTGGTTTGAGCGCCAGCTTAGCCACAGTAGAATATAATACCTGGTAGATTTCTAAGATTTTTGAATACAGTCCCTGGCTTCCAGATAGCATTGCTTGACCCACCTGGGGGCTGGGGGAACTAGCTGTGCTGAAGAGAAGAACACAAACCTGGCTAGCTTTACCACCTGCTTATTGTAGACCCCCTAGGGTCTTGAATGAACATAGGCGATAGCCAGGTAGTGGTTACAGCGAGACTTGGGGGAGACCCGACTGTGCTGGCTTCAGGTCTGACCCTGGGCAGTCCCAGTGATGGTAGCCATAGAAGAACTTGCGTCATGCCATCCCCAGCTCCAGGTGGTTCAGGAGAGACAGAGACTGACTTCGTCTGTTTAGGAAAATGTAAGGGGAGAGAACAAGAGTCCCTGCCTGGTAATCCAGAGAATTTTTCGGGATCTTACTAACAACACAAAGGTGGTACCTCTATGACTCTGTTAAAATCCCACTGTTACTGGGCTTGGGACACAAGTCCCTTCAAATACATGGTGTCCAAACCCTTGGGAACCCACCCCTTGTATCATTGTGGCCTGGATATGAGACATGGAGTCAAAGGAGATTATTTTGGAGCTTTAAGATTTAATAACTGCCCTGCTGGGTTTCAGACTTGCATGAAGTTTATAGCTCCTTTGTTTTGGCTGATTTTTTTCCCTTTTGGAATGGGTGTATTTAACCAATGCCTGTATGCCCATTGTATCTTGTAAGTAATGAACTTGTTTTTTACTTAAGAGGCTCATGGCAAAAGGGACTTGCCTTATGTCAGATGAGACTTTGGGCTGTGGACTTTTGAGTTAATGCTGAAATGAGTTAAGACTTCGGGGACTGTTGAGAAGGGATGATTATATTTTGCAATGTGAGAAGAACATGAGATTTCACAGGGGCCAGGGGTGGAATGATATGGTTTAGATCTGTGTTCCTGCCCAAGTCTCATGTCAAATTGTAATCCCCAATGTTGAAGGAGGGGCCTGCTGGGAGGTGATTGGATTATGGGGACATATTTCTCCCTTGATATTCTCCTGATAATGAGTGAGTTCTCATGAGATCTGGTTATTTAAAAGTGTGTAGCTCCTTCCCCTTTGCCCTCTTTATCCTGCTCCAGCCATGTAGGATGTGATGCCTCACTTTTGCCTTCTGCCATGATTGTAAGTTTCCTGAGGCCTCCCCAGCCATGCTTCCTGTACAGCCTGCAATTAAACCTCTTTCTTTATAAATTACACAGTCTCAGGTAGTTCTTTTTTTTTTTTGAGATGGAGTCTCGCTCTGTCGCCCAGGCTGGAGTGCAGTGGTGTGATCTCGGCTCACTGCAAGCTCCACCTCCAGTCTCAGGTAGTTCTTTATTGCAATGAGAGAATGGACTAATACACCTGAAAAGCCTTCCCAAGAAGGATGGGCACAAGCCCAAACTACAAATACTGCAATAAATACCTAACTCTTCAATGCCCAAAGAGTAGACAATGATGAAAATCCACAAGCATCAAGACTATCCAGGAAAACATGACCTCACACACAAAAAAACAAAAAACAAAACAACAACAAAAAACTAAGGCACCAGGGACCAATCCTGGAGAAACAGAGATATGTGACCTTTCAGACAGAGAATTCAAAATAGCTGTTTTGAGGAAACTCAGTGAAATTCAAGATGACACAGAGAATATTTCAGAATTCTACTCGATAAATTTAACAAAGAGATTGAAATAATTAAAAAGAATCAAGCAGAAATTCAGTTTAAAAATGCAACTGACACACTGAAGAATGACTGAAGAATGCACCAGAGTCTCTTAATAGGAGTAGTGATCATGCAAAAGAAAGAATTAATAAGCTTAAAGACAGGCCATTTGAAAATGCAGTCAGAGGAGACAAAAGAAAAAAAAGAAAACAATGAAGCATGCCTGCAAGATAGCCTCAGAAAAGCAAATCTAGGAGTTATTGGCCTTAAAGAGGAGGCAGAGACAGAGATAGATAGAGGTAGAAAGTTTGTTCAAAGGGATAATATTAGAGAATGTCCCAAACCTAGAGAATGATATCAATATTAAAGTACAAGAAGGTTATAGAACACCGAGCATATTTAACTCAAAAAGGTTACCTTAAATCATTTATTAAACTCCCAAAAGTCAAGGATAAAGAAAGGATCCTAAGGCAGCAAGAGAAAAGAAATAAGCAACATACAATCAAACTACAATATATCTGGCAGCAGACTTTTCAGTGCAAACATTACAGGCCAGGAAAGAGGGACATGACATATCTAAAGTGCTGAAGGAAAAAGACTTTTACCCTAGAATAGTATATCCAGTAAAAATATCTCTCAAGCATGAAGAAGCAATAAGTACTTTCCGAGACAAACAAAAGCTGAGACCTGTCCTATAAGAAATGCTAAACACCAGACCTGTCCTACAAGAAATGCGAATGAGAGTTCTTTAATCTGAAAGAAACAGGCATTAATGACCAATAAGAAATCATCTGAAGGTACAAAACTCACTGATAATGGTAAGCACACAGAAAAACACAGAATATTATAACACTGTAATTGTGGTGTGTAAACTACTCAAGTAAAAAGATTAAATGATGAACCAATAAAAAATAATAACTACAACAACTTTTCAAGACATAGTCAATATGTCTTGAATATATAAAGAGATATAAAGAGAAACAATAAAAAAGTAAAATATGGGACAAAGTGTAGAGTTTTTGTTTTCTCTTTGTTGTTTGTTTATGCAATCAGTGTTAAGTTGTCATCAGTTTAAAATAATGGGTTATAAGATATTCTTTTCAAGCCTCATGGCAACCTCAAATCTAAAAACATGATGCATACACAAAAAAAATAAAAAGCAAGAAACATACCACCAGAGAAAATCACCTTCACTAAAAGGAAATACAGGAAGGAAGAAGGGAAAAGAAAAGAAAACCACAAAACAATCAGAAAACAACAAAATGGCAGGAGTAAGTCCTTATCAATAATAACATTGAATGTAAGTGGACTAAACTCTCCAATCAAAAGACATAGAGTGGCTCAATGGATTTGAAAAAAAAAAAAAAAGAGACCCAATGATCTGTTGCTTACAAGCAACACACTTCACCTGTAAAGATATACACAGACTGAAAATATTGGGATGGAAAAAGATATCCCATGCCAATGGGAATTTTTTAAAAAAGAGCAGGAGTAGCTATACTTATATCAGATAACAGATTTTAAGGCAAAAATTGTAAGAAAGGACAAAGAAGGTCATTATATAATAATAAAGGGGTCAATTCAGCAAGAGGACATAACAATTGTAAATATATATGCACCCAATACTGGAGCACCCAGATAAAGAAAGCTAATATTATAAGAGCTAAAGAGAGAGATAGACTTCAATACAATAATAGCTTGAAACTTCAACACTCCTTTCAACATTGGACAGGTCTTCCAGACACAAAATCAACAAAGAAACATTGGACTTAATCTGGACTATGGAACAAGTGGACCTAATAGATATTTACAGAACATTTCATCTAAAGGCTGCAGAATACACATTCTTCTCCTCAGCACATGAATAATTCTCAAGGATAGACCATATGTTAGGTTACAAAGCAAGTCTTAAAACATTTAAAAAATTAAAATAATATCAAATAATATCTGACCACAATGAAATAAAATATAAATCAGTAACAAGAGAAAATTTAGAAACTATACAAACACATGAAAAGTAAACAATATGCTCCTGAATGACGAGTGGGTCAATTAAAAAATTTAGAAGGAAATTAAAATGTTTCTTGAAACATGAAAATGGAAACACAACACACCAAAACCTAGGAGATACAGCAAAATCAGTACTAAGTGGGAAATTTATACCTGTAAATGCCTACATCAAAAAAGAAAAGAAAAAAAAACTTCAAGTAAATAATCTAATGCTGCGTCTTAAAGAACTAGAAAAGCAAGAGCAAACCAAACCCAAAATCAGTAGTAACAAATAATAAAGATCAGAGCAGAAATAAATGAAATTGAAAAAGTTAATACAAATGATCAAAGGGAAAAGTCGGTTCTTTGCAAAGATAAATAAAACTGACAAACCTTTAGCCAGACTAAAGAAAATGAGAGAGAAGACCCAAATAAATAAAATCAAAGATGAAAAAAGAGACATTACAACTGATACTACAGAAATTCAAACGATTATTAGTGGCTACAATGAGCAATTATATGCCAACATATTAGAAAATCTAGAGGAAATGGATAAATTCCTAGACACATATAACCTCCCAAGATTAAACAATGAAGAAATCCAAAACGTGAACACACTAAGTAACAGATCAAAGCTGTAATAAAAAGCTCCCAATAAAGAAAAGCCCAGGACCTGATGGCTTCATTGCTGAATTCTACCAAACATTTAAAAAACTAACACCAACCCTACTCAAACTACTTCAAAAAATAGAGGAGGAGGGAATACTTCCATACTCATTCAACAAGGCCAATATTACCCTGATACCAAAACCAGAGAAAGACATATCAATAAAAGGAAGGAGAAAACTACAGCCAATATCCCTGATGAATACCGATGCAAAAATCCTCAACAAAATACTAGCAAACCGAATGTAACAATACATTAAAAGGATCATTCATCATGATCAAGTGGGATTTATCCCAGGGATGCAAGCATGGTTCAATATACACAAATCAATCAATGATAACACATCATATCAACAGAATGAAGGTCAAAAGCCATGATCATTTCAATTAATGTTGAAAAAACATTTGATGAAATTCAACATCATTTCATGATTTAAAAAAAAACCTTTAAGAACCTGGGTATAGAAGAAACATATTAATATCTTGACATAATAAAAGCCATATATGACAAACCCACAGTTAGTCTTATACTGAATGGAGAAAAACTGAAAGCCTTTCCTCTAAGATCTGGAACAAGACAAGGATGCCCACTTTCATCAGTGTTATTCAACATAGTACTGGAAGTCCTACCTAGAGCAATCAGACAACAGAAAGAACTAAAGGGCAAATTGGAAAGGAAGAAGTCAAATCATCCTTGTTTGCAAATGATATAATCTTATATTTGGAAAAACCTAAAAATACTACCAGAAAACTATTAGACCTGATAAACAAATTTGTAAGGTTGCAGGACACAAAATCAACGTGCAAAAATCAGTGAGTAGCATTTCTATTTGCCAATAGTAAACAATGTGGAAATCAAGAAAGTAATCCCATTTACAACCGCCACAAATCGAATTAAATACCTAGAAATTAAGCAAAGAAGTGAAAGATCTCTACAATGACAACTATAAAACACCAATGAAGGAAATCGAAGAGGACAGCAAAAAATGGAAAGATATTCCATGTTCATGGATTGGAAGAATCAATTGTTAAAATGTCCATACTACCCAAAACAATCTACAGATTCAGTGCAACCCCTATCGAAATACCAGTGACATTTTCAGAGAAATAAGAAAAAACAATCCTAGGATTTATGTGAAACCATAAAAGACCCAGAATAGCCACATCTATCTTCAACAAAATATACAAAACTGGCTGGGCGTGATGGCTCACGCCTGCAATCCCAGCACTTTGGGAGGCCGAGGTGGGCAGATCACGAGGTCAGGAGATCGAGACCATCCTGGCTAACACGGTGAAACCCCGTCTCTACTAAAAATACAAAAAATTGGCAGGCGCCTGTAGTCCCACCTACTCGGGAGGCTGAGGCAGGAGAATGGCGTGAGCCTGGGAGGCAGAGCTTGCAGTGAGCTGAGATTGTGCCACTACACTCCAGCCTGGGTGACAGAGCGAGACTCTGTCTCAAAAAAAAAAAAAAAAAGTACAAAACTGAAAGAATCACATTATGTGACTTCAAATTGTACTACAGAGCTATAGTAATGAAAACAACATAATACTGGCATAAAAAACAGACACATAAACCAGTGCAACAGAATATAGAATCCAGAAACAAATCCATATACCTACAGTGACCTCATTTTCGGTGAAGGCGCCAAGAATATACATTGGGAAAAGAACAATCTTTTCAATAAATGGTGCTGGGAAAACTGGATATCTATATGCAGAAGAATGAAAATAGACCATTATCTTTCAACCATTATCTCTCACCATATATAAAAATCAAATCAAAATGGATTAAATAGTTAAATCTAAGACCTCAAACTATGAAACTGCTACAAACAAAAACAAAAAAACATTGGGGAAACTCTCCAGGACACTGGTGTGGGCAAAGATTTCTTAAGGAATACTCCACAGCACAGGCAGCCAAAGCAAAAATGGACAAATAGGATCACATCAAGTTAAAAAGCTTCTGCACAACAATAGACACAATCAACAAAGTGAAGAGACAACCCAGAGGAGAAAATATTTGCAAACTACCCATTTGACAAGAGATTAATAATCAGAATATATAAGGAGGTCAAACAACTCTACAAGAACAAAACTAATAATCCAATTTAAAAATGGGCAAAACATCTGAATAGATATTTCTCAAAAGAAGATGTACAAATGGCAAACAGATCATCAGAAAAAAATGTAAATCAAAACTACAATGAGATGCTATCTCACCACAGTTAAAATGGCTTTTATCCAAAAGACAGGCAATAACAAATGCTGGAGACGATGTGGAGAAAAGGGAACCCTCATATAATGTTGGTGGCAATTTAAATTAGTACAACCACTTAGAAAGCGGTTTGGAGGTTCCTCAAAAAATTAAAAATTGAGCGACCATATGATCCAGCAATCTCACTGCTGAGCATATACCACAAAAAAAGAAATCAGCATATTAAAGAGATATCTGCATTTCCATATTTGTTGCAGCACCGTTCACAAAAGCCAAGATTTGAAAGCAACCTAAGTGTCCATCGACAGACGAATGCAGACAGAAAATGTGGCACATACACACAATGGAGTGCTGTTCAACTATAAAAAAGAATGAGATCCTGTCATTTGCAACAACATGGGTGGAACTGGAGGTCATTAAGTGAAATAAGCCAGGCATGGAAAAACAAACATTGCATGATCTCACTTATTTGTGGGGGCTAAAAATTAAAACAATTGAATTCATAGAGACAGAGAGTAGCAGGATAGTTACCAGAGGCTGGGAAGGGTAATGTGGTATCTGGTGGGGGAAAAAGTGGGGATGGTTAATGGGTACAAAAAAATAGAGAGAATGAATAAGACCTAGTATTTGATAACAAAACAGGGAAACTATAGTCAATAATAACTACATTTTAATATAACTAAAATAGTATATTTGGATTGTTTATAACAGAGAGGATAAATGCTTGAGAGGATGGATAACCCATTTACCATGATGAAATTATTATGCATTGCATGCTTAAAGGACTATGTTTAGTATCTCATGTATCCCATAAATATATGGACCTATTATGTATGCAAAAATTAACAATTAAGTTTCTGGCTTTTAAAAAACATATCCAATAAATAAATATTGGTTTGAATGTTTAGGTTTATTTTGTAATGATCTGATAATGTTGTGAATATGTTCATAATTTATTAAAACAATCTACTTTTCTTACCTGAAATATTTCACCTTTAGTTGCTGAGGAATGGCTCTTGTCATAGGCCCTCGGACTTAGTTTTCCTTAGATTAGAATAATGCAAAACTTTGCAACTATTTCCTGTAATTAGCCCTTCCTTTTGGCACATAGTATTTTCAAGGGAGATGTCAAAGGCCCATGGTGACAGTTTCGTATACCACTGCTATTTTCTCTGAGCTGAGTTAGCGCACTGACAGAGATTATTCATACTGCAGAGGTGTGTTCTTATGATGTTAGAATCCTTATTGTGGTTGTTACATTTCATGGTTAAAAAAATGATACAACCCTGGAGATATGCTCTAAACACCAACATAATGTTTGAAATTGAAAAGATGAAGAATCTGGTCTTTGCTCTTTTCAAGTATTAATCAAATACTATCAACCTTGATGTAACAATACTGTAAATTCAGCTTTATTCTGAGCTAGAACAATGTCTCCTTGTGATAAGACTATTTTAATCTTATTTTGCTTCCATCTTTACCCAGAGAAATACTTTAGTGGTTTTCAAATAGTTTCATTTGTTTTTTAAAAAGGCAAAACGGTGTTATGGGGAGTACACTGATTTTATTTTAAGTTCTGGGATGCATGTGCAGAACGTGTAGGTTTGTTTCATAGGTATTCATGTGCCATGGTGGTTTGCTACACCTATCAACCTGTCATCTAGGTTTTTAAGCCCCACATGCATTAGGTATTTGTCCTAATGCTCTCCCTTCCCTTGCCCTCCACCCTCCAACAGGCCACAGTGTGTGATGTTCCCCTCCCTGTGTCCTTGTGTTCTCACTGTTCAACTCCCATTTGAGTGAGAAAAGGTGGTGTTTGGTTTTCTGTTCCTGTGTTAGTTTGCTGAGAATGATGGTTTCTAGCTTCATCCATGTCCCTGCAAAGGACATGAACTCAACTTTTTTTATGGCTGAATGGTATTCCATGATGTATATGTGCCACATTTTCTTTATGCAGTCTATCATTGATGGGCATTTGGGTTTGCCAAGTCTTTGCTATTGTAAATAGTGCTGCAATAAACACATGGAGAGTATACTGACTTTGATGTGAGGAGTCTAGAATCACGACCTTACTACTCAAACATTGCATGACCTTGAACAAATCACTTCTTTAATGTCCTTGCCTCTCAAATGGAGATATCTTTCCTACATATCTTCAAAACTTTCAGTCTCCTAGATCATTATCAGTTTGTTCAACCTTGCTAGGCAGTATTAGGAATTATTAAAGTTCATGTAGTTTAAATGGATCAAGCAAATGTTATGAGAGTGTTATATTTTTATGCAATAAACTTAACACTCAACATTTTTGGGGCCATGTGAAAATAGAAGTTGGACTACTGGTTATATTTTACTCTCTTTGCTTTAATAAGGATAGTTGAAGATAAAAAACCTTTAATAACTTTATGATCAAGGAGTAAGTGTAAACAGATTGAATGATTAATGGAAATTTCATTTGCTACTTTGGGAAAGAAAACTAATAAATGTTCATTTAAAATGAAACAGTCAGGCAAGTAGCATTTTATCTATTTTCCAGAAAAGAAACTGGTTGAGAAAAGTAATGTCTTCATGATCATACAATATGCTAGATATGGAATTCAAAAATCTAAACCTAGATCTGAGTGAGAAATCTGCTTTCTACTATAGCAGTTGTTTTCAAAATATAATGTGCATCAGAACACCTGTGGTACTTACCCCAAATGGAGATTCCCAGACAGCTTACTGGAATATGCATTGTTATAAATACATCATGTAATATGATGGTGGTCCAGGATAATTAAGAGCAAGAGCCCATTAGTTCTGTTAAGTAGCATATTCAAATCTGCACTAGTTACTGAGAACTGCCAACTCAAGAAAATCAAACTATATATCTTTATAATAAATTAGTATTCATTTGTTGTTTTTATCTGGGTATAAAGCAGAATAGTCCCACATTACTGTGATCCTGGAATTCTTAACTGAGAGGCTCACAGATAAGGTACTCCAGGAGTATTTTATAAATGCAGGTGGTTCTTGCTAACTTTGAATCTAGTAAAATATAAGCCTATCTTCCCTGAATTAATCATAAAATAAAATTTATCATAAAATTTATTTAAAAGGAAGAAAATACTGTATTTCTTGTGTGCACAAAGTCAACCCAAAGTGAGGCTGCAACTATGAAGAGAATATCAGCTAAGGGACTCCAATCAAATCTCAGAATGCCACTTTGTACCTATGACTTTGGACAGATTATTTCCCTCTTACTTGAGTCTCAGGTTCATCATTTGTAAAATAAGCATAATAACATTCACCTCAGAGTTATTCATGGATCAAATGGGCGACTAAACACATTTGAAGGTATCCCATAGAAGCTATAAAATGTTATACACATGGACAATAAATATGAAGGAAAATCTAAGACATATCATCTAACAGCAGCTGCAGTGATATTACTGGATACTTTCAGATTGTTTTTGATGGAAATATTTCCACTTTAAGAGCTTTCTGGTCCTCACTGGATTTCTCAGCAGGGTGGAGTGTTCTGGATCATCCTTCAGTAGGCACAGGCATGACAGTGATCACTGTGTGTGGTAGAATGACCCCTGCAATTGTCTTTACTGTTAAAGTATACATCAAAAACTATAATCCCATTACCTTCAGCACCTAAAGAACTAAATATAACTTTCTGGAGCACTGTCCTACTACATTCTCCCTATATAACAACTATTGTATTAAGTTCTCTGGCCCCATCCTTGGAGCTAAGCATGGCAAGTCAACACCAATACCCTATTACAGCATGAGTTTGTGGAGAAAGCATGTGATGAGGCATCAGGGACCCTCAAGTACTGAGACTGGCCTAGCCATCATCTGGCCATGTGACATTGGGTACAACATATCTGTAAAATAAGAGTGAATTATATGTCACTAAGGACCCAATGAACTTTGGCATTCTGTTATTTCAAAACAATTGTGGCATTTTATAAGTCTATATAACTGTCTTCTTGGATATTTTCCTTCCCATTTTCCTAACGTTTCTCAAAACAGAAGAAAAAGTTTAAGCCCAATTAAACAGAAAGATACATCTGAAGTAGATTTCAAGTAGTTTCAGAATATGCTTATAATGAAATACACAGATAAAATAGTTGTTCAATTAAGAAACATTTATTCTTTTCTAAATGAAAGTGAAATTGCAGTTGTAAATATGAACTAAGAAACATTGGTTTTACAAGATAACTAGCTATATGACCTTGACCTTAAGGTGTGATATGGTTTGGCTCTGTGTCTCCACCCAAATATCTTGTATCTCCCATGATTCCATGTTGTGGGAGGGACCTGGTGGGAAATAATTTAATTACGGGGGCAGGTCTTTCCCATGTTGTTCTCGTGATAGTAAGCCTCACGAGATCTGATGGTTTTAAAAATGGGAGTTTCCCTGCACAAGCTCTCTCTCCTTGTCTGCTGCCATCCATGTAAGATGTGACTTGCTCCTCTTTGCCTTCCACCATGATTGTCAGGCCTCCTCAGTCATGTGGAACTGTAAGTCCATTAAACCTTTTTCTTTTGTAAATTGCCCAATCTCAGGTATGTCTTTATCAGCAGCATGAAAATGGACTAATACAAGGTGCTAGAGAAGGTGACTAAAGGCTCTATAAATTCTAAATTGTGCAATTCTAAGACATTCTTGGCATTTTACATGTCTAGATGACTGTCATCTTTTTTTGATATTTTTCCCTCACATGTTCCAGTCTATTCTCATTACAGAAGAATACGTTTAACATACAGTTACAGAAACAGAGGTTTTAAATAAATATTTAAAAGTAACTTCAAAATATATTTGCACTGAAATATGGAGGCAAAATTGTTTCTGAGTCAGGAAACATTTATTCTTCCCCATAAATTTAAATGAAGGTGAAACTGTGAATATGAAGCAAAGAACATTTATCTCACCAGGTAACTCTGAATTCTTTTAATTCTGAAACAAGAGACATGGACAACACTTACAGCATTCACACAACACTATTTTCAAAATAGGTTTTTAGCCCCTAAAAACGAAAATTCTTAGTGACAAGCTTTAGATATGCAACTTAGCCCAGTGGGTATTCACTTTGTCACAAAAAGCAACTACAGACAAATAGTTTTTCTCTCTCCCCGACACAAAAAGTGAAATTACAGACTTTTAAAGCAGAAAAAAATTTTCTCCAAAATGCAAATGATTAAGGTCCAAGGAACAAATGAACAGAGGATCTCAATTATTCAATTGAGCAAGTGATTTAGTTTGCATATTAACTCCTTTTCTTACTACTTCCTGATATCTGATTCTGGCAATATTTATCTTGTATCTACTGGGCAAGACACTGGTAACACAAAGAAATTTTAGACAAGGTCCAGTGGTATGCTGGTAAAGGTTTAACAACTAGCTCTTGAGGGAAAGGTATGTCTTCACTTCCAGCATTTACCAATTTCTATGGTGTAAATACTCCAATTGCCGCAGATTTCAAGCTAGCAACAATTTGACAACTGTCTCACAAAATTCCTCAAACTAACGATTGTCACTCATAAGCCATTACAAGCCAGTACGGTCTCCACCTTCAAGTAGCTCATAATCTCTTCATGGGTACCTATTTAAGGGGATATAAAAGAATGAGGAATATTGAGATAAAATTTAAATCAATTATATTTTTTAGGTAGTTTTAAAAGTTAGAAGGAACATAAATTTCCATGGGATTTTCCTACTTCTTTACTATTTCCCTTTTCTTCTTGCTTAAATTTATTTCAGGAAATTAAAGTGTAGAATACTTGAGGGGAGAGTAAAGGATGAGTGAAATAAGAATTTTAAAAGACAAGAAAAAACATCCTAACAAATATACTAACAGTTATGTTTCCATTACAAGAAAAAAACCTACTAAGATAAGAGCATATATAGTGTAACTATTAACATTCCATCTGCTTCAAGCTCTTTCAGTTCATTTCACAGGTCCTGAAGATTTGTCCTGACTTCTTTGGCTGCTGCTTTGATAAAATTAGCTGGCTTCTTTAGCACTATATTGAAGAGCACATAGCTTTACACCACTCACACAAGCAGCTCATAATAAAAGAAAACTGAGCTTCCTTTGCATAAACACCCCTGACCTTGTATCAGATCTTGGGCAACTGCCGGCTGGGGTGACCGGGGAATTCTTCTGGTAGCAAAACGTGGAGTCTGCACGTTGGACATGTCCCCTGTTGCATCAACCATGGTCTAATGCACTAAGGAGCAAAAAGATTTATGTCACTCTCTCAGATTTAGCCTAGCAGAGGCAGTTGTCACTCTATGCATCAGGGTTACCAACCAACATGTCTTCTGATGGATCTTTAAAGCCTTACCCTGTGGATTGTCAAGCCAATTGCTGCAACCATGGCACCTTCCCTGTGGTTTGCTGAACAAAATAGGTGGTAACTAACTGCACAATACCTTTTAGCCAGTTTATTCTACTAGAAATGCTTCCTTCAACCTCAATTTTCAAGATGACTAGCAATTCTTCCTGACAAGGAAATTGGAGAAACTTGCTATATTCTTTGGTTTACTATACACTGTTCTCATTTATAATCCAGAAAAAGTCATAACTAATCATACAAAAGTCACTAGTACCTCGTATGAAATGCTTATGGTGTTTGCGGTTAAAATCCCTAGATCATGAATACACTTCTCAGATTGTTTTCTTTGGTGATAATGACAGCGATTTTCAGCTATGAACTATCTGTTAAGTCACTTGCTTGAATACTGACTCTCCAAAAACAAATCATTTTTACATATATAAATAATGGAGGGCCAGGTCAGATGAGCGAGGATTAATAATAAGCACTATATATAATAGGCCCACTAACTATAGTCATAAAAAATAACCTGAATGAATTATATGCTTTCTACTTGTGGGCAATGGCAAAGAGTAGGATAAGTTTTGTTAAACATGTATTTCCTAAATTGTCAGAACCTTATAAACTTCAAAGGGGAAAATCAATGGCTAAGGATCTTTCCTAGAAAACCTTTGGGATTA
The DNA here is from genome assembly GCF_006542625.1 of Nomascus leucogenys. Taxonomy (NCBI): domain Eukaryota; kingdom Metazoa; phylum Chordata; class Mammalia; order Primates; family Hylobatidae; genus Nomascus; species Nomascus leucogenys. The sequence continues at coordinate 12,590,011 of NC_044401.1, forward strand.
GGCATTTTGTGGATGTATCTTCATATTAGAGCAAATACAAAATATAATTCTGTACCAGGTACCACATATCATATCTTTGAAACGATGTCTTACAAACATGGCTTGACTGAACTGGCTATTATTCACTTCCCTGAAAAGCCTTTCTTTTCTATGACTACCTTTTCCTGTGTCAAATTACATCTCTGCAACAGAGGACTTGGATCATAAATTATATACCAATAGCAACTGTGTGGCAGTAACACCAGAAGTTAATCTACATGAATGCCAAGAATCAACAAAAGACATGCCAACCTCACATTTTTCTTTTTCTTTTTTTGAGATGGAGTCTCGCTCTGTCACCCAGGCTGGAGTGCAGGGGCCCGATCTTGGCTCACTGCAAGCTCCACCTCCTGGGTTCACGCCATTCTCCCGCCTCAGCCTCCTGAGTAGCTGGGACTACAGGCACCCACCACCACGCCCGGCTAATTTTGTTTCCATATTTTTAGTAGAGATGAGGTTTCACCGTGTTAGCCACGATGGTCTCGATCTCCTGACCTCATGATCCACCCGCCTCAGCCTCCTAAAGTGCTGGGATTACAGGCGTGAGCCACCATGCCCGGCCCAACTTCACATTCTTCTAACATCAAAACTCAAGCCTGAGTATCTTTCAAAAGCAAATATAGGAGCCTGAAGAGACTGATAAATCTTATGCTTTATGAAAGGGGGCTGTCATTAATTATGGACAAAGGACACTATGTGGTATTTATAGCATGTCAATTTCAAGTGGTGCTGTTGCTAGTTCTGCCACTGAACTACCATGTCAATTGACATTTGTCCCAGTTCTATTCGAAGGAACTGCCTACTGTGTACCATCTGACTCTCAACATTGTCCCCTTCTTCTGTAGGGTGGATGGCGATCTGAGAGAGCACAATGCAATCCATGGCTATGTATGGGAAAAGCATAAATGTTTCTGTGTGGTACCCAAAAGCTCAGAGTTATATCCAGTGGAACTTGTGAGACAACACTGCATAATGATGCATGTATACGATAGTAAGTAAGGCAGTATGAATCTCATCTCGCTGATTAATGGGAAAATTTAAAGTGTTACCTGAGCGTGGAATTTGTGAGCGCAAGGCAAAACTGAAAGATTTTCTGGAGACAGATTCTCATGACAGATCACACAAGGCTCTTCTTCTTCCTCTTCCTCATCCTAGGGAAAATACAGAAAATGTTAAATTTAGCTCATTGTTTTCTCCCAAATCTAAATGTGTTCAGAATCAAAAATTTCGGTCTCACCGGATTATTGGCTCCTTCCCATGCGGCAGGACCCTGTGAAGTGAGTGGCCTCCAGGCTGGTTTTGGGGGCTGGGCAGCATCAGGCTGTGATGGAGAATGACTAGGTGAAACACAATTAACATTTGACACTGATTTTCCTTGACTCTGAAAATAAGAACATAATGTTTATTTTTTCAGAGTTGTCCTGAAACTGTAAGAGCTGACACATTAGTACAGAATGGGGTATAGTAAGAACTAGCAAAAGGGTAAATAATCAGATTTGTGAGAAATCTTGAACAAAATGGTGGCAATACTTACATACTCAGAGCTAGGTAAAAACGAAAATAACTCTATATATTCTTTTAATTAAAATAAATCTTTCAAGAAAATTAGAAAATATCTCCCTCTTTAGACTCATTCAAAGAAACTAGAGCAAATTTCAAGGAGGTCAGTTTTATTCTAGAATGATTAGGTAACAGGTATTTCAAAAAGACTTCTGATATCATTTGTTAAGTTCAAGTTGTTATTTACTGTTAACAGATGATTTAATATGATTACAAGTTACTGATTTTCTGAACAGGTTATGGAGATATTTAAAACAGTTAACTACTAAAGTTAAGGGCAGAGAGATACAGATTTTTTGGTTGCTTTTGCATTTTACCTGAGACTTTTTGGGGTCAATAAATTGGGAAATCTTGCAAACAATTTCATCAAATGTCAGTCCAGACAAGGACTTTCCATGAGCATCCTTCAATTTCCGTAAGAAATCTGTAAGCTCCTTTCTGGAAGAGATCAAGGAAAGGAAAGGGCAGTAATGATTTTCCTTAGTACCTTTGAGGATGTACCCACCAAAGGAGATATAAAATCCTATCGTATGATTGATATGTAGCATACAGACAGGACTCTTTAGGTCTTTGATCTAAAGGTCCATCTGCATTTATCTTAAACCAAATGAAAATTCCTAATTGTGTTCATTAATGATACTTAATGTTTTCATGAGTGATAAAGTTTAGTACTTATTTTCTTTCCAAAAAGAGACTTTGTTTTTGAGAGCTCACTAGGTGAAAATTAAGTTTATCCACTTATTTATGCACTGGGTTCTTTATACCATCTCTCAAGTGGTCTCTTGCTCGGGATAACATATTGATTTTTAACTATGTTGCTATTGGTTTCTCTCTTCTTTATCAGGGTTAATAGTTGTACTTTTGTAAAACTCAGAAAACAAAGATTAAACAGAACAGGAAAGCAAGGGTTAAAAATCACATTAATTATATAATGAAAGAACCCACAATTATTATTATTATTATTTTTTATTACTATTATACTTTAGGTTTTAGGGTACATGTGCACAATGTGCAGGTTTGTTACATATGTATCCATGTGCCATGTTGTTTTGCTGCACCCATTAACTCGTCATTTAGCATTAGATATATCTCCTAATGCTGTCCCTCCCCCCTCCCCTCACCCCACAACAGTCCCTGAAGTGTGATGTTCCCCTTCCTGTGTCCATGAGTTCTCATTGTTCAATTCCCACCTATGAGTGAGAACATGCGGTGTTTTGTTTTTTGTCCTTGCGATAGTTTACTGAGAATGATGTTTCCCAGTTTCATCCATGTCCCTACAAAGGACACGAACTCATCATTTTTTATGGCTGCATAGTATTTCATGGTGTATATGTGCCACATTTTCTTAATCCAGTCTATCGTTGTTGGACATTTGGGTTGGTTCCAACTCTTTGCTATTGTGAATAGTGTCGCAATAAACATACGTGTGCATGTGTCTTTATAGCAGAATGGTTTATAGTCCTTTGGGTATATACCCAGTAATGCGATGGCTGGGTCAAATGGTATTTCTACTTCTAGATCCCTGAGGAATCGCCACACTGACTTCCACAATGGTTGAACTAGTTTACCGTCCCACCAACAGTGTAAAAGTGTTCCCATTTCTCCACATCCTCTCCAGCACCTGTTGTTTCCTGACTTTTGAATGATGGCCATTCTAACTGGTGTGAGATGGTATCTCACTGTGGTTTTGATTTGCATTTCTCTGATGGCCAGTGATGATAAGCATTTTTTCATGTGTTTTTTGGCTGCATAAATGTCTTCTTTTGAGAAGTGTCTGTTCATGTCCTTTGCCCGCTTTTTGATGGGGTTGTTTGTTTTTTTCTTGTAAATTTGTTTGAGTTCATTGTAGATTCTGGATATTAGCCCTTTGTCAGATGAGTAGGTTGCAAAAATTTTCTCCCATTCTGTAGGTTGCCTGTTCACTCTGATGGTAGTTTCTTTTGCTGTGCAGAAGCTCTTTAGTTTAATGAGATCCCATTTGTCAATTTTGGCTTTTGTTGCCATTGCTTTTGGTGTTTTAGACATGAAGTCCTTGCCCATGCCTATGTCCTGAATGGTATTGCCTAGGTTTTCTTGTAGGATTTTAATGGCTTTAGGTCTAACATTTAAGTCTTTAATCCATCTTGAATTAATTTTTGTATAAGGTGTAAGGAAGGGATCCAGTTTCAGCTTTCTACATATGGCTAGCCAGTTTTCCCAGCACCATTTATTAAATAGGGAATCCTTTCCCCATTTCTTGTTTTTGTCAGGTTTGTCAAAGATCAGATAGTTGTAGATATGCGGCATCATTTCTGAGGGCTCTGTTCTGTTCCATTGATCTATGTCTCTGTTGTGGTACCAGTACCATGCTGTTTTGGTTACTGTAGCCTTGTAGTATAGTTTGAAGTCAGGTAGCGTGATGCCTCCAGCTTTGTTCTTTTGGCTTAGGATTGATTTGGCAATGCGGGCTCTTTTTTGGTTCCATATGAACTTTAAAGTAGTTTTTTCCAATACTGTGAAGAAAGTCATTGGTAGCTTGATGGGGATGGCATTGAATCTATAAATTACCTTGGGCAGTATGGCCATTTTCACGACATTGATTCTTCCAACCCATGAGCATGGAATGTTCTTCCATTTGTTTGTATTCTCTTTTATTTAATTGAGCAGTGGTTTGTAGCTCTCCTTGAAGAGCTCCTTCACATCCCTTGTAAGTTAGATTCCGAGGTATTTTATTCGCTTTGAAGCAATTGTGAATTGGAGTTCACTCATAATTTGGCTCTCTGTTTGTCTGTGATTGGTGTACAAGAATGCTTGTGATTTTTGTACATTGATTTTGTATCCTGAGACTTTGCTGAAGTTGCTAATCAGCTTAAGGAGATTTTGGGCTGAGACAATGGGGTTTTCTAGATATACAATCATGTCATCTGCAAACAGGGACAATTTGACTTCCTCTTTTCCTAATTGAATACCCTTTATTTCCTTCTCCTGCCTGATTGCTCTGGCCAGAACTTCCAGCACTATGTTGAATAGGAGTGGTGAGAGAGGGCGTCCCTGTCTTGTGCCAGTTTTCAAAGGGAATGCTTCCAGTTTTTGCCCATTCAGTATGATATTGGCTGTGGGTTTGTCATAGATAACTCTTATTATTTTGAGATACATCCCATCAATACCTAATTTATTGAGAGTTTTTAGCATGAAGGGTTGTTGAATTTTGTCAAAGGCCTTTTCTGCATCTATTGAGATAATCATGTGGTTTTTGTCTTTGGTTCTGTTTATATGCTGGATTACATTTATTGATTTGCATATGTTGAACCAGCCTTGCATCCCAGGGATGAAGCCCACTTGATCATGGTGTATAAGCTTTTTGATGTGCTGCTGGATTGGGTTTGCCAGTAGTTTATTGAGGATTTTTGCATCAATGTTCATCAAGGATATTGGTCTGAAATTCTCTTTTTTGGTTATGTCTCTGCCAGGCTTTGGTACCAGGACGATGCTGGCTTCATAAAATGTGTTAGGGAGGATTCCCTCTTTTTCTATCGATTGGAATAGTTTCAGAAGGAATGGTACCAGTTCCTCCTTGTACCTCTGGTAGAATTCGGCTGTGAATCCATCAGGTCCTGGACTCTTTTTGGTTGGTAAGCTATTGATTATTGCCACAATTTCAGAGCCTGTTATTGGTCTATTCAGAGATTCAACTTCTTCCTGGTTTAGTCTTGGGAGGGTGTATTTGTCGAGGAATTTATCCATGTCTTCTAGATTTTCTAGTTTATTTGCATAGAGGTGTTTGTAGTACTCTCTGATGGTAGATTGTATTTCTGTGGGTTTGGTGGTGATATCCCCTTTTTCATTTTTTATTGCATCTATTTGATTCTCCTCTCTTTTCTTCTTTATTAGTCTTGCTAGCGGTCTATCAATTTTGTTGATCTTTTCAAAAAACCAGCTCCTGGATTCATTAATTTGTTGAAGGGTTTTTTGTGTCTCTATTTCCTTCAGTTCTGCTCTGATTTTAGTTATTTCTAGCCTTCTGCTAGCTTTTGAATGTGTTTGCTCTTGCTTTTCTAGTTCTTTTAATTGTGATGTTAGGGTGTCAATTTTGGATCTTTCCTGCTTTCTCTTGTGGGCATTTAGTGCTGTAAATTTCCCTCTACACACTGCTTTGAATGTGTCCCAGAGATTCTGGTATGTTGTGTCTTTGTTCTCATTGGTTTCAAAGAACATCTTTATTTCTGCCTTCATTTCATTATGTACCCAGTAGTCATTCAGGAGCAGGTTGTTCAGTTTCCATGTAGTTGAGCAGTTTTGAGTGAGTTTCTTAATCCTGAGTTCTAGTTTGATTGCACTGTGGTCTGAGAGACAGTTTGTTATAATTTCTGTTCTTTTACATTTGCTGAGGAGAGCTTTACTTCCAACTATGTGGTCAATTTTGGAATAGGTGTGGTGTGGTGCTGAAAAAAATGTATATTCTGTTGATTTGGGGTGGAGAGTTCTGTAGATGTCTATTAGGTCCACTTTGTGCAGAGCTGAGTTCAATTCCTGGATATCCTTGTTAACTTTCTGTCTTGTTGATCTGTGTAATGTTGACAGTGGGGTGTTAAAATCTCCCATTATTATTGTGTGGGAGTTTAAGTCTCTTTGTAGGTCACTCAGGACTTGCTTTATGAATCTGGGTGCTCCTGTGTTGGGTGCATATATATTTAGGATAGTTAGCTCTTCTTGTTGAATTGATCCCTTTACCATTATGTAATGGCCTTCTTTGTCTCTTTTGATCTTTGTTGGTTTAAAGTCTATTTTATCAGAGACTAGGATTGCAACCCCTGCCTTTTTTTGTTTTACATTTGCTTGATAGATCTTCCTCCATCCCTTTATTTTGAGTCTATGTGTGTCTCTGCACGTGAGATGGGTTTCCTGAATACAGCACACTGATGGGTCCTGACTCCTTATCCAGTTTGCCAGTCTGTGTCTTTTAATTGGAGCATTTAGCCCATTTACATTTAAAGTTAATATTGTTATGTGTGAATCTGATCCTGTCATTATGATGTTAGTTGGTTATTTTGCTCATTGGTTGATGCAGTTTCTTCCTAGCCTCGATGGTCTTTACAATTTGGCATGTTTTCAGGGGCTGGTACCGGTTGTTCCTTTCCATGTTTATTTAGTGCTTCCTTCAGGAGCTCTTTTAGGGCAGGCCTGGTGGTGACAAAATCACTCAGCATTTGCTTGTCTGTAAAGGATTTTATTTCTCCTTCACTTATGAAGCTTAGTGTGGCTGGATATGAAATTCTGGGTTGAAAATTCTTTTCTTTAAGAATGTTGAATATCGGCCCCCACTCTCTTCTGGCTTGTAGAGTTTCTGCTGAGAGATCAGCTGTTAGTCTGATGGGCTTCCCTTTGTGGGTAACCTGACCTTTCTCTCTGGCTGCCCTTAACATTTTTTCCTTAATTTCAACTTTGGTGAATCTGACAATTATGTGTCTTGGAGTTGCTCTTCTCGAGGAGTATCTTTGTGGCGTTCTCTGTATTTCCTAATGTGAATGTTGGCCTACCTTGCTAGATTGGGGAAGTTCTCCTGGATAATATCTTGCAGAGTGCTTTCCAACTTGGTTCCATTCTCCCCATCATTTTCAGGTACACCAATCAGACGTAGGTTTGGTCTTTTCACATAGTCCCAAATTTCTTGGAGGCTTTTTTCATTTCTTTTTATTCTTTTTTCTCTAAACTTCCCTTCTCGCTTCATTTCATCTTCCATCAGTGATACCCTTTCTTCCAGTTGATCGCATCGGCTACCGAGGCTTCTGCAGTCTTCGCGTAGTTCTCGATACTTGGCTTTCAGCTCCATCAGCTCCTTTAAGCCCTTCTCTCCATTGGTTATTCTAGTTATCCATTCGTCTAATTTTTTTTCAAAGTTTTTAACTTCTTTGCTATTGTTTTGAATTTCCTCCCATAGCTCGGAGTAGTTTGATCGTCTGAAGCCTTCTTCTCTCAACTCGTCAAAGTCATCCACTGTCCAGCTTTGTTCCATTGCTGGTGAGGAACTGTGTTCCTTTGGAGGAGGAGAGGTGCTCTGCTTTTTAGAGTTTCCAGTTTTTCTGCTCTGTTTTTTCCCCATCTTTGTGGTTTTATCTACTTTTGGTCTTTGATGATGGTGATGTACAGATGGGTTTTTGGTGTGGATGTCCTTTCTGTTTGTTAGTTTTCCTTCTACCAGACAGGACCCTCAGCTGCAGGTCTGTTGGAGTTTACTAGAGGTCCACTCCAGACCCTGTGTGGCTGGGTGTCAGCAGTGGTGGCTGCAGAACAGCGGATTTTCGTGAGACCACAAATTCAGCTGTCTGATAGTTCCTCTGGAAGTTTTGTCTCAGAGGAGTACCTGGCCGAGTGAGGTGTCAGTCTGTCCCTACTGGGGGGTGCCTCCCAGTTAGGCTGCTCGGGGGTCAGGGACCCACTTTAGGAGGCAGTCTGTCTGTTCTCAGCTCTCCAGCTGCATGCTGGGAGAACCACTACTCTCTTCAAAGCTGTCAGTCAGACAGGGACAATTAAGTCTGCAGAGGTTCCTGCTGAATTTTTGTTTGTCTGTGCCCTGCCCCCAGAGGTGGAGCCTACAGAGGCAGGCAGGCCTCCTTGAGCTGTGGTGGGCTCCACCGAGTTCCAGCTTCCTGGCTGCTTTGTTAACCTAAGCAAGCCTGGGCAATGGCGGGTGCCCCTCCCCCAGCCTAGCTGCCGCCTTGCAGTTTGATCTCAGACTGCTGTGCTAGCAATCAGCGAGACTCCGTGGGCATAGGACCCTCTGAGCCAGGTGCGGGACACAATCTCCTGGTGTGCCGTTTTCCCAGCCCATTGGAAAAGCGCAGTATTAGGGTGGGACTGACCCGATTTTCCTGGTGCCGTCTGTTACCCCTTTCTTTGACTAGGAAAGGGAACTCCCTGACCCCTTGCACTTCCCGAGTGGGGCAATGCCTCACCCTGCTTTGGCTCATGCACAGTGTGCTTCACCGACTGTCCTGCACCCACTGTTTGGCACTCCCTAGTGAGATGAAACCGGTACCTCAAACGGAAATGCAGAAATCACTGGTCTTCTGTGTCGCTCAGGCTGGGAGCCGTAGACTGGAGCTGTTCCTATTTGGCCATCTTGGCTCCACCCCAGAACCCACAATTATTTTAATTGATATGTTCCTTTTCAATTCCCAAGATCCATTGACCCAAAGCCTGCATGTACATTTTTGATGGGACAAAGTATAATGAAATATTTTTGTTTCCCAAATGAAGTGTCACGTCATCAGCCTTATGCAACTACCTTTGATTTATAATGTTTTTATACATATTTATAACAACTGTACTAGAGTTCTATTTTATTATCTATTCGCTATTATGAAATTTATAAAATTATAATTTAATAATGAAGTGTGCCAGTATATATATTAAATGTTTGTATTGAAATAAAAATACTTGTGAAAAGTAGAATTATTTCCTTAGGTATGAGTTAAGATAAAAGAAACTTCATTTGTGTAGGAATATAATTAAATATCTTTCTACTAAAAGTAGACTGTGAAAAGCACAGTAAAGTTATGATTTCTTGCATTTTTAGTGTGTTCTCCAACAAAGAAAGTATAAGGACCCTCAAAATTAAGGAAATTAGGAAATTAAATCCTAAAGATGTTTGGGCTTATATAGCATACAATCAACTTAAAATTCACTGTGGAGATAGGTTAAGATAATTATGGCAGTTAGTGCCATTAAAATTGGGTAAGTTTATGTCTAGTTGTACTTTCAGTAAATGAGCATACCTAAATTTAAAGTTACTCTCTCATGATATAAGACTAGTAACTTTTTAATGAGGAGGTTCACCATTGAACACTGTCTCTTCTTGGTAAATTTCTTTTTCCTTACCAAGGTCAAGGTAAGGAAACATCTGTACTTTTTTTGTGTTTGTTATGTTTCTCTGAAATGTTTCATTGCCACAATTATGGCTATGAAAACTGGAGAATATGATCTGTATCCACCAATAAATAAAAACTAAGGTACCTGGTTTGTTGTGGAAAGGCAGTTTTCAGCCTGTCTGTAATTCTCTCCCAATTCATCATGGAGGGATCACTCCCCAGACCTGCACTGGGAGGCACAGCGTCTCCCACAGGCGCTGGCAGAGCCCAGGCTATGCCAGTCATCTGTAAGAGGCAGAGAGTTACAGCCCATCAGGTTTAATTATTAAGTAGTGACATTCCTATACCTCAGAAAATGGGTACAATGAAGAAGAGTAGTGGCATACACATTCAATTTTTAGAGTTTTTCTCTTAATTAATGTTTCTAATTGTTTGTAACTATTTTAAACTTATTTTAAAAATAGGACAAAGAAAAGGGTAGAATGAAGAAGAATACTGACATACACAATCCCTTTTAGGGTTTTTCTCTTAACTAATACAAACAATATTTCTAACTGTTTATAAATATTTAAACTTATTTTTAAAATAGGACATGCTTACTTCAGTAATTACACATGTACAGAAAAACATGAAGGCTGTTTACTGCTGTTTCTCTTTTAACAGTGAAAACTGAAAAAAACCTGACGTCTATAGAGGAATGAATAAATTATGGCACATCTAATCAAGTTTTTAAAAATAGAACTATATGTCTGGGCATGAGATATGCATGAAATACGATTTTTTAAAAAGTATGTGGCACACTATTTATGATACGACTTCTTTTTATATTAAATTTTAAATGCATATATATACACAGAGAAAGGTCTGTAAATTACAATGCGTAAGAAGTGATTATTTCTTAGGGATCAATTGCACAGTAACTTTGTTTTCTAATGTGCTTACATTTCTCTGTTATTCGCATTTTGTGATTAGCATATATACCTTTATAACGAGAAAGTAAAGTTACATTTTTCAAACAACCAAATAAAGATGGGAATACTACTAGAATTGCTCTGCCCAATGTCTCATCAATGTTGTAGATAAAGGTAGTGCAGAAGTTGAAGTGACATGTAGCCATGAAACCATCAGTTTTCTCCATATTTTATGGTAGTTCCTTAAGATTCTAATTAAATAATAAGTGAATATTTTTGGAGTGCTCATCTGATTACTAAGATAATTATGACCACTTGCACCTTTTACGTAAGGCTCTAATGGGTTATTTTCAAATATTAGTTATTATTCGTGAAAAACTAGCAACTACTAACAGTCATTGTAATAACTGGTACAGAGCCTAATAAGTGAGGTGAAGCAGAATATTTCCCAGAAATCTGAATTTGCTTCTATGTCAAGCTTCACCCCAGGAATCAGAAAGTAATCTTATTAGGAGGTTAAGGTATTTTAATGTTTTTAATAAAATTTTATCATAGTTTCTTATAGAATGGTGGGCAAGCAAATTGCAAGAGTTAACACTGTAATATTATGGTAGTAAAAAGATGTGTTACTTATTTAACATATTAAGGACTATATACAGATTTGTTTATAGACAGGTAGCCTCGACAATAATAAGCAGAGTCCATCTGACCATATATTTCAAAAGGAAACTGTTAGCAATATATGGGGACCAGAAAAGAAAAGAAACAATTAATTGCACCTAAATATACTTATAGGAAAATCAAGATTAGAGCATTTTCATTAATTACATCTAACATCATTCTTTTGGAAGATTTTCCTTTAATAAAAAAAGTTTACCTTCGCCAAGATTACAACTGATAATTCTGGTAATTTCAAATTTATATGTTCCTTCTTCAGGTTTGGATAAAGTTTATCTGGCTATTTGTAGCTGGGAAGATTTATAACTTTACAGTTTATGTTCCAAGGTGATGCTATTTATATTGTCTGTTTATAGATACAGTTGAAACACTGTCCTACTATGTGTGTGTACGTGTGTGGAAATAAAATTTTTCTTTAGCTTTATGCTATAATTTAGTTTGTTGTGACTTGGCTTCTCTGCTTTTCAATAATCTTCTCAACAACCATGCCAAAAAAATCTATTAGAAATATCAATTTACCCTGCATTGTTGCCTATTTCAGAAGCAATATTATAATTTTAAGGATTCTCTAGTATAAAAACATATTTATCTTTGTATCCCAAAACTAAGCTAGTATCAGTTAAATAATATATGTAACACCCTGAGCACAGTGGTTCACAGGAAGTATTCATTCAATTATCACCACCACCCTCATCATTATCATATCAAATGAGTGAACAAAATGAAGATATTGATTCAGGAAGCCCACTAGAGTAATAAAAAACCTAATTAACATCTATTCCACCAAGAAAGCTTTTACCAGGGGGGCTCTAGGTTGGCCAGTTGCAGAGACGACTCCCGAGCAAACTGCAGGCATTTGAGGAACAGTAAGTATGGGTCTAAAGAAAGATTCTTTCACAAGGGGTCTTCCTAAGAACTGCTGCATCTAAAATAGAAAATATAAACAATAATAAACAAAAAAACCCCACACATTTATATATTTAGGCAATCATCTAAATTCATACAGCAATATCGGGGGGGGGGAACACTCATTTGAACTCAAGATACAAAGCACATTAGAAACAATGTATGTCAGAAAATGAAACATATAAATATTGGAAAAACAAAGGGCAATGAGATGTACTGAAAACAGCATTGACAAAGACAGAAAAGAAATAGATTCTAGCCACATTTCTCTCTATGTAGCTGAATAACCTTGGAAACCAATTTCCTAATCTATAAAATGAGAGGGCTGGATAAGGTAATCATTAAGGTTCCCTCCCAACTGTAATCACATGGAACTATGCAAAGGAGATTCTCAGGAAGTGTTATCCATGTTGGTGGACAATATTGATACTCAGAAATTTCACAGAACAACCCAAAGTTATCCATAGAAAATATTTTATATTGGAGGTAATACTTGATGAAATTCTAACTTAATGTTTAGCTCCAAGGAGAGCTGGCAGAGGAAGTGGGATGGGCCTGGGAGATAAACTCTGCTATAGTGATTTGCAGATATGCTTGTGGGTATTACTGTACTTCCCAGGGGGTTATGGAAATCTAGACCTTCTTAGCAGCTATCTGTGGAAAAGATACCTTGCTGGCTGGAGTAGAGAAGGGGGCAGATTTATTGAATATGTACATGCCAGCCCTACTACTGGCATTAAGCATAAAGCAGGAGTTCAATTAACAATTTGTTACTGAACTTAAATAATGAGGAACAGCAACATAGCTCTAAGTAATGATCCTAAAAATATCATGTGAAAAATTAATGGGGAACTTTACAATGGACAGACTGGACTGGCATTTGAGTGTTAACATCTTCAAAGAACATTATGTGCTTGCTAGGTAAGAAAAAGAGATTTTTTAAACAACTGGGGAAACAAAAATTCTAACTGGATATTAACAATCATAATTTTCTTAGGTAAGACAATGGTGTTATGATTATATCCAGTAAGAGTTCCTCATCTTTTAGGATATATCCTAAAGCATAAATGGATAAATTGGATGATATCTGGGGTTTGCTTTAAAATATTCCAGTGGAGAGGAAAAAGGGAATGACATAAAACAAGGCTGACAATATGTTGATAATGCTGAGGCTGGCTCCTGGGTTTGAAGAGGTTCATTATACTATTTTTTACATATGTGTCAAATTTTTTACATGTAAAGTCTTAAAAAAATGAATGAATGGTGGGTACTGAGTCAACAGTCCTACTCTGTTTGAGAACCACTATTACATAACACTTTATTTTTATTTTCAACGGACACATAATTGTACATTTTTAATGGGGTACAATGTGATGTTTTCATACATGTATACATTGTGTAATGATCAAAGGGTAATTGGCATATTCATCACTTCATTTGTCATTTCTTTGTGGTGGTAATGTTCAAAATCCTCTCTTCTAGCCATTTTGAGATATACCATACCTTACTGTTAACTATAATCATCTTACTAATAGAACGCCAGAGCTTATCCTTCCTTTCTAATTGTACCCATTGACCAACCAACCTCTCCCTATGCTTGCCTTCCATCTATCCTCCCTAGTCTCTGGTAACCACTGTTCTATTCATTAATTTAATGAGACCAACTCTTTTAGATTCCACATGCATGGGATCAGGTAGTATTTGTCTTTCTGTGTCTGGCTTATTTAACTTAACATAATGTCCTCCAGGATCATCCAAGTTGTCACAAATGACAGGATTTCATTCTTTTTTATGACTAAGTAGTATTTCATTGTGTATATATACATTTTCTTTATCCATTCAACCTTTATGGACACTTAAATAGATGCCATATCTTAGCAATTGTAAATAATGCTGCAGTGAACATGGGAGTGCAGATGTCTCTTCAGGATACTTGACTTCATGTCCTTTCCCACTATACTCAGTAGTAGGATTGTTGGAGCATATGGTAGTTGTATTTTTAATTTTCTGAGGAACCTCAATACTGTATTCCATAATAGCTGTGCTAATTTACATTCCCACCAACAGTGTGTAAGGGTTCCCTTTTTTCCACATCATCGCCAACATTTGATATCATTTGTTTTTTGATAACAGCGATTCTTTTTTTTTTCTAATTATTATACTTTAAGTTCTGGGATACATGTGCAGAATGTGCAGGTTTGTTACATAGGTATACACGTGCCATGGTGGTTTGCTGCACCCATCAACCCGTCATCTACATTAGGTATTTCTCCTAATGCTATCCCTGCCCTAGCCCTCACTCCCCAACAGACCCCAGTGTGTGATGTTCCCCTCCCTGTGTCCATGTGTTCTCATTGCTCAACTCCCACTTACGAGTGAGAACATGCAGTGTTTGGTTTTCTGTTCCTGTGTTAGTTTGCTGAGAATGATGATTTCTAACTTCATCCATGTCCCTGCAAAGGATATGAACACATCCTTTTTTATGGCTGCAGAGTATTCTATGGTGTATATTTGCCACATTTTCTTTATCCAGTCTATCATTGATGGGCATTTGGGTTGGTTCCAAGTATTTGCTATTGTGAACAGTGCTGCAATAAACGTATGTGTGCATGTGTCTTTATAGTAGAATGATTTACAATCCTTTGGGTATATACCTAGTAATGGGATTGCTGAGTCTATTTCTGTTTCTAGACCCTTCAGGAATCGTCACACTGTCTTCCACAATGGTTGCACTAATTTACACTCCCACCAACAGTATAAAAGTGTTCTTATTTCTCCACATCTTCTCTAGTATCTGTTGTTTCCTGACTTTTTAATGATTGTCATTCTAACTGGCGTGAGATGGTATCTCATTGTGGTTCTGATTTGCATTTCTCTAACAACCAGTGATGACGAGCTTTTTTTCATGTTTGTTGGCCACATAAATGTCATCTTTTGAGAAGTGTCTGTTCATATCCTTTGCCCACTTTTTGATAGGGTTGTTTTTTTCTTGTAAATTTGTTTAAGTTCTTTGTAGATTCTAGATATCAGCCCTTTGTCAGATGGATAAGATTGCAAAAATTTTCTCCTATTCTATAGGTTGCCTGTTCACTCTGATGCTGTGCAGAAGCTCTTTAATTAGATCCCATTTGTCAGTTTTGGCTTTTGTTGCCATTGCTTTTGGTGTTTTAGTCATGAAGTCTTTGCCCATGCCTATGTCCTGAATGGTATTGACTAGGTTTTCTTCTAGGGTTTTTAGGGTTTTAGGTCTTACATTTAAGTCTTTAATCCATCTTGAGTTGATTTTTGTATAAGGTGTAAGGAAGGGGTCCAGTTTGTTTTCTGCAAATGGCTAGCCAGTTTTCCCAACACCATTTATTAAATAGGGAATCTTTTCCCCATTGCTTGTTGTTGTCACATTTGTCAAAGATCAGATGGTTGTAGATGTGTGGCGTTATTTCTGAGGCTTCTGTTCTGTTCCATTGGTCTATATATCTGTTTTGGTACCAGTAGCTATTCTAACTAAAGAGAGGTGATACCTTGTAATTTTGGTTTGCATTTCCTTGAATTCTTCTTATCCATGAATACGATGTATTTTTCCATTTCTTTGTGTCCTCAATTTCTTTCACCAACGTTTGATAGTTTTCAGTGTAGTGATCTTTCTCCTCCTTGGTTAAACTTATTCCCAGGTATCTTTGTTTTTTGTAGCTATTGTAAATGGGATTTTCTTAATTTCTTTTTCAGATTGTTCACTATTAGTAAACAGAAATGCTATTGATTCTTGTATGTTGATTTTGTATCCTGAATCTTTACCAAATTTGTTAGTTTTAGGAGTTTTTAAGTGGAGTCTCTGGGATTTTCTATATATAAGATCATTTGTCTGCAAAAAGGGACAATCTGACTCCCTTCTTTCCAATTTGGATATCTTTTCTTCCCCTCTCTTGCCTAACTGCTCTGGCTAGGACTTCTAGTACTATTTTTAATAGAAATAGTGAGAGTGGGCATCCTTGTCTTGTTTCAGATCTCAGAGGAAACGCTTTTAACTTTTTCCCATTTAGTATAATGTTAGCTGTGGGTTTGTCATATATGGGCTTTATTGTGTTGAGGTATGTACCTCCTATACCTAATTCTTTGAGAGTTTTTATCATAAAGTGAGGTTGAATTTTGTCAAATGCTTTTTCTGCATCTATTGAAATGATCATATGGTTTTTGTCCTTCTTTCTGTTGATATGTTGTATCATATTTACTGATTTGTGTATTTTAAATAACCGTTGCATGATCTTTTTACTGGTACTAACACTTCTTTGAGGATTAAACAGCCAAGCTACAAAAATCATGACACAATGAAACACATAGAATTACTGGGTTAAACTGGGAACGATCCACACTTTCATAGAATTCTCTACTATGGAAGTCTGGTGACCACTCCTTAGAACACTAGTATCCCAGAAATAGATGGGACTTGAGTGATCAGATCATCCAGTACAATTTCCTGATTCGCTGATGGGAAAGGAAAAGTCCAGAAGAGCTGATTTTCCCAAGATCAACATAGCTCTTCACAAAGTTAAGATCTGAACCCAGACCTCATTAGTGTACTTTCATTGTATGTACCATCTCAATTTACAGCAAATAGCACTGTAACGTTTCTAGCTGCTCTTCTCCCAAACTCTCTCCTCAGATGCTCAGTGGTCACCAATGCTTGTACTTTAACAGAACTGTTAGCTTAATCAAGCACAGCAGTGACCCTAATTAGGAAGCACAAAAGATACAGGTGAACCCTCAGAATGTTAGCAAAGGATGCTTATAAATTACCACACAGCCTAACTGCCAGTAGGTTTTTGTACTTAACTAAACCCAGGTAAGACATGTCAGACATAAGAAAGTCTCCAAAGGGATAAAAAGATCTGGAGGGTCTGGAGGTCAAGATTTGACTATGTTTGTCAGCTAAAGAATATCACCTGTATCAGACAGCCAAGACTTATATTGTTCTGGTTCCAGGAAACTCCAAACAATAGCTTCACAGTCTCTGGACCCATTTTATAGTTAAGAGCCATGGAAGAGTTTAACTACAATCCAAGGACAGTATTTTGAATATGGGCAGAAGGTTCAGTGTTTTTAGACACCCTACAAAAAAATACGTATTACTGCAGGGAATCTTTGGAATTTTTCTGGAACACATTCCTTATCAGAGTAGTTGGGTATGATGATGATCCAAGCCTAGAATAATAATGCCCATAATCCAGTGTTCCTAAAGAAACTGAATTGACCAAAAATATAAAAGGCAATACTATCATTCTAAACTAAAGCCCATGGTGTATATCCCATAATTCTTTTAGCTATAGATCCTGCTTTTGAAACAGTGTAACTGCATACAAATGATGTAATTTTTAAATTCTTTGTTATAGTCAACCATGAGGAGAAATAACATATTCAGGTTTCTATTATAAGCAGGAGTGGTGATATCAAAGTCATCTGTCCCCAAATATCTTACACTTTTCCTCTCTTCCTACTGCCAGATCTCTTAAGATAATAAAAATTGTCATCCAATGACACCGTCTTAAAAGGTCTTTTGGAAAGCTGTGTGAATTTACTGGGTTAGGGTGCTATGTTTCCCAGACATACAGGACAGGGATTAGTTTATCTGATTAAGATCCACTGGCCCCTAACAACGAGCAGACAAGGGGCAGAAGTGGAAGCTGTCCTTGCTGTTGAAGGTAGAATAGAATATAAAACTTCACAAAAAGAAAGTCTAAAGTAGAAGTGCAGAGGTGAGGTGCAGCCATGCAGGGTATTACATTGAGATGTTTCAGTCATCTCGTGCAGCGGTCCCCAATCTTTTTGACACCAGGGACTGGTTTCATTGAAGATAGTTTTTTCTTGAACTGGGGAGTGGAGATGGTTTTGGGAGAATTCAAGCACATTACATTTATTGTGCATTTTATTTCTAGTATTATTACATTGTAATATATAATAAAATAATTATATAACTCACTATAATGTAGAATTAGTGGGAGCCCTAAGCATGTTTTTCTGCAACTAGATAGTCCCATCTGGGGGTGATGGGAGACAGTGACAGATCACCAGGTACTAGATTCTCACAAGAAGCACATAACCTAGATCCTTCACATGCACAGTTCACAGTATGGTTCACACTCCTGTGACAATCTAGTGCTGCAGCTGATTTGACAGGATGTAGAGCTCAGGTGGTAATGTGAGCAATGGGGAGCAGCTGTACCTACAGATAAAGTTTTGCTTGTTCACCCACCACTCACCTCCTGCTGTGCACTGGTCCGTGGCCCAGGGGTTGGGGACCTCTGATCTAGTGGTAACATGAGGACACTGGGAAGTCTGAGTATTCATTATTTAGCTCCCACAAGGTAGGTGAAATAGGATGAGTGAGAAAATATTACTCTATGTATATCAAATGCTTCATTAAAATCCAGTGATACAACCTATCATATAGGCCTCACCCATCTAATTATATCATCTGGTGACTCGAAGGTATGGTCATAATTACAACTGATACTCACAATATGTGCCTATTCCATTTTGAACACATGTTAAACATACCATATATTCAGTGTTTCACAGCCCTTACCATTTTGTCAAAATGAAAAGGGCAATTATTCAAAATGTTGTATTTCTTACCAGTATCTCAGGACTGGGTGGTGGAGGAGGAAGCTGGACTGGAGGCAAGGTACTCAAGGCAAATCCTTGCTTGACTTTGTTTATTTGTTCATTGTACTGTGTCTGGTAGAAGAACACTAAAAATACTTTAGAGAACAACCAACTTTAAAGAGACAACATATGGGAATATCTGATGTAGTTTTGAATAATACAACATAAAAGAGTGGTTCTCAACCTGTCAGAAATAATATAAAAACAGGTTCTGACCAAAAAAAAAAAAATTCTATAGACCATCCCCACATGTAAACGGTTGTATTTTTAGGAGTCATTATTGGTTAATAAGAAACAGAGACACAGATAATCCACAGATCCTTGTGATAATTCCTCAGTGTTTCCAAAATTTTCAGCTCTAAAATAGGAACCACTGATACAAATAAAGAGACTAAAGATTCAAGAAGCTATAAATATTATACTGGCTAAAAAACAGAGGAAAAAATATATTTGTAACAAGCAGTTAAACTGCTTGCAAATGTTCATTTTAAAAACTGAAGGAAAAATTTCAGAGATTACTTATTAAATTCTACATTGTGTTTATCTCACAATCTGTAACTCTAGCTTGTTCTAGCTCCGTATACATTTTATTCTCTTGGATTCTGACAAAAACTCCAACCTGGAAGTTTAACAACACGTTTTCAACATTTTTTGGCATTGTCCCCACTTTTGCTTACCATATTATTTTGTAAAGAACCCATAAGAACTGGGAAGGAAAGTCTTATAAAACAAAACATTTAGAAACTTCTGCATGGAGGACATGTGCTTGGAAGAAAACATGGGGCAGGTCTTTTGAGGCAAAAATTTTGAAAAAACCCAACAGAAACACTAAGCATCACTAAAGACTGAGTAAGAAAGAGTTTGGAGAGAAACAGTGAAAACCCCCAAGGGAGCTGGACAAATATCCAGTTGCTTTTGGCACTTCACAACGGAATGACAATGCTTTTTTTTTGCTGATAATGTTGTGAAATCACATAAAAAAATCATTATATATCAACCTTAGTATATAAATATAAAAAGATTCTAAAACAAAATCAATTAATAAATATTCAGTGGATTATGTCTTTAGATTACCTGTATCATGGTCCTACACCAGTACTTAGGAATTTACTATTTTGCATTATGGAATAATTACATAAAAAGTTAGATTGAAAATAAATACAGGCCTACTTGATTTTCCTTTTTATTCTGTAAACACATTATTACTCAGACCGCATTAAAACATTTAGTTTTTATTCCAATTTTTGTTTTAGAGACGGAGTCTCACTCTATTGTCCAGGCTGTAGTACAGTGGTATGATCATAACTCACCATAACCGTGAGCACCTGGCTCAAGTGATCCTCTCGCCTTGGCTCCCAAAATGCTGGGATTATAGGCATGAGCCACTGTGCCTGGCCAAAACATTTAGTTTTGATTGGGGCACTGTTAGCTTTGAAATTCTAGGAAAGCTAGGTGTGAGGGCACAATTTTTGAGTTTATTTTCTTGACTAAGGATATAAAAGACTACACGTGTGAGTCTAGGATGTTATCTACAACCAACCACATGGAAGTAATCTCAAAGTGAAGGCATAAACTTTTATAACTAAAATGGAAAATATGTTCTTCCTTAAATTTTTCTACTAATATGTCTTCTAACTTTTACACCACCTATAACATTAAGCCAATTTTCTCTAAATATACTTCAGGACTTACCCTGAGGAATGCAATCTTGTTTCTAACATCTGCCACAATGGCATTCCAACTGTCTACCGCAGCCTTTAATTGAAGTGATTCTAGGTTGCTGTTGTAGAAAAGAAGACACAAAAGAAAGCTCTTTCTTTTTATAACACTTAGGTTTCCAAACATGTCTATCATGCTTTCTAGCATATATGTCAACAAAAAACAAAATTACCCCCATCACCAACAATTACTTCAAATGGACATAAAAAGGTATGGCCAGGTTTGTTACTAAAAATAATAACAAAAACAGTAATAAAAAAATCATTTTTCAAGAGCAAATAAAACTGATGCTTCCAGAACAAGTTTTTTTCTATCTTGATGATGTATTTTTAGTACATATTATAAAACCTTTGTAAGGAATCTTTCCAATGAAGCAGGAAAGCCTTAGTAATCTAATACAGTGGTGTTCTCTAAAATGTTGACCCATGCTGGAAGCAAGTTTTGGACTATCTTCACATTAACTCTGACATCAAAAAGCCATGGTTGGCCTATATGGCTCCTTTGCAAATTAGAAAAAGATAATGTCTCTGGGAGGATAAATTAGAAATACCTTCTAGATGGGTACGAACTAGGTTACTGCCTTTATATAGTACATAAATTGCACAAACAATAGTTTTATCAACTCATGCCTACCAAATGACTTAACAAAAGTAGGAACAACTATGAAGTCATTAGGGTCTATTATCTCTAGAAAAGAGATTTCATATGGCCTTTTAAAAGGTTCTATCCATTATGACATCCCACGCCAGTATCACCCAGCCCAACAATTTTATAAGAGCTGAACAAGTTATCACTAACATAATCTCATACAAAGAAGTTCCACAATATCCTAATGTATAGAGCACTCTTTCTTCTTCTAGTAAGCAAAAACAGACTGATCATTTACAACAGTACTTCCCTGACTTGAGTGCACATCAGTATATCCTGATAATCTTGCTGAACATCAAAGACTCTGATTCTTTAGAATGAAAGAACAATGCTGATTATTAAAATAATAATCATTTAAAAATAATGATGCCTGGGTCCCAGAGATTCTAATTTAATTAATTCTTTAAGTTTTGTGTACCCCATGAGATTATAAATTTAAGGAGAATTTCATGCGACCTGTTCAATATTTGAAAATTACTCTATAATTACTATAAAAGCATAGCAGAAAACTATCTTTGACATACGATTTAGGTGTTAATACTGATGTTTCCCTCAACATATTCCGTAGATGTTTAAAATCAGGCATTATAAAGGAAAACAATTAGAAAAAAAGTCTTCCAATTAGAATCCACCTTGTTTCTTAAGTATCTGGTGTTCATGTATGTCTCTGAGACTTTTGATCTACTTCACTACAGAGGAAGGGAAAAAATCTTTCAGCAGCTATTATTGTACATAGTACTCAGTAGACTTCTCAGTGCTTCAGCAGAAGCAGCCAAGTACAAGCATCAAAGTAACTAAATGACTTTTGAGGCTTAAAAAAAAAACAACAAGAGCTTCTGGTAAAAGGAATTTCAGGGGGAAAAAAACGAAAAAAAAAAAAAAAGAGAACCCACAAGAGCTTCTTTAAGAACTCTGATGTCACATATGTAAAACACATCACAGATTACATTCAACCGTGCAGACACTTGCTAACATCTCTAAAATTAAGATGCATTAAGGAAGAGGGAAAGGTTACCTTGCTGCCATGTGAGTCACCCTGGCAAGCTGATTGAGACATTCCTTTTCAGTCTGCTCTAGATGAAGCAAACCAAAATCCCTACGACACTGTAAGAAATACACCTACAGGTTTTTGAGAGAAAGAGAAAGAAGTTGAAGGTGTGCTTGTAAAGGAACATTCTCTTCTCAATCATCTCAAGTAAATTTAAAGCTATTTCTCAATTTCTTCCAACAGCATCTAGGTTCCTTGACCAAGATACATTACAAAAGCTTTTAAATCAATGCCACCTCTGCAATTCTAATTTCCTTATTTAATGGTTACTAGGTTGGTAAACATTCTAGATCATGTCTTTTCAAATTTGCACTCATACTGGAATCATCTCAGAAACTTTCAAAAATGGTGCCTTGGTCCCAGATATTCTAATTTGATTGATACTGAGTATAGCTTGGGCATTGGCATTTTTAAAAGCTCTCTGGTAATTCTAACATGCAGTAAAGTTTGAGAACACTCTTGCTATCTATTTTTTTGTCATCGATGAAGAGGTAATAATAAGACCATACAGAAAGACAGAAACGGGCTTGGGAGATTACGTAGTTCAGTGTCTCTCGCAGCAGGAATCCTTTCCATATCACTACTTGCAGTCATTTAGCCTCTGTTTTTTACTACTAAACACTCAGTATTCACTAAAATACACTGTTGGACAGCATTAAGTATCAGAAAGTTCTTTCTTTCTAAAATTAATAATAGAAGCACAAAGAAATTTACTGATGGCCGGGCGCGGTGGCTCAAGCCTGTAATCCCAGCACTTTGGGAGGCCGAGGCGGGTGGATCACAAGGTCAGGAGATCGAGACCATCCTGGCTAACATGGTGAAACCCCGTCTCTACTAAAAAAATACAAAAAATTAGCCGGGCGTGCTGGTGGGCGCCTGTAGTCCCAGCTACGCGGGAGGCTGAGGCAGGAGAATGGCGTGAACCCAGGAGGCAGAGCTTGCAGTGAGCCGAGATCGTGCCACTGCACTCCAGCCTGGGCGACAGAGCAAGACTCCGTCTCAAAAAAAAAAAGAAATTTACTGATTAAAAACAATAAAAAACACTATACAAACGAGCTTTTAAAGTAATCTGAACTGTTTCTTTTGTTAAAGCTAGTACCCCAACAGTATTCTTCACGAATTTTTGGTTCAGATACTACTTCTTGGTTGCTGACTTCCAGGATCCCAAGTACTCTGCTAGAGAACAGAGCTTACCTATGACAGAGGTGGAAGGTTTGCAGTGCTTTTAATGTCAGTGATCTCTCCAAAAATGTGAATCTTACTGTATATCAAGTTTTGTTATGTATAAATAAAAATTACATACACACATACAATCTTATTTCTTTTGAGCAACCCTAGCTGTGGTGTTCTAACTTAGAAAAAGTGGGCAGTCTGAAAAGTTGGTTTTTTACATTCAGGTGTATGATGTGTAAGTATTTTTGTAAGATCTATATTGGAAGTAGCAGACAAAGAAGATATTGTGGCAGCAGTAAAATGCTATTATTAGAAGTTTGGCTTAGTGACTTGGCTTCATGAGAATTTCCCCAAGATGTCTGTATTTGCTATACATACTGTAACAGACCAATTTCTTCAAGTCATTGGGGGAAAACAACATAAGATCATCAAAACTGAAGTATTCACACATGATATGCCAATGAGTCAAAAAAGCACAAGACTTTCAACTATTTTCCTGGCTGATCCTAAGATGTCTTATTTCTGTTTATACAAAAAACAATCTTTCACAAATTCTTTAGTATGGTGGTATACAAGTAAAACTTTTCCCTTCACCCCATACCCCTGTCCCCGTTTTGTTTTGTTTTGTTTTGTTTTTACCTCGGCTGTTAAAGCTCTGCTAGTTTCTGCATTCAGTTTGCTTACGCATGTTTTCATTGTGCTTTCCAGATTATGTTTTTCCATTTCCCACTGAGATCTGAAATACATGATCGTTAAAGACTCTGCAATATCACATCGAGCACAGCCTTTTTCATCTAATTCAGGAGGAAGAAAGATAAGTTATACAATCAGTAGGAAATTATTTCTTGGAAAAGTATATAGCACATAGAAACAAGGGAAGATATTGTTCAATCCCTACTGTTATCCTTTACTATCAAGAGAAGTTTTATCAGGGCATAGGTTATGATTCAAAACTTGCCTGTGAAATCAAGTTGTCTGAGGATGAATCTTAGCTCCACAACTTATTAATTGTAAAACCCCTGGGCAAGTGCAATGAACTGAATGTTTGTGTTCCCCCAAAAC
Organism: Nomascus leucogenys; assembly: GCF_006542625.1. Lineage (NCBI taxonomy): Eukaryota > Metazoa > Chordata > Mammalia > Primates > Hylobatidae > Nomascus > Nomascus leucogenys. The sequence continues at coordinate 12,614,259 of NC_044401.1, forward strand.
TCATATGTTGAAATCTTAACCCCCAAAGTGATGGTATTAGGAGGTGGTACCTTTGGGAGATGATCAGTCATAAGGGCGGAACTCCAATGAATGGAATTAATGCCCATTTAAAAAAGGCCTGAGAGAGCTCCCTTGCCTGCCTTCTGCTATGTGAAGTTACAGTGGGAAGACGGCTGTCTATGAGGAAGTGGATCCTCACCAGATATCAGATAGGCTGCTACCTTGATCTTGGACTTCCCAGCTTCCAGAACTGTGAGAGATACAATTCTATTTTTATAAGCCACCCAATCAATGGTATTTTGACAGAGCAGTTCAACCTAAGACAGCAAGCTATTTAATTTCTCTATACCTCAGTTTCCTCACATGTAAAAATGAGGAAAATGGAAAAAATGGTACTACTTACCTCAAAGAGCTGTTGTGAAAATTAATTCAGATAATATAAAGCACTTTGTGTTTGGCACATAATAAGCACTAAATAAATGTTAGCTAGTATCATGATTAATAAGTTCTACATAAAATTTCTATAAGCTTTTTTGTAACCCAATGATAGTAACCACATAGGTTTTTATTATCCCTGTCATTACATGAAGTCACTGCATTAAAATATTTGACTGGTTATTTCAGTGCTTAACATTCAACATTTTTGAATGAAAGCAAACCCTACAGTTTGAGAGGGAAGGAGGGAGATGATAGTAAAGACATTGTTTACGAAGGACATTAGGTAAATGGTTACCTATGAGGTTCCTTTTTTAATCTATCCCATCTCAGCTTCCTACACTTGAGTCCCAGAATTCTATAAGCATACAAACCAAATTCTAAATTTAATGAAAACAATTAATTGAAAATACAGCATTATAATAGAGACTGTCACAAAGGCCGTCCTCGATGTTTTATTATCAGAAACACTTGGATACTTGAGGACCTAACAAACATCGATGAGAAACTTGATAACAGTACATTATAAATATCATTAAGGCTGGACTTTTTTGAGGAGAAAAAAATAAAATCTTCAAGCAGATATATTAACACAAAAGGAATTAATTATTATACCATTAAATGTTATGTAAAATTTGCCTAAAAGAAAAAATTACAAATTGGACTTCATCAAATTAAGTTTTGTGCTTTAAATGACATTAAGAAAATGAAAAGGCAACCCACAGAATGAGAGTATTTGAAAATCATGTATCCAGTAAGGGACTTGTATCTGATAAGGGACAAGAACTCTTAAAACTCAACAATAAAAAGACAATCTAATTTTTAAAATGGGCAAAGGATTTAATAGACATTTCTCCAAGAAGATACATAACTAGCCAATAAGCACATGAAAAGATGCTCAACATAATCAGTCAGTGGGAAAATGCAAATCAAAACCACATTTATATACTACTTCACATACAATACAATGGGTAAAATAAAGACGTAATCTAACAAGTGTAACAAATGTTGATCAGAATGTGGAGAAATTGAAACCCTCATAACACTGTTTATAGGATTATAAAATGGTGCAGCTACTTGGAAAACAGTTCGGCAATTCCTCAAAAAGTTAAACATAAAGTTGACTGATCACCAAGCAATTCTACTCCTTGGTACATACCCAAGAAATACAAAAACATGTCCACAAATCTGTATATAAATATTGATAACAGTATTCATAATAGCCAAACAATGGAAACAAGCCAAATGTCCATCAACTGATGAAAAATAAAATAAGGTATAGCCAAGGAATGGAATATTATTTATCCATAAAAAGGTATGAGTAATGATACATGCTACAACATGGATGAATTCTGAAACTATGTTAAGTGACAAATGTTACTCACAAAAGGCTATATATTATATGATCCAATTTATATGAAATGTCCAGAAGAGGCAAATCCATACAGACAGAAAATAAATTAGTGGTTGCCAGAAGCTAGAGGAGGGGAGAATAGGGAATGACATCTAATGGGTTTCTTTTTTGGAGTGATAAGAATGTTCTGGAAATAGATGGTGATGACTGTAAACCTCTGTGAATATTCTAAATCAATAAATTGTATATTTTAACAGAGATAATTTTATGCTATATGAAATGTATTTCAAAAAGGTGCTATTAAAAAAAATTCCCACAGGCAAAACAGATGAATAAGAATAAAACTTGGCCAGTTTCATAAAGCAGTCACACCTAATAGTATTGATTGGGGTAACTCTTAAGGTCTAGTCTCTGGCAGTAGTTTGTTCTGGGACTATAACTTTGCTGATACAGATTCTTCTAGCAGTTTTCTAGAGTCAGAGCTAAAGTGACCATACCTCCCTATTTGCCTAAGATACTCCCAGTTTACACCTTTTGTCCCAGTGTATTATTAATACTCTTCAATATCAGCCTCAAAAGTACCCCAGTTTGAATGATAAATTACATCGATATGCCAGCCAGAAAGTGTTGAGTGAAATAGTTTGAGAGAGTGCACCCAAAGAAAAAGCAAAGTTTGTACCTTTTCATAGAAAGTTGCTCTTTAAGGTTCTTGATTTCATTATCTTTAGCATGGATTTGACGCTGTAATCTAAGCAAACAAGCAAGAAAGTCAAAAGATGTTAGAAATTATTTCTCATTAACACAGTCAGAACAGCTCTAACTACAGCTGTGGAGGAGACAAAATATGTCCATTTGGGGCCACAAATCTTGAGCCTGAATACAACTGAACTTCTCTACCTGGTCCTTTTGAAATGTATCTTGTTTCTGATGTCTGATTTACTGACTTCCCAAAGAAAGGGGAACTAAGTTCTAATTCAGTAAATTAGAAAGCAAAAGAGAAGTGTTATCTTGCATCCTCAGTGCAATGACTTGGAAAAATGTCTCTAGCTCTTCATGCTTCAGCTTACCTACTAGAAAACAGAGATGGTATCTTCTGATTTTCTAAGCCTGTTGTGAGATTGAGAACTTTAAGTTCCTTAAAGTGGTATTATATCAAGTCATGCAAACTATGAAAGATTTAAGGTCTAAAGGAAATCAAACCTTAAATATTGAAGTGATGAGGCTGTGTGCAAATGCAAATTTTAATTAAAACTATGAATTATCACCTGGGGGTCACTCACATGATCTTATCATGGAAAGAATGGGTAAAAATTTTGTATAAATCAGAATCTATAGCCTGTGATCAGCTTCGAAATTAATATGTAAGAAACTAAGAGAAACGCACATACTTTTTGGTTGACATATATTCACATACCATTTCTGATGTTCCTCCCTTATGCTGCTGTATTTCTTTTCACAACCAAGCTTTTACATAAACCTAGTAATTAGCTTCAATATGAAAAGATTTATAATAAAAGCACATTTCTCTTTAAGTCTCTAACATGTTTAAACTCTTGGGATAAATAGTTTTGGTTGGAATAATATTTCTTTGAAACGACAACTTTAATGTTGGATGGATTGCTCACTACCAGATTTCAGAGACTACCCATTCACCTTTATTCTAAGCTTCTTAGAAGACTTAGAGACTTACAGTTAATGTTTTGTTGGTCTGAGAATGCAGTGAAAAGAAACTAGATCTCTTTCTGTACAAAAGAGGTCATGTTCTCAAGTGAAATATTAAGAAATACAAGCTTCATTACTGTAATATATAGAAATATGTTGACAGAGTTGAAAAGCAGTAAAATTTGTAAGACTGACATCTTGTTTTCCTTTGTATACTTCCATTACTTCAATATTTTACCCAGCTCTAGTTTAGAGTGGGCAATGAGAGTAGACATAACTAGTGGGGAATTCAGAACACCTAGACTCTTAAACAACAGAGGATAAGGTAGGCATAGTTCTTATTATCCAGCTCAGATAAGAGCCAGCTACATATGTTCAGGCAGTCTTAACTTCTCAGTCTTTTTCTCATGTTTAATATAACAGAATGAAATTACCAGATTTTCTTTCTAAAAAATCTAAAGTTCTCAAGTTAACTCTAGCTGACTATCAAGTTTTATTATAGACTGTTGACAGCAGTTTCTTGACATATTATTAACTGCTTATTGTAGTTTATCCAAAGTAAGTCACTTCCATAAAATTTTCTTTGTTAACACTATCATCAACAAATATTTGCCAAACATTTACTGCACATACCAAATTGAATTAGGCCAAAAAAACCACACCATTTTTTGCTTTCTAATCTCCATATTCTAAGATGAAAGAAGCCAACATTTACAATTAAAGAATATTTATATTTTATCACATACTCTTGGGCAATGTTCAGATGAATTAAATGAAGAAAACGTTCAAAAGCTTATATGAGAACACAGAGTAGTCATTATGTCCATTCTGCCTTGATGCCCTGTCTTTTCTTCCATCTCATCCCAGCTAACCTTCAATGCCTAGGTTCAGTACTATGTCTTTAATAAAGTTCTTCATTGAAGGAAGTTCCTTATCACAACAATCAAAAAAGTATTCTCTCTACCCTACAAAATTTCCACTAAGTATACTCTTGTTTGACGGTTTTTCATTATGTACTTTTTAAAATAGTTAAACTTTTTATTTTGAGATAATTGTAAATTCATATGCATGTATAAGAAATAATACACAAAGAACTCACGTATCCTTTCCCCAATTTCTCCCAATGGTAACATCTTGCAAAACTACTGTATAATACCATAACCAGAATATTGATGGTAATACAGTCAAGATACTGAACCGTTCTATCACCACAGGGATCCTTCATTTTGCCCTTTTAAAGCCATAACCACTTCCCTTCCACTCTCATCCCCTTCTTATAACCTTGGAACCACTAATCTGTTTTCCATTTTTATAATTTTGTCATTTCAAGAATGTTCAGCAAATGGAAACATATATAAGCTTTTGGAACTGGCTTTTTTCATTCAGCATAATTTTCTGATGTCTGCAGTGTTTGTAGTATTTGCAGTGATATCACTGTTTCATTCCAGATGGTAGTAATTTATGTCTTTTATATTGTCAGTCTTGCTAGAGGTTTGTCAATTTTATTGACCTTTTCAAAGATACAGCTTTTTGTTTCACGGATTTTCTCTACTATTTTTCTTTTTCCAACTCATTCTTTCTCAGTTTCTTTTTTTTTTTTGTAATGGAGCCTTGCTATGTTGCCCATGCTGAACTGTAACTCCTGGGTTCAAGCCATCCTCCCATCTCAGCCTCTCAAGTAGCTGGGACTACAGGTGTGCACCACTGCATCCTGCTTCCATTATTTCTAATCTTTATAATTTATTTCCTCCTGCTTGCTTTGAGTCTATTTTGGTTTTCTTTTTCTGGGATCTTGAAGTGGCAGCTTGGATTATCCACTGAAGACTTTTCTCTTTTTCTAATGTGTGTATTTAGTGTTATAATCTCAGCACCGCCTCAGCTGTGTGGCACAAATTTTGACGTACTGTATTTTCATGTAAATTCAATGTATTTTCTCTTGAGATCTCTTCGACCCATGGATTATTTAGACATGGGTTGCGTAGTTTCCAGGCCTTTGGAGGTTTCTTGGTATCTCTCCGTTACTGATGTCTAATTTGACTCCACTGTGACCTGAGAACATGCTTTGTATGATTTCAACTCTGAAATTTGTTGTTGAGGTTTGTTTTATGGCCCAGGATATTGTCTATCTTGGTAGATACATCCTGTGGTCACTTGAAAGCATGTGTATTCTACTGTTGTCTGGTGGGGTGTTCTATAAATATCAGTTAGGTCCTGCTGGTTGATGGTGGTTATTGAGGTCTTCTATATCCTTGCTGATTTTCTGTTTAGCAGTACTGTAAATTGAGAGTGGAGTTCGAAGTGTTCAATTATAATGGTAAACTTTTCCATTTCTCCTTTCAGCTCTATCAGGTTTTACTTCATGTGTTTTGAGGCTGTTTTTGGTACATATACCTTGAGGTTCTTGTGGATTGATCCTTTCATCATTATGTAACATCCCTCTTTGTGTCCAACAGTCTTCTTTCTTCTGAAGTCCATTTAATCTGATTTTAATATAGCCACTTTCACTTTTTTAATAAACGTCTGCATGATATATCCCTAGCTTTGTTCTCATTTAGGTGCCTTTACCCTCCTCACTTTTTGAATATATTGTGTTTCTTCTACATACATTGAATTCCAAGAGATGGTGTTAAAATTTTTGCTTCAACCATCAAATATGATTTAAGAAATTAATAAAGAGTAGGACAACTTATTATTTATCTTACTCTTTACTCATTCTGATGGTCTTCTTTCCTTTCTGAAGTTTCAAGCTTCTACTATATATATATATATTTTTAAAGTTTGAGACCTTCCTATAGCCATTCTTTAATGGTAAGATATATGAATTTGCTAGCAATAAATTCTTAAAATTTTCCATTGTCTGAGACTGTCTTTATTTCCTTCTATTCCTACAGAATATTTTTTGCTAAATACAGGATTCATGGTTCTGATCTTTTCTTTCGGTAACTGAATAAACTGCCACTTCATTCTGGCCTTCATGGTTTCAAATGAAAAATCTATTGTCATTCAAATTACTGTTCTCATAAGTAATGTTTTTCTCTGCCTGTTTTCAAGCCTTTTCTTTGTCTTCTGTTTTTAGACGTTAAGTTATGATGTGTCTTAGCATGGATTTGAGTTTTTGCTATTTGGGGTTCACTTAGTTTCTAAATTTGTAAATTTATACATTTCATCAAATTTGGGAAAATTTCAGTATTTTTTTGAATACTTTTTCAGTCTCTCTCTCATTCTGCTCTGTTTTTGAAATTCCAGTGACAAGTACTTTAAGCTCTTTTGTTATTGGCTCAAAGGTCCTTTAGACTCTTTTTAATTTTTTTCTCCCAGTCTATTTTCTCTTCGTTCTTCAGATTGAGTTCATTCTATTCACCTGTCCCCAAGTTAACTGACTCAATCCTCTGTCATCTCCACTTTACTAGTGGTTATATCCAGCAAATTTTAATTTCAATTACTGTATTTTCTAGTATATAATTTCCATTCTTTATTATAACTTATTTCCTTACTGAGATATTCTAGGTTTTCATTTGTCTCCAGATTATTCAATTTTGTTGAAGCATTTTTATGATGGTTGCTTTAAAATCTTTGTCAGATAATTCCAATATCTGAATAATATTAATACTGTCATTTGTTGGTCTTTTGTCTTTCTTGTCTGAATTTCCTGGTTCTTGGTATGATCTATGTTTTCTAATGTAGCCTAGTTATTTTGAATATTATGAGACTCTGGGTTCTAGTTAATCTTTCTATTTTTAGCAGGCAGTCTCCTGTTGAGGTGTAATGTAAAAGCCAAGGAGGTGTGTATGCATGGCTTTGCACTGAGCTCTACCAAAAGCACCCCAGGAAAAGTGGGCACTGACTCACATTGCCTCAATGCAGACGAGAGGTGTACAAGTTCAGCTCCCCTCCCAGTCCAACTGACACCTTCCCATGAAAGTGGAGCACCAGCCCACACTGTCTTTTTGCCTCCAAGTGGAATATAAGATCAGCTCCTTGCTGGGCCCTGCTGACATTAGGAAAGGAGAAAGCAAAGGACTGACAGTACTTTGTTGCTGCAGGGTGGAGGTAGAAGTTCAGCTCCCTGTTGTGCCCTTCTGGCACCAGCTGAGGGAAGGGTGGAAAAGGGAATGCCAACTAGCCCCATGGGTGAAGACTTAATTCCTAGTGAGAGGGAGTAAGGATGAAGCCTAGTATTGACTAGTTTTGTCTCAGACTGGCTTAAGTAACATTGGTGCTGGGTAGCAGTAGAGGTTCAGCTTTCAGCTGGACCACACTGACACACCCTGACAGAGGAATTAAATCACTGTCTCCTTCTCCGCAGTGGAACTTGGAAGTCAGCTGCTTGCTTAGTATTGCCAACACTACCCCAGCAGGAAAATAGGATTGCTGCTACTTACTTATATTAGGTGGGAGAATCAGCGTGTACTGCCTACTTCCAAGGGGTGGTGTGGGACCACTGGTGTGTGGCTGCAGTAGGGTGGGTATTGTCAAAAAGCCTTTCTATTGTTATAATTTCCTTTTACTGATCCTTTGGCTAGAAGGGACGGGCTTTTCTAGAGTTTTTCTTCCCCTGTGGTTATTAGCAATTCCAGGTTGAAGGCTTCTGCAGTGTCCCGAGATATATGGGAGGCAAAAGAGAAAATTTACTGCCAGCTCATTCCTCAAGTCTCAATGTCTTTAGACAGCATGCTTTCTTATTCCATCTTCTAGAGTGTTCCTATGCTTGTCTGTTGTGCTAGATCCAGGGTGTTTAAGTTTCAAGAAGAAACAGCTGTGAGGAATGGGACTATACATCTTGGTGGACCTGGAAGTCTCTGTTTTATGTAATTTTATCCTTACATGTTAATCTACACTCTCCATTAGATCATAATGAATGTCTCACACATCTTGGTATCTTCTACATGTGCCTTCCGTAGGTTTTCTAATATAGTAGGCCCTTGATAAATGTTTGGTGAATGCCCAACACGAAATGTTCATTTTGTGAAGACATATGAATCACCGAAAGTGGACTGCTTATAGCCTGAAGCATGTAAGAGTGTATGGGTCAGCAGTAAAGAGTTGCGGAGGGATATCTTCAGATGGAAGAGAGGCAGCTCATCTGCATTGATGGCAATGCTTTTCTAATCTGTGATATTATATGACATATTTCTGGATTGGTCATCCCCTTTAGGCTAAAAGATGAAGTTTTGAATGCTGAAGTACAGTTTCTTTTTTCTTTTTCTTGAGACAGAGTTTTGCTCTTGTTCCCCAGACTGGAGTGCAATGGCACGATCTCAGCTCACCGCAACCTCTGCCTCCCGGGTTCAAGCGATTCTCCTGCCTCAGCCTCCTGAGTAGCTGGGATTACAGGCATGCGCCACCATGCCTGGCTAATTTTGTATTTTTAGTAGAGATGGGGTTTCTCCATGTTGGTCAGGCTGGTTTCGAACTCCCAACCTCAAGTGATCCACCCGCCTCAGCCTCCCAAAGTGCTGGGATTACAGGCATGAGCCACCGTGTCTGGCCTAAAGTAAAGTTTCTTAGGTGATTGCAGCCAGCTTCGTTTGTCTAAGTTTTCTTAAGTCCTCACAGCCTTCTGAACTTGAAGGATCTCTCTAACTCTAGTCAGGGTAAGTCTGACAATGTGAGTGAAATTATGTTGTCAGAACTATGGCATCTAGTTCTTCCTGATAACCCCTTCATGTGGTAGATATAATATATGAGAGAAAAATTAAAACCTAAATCTCTGGCAAATATTTCCCCAATTTTATAAGAAATATCTTGGACTCCCCACTCGAAGACATTCGAAGCACTTTTCTATTCTCCCTATCAGCATTCTAGAAACTGCAATGGATTTTAAACTAGACTTCTTGGATGGCTGGTGTCTTATGGTATTACTGTTTATTAAAATAATGTGCTACAAACTATGCTACTATTTAAACAAATACAGGTTGGAAGCAGTGATTAGTACAAAAAGAACAAAGCAGGTTACTAATTTTTCCCTAAGTCAGTCAGAATTTTTGATCTGAAGGCATTTAATACTTCAGGTTTAGGAGAAAAGAGATTGGGGTAAGGGGGGAAAGAATCTCCCCCAGTCAAACAAACAAACAAAAAGATTTGTTTTCAATCTCGCAGGCTTAGAACACAAATGAGAGACCAACATAAAAATACACTCAACTGATTCCTTGGTGTCTTTAAGGAATGTATTCACATACTATAAAGAAATAGCCAATCATTGGTCACATTTTTACAAACTAGAGTCACGACCTGAAAGTTAATTATCTTTCTCATGTAATTCTATTATCTTAACACTTGTTCAGCCAATACATGAAAAGCTTGATATATAGTGTGAGTAGCTGCTTATTTCTCAATCCAGTTGTCAAGACAAAAATATGGTTGGTTTTTAAACAAATGCAGTCCTGTGGTTGGAGTTCCTAATGTGTAGTCACAGTGCCACCTAGTGGTTATGCAGGGATTAACTATTAAAGATACTGTTTATTACGGAGCAGAATTTCCCTTTATCAAAAGATTTACACTTACTTGGAAACCTTATTGATTCCAAAAGCCACTTGTTGATTAAGAGATGCGATAATTTTGTCTTTCTTTTTAATCTGCATTTGGTTTTCTTGCCACCGAAAAGTCATTGTTCTCAACTGTCTTTTGAAATCCTGATCAATAAAAAATATTTCACATAATTATGTTCAAGTCACCAGAAATTGAAAGAAAAAAGCAAACTAAGTTCTTTTCAAACAGAAAGCACCAGTAAGTTTAATATTTGAAATACTTCTCACTTCCCTCAGATCTAATGGCAAAAATACTTACTTCACACTGATAGTGCAATTTATAAAGCTGCCTTTGACAAGCAAGTCTTTCCTTTTCAGTTTCTCCATAGTCTGTAGTTACTTTGCCAGCTGAGCCCTATTGAGCACAGGAAATATGCATGTATTATTTTCCTCTAAAAAAATATTTTAGTTATTTGAAAGGGATTTAAAGTTGCCATCTAACTTCTTTCACTTTTTTTGTCTCAAGTCAAACACCCAATTTAGATAAACCCACCTCCCCTCATTTATAGCATTTAATAAACAGTACCAGTTACTTGCCTCTTGCTGCTACTGCTGGATACCACTACCAGCATGATTACCATTTCTTTTTATTATTATTATTATACTTTAAGTTTTAGGGTACATGTGCACAACGTGCAGGTTTGTTACGTATGTATACATGTGCCATGTTGGTGTGCTGCACCCATTAACTCGTCATTTAGCATTAGGTATATCTCATAATGCTATCTCTCCCCCCTCCCCCCACCTCACAACAAGCCCCAATGTGTGATGTTCCCCTTCCTGTGTCCATGTGTTCTCATTGTTCAATTCCCACCTATGAGTGAGAACATGTGGTGTTTGGTTTTTTGTCCTTGCAATAGTTTGCTGAGAATGATGGTTTCCACCTTCATCCATGTCCCTACAAAGGACATGAATGCTTCATTTTTTAGGGCTGCATAGTATTCCATGGTGTATATGTGCCACATTTTCTTAATCCAGTCTATTGTTGTTGGACATTTGGGTTGGTTCCAAGTCTTTGCTATTGTGAATAGTGCCGCAATAAACAGATGTGTGCATGTGTCTTTATAGCAGCATGATTTATAATCCTTTGGGTATATACCCAGTAATGGGATGGCTGAGTCAGATGGTATTTCTAGTTCTAGATACCTGAGGAATTGCCACACTAACTTCCACAGTGGTTGAACTAGTTTACAGTCCCACCAACAGTGTAAAAGTGTTCCTATTTCTCCACATCCTCTCCAGCACCTGTTGTTTCCTGACTTTTTAATGACTGCCATTATAACTGGTGTGAGATGGTGTCTCATTGTGGTTTTGATTTGCATTTCTCTGATGGCCAGTGACGACGAGTATTTGTTCATCTGTCTTTTGGCTGCATATATGTCTTCTTTTGAGAAGTGTCTGTTCATATCCTTCACCCACTTGTTGATGGAGTTTTTTTCTTGTAAATTTGTTTGAGTTCATTGTAGATTTGGATATTAGCCCTTTGTCAGATGAGTAGATTGCAAAAATTTTCTCCCATTCTGTAGGTTGCCTGTTCACTCTGATGGTAGTTTCTTTTGCTGTGCAGAAGCTCTTTAGTTTAATTAGATCCCATTTATCAATTTTGGCTTTTGTTGCCATTGTTTTTGGTGTTTTAGACATGAAGTCCTTGCCCATGCCAATGTCCTAGGTTTTCTTCTAGGGTTTTTATGGTTTTAGGTCTAACATTTAAGTCTTTAATCCATCTTGAATTAATTTTTGTATAAGATGTAAGGAAGGGATCCAGTTTCAGCTTTCTATATGGCTAGCCAATTTTCCCAGCACCATTTATTAAATAGGGAATCCTTTCCCCATTTCTTCTTTTTGTCAGGTTTGTCAAAGATCAGATAGTTGTAGTTATGTGGCATTATTTCTGAGGGCTCTGTTGTGTTCCATTGGTCTATATCTCTGTTTTGGTACCAGTACTATGCTGTTTTGGTTACTGTAGCCTTGTAGTATAGTTTGAAGTCAGGTAGCATGATGCCTCCAGCTTTGTTCTTTTGGCTTAGGATTGACTTGGCAATGCAGGCTCTTTCTTGGTTCCGTATGTACTTTGAAGTAGTTTTTTCCAATTCTGTGAAAAAAGTCATTGGTAGCTTGATGGGGATGGAATTGAATCTATAAATTACCTTGGGCAGTATGGCCATTTTCACAATATTGATTCTTCCTACCCATGAGCATGGAATGTTCTTCCATTTGTTTGTATCCTCTTTTATTTTGTTGAGCAGTGGTTTGTAGTTCTCCTTGAAGAGGTCCTTCACATCCCTTGTAAGTTGGATTCCTAGGTACTTTATTTTCTTTGAAGCAATTGTGAATGGGAGTTCACTCATGATTTGGCTCTCTGTCCATTTTTGGTGTATAAGAATGCTTGTGATTTTTGCATATTGATTTTGTATCCTGAGACTTTGCTGAAGTTGCTTATGAGATTAAGGAGATTTTGGGCTGAGATGATGGGGTTTTCTAGACATAAAATCATGTCATCTGCAAACAGGGACAATTTGACTTCCTCGTTTCCTAATTGAATACCCTTTATTTCCTTCTCCTGCCTGATTGCTCTGGCCAGAACTTCCAGCACTATGTTGAATAGGAGTGGTGAGAGAGGGCATCCCTGTCTTGTGCCAGTTCTCAAAGGGAATGCTTCCAGTTTTTGCCCATTCAGTATGATATTGGCTGTGGGTTTGTCATAGATAGCTCTTATTATTTTGAGATACGTCCCATCAATACCTAATTGATTGAGAGTTTTTAGCATGAAGGTTGTTGAATTTTGTCAAAGGCCTTTTCTGCATCTATCGAGATAATCATGTGGTTTTTGTCTTTGGTTCTGTTTATATGCTGGATTATGTTTATTGATTTGCGTATGTTGAACCAGCCTTGCATCCCAGTGAGGAAGCCCACTTGATCATGGTGGATAAGCTTTTTGATGTGCTGCTGGATTCGGTTGGCCAGTATTTTATTGAGGATTTTTGCATCGATGTTCATCAGGGATATTGGTCTAAAATTGTCTTTTTTTGTTATGTTTCTGACAGGCTTTGGTATCAGGATGATGCTGGCCTCATAAAATGAGTTAGGGAGGATTCCCTCTGTTTCTATTGATTGGAATAGTTTCAGAAGGAATGGTATCAGCTCCTCCTTGTACCTCTGGTAGAATTCGGCTGTGAATTCATCAGGTCCTGGACTTTTTTTGGTTGGTAAGCTATTAATTATTGCCTCAATTTCAGAGCCTGTTATTGGTCTATTCAGAGATTC